>NW_023425516.1:276152-1517402 GCF_014108245.1 Pipistrellus kuhlii | reverse complement strand
TAGACTCTTCAAAGACTGAGTAACTAGGCAACTTCTTTTCCCTCCCCGGGACTCAGAGAAGGAGGGGGAGCTCAGGGAACTGGCTGTGTTGTTTGGAGCTCATCTTAGAGGCAGAAGAGAGAACTTCAGGCCTTCCAATGGGTGGCCTCGGACCTGCTCCGGCACCAGGTGGGAGGGTTGGTTCTCAGGGAAGGAAAGGGAAGGAAGCAGATACTTTTTAGGTCTTCCTGTTCACTTACTTTATCTTCACCACAAGTCAACAACATACGGCTGATATTACTCCCTATTTCATAACTTAGAAATCAGTCGAGGAACTAGCCACTGGTCCTACAGCCACTATATGGGGAAATTTGTATTTAAATTCAGGCATCTCTGTTCCATATGCATATAAGGCAGAGGGGAGAAATGGAATTGAAATGGCTAAGGGGAGTTGGAACTAGTGACATCATGCTTTGGCCTCAAATTGTGTCTTGAGGAAGGAAGTGAAATGCTGGTTTCCAGCCTCTCGCTGTGATTTAGTCAGGATAGGGTTTGCTGTGCTGCAGTAACAAACAACTCAGCCTCAGTGGCTTCACCTAGCCTAGGCTGATTTCTGTCATGCAAAGTCTGACGTGGTGAGGCATCTCCACTCCATCAGAGTGGCTGTGACGGAGGAACACAGTAAGACCTTACTGTGTCAAACTGGACAGGACATGGCATTCCCACCCAGAGGTTATTGGTCAAAGATAACCTCGTGGCCCCAAACTAACTGCCAGGAAAGCTGGGCTATGCTAGGGCATCTGAGAAGGTTTGACAAGCATTGCGAGTCTCTGTCACAGTCTAACATGTTTGCTTCCTAATTTCTGTGCCTGTAGGACAGAACCCCAGAACGGCCCCATGGCTCCGGGTCAGGATGGACCCTCTGGAAAGCTGAGCCAGCATCTGGCCACGGAGGCCTCGGGCACCAGCCGGGAGCGCAGTCCTGCGAGAGCACTCAGGTGAGGTGCTGCCCCCTCCTCCAGGCCAGAGAGAATGTGCAAGTCGAGGAGGCAGAAATGAGTCTGTCTCTCTGGCCACTCCTCCCCTCGGGCTTTGCAAGCTCCTCTCTCCACCCTGACATCGGGATCAGCAAGCCTCAGCTCTCCCCAGAGGCAAGGGCTTTCTGGGTGTTACCCCATCTGCGTCTAGGACAGCGGTCCCCAACCTTGCTCCCCTGGGACTCTCGGGTTCCAGAGAGAAGTGAGAGTGATTGACTGAAACAAAGATCTTTCTGTTTCGCCCCTTAAGTATCCCTCCTTAAATACTTTGGATTCTTTTTTCTCTCAAATTTCCGGCCACTGTTACGTTAGGGAGTGTTTATATGAAAACAGACGATTTAACATGTGGCTACATTATTTCATCCACTCACCCCTCATTTGGCCACTCACCCACTATTCATTAGGCTCTTCCTCTGTCGGCACTCCTTGAAGGGAAGATTTGGAAGTGGCCTACCCCAGTTACCGGCAGCCCGTCTGCTTCCGGAAATGCGTAGTGCCCTCCGAGTTTTCTCACAGGGAAGTGCATTTAAGCAGCTGAGTCGCAATCCCCTTGTTATGTAGGTTTAACCCACGGAAACTGACTCTCTTGCGAATATCCTGGCTCCAGGTCTATGATCTCTGTCCTCGCAATGCGGAGACCTTAGCGTATGTTGTAACCACTTGATCATTTTTTCCCCCCACTCACCAAAATGATCAGGTTCTCGGAGTAGAATTCAATATGGCAGCGTTTTATGCTGGTCTCGAGAGAGCTGGGTACTTTCCAAAAGCATGGCCGCAGAAACGGGACCCAGAGGGGACGGCGGGTTCTGTGGGAGAGCCCTCAGGGCAGGGGCCACGCTTCCGGCCTGCAGCGCAGGCAGTAAGAATCAGCCCCTCTCACCGCGTCGGCGAGCACCCAGGCATGGAAAACGCTCGGCGTGTATGTCATAAGAGAATAAATGGTAGCTACGTTATGGCTAATAAAGACAATAATATTCTTATTACTATGTCATTTTCCCACTGTGGTCCAACTGGCTTGGCGTGTTTCGATTTCCAAGTGGTTTTTCATCCCCAACCACCTCCTTTTGCCACGGGTTAGTATTTTAAAAATATCCCTGGAGCCTGCCCCGATTAGAATAGGCGATAGCTCGACTCCATTTAGCTGCAGCCAGAGCATTTGAATTTAATTGAATGGGAAATAATTATTCCTGAAAAGCGGAGAGTTTTGAGGTTCTGCGGGGCGATATAAGATATGTATCTCATTACATTAGGCCTCAGCAAATATACTTTCTATAATCAGCTGCCAGTTAACACAGACACCTCCTATTGCATTCCAGCAGGCACTATACCCACCAGACGGATTGGGGAGGGAAGGGGCCGGACTGCCGATTAATTATTTAAAAGGCGATTTATTTACCAAGGTGGACCATTTGCAAGTTTGATAGTAAATCAATTAAGGAGCAGTTAGCCTCTATAATTTTGTTTTAAATAGTCGGTTGGTGTTTGGGTAACGTACGGCGTCTGTGTCATTAGGTCGGCATTAACTCCTTATGTGAGGCACAGCCTCGAGGCGGTAATTAGGGGCCCACACCGGGCCTTCACCCTCCAAGGAGCTGGGTCCTTCTTCCCTGGGCAGCCACAGCCCTGAGGGGACGCGGGACCCCTGAGTCCTCTAAGGCCAGACTCTGTGCCCCCTGCAGCGCCTCCCGCGACAAAGACCGGACGCCACCGCCGTCCTCCCGGGGGAAGAAGAAGAAGAAGAAGTCCACCCGGAAGAGGAGAAGGAGGTGAGGCCCAGGGAAGGGGGCGCCTGGAAGACGGGGGGACGGGATAAAACGGGGGCCAAAGGGGCTGCAGAGCCAGTGACCCCTGGGGTTGAGTTCCTCCCTCTACCTCTCAATCAGCTGTGCAACCTTGAAGAAGTCACTTCACCTCTCTGTTTCCACTTCTATAAAATGAGGGTAATTCCCACCTCTTGGGATTTTTGTGTGAATTAGTTGGAAACCCAGATGCGGAAGGCGCTGTCAGTGTCTGACACATAATGACCAGTTAACCGAAGCATCATCGTCATGACCGTGAATATTGATTTGGGTTTTTTTGTTTTTGGGGTTTTTTAGAACTCTCTCTGTGTGGAGGGCTGGCTAAGTACTGTGTCCTCCATAACCTCATCTACCCTTAATCACAGTCTACCCAGCAAGCACACTGTCCCCATTTTAGAGATGAGAAAAGAAAGGCACCAAGAGGGGCGGCAAAACCCTCAGGGACATGGCTCCGGGCTCCTCATTGGGCTCTGCCACGCCCACCAGCAGGGTTAAAGCCCAGGATAACGGATGTTATATTGGTGCCAGCTATGGATTCTGTTGTGTCCTATGATTTTTTTTTCTATGTACAAGTTCTTTTAATTCTTCTGTATTTAAAAAGATTCCCAGACATTCTTCTAAGCTGCCGCTCATTAGACCCACAGTGGTGGGCAGAGACCTTAGAAGGGGGAGTTGAAAAACCCACCAAACCTGGGAGGCAGTATTCGAAGAAGCCTGCAGGGGGCAGCAGAGAGGAGAGTCTGAGTGACAGGTCCCAGGACACTCCTTTAGCCTCCTCCTAAGAGGGCCCAGAGGGGAATGTGGATGAGACCTGACTTCCAGATATTGTGCGGTGAGCAGAGGAACTGGGACAAATGGCTTTTGCCTCTGGATCTCAGCTCGGGGGGCACATAAGAACACTTCAGAGAAGGAAAGCACGGGCATCAGGCTCCCCTGAGTCATTCTCAACCAGCAAAGCCCACGAGGCTCGTGTGTGGGGACAGGCACTGTGACTCCGAGGACAGGACTGCCCTCCCCAGGCAGGCATGTTTGCTGGCCCTGCCAAGCGGCTTTTGTGGGGGGGTGTCTGGTTTGGTTTTGGTTTTGTCTTTTTAATTGGTGGCCAACGTTTAAAAGCCAGGATCTGTCACATGCAAAGATGTTTCCTGGTGACTTCTATGGAAAGGGGCCTTTCGGCAGCCTGGGCTGCAGCCCCACACGGACCCTCTGCTGGCTCAGAAGCCTCCTTCAGCCCGGTGCTCTCTGCTTGGCCACAGTCCCCACCACTCCCTACTGCCTGACCCCGGCTGCTGCCTCTGTTGAGTGTGAAACTCCGAACCTTTTCCAGCCTTGTGCTTTGTCAGGGGGGAATCAGAGAGAGCAGCGACCAGCCCACGGTGACCTCCTGAGTCGGTAGTAAGGTCCGGATTGGAACTCGGGTCACCTGACCCTCAGCCTGACGTTTCAAACAAATACTTCGGTGTGTGTGTCACTGAGAGAGCTGAGGCCAGCGCCGGGGCTGGAAAGGGTCTTTTTAAAATCATCCCCGGCCTTTCAGAGCCCCCCTCTGACGGGGTCTCCCTCTCCCGCAGGTCCCCGTCCTACAGCCCGTCACCTGCCAAGAAGAAGAAGAAGAAGAGTTCCAAGAAGCACAAGCGGCGCAGGTACGGCCCCCCTCCTCCCTATTCCGCCAGCAGGGGCGTCCCTCCTCCTCCCCTCCCTCCTCCCCTCCCTCCTCCACTCCCTCCTCCACCAGCAGGGGCAGCCCTCCTCCTCCCCTCCCTCCTCCCCTCCCTCCACTCCCTCCTCCACCAGCAGGGGTGGCCCTCCTCCTCCCCTCCCTCCTCCACTCCCTCCTCCACCAGCAGGGGCAGCCCTCCTCCTCCCCTCCCTCCTCCCCTCCCTCCTCCGCTCCCTCCTCCACCAGCAGGGGTGGCCCTCCTCCTCCCCTCCCTCCTCCACTCCCTCCTCCACCAGCAGGGGCGGCCCTCCCTCCCCTGCCAGCAGGGAGGTGTGGGGGTGGGGGTGGTGGTGAAGGTGGGGGCGGTGGGGGGACAGGAGGGACGGGGGGACGAGGGGGCGCGGGGAGAGTGGTGGCACCCAAGGGCATTCCTCCGGGAGCATTTCAGTTGCGTGGAGTGTTTCTCTAGGAATTGCTCTTGTTGTTTGTCTTTGTCTCTTGCACAACCTGAGACCCTGGCGCGAGCCTCTGGCCCACTAAAGCCCTCGGGCAGAGGGGACCGGGCGGTCCGGCAGGGGTGTCCCAGGACAGCCAGGCCTCCGCGAGGGTCTAGAACGGGGCGGGGAGGGGGGGGGGGGGGGGCGCAGATGGAACCCAAGCGGGACACGCGGTCCCCGCTCCCCCCGTGGGAGCCACGGCGGCCCCGCTGCTGCCTCTCCCCACCGCGGGCCCAGCCACAGGGAGCCGGACTCTCCGTCAGAATCCCCCGGGCAAGGCCTCGCGGTCGGTCCCGTGTCCCACGGCGGAATCCTGCTAACAGGCTCTGGGATTGTCCCCCTGGGGCAGATCGGGCGCATCTGAACTGGACACACGTCCCACCGGGTCCCAGTCCGCACGCAGGCGCGCACTCACAGGTGTGGGTCCCGGGCGGGCAGGAGAGTGGCCGGGGGCTCACAGAGGACCAGGCTGTCTTTATGGGCCAGGCCGGCGCGGTGTCACGGGGAGATGGGGGCACGCTGGTGCTGACCCCCAGCCTCTTCCCTCTGAGCAGCACCCGCCCGGCTGGCCCAGCTCGCCTCGCCCGCAGCGTGTCTGCGGAACGATGGCTGGCTGACTGGAGACAGGAGCTGGGAGCAGAGGATGCATTGAGATTTTCTCTCTGCGCCATTAAAAAGACTTCAAATTTTTTTAAAAAAAATTCAACTTTCTACATCTGTTATCGAATGCCTTCATGTGGCATGAATGAGGATTCTGGGCCCCCGGGAACAGAGCAGCCACCGAGGCCCAGCCCCTTCCCTCAGGTTGTTCCCGTTTAGCTGGGGAGCTGGGTAATCGTCATGGGAGCGGGTCTGGCCTTGGGACTTGGGGGGCAGCGGGGAGGCACCCTCACAGCCGGGCATCGGAACACGCTGCAAGGAGACGAGGCCGCTGGAGGGCACTCTGGGAATGAGCGGGGTGAAAGCTGTGTGACCTTGGGCAACTGAACTGACGTCTCTGTGCTACAGTGTCTTTGTAAAAACGGTTGTCAGTAGTGTCTCCCAGGGTTTGGGGGAAAGAGGCTGAGAGGGTGAGATGCTGGGCACGGGGCCTGCCCACAGTGAGTCCCACGTGTGGAACCTGGTTGTCCCATGCAGGCGACAGAGATGATGATGGTGATGCCAGTGATGCGTCCACAGATGGGGAGGGACAGATGGCAGTGAGGCTGGGGGTGGGGAGGGGGCAGAGGACTCCCTTAGTCACCCTCTCCAGACTCGCCCACCCTCCTCGCACACGGGCTCACTGACAATTTGGGGGAGGACCGAGCGCTGCTAGGTTTGACCTGGGAATTCAGAATGCAGACAGCGCCTCCGTGGGGTCCTCATAGCCTTCGGAGCCTGAGAGAGGAGGAGGCTTTGCTAGGCAGCCCGACCCCGTGTCACATAATCGCAAGCACACTGACACATGCTCCCCAGAGAAAAGCCCTCAGCCTCACCTCTCTTTATTCTCTTCCTCTCCTCTTCCTCCTCCCCCTCCCCCTTCCCCCTCCCTTTGTCTTCCTTCCTCCTTTCTCTCCTTCCTGCCCCCCTTCCCTTTCCCCTCCACCAGGTCGTTCTCCAAGAAGAGAAGGCACAGGTAAGAACCGTGTCCCCTGGCTGCTCGCTCAGCCTCTGCCTTCTGGGCTCTGTGTCCCCGTGCTCATGGGCTCAGCCTCTTCCTCTTCCTCTTCCTCTTCCTGGTCGTTTCCTCCCAAGTAGTGGCCTGGCCTGCCTCCCTGAAAGTCAGCTTTCAGTTTCCATCAGACAAGCGGGTGCCCCGTACCAGCGCCGGCAGGGCCCCTCTCTGGAGCTTCCCCCACTTGCCAGAGCCTCATCTGAGCACTGACAGGCCTGGGGTGGGGCGTGGAGAGAAACATCAGCCACCCCCCAACACCCCCTCCCCCCGAGTCATCACGGCCTGTGCGGTGTGTCCCCCGCAGACAAAGACACTGAGACTCGGGCGCCCGGACAGGCATGTCCACACACACAGTCAGGTGCAGAGCCACACAGCACGTGCGCCTCAGTAACCAGCCACATGGAGAGCGGCTGGCAGGTGCAGGGCCTCCCGTCCATTCAGGGACAAGTGGCCGTGGTCTCCAGCGTCCATTCACCAGCCCAGCCCCCCGGGCCCGGCTCACTGTCACAGCCGAGGAGGGGTGTCCGAGAGAGGGGCCACTTGCCCGATGTCGCACAGCACCTGCTGTGGGGCCGGAACTTGAACTTGGGTCTTTCAGGGGGGCCCCCGGGCGGCCATGCCCCTCCCCCCGTGTGCCCGTGGCTCCTCTGAGGCTCAGTGTCCACATCTGTAAAATGCGTCCTTATTCAGCTCACCCTCTGCCCCTAGCGTGGGAGGGTAGGTGAGATGGCTGACAGAGTGTTCAGCAGAATGTCCGCTCTGTAATAAACCCTCGGAGATGGCGGTGGTGTCATTGCTTTTATTAGCGGTCCCTACCAAAGCCCCACCCCCACCTCCCGCCTGTGTGGCGGGGTCTCTGGCCGGCCTGCTGGTGAGAGTCCGCGCCCACCGCTCGGGTCTAGGGTCTCAGAGCCGTCCCTGGCTCTCTGGTCCTGGGTGTTCTGCATTTTACCACTTAGCTCATGTTTGCCTTTGCCTGGAATTCTGCATCTTTCCGTTAACTGGCCATTCATTTCTCCTTTAGCTCTTCCAGCCCAAAAAGCAAGAGAAGGGAAGAGAAGAGGCACAAAAAACAGTGAGTAGCGACCTCTGGACGGTCCTCCCCACCTGGGGGCTGCCCAGTGGCCGGGAACAGGGAGGGGCAGGCGAGGGTGAGGCGGGAGCCGGAGGACAGAGCTGAGTGTGGACGCGCCCCGTGGGCTTGGGAGTGTGTCAGGGCACACAGGGGTCTGCAGGTGTGTGTGTGCGTGAAAGTGCAGGGTGTGCTTCCATGTGCCTGGCACACCCCGTGTGTGTGAACTGGTGCTCCTGTGCATGTACTCTGTATTTATGTGTATCCAGTGTGTGTACGTATAGCGCACACACTGTTTGTAAATGTCTATAGATTGTCCCGTCATGCAAACATTTGGGTGAGCTGTGTGTATAAATGTATGCAATGTGGGTATCTCGTATGTGTGTGCGTGTGTGTGTGTGTGTGTGCATGGTATGTATTTGTGTTCATCCTAATGCATTACATGCGTCCATGCTTCTATGAGCATGACTGTGTGCACATAGGTGCGCTGTCTGCCATTGTATGTGAATTGTGCACCCTGAGTGTGCACTGCTCATATCTGTGTGATTAGGCACTGGAGGTGGGTTGCAGGGTCTTTACCTGTGCACATGTGTGCTGTGTGTGCACATGTGTGCTGTGTGCGCACAAGGGGTAAGAGGCATGAGCACATGCATGCACATGCAGGAGGTGCACATGAGCTGGGGGCACCGAGGTATCAGTGAGCCTTTGCCCGTCTTGGGACACAGAGGGTGCATGGTTCGTAGAAATTCAAATCAGTCGCGCTTCCTGCTGAGTTCACTTCCCAGGCAAATTAAAAGCACATTTGGTGACACCCACCTCCTCTGTCCCTGCAAATGCTAGTGCGTGTGTTTTCCAATCAGCTACCATTTCACCTCCCGCCGAGAGGCCTCTAACTGAGGATCAAAGGCGGCCGGATGAAAGGAGGGCGCAGAGGGAGGGGGTTCGGCTCTGCGGCTCCCAAGGTCAGTGCAAAGGAGGGCACTCCAGCCGCCCCTGGGCACAGGAGAAAGCGCCAGAAGGAAGCAGTAGCGCTTGGAGTCAGCTCCGGGGGCTTCCTGGTCACCAGGCTGCCGAAGTCAAGAGGCAGTTACTGGTCGTGGGCACTGCATGTGCTGTCAGGCCACGTACAGACAGCGCCGTTCTCTGCGCCCTCAGCCCCAGTTGCCCACTGGGCTGCAGTGCAGACACCCAGAGCCACGGGCTGAGCCCCGTCCCTAAGGGCAGGGCGGGGTCCTCGCTGAGCCCAGGCCTGCCCGCCTCGGCAGCAAGTGGCCGCCCTCCCCGGGCCAAGAGCCGAGTGAGCCCCAGAAGTCTCCAGAGGAGGGTCACTCCTGCCAAGTCCCACCTCCGGGCTGCTTTTAAACACGTGGCCCCGGGGAGACAGCCCCTCTGTTCACATCCCTTAGTGAGGCCCGGCATCGGGCAGCCCTGCGCTGGCCCCGGGCAGAGCACAGCCAGCTTCCTGTGGCCTCGAGAAGCTCCGGTGCAGGGTGCACAGCGGCCGGGCCGGGGGCGGAAGGATCTGAGGGGCTGGGAAGGGGGCAGGGCAGTGAGGGGCTTCCTGCAGAGGGGGTGTCAGGGTTGGGGTGAGATGCAGGTTAGGCGAGTGCACAGACTTTCTGTGCCTGGTGTCCTCACCTGGGAACTGGGAATAACAGGAAAGCCTCGCTGTAGGTGCTGTGAGGAACAGCCGAGTCCATTCAGGGAATGCCTGGGACACAGCCTGGCCCGCAGTGCGTGTCAGTGTGGGCTGCTGCCCCCTTGTCGCTATCAGGAGGCCGTGGGGAACGGGACACGTGGGAGCCAGGACACAAACGTTTCCGGAGCTGCTGGAGCCGCCAGGCCGGGCGCCATCAGGCGGGGAGGCTGTGGAACTAACGGGGTGGCTCCTGGAGGCGCTGGGGTTCCCGGTCAGAGCTCAGACTGGATGCGAGGGCAGTGGCCTGGTTACCACATTGCAAGGTCCTCAGTCCTGGGCTGAGATTATCAAGCTCCTCTCCCCCCCAGTCCTCTCTGCCCCCCTGTCCTCCCCGCTCGGCCCACACCCCAGCACCCGCAGCGGCAGCGCTGTTCCCGTCCTTGTTGTCGGTGAGAAGGAGCCGGAGCCGCTGTCAGGACACCGCTGCGGGGACAGTGGTCATGGCGGCCGTGCTTCTTGTGGCCGGTGACGTGTGACTCACTCTGAAAGTGGGCTTGTGGCTCCAGGGGAAGATTCTAGACGCCATTTCCAGGGCTGAGGCCACAGAGTGGCAGCCAGAGGCCTCCCGCACTCCGCAGGAGGTGTGTTTGCCCCAGACAGTGTCCTTTTCAACAACGAGCCACCATTTACCAAGAGAATATTTTGCATTAGAAACCTGTAATTCTGTATTCGCTTGAAAAATTAAAAGTCCCAGCACCAAGCCCTTGTTGTGGGCAAAGGCTCCTCCCGTAGCGGGCCCTGGTGCCCGCCTGGCGCACGGGGCGGCTGCTGAGCCTCCGGCATTGGGGCGGGGGGGGGGGGGGGGGGGGAGCAGGAGGGACGACTCCTGTCCGGGTGCGGTGGGTGGGCAGCCTGCTCTCAGCGGGAGGCGGGTCCTCAGGCGGCTCCTCCCGAAGACCCCCTCCTGCTCACTCTGTGCAGTTCGGCTGTGAGAGGCCCCAGGTGCCCCGTGGGGAGCAAGGGTGATGGGGGAGGGGGGGGGGGGAGGCTTACCTTTGGCAGGGACATCGGCACAGGGTTAGTTACACGAGTCGAGTCTGATCAGACTGCATCCCAGTCCGATCAGATCAGTCACTCAATCTCTCTCTCCCTCCCTCTCCCCCCCCCCACCCCTCTCTCTCTCTCCCTCTCTCTCTCTCTGACTCTTTCTTTGTCCCTCACCCCAAGATCGCGAAGCCGGCCCCGAAAGTCTCACCGCCTCCGCCACCACCACCGGCCCTCGCGGTCCCAGAGCTCGGAGTCCCGGTCCTCCAGCTGCGAGAGCAGGTAGCCCCTCGCCCCAAAGGGCCTCTCCCCCGGCCGCTGCCCAGAACTCAGTTTCTGTTACATCAGCTTCGCCTCCCACTCCGCTGTCCTAGGAGAGGGGTTCTCCCCTCCCCCTTCACATCCTCTCCCTTCTCCCTCCCCCCCCCCCCCCCCCCCCCCCCCGCACTGTCATCACCACTAACCAGCACACATGCCTCCTAGGCCCCTGTGGCCGCACTGGGGTGCACAGGCTCTCCCGCTCTCAGCTGCAGGGGCCCCATTCTAGAGATGAGGAAACCGAGGTACAGAGAGGTTAGGCACTCGCTCCTCACTTAGCTGCTGAGTGACAGACGAGGATTGAATGGAACCTCTGGCTCTGGACTTTGCACTCCCGCTAAGGGTTGCTCTAAGCACAGAGATGTTAAGCAACCTCTAAAAGGTCACTCAGCACCAAGTGCCTCGTTCTGAGGCCCTTCCAAGTGGGGTTTCTCCTCCCCTGGGCCCTGCCTTGCTGACACGCTGGCTGGGCGGCCTGAGGGGAGCAGAAGGAGGGGCTTTGTGGGCGGAGGGGCCCATGATGGGAGGTGCAGCGGGAGCAGCAGGCCAGCTTCTGGAAGCGGCGGCCGCTTGGTTTTCCTTAAATGCTTCTCCCACGTGGCTGCGTGTGCACGTCACCGGGCGGTGTTAGATCTCACGTCCTTGTCCGCTGCCCCCGTCTGCTGAGAAGCTCCAGGGCCGGGAGGAGGGGACATGCTCCTTCCAGCCCACGCTGCCTGGCACTGAGCTACCTTCCACGCACGTTTCTCTCTCAGCCATCCCGGAGGCCACGGGCCAGCCAGGCCTTCTGCGCCGTGGCTGCGCTTCGCCATCACCTTGGGAGTTTTTTACAAACATCAGTGCCCGGGCCCGCCCTGCACAGATTTCGTCCGATGAGGGCGGGGCGGGAAGGGAGGATTTCCCATTTCCCTGGGCCAGGGGTCGGCAAACTCATTAGCCCACAGAGCCAAACATTAATAGTACAACGATTGAAATTTCTTTATTTTTTTTAACATTATATTTTTTTAATTTTTTAAAATATATTTTATTGATTTTTCAAGAGAGGAAGAGAGAGGGATAGAGAGAAACATCGATGAGAGAGAATCATCAATCAACTGCCTCTTGCACACCCCCCACTGAGGATGTGCCTGCAACCAAGGTACATGCCCTTGATGGGAATCGAACCTGGGACCTTTCAGTCCGCAGGCCAATGCTCTATCCACTGAGCCAAACCGGTTTCGGCTGAAATGTCTTTAGAGCCAAATTTTTTAAACTTCTTCTAACGCCACTTCTTCAAAATAGACCCGCCCAGGCAGTGGTATTTTGTGGAAGAGCCACACTCAAGGGGCCAAAGAGCCGCATGTGGCTCTCGAGCCACAGTTTGCCGACCATGGCCCTGGGCGATGTGAGCGAGGAGCAAGCGTGAGGAGCCACAGAGTGCCCTTCCTGAGAGTCAGGGGCGCCCTGGCCGGCACGGCGGGCAGGGTGGCAGACCCCGGCCCGGCAGGCTTGCGGGAGGCATCTTTGTCACTTGTCAGCTATATTTTCCCCCAGAGTTTCGGTGACAGTCAGCAAGATCCTGTTTCACAGATGGCGGAGTCACATACACAGAGACGCACAGAAATCCGCGGTTATATTTACAGACAAACACAGGAAAATACATACGGACAGGCCCAGACACACATCACACACAGTCACACAGTCACACAGTCACACACAGGCGCAGACGCACAGACAGCTCTCAGAGGTGCGAAGGGCCCTAACCTGAGTCAGGGAAGGGGCCTTTCTGTCTTCATAGCTGCGTCCCAGCCCCTAGAACGGTGTCAGGTGCGTAAACGGGCAACTGTTAAATGCACAGGTGAGATGGTGAGAGGATGAACGGACGGACGGACGGACGGACGGGCGGGCGGGTGTTTGGATGGATGCGCGTGGAGTTCATACAAACACCCCAGTCCTCAGGTCCCATGGGACCTCAGCCTCCTCTGCCAGCTCCCCTGGGCAGACGCTCAGGCCTCTCTCCCGCCCCCAGGCGCCGCGGCCGGTCCCCCGAGGAAGGCCAGAAGTCCCACCACAGGCACTCCCACCGCTGCTCCAAGACCCTCGGCAAGGCCAGCCCCCAGGCCCCGTCCAGCCTCCCGCCCGGCCAGCCCCTCCCGATGCTCAGCCTGCTGCCCGCCAGGGGTGTAGTAAGTATTCCGCTCGGCTCCTGGGCCAGCCACGGCTACGGCACCGGGGCAGGGGTGGGGGGACGGGGGGGGGGGGGTGGAGGGCAGGCACAAGCGCAGGGCCGTGCACATCACACGTTGATTCAGTTTCGGGCAGACAGCCCCCCAGTTTCGGGCCTCATGGCAGGTCCATCCCAGTGCTCGTTCACCAGCCTCTGGCAGCACCCGGCTGGGGGGACTGAGGGCTGGGTGGGTGGTCAGACAAATGGAAACACCCAGGGGAGGCTGAAACATACGTGTTTGACAGTGTCCAGAGTGACATCTTCAGGAGCGTGTGTGTGAGGCACTGTGGGAGCCACCTGGGGGAGGAAGGGACGGGGGTCTTAGAGGGACCAGGATTGAATGGGACCAGCCCCCCAGTGACTGCCACCGGGACGTGGTCTCACTGGGTAAACACAGCCCTGCCTGCACAGCCCTGCATCCCTCACGGTCCACTGAGGTTGGGGTGGGGGGTGGGGGGGTGGGCATACTGCTCTCCCAGTCCCTCCCACAGATGGGACACACACAAAAAAAAGGCTCCGAGAGGTCGAGGTCTGGGTCCACACCACAGAGCAGAGCAAAAGCAAGCGGACCCAGGCCGCACGCCCCGTCAGCAGTGACGCTGGGCTGTGACTCCAGACCGACCGCCCTGCCCCGGGAAGGGGTTGGGGGGAGGAGGCCGGTCCCAGCATTGCCACTGCCGGCCGTGCCGCTCCGGGAGGTCACAGCCTCATGGAAGCGCGGCTTTCTCGCCGGTAACACGCTCACAGAGGGGTGGTTGGGGACATACAGCCACATAGAGGCTATGACGGCCTGTTGTAGGTGCTAAAGGGACAGACAGCCAGACAGACAGACGGGGACTCAGGCCTGAGGGAGCCTGCCTGAGCGACTGCCCGGTGGAGGGGCCCAGCTGCCTGGCCAGGAGCAGACGGGCGGTTTCAGACGGCTGCTCCCTTAGCAAGGACGTGGCGGGAGACGGGGAAGAGGTGCTTGCCGGGAGGTGGGGGAAGAGAAGGCGATGACAGACCTCGCTGGGTCTCACTGACACACTGGTTGGCTCCGCCGTACGTTCTGGACCCTCCGGTACCTGCCAAGGCGCCCTGGGTCACCCAGGTTCCGCGTTGCTCAATCCCTCCCCCCCCTGCTGGAACCCACGCTCCCAGCTCCTCCCAGGCGAGCCCGGGTGCTGGTGCGGCACCTGCATGCCGCCTCCCGATGCTCGCTGAGCCCTGTGTGCGGAGGTTCGGAGTCCGGTCCCAGGCTTGGCTCGACGGTTCCTCCTGTCCCTCCCAGCCTCAGCTTCCTCACTGCAAAACGGGGACATGCTCTCCCAGAGGGATTGCTGGTGGAAATGAGTTTGAAATCCAAGCAACAGGGACAGAGGAATGCTTCTACGTCAGTGAAACCCCCGTCTCCCTGGTCATGGCATTTGTGGCCAGCCATTCGGTGGCCCCGTGACCCTCATGAACAAAGGTCCCTGGGAGCCACCGGCTGTGTCACCAGCCTGGTGCGGGGGAGAGAAAGGGGGGGTCCTGACAGCGCAAGTCTGCAAGGAAGTCGGGGGACGTGGTCCTCCCACAGCCAGTGGAGGATGAGAAGGCTGCTGGCTCTTGAAACCATAATGTCCCCGTGGGCCCAGCCCTTCTCAGAAGAACTGAGAGCTCGTCCGTATAGAAGGCAGGGAGCTGGCGAGCTGGCCCCGATTCCAAGAACAGAACTCCGCAGCCACGGCCGTCAGAGCTGTGAGCGCGCGGCCATGACTGTGGCTCCACGCCGGGCATCGCTGCCGAAGCCTTTGGAGCCACAGGTCCCCTCAGCTGCTAGAAACATGGCGATAAGGCTCTTCCTCCGAAGCCTCGTTGTCAGGACAAGAGCAGAGCCATGTGGTGACCCTCCGCTCCCGTGCGGGGCACAGGGCAGAGCCCGCATGTGTTAGTTGGTGTCATGACAACAGCCTCCCGGGGCTGGCCCCGCCCCTCCCCACAGGGACCTCAGCAGGTTCCGTGAGCTCGCTGTGCCTGTTTCCTCTAAATCTGCAAAACCCAGATGGCAAGGTGGCCGGCCCCCTCACGGGTATGCTGTGAGGCCCAGGGAGTCCGTGTAAGGGAGCGCCTCCGGCTGCCGCAGGCGCGGGCACATGCTGCTGTGACGGATGCTCATGATGGAGCCCTGGAAGCAGGAATGGCGGCAGCCGTGGTCATTGTGACACGGATTCGTGTGGTTCTGGCCCAGGCTGCGCAGCGGGTGAATCGAGACTTAAAGCCAGGCCCTGCTCCCTCTGCCTTCAGTTTCCTTCCGGCCTAGAGGGCGGCTGCAGCCCACAGGGCTGGGCCCACCCCACTGGTGCTTGCCTGACTTGTGGGCACATCGGGTGCCCCCCAGTTCTGGCCCTCTGAGTGCCCTCCACACAAGACCCACTCTCCTCTGCTCTCCTGCAAAGGCAGAAGGGAGAGGAGGTGCCAGGGGGGACCTGGCCCCACGTGTTCCCTGAGCTCTCTGTTAGAGAACAGCAACGCCACTGTCATTGATCACCATCCAGTCATCCGTTCCGATCGGCCAGTTACCCGCTGAGCATCCATGAAGGGCCCGCTCTGACCCGGGTCCGGGGATCCAGCGGGTGAGGAGCGGTCCGCGCCTTCATAGGCGGCGGCAGTCGGTGAAAACTGTGTAAGTCCCTCCACAGCAGTGAGTGCAGGGGCGCGAGGCGGGCTGGAAGGTAGCAGGTGGGAACAGGACTGGGGGGTCACGTCAGGGCAGAGAAGGCGAACTAACTGGGAAACCAGAGGTGAGCGGGAGTGAGCCGGAGGAAGCAGGAAGTGAAGGTTGGGGTCGAGGATGGAGACAGTTCCAGGACAGGAGGTGGGGGTCTAGAGTAAGGTGACTGACTTTTTGAAATCGGGACTTTTTTAAAACGCCGCGGGACGCGGGACAAATGGTTAAAAATCGGGACTGTTCCACCAAAAGCGGGACGTCTGGTCACCTTAGTCTAGAGAGGACAGGGGCCCGAGCAGGAAGGGTCTTCTGGGCCACGGTTCCTGGTTCCTGCCCCACTCCACTGCTGGCATTTCATATGCACAGCTTTTTGAAAAATCAAGGGCGGTGTATCACATCAAGGGGCATATTTGCATATATGAATATGCAAATCTGGGGTCCTGTCTCCTTGAAATCCTACTTGGTGAGCTAAAGATAACCTGAAGCCCTCTTGCTGGGCCTGAGCTCAAACCCAAAGGAGGGTCCCAAGGAAACGACACAGCCTCACTCATGTTCCTTATCTCCACTCAGCCACCTCATCCAGGCCTCGGAGAGACAGAGACATGAATAAAAGACTCCCCTTGAACCCCAGAGCTCACAGTCTAGTAGTCAACAGAATGCTGCAACACAGTGTGATAAGTAATTAGGGCTGAGACAGAGCCGGTGAGCACCTCCTCAATTGTTAAAATATTCAAATACTTGCATGCCAGTTGATAAATAGACCCTGTCATCACCATCTCCACCCCCCACTGCCACCCCCGCCCTCTCCCCCACCCCATTCAACAAAGCATCTCCTTTCTCCTCTCATACTTTCTGGACCTCTTACAGTCCAGCAACTAAAGAGTTATACTGGACAGCCCTTCAGTGCCAAGGCCAGAGACCTTTGGAAGGAGTATCCATACCAAACCAATTTGTTGAATATTTGTAATATCACCTCTAATGATGATGGAAGCAGATACAATGGGTAGTAGGACCACAGAAGAAGGACCAGACACTATTGTCTTGGTGTCTGAGAGGGCTTTATAAAGGAACATTTGAGCTGGGCTTTGAAGGATGAGTAGGAGTTCACCAAAATGAGATGGATGATGACAGAGGGAGGGGGAAATACCGCTATGTGCCAGGCCCTGTCACATATTTTACACAGCTTTTTTTTCACTTGACCCACGGAATAGTTTTTTGAGATAGATACTATTATTAGCACTATTTTTCAGATGGGAAAGCTGAGGCTGAGAGAGGTGAAATGACTTAGGCAGGTAGCCCAATGGGAGGAAGGGGAGCTGGTTTGAATCATGGCTTGTGCCGCAGAAGCTCACTCTGAGAGCCAGAGCACGGAATGAATGGCAGGTTGGTGGCCACAAGGTTTGGCAACTCCCCGTTGACAAAATAGGAAGCATATCGCCATGTCACCAGGAGGGTCTGGACGGGGCTGATGGAGACAGAAGCCAGACCTCAGAGAAGGGCAGGCTCTGTTTCTCCTCCTCCCGAATCTGGCCTGGGCTAACGGTTGCCACAAACTCATTGCCAATAGAAATCTGCACAGATGCCACAACAAAAAACAAGGAAGAAAAGCAGAACTTGGGGTCCATAAAAATGGGTCTCGTGACGTGTGTCCACAAGAAGAGGCAAAAGAGGGCAGTGATGAAGACTTTGAAGCAGGTCTGGATACTTGGAAGTTCTTGACCTTGTCTTCCTGTGAGACCCAGGGTAACAGCGATAACTAATGCTTACTGAGCACCTACTATGTGCCAGGTGCGAGGCTGAACTCTGCACAGGTATCATCTGGTTCATTTATCTGAGGAGCCCTTCAAGGGCTTCCACGGATACCCCCTCTACAACGAAGGAACCACAGCCTAGAAGGATTTAGGAAGAGGCAGCTCCTCGGTGGACAAGTTTGATCCACACCCAGAACGCCCGACCTCAGAGAGCATCTGTGTGGCTGCTCGGCCCCCTCATGTCATTTCTCTGCACTGGGCCTCAGTGTCCTCGTCTGTACCTCGGCTAATCGGGTGGACTTGCAGATGGAATGAGATAAACGCTTCCTTCATTTGAAGACACACGTGAAGCACCTACTGTGTGCCAGGTACCGGGTGAGCAGGCAAGGTTCCTGCCTCAGGCAGCTGCAGTTCCGTGTGGAAACTGCCCAGCGCTGGGGCCACACCCTCAGTGCAGTGTCGCTCGGGTTATTGTTTGTTGTCAGAGTGGCTTTAGGAGACTAAACCATAGACCCGGCGTGATGTTTTTTGGGGTCTCTCTCACGTTGTAAGGTTTAATCGCAGCCAGGCTCTCTGGTGACCCGCAGAACAACCCTCAGAGAAGGGTGGGATGGCAATTCGCTTCCTATTTTGTAAACAGGGAAACTGAGGCCACGGGGCAGCACGTGGGCAGCCCTGGCCCAGCACCTGCAGATTCTGCAAAAGCCCCGGGCTCTCCCCGGGACGGGAGGGCTCCACGCCCAGCATGCCCTGCGGTTCAGAGGAGAGGGACCGGCATGCAGAAGGACAGCCTGCGGTTGGGGGGCTGTGAGGCCCGGGGGCTGTGTGTGTTTTCAATGGAAAGTTCCATGACATTGTCAGCTTTTACTTTTGTCCAGAGTCAGGAGAGAAAGAAATCAGGATTTTCTATCATGAAAGTGGCATTCCCCCCCCCCCCCGAAAAGGTCAGAGGGCATGGCCTCAGGAGAAAGGATGCGCCTTTAAATGAATACAGCTCCTTCCCCTGCAGAGTCCTCTCGCTTAGGTTGGGGCTGGTGACATCCATCCAACTAGATCCGGGCTGAGAGTTCTGGAACTGGTGGCTGGGGCCAGCTGGAGGGCCTTCAGCGAAATTAGGAGCTGGGGCCGCCCCTGCTCATCTGGAGGGAGAGACAGGAGGAGGCCAGGCCACGCCTGGGCCCCAGGACACATGCGGTGCACAGCCCTCACATGGCTCCAGCCTGTGTCACCTCCCCACGGCCCCCTGCAGGCCTCCCTCTCCTCCTCCTTCCCCTGCTCCTCTCAGATGAACTCCCAACATGCCAACGAATCCATCCTTTTGCTGTCTTCCTAATTAGTTTGCAAAGGAAGACAACAAGAGCCAGCAAAACAAACTTAATGTCTGCGCCACAAAAGGGTTTTTTAAAAAGAAACAACCAGCCCCTCCAGCTAAAGCTCCGCCAGCAGCTCTCGGTTCGGGTTGAGACTCCCCAGCCCCCGTACGGCAGGGAAGGAAGAGAAATTTATAGCCATCTCTCTCCGCGGGGCCCCGCGCAGCTCAGCAAATGGACTTGTTCGGCTTAATTGGAATTCTCTTCTTGATTGTATTTTTGTAACCTATTAGGCTGTGCTGCCTCTTGATCTCAGAATTCAGCTGAAATTAAATTTTAAAGTGTAAGTGAGAGGTTGTCTTTTTTCCCCCCGTTCTTGATTAAATAATGATTTGAGACAAAAACAATAAATAACAGTGCCGGCTTCCCTGGAGGGCTGAGCGAGACTCCCAGTGAACCACCGGGAGCGGGGATCGTGGTGAGGGGACTTAATTACTTATTAGCAAAACTCGAGTGCTAACGCCGCGGAGTGTGTGAGGGAAGGCGAGGCGGCGGGCTGGTGAGCGAGGGAGGACGGGAGCTTCGGCGGGAGGAGCCGAGGAGGCGGCGGGAGCGGCTGCTTGCTTGCTTCCTCCCCAGGGCCAGGAGCTTGTCCCTTAAAAACAAAATCTGAGGTTGGCAATCCCTCCAATCGATAAGGCTTCGTGGCTCTGGTCTCCTAGCTGCTCTCATTGGCAAAGGCCAGGAGGGGTGAAAGGTCGAGATGGGGGAGCAGGGGCAATCCGTTATAGCTCTGGAAGGGCGAGACGGGCCACGCAGGACACACGTGTCTGTTGCTTTAAGAGTGATCGGGGTAAAACACTCAGAACAGAGGGTCACAGACTCTGGGGCCTCGGGGGCCAGGCAGCTGCGACACAAGCCCGGGGTCCTTGCGGGGGGCGTTGTGGGGCTCGGGCCGGAGAGCTCAAGCCGCCGCTGCCGCCGCCGTGACTGTCACACGGACACTGCAGGAATGTGGACCCTGCATTGAAGACTTTATTTCTTCAACACCCACCAAAACGGGGTTGTTAGGTGACACCGATTAGTTCGCGTTGGTGGCTGCACACACCAGGGGGTGTGTCTAAAACAAGGCAGCCGACTGTCCGTCCCTTCACCCTCCTCACCCAGGGCTCACGGTCACCCCCCAGCTGCCAGGCAGTGCCTCTGTCTGTCAGAGGCCCGCTGGCCTGGCCATGAGAGAACTGAGAGCTCAGGTGCAGGCTTCACCTCCAGTGGGAGGGGCGGGAGTGGGGAGTCAGTGCCACGGCCCCGCCCAGGCTGAGCCGGACCCTGGTGTCTGCTCTGTCCTGGCTCCTGCCCTCCAGCACCCACTGTGGCAGCTGGTTTGATGCATCTTCTACCAGGTCCTCCTCTCCACACACACACACACACACACACACACACACACCCCGCCCAACGTCCCTACGGCCACGCCCTCTGGGATAAACTACCAGCCCTCAAATGCCCGGCTTGGTTTCCCGGAGAGCCATGGGAAGACGGTGCCGTCGCACCTGGTGGCCAAGCAGATCTTACGGGCTGAAGGTCCCTGCCGAGACCCAGAGGTGGGCCTTTGTGCAGACAGGAAAGCAAGGGCGAGGCCGAGGCGGGAGAGGGGTCAGAGTGGACCAAAGAGGACAGACTTGGTCTGAGGAGCGCCCCGTCTTAAATGGGGCCCCTGGTTCCTGAAGACACTGTCACTGGGCAGCAGCTCTAGGCGACTCCTAGCAAGGATCTTGAGCACCGTTTGTAACCAAGCCGGGAAGGAAGGGGCAGGGGCAGGGGCAGGCCTGGAGGAGAAGGCGCAGTGGATGGAGAGGCCGGTTATGCAAAGGAGGCGACAGGGCGCGGCCGGGGAGCTGTTCCTGGTGTCAGTGTGGTACGGGCCAGTGTTTGCATCTTCCGTGCTGGAGGGGGTGCCCGCTCAGAAGGAGCCCCGGAGACAGGAGGGCAGAGGCCAGGGACAGAGGCCTCTTTGTCTGCCTGTCACAGAGTCGAGACTTGGTCTCCTGTGCGTCCTCATAGCTGTTACACACACACACACACACACACACACACACACACGTCTCTGGCTCCTTTCAGTTGTGTCTCTTCCTTGTACCAGGTGAATGGCAAGCTCTGGGAAAGGTAGAGTCTGAGGTTTTGAGCCATGAAACTAGCCAGACATCCTAATGAGTTTATTAAAAATGTCCTGTCCCTGGAAACAGACAGAGCCACATAGATTTCAGGGGAAGAAGCAGGGATGAATGCCCTCTCGTCCCCACCCCAGTGAACACTCCAATCCGAACAGGTCAAACAGGGAGAAATGTGTGCCCGGCACCTGCCAGGGATGTTACATCACTGTGTGCCCGGGCTGTGGAGTTAAACCGCCCCCCGCCCACTGACCACGGTGTGCCCGACGCATCATGCAGTCACAGAACTGAGCGGGCCCTTTAAACGGGCGGAGAGGTGGGTGTTTCCAGGCAGCAGGGCCAGCCCCGGGGAAACACTGCACGGCACCTGCATCTCTGTGTGCCGGTGAGGATGGGAGTCCCCTGTGGATGTTGGCCGTGGTCAGGTAGAGGCGCTCCGAAAGTGTCCCCGTGAGCACAGGCTATGGGGTTGGAAGGTGGCGGAGAAAAGGTCCCTTTCTGCCTCCACCAGCCCCGAGGGGCCTCCCACTTGCCCAGTCTTTGCCATTGGGGACCCACAATGCACCAGGGCCAATCATTGAAATCAGTAGGCGAGGCTTTGAGTACAGACAAGGGGAGGGTCCAGCCCTGCCAGGTTCCGGGGAGTGAGCAGGCCAGGGACCACGGGATCGCTGTTCTCGAGCCCCTTCCCATGAGCCTGGTTCCCTCCACGGAGGGCTCGCCTGGCTCACCGTGACATCCTAGCCACCAAACACCCACCGCCCCCGGACCACACCCCGGCTGAGTGCTCGCCCCAGCACTCGGCCCGGGTCCAGCTGCCTGGCACGGCGCTGACTCCTGACTGGCTGTGGAAAGACACCTTCCCTTTCCCACCCCAGAGGCAGGGAAGAGGTGACATCCACATTGCAAACAGGAAGACCAAAAGGAGCAACCTGATTTTGAGGTCCCTTCTCCAGGGCAAAGCTAGCCAGGACCCAAGCAGGGAGAGCAGTAGCCATGCTGGGTAGAACATGGCAACGCTGGGCCATCCCTTGGCTGTGCTCAAAGCCTCCTGGGAGAATCCACGAGGAACCCCGCCTCCCAGGCCCAGAGCCGCCATGCCTAGGAGCCAGAGGTGCCCGTGACCATCCCAGTTGCGGTGTTCCCATGTCTCACCCTCAGGCCAGCTGCTGAGAAGGCGGGAATGTTCCTTCCGAAAGCCCCAGTGCATGAGATCAAGTGAGGGGCTGGCAGGCTGACGGTGAGGATGTGGGGGCCGGGGCCAGCGTCTAAAGGCAGCAGCCCACGTGCTCTCCATGTGGGACCTCGGGGAAAGACGAGCTCCTCCCTCGTCAGCATGTCTTCACGGGTATCTCTCTCCACGCTGGGGCCCGCAGGCCCTTCAGAGAGCTGGGCCGGGCGTGGCAGTGTGGAACCTTCCCAGGGCCTGGCACCCCTCCTCTGCCTCCTACACCCCGCGGCACCTGGATGGGCCCCACACCTGCACCCTGACACCTCAGGCTGAGCCTCCGAGGCCGGCCCGGAGAGCCCCTTGGAGCTGGGAGTGTGTGCGCCTTGAGAACAGGGAGATCCAGGGTGAGCCGCAGAGATCCGGGGCTCGGGCCATTTAAACCCGATTCTGGGGTCTTAGTGCCACGAGAGACGTTCCCGAAGCATCCTCTGGATCCCGTGGGGATGGTTACAGTTGGAGGAGGCCCAGGCGGGGGTTCCTCCTGCCGCAGCTAAACACGCCTGCCCTGCCGGCAGGGACCAGAACCAACCACGGGTCCCCCCAGGTGTGAGACACCCAGACCCTGGAGAGAGAACCATCCGCCGGCTTCTGAACATGCCACCTTCCCACGGGCGGGCTCTCCGGCACCCCTTCGCTCCGTCTGTCCTAGGTGGACCCCAAGCAGGATTCTGGGAACCCCTCCTCGTTCCCAGTCACCCCAAAGCCACATCTCCAAGCCCCGCCCCAAGCCCTTTGCTGCAAGCAGACCCTCCCTGTGTGGCCCGATCCTGGCACCAGACAGATGTCAGCGAGCGTTCCGGGTCCAGCTCAGGCACTCGGGGGCGACACGAGGGAGTGCTGGCAGCTCGAGGTCCTCCCAGAGGACGCGAACAGCCCCGCCGCCTCCCCATCCAGGCCCCGGAGAAACCGAAAGGCGAAGCTCAGGGCCCAGCGTGAGGGTGTGCAGGAAGGTGTGTGTGTTTTCTTGTCATTTGCGACTCTAACGATGGACTCACGTTGCCCGCTCTTCCCTTTCTCTTACACCTTACCTACCTACTAAAGGAGGAGCTCTTGCTTGGTAAGTGGATAAAATCCGCAAAGACATGAGAGCATTTGTTAGAAGCCACTCGAGAGCCTTAGCCACCTGCTCCGGGGGAAGGACGCACTCAGAGGCCGTAGAGCTTTTTGTTTGTTTTCGGTCAGACTGTTTGACTTCCTTTGGCCCCGCCCCCTTTGTGTGCCCCTCCGATTGAACACTGCTAAAATGTCATTTTGTGACCTTGACTCTACATATATATATATTTTTAAAAGCTCATCTTTATTTCATTTCTTTCCCCCCCCCCCCCATGCGATATTTGTTTAAGGATCTATTCAGGCACCTTTTTATTTAAAAAGAAAAAAAAAATAGTCCAAACCATTGAGAATTTGGTTGGCGTTTAAAATTTTGGCTTTGTCTTTTTTATTTTTATTTTTTTCAGTTCCAAGGTAATTTTTTTTTTCAGGCCCGCAGTCCCATTTCTTTCCCCTTCCCCTTCCTTTATTTTATTATTGTTTTAGATTAAGGGTATACCCACCCCCCTTTCTATTAAGTTGCCTCTTTGGTTTGCGTTAATTCATTAGAAATTAAATTTTGTATAATTTCCTTTTTCTTTTGTTTAATCTGGATCGCATGCTTTTTCTCTGCATGATACCTCGATCTTCCAGTTATCCTAGCAGGGGGTGAGAGATAATCTCCTTTCTGTGGTATCCTTTCAGGAATTTGTGCTTTTGTTTTTGGCGTCTCTTCTTTCCTCTCTCTTTCTCTCGTTACAGTGCATCATGACGGTAAACATTTCTAGGTTATCTAGGCGCAGCCTCGGGCTGGTGCTCAGCGCATCCAACGGGTGTTTTTGCTTTCAGATCACTGGGTCGGGGTCTGCTGCTGACCTCTTTACCAAAACAGCCAGCCCACTCGCCGCCCGCCGCGGCCGCTCCCAGGAGTACGACTCAGGCCATGACACCTCCTCGCCGCCCTCCACGCAGATCAGCTCCAGCCGGTCTCGGGGTCCTGAGAAGGAGAGCCCGGGCGGGGAGCGCAGCCAGGGCCGGGACCTCCACAGCGGCAACACCTCCGATTCAGGGAACTCCTTCACCACCTCCTCTCCCCAGAACAAGGGGACGGCTCCCGAGAACCTCTCCCCCGCCAGCAGGGGCAGAGAGCCAAGGTCAGTGCCCTGGGCAGCGGGAGCAGGGGACCCCTTAGCTCTGCATCATAGCCTCGCACCCCTATCCTGCACCTCCCACTGAGCTCCGACCAAGGAGTCTTTTATTTGCAAGAGGAAAAAAACTCGAACTGGCACCGTTTTTAACAAATCCTGCTTTTTTAAAATGTTTTTTGAAATGTCCGGCTTCAGGTACAGCTGGATCCAGGTGCTCAGAAATATATCCTTGGGAATCTGTCCCATCACCACATCTCTCAGCTCTGCTTCTCCTACCAATCAAAGCGTAATATGCTAATGATATGCGGAGCCCTCCTACGGTCCCTCCTCAGCCCGATGGTGCACAGTGGGGTCCCTCAGCCTTGCCTGTGCCCTCTTGCAATCCAGGGCCCCTCAAGGGATGTTGGAGAGCTGGTTTCAGCCTCCATCCTACAGGCCACTCCCCTTGAGAGGGTGTCAGATTCAGGGCTCATGGCTGGTGAGCCTCTCCCTATCAGGACTGATTGCGCGAGAGCCCTCAGCAGGCAAGTGGGGCCGGGGTGAGCGGGAACAGCATCAGAATGCAGGTTTCAGCCCAATCCCTGCAGGCCACCCAGAGGAACCCCACCCGTGCATGAATTCATGCACCTGGCCTCTCGTTATTTATAACAATGTGCCCTTCCATGAGGAATGGTGACAGTGGGGTAGGCTGGACTTGTGGAAAGTTGTAGATATAAAACTTTACATGCCTCTTGCCCATTTCACACACCTGCTGGGTGCAGGTTTCTGTGGAAAACACTTCCGGGCAGCCACATAGGAGATTATTGTAGCTCCCATCACTGACAGCTAGGCCAGACCCTGGTTGTGCTGGAGATACAAAAGCAGGGGCCCTTCCCCCCGGGAGCGAGTGTTCATGGGGGAGATGTGGGGTAAGGAGGGTGCAAGGGCGGGCTTGCACTCCGTCATACAACAGCGGGGTCTTCCTTCTGGGGATGGGGTCAAACGCAGTGGCCGGCTTTCAGAAGACAGGATTTGGGAGGCCGAGGCTGGGGGACCGCGGGAGCCCAGGAGCTCTGGGCTGAAACGCCGATGGATAGGGTGTCAGCACCAATCTGGGAACCTCCTGGGAGTCTGGGGACCTCCCGGGAGTGAGGCCACTAGCATGCCTAAGGAGGGGGAGCCGGCCCCAGTGGGAAAGACAGCACAGCGCAGCGGCAGAGCCGTCTGCAAGGACAGAGCACCCATGTGCCCAGCACCTAGCCACTCCCATCCTGGTCACCGCATGGCATCCACACGGACCTGGCCTCTGGTTTGCTGCCTCAGGATACCCCTGACCCCAGTTCACGCCCAAGCTTGGCTGGAGCCAGGGCTGGGCCAGAGCAAATGTCAGTGTCTCCAGAACAGGAGTGGCATTTCCAGATGAGCGGGGACACGTGTCTCCTGACCCAGGCTGTTACGCAAGGAGCACTGAGGGCAGCGATGGAAACGCCAGCAGCCGGAGCAATAGCAGCAGCTGGTAGTCACGGAGCCGTCATGCATGCCAGGTTCTGGGCCACGTGCTTCCCAGAATCACCTTCCTTAACGCAGAACCCTTCACGGGACCGGTCCCATCACAGCCCCTTTAGAGCGGCTGGGGAAACCGAGGTTCCGAGTAGTTCGTAGACATGGTAATGAGGGTCAACACCGGATCCAAACACAAGTCTGTCCCCGGAGCCCGAGCCACGCCTAGAAGTGTCGAGCAGCGACCTGCTTAACCTGCTCGATGTGGACAGTCACGTGAAATAGTTCAGCCCCAGCCGTGCACTTTGAGATGAAAATGTTCTTTAAATGCACGGCTATTTGTGTCACGTCAGCTCTGAGCAGATGGCTGAGTACTAGAGGCATCATCAGCTCTAAATCCAGGGAACCCTCATCCCTGAAGGTGGGGGGCTGGTGAGGTGCAGGGGCTTGGGCTCGGAGCTGGACAGATCCGGTTGGAGAGTCCGGGAGGCCTGGGGTCCTCTGTGAACTGGGGGAACCGTGGTGCCGCTCACCAGGCTGTTGGTGGGACCGAGTGAGGTGAGGCCTGTGAAGGGCCAGGGCCTGGGCAGCTCCCCAAGTGCTCAGTGTCTGCAGGAGAAGGAACAGTGATGAGGCCAAGAGGTCTTGTTGGGCAGAGGGAGGCATGGGGCGGGGGCACACTGCAGGGCACTCAGCCAGATTCGGGGGCGTTTCAAGGAAGGCTTCTCTGAAAAGGTGAGGTCAGACAAAAGCCTGGGCCCTGAGGAGGAGTTTTCAGGCGAAGAGGGGAGAGGGGGTGCCAAGGCCGGGCTCAGGGAGGGGACAGGGACATTCCAGGAGGAGCAAACAGTCCGCTAGGCCCAGAGGCCAGAGGGGAGAGCTGAGCCTGAAGGCTGAACCAAGAAACCTGCTAATGTTGTTGGATCTTGACCCTTGACCCTTGACCCTTGGCCTAAGCCAAGTAGCAGGTCCTGTCGGCCCAAGTGGCCCAGGCAGGTGGGAGCGCGGGGCGGTCGCTGTCCTTGACGGTTCTGAACGGGCCGTTGACCCTTTGGGTCTCAGTTCTCCCAGGTGCAGAATGGCGACACCGTGGTTTCCCAAACTCAGTCCAGCTTCTTGATTCTCACCCTCCCTTTGTACTCCTCTCAGCGCAATGAACCCCTCCATGTGAGGACACTTAGGAGCCACCTTACATAGAACATTAGTGCCACTGGTCCTAACGGAAGGCACCCACAGAGGTGCCCGGTGAAACGGTGCCTCTGTTCCTAGTCGGTCACATGGCCTGCTCCTCTCCGGGAGCCTGCAGACGGACAGGGGTGACACCCAGCAACACCGACACCCTTCCCACGAGTGGAGTCCACTGGGAGAGACTGGGAAGGGAGCAGATCTCCCAGCACGTGACGTGATGTATTTACACCGTGCCCCTGCCCAGCGGCCCACAATACTGTGACATGTCCCAGGGGATGTGTCCCCTTCTGCCTCTACTCCATCTGTGGCCCGTGGTCACTTCCCGGAGGCAGAGTGGGAGAGGAGGGAAGCCACAGGTGGGAGGTGAGCGCCAGCTCTCGGCGCCCACAGGCCAGCGGCAGGCAGTACTGACGATGCTCTCCCTCCCACAGGGGACGCCAGTCACCGGGGAAGTCCAGTGCAGTCCCGGCCACAGCCCAGAGCTCCCCCAGGAGAGGGTGCTCCCGCAGCTCCTCCCATGCCAGCACCCGGTCCTCCAGCCACTCCTCCCGGTCCCCCAGCCCCAGGGCCTCCCCCAGGTACAGCCGAAGCCGATCCGCCTCCTCTGGGAAAAGGTGAGTGCCCTCTGACCTTGGCTCTGCAGCATTTCCTCCCGAGGGAGCTGAGGAGGCACAGAGACAGAGCTGTCCGTGGACCAGGGGCAGAGGAGGCAGGCAGGCCTGAGTTTGAATGTGTTTACTCAGGACTAGCTGCTCGCCCGGGGCCTCTGCTCATCTCTCCAGCCTCAGTTTCCTCATCTGCAAAATGAAAATAATGATGCCCTGAAGGATTGTTCCGAGAACTACAAGGCACTTAGAGCAGCTTGGAACATAATAAATATTAGTTATTATTGTTGCTATTGGCATGATGAGGAGCTGATGTGTGTCAATTAGCTTCTGCAAAAATAAAATACTCCCCACCCACCCACCTGGCTGGCATGGCTCAGTGGCTGAGTGTTGACCTATGAACTAGGAGGTCATAGTTCAATTCCCAGTCAAGGCACATGCCCAGGTTGTGGGCTCCATCCCCAGTGTGGGACATGGAGAAGGCAGTCAATGAATGATATATTCTCTCTCTCTCTCTCTCTCTCTCTCTCTCTCTCTCTCTCTCTCTCTCTCTCTCTCTCTCCTTCTCCCTTACTCTCTGAAATCATTAAAAATATATATTTTTAAAAATAAAAAAATATACCCCCAAACTTAGCATACTTAAACAAGCTTTATTTAATTTCTGACTCTGGATCAGCATGCTGGGCTGGGCTCAGCTGAGTGGTTCTTCCCATCTCTCTCGGGCTCATGTACGTGCCTTCTGTGAGAGGGGCTGGCTGCTTCACCTCCAGCTCCCTTGTCTTCTCCTCAGCAATGGCAGGTTCAGAGAGCGCGGAAGGGTGCGAGGCCTCTGAGGTCCTGGCTTGGGATGTGCAATATGCCTTCTGCCATTCTGTTAGCCACAGCAAGTCACCACAACCAATCAGAAGCAAGGGGTGCTCCTCTGAGTGGGAGGAACTGCAAGGTCACATTTCAAGGGGTGTGGCTACAGGGAGACCAGAGCATGTCCACTGTTTGCATTCCACCACTGAGCACAATAACAATTGGTAATTGCTTCTCTTTTTTAAAAAAAATAAATCTTTATTGTTCAGATTATTACTAGCTCCCCTCCACCTGGTCCCCACTCCACCCTCTGCCCTTACCTCCCCCCACCCTGCTGTCCTCATCCAAAGGTATATGATTTTTGTCCAGTCTCTCCCCACACAGACACCCATTTCCCCCAGAGAATTATCAATCTCCTCCCATTCTATGCCCCTGATTCTATTATATTCACCAGTTCATTGTTCCTCAGATTTTTAATTCACTTGACTTTTAGATTCACTTGTTGATAGATATGTATTTGTTGTTCATAATTTTTATCTTTACTCTTTTCTTCTTCCTCTTTTTAAAGAACACCTTTTAGCATTTCATATAATACTGGTTTGGTGGTGATGTAATCCTTTAGCTTTTTCTGATCTGTGAAGCTCTTTATCTGCCCTTCAATTCTGAATGATAACTGTGCTGGGTAATCTTGGTTGTATTCTTGCTATTCAGCACTTTGAATATTTCTTGCCACCCCTGTCTGGCCTGAATAGTCTCTGTTGAGAAATCAGCTGATAATCGTATGGGTGCTCCCTTGTAGGTAACTGTTTTTCTCTTGCTGCTTGTAAGATTCTCTGTTTTTTGCTCTGGTATTTTAATTATGATGTGTCTTGGTGTGGTCCTCTTTGGATTCCTTTTGCTTCGGGTTCTGTGCACTTCCTGGACTTGTAAGTCTATTTCTTTCATCAGGTGGGGAAAGTTTTCTGTCATTATTTCTTCAAGTAGGTTTTCAGTGTCTTGCTCTCTCTCTTCTTCTGGGACATCCATAATTCTGATGTTGGTACACTTGAAGTTGTCCCAGAGGCTTTTTACACTATCTTCAATTTTCTCAATTCTCTTCTCTTCTTGCTTCTCCAGAAGAGTGTCCTTTGTCTCTTTATGTTCCAAATCTTTGACTTGATTTTTACATTCTTTTAGTCTGCTGTTGGGTCTCTGTATGATGTTTTATATTTCGGTCAGTGTATGTTTAATTTCTAGTTGGTTTAATTTCTTTTTTATTTCCTCGAGGGTCTCATTAATTTATCAGTCTTTTCTAGGAAATTCTTGAAAAACCTTATAACTGTGGTTTTGAACTCTATATCCAGTCTTTTGTTCTCCGTTTCTTTTGTTTGAGATCTCCTTCCTTTTCTCAGCATTTTCGCTGCTTCCCTGAGTTGGTAGGGTAGCTTTGTGGGCCTGGGTGTCCTATATGGTTCAATGGGTCAGCCTCCCAGTTGCCTGATGTGGACACTCTTGGTGCACCCCTTTGTGGACTGTGTGTACACCCTTGTTGTAGTTAAGTCTTGATTGTTGTTGGTGTCACTGAGAAGAATTGACCTCCAGGCCAATTAGCTGTGAGGACCCACTATGTGTATAACGGAAGAATTGCTGTGCTGGAGACACGTTTATGGGGGAAGATTTGTTCCCGTAGGGCTTTGGTGCTCACTGAGTCTGTCTCTTGAACATGTCCCTTATGAGAGTAGTTGAAATCTAGTGTCATCTCACACCGGCCACTAGATACACTAATTTCAGAACTCCAATGGGGTGCAGTTCAGCTACTGTCTGAGGTCACCCAGCAGGCACTACCGCAAAAACTACAGTTTTCTCCTCTTTGCTTAGGATTTGGCAGTTTTGGAGCTGGAGCTGCAGTTTATTTCATTAAACTGCCACAATACAGGCCATTTATATGCAAAAGCAGCTGTGTGGAGCCTGGGTGGGTCTGTAGAATGTGTGGGGCGGGGCCTCAGGGCGGGGTCTCAGGATGTCACTAGGCTGGGGCGTGGCAAACAGCTATGGCTGCAGTCAGCCAACTCCGCCTGTCAGCGTTTCCAAGTCCCTGCGATCCAGCGCAGTAAACAATGATTGCTGCCCGCACCTCTGCAAAAATGTGACCCTCAGTATCGGATGGCCGACAGACCAGCTTCTCCCCGTAGGCATCTGGGTCCCCCGCGTGACCCCAGAAACTGGATTTCAAAGTGATCGGGAGCTTGTTTTTCGGGTTGAAAAAAAGCTGTGCGCCCAGTTGCCCGCCACCAGCCCGACTCTCGTGCCTCCACACCTATGCTCCTCAGCTTTTCAGCGCTTGTGCTCCTTTCTCTGTCAGCCAGCTTTCCTGTGGTTCTGGGTGATAGACGTTTTGTCTTTTAGTTGATTATATATATATATATATATATATATATATATATATATATATATATATACACACACACACACACACACACACACACACACATATATATATATATATATATATAATTTTTTACAGAGAGGAAGAGAGAGGGATAAAGAATTAGAAACATTGCCGAAACCAGTTTGGCTCAGTGGATAGAGCATCGGCCTGCAGACTGAAAGGTCCCAGGTTTGATTCTGGTCAAGGGCATGTACCTTGGTTGCGTACACATCCCCAATAAGGGATGTGCAAGAGGCAGCTGATCGATGATTCTCTCTCATCGATGTTTCTAACTCTCTATCCCTCTCTCTTCCTCTCTGTAAAAAATCAATAATATATATATACACATATATATAAAGAGTTAGAAACAGCCGAAACTGGTTTGGCTCAATGGATAGAGCGTCGGCTTGGGGACTGAAATGTCCTGGGTTCGATTCTGGTCAAGGGCATGTGCCTTGGTTGCGGGCATATCCCCAGTAGGGGGTGTGCAAGAGGCAGCTGATCGATGACTCTCTTATCAATGTTTCTAACTCTATCTCTCTCCCTTCCTCTCTGTACAAAATCAATAAAATATATTTAAAATAAAGAGTTAGAAACATTGATGAGAGAGAATCATCGATCAGCTGCCTCTTGCCTACTGGGGATATGCCTGCAACCAAGGTACATGCCCTTGATTGGAATTGAACCTGGAACCTTTCAGTCCACAGGCCGACACTCTATCCACTAGCCAAACCAGTTTCAGCTAGTTGTAGCTTTGAAATTGTTGTGCGAGGCGGCAGATTAGTTGCTCACCTATGCCGCCATCTTGGTTTCTGCAATTGCTCCTGTTTTTCACATGGAATAAGGACGCAGCAGAATGCACACACACGAAACCTCAGGGTCTGCAAGAGTCCACCTACATCCTGGGCTTCCCGCAGCCCAGCTCCCCTCTGCAAACAGGAACTCCCCACAGATGTCCAGAGCACATCCTACCCCCTGCCTGTGCCTGTGCCTGCTGCCTCGGGGGCTCCGGAAACAACCCTTCTCAGGGTCTCCTCTCCTTCAGGTCCTACTCGCGCTCTCCCAGCTACTCCTCCAAGTCTGGCAAGAGGAGCCCGCCCAGCAGAAGCTCTGGATCCCGCCGCAGCCCCAGCTACTCCCGCTACAGCCCCAGCAGGTACCGGCCCCGCCCCTATGAGTAGGCCCCGCCTCCCAGGTTCACAGTGGAATGTCCCCAAGCCCCGCCCCTACTCCCCTTAGGTAAACCCGCCAGACTAGGAATAGGATAATGATTAAACTGTAGTTCCCTTTGTAAACTGGGGTGGCAACTGAGGCCCCAAATATATCCTTGTGCCCGAATGTACTCCCACCCCAAAGGCTCCCGCGGCCACACCCCAGAACTCACATCACCATTCACACTCCCTGTACTACCTCTTATCCCCATATTGATCCCCCAATTCTTACTCATCAGGCCTGTGTAACCTTCACATCCTCACCCTGCAGCTCCGGCCCACCCTCAAAGGCTGACACTCTGCCCGCAATGCCCACCCAGCCCACGGTGCCCACCCTGCCCGCGGTGCCCACCCAGCCCACGGTGCCTACCCAGCCCGCGGTACACCCCTGCCCGCGGTGCCCACCCTGCCTGCGGTGCCCACCTGCCCGCGGTGCCCACCCAGCCCACGGTGCCTACCCAGCCCGCGGTACACCCCTGCCCGCGGTGCCCACCCTGCCCGCGGTGCCCACCCTGCCCGCGGTGCCCACCCAGCCCGCGGTGCCCCCCTGCCCGCGGTGCCCCCCTGCCCGCGGTGCCCACCCAGCCTGTGGTGCCCCCCTGCCCGCGGTGCCCACCAGCCCGTGGTGCCCCCCTGCCCGCGGTGCTCACTCATGTAGACTCCACAGCCTGCCATCTTCCCTCCTGCCCTCTGGAGCCTGAGCAGACCCTGCCGCAGCGGGCGGGGGGCGGGGAGGGCATGGGCACAGGAAGTGAGTGCCCCTCTCAGCCCCTGGCACAGTGAGCCAGGCCAGCCCAGCCTCCCAGTAACCCCCTCGCACCCCTTCAGGGAGCGGGACCCCAAGTACAATGAGAAGAGCTCGCAGCAGCGGGAGTGCGAGCGGCCGCGGAGGAGACGGAGGTCCTACTCGCCCCTGCGGAAGCGCCGGAGAGACTCCCCGAGCCACCTGGAGGCGCGGCGGATAACCAGGTGAGGGCCTCCCGGCTCCCCGCCTCCTCCCGGTGAGGGCCTCCCGGCTCCCCGCCTCCTCCCGGTGAGGGCCTCCCGGCTCCCGCCTCCTCCCGGTGAGGGCCTCCCGGCTCCCCGCCTCCTCCCGGTGAGGGCCTCCCGGCTCCCCGCCTCCTCCCGGTGAGGGCCTCCCGGCTCCCCGCCTCCTCCCGGTGAGGGCCTCCCGGCTCCCCGCCTCCTCCCGGTGAGGGCCTCCCGGCTCCCCGCCTCCCCGGCGGGGCTCAGGGGCCACATCGCCCCAAGCTCCCAGCCACGGAAATATCAATAGTTCGCCTTCGGAGCCTCAGGGCCAAGTCAGCGCCCCTCCAGGCTGGGAAGGGGCCGGCGGAGGGTTGTGTGTGGCCCGGGGGTGGCCGGAGTTGGGGCAGGAGGCGGGGCCGGGGAAGGAGGGAGGAGGGGGACAGAGCAATGCCTGGGGTGGCGCTGGGCAGACACAGGCTCGGAACCCAGGCTGATAGGCCCATGGTGTCTGCACCCTACCCAGTGTGCAGAGGGCAGGTGGGGGAGCTCAGGGTGCTGGGAGGGAGGTGAGGAGAGGCCTGGCTTGGAGTGGAACCTGGCCATGCCACTTCCCGGGAACGGGAAACCTCTCACCCGGAAGTCTGGGAGGATTCAGTCGGGAGTATCTGAAATGACAGGACCCGGATGTGGACGTGCTTGTGGGTTAAATGCAGAGCACTGGGCCCGCTGTGTGCCATCTATGGATGGGCAGGCAGGTGCCAGTTTCAGTAACAGGTGAGGTCTCAGAAGAGAAGCCGGTCTGAGTGGACAGGATGTCTCTGGCCCCGGCAGCTGGGAGAATGCCCAGTGCTGCCCTCCCGCTGGCTCCAGGGCTTCTCCTCTGACCCTGAAGGATCAGCCCGGAGACCCGCAGGGCAGGGCTGCCCCCTCACGGCCGGGAGAAGGAGAAAGAACTTGTGCCGAAGGAGGGGACTCCTGCGCCCGCTGCCATGGCTTAGAGTAGGGGTGTCGAACTCAATCAGAGAAGGGGCCAAAATCTAAAATCCAGCCTAAATCGCGGGCCGAATGGTTTACTGAACCGTCATAAACTGTCATTGTGATGGAAACGCAGCGGAGTGCAGTGATGACAGCGCGGTGCGGGCCACGTTGCAAGGCCTGGCGGGACGGATTTGGCCCGCGGGCCTTGTTTTTGACACATGTGCCTTAGAGGAAGGCTGGGGCCATGAGAGTGGCATTCCCAAAGACTCGGGTTTCCTTGGTCAACCCCGAATAGTTCATCCGATGACCTCATCCAGTCCGTGTCTCCCAAACCTCAGCCATCCCCACCCTTGCCCTGTCCGCTCAAGTGTCCTGGTGTTGACTTAATTTTCTCTAAATAGACCTGCCTTTTCTTAGAGGCCATACATTTCTCTAAAAAGGAAACTGAGACACCACAGTAAACAGAAAATTGTCCTTCCTGCCATAAATAGAAGGTTCCAGTCTAAGTAAAAATAGCCAAACTCAGACTGAAGTTAACGTAGACTCTGGGCCTGCTGTGTTAAAAGGTGAAACTACCACTTCTTAGGCCTCGTCAGCACCAGATCTGTCCCCGTGGCCTCGGAACCGCCCGGGGAGAAGGGCCGGCTCTGCCCCCTGGGACAGGCACGGGCTGGGGCGCAGGCGGCGGGGTCTGGCCCTCATGCTCTCCCTCATGCTCTCCCTCTGGTCCTCCCAGCGCCCGGAAACGCCCTGTCCCCTACTACCGGCCCAGCCCCTCCTCGTCCAGCGGCCTCAGCAGCACCTCCTCCTGGTACAGCGGCAGCAGCAGCCGCTCCACCAGCCGCAGCTACTCCCGCAGCCGCAGCCGGACCCGCATGAGCAGCAGCTCCAGCTCCCGCAGCCCCAGCCTGGGCCCCCGCAGCCGGAGCCGGAGCCGGAGCCGGAGCCGGAGCCGGAGCCGCAGCCGCAGCCACAGCCACAGCCACAGCCGCAGCTCCAGCTCCGCAGACAGCGGCTCCAGCACCAGGCGCTAAGCCCAGCCTCCAGAGCCAGCTGCCTGCGGGGGGGACCTCACCTCGGCCAGCCCCTCCCTGCCCCCCTGCCTTCTTGGTGACAGACTTTGGGGGCTCCTGGACCTGTCCTTCCTGAGCTCCTGGAGGAGCCTCCACCAGCGCCACTCTGGGCTCAGCGCAGGCCCGGACCTGCTGGGACCACGTCGCCCTCAGGCGTCGTCAGCACCAGCGGGGCCATGAGGCCGGCCTGGGCCTGGCTGGGGGCACACAGAGATGGCTCCGCTGAGCCTGCTCCAGGGCTCAGGGCAATTTAGACCCCTCCCTCATGCAGGCGCCCGGCTGCAGGGATACGGATCCCTCAAGGGGGGGTGCAGGGGGGGGGGCAAGAGAAGAGACCAAAGGCCCTTCAGCTCCAGGAGAGGGTTAGGCCTTTCGCCCCCAGCAGGCCAGAGCGAAGGCTAGAGGCTGTGAGTCCTGGAAGGGGCGTGTGAGCAGGGACGTGGGCAGCCCGTCGGGAGGAGGGTCCTCTAAGACACAGGGCGAGCAGGTCAGGAGCAGCAGCCGGCAGGTTCCCGCACGGAGAGGCCACCCCTGGCTCACCCACAATGCCTCTGGGCTGTTCGCGGGGACCTGCAACCTCCCGGAGAAAGGACACAGCCCCCTTCCCAAACCTGCCTTAGCCCCACCAGCTGGCACCAACTTAACTCCCGGGACCATCTGCCGAACACTCCCCGTGCCATGGCCGGCTGCCAGCCCCAGCGCCAGCCCGTCTGGCTGTGCCCTCCGGTTGGCGCCTGCCTGCCCCCTCCCCATCACCCCGACTGCCACACCCTGGATCCTGCCCAGGGCGGCCCAGTGCCCGCCTCCGCCTCCGCCTCCGCCTCCCCCTTTGCCTCAGGAATTTTGCTAGGATGGGGCACAGCAGCTCCAGTTTGGGGAAAGACCCAAATCCGGAGAGCCTGGGGGTCTTGGGTGCTCCGTGCCCTGAGCTGCCAGTGGCTCCTGAGGTTCCTGTCAGTGCAGAAAGCCCCACCCTATCTCTGCCCCCCGCCCCACCCCAGCCCATCCCTGCCCAGGCCGGGCACGGGGTAAGCTGATCTCTCACACAAACACCAGCAGCTGCTGCGTGCACAGAGGCAGAGAACGGGGTGAGCTAGGATCCTCAAATAACTCCGGGCAGCCCCCTCACCAGCTGGCCTGCCCTCCGAGCCTCGGGGGTGGGTTTCACGTTGTGGCCACAGCAGCAGGACAGGACCTGGAGGGAGGGAGGGGACTCTCAGCTCTGGGGAAGCAGGGATGAGGCGTCCTTAGCCCTCACACCACAGGGAAGCAGCAACCCTCCCCCCCTCAGCCATCACCCAGCCGAGGGGCCAGGCCTGCAGCAGCCACGGGAGCCGACTGTCCAGGCAGCGTGGGGACTGGCCTCCCCGCCAACCCTCTGGCCCAGGCCCGGCCCCGCCCGCCAAGACCCACCGATGCCAATGCTGTCACCACGGAGGCCGGTGGCAGGTGCCGGGACAGACAGGTGCCCAGGAGGGCGTGTACAGCGACTGTAAATAACCCTCTCCCCCCGGAGCCCCCTGGACGTCACCCCTCACGGAGGAGACTGCGGCTCCCGAGCCAGGGCACCTCCCCCGAAGCAGCAGGAGGCCTGACTGCCGGCAGGCCCGTTATTTATTTTACGTATTTATGTTTTATTTATTTATTTATGTGCCGAGCTCTCGCTGCGCCGCCGTTAGCAGTATTCACTATTTATTTATTTATTTATATGGAGGCTGTGGGGGGGGGGGGTCGGGGGAGGAGGGGTTTTCTAAAGTATTTCTGTGCATCTCACCTCTCTCCCCTTGCGTCTCTCTGGGTGGGATTGGAGAGGCGGGTGGGGGTGGGGGGTTGGCTTTCGCCCTGAGGTGAGCCCCCTGAGCCTCAGTCCCGCCTTGGGGTTCAGGCTGGGCCCCCCCGCCCACCAGGTCCGCGGCTGAGCAGCGATGTGACAGTCACAGCTCACCTGGGGTTGGAGTCGGGTCAGCTGGAGGGAAAGCTGGGCCCCGGGAGTCCTGCGGGCGCTGAGGGGCGGGTGGTGCCAGGCGCGGGTGTGGAGGGTTGGAGGTCACGGGGTCACAGGAGGAGTAACTGGGAGGCACTTGGAGGCCGGGAACATGCACCCCTCGCCTCACCCCGCCCCAGGGCACCTGCTGGCGGCAGCATCACTGGGCATCCCCAGCCCCGGCTGCTTCCTGGGAGGGACCGCTCCCACAGGCTGGCCGAGGTGCCAGTCATCCCGGGAGACACCCTGTCCCCCCCAGCAAAGGCCTCCTCCTGTGATCTCCTGCTCTTCTGTCAGAGAGAGAACAAAGCTGGTTCTGAAACTGGGGAGGGAGTGAAACGAGCAGCTAGAGGGCCCCCCACTCCCCGATGGTCACCTCAGAACCCGTCCAGGGGCCCAGTTCCCAGCCTCCCGGCCTCCTGGGCCCGGCCAGCGGGTCTGCAGCTGGGATGGCTCGTCCTTCCCACAGTCACCCTGCCCGGCCCTGGACGGTCGCGGGCCTGGCCCGGCACTGGGTTTGGTGAGACTTTGGCCACAGCCCTGGCCGTTTCCCTGGCAATGTGACTCACCCGCCTCCACCAGGCGTCCCAAGCGCGGGAGCCCAGCCTGGGCAGGCTGGCAGAGGCCGCTTCAGTGCCCCGTCCCTCCTCTCCCTGGGTGCTGCTCATCGCATTTACAGCCCCCACCATTCCTGCTCCCCCAACCCCCTTCTAGGGACCAGGCCGATGCCCGAAGCCTCGGGCAGCGCACAGAACACCAGCGCGGACAGGGAGGGCACTGGCTTGAGGCCGGACACCTGAGCCTCGGCCCCCGGCCGGGGACTCACCAAGTGAGGGCGCCCGGCAAACTGCTCCTCTGGGGCCAGTTCCCACGTTGAGGAGTGGGGTTCCCCCGAGGCCCGGGCAGTTCTCAAAGGCAGAGCGAGCTCCCTGAGACCTGGAGAGACGGCACCCGGACATGGCGAGGTGGTTTGTCAGAGAGGAGAGCCCGAGGCAGTTTGGGGTTCCCTCTGGCTGAGGGGAGCCGCCCCAGGTCAGAGCCACCCGGCCTCACTGCCCTTCTTTGGAGGAAAGGCAACAGGAAGTCAGGATGTCTGAACGACACAGGCCTCAGCCCCCACCCCTTCACTCGTTCGGACCCTCTTCCCAGGTTTGCTTGAAGAGGCCAGAATTCGGGGTGCGGCCAAGGGTTCGAAAGCATCTTTTCAAGCGCCACTTCTGTCGCTGCTCCTGCCAGTCTCCCCCGGACAGCCAAGGCAGCCTCCTGCGTGGACCTTGCTTTTCTCTTCAGCTGAATAGAGAATTTTGTTTAAAAACCTACAGGTTTCCTAACACTCGCCCCTCCTGCAGCGGCACCCGATCCCACCCGAGTCCCGCAGGGGGGGGGGGGGGCTTCTGAACCGCCCCTCTGCCCGCCAGGCCTGCCCCCTCCTCTGGCCGCGCTGTTGTCTTCTGTTGTTTGTTTTTACTTTTCAGGTGATTTTTTTAGTGGTGATGGTTTTGCATTGTCACACCATGATGGGGACCCCTTATCAGAACTCGGCTTATTTACTATTTATTTCCTATTTATTGAGTGGTTCTGGGAGAGGAGAGGGCTACCCTGGCCCCACAACGGCTCCCAGATCCCAGCTCCCGGCTCACCCCTCCCAGCTCCCGGCTCCCAGCTCCTGGCTCCCGGCTCCCGGCTCCCGGCTCACCCCTCCCAGCTCCCGGCTCCCGGCTCCCGGCTCCCACCTCCCGGCTCCCGGCTCCCGGCTCCCGGCTCCCGGCTCCCAGCTCCCGGCTCACCCCTCCCAGCTCCCGGCTCCCAGCTCCCGGCTCCCGGCTCCCACCTCCCGGCTCCCGGCTCCCAGCTCCCAGCTCCCGGCTCCCGGCTCCCAGCTCACCCCTCCCAGCTCCCGGCTCCCGGCTCCCGGCTCCTGGGTCCCACCTCCCGGCTCCCGGCTCCCAGCTCCCAGCTCCCACCTCCCGGCTCCCGGCTCCTGGCTCCTGGCTCCCGGCTCCCACCTCCCGGCTCCCAGCTCGGCTTCTGGCTCCCGGCTCCCGGCTCCCGGCTCCCGGCTCCCACCTCCCACCTCCCGGCTCCCGGCTCCCAGCTCCCACCTCCCGGCTCCTGGCTCCCAGCTCCGGGCTCCGGGCGCGGCTGCCCGCGTGGGTGCGTGATCACCCAGGTAATGAGAGCGAGAATCGCCGAGCAAATTGGAACTGGCAGCCGCGCAGGCTTCAGTCATACAAATTAAGCTCAAATGGAACCGAAACACTGGTTAACTCCGGGAAAACCTCATTTAGATGGAAATTAATTGAGGAATAAAATGCCTACGCACGAACCAACTTCTATTAAAAAGTCACAGCTCCTTGGGAGGAAAAGGTGGGAAGAGGATTGCCGTGCCTCTTCCCGGGCGGGGAAAAGCCGCGCCTCACCTGGTCCGGAGGTGAACGGAGTGAGGCCCGGGTTCCGGGCTCAGCCCTGCTGTCCGCGGGACGGGGTTTGGCCCGAGTGTTCTTGGCCGCGTGGACGGAGGGGGTCCGGGCTGCCTGAGCCCCCGCCCTGCAACCTCGGGATGCTTTCTGGCCGGGACTACGCTTGGGCCTTCTGTGCTGTATCGCGCTCCGTTCTCAGCCGTTCCCTCCACCGCTATGAGCCCGGACCTAGCAGGCCTACCTACCCCATCAGCCATTTCTCCCCGCCAGGGGCTGGAACGCCCCCCGGGAAAACCCCAGCCAGGGCCACCACCAGCCCAGCTCAGGCGGAGCGGCCAGCCTCTGCCTCTGCCAGGCCAGCCACACGGGAGGGGAGAGCTCTGCTGTCCTCCCGCGGCCTGGGACCCAGCGCCCGCAGCCTGGGACCCAGCGCCCGCGGCCACGCCCGCCTGCGTCCCATTCGCAGCTAAGCAGAGCCAGCTCCGGGTCCGACTCAGCCTGTTCTCAACCCGGGTCTGTCCTAATAAAGGTCCCACCATACGGTGTTCGCACACAGGTGGCTCTCTGTGCCTGCTGGGGTGAGGCAGGGGGAGGGGGGGGAGGAGGAGGAAGGGGAGAAGCGGGGGGGCACGCCTGTCGCCTTGCTCATTTCTTCCACCTGCAGAACAAGCCTGGAGGCGGGGCCTCGCGTGCGTGCTCTCCGGCCCCGGGCCTGGGCCTCGGCGGGCGCTGGGTTGGCCTCCCCACGACCCTGGAGCGGTGTGAGGTCCTCCTTCCGACAGGAAAACCAGGGCCCCAAACACTTCCCCCCCCGCCAGGAGGCGATGACGGGCCCAGGCCCCGGCCCCAACCCCGACCCGCTGCCCACCTCTGCCCACCTCTGCCCGGCGCCGGGTGATCTCCACGCCCCGAGCGGCGAGAGGAGGCGAGGAGGTGAGGGGGTTCAGTGCGGGGTCACACTGGGATCCAAGACCTGAAGCGCGACCTGGCCCCACCAGCCGGGGGCACGGAGCAGGGATGACTGGGCAACTGGCTGCTCATCTGTAAACAGGGACAGAGTCGCCTCCCTGAGCTCAGAGGGAACTGAGTGACGTAAAGGCCGGCTGGTGCGGCCCAGGGGGTCGCAGGCCAAGGACCCATACCGAGGCTGCAGGTCTGATCCCAGGCCTGGTCAGGCGCTTACAGGAGCCAACTAATGAATAAATAAATATGTATATATAATCTTTTCCTCTCTCCCTTCCCCCCCCCTCCCTTTCTCTCTCCTTCCCTCCCTCTCTCCCCCTCCTCCCTCCCTCTCTTTCTCTTCCCTCACTTCCTCCATCCATTACATTTTCTCCAAAAATCAGTGGAAAAGTGTCCTTGGTGAGGACTAACAAACGAATGAACAGGGCGGGGCCTGCCCTTGGCCTGTGTGACACCGTCACAGTCAGGAGCCGAGGCAGGACACGCCCGGGGACCAGGAGCAGGGCCCGCAGGCCGGAGCCCCCGTGTCCTCAGTGCCCGTCCGAGCTGCTGCCCTAGAGACGGGGCTGGAACTCGGGCGGGAGGTGGGGGAGGGGACAGGCCCCATCCCAGGCCTGGGAGAAGCCTCTCCCTTTCTTTCTCAAGGAAACCTGAGTTTTTAGATAAAAATGTCCCGACTTTTAAAACGTTTGGAACCCATGCCTCCTCCCCAAACACTAGGTGGGTCACAAATGCGATACAAACACAGACATAACACATGTCATCTCAGGGCCAGACAGGAGGCCGGGGCCGGCCCCTCCCCCGCTGCAGGGCTGGGGAGGGGCTGTCACTGAGTCCTGCGCAGTCGTGTCCACCTGGGAGGGGTGGTCAGCTGGGGAGAAAGAGCGAACATGACAGGTTCCCACTGCCCCCCCCTCCTCGCCCCTGGGCATCCTGCCCCCCCCAAAACCTCTCCTGGGAGTGACTGGGATGGGACATCCCCTGGGGCACATCCAGTGCCAACATCACTGTCACTCCCCCCCCTCCGCCCCGCCCCCCCCTCACTCTGACTTCCTCCCACATGGAGTAAGGCCTGTCCCCTTAGTTCTATGGGTGAAGAACAGTAACAATAACAATAACCTTTTAGGGAGCATCAAGCCCTTTCCCCACCTTAACTTCTTTCCACAACGACCCCATTTAGTCCCATTTGACAGCAGAACGCTGGGGCTCACAGACCCCAGAGCCGGTGGCTGTCTGAGCCCAGGTCTGGGGGCTGCAGGCTTCTGCGCGGCCCTCCCTCTGACCGAGGAGAGCTGGCCTCCGGGAGGGCCTGATGGCTTTTCCCGGAAACAGGGCTGCAGGAGGCTGCCCTGTGACGCCGGCTCCTGCCCCGAGCCCGCAGGGGGCTGCCAACTTTCTGTTTCCCCGCCGATCTCCCTCTTACAGGAACCTCCTGACTGTCCTGAACAGGTGCCCGCCCCTCCGGCTCCACGCCCGGGCCACCTGGGAGAGGGCCATCTCTCTCCCCAACGGGCAGCTGCCCGGGGATGGGGCGCCAGGGGCACACACAGCCCTCAGGCGGCGAAGGCGGCAGGCCAGCAGGGCCCGGGGGAGGATAAGCGCGTAGACAAGACTGTGCAGGACCCCGCCCGCCCGCCCGCCTGCTTGGAGACCAGAGCCGATGGGGCCCTTTCTGGGACCCGGCTCCACCCCGTTACCCAGGCGGCTTAGGCCAGCGGCCTCACCTCGCAGACATCAGGCCGCTGTGCCCTCCAGAGCCGCAGAGAAACCCTGTGGGGGGCCCAGGCCGGGTGTCTGAGAGGCTCCGGGTCCTGCTAACATGCAGCCGGGAGGAGGAGACACTGAGTCCGGGGGCACCTGCAATGCCACCTGCCCCTAGCCCGCTGCCCTGCGCTGCCACAGCGGTCGTCATGGTGATTTACAGCCACCACAGCGCCCTCAAAAGCTGATGTCTGGGCTGATGCTGGGGCAGGGGCTCAGGAGAGAGGAGGGAGAGGCTGGGCAGTGTGAGTGTGAGTGTGTGTGTGTGTGTGTGTGTGTGTGTGTGTGTGTCCGGGACCAGAGGTCCGCCTCCCACCAGCCTGTGGGCTCTTCAGCCCCGCCTCCTATGCATTCCTCCTGGGCTCACAACTACGGGGACTGGGGTGTGTGTGTTAGGTCACTGCCGGCCTCCAAGAGGACCAGCCTTACCGGCCTGTTCACCGCCCCCCACCCCCCAGCCCCGCGGGCGCAGCCCCGCGGGCTCACCGATGGGGCCTGCGGTGCGGTGAGCAGCCGGAGGGCGGCGGCAGGTGGGACAGGTCGCAGGTAGGAAGCCAGAGACCCTCTCCCGCTCTGCCCTCAGGACCTGTCCCTCCTGGGTGTGAGAGGGGGCAGCGAGGCAGACAGACACATGGCACCTGCTTCCAGTCCAGCTCCAGGGGCAGCTCTGGGGTTTATGTCCTGAAATTAGAGAATAACATGCTTTTTTAAAATTAATGTTTTTTTAATTTTCCGATGACACTGCTCCCGGCCCTCCACGTTCCACCGCTACGGCCAACCGCGGACACGTGGCTCCGGGCAGTGTTCCTGTCTGTCTTTTTCTTCCGTTGCCGATGGGCTTTTCCAAATCATTTCTCCAGGTATAATGCTGGGCCCTTTCACAACCTACTCTGGAGTCTAAAACCAAAATAGACACCAACCATATGGAGTGTATGAGTGGCTCTCAAACACACACACTATTTTTTCCCTCCAGTCTCTCTCATCTCTACCCTATTTCTGGATGAAGTGATCTTAACTGAAGGGAATCCATGACCTCCCACTAAGCTTTTATGCTTAAAAATATCCGCATTTTGGTGCAGAAAAGTACATATTCTCACCAGTTTCCCAAAGGAACCCAACTTGGAATCATTTGCAAAATCTGTCTTGACGCTCAGGTTATGGCAGAGGTTCGGTTGCCTCCCAAGAGATATTGCCCTTTCATCCCAGTAATAAAACCCCTCCATTTTTAACTGGGTTCATAGCTGCCCAAAGACTGCACTTCCCAGCCTCCCTTGCAGCTAGGTGTGACCATGTGACTAATGCTGGCCAATGAGATATAGGCAGAACTTTTTGTATGGTAGCTTTCAGAAATGTCTATAGATCTGTGTGTGTGCTCTTCCTTTCTCCCCCACTTCTTCCCTCCCTTCCTCCCTCCCTCCCTCCCTCCTGCTAGACAAAATGTGGGTATGACGCTGGAACTTAAGCTGCCCTCTGGTCCATGAGTGGCTCGGGGTATGGAGCCCATAGAGACAAAACGGGAAGATGGGAAGGTCTTGTTTCTGGCCTTTGTGGAGCAGGAGCCCCATGTCAGTGCCAGACAGTCTGGATTTGAGCACAAGGGAAAGACACCTGTCTCTTGTTTCAGCCGCTGTTAAGTAGACTCTGCTACTCACAGTCAAAGCTCATCTCACATTCAGGGTGAAGCAGCCCCAAACAGGATGTCTTGTATGCTTACAGCTCTCCTTGTCCATCTCTACCATCCTCCCAGCTCTTTCTCCGCCCCCCCCCCCAGCCTTTCCCCCCCCCCACACACACACAAACCATGAGAACCCTCATGCTGAACCGCCCAGGAGCGAGCTGCCAATTCCCAGACCCAAAAGCAACACACAAAACAAACAGACAAACAAGCTTCTTTCCAAAGCAGATGCCTAGTGTCAGGGTCACCAACTGGTCCAACCAGCTCTGCCCTGACCTCAGAGCTCCCTGGGAAAGGCACTCCCTCCAGCCCTCCCTCCCCCAAAGGCCTCAGAACCCCATGGCTCCTGGCAGCGGCGCAGGGGTGGCCCTCGGAGGGGGCGCTGGGAATGCTCTCGGAAGCCACACCAATAAGCACAGGAGGACAGAGGTCGGACAGCCAGGCTTCGCCCTCGTTGCAGATAAATCTGAGGTGCCCGCGCTCGGAGGAGCAGAGGCCCGTGGCTCACCGGGACCCGGGGCGCTGTGGCCAGCCAGGCGGGCGCCCTGCTCCTCGGAGAGGCCAGCGGCATGCGGAGGGAGGCAGCCAGCGAAGAGGCAGCTGGTTCCTGAGCTCGGACACCAAAGGCTTTGAACCGGCAGCCTCAGGCTGGCGTCTGCTTCCCACTCACCGACCCACACTCCTCACAGCACAGGCGCCAGGACTTGGCTGTGCTCGATGCAGGCGCCCGTCCTGTGCTGGTGCCGCTGACCCGGCCACATTCAGGGCCAGTCCCTGCCCTCGGCCCTCGTGGCTGGCTCGGAGGGAAGAGGCCAACAACAAACAAGACAGAAGTGCTGCTGAAGAGAGGAAGCGGCTGATGAGAGGGACTCAGGCCGAGCGGTGGGACCTCTCGGAGGAGGGGCCATTTCAGGGTCACAAAGGGGAGGGCCAGCCCAGGAGTGGTGGCGGCGGAGGGGGTGGGCCTCAGACGGGAACAGTGTGGCTCTGTCTGAGGGACAGACGGACAGGAGGCCATGGGACTCAGGGTGAGGGAGGAGGGTGGCTGCAGGGGGTGGGGCCAGAAAGGGAGCCACAGCCTCCATCTCCTTCATCGACGGCAGCACCTGCAACACTTGCCAGTGGTTTGGTGGCGTGTTCACTGCCAGACAGGAGAGCCAGCCGTCTGTCCCGTCCCCGCGCTGCGCCGCTCTGGCCCTCGCGGGTGCTTGGCTTCTAAGAACGAAGAACTATGTCTGGACGAATGCGCCAGAGAATGAATGAGCCGAGGCCGTCCTTCCGAGCCGTCAGCAAGACAGGACTTGGCTTAGCCTTTCCGGCATGACACGGGTGGCAACCCACTCAAACCCACTCAACCCACAGCAAACCCACTCAACCCACTCAACCCACAGCAAACCCACTCGACCCACAGCAAACCCACTCAACCCACTCCACCCACAGCAAACCCACTCCACCCACAGCAAACCCACTCAACCCACTCCACCCACAGCAAACCCACCCAAACCCACTCAACCCACAGCAAACCCACTCAACCCACAGCAAACCCACTCAAACCCACTCAACCCACAGCAAACCCACTCAACCCACTCGACCCACAGCAAACCCACTCAACCCACTCAACCCACAGCAAACCCACTCAAACCCACTCAACCCACAGCAAACCCACTCCACCCACAGCAAACTCACTCAACCCACAGCAAACCCACTCAACCCACTCAACCCACTCAAACCCACTCAACCCACAGCAAACCCACTCCACCCACAGCAAACCCACTCAAACCCACTCGACCCACAGCAAACCCACTCAACCCACTCGACCCACAGCAAACCCACTCAACCCACTCAACCCACAGCAAACCCACTCAACCCACTCAACCCACAGCAAACCCACTCAAACACACAGCAAACCCTCTCAAACCCTCTCAACCCACTCAACCCACAGCAAACCCACTCAACCCACAGCAAACCCACTCAAACCCACTCGACCCACAGCAAACCCACTCAACCCACTCAACCCACAGCAAACCCACTCAACCCACTCGACCCACAGCAAACCCACTCAAACCCACTCGACCCACAGCAAACCCACTCAACCCACTCAACCCACAGCAAACCCACTCAACCCACTCAACCCACAGCAAACCCACTCAACCCACTCAACCCACAGCAAACCCACTCAAACACACAGCAAACCCACTCAAACCCACTCAACCCACAGCAAACCCACTCAAACACACAGCAAACCCTCTCAACCCACTCAACCCACAGCAAACCCACTCAACCCACTCAACCCACAGCAAACCCACTCAACCCACTCAACCCACAGCAAACCCACTCAACCCACTCGACCCACAGCAAACCCACTCGACCCACAGCAAACCCACTCAACCCACTCCACCCACAGCAAACCCACTCCACCCACAGCAAACCCACTCAACCCACTCAACCCACAGCAAACCCACTCAAACACACAGCAAACCCACTCAAACCCACTCAACCCACAGCAAACCCACTCAAACACACAGCAAACCCTCTCAAACCCACTCAACCCACAGCAAACCCACTCAACCCACTCGACCCACAGCAAACCCACTCAACCCACTCAACCCAAAGCAAACCCACTCAACCCACAGCAAACCCACTCAACCCACTCCACCCACAGCAAACCCACTCAAACCCACTCCACCCACAGCAAACCCACTCAAACCCACTCAACCCACAGCAAACCCACTCAACCCACTCAACCCACTCAAACCCACTCAACCCACAGCAAACCCACTCCACCCACAGCAAACCCACTCAACCCACTCGACCCACAGCAAACCCACTCAACCCACAGCAAACCCACTCAACCCACAGCAAACCCACTCAAACCCACTCAACCCACTCAAACCCACTCGACCCACAGCAAACCCACTCAACCCATTCAACCTACAGCAAACCCACTCAACCCACTCAAACCCACTCAACCCACTCAACCCACAGCAAACCCACTCAACCCACAGCAAACCCACTCAAACCCACTCAACCCACTCAAACTCACTCGACCCACAGCAAACCCACTCAACCCATTCAACCTACAGCAAACCCACTCAACCCACTCAAACCCACTCAACCCACTCAAACCCACGGCAAACCCACTCGACCCACAGCAAACCCACTCAAACCCACGCCAAACCCATGGGACCAGCTGCTCCCCCTTCCTACCCACCAGGTCCCTCTCCGGCCCCGATCAGGTGCCAGGCCAGGCAGCGCCCTCTGGGCCATCCAGTCCCTCCATCCGGGCTCCACACCAGCGCTGGCCCAGCAGCAGCTACAGAGCGGGAGGCTCCGGCCCAGCGGTGATGTCAGCCGGAAGCTCCCAGCGGGATGATCTGGGACCAGTGGGGACCCGGTCGCTGGGATGTGGCCAGGCTGGGCTCACCTCCCTCCCGGACAGAGGGCGAGGCGGGTGGGGTCACCACTTGCATTTCCTGGGGTCTAGTCAGTCCGCTCAGCAGGCATCAGAGATTCAAGAACAACCCAGACCCCCTCCCGGGCCCCGCCGCCCATAGCTGTGTGTGTGCGCGCGCGCGTGCGCGGGGGTCCTAACCCGCACCCCTGTATCCCTGCCTGCAAAGCGGGGTGGGGACACCCGTTGTTGCGAGGCTGCAGCTGGTCCCCGCCGTAGGGTGGGCTCGCCAGGCAGTGGAGGGTGGCGAGTGCGGGTACCCTCCATGCTCTTATTTTTAGCAGCTGCCTCATGCGGGCACCGCTGAACATCACAAGGATTTCTCAGCCGGTGACTCACTGAATTCCTCCGCACCCACCACCACGGCAGGGCCCACAGCGGGACCGCCCACCTGCTGGGGCTGATCAGAGGTGGGCCTCCCACCAAAGGGGGTGCAGTCCTTCTCCAAGCCCCTGGGGAGGAGGGGGGGACGGGGAGCAGGACAACAGGTCCTCTCTGGCCTCCCGGGTCAGACCGACACCCCTGCCTGGATGCGCACCTGCTGGCAGTTCCATTGTTAACACTGTAGTGACAACAGAGAGGCCCCGCCAGGCCCACGCGGTTTCAAGGGGCCTGGCACAGCGGCTGGCGGCTGGCGGGTAGGAACGAAACTGAAAACAGGTCTGCCCAGCGCGGGAGGCTGCGCCCCATTCCTCAGGGCTCCGCGCTGCCCGCTCCGAGGTCCATTTCTCACGTGGGTTCCGGGGCCTGGGGCAGGCACTGGAGGCACGCTCAGAGCTTGTCGCTGCTGCAACTGGGACCATCTGCCCTCAAACCCAGGCTCCCGGGTCCCTGGTCCCCCTGAGGTCCCAGCAGGCACGGGGCGGGGGAGGGGAGCGGGGTATTTGCAGAGGGAGATCTGAGCCTGCAGCCAGCACGGGGTTATTAATAGCCGGCCCGAAGTGCTGGCTGGGCTGGGAGGGCGGCTCCAGGGCGGGTGGGCCGGCTGGGGGCGGAGAGCCTGTCCCGGGGGCGGGCTGCCCTGCTCTCCCGCCCCCTGGGGAGCGGGGCTAGTTCATCACCTCGGAATACTCCGGTGACGGTGGGCAGCGCCCGCCTCCAGCCGCAGCGGCTATAAATAAAAGGCTCCCAGCCAGAAGGCAGGAGAAGTTTCTAGGCCCGCGTCCCAGGGTTTATTAAGCTCCTGGCTCCGCTTGAGACCTCGGCGGCTCTGGCTTGGAGCCTGGACAGCCCGGGAGCACAGAGGCTGGCGGATCGCGGGTGAGGCGGTGAGGACAGAGCGCTCCGGATCCCGCAGGACCAGCCCGGGGGGCGCTGTAGCGGCCGGAGAGTCTTCGGGGTTTGGGACCCCAGCCTGGTGCCTGCCCCCAGCCCCTCCCCGCCCCCCTGCAGTGGATTTGCAGCAGCTTTGGAGGCTGAAGGATCAGCTGGGAAGGCTAGCCCACCGCATCCCCTTGCTGTGTGACCTTGGGCAGGCGGCGCCCTCTCTCTGAGCCTCCGCGTGTGCTCCGGCTCAGCCCCCCCGCCATGGCCGACGGTCAGATGCCCTTCTCCTGCCACTACCCCAGCCGCCTGCGCCGGGACCCCTTCCGGGACTCGCCCCTCTCCTCCCGCCTGCTGGACGATGGCTTTGGCATGGACCCCTTCCCCGACGACTTGACTGCCCCCTGGCCCGACTGGGCGATGCCCCGGCTCTCCTCGGCCTGGCCGGGGTCCCTGCGGCCCGGCGCCGTGCCCCGGGTGCCCACGGCCGCCAGCAGGTTCGGGGTGCCCGCGGATGGCAGGAGCCCCCCGCCCTTCCCCGGGGAGCCCTGGAAGGTGTGTGTCAACGTGCACAGCTTCAAGCCGGAGGAGCTGATGGTGAAGACCAAGGACAGATACGTGGAGGTGTCCGGTGAGTGGGGAGCAGGAGGGAGAGGGGAGGGGGGTGGGGGCTGCAGGCTGGAACGGGAGGGGACACTGTGCGGGCTGAGGCTGGCGACCTCAGGGCTCGGGAATGCAGCCAGAAGCTCCGTTTAGGGAGAGTTCCCCTGGCCTGACCAGCTGGGGGCCCGGGGGCGCTGGCCCGTCCATCAGAGCCGCAGGGCGGAGGCGGGAGCCCGGCCGGACATGGGGCAGGGGAAGCCAGAGGAAGGAGTGGCCCACGCACAGAGGGTGAAAGACAGAAGGGAAACAGGGTTCCTGGCACAGCACAGCCTGGGAGGGGCGTTTAGTGTGGGGTGTCAGCCGCAGCCCGGCTTCAAGGGCGACACTCCCCTCGTCCCCAGTGAGAACGCGGAGGCTCCAGGGTACGAACTGGTCACCTTGGCTGAGCTCCTGTCTGCCAGACCCACAGCGCTGCGCCGAAGCTCCTCAGTCAGCGGGCCAGAGGGCAGGGGCCCGTGGCCTCCCCCTCACAGGCCAGGGAGCGGAGGTCCGGGAACTCTCCCGAGGCCCCAGGCTCAAGTCCAGAGGCGGATCGGTCATGTAAGCCCCCACGAGGGCCGGAGGGGCCGCCTAAACCCCTGGTTCCCTCTCCCCACACGCCTCCCACCCTGGGACAGAGCCTCCAGTCCCAGCGCTGGGCCGGGCCAGGGATGCGCCCAAGGTCACGCTGTGAGTCAGCACAGGAAGCGCCGGGCCTGCCCACGCTCCGCTGGAGACAGGAGACGCTTTCCGAGGCTTCCCGGCAATTAGAGCTCCATTAACAGGAGCCGGTTCCCAGCAGCTCTGCCGCCAGAAAATCCATAAAAGCCTCGCAAACACAGCAGACAGGGCGGGCGGCCCCGGCAGGAAGGGCTCAGGGGAGTTTCAGAGCCCGGCAGGCCGGTGGGAACGGTAAACATCGGAGTCAGGCCGGGGCCACGTGCTGCCGGGGGGTCAGCTGGGCTCCGGGAGCCGCGGCCGGGCAGCGGGCTGGGTTCCGAGACAGGCTCCCCCGAGACCAGCAGGCTGTGCCGATGACTTAGCAGCGGCTCTCCGCTGTGCTTCCTATTCTGGATGGAAATTGGGGTTCCGAGGGCCCCAGGACACAGGGTGGTGGTGAGCAGTGGGCGGGTGCGTGCAGCGTGTGGGTACAGATGCCCGAAGCTGTTACCGAAGCTGATGTGGCTGAAATGCCGGCCTCACGGGAGGCCCCGAGCGATCATAAACGGCCGGCAGCCTTTGGGTCCTGGCTCCCACCCGACCGCGCTGGGCACTGTTAGAGGGATGTGGGCAAGAGCGTCTTTTCCCCGCCGAGTCTCAGTTTCCTCATCTGCTGAATGGGATCATCATAATATCTGTCCCACGGGGAAGTCTACGTCCATGCAGACAGTATGGAGCGTGAGAGTGTCTGTAAAATGCAGCCGGTGATGGTGCCCGCCTGGCGCCTGGAAATGGGCATCATTATGACCACCCTCTCTGTCTTCGTTTTAAGGTTCCTGAGTTTTCCACCCCAGGTCGGAGGGCCCGGTGGCCCTTCCAGGAGACCTCTGCCCAGCCCCTCTGTCCCCTCTCCCAGGTGCTTCTTAAGCAATGGGACCGGGCAGCCCCAAGCCGAGATCCCAGCTGCGTCACTTACTGACCCAGAGGCTCTGAACGCCTTGCAGAGCCTCAGTTTCCACATCTGTGAAATGGGGTCACTGGGGAACATAAAAGAGACAAAGACAGACAATCCGCCTTTTGAGGCTGTAAATGCTCACAGGCATGCCCTTAGCCACCGTGGCTTGGCAGGATCCAGATCCCCTGAGGGGACATACAGAGTCTCTCCCCAAAGCGACAGCAGAGGCTCCGTCTAAAATGCAACCATCTCCCCTCCTGCACACAGTGACAAACCCATTCCCCACGCACTTTGTGCTAAATACCTACACAGGCTGGCTCGCTGCTTCCTCGTGTGGACTTTTGAGTAAACATGGCTAGGTTTGTTATACCCATTTTACAGACGAGGAAACTGAGGCCCAGGGAGAGGAATTCACCGAGATCACCCACTTCTCCATGGCAATGTCTGAAATTCAAAGCTAGGCCAGCCTAGCCAGTTCCCGGTTCTGATTGCGTGGCCCGGGGCAAAACCTCCCTACCACCTCCTCCCCTGGGCGTTACCATGAAGGTGGACGGGGTCAGTGCCTGCCAAACAGGGCTCTTTCAGCTGTCACTAGGCATCTGAGGAATGGCTGGAGGAGGGGGCCAGAATTCTAGAAGGTGCCACGTGAAACAGCGTTACGCTGAGTTTGCTAACGTGGTTTCCGCCTCTGAGAGACGCCTTGTCTTATCTGACACCTGTGAGCGTCCTTCCGAGGCAGTGTTTGATGGTGCCCGACCAGAAAATTCCCAGCATGCCTCTCACCACCCCCGCCCTGCAGCCCCGGGCCAAGAAACGTTCCCTCCTGGCCACTGGGCCAGGCTGTGGCCGAGGAAGGGACTGGAAAGCCCCCAAGACCGTATGCCCAGCCCTTCTCCTCCCCCAGCCGCCCCCCCATCGCACTCCCCGCCTGGTGACAGCCTCTTCCTTCCCTGGGCCCTGGCTCCCAGCGGCCTCTTAGGGTCCCTGGACTGCAGACGAGTCCTGGTTTTCTTTCTTAAATCATCATAATTACTTTTTTATGTTTACAAAAGTCAAATTACCGGTATCCCCACGTAGAAAATAAACAGGAAAGCAAAGTAAGAAATTGAAGATGACTCAATAATCCTTCAACTGCCCCTGCTAAGTAGATATTCAAATCTATGCAAATGAAGCTTTAAGACTCAACACCTTCTTTCAACCAGCTGAATCCCATCCCAGGCCCCCTTAGGGAATGAATCAGAGGCCCTCTCCTCCCTGACCCCAAAACCTGGTTCTCGGAGCATGGACAGGGAGGGTGCACTTCCGAGGGGCAATCCTGTCCCAAACATCAAAATAAACCACGAGCGTTCGCCTTCGCACAGCAGTCTCACAGCTTACAAAGCGAGTCTCTGCCTCACTGTCCTTCACTCCTCACAGAAACCCAGAAATTAGGATGTGGCTGTCACCTCCGTTTCAGAGAGCAAGACACGGAGGCTCTGAGAAAAGCAGATGTCAGAGCAGGGACTCCCTGCCTTTGAACCTCTGCTCCTGCTCTCCCAAGCTGTGTGACCCTGGGCACATCGCTTAACCTCTCTGAACTTCTGTTCCCTCGCCACAAAACTCCAAGAAGAAGGCGGGTGTGAAAACGAAAGGCGTTGTTATAGATGAGGCGCCTGGAACAGTGGCTGACACCCCGCACGTGCTGCATGAGTTTGCTGTTGTTATTGTTCTGTCCCCCGCTCCCTCCTCTATCTTTCCCAGAACGCAGTGCGCTCGGAAGGGCTGAGTCAGAGGCACTTGGCCTGTCCCCAAGGGAGGCAGCCTCAGAGGCCCGGCTCCGGGGAGGGGACGGGGGCCGATGGGCTCCTCTGGCTGCGGGCCGGTGTGGGTGCGGGCAGCGGGTGGTCAGGGACTTGGCAGCCGGAACAAACTCTCGGAGCATCGGCACATTCACAGACACTCCCGTGTCCACACCACTCCCTGTCACTGCCCCTTCTGCCCAGCTGGGTGATTGAGCAGCACAGACATTCTAGAACCCGGAATCCACCTCAAAGAAGCCCAAGGATATTCTCTCCCATCGGGAGCCGCCCGGTGCCCCAAAGCGGGGAGGGGGGGGCTGGCTGCGTGGCCTTGTGTGGCCCCAGGGGAGCGCCCGGCAGCGTGAAAAACCGTGTCCAGGAACATCGCTGCCACAGAAAGATAGTCCTGCAGAGAGTGTGACAGGGTGTGAAAGCCCGCGCACACCGCGGTCCCCGTGACACGCCGTGTGACGCGCAGCCGCCCGTGTGACGTCGGTGCGTTTCTGAGCGCAGAGCGACGAGTCTGGGCATCCACATCCACAGAAACGCTGGCGGCTGCCTCAGGGCGATGGGTGATGGGCCGTTTTGATTTTTTTTTTCCCATTATTTTCTACATTTCCTCACTTACACATGCATTATCTCGTAATCAGGAAAAAGTCATTGAGGAAGGAGCAATGAATAAAAAAGCACTTAATGATGTAGTTACCTATCAATGGTCAGTTTTTCAAAATCTGGGGCCGCAGGAAGTAACATATCCCACCAGGGTATTCAGTCTGGATCCCCAGGCCCCTCCGAGGAGAGGGGGTCCCTGAGTAAATGGGGTCCCTCGCCCTGGGCCGTGGTGGCCCCACAGATGAGGAGGGGAGTGGCTCTCCGACACTAACTCCTACTTACAGAGAAATCAGAGATGCCCTCCATTTAAATAAGTAAGGATGGGAAACGGCCCCAGGCTCAGAATCTGTTGTGTCAACTGCAAGGGTTGGCCAGCGGCTGGAGCGTGGCTGCAGCCGGCCGGCCGCTCTCTCAGGACCAGGTGCAGGAACAGGACTGGGGCTAAATGGAAGTTGGGCCAGGCAGAGGCGATCGGACCCAGCACCCGGCTTAGAGTCAGAGAGAGCAGGTTCAGAGCCCGGGCTGGGCCCGGGTTCCGGTGGCAGGGCTAACCCTGAGCACCCTGGGAGGCGGGGAGGGCCCACGAGCTGTGCACCAGCGGGCCCCTCCAGGGTGTTCGCCCAGGGCTCCCCCGGCTGCTGAGCGGCGGGTGCTGTCAGTGAGGGCTCGGGAGATGCACTACCGCCCGGGCCCCGGCTCCCTGGTTTCCTGACAACACGTCACTGTCTACAAACTGCCGTCAAGGTCTCCTGTCTGTCCTTGTCTTGCTTCATCTCCTCAGCAGCCTGGGAGGTGGGTTCTGTGAGGGGCCTGAGGCTCAGAATGCGGGAGCCCCAAACCACACCATGAGCGGGGCAGGGGCAGGGGCAGGGCAGGGCAGGGGCAGGGGCAGGGGCAGGGGCAGGGGCTGGGGCAGGGGCTGGGGCAGGGGCTGGGGCAGGGGCAGGGGCAGGGCAGGGGCTATGGCTGGGGCTGGGGCTGGGGCAGAGCAGGGGCAGGGCAGGGGCAGGGGCGGGGGCGGGGGCGGGGGCGGGGGCAGGCACAGGGTTTGAACCTGAGCAGAGGCTCTTGTCAGCGGGAGCCCAGGGGACTCCGATCCTGACATGGCCTTCCTCCCCTCCAGGCAAACACGAAGAGAAGCAGCACGAGGGGGGCATTGTGTCCAAGAACTTCACCAAGAAGATCCAGTAAGTGACCCCTGGGTGCGTTTCCGGGTGGGTGGGGGCGGGGGGGGGGGGTGCTGGGACCGCATTCTGGGGTCTGACCTCCTGGGCCTCTCTCCTGTGAGACACCAGCCTTGGCCGAGGGACAGGGAACGGAGCCTTCACCCTAAGGGGGAAATGTCACAGCAGAGCAGGCCACCCGCAGAGCCACACGGAGCCCCACGGGCTGTGAGCGCTAATGCTGCACAGACACGCCCTGTCTCTGAGCCGCCACCTGCCAGGTGTGCTTCCAGCGGCGCCCTGCCCTCTGGGCTGCCCTGACTGAGCCTTTGGGCGGGAGAGACCACCCTCCCGGATGGTGGAGAACCGGGGGTGAGAGGTCCTTGCAGGCAGAATGAGAACAGCTCCGAGCCACCAGTCTCCCTGACGCCCTGGCCTCTGGGGAGGAGGACGGAGGGTGACACCGGCCAGGGCCGCCCCGGGGGACGGCGGTGCCAGCCCGCACGCCGCAGCCCCGGCGAGCGGGCGCGGGCAGGACTGTTATCCCTGCTGCCGTCAGTCCTCCCCCCCGCCAGCCGGGAGCCGGATTCCCGGGCCCCCTTTGGCCTCGGGATCCCGAAGGCCCGGCCCAGTGTCCTGGCCTGACCCCTGCCGTGCAGGTTCCTGGCCGCCGCGGGCACTTCCCCATAAGGCAGCGGGCTGGCTGTCTGCTGCCTGGCCCGCCTCCCAGGACCCCGCCCCGGCCAGGCTCCAGGTCCAGCCGCGGCGGGGAAAGGTGGGGGGAGGGCGAGGATGTTTCTCTCAAGAGGTTCAGATGAGGTGTCCCACTCACAGACCGAGCTGCGCTGTGAAGGGGACTGAGGCAGGAAGGATTGGTCCCCTTAGAACGGGGCCATCTGCATGTGGGTCCTGTGACCATTCCGCACTAGCAGGGCCCTGCGCCCCTGGTGCTTCCCAACCAACCAGCCACCCCGACCTGCCCAGGACCCCCCAGAGCTCCTCACATCCCAGACACCAAAGGGCCCCCGGGACCCTCGCCCCTCGCCATGGCCGGAATCCTCCCCCTCTGACTGGCCCGTGCCCCGCTGCCCGAGGTTAAATCTCTCACCTCACCCAGGCGGTCGGGAGTCCAGGCTCCACCGGCCTGAGCTGCTGCCCCCCGTTTCCCACAGAGGCACCCCGACAGGGCAGGAGGGATGTGTGAAAGCTCTCAGCATAGGGTGACTCAGGCTCCTCCTTGGGAACTGGCCCATTAGCACCTCCAAACCAGGCAGCTGGTCGGAGGCCCTGACCGAGTCTCTCCCCACCGCTGGGCCTCAGTTTCCCCACGTGTAAATGAGAGCTTTGTCCTGGGCAACCGTGAAGACTCTCTGGGGCTCTGACACGGGCTTTGTGTGGAACTGTTCACAGCCTTGGGGTGCCGCCCGCACGGCCCCCGGCCGGAACAGTGCGCAGCTCACCCGCAGCACGCACCTCTGGGACCAGGCCCGGGGTTCTCGCCACCTGCAGAGGCCGACACTTCCGTTACCCCTTCCCCTTAAGGAAATGGGTTCAGAGGGGCGAGGGCCCAGGCTCAAGGCCACACGATCAGGAAGAGTCAGAATTTGAATTCAGGGCCCAGGCCGGGTAGCTCAGTGGGTTGCAGGCGTCCTCAAACTTTTTAAAGTGGGGGCCAGATCACGGACCCTCAGAGAGCTGGAGGGCCGGACTATATGAACTACTAATTCCTACTGTAACACCTCGGCTGCGCTCACTGCCCAAAAAACCTGGCGGGCCGGATCAGACTCCTCTGCGGGCCGCATGTGGCCCGCGGGCCGTAGTTTGAAGACGCCTGGGTTAGAGCATCGTCCGGACAGGCCAAGGGTTTGATCTCGGGTCAGGGCACTCACAAGCAGCACCGAGGAATGCATGAATAAGCGGACCCACATGTTTCTCTCTCCCTCTCCCTCCCCCTCTCTCTAAAAATCAATACGTTTAAAAATGTTGCCACCCTCTCCCACCGTATCCCTGCCCACGGGGTTGGCATGCGGACCGTTAAGCAGAGCGGACCCAGCAGCCGGAGGAGGGACACACACTTCAGAAGCTCGACTAGGCAGCTGCCCACGATCCCTCTGTCTCACCCTCCTCCCCTCAGGCCCCGTCTCCTGGCAGACTCAGCGCACGGGCTGCCGGCTGCCCCTCCAGGCAGGGCCCTGCCCGTGGCCCAGCCGGGCCTGGAGAGCGCGATGGTGATTGAACCTTCTGCCCCCTCCTCTCCCCCGCCCCCACCATGGTCCCTTTTTCAAAAGCCAGGCGCCAGAGAGCTACTGCGAATTCAGAGACCAGGATTCCAATTCCTCTCCCACCTGCCAATTGCCAGCTGTGTGACCTAGGGCAAATCGCTCCTCGCTGACCTTGACCTCCACCTCTGTGAATCAGGGAGGTAACAGAACCGGCTGGTGGGACGATGGTTCACAGGAAGGAGATGACTCGGGGAAGCACCTGGCTCACAGCACACGCTCAGAGGCCCAGTTTTTGTGATTTTTACTCATAAAGGCACCCCGGAGAGGCCACCACAGCTTCTCCTGGTTCCAATAGTTTGTTGAAGAAACTGTGTCCTGGGGAGCCTCATCCACTGCAAACAACCCCCCGAACCATACACACAGCTTCAGAACTGGACCCGGGTTTGGGTCCAGAAAGCCCATCCTTGACGCCTGCTCGCTCTGAGAGCCTGTCCTCTGATTTCCCCGTTATACATGCCCGATGCTGCGGGCTACCAGCTCCTGTGAACCATCCGGGACCCGCCGCACAGCTCTGCCGGGGTCATGCCTACACGTGTGTTTAGGGGACAAAGCACTATCACCTCCTGCAAACACCTAAGATGCTTAGTCATTCTACACATCCCCGAGGACGCTGGCCTGGGCATTCTGCCAGGCGGCCAGCCTGACCCGTTCGGCCAGACTGCCCACTCCATCATTAACTCCACCCGCAATTCCATCATTCATTCCACCCACAATTCCATCCTTTAATTCCACCCGCAATGCACGTGGAATTACTCTAACCATCGTCTACTCCACACGTGTCAAACACAAGGCCCGTGGGCCAAATCCGTCCCGCCAGGCCTTGCCATGTGGCCCGCACCGCGCTGTCATCACTGCACTCCGCTGCGTTTCCATCACAATGACAGTTTATGACTGTTCAGTAAACCATTCAGCCCGCGATTTAGGCTGGATTTTAGATTTTGGCCCCTTCTCTGATTGAGTTCGACACCCCTACTCTACTCTAACCATCTCCACGGTGCAGAGAGAGAACAAGCCCCGAGTGACCGAGCGGCCTGCCCAGGACCACACGCAGCTAGAAAGGGGCAGAGCCGGACTCAGGCCCGGCACGGACACCCCAAGCCGGACCTCTTACCAAAAGCATTCTCTTGTCGGAGGGACAGAGGGACGTGCGGACCGCGTTAACGTACGTGACTAACCCTGTGCTCCCGTCCTAGGCTGCCGGCAGAGGTGGATCCCGCCACGGTGTTCGCCTCGCTGTCCCCCGAGGGCCTGCTGATCATCGAGGCGCCCCAGGTGCCCCCGTACTCCCCGTCCGGGGAGGGCAGCTTCGGCGGCCAGCTTCCTCATGACGGCCAGGAAGTGCCCTGCACCTGAGACCGTCCCGGCCCGTCCTCGTCACCCCCCCCCCCCCCGACCCCCCGCCCCCCAACCCCCGGCTTCTCTGACTCCAGGGACCTTCGTCATCACTTTAGCTCAACTCATAGGCTTAGTGCCACCAAACCGCTGGGGGGCTAGGGTAGTCTGTCCCGTCCCCTACAGAGCGTAGTGCTAGGTGTTTGCACCCGAGGGCGCGATCGGCAAGTCCTGCTGGGCGGCGTTAGGCCAAAAACGCTGGAAGTGTTTTCCTTTTACTTTTCTGTCTTGATAAAAACGCTGTCCATCCAACAGCTGCAGAGCACGCAGCATCTCGCCTCGCCAGGGCTGCTTTTCTCTGGGGACCTCGCCTCCCCCAGATTCCTATTCTGGGCCCCCATGCTCGTGCCTGGGCCCCCCCCCCCGCTCCCCGGGAGCTCACCCCACTGTGTTTCCGCAGTCCTGGCCTCAGAGGCCACAGCCCGGCTCTCTCCCCGCCGGGAGTTCCCCACCGGCCACATGGACACAGACCGCCCTCCCCTCGCCTGGCACCCGCCACGAGCTCGCAGGCCCCCGGAGTCCGGAAGCCCCTCCGTTCACCCTCTCCTGAAGTCCCCCTCCTCGTGTCTGTCCCCGTCGGGGTTTACAGAGGGGGCTGTCTCCGGACAGCCCCGCCAGGAACCAAGCAGAGCCAGGCGGCCTGGCGGGCAGGACGCGGTACTGTGCTTGCGGGTGGGATGACGTGTGTGTCGTTGTTTTCGGAATTGTGCTGTTCTTTAGGGGAAACAATAACAGTGAATAATAATAATAATAAAGGAGCTGGTGTTCTCAGCCTGTGCGCTTCCTTCGATGAGGAATTAAATGACGACGTCACTTAGACTGCTAATATCAACCGGGAATGCCCGTGGCTGCAAACGCTAACACCCAACACGCAGGGGTTTAACTGACATAAACGTCTACTCTCTGACTTCACAACCAGTCTAGACACGTGACTTCACAATGATCTCTTCAGCTGTAAAACCCACAGGATTTCCCTTATTATTATTTTTTTAATTTATTGATTTTCCACAGAGAGGAAGGGAGAGAGAGAGAGAGAGAGCTAGAAACATCGATGAGAGAGAAACATAGACCAGCTGCTTCCTGCACACCCCCCACCAGGGATGTGCCCACAACCAAGGCACATGCCCCTGCCTTGAACCTGGGACTCCCCAGTCCGCAGACCGATGCTCTACCGCTGAGCCAAACTGGTTTCGGCAGCATGTCCCTTTTTCCTCGGCCATCTCTGACAGGTCTCCCCTCGGCCATCTCTGACAGGTCTCCCCTCGGGCCGTGTGTGGAGAGCAGGGGCACCAGGCTCCTCACCTGCCTCCTCTTTGGCCGGTTCAGGTCTCTCCCAGGAGCTCAGGAGACACGTTTACCTCATTGACCCAAATGTTTACCCCGAGCCAGTCGCTGGCAGAAGGGACGGGGTGGCCACAGGAGCCCAGCTCAGCACTGGCTCACCCTCTGAGCCGAGCTCCGCGGCCTGCACTCAGGGCTCTGCCAGGAGGGGAGGGGCGGGCCGTGAGGAGGTCAGTGTGGCAGGGGCCGCGGCAGACCGGTGCGCCCGGGCACAGGCCACGTTCCGGGTCAGGAAACCAGTCAAACTGGAGTGAGCCAAGGGTGCGGATGAGTGCACACAGCCGAGAAGTCCAGGGCGAGGGCCCTTTCGGCTCCCAGTGATGTCAACGTTTCTCTCCGTCCCAGTGCTGAGGTGCTGCCTCCACTCCGCCCCCTGTTGTCCTGCCTCCGGCTCCTGCCCTCCGTGCCCCCATGTCCTCCCCCGTGGCCACAGATGACTTCAGTCACCACAGCCACACTCTTCCCCATTCCGGCCCCGGGGGAGGGGGAGAGGGGGAGGGAGGGAGCCTGTCTTTCCCATAGCCGTAGCGTCGGTCACATTGCCAAGAGACATTCTTTTTTTTTCTTTTTTTTAAAAAATATATATATATTTTTTATTTTTTTATTTTATTTTTTTACAGAGAGGAAGGGAGAGAGATAGAGAGCTAGAAACATCGATGAGAGAGAGACATCAATCAGCTGCCTCCTGCACACCCCCTACCGGGGATGTGCCCACAACCAATGCACATGCCCTTGACCGGAATCGAACCTGGGGCCTTTCAGTCCGCAGACCGACGCTCTATCCACTGAGCCGAACGGGTTTCGGCCAAGAGTCATTCTCACAGGGCCCCGCACGGGTGTCCCAGGACCACTCTGAGCTGCAGCCCATGAAGTCAGTGCTGTGACTGGCCAGGCCAGGCCACATGCCCCTCCCGGAAGAAGCAGACGCTGACTTTACAAGGAAGAGGTGAAGCTGAGAGAGGAGGCGGCGGGGGAGGTCACGCCCTGACAGCCGAACTGGAACCGAGATGTTTGAATGAGGAGCTGCTGGGCACCTCCACCCCCTCCCCTCCACTCCCCGCCGACAGCAGGGTCCTGGCTGCTTCCCCAGCACCCACCCTGCAGGTCCTGTGCGAGGAGCCTAGGGGGCAGGGACAATGGCCACGATCACTGTGGGCGAGAAGCTTCCAGAGCAGAGGGGTGGGAGAGGAGGGCCAGGCCCTGAGAGCCGTGCTGGGCGCCATCCCCAGGGCGCCGTGGGCAGCAGACGCCGTCGCCTGCAGGTCTAAGGGGCAGGTCACCCAACCTCTAGCCGGCCGGTACTCCGCTCTCCCAGGCCTGGCCCTCTGGCCCCAGCTCCTTCACTGCTAACCACCAGCCTGCCCTGCTCCCCACAAACAAAGTATAAGGTGAGTCCGTCCACTTCGGGGGAAGAGAGATGAGGTTGAAACGGAAAAGTCGGCGTTCATTACCAGAGCCGTAAGGAGAGACAAGGATGGGATCATGGTGGGCACGTCACTCAGAGGGCAGCGAGCTGAGAGGGCGGCGGATACCCTAAATAGACCACCGTGCATCTCTCCCCTTCATACAGAGAAGGAAGTGTAGTGAAGGGCCTGGGATGGGGAGGGAGCAGCAGGTCAGACAGCAGTCACAGTGCGGAGACTGAGCACCCGGTTCCGGCCCTGCTGTCCTCCTGGGGCGGGAGGTGAGGCCGGAGGTGGGTCTCCTGCAGGCGGGGCGAGGCGGGTCACACATTCCATCCCTGGGACCACAGCTCCCTCCACCCAGCACTGACCCCGCCTATGAAGCTAAAATGTTCTTCTTCTTCTTCTTCTTCTTCTTCTTCTTCTTCTTCTTCTTCTTCTTCTATTTTTTTAAAATATATTTTATTGATTTTTTACAGAGAGGAAGGAAGAGCGATAGAGAGTTAGAAACATCACATCAATGAGAGTCATCGATCAGCTGCCTCTTGCACACCCCCTACTGGGGATGAGACCGCAACCAAGGTACATGCCCTTGACCGGAATCGAACCCGGGACCTTTCAGTCTGCAGGCTGACGCTCTATCCACTGAGCCAAACCGGTTTCGGCTAAAATGTTTTTCTTGAGTTCCCCACCCGTATTTCCAGATGGGGCTTTGCAGGAGGTGGGGCGGGGGCGAGGCTGGCTTACAGGGGAGGGGTTCCCCCTGCCAGGCGGGAGGATCAGGGGTTGTAGGACTGAGCAAACAAGAGACGCAAGGAGGGGCCGGCTGCACAGGCAGAGGAAAACACATGAGCCAAGGCGAATGGCATGTCCCTCTGAAATCCTCGTCCATTGTCCTCAGGATTGAGCACAAGCTCCTTTGTAGCCTAACAAGGCCTACGGGTCTCAGGTTACCTCCCCTGCACTGCTCCCCCCCCCCCCACCCTACCCCACCCCACCCCCGCCCCATCCCACCCAACTTCCTTCTGTCAATCCAACGGACAAGCCCTCTTTGTTAGAACTCCGAACACTGTCCTCTCTCTCCCAGCCTCGCTTCCTCGCCCCTGCACGGGTTAATTCTTTGGGTCTGTCAGTCCGTCAGTCCTGCAGAGGATTCTTGTCGGTTCACTGGAGCCCAAAACAACGACCTACGCCTGGAGCAAGACCTTAAAAGATGTTGACATGGAGGCGGGAACGTGGAGGATGCGGAGGAGGAGGGCTGGATTCCAGGACAGGAGACAAGATCACGTGTCTCCAGAAGGAGGCTTTGCTTACCAAAAACACGGGCAGGCTTGCTCAGGGCAAAGAGAGACCTTTTCCTGAAAACGCCATGTGCCTGGGGCGTGACTGCCCACAGCCTGCTTCCCGGCTAGGAATCTGCCACGAGATCCCCCGCGAAGCTGTTTCTGTCAAACCCCTCTGGCCCCCGCCTCTGCGGTCCCCCTCCCCTCACAGCTCAGCTGTCAGCCGGTGTTTGTGCAGAACTAACACAGGCCCGCGGGAGCTCAGGTTACAGCCCCGTCCCAGCACGCCCAGCTGGAACCCGGGTCAGGGCGCACACAGGACCTACCCATGGGCCTGAACAAGTAGAACAACTGCTGCTCCTCTCTGTCTCCCTCTATGTCTGTCTGTCTCTGTCTCTCTGTCTCCCTCTATCTCTGTCTCTGTCTGTCTCTGTCTCCCTCTATCTCTGTCTCTGTCTCTGTCTGTCTCTGTCTCCCTCTATCTCTGTCTCTGTCTCTGTCTGTCTCTGTCTCCCTCTATCTGTCTGTCTCTGTCTCTCTCTGTCTCCCTTTATCTCTGTCTGTCTCTGTCTCCCTCTATCTCCGTCTGTCTCGTCTCTCTTTGTCTCCCTCTATCTCTGTCTGTCTCTGTCTCTCTCTGTCTCCCTCTATCTCTGTCTCTGTCTCCCTCTATCTCTGTCTGTCTCTGTCTCTCTCTGTCTCCCTCTATCTCTGTCTCTGTCTCTGTCTGTCTCTGTCTCCCTTTATCTCTGTCTGTCTCTGTCTCCCTCTATCTCCGTCTGTCTCTGTCTCTCTCTGTCTCCCTCTATCTCTGTCTCTGTCTGTCTGTCTGTCTCTGTCTCTCTCTGTCTCCCTTTATCTCTGTCTGTCTCTGTCTCCCTCTATCTCCGTCTGTCTCTGTCTCTCTCTGTCTCCCTTTATCTCTGTCTGTCTCTGTCTCCCTCTATCTCCGTCTGTCTCTGTCTCTCTGTCTGTCTCTCTGTCTCCCTCTATCTCTGTCTCTGTCTGTCTCCCTCTATCTCTGTCTCTGTCTGTCTCTCTCTATCTCTGTCTCCCTCTGTCTCTGTCTCTCTCTATCTCTGTCTTCCTCTGTCTCTGTCTCTCCCTGTCTCCCTCTGTCTCTGTCTGTCTCCCTCTGTCTCTGTCTGTCTCTGTCTCCCTGTCTCCCTCTATCTTTGTCTCTGTCTGTCTCCCTCTATCTGTCTCTCTGTCTCCCTCTATCTCTGTCTGTCTCTGTCTCTGTCTGTCTCCCTCTATCTCTGTCTCCCTCTGTCTCTGTCTCTCCCTGTCTCCGTCTCTGTCTGTCTCCCTCTGTCTCTGTCTGTCTCTGTCTCCCTGTCTCCCTCTGTCTCCGTCTGTCTGTGAATGGAGAGGAGATGTCTCATGGGCAGGAACCTGAAGGGAGAAGGGACCGAGAATGATCCTCCTGACACACCACTGCCCTCCTGGGCCCTGGTTGGAGGGGCGACTTATTTGAATCTCTCCAGAGGCGTGGCCTCACCAGAGGACGGGCCGGTCCCTGGTAGGTGAGGTCTCCCAAAGGCAGGGACCACATCTTGTTGGTCCTGATTCCTAACACAGTTCCTGGTGCCTCAGAGGCATTCTGTATTCACCGGATGCACGGATGAACGCACAGAACGAATGAAATCCAATCTCCCTTCCACCGCCTTCAAAGTCCCACAGGATCCGGCCCCGTCACCTCCCCGACCCGGCCCTCGTGGCTCCTGCTCTTGTTCGTCACACAGGGGCTCCTTCCTGCCCCCACAGACACGTGCGCACACTCACCCAGCCTCTGCACCTCCCCTCCCTCTGGGCCTGGTACTCCGCCGCCAGCTGTGTGCCTGCCCCTCCTCAGCTTTCTCCTCAGACTCTGCCTCCCAGAGGCCTCACAACAGGCCTCAGTCACTGACAAACACATCACCTGCTGCTTCGACTCCCAGCGCCCTGCAGAACGGCGTCCAGGGGCTGCAAACACGTGCACATTGCAGTCTGCGCGGCCCTCGACACACGTCACCCCCACAGACACCCTGGCCCGCAACCGCCAAGAGGGACGGACTTTCCCTTCTGTCTTGTCCACCACGGGGTCCTCCCTGCTGTGCGATGTGCAATGCATCATGGAATAAGCACGCACTGGATGGATGAATGGATGGATGGATGGACGGATGGATGGACGGACGGACGGACGGACGGATCGATGAATGAACGGTGAGTGTGAGTCACCCTGGGAAATTCAGCCAAGGCATGATCTCAACCCCCAGAAGCTCAGCTCATTTCAGTCTGGAGAGCTTCCAGCGGAAGGACACGTGTACGCTTTGTCATCAAAATGGATGGCCTGACCCTTCCCGGGAGACCGACAGCGAAAGGACAGCGGGATATTGCTCCCGGGCTCTCGCTCCGATGCTGCTGCTCCGACAGGATCCGGAACCTGCTTCCCCCCCCCCCCCCGGCCCCCCGCCCCCACTCCCCTGACAGCTCCCCAGAAAGCCGTATTTGCAGCCCACCCCACCTCCTCCCGACGGCCGCCGGCCAGCGACCGCAGGTGGTGATATATGGAGTTGACTCGATTTGACCTTGAAGGGAAGAAACAAATTAATGTGTCTTGAAATGCATTCCGGGAATCGGTGGCTGGCTGCGCCCCCACCCCCTCCTCTCGGTGCCTCACGAGTTGTGCATCGTAATGTGAGATCAGTCCTGCCTCCTACGCGAGGGGCTGCCCGGAAGTCCCCTCCCGCCCGCATCCCGTCCAGGGCCAGGGAGTGGGCAGGGGGGTGCCGGGCTGCTGTGGGCTCAGCTCTGCTGGCTGAGGCGCCCCGCCGTCTGCAGGGGGGTCACCCACCGACCACAGCTCCGAGGCTCCTGGGTGTGAGCAGATGCGGCCGGACGCCAGGGAAGGGAAGGGGTCATGCCAGGCCCTTCTCCAAGGACAGCAGCTCTGGGGAGGACGCTCCCAACCCCGCAGTTCGGTGCCCATGCCCCGGGGTCTGTGCAGGGCACTCACTCGCTGGCACACCCAGTGCCAGGTGCCCGGTGTCCCCACAGCAAGCCATTCAGGACCACGTGGTCAGCAGCAGTGCCCAAGCCCTGAGGCCCCCGGACCCTAAGTCCGTGTTAGGCATCAGTTCGTAGCCGAGGCTCTGACACTGACTAATACGAATCCTGTATTTGTGTGAGAGGAGGGGCCGTTACCCCTCCGCGGCCAGCACAGCTCCTCGGACACAGTCAGCACTCTGAGCATCGGCTCCGACCACCACCTCGTGGGCGGTGGTCATCCTGAGCCCGCGGAGGGCGTGGCGGCGGGAGCGGGCGGACGGCGGGGCAGCCGCAGCCTTCCTCCTGGAGGGCGGGGACATGCCCTGGGCGGCGGACGGAGCCTTCCCCGCCCGGTCCCACCGGAGGCGCCCAGGCGCCAGCCCCCGCACCCCCACTGGCCGGAGCGGAAGGGGGGTGCGGGCCTCGCTCTGCCCTGATTAGGAGCCCCGAGGGTTCTAGCTGGAACCCGCAGGAGAACGGGGCGCAGGGAGGGGGCTGCACAGGAAGGGCCCAGGGGCTTGGCCCAGGCTGGTTGGGGCAGGAGCAGTTCCTGATGCTTCTAGGAAGAAATGACATTGGAACCCGGAGGGTGAGTATTATTGTAGTAACGATGACGTTGTTAAACGTTTATTTGCTGCAAGGTGCCGTCTACGCTCTTCACCCCCATTTCCCCACTTAATCTGAAGCCAATCGGCAAGGATCCCTCCCACAGCTGGACCTGGTGGAGACGCTGAGCCAGCTCCAGACCGGAGCAGACTGGTCCCGGACCCTGTGTGTGCGAACCAGACAGCAGGCAGGGTGGAGGGGGGATTAGGAGCTCCTGGCGGACAGAACAAACTCTGGGGTTCAGTAAATGGAGCTTTTTTTTTTTTTTTTTAATGTGGGGTCTTCGTTTTAGGCCTTTTCACATTTTTAATATATATATTGATTTTTTTACAGAGAGGGATAAAGCATTAGAAACATTGATGAGAGAGAATCATCAATCAGCTGCCTCTTGCACACCCCCTATTGGGGATGTGCCCGCAACCAAGGTACATGCCCTTGACCAGAATCGAACCTGGGACCTTTCAGTCTGCAGGGTGACACTCTATCCATTGAGCCAAACCAGTTTCGGCTAGTAAATAGAGCTTTAAAGACACACACACACACACACACACACACACACACACACACACACTTTAATCCTCATTCAGAGCCTCACTCTCTTCACCTGTAAAATGGGGATGATCCAGCACCACATGGAGGGTGGCAGGGAAGACGAGCCAAAGTTTGCAAACTCACCGTGACTCCTGCTTAGAAATTGTCACCATCCATCCAGCAGCGAGGGCAGACGGAAGGCGGGCCAGCTGTCTGGAAACGCTGCCTGGTGACCTGTTATCGGGGTGGTTTCACTCTCCCTCCGCCTGTGGGTGTCCTGTCAGCGCTGCATGACAGACTGGCGTGTCTGCCTTCTGACAGCGACCGCTTCCGACACCCACAGCCCACAGGACGAGCTCCCTGCCGATGGCCGCCCGGGCACGCCCACGCCCTCCGGCCCACGCCGGCACGGACACGGGGGCACAGAAGGGACAGACGCTGAGCACCTCTGGGTGTTCACATCAGCCCTTCCCAACATGGAAGGGACACGCCGGGTCAGACACACTGCCAGGCCTCTGCGGCTGCGCGGTGCGCTGGGACCTGGGGCCGCCAAGGAGCCCGCACACTGTGTAACGGGTCAGCCACTGAGCTAAGGTGCAGGCAGCCGCCATTACGCAGTTTCGAGGCTCAGGCGCCTGGCCATGGCTCCGCTGGCCGAGCGGGGCTGGGTGTCCCTCAGGTCGGTGATGCTGTCAGCCAGAGCGCGCCTGCGGAGGGCTGGCCGGAGGCTCTGTGTCTGAACTCGCCCTCAGACTGTGGGCTGGAGGCCTGGGCCCTCACCACGGGGGCCTCCCCGGGGCTGCGTGTGTGTCCTCGTGACCCGGCAGCCGGCTTCGCCCCGAGCACGGGACCCGAGAGCGAGCGAGCCCCCGGCAGGAGCCACCACGCCTTTGGGGACCTGGCCTTGGAGATGGCATGGCGTCCTCTGCAACGTGCTGCTGGCCGTCCTCGCACGGAGGAACCGGGTGGCCGGGATTATCCCGAGGCCGGAGCTGGGCGTGAGGACTCCCACACCAATACCAACCCCCGCGGGCGCAGGTCTGCCCCAGGCCCAGAATGGGGAATATACACCCCCCCCCCGCAAGCTCCTCCACCCTCCGAGCAAAGCGGCACCAGGAGCCAGGGCAGCCCTGCAAAGAGAGTCACAGGCGCAAACCCTGGAAACAGGAGCGCTCAGAAGCCAGGCAGGCACAGAGGCCGGAGGGGACCACAGCAGCGTCTGCTGCCTCTGGCAACGTCGGTGATGGGCAGTGACTGTTACAGGATCAGCTGGACAAATGAGCCCCCCCCCCCACACACACACACACACACACACACGAGGGAAACACACACAGCGTGAACCATCAGGCCCCTGACGATGATGATGTTCTGTCATGGAAACAGCACACGGAAAAGCTGGCCTCAAAGAACCATTACGTGGGGCGCCCCATTTAAAAGAACCCCAAATGTGCATTTGTGTTTTAGTTGTTTTAAGATGCCACTGTGTTTGTTTGTTTTGTTTTTTCCCTTTGTGCATTTTTGGGCTTTTCAGCTGTTCTGCACGGAGACTCTGTTTGCCTTTAAGAAAAGGCCTGTTACAGCTAAGAGTACATGCTCATGAGGGACACGCGATGGGACACATTCCTGGGTGCAATCACGGCCCCTCCTCCCTCCCCCCGCCAGAACCCGGCACTGTGGGCTGTGGGGGCCCTGGCTGAGCACAGGCACTGGAGCCGGCTGCCCTGGTCTGAATCCTCCTCTATCGTCCATTAGCTGTGTGACCCTGGGCAAACCCTACCTCTCTGGGCTCAGGCTGCTGGGGGCAGTAACCTGGGAGCGATGGCAGCGTCTTACAGATTTGTGGTGAGGAGTAAACAAGTTAAGACACGTAAATACGTAGAGCCATCGCTGGCACACAAAAAGCACGTCGGCAGTGAGGACGACCGTCCCCCGCCCACCCTCATCCTTCCTCCCCTCATTGAAGCTATCCGGTCCCGCCCCCTGTGGCAGCCCTTTGGGACCCTGCCAGGCGTACGTGGGCACTGATGAGCTCATCATTCATTTATTCATTCATTCATTCATTCATGCTCAAGTCTTATCTTCCCCAGGAGGCCTGCAACCCAGTTCCAGAAGCTCCCGAGAGCCCTGCCCAGGCCCGGGGTGCCCTCCTGTGCCATCTGCCTGGCCCCAGCCCGCAGCACCCTCACCTGTGTGAGTTCCCGGGGAACTTCCATCGGGGGCCCTGTCCCTCCTCCTCCAGCGGCGGCCCCGGCCCGCGCTTGGACAGCCAGGGCATCTGCAGGGGCGTGCGAGCCTTTCACAGGCCTGGAGGACGGGGAGCGGCTGGGGAGGACTCCCACCGACAGGGCCCTGAGAGGCCATCTTCCCCGCTCCGGTCCCCAGAGGAGGAAGGACTGGAGGTCCCTGCCGTCCCTGGGGCCAGCGCTTAGCCTTCCTCCCAGTGACATGAGCTCTGCCACAACCGTCCCTGAAAGAGTTTGTCTGTTCCTTTCACAACGTACACAAACAGAGGAGGAGATGGAGGTAGCAGGCTCTCCAGGCCACATCTGAAGTGACATCTGAGTCTTTTAAAACAATTTTTTTTTATTATTATTTCAGAGGGGAAGAGAGAGGGAGAGAGAGAAAAAATATCAATGATGCCCTAGCTGGTGTTGCTCAATGGACAGAGCGTTGCCCTGTGAACTCTGAAGGGTGCCAGGTTTTAGGGGGCGTGCAGGAGGCAGCCGATCGATGATTCTCTCTCACCACTGATGTTCCTCTCTCTCTCTCCCTTCCTCTCTGGAATCAATAAAAATGTATATTTAAACAAAAAGCACCATCACACACACCTGCTCCCTAGAGAACCAGACCTCTCCCAGATGCCTCCCGCCCCCTCACCTGTCACAGGCACCTCACACTCTCCATGTCCTCTGCCCTCCGATCTGTCTAGCAACTGTGACTCCAACGTCCCTTCATCTGTTTGCCATTCAACCTCCCAACGGGCTCAGAGCTGGCGGTGTCATCCCCACAGGAGGCGGCGGGAAAATCAGAGACGGAAGCCAACTGCCCAAGGTCACAGGGAAGGAGGGGCCGAAGCTGGGATTTGAACCCGGGTCTGCCTGAGCCCCGGGTCTATACCAGATGCTCCAGGACGCCCTCTGTCCATGGTGGATCCAGGAGGATCCAGACCTAGGCCAGTCTCTCAGGCTGGTTACTAAGGTCCACCCTGCAAACAGCAACAGTGTTGTCCATGAGCTCATCTGTTCCACTTGGTCCCACCCGGCTCCAAATCTGGGCGCGTGACCTTGGAACTCGTCTCCCAGACAACCCGGGTGATGCAACAAACAGGCGGCGCTGCCAGCCTGGGGCCGGGCAGCGGGCAGGACTGGATTTGCAGCTCGGGATGCAGACAGGGTGAGGGGCCTGCAGACATCCCAGGGCCCAGCCCAGATCATCCCCTCTAGGTGGTCAGCACCACGTGCCCCCCTGAGCCAGTCCCGGCAGGAAAACACTGCGAGGCTGGGAGGGCGGTGACCTGCCTGAGCACCAGACACTGACCGGCCCAGGCCTGGGGAAGGAGAGCAAGGAGAGCCGGCCCGGCCAGCCTTCGAACCACTAGCTCTGCAAAGCAGCAGAAGCCCCGACTCCCAGTGCGCCACCACCAAACCCTCCCGCCTCCTCCCGCCTCCTCCCTGATCCGAGCCTTCCCACTATTGTCAGTTTCTAATGTTGTTTCAATTGTGGTAAAATATATTTTTTAAATCTGCCATTTTAACCATTTTTACAGTTAGTGGTATTAATTAGAATCAATGTTGTGCAACCATCATCATCATCATCACTATTTCCAAAACATTTTCGTCGCCCCAAACGAAATTCTGCGCATGAAGCCATAACTCTCCCCCACTTCCCTCCCCCAGCGCCTGGTAAGCCCTCCTCTGCGTTCTGTCTCTATGCATTTGCCTACTCTAAAACCGTACAACTAAAATCATGTAACTAAAATCATACAGCATCTGTCCTTTTGTATCGGGCTTCTTGTACTTGGCATAATGTCTATTCAGGTCATCCACGTTGTAGCATAGATCAGGAAAACGGCCGAATAACATCCCCTGTATGCTAGACCACATTGCGTTTATCCATTCACCTGCTGATGGATAACCTACCAGTCCATTCAGCTGCAACGGCCAGAGCAATGCTGGGGAAACATTACTCAGATGTTGGCACAACTCTATTGAAACCCTTCTGTGGCTCCTCAGTCCATTCGGAGGAAAAGCTCTCGTCATTCGTATGCCTCCAATGTCCTAAAGCAGGGGTCGGCAAACTCATTAGTCAACAGAGCCAAATATCAACAGCACAACTGAAATTTCTTTTGAGAGCCAAGTGTTTTAAACTTAAACTTCTTCTAACGCCACTTCTTCAAAATAGACTCGCCCAGGCCTTGGTGTTTTGTGGAAGAGCCACCCTCAAGGGGCCAAAGAGCCGCAATGTGGCTGGAGAGCCGCAGTTTGCCGACCATGGTCCTCAAGGATTGTCTGTCACTCGCTGTCCATTCCCTCCATGCCCCTTTGGCTTCCACCCCTCTCTGCTCTCCTCACTTCACTCCTCGCTGCTCCATGACCTCAGGGCCTTTTCACATGCTGTCCCATCTGCCGGATTGCTCTTCTCCCCAGACATTTGCACGGCTAACCCCCTCATCTCCTCGAAGTGTTTGCTCGGCTGTCACCTGCTCATTCTGAACAGCCTCTTTGAAACCTCAGCCTGCCACTTCCTCACCCATCACTCTGGACCCCCGTCAGGATGTCCGTTCCCCACGACATCTGCACGTTCTAACACAGTACACAGCTGATCTATTTACTGCTGCTCGGTGTGTTACCTGCATCCCACCCCTGGAATATAAAAAGAAGGTGTTTTCTTCTTTTATGCCTGTTTGTTCATCAATACGTCTTAGGCACCTAACAGTGCCGACTCAGTAAATATTTGTGAATAAATGAACAGGAATTGGGATGAGCTGCTGAATTTCTCTGAGGCCCCATTTCTCTTTCTCTCTCTCTCTCTTTCTCTCTCTCACTCTCTAAATATAGATAGATAGATAGATAGATAGATAGATAGATAGATGTTATTTCGAGAGAGGAAGATGGAAAGATAAGGAGAGAGAGATGGAAACATCCATGATGAGAGAGAACCATCGATCGGCTGCCTTCTGCACGCCCCACACCTGGGACCGAGTCCACAACCCAAGGTTCAAACCCACATCCCGGGATTGAGCCCGCAACCTGGGCATGTGCCCTGCCCGGGAATCGAACCATGTCCTCCTGGCTCATAGGTCAACGCTCAACCATCGAGCCACGCTGGCCAGGCTTCTCTAGTCTCGAATCGGGGAGTATGACCCACCCCTGGGGTCAAAGGTTACGGTGGGAATATACCGGGTGATGACCGTCTTTGTATCATAGAGCAGGCGTGAGTCAGGGGGTGGGAGATGGCTGACCCCCACTGAGGGCCCTCGGGGCAGACACTTCCCATGGCATATCTCATTTATTATTTTTTAAAAATATATTTTATTGATTTTTTTACAGAGCAGAAGAGAGAGGGATAGTTAGAAACATCAATGAGAGAAAATCATAGATCAGCTGCCTCTTGCACACCCCCTACTGGGGATGTGCCCGCAACCAAGGTACATGCCCTTGACCAGAATCTAACCTGGGACCTTTCAGTCTGCAGGCTGACGCTCTACCCACTGAGCCAAACCGGTTTCGGCGACATATCTCATTTGTCCCCCCATTTCACAGGTGAGGAAGCAGAGGCTCAGGACAGTGAAGGAACCTGCCCTGAGCTCGCACAGCAGGAGCGTGTGGGGGAGTCACAGCCTCAGTCTGTCTGGCTTTCTCTGCACCTCACTTCCAGCTTCCACGTTTCCTGAGCCTAAGAGGAAGCTCCCTGTTCTCCAGGGACCAGCTCTGAGCCCCGGGGAATAATAATGGGAATATGAATAATGGCCGCCTTTAATTAAAAGCTTCCTACCTGTGCCAGGCTCATGTTGCTGTGTGCTGGGAGGGAGGGACTGTTACTCCCTCAGAACAGAACTGGAGGATCAGAGAGTCAGTGATTTGCTTGAGGCCACACAACTGACAAGTGGCAGGCGCAGCATTTGTGCCCCGAGTGGCTTCTCTAATGATCCCCCCACCCCCTACCCTGACACACACAACCCCATGACCCCCTCCGGGGCCTCCCCAGCAGACGCAGACCCAAGAGGGTGTTCCCAGAGGGCAGGCGAGCACCCGCCCACCCCCGGTGCCCAGCCCCTCGTGTGAGCGGGCACAGGAGGATGTGGCATCGGAGGGAGCTGGGGCGGGGTCCCACGGGCCTGCATCCCAGCAAAGACAAATGATGAACCATTTGCAAACCAGGGCTCTGCGCCCCCGAGCGGTGCTGTCACGGCAGATAAATCACCAAGCTCCACGCTAGACGTGCCCATTTCAGCGGGAGGAGATGAAGGCATTTGTCTGCCTGTGACACCCGCTGTCTCTGGGCGAGGGTGTGAACCCTCCCCAGCGGGCACACTGTCCGGGTGGGGCCGGGTGGGCGTGGCAGGAGGGGGGAGGGCCTCAGACTTCCCACGGCTGCCCACTGGGGGGGGGGGGGGGGCTGTAAAAGCATCAGAAAGCCATGGCTGGCCTCACTGAGTGCTTCCCCGTGGCAGGGATTGGGCGTGGCTTTTATTCCACAGGATCTCGCTGGCGGCCAGAAATAAAATACTGCCGCGAAGGAATTAGACTCTGGAGGGTGTCTATGCTTTGTCATTATTCTCACTCACCAAAGAGCATTTTCAAATGGTGACCCAGGTCACCTCCCAAGCGTTCATCCCCTTCTCACCGTCTCCGACCTTAACACCCACCACACCAAGCCTCCCTCTTGGTGGGGGCTCCGAAGAGAGCGCTGGGGGACAGACAGGGAAGGAAGGCCTCAGGCGGCAGAGAGGAGGAGCTGGGAAAGCCAGCCCCGGGGGAGGGAAGGATGCTGGGCCTGGCCTCCTTGTCCTGCCAAGTTCTACTGTGTGCGTGTGTGTGCGTGTGTGTGTGTGTGTGTGTGTGTGTGTGTATAAAGACTATGTGTGTCAAGACTATGTGTGTGTGTGTAAAGACTATATACAGTGTGTGTGTATATATATGTGTGTGTGTGTATGTGTGTAAAGACAATATACAGTGTGTATATATTATATTGTGTAGGTGTGTAAAGACTATATACAGTGTGTGTGTATATATATGTGTGTGTATGTGTGTAAAGACTATATACAGTGTGTGTGTATATATGTGTGTGTGTGTATGTGTGTAAAGACTATATACAGTGTGTATATATTATATTGTATAGGTGTGTAAAGACTATATACAGTGTGTGTGTATATGTGTGTGTGTGTGTATAAAGACTATATGTGTGTGTATGTGTAAAAACTATGTACAGTGTGTGTATATATTATATTGTGTGTGTGTGTAAAAACTGTATTCAATGTGTATATATATTATATTGTGTGTGTGTGTGTGTAAAGACTATATAGTGTGTGTGTGTATGTGTGTGTGTGTGTGTATGTGTGTATTTAATTTGTCCAGTTTAATGTTTTCTAGAATACCTGACTTAAAAAGATTGATGCTGAGAAAACAGGAGAAATTAATGTTTTAAAAGTGGTTCAGGACGTTTTTTACTCTTTACGTTTTCTTCCGTTCTGCTGACCGTCAGCGCTATTTTGTCTCGGGTGCAGTGCGTGTGGTTGGCCCCATATCCTCACCCAGTGCCCGCTCTCCCCGGCCCCACCCGGCCCCGCGCAGCCAGCACAGTCCTACTGGTCGGTTCCCTGCGCTGTGCTATGCAGCCCGGGCATTGTGTGACTGCCGATCCCACTTCCCACTCCTTCACCTTCCACCTCCCCCCGCCCGCCCTCTGTAACGCTCCGTCTGTCCCTCTGGCGGAGTCTGCTCTGATCTGTCTGTTGGTTTACATGGCACCTTAGCTTCCACACGTAAGGGAAGTGATGTGGTGTTGGAAAGCCTTGCTGTCCTGGTGAACAAAGCTGCTGGAATCCATGGTCCCTGGCGGGGCCTCCGTGTGTGCGGAGGGGTCAGTGGTAAGTAAATGGGGGGAGGGAAGGGGCCACGGTGTGGGCACAAGAAGGCCTCCCTCACACAGTTCTCACCACAACCCCATTCGGCGCGGAGGGACGTAAGGCGGCGAGGGCACGGCCCACCGCCTCCTGCGCCGGGCGGGATGTACTGGAAGCTTCCCCACGGCATTGCCATCGGAAGCTCGCGGGTCCTGACTGGCTGGGGAGAGGCCGAAGGTGTCCCCTCCTCACAGACCCGCCCACCAAGCCCTGGGACGTCCTGTCCCAGGACCCCTGGGCCTGCAGCCACCACCCCAGGTAGCCCCAAAGCGCCTCTCACCTCTCTGGGGACAGAGACTAAATCATTAACAATCCGCTGGGACCGGTTTGGCTCAATGGATAGAGCGTCGGCTTGGGGACTGAGGGGTCCCGGGTTCGATTCCGGTCAAGGGCATGTACCTTGGTTGCGGGCATGTCCCCAGTAGGGGGTGTGCAAGAGGCAGCTGATAGATGACTCTCTCTCATCGATGTTTCTAACTATCTCTCTCCCTTCCTCTCTACAAAATCAATAAAATATATTTTTAAAAAAATAAATCATTAATAATCCGACATCTGCAATAATAAAAATGATGTGAAGTTGCCTTCATGAATAGGATTATAATAAATGAAAGGAATCGGGTTCCAAAACAGCAAGTGCAATCTGACCCCATTTTACAACTGCATAAAAACCATATATACCCACTATTAATGAATGATTGTTTTTGGAGCAGGGGAAGAAAACAAAAAAAAAAAAACGTATGGATGATTTCTACCTTATTATTTTAGCATCTACATATTTTCTAGTCTCTCAGCAATGTACCTAGGGTGTGTATCTTACTTGGAAAATGAAGACAAAATAAAAGTTGGGGTTTTCCGCCGAAACCGGTTTGGCTCAGTGGTAGAGCGTCGGTCTGCGGACTGAAGGGTCCCAGGTTCGATTCCGGTCAAGGGCATGTACATTGGTTGTGGGCACATCCCCGGTGGAGGGTGTGCAAGAGGCAGCTGGTTGATGTTTCTCTCTCATCGACGTTTCTAGCTCTCTATTCCCTCTCTTCCTTTCTGTAAAGAATCAATAAAATATATTTTAAGAAAAGAAAATAAAAGTTGGGGTTTTCCCCAAGAGGAAGAAGAATGAGGCGAAGGCTTCTGTACGCTGGGAACTCCCACAAGGCTTCGGGAAAACGGGGCAAGATCTGCCTCAGTGGCTCCTCGCGCTGAGTTCCAGGAAACGGCACAGCCGTCCACGCAGTCAGGAGGCCACAGAACGGACAGCAGCGGGCGCCGACTCTCCGCCTGTGCGTGAGGCACAGCGCCGAGCACTAGCCTCAGGGATGAGCCACCAGATCGCCTGGTCGCTCCCGAGTGAGTCCTGCACCCCAAGCCCCACCCGCCAGGCCCCACCAGTAAGGAGGTCCCCACTTCCACGTTCACTTCCCTGTTCATTGATCAGGAGGCTCCTGGGAGGCCGCAGTGATGGGAGAAAGGACAGTTCAATGGTCAGGACTGCGGGCGGAAACCTGGCTGCCTGGCTTCGGGTCCGAGTCCCTCTCTGCGTGGGTTCAGACTCCCCTCTGGCTGTGATGACCTAGATCACATGCGTCAAACACAAGGCCCGCGGGCCAAATCCGTCCCGCCAGGCCTTGCAATGTGGCCCGCACCGCGCTGTCATCACTGCACTCCGCTGCGTTTCCATCACAATGACAGTTTATGACTGTTCAGTAAACCATTCGGCCCGCGATTTAGGCTGGATTTTAGATTTTGGCCCCTTCTCTGATTGAGTTCGACACCCCTAACCTAGATGATCCCGGGCGAGTTACTTGACCTGACTGAGCCCCAGCATCCTCAGCGCTTAAAGGGAGAATTTCCGTGGCCAATCCCTTGGGCTGGTGGAGTGAAATCACGCCTGCAGCCAACGTGAGCCTCCTCTCCCTTTTCTCTTCGACTCCTTCCCCCGCCCCCTCCCCCCCCCCCCCCCCCCCCCCCGTGGAGGTGGCCGAAGGGTCCAGGCGGTGCTTGGGGACACACCCACGTTTTCTCAACCTCTCACAGTCCAGAAGCAACTCACGGCTCCTAATGGGACCTGCTGACCCCACATCTCCCACAGAGAGGCCCATCCCTGGCTGGAAGCCCGACCGGAAATACATCCACTTGTTAAATTTGCCAAAAATGTCTTGAAGACTAGCTTGCTTGGTTCCTCTCTTTTTCCTTTAAAGATGTTTTTGTTGACTTTTTTAGAGGGGGAGAGAGAAAAACATCTGTGAGTGAACATTGCTTGGCACGCCCCCTACGGGGGATGGAGGCCACAACCCGGGCGTGTGCTCTGACCGGACATCGAACCACGGACGATGCTCAGCCACCGGAGCCACACCGGCCAGGGCAAGGCAGCTTTCTTCAACATTTTCAGTGAATACCGTATTTTCCAGCGTATAAGACGACGCCCTAATTTTTACAGTTAAAACATAGGTTTAGGCCTATATTCGCTGTATAAGACTACCCCCCACTTCCGAGGCAACACCAGTTCTTTTTTTTTTAATAGACCGCCTCTCTGACTCTGGCCAATCTGAGCAGGCTTTTTTTCCTTTCAAAAGTCATCTTATACACCGGAAAATACGGTATTCCTCTTAATAAACTGGTCTTGAACATATTCAGTGAATATCTTTTTGGCACAATTTTCAGCTCAATTTATCTAAAGCTAAAGATCATGGGAGATGTTTAGCTTTCTTATGACTATCTTTTAAGAAATAATATATTCTTGAATATCTTAAACAGTCTTGAATGCAATTAAAATATCCTGAATAAATTTTTGGATAAGAGTATTAAAGAAGTAAAATTCACTGAATGTTATCATCCAGCAAATTAAAATAGCCTGTGTGTAAAAATGTAGCCGTATATTCGTGCTAATTAATTATATTTGATAAGAACTTTCCTTATGAAGGTTTGGAAAGTTGGCAAATTTGACTAATTGGAGCAAATGGTCATCAGCAATTTGATTTTTTCAGGGAGCCGAGCATTATGGGATGGTTTTGATGGATGGAGCAAACTCCCTCCAAGACGGTGGGGGAAGAATCCAGCATGCCTCCTGTGGGGTCTGAAGAAGTCCATCAGGATTCACCTCCCACTTTGGCCAGGGCCCTGGCCTCTGGCTCAGCCCTGGACCCTCTCACACCTGAGCCTCTCCGGGCCCTGAGGGCAGCCCACAGTCTGAGAGGAGCCTGTCCTGTTCCTCCTGTTCAGCCCACAAGCACTTAGTGATGGAATTCGGATTATGGGCTAAGAGCCAACACTGCAACACATAACTCTGCCACTGGCCAGCTGTGTGGCCTTGGGTAACTAACATAACCTCTCTGATCTTTACTTTTCTCTTCTGTGAGCAAGGGTCAAAATAGGTTCAACTCCAGAGACTCACCTGGACTGGGCTTAGTGCCAAGTGACAGCTCTTATCATCACTTTGTTTATATGAAAAATTTGCTTCTACTTTTGGGTAAGGCCCTTCATGTCTCTAGCCTGAGTGTCCGCATCTGTAAAATACAAAATGGTAGACTAGATCCAGGATTCTCAAAGAAAGGTCCTGGGGTACCAGAGGACCGCCCTCCTCCCCCCTCCCCCCAATACTTTCTAGGGGCCACCAGATCAAAACTATTTTTTCCAGAGAGGAAGGGAGAGGGAGAGATAGAAACAGCAATGATGAGAGAGAATCACTGATCGGCTGCCTCCTGCACATCCTCCATTGGGGATCGAACCAGCAATCTGGGCATGTGCCCTGACCAGGAACCAAACCGTGACTTTCTGGTTCATAGGCTGATGCTCAACCACTGAGCCACACTGGCTGGACTCCATGTGAATGTGAGGGAAGGTAAACCTTCAGTCCATAACAGAGCCATTTCACACACACACACACACACACACACACACACACCCGTGATCGCCACCCCTGCTCCGAGGAAGAAACCGCCGGGGGTGAAAACGAAGCCTCCTCCCTCCTGCAATGCACAGAGTAACGATGGAAGAAAAACACATTCATCCGAGCAGCAAGCATAACACTGACACAGCCCTCCCTGGCTCCCCGCACAAACGCAGACACCCACCCACAGCCCCCCACTGCTGCCGGGGCCTAGTTAGTGGCGCTGAAAACACTGCCGCGGAGACGCTTTTATCGGCAGCATGATCAGAACGCTGCCTATTTCTCAGCAAAGTCATCACAAGAGCAGGAGCCCATGGGCCACAGAAATGCCACCGAGGGGGCGCCCCCGAGGGCGGCTTGCCTTCGTTTCTCCCACAGGGTCTGCATCGATTCCTTTTTCCCTCTTCATCTTATTATTTTCTAACGACATAAAAACGTTTTATCGAAGGAGGATCAGAAATTCAGAGGAAAACAAGAGTCGCCCGCATTCCCCTGCCACAGAGGCAATAACTACCAGCACTTCTCATTGGTTTCCTTCCGCATTCACCTGAGCGATAGATACAGACGTTGTTATTGTTATTATTATGGCCGCTATTAGCTTACAGAACACAGTGTGGAGTGTGGATTGCATCTTCCTTTTCGTCACCCTTCGCCATGAGTCTCTTTCCATGCCATAAGCATCCCTTCGTTTTAATGTCTGCCTACTCTGCTGCTCCGTTACGTGGGTGCCCAGTAATCTCAGCACCCTCCTACTGGAGCACATTGGAACGCTTTATAAGTTTTCCACGTCTGTAAGCAAAGCTGAGATCAGCATCCTGGTGACTAGACACCTGCCTGCGGTCACTGCTTTCTTTCTCAGGATAAACCCCGAGAACCAGTGTTTCTGAGTTAATGGCTGCACCTCCTTTTGCTGGATGGTACATGTCCATAAATTACATGCATACATGTACTTCACAGTCAAAACGGGGGGTTCTTTTATCTCTTTCCTGACTGCGTGTTGGGAGAGGTCTTTGGAAAGACAGAGGAAACGGGTCCTCTAAAAACATGACCAGTGTTGCACCCTGATCATTAACTGGAATTGCAGCGCATGTGTTTAACTAACTTGAATTCAGTTCTCTCACTCAATGGAAAATGTTGTCAATTTTAAGATACGCCATTATTCTAAGTAAAATGAAGAAATACAAAAGATGAATTTCTTCCAGTTAAGACGACCTGAGGCCTAAATAGTCCTAGGTAACACTTTAGCGGGTCACAGTATTCCTTGATTGACATTTCCTTCACCTATTTTTAGTGATTTGGCGATTTCTCTTGAGTCTTGGTGCCTGGCCTGGTATATGACAGGGCATCCTTCTGCACCTAGCTCAGTGACAAAAAGCAACACAACCTCATCCACTTGTGGTGTGCGTGTGTGTGCATGTGCGTGTGCATGTGCGTGTGTGTGCGTGTGTGTGTGTGTGTGTGTGTGTGTGTGTGTTCTTTTGGGGGGGTTAGTAAAGATCTGGTTGTTACTTTGCCAGAAAATTCTACATTAGAATCATTCCCCAATGACAAGTGATAGATTAAATAGAGAAGGTAGACCGGAGACCGGGATGGCAGACCACACACAGGCTTTATTGGAGGGAAGAGTACCCCTGCCGGCTGCTTCCACAGAGCGGGTGGAAGAGAGCGAGGGCCGGGGTACAAGCACCTTTAAGGGTAGGGGACAGGGCTTAGGGCACTCAGCACACGCTGATTGGTGATTAGAGACCTAGGGTCTTAGGAATCGGGGGCTTAGAGTATTTGGCAGGTGCTGGTTGGTGGTTCAGAGCTCAGGAATGTCTGGCCGCAGGTGGGGTTTACGTCTGTCCATCAACTGGAGGAAGGGAGGATCTCTCAACAAGGACTTGCTCTATTCATGCTGAATATTCACCCCCTCACTCTGTTGGTGTACACAGAAACTTTCCATTTCAACGCCAAATCACATCATAGCATAATCTTTCTGAAGACAGTTAAGTGGTAATTAAAAACAGCGTGCAAAGGACCGACAGCGCGTAACTCAGGTGAAGTGACAAGAGAACAGCTCTGACCTAGTGCGCATGGGCGCAGGGAAGAAGTGGACAGCACAGAGGGAACAAAATGTCAGTAAGAGAAAAACCCGGGGAAGAGAGTTTTAGAGCGTGAAGATGTCACTTAAAGGAGGTGGTGGCACTTGAGGAGGGGAGGGGATGGGTATGTGGGGGAAGCATTTCCGGCAGGGTCAGCGCAGGCCCGAGCCCTGAGGTTGGAGTATGCCAGCTGAGGGGTCTGAAGAAGGCATCAGCGAGCGTGGCTGGAGGAAGGGAGCGAGGCAGACAGTGGCAGGAGAGGAAGCAGGAAGCGGGTGGGAGCTGGGAACCATGTAGGGTTGGCTAAGTGAGTCCAAGGCCTCCGGCTTTCACTCAGAGCACAGGGAGGCCACAGGAGAATTCTGAGCGGAGAATACGTGTTTCTGCAGCACATCTGGCTTTTGCTTGGAGAACAGAGCGAAGGAATAGGGGTGCAGCTGGGAGTCTATCACCAGTAATCCAAGGAGGAAACTGGGGTGGCCCAGACCAGGTCTCAGACCGCAACAGATATTTCCCGTTTTCTAACAAATGCCCTTCTCCTTCCTCCATGGCAACAGCTGAGCACATGGCTGCTCAGTTGAGGACTACATTTCCCAGCGACTCCTGGGGCGAGGTGGGACCATGTGACTAAGTTTGAACCAATGGAATGGGAGCAAAAGGAATGCCTTGAACATTGCTACGTTTGCTTAAAAGAACATTGCACACCGTGCTCTTTTTCTTCCTTCCGCTTTATACAAAGGCCCAGGGAGTGCTTGGCTGCAGCGATGAGGACGACGCTGGGGAAGAAACCCAGGAGTCTCCCCTTCATCCCCCCCATGAGGGAACGGAGCAAAGCCTGGCGCATTCCAAACCACGCACCTCAGGGCTGTTTCATGAATAAGAGATAAACTTGTCTTCTTTAACCCACGGCATTTGGAGTTGTTACAGCAGCTTAACCTTTACCTCAACTAATACACAGACTTTTATGGGAGATTTAGTGATACCGAGAGTGGATCACACTACAGCGCAGAATAGGATCAACGGGAAATGTAGTCCTCGGCCACCTCATCCGTAAAGCTCCTTAACTAAGACCCTGCAGGGACCTCCCCACAGTCTTTCCCCCAAGGTCCCTGCCTGGTGCCTTTCCTGCTTACGCCTTCGCTCTACCCCTGAGGAACACACTTTGCCAACTTCCCGGTGCCAGGCGACATCTACCACATTTTATTTTAAGCAAATGAATTTTTTTTTTCCATCTCCATTACAGACGAACCCCAGGACCTCCCTTGGCGTTACTCAAAATGCTTGCTGGTGCATCCTCAGAAGAGAAAGAGGCATCCAGCCCAGGTCTCCATCTTAACCCCAACAACTAGGAGAACTGTCAAAATCGCGGTTTTCCTTTCATCTGTCTCACAGTAAATATGTCCTTTTCATCCCCTAAAAAATGCTCCCAATAAGCAGGAGGGAGGGGAGGCGAAATGCAGGAGAGAATCTATTGTATTTTCCTCTGTCCTGAGAAACCCTTCCAGTTTGCCCCTGGATTTTCCAATTATCTCCCATTTATTCGGACACAAATGTGTGCACAATGGAAACCCCTAGCTACCCATCCACGAGGCTCTTAAGCGCGCGCGCACGCACACACACACACACACACACACACACACTCAGGCAGCACTGACACCCAGGCAGCTGACTGTGCAGGACCCTGGGCGGTCCATTCTGTTCTTTCCTGCTTTCCAACCCCAGCTGCCAGCCCCACATCCCCACCAGCTCTGCGTCCTTCCAGTCCTCTGGTTCCCCGCCCATCTCACCAACATTCAGAGTGGGGGCCGAATGCCCGTCTCCTCCCGGCCTGCAGCGTCTGTGATGTTCACACACAGCATTGTGGGGAGTGCAAAACGCACCCGAAACCAGGCCGCATCTGGGCGGCACGGTCATGGTTTCCTATGGTCTCAGAAAGGTCACCTTCTCCCCAGGAGGTGCTGTGGTGGGCCCAGTGCCCATGGCACCCCGCCACCAGCACAGCACAGCACCATGACCCCCAAAGCCCTGCTCAGCATCTGGCCAGAATGAGCCCCTGGGAGGGAATGGAGGGGGATTGGTAGGGTTTGACTGTAGATGTCTTGTGCCTCTGTATGGAAAGATGTGGATGCATATTACATATTGACTGGGTCAGTTGTCATTGTTACGTGTGTGTGTGTGTGTGTGTGTGTGTGTCTCCTGTATTTATGTTATCAGTCCTGATCATTTTTCCAGCCCATCTCCACCTCACACCCTTCTTCCATTCTATGTTCTAAACACATACTCTTTTTTTTTTTAAATGTTTTTAAATTGATTTTTTTTTGAGAGAGAGAAAGGAAGGGAGAAGGAAAGAGAAACATCCATGAGAGAAACAATGATTGGCTGCCTCCTGCCCCCTAATGGGAATCCAGCCTGCAATCTGGGCATGTGCCCGTTAACAGGGAATCAAACCAGTGACCTCTTGGTACTGGGATGATGCTCAACCCACTGAGCCACACCAGCCAGGGCCATATGCTCTTCTGAAATTCCCTAATTCTCTCTGACCTCTGCCCCTCTCTCTGACATTGTTTGCTTCTTTCCTCATCTCTGCTGCTCTGTTTGTAACTGGCTCTCTTACCTTTCTTCTCTTTTCCTCCCTCCCTCTTCCCCTTCTCCTCAGGCCCCATCCCTCCTCTTCCCCTCTCGTCTCTCTCTCTGGTCTCTGCACACTAATTTCTTCCACATTCACCTCACCTGGCTGACTCCTACTTCCCCTTCGCTCCCTGCTTGGCCCCCCCTTTCCACCTGCGCCCCTAGACCACCCAGCGGCCTGTTGGTGAGCACCCACACCCCATCCCCTCTATAACCTCAGCTTTTGCATTATGTTCCCTCCTTCACTCTGCCTCCCCTGTCTGCGGTGGCTCTGCACTGTCATCTTACTTAAGTTGAAAACACTTCCCCAGATCACTTTCCTGCAGGTGCGAGGTGAGAGTGGCCTCGGGAGGAACCTGGATGGTCGGGGAGCAGCCACCATGTTTAAGCTCAGAGGCCCAGGGAGGCTGAGGCGCTGTTACAGCTCACCCATCGTCCCGGACCGGTGCTCACCTTGTGGGGGCTGGTGGGCAGCAGACGGCGCCGTGGCTCCTCCACCTCCTGCTGGATCTCCTGTCTCCTTCTCCACCCAGACCTGGGAGCAGCCGGGGGCACAGTCCTCCTACAAATGGGAGCACCATTGAAGTCTGGAGGCAACAGGAGACGGCCCTGGGCCCCAGGAAGACATATTCCCGCCCTGAGGGCTCCACGTCGCCTTGTTCCCCATGTCCCATCACCATCACTCTGACGGAGTCCTGCGCTGACTTCAGCTCAGCACCCGATGCGGGGGCAACGGGTTCACATGGGCGGCCCCTGACTCCCAGGGTCACAGGTCCAACCTTACGATGAAGACCCCCCGGAACTCAGGACGGTTCTGCTTCTCCGCCTGGAGACACAGCCTGAAACCTCCCGGGGGACAAGCCGTCACCTCAAACGCTCAGGTGAGCCCCAGGTTCACTGCTGACCCCGGGCGCCCACCAGAGGAGAGAGCTCAGTGAGCAGTGCCCTCAGGACGCCGGAGTCCTCACGGGCGGCTCACGCCTGCACAGGCCACACAACGTCCACAGGGTTCCCACCGGCTCGGGAGGCACAAGCCGGCCGCCCAGACCCACAGCGTCCCACGGAGGGTTTTGCTAGGTCCAGAATGCTTTCAAAATTCTGAGTTAGCTGTCAACGTTTAGAAGCTGATTTCACACACAAAGTTCAGATTTTAAGCTTCTCTTTAAACAAACAGAAAAAAAAAAAAAAGCATCAGGCAACCTTGAGCTGGTGCTTCCCCATGTCAGCAGCGGGGTGGAGCCGGGCAGCCTGCCCTTTGGCTGGGGCTGTGCCCTCCCCTCCCCACGGCGCCCACCCAGCTGCCTCCCTCATTACATGTCCCTCCCAGGCCCCCCGGGAAGGATGGGGAAGCAGAACCCGAGTTTGGACTGTTCTCCTGCTGGTCTTTTTTTCACGACAGAGAGTGAACGTCTGTCTTCTGCTGGTCAGAATTTCTGAGCCGCTGCTACTGGCAGCTGGATCTCACCCTGAACTGATGGGTGAGGGGTCTTCAGTCTACATTCAAAGAGCTCCCACCAGCCCCTGGAGCCCTCTCTTCCCCGGTGGCAGGAGATGCTGGTCCCCCTTCCCTGTCCTCCTCACAGGCAGCCTGTGCCTCTCCAGCCTGGCAAACACTCAGGCTCACCACGCACACGTAGCGTGGCTTCAAAGGTGACAGCCTAGGGCCGTGGTCGGCAAACCGTGGCTCATGAGCCACATGCGGCTCTTTGGCCCCTTGAGTGTGGCTCTTCCACAAAACACCACGGCCTGGGCGAGTCTATTTTGAAGAGGTGGCGTTAGAAGAAGTTTCAGCTTACAAAATTTGGCTCTCTAAAGGAATTTCAGTCGTTGTCCTGTTGATATTTGGCTCTGTGGACTGATGAGTTTGCCGACCACTGGCCTGTGGAACAGCTGCTCAGAATCCCTCACCAGAGGCGTCCCTGACCCTGTCCCTCCTGCAGTCACATTCTCGGGACACGCCTTTTGTTAGCACAGCTTCGTCATGTTCCGTACGGAGCTTCTATATGCATGTTTAGATGCATATTCATTTCTACATGCACACTTACTTCCGTAAACACATGGGCTGGTATTTCCCACAGCATGGGTGCTACGTGATGTTAAAACACACTGAGGACAGGCACAGGACACCGTGTGGATGCGGGTGTACTCAGGAAAGAATATCTGTGTATTACGGCGTTTTCTCCAAGCCCAGAACTACGCAGGACTCCTGATCTCACTCAGTCTGCACAAGCACCTGACACTGTCGGTAATGCCGCTGCATTTTATAAAGAGGGAAGCCTCTGAGCCAGTGTGACAGAGCTGCATGTCGTAAGCCATTTGCTGTTGGCGCACGCCCTTTCCACACACGCCCCCTCCACGCGCACCCACCACCCAGCCGCGGCGCAGGCCGGCTGCTCAGGCTCAGCCCTGCGTGTCCTGCTCTGAGATGCCCTTCCTTCCCAGGAAGATTCTGGGGCCGGTGACCACCTGCTGTGGGGGTATGAGTGCCCACCAGCTGCTCTCATGCAGGAGGAGGGGGAGGAGGAAGAGGAGGAGGAGAGAACAGGTTAGGGCAGAGGGAGGAGCTAGGCAAATGGGATTTCAGGAAAAATCTAGTCCGAATCTCCGTCTTTGCAGGATGCTGACCAACACGTTACTGAACAGAACTGGGCCTCAGGTTCTGCCCAGCCACCACGCCTGGGATTGTGGTCCGCACACCGCGCCCCGCGGTGTCGGTGACGGTGCGTTCGCAGGGTGAGGCGGGCGCCTTGCCGGCTCGGAGGCCGCGGTGAGTGTCTGTCTCCGGGCACAGCGGAACCTCACTGTTTGAGGCTGCGAAGCGGGTAGCGGACGCGCGCCTGTTACATTACATTTTATGGGTTTGTAGCAATTACATTGCGTTTTATGGTGTCATAACATATTACATTTTACGGCTCAGCATCAGCGTTAGTGCGAGGCGCCGTGGCCCAGAATTCTAACCCGGAGGCTCCTCCTGGCGGGGTGGCACCACCGCAGGCGGAGGCAGAGGCAGGGGGAGGCGAGCGTGGCCAGCCCTCCGCAGCCTCCACACCAGCCGTCCTGGGCCTCCTCCGCCAAGCCTGGGTTTCTCCCCAGAGGTCCTTGCGCAGGCGAGTGGAACAGCTGCGGCTCTGTGCTCCCAGCACCCGTCCCCTCTCTCCCCCCGCTCCCCCACACGCACCCCCTTTCATTCTCCCGCCACAGACAGGATGACCTTCCTAAAGCACAAAGCTGACAGTGACCCGCCCCGATTAAAACCCACCTGCACCGCCCCTGCCTCCAGAGCCAAGCCCACATGTAAGTGCAAGCTCGCCCTCCTGTTCTGATCCCCAGCACCCCCTCCATCCCCGCCATGCACCCACACTGCGCTCCCTGCCTTTCCCAAACGTGCCGAGCCCTCGTTCCCACCACAGCTCTGCTCTGCACAGACGTCCCTTTGGGCTGGAATGCCCTCCTGGGTCCTTGTTTTCTGTGTCTTCATTCAACAAACATTTACCAAGCACCACGGTGCCGGACATGGTTCTGACCACTAGGGGTGTGGCCGTCAGTAAAACACTCCAGTCTCTACTCTCCGGATTCACCTTCTAGTGGAACAGGTGCTTCTGCATCAGTTCTTTCTTCTTCTTCTTCCTCTTCTTCTTCTTCTTCTTCTTCTTCTTCTTCTTCTTCTTCTTCTTCTTCTTCTTCTTTTAAATATATTTTATTGATTTTTTACAGAGAGGAAGGGAGAGAGATAGAGAGCTAAAAACGTCGATGAGAGAGAAACATCGACCAGCTGCCTCTTGCACACCCCCTACCGGGGATGTGCCCGCAACCAAGGTACATGCCCTTGACTGGAATCGAACCTGGGACCTTTCAGTCCGCAGACCGACGCTCTACCACTGAGCCAAACCAGCTTTGGCCCTGCACCAGTTCTTAACGCCCAGCCTGGTCACCTCCTGCGGGAGGCCTGTGCTGGTAACCCCAGCGGGAGGCGAGCGTTCACGCTGCCTCAGGAACACACCATCACTACTGCAGTCACTGCTCCCCCCCCTGTCCTCCCCGTCTTCACTCTGTACTCCCCTGGCCCGGCTGAGCCCCGGGCCTTTGGGTGCCCAACCAGCTGGCCAGATAAGTGAGTAAAGCAAGAGAGAATAAACGATGAGTGTGATTTCTGGGTGCAGGTGAGGGTCCACCCGAACCAGGAGACGTTTCCAGCACAGATGCCCGGAAGCCTGCCACCAGGAGCAAACACACCACGTGGGTTAAGCATCATCTCCTGCCACCAGCGCTGCTGAATGCAGATGGCGCTGAGACTTACTCCATCAGGACACTTGGGAGCCAGCTAGCGAGGACACGATTGAGGGCAGCTGCTCACCTGCACTGAGACCCGTGGGGGGAAGGAAGAGGGCTTTGCCCAGGGCTCAGGCCCGAGTTCAAAAACTCGGTTGCACATGTTGGCAGATAAAGTGCCTGCCAGCTCTGGCGCGCTTCGTGCCCTTAGAGAGTTGCAACAGGACAATGAACACCACTCTGGCTAGGCACCAGGTTTCGGCCTTGTCTCTGCTATTGACCTGCTGTGCTACCTCTGGCCAGACCCTTAGCCTCGCTGGGCCTCAGTCAAGTGAACTATAAAACAAGAAAGCAGGGCAAGACATAATCCAAGTCTTTCAGAAGTGAGCAGAGTTCAGGCGTCCAAATTCCAGCTCTGCCATCACCGGCTGTGGTCTTGGGAAAGCTACTTCATCCCATGTGCCTCAGTTTTATGATCTATAAAATGGGGAAATGTGTAAAATATATACATTCCTCCGAGGCTGGTGAAAGGATGTAGTAAGTTTATACAAATAAAGCAATTAGCATAGAACCTAGGATATCATAAGCACCCCACCAATGAACCAAAGGTCCAACATTAAAATCTCTGCCAACCACAGAAGACCAGCGCTGGGAAAGATCCTAATGAAAATAGGAGCTGATCCATAGCAGGCACTCTGCCAGGTGCTTCCGACGGCATTTCCCATGAGCCTCACAGTAACTCTGTGAGAAGGTAGGTTACTTGGTGACCAGTCACGCCCAGAGCAGGTGAGCAATATGCCCAGGTACACATATAGTAAATGGTATGGTCAGGGTCAAACCAGGGTCTACCTGATGCCAAAGCTTTTCCTCCAACACGGGTAAAATTTCAGCCATTCTTTCTTCAAATATTTGTTAATCCCACCTATCTGACCTCTCCCTCAGGGAATCCAAATATACATATCTTATACTGCTGGATGTCCCATAGTTCACTGATACTCTGCCTTTTAAAAATATATATATATTTTTTTTCTCGCTGGGTTACACCTTGCATAGTTCCCATTACTAAATCTTCAAGTTCACTAATCTTTTCTCCAGCAGTATCTAATCTGAAGTTAATCCCATTCAGTATATTTTTCATCTTACACATGCAGTTTCCATCTCCAGAAGTTCAATCTGGGTCTTTTTTATGTCTTCCGTATCCCTACCTAACATCTTTCACTTATGGAGTACAGTTAGAATAACTGTTCTAATGTCCTTATTAGATATTTCTAATTCTGGGTCTATTTCAATTTATATTTCTTCCCATTATGGATTATATTTCCTGCTCATTTGCATGCTTGTTGATCTTTGATTGGATGCTAATCTGGAGTGGGCATCTGACCTAATTCTGGCCTAAGCCAGTCATAGAGATTACATCTGCCTAGCAAGTGCCTGGTTTAGGAGTGAGCATGTGATCCAATTCTGGCCAATGAACGGTAATCTGCAGGGAGGATTTTGGGGAAGATTTCCTCACTCTTAGAGGCCAGTTCCTCCAGATGTGACCATTTTTGATGAGACACTGGTAACTTCTGCCTTCATTGAACACTCACAGTGTCCCCGGCACAGTGCTAAATGCATTAAGTCATGTGACATAACAGCACACCTTTGAAGTCTTTATTATCGTGATGCCTTTTACAGATAAGGAAATGGGGTTCAGAGTGGTGAATGCCCTTTCCCAAAGCCACATGGGTAGCAAAGGGCAGAGACGGGATTGGAAGCCATGTGTCTCTGGCTGCAGAATTAGTGACCTTACAATCCTACTCTACACTGTCTGCTCAAAATGCCAAGCCCAGGTGAGCCTCCTTCCCCTCCCTGATCCATATTCATGGAGCTCGGAGCCAAGTAATTGGAGCTGCCAAAGGATGGAGAAGCCAAGCTAATGAGCTTGCTCAGCTCCTGCTCTGAAACTGCATCCCCTGCTGGGCCGTGGGCCTCTTCTGTCAATATTGACACCTGTCTGAGACACTGGGAACCTGCCTGGGACAGAGGAGCAGCTGCTGCTGAGACTTAAGGAGAGAAATGGAAAGAAAAAAACACAACCCACCCCCTAACCTCCGTTAACACAACGACCACGTGGCACTGCAGACCCTGCAAAGCCCCGTACATCTGGAGGAACCGGGGAAGAGCAGGCTAGATGAGATGCCAGTCGATCGCATCGAGCATGCCTGGGCTCTTGAAGCAGCACCTGAGAGCTGGGCGCTCTGCTCTGGCAATGCGATGATGCCTCCTTGCCAGGTACGCTCCTGAGGGGCTGAGAGTCTCAGTTCTTGGCCCTGCTCAGTCTGCTACCCCTGGAAAGCCCAAGTCATTCTCCAGAAAGGAATGGGGGCTGAGGAGCTAAGAAATCAGGACTTGGAAAAGCAAGCCCTCCTTTACTTCTTTAAAAAATATGACTTTGTTGATTTTTAAAGAGGAAGGGAGAGGGCGAAAGAGAAACATCAATCAGTTGCCCCCTGCAATCCCTCTGAGGATCGAGCCTGCAACCTGGCATGTGCCCTGACCAGGAATCGAACCACCAACCTCTCAGTGCATGGGACGACGCTCAACCAACTGAGCCACACCAGCCAGGGCAAGCCTTCCTTTTCCGAAGGATGGTGCTCGGTAAGGAGCACTGGCTGCGGAGTCATCCAGTACTGGGTTTGAATCCCACAGTAAGCGAGTTACCCCAATCCTGTTTCTTCACCTGTAACCTGATGACAACCCTCCCCCTTTTGGAGCTGTGAGGACAGACAATTACAGTGTAAGTCACAATGTAGTTTGCAATGTGCTATGAAATGGGTAAGTACAGAAAGCTGGGGGGCCCCAAGGAACCCATGACCCAGTCTTAAGTAATAGCTTCTTCTGGGGAGAGAGAGATGGATGAGCAGCTGATACCAGCAGAGGGTATGGGAAGGGCAGTGCAGGAAGAGGGAACAACATGTGCGAAGGCCAGGAGGCCAAACAGCATGTGGTCCAACTGGAACAAAGCGCAGTCTGTCTGATGCCAGGTCACAGGGCCCTTCTGCACCTGTGACTAATAACTTGGCCTTTACCTTGAAGGCAATAATGGGTCATTAAATGTTTTCAGGCTCAGCAGTGACCTGAATCTATGGGGCTTTAAACAATCCATCTTAACCCCACTGGTTATCGGTTTCCTTACAACGGGCCTCAAACAGCTTCACATGCCTTGCTGCCTTTACGAGTGAAGATTGGGAAAAGCTATGTGCCCTAACGAGCTTTGTAAATCATTACCTGCCTGGCAAATAGAAGGCAAGGTCATCAGCCAATAAGTCAATATCGTTATATCAACTTCAAGGCTTTTCTGCCCCTAGCAGTTTCTCTCACCAACGCCACACGTCCAGTAAGAGGTGGGGCAAGAACTTAGTTGGCAAACCCTAGAACTTTCGCTTAAAGGGGGAGGTTTGTTAGCAGCCTCCCTTGCGTCTGTGTTAATTTTGGGTCTTCCAGGAAGTAGATGCTAAAGCGGGATTAGACACGCAAGAGGTTTATCAGGGGAGATGCCTGCAAGAGATGGAGAAGGACCAGAGGCCGGGGAGCCGCCACCTTGATGTGGGTCTGATCCCAAGAGAATGCAGAGGGAGGGAAAGAAAGAGAGGGATGGACGCGTCTTGGCTGCTGAGCCACGCCGTTCAGTAAGGTCCCCAGGGAGTCTGTGAGCCAGCGTCCCCCGTCAGGGGGTTCTCCTGTCTCCTGGGAATGGGCCTCCTTAGTGTTCCTCCCGCATCGGCCACTGGCTGGGAGCAGCCCCAGGGGAGTGTGGCCCCGCAGACACAGTGATGGATTTCAGAGCACAGTAGCCAAGCCCCCCAATCCATCACGCTTCCTGCGGCGATCTGAGAGGTGCACTGTCATGGCCACCACAGTATCCGTGACCCTTCTGGTGACGGCCCTTGTTGGCCCTTGTTTACTTTTAGAAATCTGTTCCTTTCCTGCTCTCACTTCGCACGCCCAGGCCTGAGGCAGCTGGAGCATCACGGTCCCTGGCCGCACCGATAGCTGAATGAAGCCTGGGTGAGTGGGAGATTTGTCCTTCAGAGGCCCAACACTGCCCCCTTCTTCCCCCGCCAAATGATGTGTTAGGATAACGACCCCAAGATCAGGAAGGATCAACCATGGCCAACCTTATGTGATCAAAGCAGAGAACCAAGACAGAGACTCTGGTTGCCGTGTGGATTTGTAGGCCCTGAATTATTCGAACTATTTTACTAACCATTGTGCAGAAGTGTCTATCACCGGGACTGTCCAACCACACTACCTCATAGAGGGACAGTCCCGCCCCCCGCCCCTGGCTGAGATATGGATCTGGGCAACCTTGATCTTGGCCCACCATTGACTGGACCACACCTGATTAGACCCAATGTCCCTGAGTGCACTGGCCCCGGGGCAGCCACGGACGGACTGGCTGGTGACAGGGGCCTCACCCTGATGAGTTAAGCCATTCCCAGCCTCTCGCCTGCACTTTTAGACTAAATTTCCCAGAGACGGAGAGTCAGACGCTGGCACCGAAGAAGCCACGAAATGAGGCTGACTCCGGGCCAAGGAGGCTCTGCTGGGCCTCGGGCAGGAAGACGTTCTGAGGAGCAGAACCGTGGACAGCAGTGAAGGCACCGTGAACAGGAGCACAGAGGGAAGCTGCAGAGAGAAGAGGCCGAGCTGGGGAGAGCCAGCTGGTTCCTGAACCGGCTTCATTCCCGTTTCCGGCCCATTTCTGGCTACAATTCCTGGGTGTCCCTGGAAATCACCTCTTTTCTAAACAGAAAAAGTGATGCATTATCATCAGGTAAAATAATCAGGAAAGAAAAAGCTCAGGGAGGAATACAGAAACACCTCTGATCCTCCTCTTCTCACAGCGTCACAATCCCCCAGTCCTTTCCAGCCATAGGTGGAGGTGTTTTCCCCTATAAAACGGTGATCACACTATTTGGTTTCTTTCACTCGACAATGTATCGTTCATTCCTCCGATCACTATTCTTCTCTAATACGCTTTAAAATTACTTCATAGTATTCCATCCTAAGGCTATGCCAACTTATGTAATTCCTTGTCACTGGACAATTGGGCTTTTCAAGCCTCCCTCCCCCACTTTGCTTTTATAAATAGTGTTTCGAAGATCACAGCTAACGCTAAATTGTTGCCCTCATGATTATCCCTTTATAAGAAGTGGTCAGAAGGCTGATTATTAGGTGACTGGGCACACACACATCTTACAGCCTTTGATACACACGGTTAAACTGCACTCCGGGAAGGTTGTGAAGATTTAAGAAGCCATCAGTAATGTATGAATGTGTTTGATGCAAGGAGGGTGTTTTTGTTTTTAAAAATATATACTTTATTGATTTTTTACAGAGAGGAGGAGAGAGATAGAGCTAGAAACGTCGATGAGAGAGAAACATTGACCAGCTGCCTCTTGCACACCCCCTACCGGGAATGTGCCCACGACCAATGTATATGCCCTTGACCGGAATAGAACCTGGGACCTTACAGTCTGCAGACCGACGCTCTACCACTGAGCCAAACCGGCTTTGGTAGGAGGGTGTTTTTTAATTGATTCTATCACATCTTGGAGACCAGATCCTCGCTGTTTGGAAATGCGTGGTGTCCTGGTAGACAACAGGCACGCAACACGTGATGGCTGACCCGACTGGTGTCAGGGGGAGGGACTGAGGAGCCCTCTCCTCTTGAGCTAGTTTGAGGGTCTCGTGTTCCTTGCAGCCCCCGCAGCAGCTGACCCACGTCCCAGCATGCTCTGCTTTGGGAAAACTCTCCTAATTTCTCAGGGAGCCCACAATCCCTGGGCAGCAAGCAGAGCTACGCCAAGGGCCCTCCTCTGCGTCCATGAGCTCCCAAGTCTGGAGTCTGTGCTCTCCTCTCTCTGAAACCACCTCGAGCAGAGGAAGAAGGAAATGAGACAGATGGAGAGCTCATTAAAACAATCAATTATTTCGATGCATTTGGACACGACCAAAGTACAGCAGGGCGTGTGCGGTTTTAGTACGGGCTGTGCCAGGGGCGCGGGCCGGGGGGCAGAGGAGGAGACGTGGCTTTCCAGAGGCGCCCGCTGTGATAACGTTACCTGCCGCTGACGCCGCGGCAGAAGATAGACACGGAGCCGGAGAACATTAAATCTGAGATAATGGGTTTTTTAATTGTTTCCAAATTTTGGATGAGCACTCTAATTGAAGTGGTTGGGAGGTTAATATCACTTTGGTGTTTGATTATCGGGCAAGGAGAGGGGGGAAATGAAGAAAAGTAGGGGAAATGGAGGGAATCTTGGAAAAAAAGAAAAAAAAAAAAAAAAAACCTCCACACACACACCTCTCACAACGCACTGCATGATAAATTCCATTTCTCCGCAGTCATTTTCGTTATAAGTGGCAGAGAGAGGCAAAGTGATTTCTGAACACAATTAGTGCCAGGATCAGAGAAATGCTGACAGCTGGGTTCCGTTAAGCCTCTGCGTGCGGGCCGGGAGGGACATCATGGTTCTGCCGATAAGTTTCCATTATGGGCTGAGAAGGATCTGGAGTTTCGGAGTGATCACTGTCTAGGGGTGTCGAACTCAATCAGAGAAGGGGCCAAAATCTAAAATCCAGCCTAAATCGCGGGCCGAATGGTTTACTGAACAGTCATAAACTGTCATTGTGATGGAAACGCAGCGGAGTGCAGTGATGACAGCGAGGTGCGGGCCACATTGCAAGGCCTGGCGGGACGGATTTGGCCCGCGGGCCTTGTGTTTGACACATGTGCTGTAGAGTCTAGTAGACAGACAATGCCAGGCCCCTTTCCAAGTTTCCTGGTAGATATCACACAACACCTCTCCGCGGCGTGTCCTTGTCTCAGCTCCGGATGAGGGGGCTCAGGCTCAGGAAGGTTAAGTGACTTCTCAGGGTCACACGCCTGGTGAGAGAAGGCTGGAGCTCTGACCCTCACCTGACTCCGAGTTCGGCATTAACGTCAAGATAACGGAATGGGGTCAGCCATCCCTAGATTCAAACCCCCCTCTATCCCCGCCCTACTTTTGCCTGCTCTAACACGGTAATAGTAACAATTAACAAGAGCAATAGCATGTACCACCTGGGCTCTGTTTTTCCCTTTTTATTTTGAGCGATTCCTGAGATGACAATTATCACGTACTTAGCACGGCTCCTGGGACATAGTAAGTGCTCAGTAAAGCAGCAGGACTCTGCCTGCCTCTGTACGAAGCTTCTTTTCAAGGTCCTGTGAGGGCAAGGAGATGTGGAAAGCCTGGCTCCTGACCTTGGGGAGTTCGCAGTGTGTTGGGAACGTAGACCGGGACTCCCATATTTCCAGAGGGCTCTGGTCTGTGAGTGGACAGAAGGCTGGGGAGCAAACACCCCTCCCGGGCAGTCCAGCATTTCAAATATTCAAATTAGCATCAAAGCAGGCCCTCCTGCCCCTCTCCCCGCCCCACCACACACCTCAATTCTTTGTTTTGGAAAACACAGCCCTCATCACCTAGAAACGGGCCTAAGTATCAGACTTCATCGTTTGTGGGCAGTGATGCTGGAAAAGTGACGTGGAAAGTCTTCAGCAACCACGGGCGGTTTCACATTTCTGCACCTGCAGAGACCTGCCGTGGCAGAGCTGAAGGGAGTGGGGTGGTGGGGAAGGGGAGAGGGAGGAGGGCAACTCGCTGGTCCAGGACAGACGACCGCTCCATATTTACAAATTTGGGATCTCCACCCCCCCACCCGCCAACCCGATACCTCAGGGCAGAATTTTCCAGTTTGTTTCTGTACATGACCTCTGCCCATGACCCACCCAGCAAGAGCAGTGGCCATGTATGGACTATTCACCCTGTGTCACACTCTGGCCCCGTCTGTCTGGTGCTGGAGGGACCCAGCTGGTCACTGGTGAACTTGGGATTTGAACCCTCGTTTGCCTGACATGGCCACAGTGCCTTCCTGGTGTTGCTTCTGCCATTCACACCAGTGAGACGAGGATGAAGTCCCATTCTGGCTCCGTCTCTTCCTCTAAAGGACTAGCCCAGAATCCTCTCCAAATACTCCAAACGAAATAGAACTCATCTCCTTACTTGTCCGTTTCCCACAACAGACAGTGAACTTGGCCTGACAGGTACTAGGTGCTCAGTAAGTGTTTGCTGAATGACAAATGAATGCCTACTTCAGATGCAACCACGGCATGTCCAAGATTTTAAACACCACTGACCCAGTTGTGAACATTCTGCACCGGGACCAGCCACTGGGTGCCGGTTTGCATGTGGTGAGGATGGCCCTGCGCTGTGGGCTGGGCCTGTGAGCTGCAGAGGAAAAGGAACACTAGGGCAGTGATCGGCAAACTCATTAGTCACCAGAGCCAAATATCAGCAGTACAGCGATTGAAATTTCTTTTGAGAGCCAAATTTTTAAAACTATATAGGTAGGTACATTGTTATCAACTTAATTAGGGTACTCCTAAGCTGGCCTTTGCTAAAAACTCTAGGGGGCCAAAGAGCCGCAAGTGGCTCGAGAGCCACGGTTTGCTGACCACTGCACTAAAGGATCTGAACGCAAAAGAGAAGGCCCGGGGCGAATCGGGAGGCCTTTCTGAGATTCCACGGATTCGCCTGGTGCCCCTGAACCTGAGGGGGAACAGCTCTGACGGCAGAGGGAATGAGGGCCGGGGCTGGCGGACACACTGACAAGCCTCTAATTCCGGGGGCGCAAGCCAACAGCTACGCAGCCCAGGGGCCTTTCTCCTCCCCACGTCACAGCATGAGGTACCGCCTGGCACCCCCTCGGCTGAGCTGTGGGAGCTCCAGGGGGGCTCCCTGGTGAGGACAGAGCGAAGGAACAAAATAGAGTCACCATGGGCAAGCCATGGAAACTATTGTATAATACTCAAACGAGAGTGGGCTGGACGGGGAGGAATGGCTTCATTTCACTTTGACTCGCCTCAGGACTTCAACTTTGGAACTTTCCCGTTGTGTGTCGATGCCTGGCTGTCTGTACATTCCACAGATAACCATACATTCCTGGCTGTCTCTGAAGAATTGAGGACCAGAGACGAAAAGCATCCTTGACAGCATGCCCTGGTTCCGGCAGCCAACACCCATTTTCCGATGGGACAAGCTTCCAATCAATTCTCATTGCTTCCAGGTGAGGAAAGAGCTGTTTGGTGACTCAAGCGGCCCTCCCGTGACCCTCGGTGACCCTCCGTGACCTTCCGGTGACCCTCCGTGACCCTCCCTCAAATATCCTGAAAGAAGTCGCTTTAACTTCGACTTTTCCGCTTAGCTGAGCAGCCGGCTTCTCTGCAAATTCGGATGGTTCTCTAAATTACTCACAGAAGCAAGTGCTCCCCAGAGGCCCCCCCGTGTGCTGGCATCCATGACGGAGCGGCAGGTAAAGACAACGGCAGAGGAATGACGGTGGTGATGGCGGTTAATCCTCATAAGCACCAGCCACGAGCCAGGCCCAGACACACACACGATACTTACCCTCCCTGCAACACTTCATGGACACTATCACCCCCTCCCCACCTTGTAGAGGGGGAAAACAAGGCACAGAAAGGTCAGCTAACCTGCTCGAGGTCACACAGCTAGTGAGTGGAGCGGCGGGACTTCAAACCGAGTGTCTGGCTCCAGTTATGACACAGACACCACCGGCCCCTCGCCGGGCTGGGAGGTGGGCATGTAGCCAAGAACAACAGAAGCGCAGGCCCGCCCTCCTGGTGTTTGGGGGGGGGGGGGAGGGGGGAGACACATTCACAGTCACATGTGCACATCAGCCCGTCCAAGTACGTCCCCCGAAGGGAAGAGACCATCTGAGAAGAGACCGTCACTCAAAGCGCTCCCTCCCCGAAGAGATTCCACTTCCATCTGACGAAACACCCCCAGGGATGCCGCAGCTGCTTCCTGAGTGACGTTTATCGGAGGCTTCTTGTTATGACCAGGAGGATTCCTGTTGGGGAGCCGCCCAGGCCCTCCCATCTCCGGCTCTGCGGGGTGGGGCTCCTCATCCCACAATCTCAGCCCAGAACCTCCCCGAGCGGGGGCAGCGCTTCCGTTGGTGCGTTTCAGTCAACAGAAGCCCCGGTGTTTACGGGCAGATGTTTCCTGCCGGTACGTTCTGTGTCCTGAGCAGGTGGCCCCGGGAGAGCTGTGTTGCTGGACAAGCCTTTCCGTCAAGGCTTCTGTCCCCGGATCTGAGGGCTGGGCGGCAGGGAGGGGAGCACTGATGTCAGATCCAGGCAGGAGAGGGCCGTGCGATCTACCATCCTCCACGTGCTTCCACTGAGACAAGACGGGGCCTTGTGTTGGGCGCCAGCTGAAGACCAAGGCACACACATGGACTCAAATCCCCCTCTCAGCACCTCAAATCCCCCTCTCAACACTTACCAATGGGGTGTCTTTGGAGGAGCTGCTATAGTTCTTGGGGTCACAGTGCCCTCTCTAGCAAAACAGAGACTAACGTTACCTGCCATACGGGGGCCTGCATGTACTCCTGCTGGCCAGGCAATTCTTGCTCCAGAGAATGAGAACCCTAGAAAAAGCAGTGCGATCGGGGAGGTGACGGCTGACTGAGGAGGGTGGGACGGAAACTCGCTGTCCCGATACTTCCTGTGAGAACACTGAAAGGATTCCTAGGCACTCCGACAATGCCGAGTGCGATCTCACTTCCTTTGGCGTCCCGGATCGGGGCTCGGTGTTCTGAACATTCGTGGACAGGAAGTTCCCGGCTCAGAAGGATGCTCATGTGTTTTCCAGTGCTTTTCTGAGAACAGAGCTGGCAGTTGACTTTGAAGGGTCGTGGGGAAATGTCAGGTTTCTAGAGAAGCCTGGTGGTTACGGCACAAGATTTGAGATGAAGCTCTGAGTTTATATCTTGGTCCTACACGTCAGAATCTGCGCCTCTGCAGGTGCCTCTTCACCGCCTCACGTCACTGTGCAATAGGCACTTTGGATTGTTTCTCCAAATCACGTCCCCCTTTCCCACCGAGAGCACTCATTCACCTTTACTTCCCCCCACCCCCATCTTCAGCTCTTCAGTTTTCCCTGGAATTCACCCTTAGCTCTAGGGTGGGCCTTGATTGGCTAAAACGAATAAATGAATATATCCATCAGCCATGGTGATTGGTTGAGGGATGTGCACCTGAGCCAGTGCACACCAATGAGATAGGAGGAGAGGATTCTGAGACAGACAAGGGTCCTGCCCCCCAGACCTGCCAAAAGAGCCGCTCTGTCTCCCTTCTGAGCATTGTGCTGGGAGGAGAGGCCACTAGGAGTCAATCTCAGGACGAAGCCGACAAAGCAGGAGAGAATCATCCAGAAAGAAAGCCAGGACCTTCATGACAGCAGGAACCCCTGGACTAAACCACTCCTGGCTCAGAATATCCCAGGGCAATTTAGTTATGTGACCCAGCAATCTTTTTTTTTTTTTTTTAATATATTTTATTGATTTTTCACAGAGAGGAAGAGAGAGGGATAGAGAGCTAGAAACATCGATGAGAGAGAATCATCGATCAGCTGCCTCTTGCACACCTCCTACTGGGGATGTGCCTGCAACCAAGGTACATGCCCTTGACCAGAATCGAACCCGGGACCTTTCAATCCGCAGGCCGACACTCTATCCACTGAGCCAAACCAGTCCCGGCATGACCCAGCAATCTTACCTTTCCTTATCAATCTTACCCCACCCAGCCCACCCCACACCCAGTTAACTTTTTTCCTTAAGCTAGAATAGGTTGGGTTTTCTGCTGCTTGCAACCAAAATATTCTCAAACTACTGCACTCTGTTTTCCCTGCCCTACTCTCTCTCCAAAATTCTGGAAGAAGGAAAACAAGATTAAAAAAAAAAAAAAAAAAAAGAATGTGGAAATGATATGTAAACTGCAAAACACTGTATCAATTGGGCGCAATAAAAGCAGAATAACCATCATCCCTGCCTCAAGGCCTTCCTAGCCAAGGATAAGCCAGTTTGGAGCAGATGTGGAATATTTCCTCTCACTCCTGTGAAATACATTGGTTTCATTACGTTGAAATTATCAGATCACACATTGATAATGGTGTTTAATGGGACTAACAGTAGTGCTCTCCTATAAGCAGAGATGTCTATAAGTAATAACTGTTAAGATTTATGGTGTCCACTGGTACTAACTCCGCCCTGCCCCCATCGGTGTGAGTCCAGTCAGAGCAGCTGGAGTGAAGACGGACTCCCAGGCCTGGGCATCAGCTCCGACTGAGAGTTGGCAGCCCGTTTGGAGGAGAGAGCCTACTGGAGGTCCTGGTGGGTGTGGACAGTCCTCCCTCTCCATCGGCACCGCTACCTCTGGCGTTCTACTGTCGCTTCCTTTTTCTTTTCTTTTTTTCTTTTTTTGTTAACTCTCACCCAAGAATATTCTTTCCATTGATTTTTAGAGAAAGAAAAAGGAAAGGGAGGAGGGAGAGATACATTGATGGAGGAGAGATACACTGATTGGTTCCCTCCCACACAGGCCCTGACGGGGACCAGGGACTGAGCCTGCAGTGCCCTTGCCTGAAATTGAACCCTTGACCCTTTGGTGCACAGGCTGGCACTCTAGCCACTGAGCATACTGACTAGGGCTACATACATTACTTCTTTTTTTTTTTTTTTAATATATTTTATTGATTTTTTACAGAGAGGAAGAGAGAGGGATAGAGAACTAGAAACATCGATGAGAGAGAATCATCGATCAGCTGCCTCTTGCACCCCTCCCCCGCCCCCACTGGGAATGTGCCCGCAACCAAGGTACATGCCCTTGACCGGAATCGAACCTGGGACCATTCAGTCCGCAGGCTGACGCTCTATCCACTGAGCCAAACCGGTTTCAGCAACATATATTACTTCTGTTGACCTTGACAAACCACATCATGCTGGGAAACTTGGAATATTCACACCATTTTACAGATGAGCGTAACATCAGCTCAGAGCGAAGGAATGTCTGTGAAGTCATAGGACTTGCAAGTGGCAGACTCAGGAACCGGAGCAGAGGCCTACCCTCGGCTCTGCGCACCCGCCACCACTGTGTGGCTCACTGGTCGCTAACCAGAAAGGAGGGCCTGAGGCAGAGAGCAAAGAGCCCACCATCCCCCTCGGACTCAGTGCAGCTTATGGATTCCGTCCGGGCAGAAGCCGGCCCACTCCCTGTGCGCCTACCCTCCCACCTCTCCTCCGCTTCCCGGAGGAACTTGATTAATCCATTAGGTTTAACCTCCCTTTAACTTCCTGATTAGCTACATTTATAAAACTCCATTTGTTTTTGCTTTCTCATCAAGCCAAGCCAACACCCCTGGAAAAGAAAAAATTGGCCAATTTTCAATGCCACTGATTTACTGTAATTTCTGAAAATCAGACCGAACAGAGCAGAGACATGACTGGAATCTCAATTCCTCCTGTTCACGGCGCAGGGCTTCTTTGCTGAATGGGAGACAAGCATAACAGAGGAGAAAACTCAGTAATGCAGGCACCCAGATTGGCCCACGGTGGCAAGATAGCGAGTGTGCTAATAAAGCAGATTAATGACATCTGGAATTTCCATCCCCTGGTCGAGTAACAAAGCTACAAGTTACAATGACAACAGTGACTGCCAAGAGATGATGTGTTTTTATTGGCCAGGTGAAATACTCATGCTAGTATTGGTTTCCCTGCTTCCATTCCCTCCCCTGCAGTCTGTGGCTCACACAGCAGCTGGAGAGAATGTTTAACAATTAAATTAATCTTCATTTTAACAAAATATTACATGTACATAGTTAAAAAAAAACCACACGTTTCATTATAGCATCCTATATAATAAAAGGCTAATATGCAATTCGACCAAACTAAAGAATAACCGGTTGCTATGACATGCACTGACCACCAGGAGGCAGATACTCAATGCAGGAGCTGCCCCTACTCATCAATGTGCTCCCACTGGGGAAGTGCCACTCAGCCAGAAGCCCTGAGCCGAGCTCACAGCTGGCGAGTGTAATGGTGATGGCAGGAGCCTCTCCCACCTCCACAGCAGTCAGACATCCCTGAGAGCTCCCGGACTGTGAGAGGGCACAGGCCAGGCTGAGGGACCCCCCCTGAGTGCACGAATGTCATGTACGGCCTCTAGTTTATAATGAAATGTCAGCAGTCCCTCTACTTCCTCCAACAACATCACTCCTTAGTCCCCTTCCACCAAGGTAACTACAATCAATACTTTGGGTTGTCCTTTCTGGTCTTTATCCTGTATAATCTGGTTCCATATCCTGTATAATAAAAGGCCAGCGACCATAACGGCATAAGACCATAACAACCCATCGATCGACCAGTCACTATGAGGTGCACTGACCACCTTTCTGTCCCTCCCCCCAGCCCGCAGGCTCCCATCACTGGATGGCAAATGAGGAACCATGGAGGAACTGGGGTGGGTGGCAGTGGGGCAGGCCTGGGGACTGACCAGCAGGCAGAAAGCAGACCTCTTGGTCCCTCCCCCAGCTCCGATCACTGGAAGGCGAACAGGGAACCACAGGGAACCAGGGTGGGTGTCGGCGGGGGACTGGGGAGCGGACAGAAGATGGCCTGATCCTGGGCTAGGCCTAGGGGCCCTGCCCATGCACTATTTCATGCACTGAGCCTCTAGTTTTAAAGAACATGTGAATACCGCTATTTATTGGGTTATGGTTGATAAACATTTCCTATTATATTTCTATTATGGAATTTTAATTCTCTTGCATCATGACCTCTACCCAAATCAGTCTCTTATCTACCTACTATCTATCTACCTACTATTATCTATCTACCTACTATCTATTTGTCTATCTATCTGCTTATCTATCTATCATATTCTTTCACACAATATCTCAATTTTCGTTTAAACCAATTTTAGTGTTAACATTGTTAAAACCATTTACCATGTAAATAATTTACACTCCTAAGTATTGTACAATGATTGCATGTCCTTTTTATAACTTTTTATTTTTCCTAGAGATAATTGCTTCATTTTTATTGACTATGTACCTCCCATTTGTTTATTCTAAAACCTAGAATTATCCCTAAACAGTTTCACTCAGTGGATAGAGCCTCAGCCCCAAGGGTCCTGGGGTCAATTCCAGTAAAGGGCAGGCACCCTGGTTGCAGGTGGCCCTGGTCAGGGCATGTGCAGGAGGCAACCAATCAATGTGTTTCTCTCACATCGATGTTTATCTGTCTTTCCCTCTCTCTTTCCACCCTTTCTAAATATCAATAGGAAAATATCCTCAGGCAAAACAAGATGCTCATGACATCCAGGCCTCAGGCACGTGCCAGTTTCTGTGTGGGGCACCCAGAGATTACATGGAATCTCAGGAATTCCAGTTTAGACTTTCCAGCCCGATACCAGCTTCTAATCCAAGTCATGCAAAACAGATGCTTGTTATTTGCCCTGATGAGATGAGCGTAGGAATCAAGGCAGACATTTGCAAACTTATAGCATGATTAACATTTCTACAGCATCCAAGAGTGTGGTAAGGAGACTCACCTTGTTGGCCAGAGTATAGCCCACAAATACTGGCTATGAATTGGTTTTGCATGATAATTGGAGAAGCACTTGGATTAGAAGCTCAGAGCATCACCCCAATACACCAAGGTTGTGAGCTCAGGTTCAGTCCCCAGTCAGGACACATACAAGAATCAACCAATAAATGCACAAATAAGTGGAATAATAAATCAATGTTTCTCTCTCTCTTTCTCTCTCTCTCTCTCTCTCTCTCTCTCTCTCTCTCTCTCTCTCTCTCACACACACACACACACACACACACACACACACTCCTGCCCCCCTTCCTCTAAAATCAATAAATTGATTTTTAAAAATAAAACGTATAGCTGGAACATTTATCCACCTATTCTTGCCTCTCACTGGTTAAAGGACACCCTGAGGCTGAGAGATACGGGAAGTGCTCAGAGTGCACAGGAAGCCACGGGAGCCACACCAACCGCCTGCGGACAGTCTAAAGGGTGGTCTAGGGGATACAGGAGGTACCAGCAGCTTAGAGTGAGCCCAGAGGCTGCACAAGCCCAGAGGAGCTGCCTGCGCCTGCACCACAGCCCGCTGGGCCGGCCCGGCCTCTGGGTTTGCTGTAAGACCTCCTCTCCTCCTGCTTCCTCCTGTCCACACGGCCCCGGGCATCCAGAGCCGTCTTCCTAAAACACACCCGGTGACTTCACTCCCTCCTCCTAAAGCTCCGCTGGGCCTTTAGGATGGAGCCCACACCTTCCCGAACCCAATGCCACTGACATCCGTGGGTTTATTCTCAACCCTCCCTCGCCTCCACGGAACTCCCTGGAGGCCTCACACAGAGCCCACTCATACCAGCTAAGCGTGGGGGATGGAGAAGCCAGGGAGACACACACCTGCCCTGGGAGGTCTCCGTGGCCTGCAGCACTGTCTCCCCGCGCGGAGGGAGGACTGGGGGACCAGGCGAAACAGGAAGGTCACCCACAAACACAGACGCGCTATTTTAGGAAGAACCCTTTCTCCTCTGAGCTGCCTAAGGGCCAGTTGGGGGGGACACAGGGCTGTCCCTTCAGAAAGAGAGTCTCTCCTGATTGGGGGAGGGGGAGAGGGGGTGTAAGGTCAGGGGGGGAGATGGCACCTGAGAAATGGGAAACAGAGGGAGCAGCGTCTTCTCCTCTCCCAGCAGCCCCCAGGGCCCTGGATGACAGCCTCCCGGTGCCAGCCACCCCAGTTCAGCCTCTTGGGATCCGCTAGCTCCACAGGCACCTAGACCTCCAGCGGTTACCACTGGGCGAGGTGGGAGGGTGAGGGGGGGAGGTGAGGGGGGAGAGAGGAAACGCTGGGAGGGGAAGGTGGATGGGTCTACTTCTATGCAGAAGACATCTTCTGTTTGCATCAAAATATCTCCGTAATCAGCAGTGATGAGCCAGAGGGGCGAGCCCTGCCTGAGAGGCTGAGCGAGTTATGCTCAATTAAAGACTATCCTTCCCAGCGTTCGCAGGGGGAATTTTAAGGTGAAACTGACTTTAATTTGGCAGAGAAAAGATGAAGTGCTTTTCCTCAGGTGCCGATATACTCTGTCACCAGCCTCACGCGGGGTGTCTTGTCCCTGAGTGTTATCGCCTCTATGTTTTTAGAACGAATAAAAAAAAAAAAGTCTCCAAATGATGAGGGCCTACTCTGTGCCAGGCATTTTGCGAATATTATTTGTAACCTGGCAAACCCCGGGAGGGTGGGCATCTCTGTCTCCACTCCACGGGGAAACAGATGAAGGTGTGAAAGGCAGAGCGACTTGCCCAAGACCATGCGGAGTTGGAGAGTCTATTTCCAGGGCTGAGCATAGTTGCACTGGTGGGTTTGATGGAGCAATTGAGTTGCTACCCTTCCCCCAGGAACTGGCTTTCAGGCATTTCACTATGGGCATTCCCTTTGCTGAGACTTTTCACTTGCAGAGACCATATTCCACTCTCTCCCCTCCGGGTACGCATAAAGAGGTCTCTGCCCAGAAAAAAACCGCCAAAAGTCCTTTAAAAAAAATGTTTTTAATTGATTTTTTACAAAGAGGAAGAGAGAGGGACAGAGAGTTAGAAACATCGATGAGAGAGAAACATCAATCAGACGCCTCCTGCACGCCCCCTACTGGGGATGTTCCCGCAACCAAGGTACATGCCCTTGACTGGAATCGAACCTGGGACCTTTCGGTCTGCAGACCGATGGACTCTCTATCCACCGAGCCAAACCAGTCAGGCCCGCCAAAAGTGCTTTAAAAGCCGCTGACTCCCCACCACTGGGTGCTGGAGCCATCCCGGCTCAGCCACCTGGTGTGCAGACGATCAAATGAATCCGTCATCCCTCACCACTCTGGCCTCGTGCGTTCCTTCAGCCCAGCTGCAAACCCACCCCTCCCCAGAGGACAGAGGACAGAGCTGGCTGAGGACAGGGGCCCATGGCTTCATCACTCTCACGGACATTATCCCATGTCCATCACTCTCCCCTCCGGGCTCACCGGACAGCCAGGCTGCATGTGATGACACGTGGGCCCTTCCAAACGCCAGGACCTCGGCTTTTCAGTGGGGGTGGCCGAGGCCTTGTGAGGAGAAGCAGAAATTCTGAGCCAGAGAACAAGGTGAAACTATGCGCACGTGGCGCCAGACAAGCTCCGCTTACAAGCTGGGTGGCCTGGAGCCACTTCTTCAGCCTCCCTGAGCTTCGATTTTCACAGATTAGAGTTGGAGGCAGGGTTTACACTGCGCAACAGAGCAAGAGTCAGTGTGATGCTGTGTATTAGGTGCCTGACACAAAATGCATACTTTTTTTTTTTTTATTGATTTTTTACAGAGAAGAAGGGAGAAAGATAGAGAGCTAGAAATGTCGATGAGAGAGAAACATGGACCAGCTGCCTCTTGCACACTCCTTACCGTGGATGTGCCCGCAACCAGCGTACATGCCCCTGACCGGAATCGAACCTGGAACCTTTCAGTCTGAAGACTGAGCCAAACCGGTTTCGGCAACACAGTGGGTACTTTTCAAGGTTAGGCGTCTCCCTGTCCCTTTCCTAGTCTTCCCAGGACAGCCCTGCCCGGGGCCCCTGTTTCCCCAGCAGCCTCAGGGGGCCATGCTGTGTTCAAAATGGGTCAGGTCTGTGAGCTTGGCACAGCCACACACGTCTCTTAGTAAAAACACAACGAGAATTATCATCCTATATAATAAAAGGCTAACATGCAAATTGACTGAGTGGCGGAATGACTGGTCACTATGCTGTGCACTGACCACCAGGGGGCAGACGCTCAGCACAGGAGCTGCCCCCGGTGGTCAGTGCGCTCCCACAGGGGGAGCACAGCTCAGCCGTAAACCAGGCTCACGGCTGGCGAGCACAGCGGTGGTGGTGGGAGCCTCTCTCTCCTCCATGACAGGGCTAAGGACCCAGCAAGGGGATGTCCTCCTGCCGGGGCCTAAGCCGGCAGCCGGACATCTCTCTAGGGGCCCCGGACTGTGAGAGGGCACAGGCCGGGCTGAGGGGGCCCCCGCCCCCAGTGCATGAATGTCATGCACCGGGCCTCTAGTCATCTCATAAGCACCTACAAGAAGAATTACTCTAATTATTATGTGCCTCTCCTCCAAAGATAACACCATTGCATTCTCACATGTCCTCACAGCCACATGGAGCAACAGACAGAGGCCCTGTTCTGCACGTCAGACTCACTGCATCGTCTGCCTGATTTCCACGAATGAACCTCATCCTGGGCCCATAAGCATCCTTCTGCTTCGTTCTTTTAAAAAACCACCACGGTTCTTGGGCATTTGCACACCCAGGCCTTTGGTGTTGGGCGGTTCCGGTTATGTTCTTTTTGTCTTTTAAGAAAGCTGCAGCAAAAGCCACTGTAGCTAAGCCGCTGGGCACCTTCTGCCTTTCGGTCACCAAACACGCTGTTCTAAGGCCCAGGAGACAGGATGCCATCGTGTGCACGTCCATCACCTCTAAGCCAATGTCCACTCTTGGACATCTCAGTTCATATACATGATTTTGGCTCCAATAGAGAATGTTGACATGAACGTCTAAATGTCATATCTTCATATCTTATCTGTGTATTTCTTAGTGGTAAAGTTGTAAACAGGGAAATAAATGGAAATTTGTATTTTTGTTTACATATTCACCCAAGGATATGTTTTTATTGATTTGAGAGAGAGAAAGGAAGGTAGAGAGAGAAAACATTGATTGGTTGCCTCCTGTACACCCCTGACTGGGGATCGAACCTGCAACCTAGGTATTGTGTCCTGACTGAAACTGAGCTCACAACCTTTCAGTGTACAGGACGAAGCTTCAACCCACTGAACCACCCAGGCCAGGGCAGAAATTTGTATTTTTAAGGTTTTTGACACACTCAGCAAACTTGTTCCTGGAAAGGGTTGCGGGAGTTGCTTCACCCACCATCTTGTATTCACACAGCAAACATTTGCTTTGTGAGAAAGGGCTCCTAAGCTACCCTTTCCTTCTCAGCACAACAACGCAGCAATGCACCTAGGTGTGCACTGGAGACCTGCCCCTGGTGTGACCGCGGGCAAACTGCGTCCCTTCCCTGACCCTCCGGTCCATCCTCTCACCACCCTCCAGGTTCATTGGGACAACCACATGAGAAAGGAGATTCGGAAAAGCTTGGAGGACCGAACCAATAGATAGGACTTATTGCCAACACCAACGGGACGTCTCAGGCAGCATCCTCATTATTTTGTCTTTTTTTGCAAACGCTTGAAATTTGCCTTCAGACTCCTTATTAGTTTTCTTTCCTCTCCCTGCTGTGGTGATCAAGACGCAGATCGGATACCATTTCTCAGGGAGAAAACAGGCCCTGATTCTCCGTGGCTGTCTCCCACCAGTCCTGGGACTGCTACTGAACTCATCCTTGGCCTGCTCTCTGAGCCGTCTTTCCGTGTCGAGATTAGCAGCATGAAAATGGCTATTACCCCCAGAAGATGCACTTGTATTCACGGTGAATCTGATGGTGCCAGCAATTCAAAACGTGAAGGCGATTTACCATTTTGTGCTTTGTAGCCAAATAATATGCAGTGATTATTTCTTTTGCTTTTCAGAAGATTTGGACTTCTCTCCGAGAGAGGAGGGGTGGGGAAGCGAGTGAGGCTGCAGGCTCCTTGAGCATTGAGAGGGGACATCTTTCCGTGTTCCCCACGACACCCAGCGCAGCTCTGGGCTCGCACCAGAGGCTTCTATTGTGCTGAGGATGAAGCGTTGGGTTGGTCTCAGAGCCTAAACCTATAGCCTGAACAGCTCCCTAGCTGATCAATCAACATCGACCCTCTCAGTTACCCACTGGATGTCAGACATGCACGAGGTGCTGGGCCGCTTTGAGCAAGCTAGTTCACCTCCCTGGACCTTTGTTCCCTCTGGTACGTAATGAAAATAATAATTCCCACTCAATGAGAGGATGAAGGGAACAGAGGTAGAGAAAGGTTTGGTCACGTGGTGGAGATTCAATGACAAACGTGCATGTGGGTGAGACACATGAAATGATCATGCAAATGACACAGCAACATCTCTTAGTGCCGATACGTAACTGGGCATGCTCTGTGGAGGCACCCATGAGGTGTACCCCAACACTCCGACAAAGGGAGCGTGACTGCTTGCTTAGAGCACCACGTCACAGCATGTAAACAGTGCAGGGCCAGCAGCACGCCACGCATGCCTATATGCCCCTTCCCTAGCCCACGGCAGACACTGCTAACCAAACACGTTGATCTTTGCCGAAATCCTTGCTGTGGAGTTACAGATGCCCATCCTCCTGGGGTTTTTACCAGGTTACAAATAATCTTTGCAAAATGCCTGGCACAGATCATTTGGAGACTTTTCTTTCTAATTCATTCTAAAAGACCTAGAAACATCAGTTGGCTGCCTCCTGCTTGCCGCGCACTGGGAATCAAGCCTGCAGCCCAGACATATGCGCTGACCAGGAATCGAACCAGCAACCTTTTGGTGCATGGGATGAAGCCCAAATAACTGAGCCACACTGGCCAGGGCGAGGTCTTTTTGACTCTCAAATCCTCTCCATAAAGGTGAGGTTTGCAGGGGACGAGCATGAAATGAGAACAGAGGGGGTCTTGGGCTTGTCCAGAGAAGACGTCAAATGCTGGCTTTTTATTGTGTGCCATGGCAAGCATGTTACTTCCAAAGCATGTTAGGTCTTCTCTTTCCCCTCTCATCACCCACGCCGTCAGGTGTACACATGCCTTTCCGTTTCCATAAACACCCCCTCTCTGCGGGAATAAATGCACGTCCCCTTGAAGTGAGCCCCGCGTGTTTGATCCTCCGAAAGGTGTGGAAACCACCCCGACACGGCGCTAACGGGATGTGACAGACTCGCAGCTTCTCCGGGCCTGGAAGGGGAACTGTTGACAAAGGGAAGCTTAATGAGCTTCCACCCACATTCCAATTATCCTAACAAGCTGCCAGAGGAAGCCCTGTTTGCGTGCCGTAATCCGGGAAGTTCTGACAAGCCCGGGAGGCATCTCTCCGCGTGGCAGCTGAGATGCGTACGGAGGGAAAGCAGTCTTCCTCTGGGAGGGATGCACACAATGGCAAGGCCAGCCGCAGCCAGCTGTCACCTGGAACTGGAGAGGGCCCTCTGCTCAAAAGCACCTCCCTCCTCAGCGACGCCCACTCACTGGTATCAGCTATCACCTGCCACCACAATGCTGCGTAACAAGCACAAAACCTCCGTGCATACAATCGTTATTTGCAATCTCAAGCCAATGGCCTCTCAAGTCATACAGGGACTCTTGATCCCAGTATTACTTCTGCTGCGTTCCAGTGGTCACAATGGTAAGGTAAGCTGAAATCCACGATCTGGGAAATAGACGCCATCAGTTCATGGGAGGGACAGAGTCACATGGCAGAGTATGGAGACAGGAAGACCACTGACCGGGCCCATCAGTATAGTCCATCTCTCAGAACAATCCCATATAATAAAGAGATAATATGCAAATTGACCCTCACACCCTCATGTCACAAGATGGGCCCCCCTACATCGTCACAACATGGTCGCCACAAGATGGCTACTTCCACATAGTCACAAGACGGCTGCCACAAGATGACCACCCCATGTCATCACAAGATGGCTGCTCCCCCATTGTCACAAGATGGCCTGCATGGGAGGGCAGTTGGGGAGGACCAGGTCTTCAGAGGAGGGCAGTTGAGGGCGATTGGGCTGGTAGGGGAGCAGTTAGGTGTTAATCATACCAGCAGGGGAGCAGTTAGGCATCAATCAGGTCAGCAGAGGAGCACTATCAGGATGGCAGGTAGAAGGGGTTAGGGGCAATCAGGCAGGCAGGCAGGAAGGCAGGTGAGTTGTTAGGAGCCAGTGATCCTGGATTGTGAGAGGGATGTCCAACTGGGGGATCAGGCCTAAACCAGCAGTCAGACATCCCCTAAGGCAGGCGTCTTCAAACTACGGCCCGCGGGCCACATGCGGCCCGCAGAGGAGTCTGATCCGGCCCGCCAGGTTTTTTGGGCAGTGAGCGCAGCCGAGGTGTTACAGTAGGAATTAGTAGTTCATATAGTCCAGCCCTGCAGCTCTCTGAGGGACCGTGATCTGGCCCCCACTTTAAAAAGTTTGAGGACCCCTGCCCTAAGGGGTCTCAGATTGGAGAAGGTGCAGGCTGGGCTGAGGTACACCCTCCCTCCATGCCTGAATTTCATGTGTCGGGCCTCTAGTATAAACATAACACCCACCATTACTGAACAGCAACAACATGCCTCTGATATGTCACAGTGAGAGGCTCTGAGTCTTGGTTTCAGATGAGACATTCAAACCCTTGATGTTCTGAACCAAGAAGCCGGCCTTGCAGAGGCTCCAGGTGAGAACAGTTCTGTGCCCTTTGGCCTAACACCCACACCCAGGGTGTGAGGAGGCTGAAGTGGGAAACTGGGGAGAGAAACTTTTCTGGAGGAAGGAGTCCGGTATGAAATGAGCCTCAGTCCCTCTTGGGGAGGAGGACAATGACTCCTGGCCACAGCGGTGTACGAGGAACTTCAAGGAGGCACCTCTAGTTTGGTGTGTGTTCTCTGGACCTGGGGGGCTGGCATCTGACTCAGACTGACTGACTGTGGCTGGAGGCTGTCTGTCAAGACCAGAGGATGAGGATGGAGAGCAGAAGTGGAAGAAGATGCCATGTCCATCTTGGGGTACCAAGGAAGCACGAGTTTCCCATGAGTTGAGGAGATGTGCAGAACCTGGGATGGAGACACCTTAAAAAATATCCCACCTGAAATAAATAGAAAAGGGCACTGACCTCTACTCCCTGGCCCCTCATGTCCCACCATGTCCAGGGACTGAGCCATGTGGAAGCCACTGAAGGGACCCCGAAGAACACAAAGCACACCTCAAAAAAAAAAAAAAAAAATGAGACTCAGCTTGGAACACCTGCCAACTCAAGAGGAACATTTATTACCTGCCAATCAGAGAGTTCCAGCACCATTCCTGCCCTTGTCATTGTCCCTCTGTTCCCTCAGGCCTGTGGGGAACATAGGGAAGCCAACCACAACCCCTGTCCCAAAGCCTGAGCAAAGACAGGGGCAAAGCAGGCTGCTATGATCCACATAAATACTCCACTTTTGTTGGAACTTGAAAAAGAAACTTTACTTCCATCTGTCTGATGTTTGTCCTAATACTAGTATACTCTATGACGTATCTATTGCTGCACAACAAATTTCCCCAAAATTTAATAGTTTAAAACAACAGCATTGATGACCTCCCTGTTTCTATGGGTCAGGAACCTAGGCACAGTTTAACTAGCCCTCTGGTTCAGAGTTCCTTACCAAGTTACAATCAAGATATCAACTGGGCTATGGTCTCAACGGAAGGCTTGACTGGGGAAGGATCCACTTTTAAGCTCATTCACATGGTTGTTGGAAAGCTCTTGGTCTGAGGCCACATTCTTTGTTCCTGGCCTTATGGGCCTCTCCATAGAGGAATTCAATCTGGAAAATTGCTTCATCAGAGCAAGCACAAAAGAAGAGTAGAGAGGAGAGTACCAGCCAGATGGAAGACGGCCTTTTACCATCTAATCTCAGAAGTGACATTAATCTCAGAAGTGACATTCCGTCGCTTTTCATGTTTTCTATTAGTTAGAAGTCACTAGGTCCAGCCCTAAAGGCTAGGGTTCACACAGGGCCTAAAAGCAGGAGGAGGAGATAATTGGGTGGGCCATTGTAGAAGCTTGCCCACTTCACATACTGATCTTATGAGAGCCAAAGATTTGCTATACTAACTACACAGATCTGTACTGCCGATGATGTGAACAACACCCTCTAGTCTTACGTGCCATACGACCTGCTGGTCACATGTGGCTGCCTGGAGGAGCTGCTTTAACATCCTTGACAAATATTTCCTTGTAGAAGTTTCCAGGCATTTATAAAAGCAGGGGAAATAATGAAAGGAACATGGCTATTCTTGTTTCCCTTACGCCCAGCCTTCCTCTGCAAGCCACCGGTTACTGGAAAGCAAATCTCAGACATCGGTTATCTCATCGCTAGCAATTCACCACGAAGCGCCCCCTCCCTATTAACCATCACACGAGGAGCAAGAACGCCTTCATTTCACCTGCTCTGCAGCCAGGGCTCAGTGCTCAGACCAGTTCAGACAGGTCTCTGTCACAGTTGGTTTGTTTGAAAGAACCCTTAGCGTTAACTGAAGCCCCGAGTTTTAATCAGTCCTTCAGAGTCGGCATTTTAATTACTGAGATGGAAGTCTTGTGAGTAGAAAGGACTGCGGGGTGTTTTATTATCCAGACCAGCACAGTGACGGAGGTGGCTCTGGACTTCACCCAGGGGCAGAGAGAGCCTCAGCGCCCGCGGCTGTGCCCATGGACAGAGGAGAAATGAATGAGCTGCCTTCTTGCCGGCTCCTCAGGATGGTGACTCACAGTCTATCCTAATCCTCCTCCCGCCCTTCGAGGTCGGGTGCTATAATCCTCGTTTTCACCGATGAGAAAGGACAGATGTGGGAGAATTTTGTGTAACGTCACAGAGCAATTGCTTGATGCAGCCGATACCCAACTCACGTCTGTGTCACCTTCCCAAGGGACTCTGGGAGCGAGCTAAGAACTGACACTCCTAGGACATGACAATTCTGTGAACACCTCTTTTAGTTGTGTGTTGTTGTTTTGTGTTTTTTTTAAGATTTTTCATTGCTTTTTAGAAAGGGAGAAGCAGGGAGAGAGAAACATGGATTGGCTGCCTCCTGCATGCCCCCTATGGGGGATCGAGCCTGCAACCTGGGCATGTGCCCTGACCGGGAATGAAACTGGCAATCTGTTGGGGCACGGACGACGCCCAACCCATTAAGCCACACTTCCTCATCTCTCTCTGTGAAAGCCTTTTACTTGACATAGGCAAAACCTGAACCATATCTGCTACTGACTAATACATGGCACGGAAGAGCATACACAGCAGGAGCCTAATAAATGCACCCTATGAAAAGCCTGACTGGCCAGGTTTAGCCCCAAAGTTGCCATCACCCAGATCCCGGTATAAAGAAACCCCGGTTCTAACAGCCAGACTATAGCCAAACACTCTGAAGGACTGATTAACACTCGGGGCTTCAGTTAAAGCTAAAGGTTCTTTTAAACAAACCAACTCCACGACCCCAGCTGCCCCCCCTTGACCTCAGCGCTCACCCCCTGGACTGGGGGGGGGGGGGTGGCAGCAGAGGGCACAGCAGGAGGCATGCCAGGCCGGCCCATGCCCACGCTTTCCAGTTCTGAGAACACTCCATTTTACTTGCTTTCTGGAAACTAGGTCTCGGGAAGTGTTTGGGGGAGGAGTTCCCGGAATTATTTCTTCTAATGGGGCAGCTTTGGCCCAGGGAACTGCTTTCTTTCATTCAAACCTTCTCCAAAGCCATCTGGACCCTTCTCCCCGCCGCTCCCCACCCAACCCCACCCCCACACCCACCCCTTCTCTTTGCCAGCAGACTCCTAATCCTCAGAACTCAGCATGCCTCTCCTCTGCTCAGTGATGTGAACTTCCATTCCTCCACATCCCTCTCGCTGGCTCCTTCTGGCTTTCCCTCAGGACCTTCGGCCCAATGAGGCAAAGCATAGTAGGCACTCAATCAACACTCATTCCTGGCGGATGGATTCTTCTTAAAAAATAAAGCCATATTGAAACTGCCCTTTCCAACGTCTCTTAAAAATAATTACAGAGCCCAGAGGCATTCCATTCATAAAATAGACGAAAACTTGAAATTCATCTTTTTCTCCACAGCCCAAGCCAACCAAATTCCTTTCCTCTATTTTGTAAACTCCCTACATCTCCAAACCTAACTATGCCGGCTGTTTTGTGTTCTGTCTCTCTTCTCCCGTAATTTCTCTTATACTCCTTTCTGTCCACTTTGAGTTGTCATATCCATCCATTATCCAGATTCCAGAAAGCAAGGGAGGGCTAGACACAACCGGTAATCCTCAGAACGTGGGGCAGGTTTTGGACTGTTTATCCACTTGGCTCCCTGCTGTGTTCTCGGTTCTTAGGATGGCACCTGGCACCTGGTTGGTAATCAATCAAGATTTATTGGTTGCGCCCTAGCCAGTGTGCTCAATGGATAGAGCGTCGGCTTGCAGACTGAAGGGTCCCGGGTTTGATTCCGGACAAGGGCACGTACCTTGGCTGCAGGCTCTTCCCTGGCCTGGGCCCTGGTCAGGGTATGTGCAGGAGTCAACCAATCGATGTGTTTCTCTCACATCGACGATTCTCTCTGTCTTTCCCTCTCTCTTCCACTCTTTTAAAAATCAATGGAAAAATATCCTCGGTTGAAATATATATATATATATATAAATATATATATATATATATATATATATATATATATATATATATATAATTTATTTATTGGTTGAATAATATATATCTTTTAAATTTATCACATATTTTTGCAGTTGTTGTTAAATGAACGGATGGACAATTAACAACAGGTGTTTCGGGAGAAAAAGAAAGAAAAGATGAACAAAGCCACATTAAAACTGCATTTTCTGAAGTCTCTTAAAAATAAACAGAGATGGGAAGTCTGGCTGCGGGAGAGGGAGCCATCCCAAGCGGAGCACAGCCTGGTGCTCAGACCGGAGGTTGCTGTCTGCTGCTGACTCAGCAGCAAAGAGCCTGGGGACCGGGCGAGGGCAGCTGGCGGAGTGGCAGCGATTTGGCTGACAATTTCCTCCGATGCTTCAGCGTAATTGAATCAGCGCCCATGGAGACCGCCTCAGACACCTGCAGACGCAATCCTGAGAGGCGGCGCCGTTCTCTGGCTTTACGAGGCACTGGGCACTGGACTGCCATCCAGCCCCGCGCCCTGCGCCCTGCCCGCCCGCCGCTGTGTCTGCTCCTTAGAGGCAATGAGGTGGATGCCACCAGCCCGGGAACAATTAAGACCTCCCACTCAGCCAGCCCAGCGGCGGCTCCCACGTCCTCCCCATAAGCACTCCGGTTTGCCCAGCTCATGTGCACGATGTTTAGGGGTGGCGGTGGGGGTGGGGGTTTCAAATTCTGAGTAGCGGCTACCAATTCATCTTGCTGCTTCCAAGGCTGTTAGGATGGTCATCAGGGGAGAGGGAAAGAGGACAGCTGTGAGATGAACCCACCTGAACCCACCAGAAGGAGGGTTTCTGTGGAGAGCGCTGGGGGCGTGCTGGGACATGTTTTCTCCCCAATCCCCGGGGGAGGAAGGCTGGGCTCTCCTCATCCGGAGCCCAGTGGGCGGGGCTTGGAGAAGAACACGGAGAGCATGGTCTGTGCGCCCTGAAGATGGAGGGCCCCATGGACCGGAGCAGTGGTCACCAAACTGCAGCTCACGGGCCACATGCAGCTCTTTGGCCCCTTGAGTTTTTAGCAAAGGCCAGCTTAGGAGTTACCCTAATTAAGTTAATCACAATGTACCTACCTATAAACAATAGTTTAAGTTTTAAAAATGTGGCTCTCAAAAGAGGTTTCAGTCGTTGTACTGTTGCTATTTGGCTCTGTTGACTGATGAGTTTACCCACCACTGGCCTAGAGAAACCTAAGGGCTGGAGTCTGGCAAGCAACCACACTCCCAGCACAGGCCAGTGTTCTCCTCGGGGGAGGAGAGGGAGAGGGAGAGGGAGAGGGGGGGAGAAGGGAGAGATGGCGGGGTCGGGGGCGGGAGAGCAGCTCCTGACCTGCGGGTAAATGAAAGGTGCTCTGCCCAAGAAGGCCCCCAGAGGGATGCTGAGACCGCCGTCTGGGGTGGCGGCCACAGAGAACCAAGGCCGGGGGAACATCCGTCCTGGAGAAGGAGAGGGCATCTGAGTGCCGGGAACTGCAGGTGCAGGCGCCGCCCAGCCGCTGCGGACAGGCGTGCGCTCCGTGCACTGAGCCACCAGCCACCAGCCCCTCTGCCCTCAGGCCGCACACTCACACCCCGAGGGGCTGACCCTGGGGTCACCTCTGGGTGTGTTGTCCTGGCGGGGAGGGACTCCACCTTGGGCCTGTTTCTTTTTCTTAACCGTCACCATCGTTTTCCTTTGACATCTTCTCATTTCCTCACCGTTATGTTCAGACAGTCGTGGTTCTCGCACAGAACTTGGCACAGAGATGGCCAGATCATTTATCGACTGAAGACACTTCGCTCTGAGGGCACAAATCCTCAAGATGTCTACACCGTCTGTAGCTGTTGCTGGGACTGGAAATAACCTGTTCGTGACCAGAGAAGATCTGTCCCTCCAGCAGTCTCCCCGGGCTCCCGTCCTTCTCCCAGGCGATCCTGGGGAAAGGAACCTGGCAGGAGACTTCGGCTCTCAAGCCAAATTACACTTAGCGTCCCAGTTCCCAGTGTGGCGAGCCTGACATTTTCGGACGCTTCCAAAGGGCTAAAGGGAAGAGCTGCATCTTTTGTTTCAAGCCGGTGTCTTCCAAGTCCGTTTTCTACTGAGTGGAAATTTTATCTGAGCCTTGATTGTTCCATCTGTAAAATGGAGCCAATGATAACCACCCTCTCTCACAGGGCTGCTCTGAGGATGGGTGAGTGACTGGAGAACTTGAGTTTTTCCCACTGTCGCTTCCATCCTCCCAGAGAATCAGGGGAGGAAATCAGTGGGTCTGGTCCACGACGGCTGATGGCCAACACTGCATCCAGGCTGAATTGATCAAGTTCGCTGTACTGAGCCAAACTGATGGACTATGACACCTTGAGTGAATTCTGACCAAGAACACACCCACTGGTACGACGGCCAGGTTCTGTTTCAACCCTTTCCAACCTCTGAAAGCTACAGAAAGGACAGGAAAGGGAGCCGTGCTGGAGGGGAGCAGAGGGGCCAGGCCACAGGGTCGGTGGGAGAGAGGGTGGGACAAAGCTAGAAGGCAGCAGGGCGGGCCCAGAAGGTGGAGCCGGCTGCTGGCAGAGGTGTCCAGCTCTCCTGCCCTGAGCATCAGGCACTGGGGAGAGGAATCAGACCAGACAAGGGTGACTCAGCACAGGGACCAGACGAGGAAAGGGTGCGTTTCTGCTTTGAAAAGTCCCTGAAGAGAGAACAAAGGGAGGTGAGAAAACTTCACCTCCCGGAGCCTCAGTGTCTCCATCTGTAGAATGGGAACTGGACCACAGAGTGCTGGGGAGGTCCTCACACAGGGGAGAGGTGCACACTGCCCCCGCCCCTCCCCTCTGGGGGTCTCCACCCCATCCTCATGCTCCATGGAAAAGCAAAGCCCAGCAGGGCCCGGAAGGAAAGGCTGTAGCGCCTTGCGGCCACGAGGCTGTGGGACCCAGAGGCAGAGCTGGGTCTCATTCATCTCTTTTCCCCCAGGGCTGCTCCCAGGACGGCAGTCAGCCAGTGCTTCTGCGAACCTCACACGTGCACGCAATTAGGAAAGGAAGGAAGTGCACCGGCAGTTCCGTCCTCTCTCAGTTGGCCCTCTAGCTCCTTTGGGCTTATCTGCATTTTCTGGCTTTCCTAGAATGCACGTGTGTTTGTTGTGGCATCAGCCGCAATATTGAAAAACAGCCCGCCCCCACGGGTACCAGAGGTTACTCTGGGAACTGGGATGGGAAGAAGTTACTTAAGGTAGGTTTTGTTTGTTTTGTTTTACATTATGTACATTCTCACTTTTTGCCTTTTGTAATGTTTAAAAACAAAACAAAACATAAGCCCTGCCGAAGCCGGTTTGGCTCAGTGGTAGAGCGTCGGCCTGCGGACTGAAGGGTCCCAGGTTCGATTCCGGTCAAGGGCATGTACCCAACTTGCAGGCACATCCCCAGTAGGGGGTGTGCAAGAGGCAGCCAGTCGATGTTTCTCTCTCATCGACGTTTCTAGCTCTCTATCTCTCTCCCTTCCTCTCTGTGAAAAATCAATAAAATATATTGAAAAAAAGAAAAAAAGAAAAACATAAGCCCTGTGCACAGGTAGCATCAGTGTTGGCAGGTGAAAGACTTGATTCCAAATCCTGGTTTATCCACATTGTAGTCTCTCTAAACCTCAGTTTCTTCATCTGTAAAATGGGGGCAAAAACTATCTTACTAAGGTGAAAACTCAAGGTGCATTTGAAAGAAATGACAGATACCAGACTTCTCCAAGATGGTGGGGGGAGGGAAACAAACAAAAAAAACTTTTTTTTTGTTTTGGTCTGGAAAATTCATCAAGACCCCTCCCCCATCCCCAAAGGATCGCCAGGAAGTGAGCTTTATCCGAGATACAAAGGCAGCGCTCAGCTCATCTATCCTATTGTCTTTGGAAATTTGCTGGCCTGTGCCGGAGGTACCCCGCACATGCTCACTGAAGCCGCTGCCAAACACCCTGAGCCAGTCAGGCCTCTCTGATGCTGTTCTGAGTCTCCTATTCTCGGGCATTAATTTAAAGCAACGTTTCTTCACCCCTGTCGCAGGCTTCCCTGGGGTGCAGGCTTACAAAAAGAACTGCAACAGGTTTTGCCACAAATTTCCGCGATAGAAATGTTTGGTCCCATTTCCTGTTTCATTTCCAAATGATTAAGCCGTGGCTGCTTGTCACACTGGCGAGGAAGGACTCTAAGACTGTTCCCAGGCTAAACTAAAACAAAATAAACCAAACGGCAACCAAAGAACACCACGGCCTTCTTAATGCGTGTTTTCCACTAACGAGTGACCGATGTCTGCCCGGGGCTGGTGCCAGAGCTAGCATCCCAAATCTAAGAAAGCGATTTCTCTTTTCTCTGCAAAGAAGGGGACTGGGGGGAGTTCCATGTGCTACAATGTGGCAGGAACAACAGCTCCTGTTTATGGGGTGCCCACAGAGTAAGGGGGTTCCCATAATAACAATGCATATTGCAGCTCCCCCTTTGTCAGGATAGTTTTGGTTACAAGTGTCATACAATCAACTCACGCTAACTTAAGTAAAAAGGGAACCAACTTGGCTCATGTAACTTAGAGAACTGAGTTAGTGCTTAAAATCAGGGGAAGGGTTTCAGAAGCCAGCCTCTGGGACTAGCTACACAAACTTCCTCTCCCCGTCTCTCATTTTCATTTCTCTCTGCTTGCCTTTGCTTGTCCATCACACGGGCTGCTACAAACAAGCCCATTCCTTATGAAGAGGAACATGGCTACCACCCTCCCAATGATGTATTGAAAGTGCTGCCTTCTCCCAACATGCGTATCAGTCCCAGGAGAAAATGCTGATTGGACCATTTGGGTCACATGTCCATTCCTTGCACCTATCACTGTTTGCTGACAAATGATTTGGTCAGAATCATCCTTTTGGCCAAGGACTCTGTGTCTGTTCATAGAAGAAGGGTTTAAAAACAAACAGGCAGGTAAAAACAAGGTCACTATGAATAGGTGTGCAGGTTGCATGCTGCCCAAGGTGCCAGCGGAGGGGCTAAACAGGGAAAATCCTGCCTCTGATCTGCTCAGCAGCCATGCACCCTGGCCCCAGACACATCTGCTAGAAGGGCTGCCATCTTCCAGTTCATACCACGATGTCATCTAGGCCAGCAGCGGCCCTGAGCGAAAGCAGCAGCAGCTTCGGGACACCACGGTCTCTAGGAAGGCAGTAACGATTATCCCATTTTCAAGATGAGAAACCAGAGGTCCATAGAGGCCAAGTGACTTGTCGGAGGCTGTACAGCAGCAAACAGGAGAGCCAGGATTGAAACCCATATCCACCTGCTCCAAAGCCCATGTTCCTGCCGTCATAACCCACTCAGCCACCTCTGGGGAGCAGGAAAAGTGGGTTCTGTGAGTCTCTTCTCCCTGAAAACCCAACTCATTGCATGAGAACAATCTAACCAAGAAAGCCAAGCCAAGCCCAAGATAAGACATGTCACAAACCCTGTGTTTGTAAGCAGCTTGCAAGTCATGGTGTTTCCCCTAGAAGGGGAATCTCTTGCTGGGAACAGTAAGAAATTAGATGCAATCTGTTCTGATTTCTTCCCAACTTAGGACATGTTGTAGTGACCCATCTGAAGGCAGGCCAGCTTCCTTGTCTGGAGGGCATGTTCGCTTGGTTTGTGTCTGCGCTCATGAAGGGCATCTAAATCATCCCCAGGAGAAGAGCCCGGAACTTACACAGCCGGCGTGGAGACAGGCTGCTCTGCCTTTTCCTGGTAATAATAATAATAACGACAACAACAACTACTACTACTACTGTTCACTGGGCATTTCCTGTGAAGATACCCATCACCACACTGCTCTATTAGACAGTCTGGGCAGGGGATGGATCGGGGAGAGGGGGGGAGGTATTCAGCATTTGAAACCTCTTCCTGTTGGAAACCCCTTTATTGGGAGAGTTTTTTTAAAAAATATTTTATTTTATTGATTTGAGAGAGGAAGAGGAAGGGAGATGGATAGAGAGAAACATCAATGAGAAAGAAACATCCATCTGCTGCCTCCTGCATGCCCCTTACTGGGGTCTCGAGCCTGTAACCTGGGCATGTGCCCTGACCAGAAATTGAACCAGTGAACTCTTGATTCGTGGGTTGATGCTCAACCACTGACCCACACTGGCCAGGCTCTTGGGAGATGCATGGTGGGAGCTGGACCTGTTTCTACCACAGAATCAGAAGAGACCAGACCCCAATCGCCTTCCGGAATATTCCATTTTGCTTAAGTGTCTATTTCCATTGTGCGCATCCACGCACCTGCTACATGCAAGTGTTGTTAACACTTTACAGGTATGACTGGGGCACTCAGAGCACAGGACTTAGAGCACGGAGAGCCAGAGGAGAGCAGAGCTTCGTGGAGGTGCGAGAGGCACAGTGCAGGCCACGCAGGCACAGCAGTGCAGTCAGGCTGACTCCGCGTAAGTCAGCGCCACCGATGCCCCGGGACCTCCAGTTAGTGAGTGAGCCTCTCTGAGTGAGCCCAAGTCTTTACCCAAAAGGCACGCCACTGTACGTCAGCAGCATGGGATTCTTGAGAGCATTGAAAGAAATCATGTATGTATTGCTCACAACACAGTGTCTAGCACACAAAAGGCACTTAACATGTGTTAGCTATCATCTGTTATTCCTGTCACAGGGTGGGGCAGAGTAGGTGTACAGCTGTGAGTCTGAGAACCACACAGTGTGTCCTTGTATTATTATTTGCTAATCATCATGTCATTTTCCATATGAACAGCTGTGCGCCTCCTTCTGCCCCCCCTTCCCCCCCTCCCCCGTCCATGAATCCCTTTCTATCACGTCCTGTCAGAAATGAGGGTTCTCTGACGGCCTGGCGGGGTTGTCTGATTTATTTCTGTCATCCCTCACCTCCCAGAGACGGGGATGAAGGAAAGCAGAGGCCAGTAATGCTTCCACTGGGAGTGACAGGCCACGTCGGGACAGGAGGGGGTTCTGAAACCAGACGCGCACTCTGGTTCCCGGGCGCCTCGGGAGGGCCGGCACAGAGCAGAGAGGCTGGGCCCCAGCTCATCGATCACACTAATGACGATGGATGGCCAGCCCTTGGCCTCGGCCGCCAGCTGCCCGGGGTTTATCACCATTTCCCGGGGCAAAGCAGGCCGCCCCCAGCTCGTGCCCAAGAGGGTTGTTTTCGTCTTACTCCCTGTCTCCCAGAACAGAGCCAATTAAAGCGCTCATTCATTTCTCCCCGCTCCGCCCTCTTAATTGCAAACAGGGCTGAGGGCTGAAGAGCACAGAACAAAGGACAGATTTCTTTACCCCGGATGTAAACACGATGATCAGAAACAGCACGCGGAGCCCTTGCTCCTGGGAGGATGTTAATTTGCTGACCCCTGCTTTACCGCAGGTCTTTTCACGTAATTATAAAGCCCCAGGAGTCTTGTCCGCTGGAGCTCTTGGCTGGCACACAGGCATCACCCTGGCTCCCGTTCTCATGGGCCAACGCTGAGCCTCTGCGCGGGGCTTCACACCAGGCTCTCAGGCCGGGCAGGAAGCCTGAGAGAAACCCTCTTCCCTGCGGACATTCTCCTCCCACAGGCCGCCTGAATGACCGAGGTAAAACACGCCGGTGAGCTGGCATGCTTTGGTTACAAATCATTTAACCTCACAGCAGAGTGACATTGAGCCAAAAGGGACACGTTCTCAGCTCCTGTGACAGAAAAGTCGACCATTAATGCCACCTTTAGGAATGGTCAGCTCAGGCTCTAAGCAGGTCATTGGGCTCAGTCTCTCTCTCTCTCTCTCTCTCTCTCTCTCTCTCTCTCTCTCTCTCTCTCTCTCTCTCTCTCTCTCTCTCTCTCTCCCACACACACACTGGCTTCTCTCCCTTGGGGCTCTGGCTACCTCACTGGACAGCCTAGGTCTGAACAAGCATGTCAAACTCACGGCCAGAGGGCTGCATTTGCTGGCCGGGAGTGTATGCTTGGTCTAGTCCAGTGGTTGGCAAACTCATCAGTCAACAGAGCCAAATAACAACAGTAAAATGATTGAAATGTCTTTGGAGAGCCAATTTTTTAAAACTTAAACTTCTTCTAACGCCACTTCTTCAAAATAGACTCACCCAGGCCGTGGTGTTTTGTGGAAGAGCCACACTCAAGGGGCCAAAGAGCTGCATGGGGCTTGCGAGCCGCAGTTTGCTGACCACTGGTCTAGAAGATCTTCCAGATTTAGCCATCCCACCAGAGGAAAACGGACCCTGAGAAAACTCCTGTCCGGACTGTCTGGTATAAGCACGGTCCTGAAGGCGCACGTGGGCCTCAGTGTGGGAATGTCACCGACCCCTGTCTCATATCTAGGAAAGAGGTACGATAACATACAAGCTTCCAGATTCTGAGCTCCTGCAGTTTAACCATTTCCCCACCATGTCCTTTCCTATATCACTGCCATTCCTCGCCTCAACTCAACGACGTTATTTTCATTATCCCCATTTTGCAGATGTGAAAACCGAGGCTGTGGAGGACTTCCTATTAGCAAATAAGCAGATGTTATTGTTCTGTTTCTCTGAATAATACAGAGGGCCATAGGGCGGCATCGTCTCCCTGAGGACAGAGCCAGATTTTCCCTGAAGGGAGTGGACAGACACCCTGAAATGAGGTCAGACAATGGAGACACAGAGGCTGGGCAGGAGGTGGGGCCAGCGCCCAGGCAGGCCACTCCCCCAGCACTGCCATGCCTCCTGGATGGGGGCAGCTCTGTCCGTGCTGGGTCCCTGAGCCCCCAGCACACTACCTGCCATCGCAGGTAGAAGCCACATTGTTCCTCTCCTTCCCTGGACATTCAGACAAGTCAGCGTTGAGCTGCAGCCTGCTCTCTGCTGCCGGCTGGGCGGCCAGGTCTGTCCTGCGCTGGAGGGGAGGTGCAGGGCAGGGCGGCAGCTGGAGCGGGAAGGATGGAGGGAGGGAGGGAGGGAAGCAGAGAGGCGCCTCAGGCGGGGAGGGGGGCTCCAGAGCCCCCCCGCTGGCTGAAGTGACAAGCAAGATGAATCTGGGAAACACACACAGGGTCCCGGTGGGGGAAACCTGCTTTCATAGAGGAAAACAAAAAGAAAAAGAGGGGAAAAACAGAAGCAGAGAAAAAAAGGGAGAGGGAGAGAAGCTTCTAGAAATTAAATGGGATGGAGCTTGAACATCATAATTAAGCCTTTAAAGGGAAAGCAGCATCACAGCCTGGTAAAGTCTGAGGCCTACTGGTGAGAGAACGAACGAACGAACGAACGAACGAACGAAAAGCATCCAAGTGCCCAGCTGCTGGGCTGAGCCCTTTCCGCAGCCCATTCAGTTTACTCCTCACAACAGCACTGAACCATCCCATTGGGTACAAATGAGGGTACTGAGGCTCAGAGAGGTTAAAGAAATGAATCAAGCCCTGGCCGGTGTGGCTCAGTGGATAGAGTGTCAGCCTGCTGACTGAAGGGTACCAGTTCGATTCCGGTCAAGGGCACATGCCCAGGCTGCGGCTCAATCCCCAATGGGCGCTTGCAGGAAGCAGCCTAACAATGATTCTCTCTCGTCCATACTAATAGAAGGGTAACATGCTAATTAGACTGAACATCTTCAGGATGTCCTTCCAACAAAGCCATGTTGGCGGGGCCAAGGCAGAGGAGGTTAGAGGCGATCAGGTAGGCAGGGGAGAGCAGTTAGGGGGATCAGGCCAGCAGCAGGTGAGTGGTTAGAAGTCAGAGGTCCTGAGGGATCCCAGATTGGAGAGAGTGCAGGCCAAGCCGAGGGGATCCCTTTCCTATGCACAAGTTTCATGCACAAGGCCTCTAGTAATTAATGTTTCTCTCTCTCTCTTTCTCTCTCTCCCCCCTTCCTCCCTTTCCAAAATCTCCAATAAAACATATATAAATTAATAAAATAAAAAAAAGAAGAAGAAGTGAATCAGGGTCACACAGCTAGGAACTAGAACTAGAATAGTGTAGAATTGAATGTGACTCTGACTCCAAATCAGAGGCTCTTAACCACTACCACATGTGTCAAACACAAGGCCCGTGGGCCAAATCCGTCCCGCCAGGCCTTGCAATGTGGCCCGCACCGCGCTGTCATCACTGCACTCCGCTGCGTTTCCATCACAATGACAGTTTATGACTGTTCAGTAAACCATTCGGCCCGCGATTTAGGCTGGATTTTAGATTTTGGCCCCTTCTCTGACTGAGTTCGACACCCCTACGCTACACTCAGGCTTTTTACTAGGAAGAACCCCATGCCCAGAAGGTCTCTGTTTAAGGGGGGGTGGGGGTGTTGACCAAACACAACTGGAAAATGCAGCCTATCACCGCCCCCTGGGAAGGTCGCAGCACGCGGTGAGAGGTGTTACCTTGGTCTGTGTAACAAACCGGCCCGGGACGGTTCCCAGTATGTGCCCCCTTGGCTAGTCCCTGGTGCCGGACATTTGGTGGAGCCTTAGTCTACGTGTTTTTCGATGAGGTTACCGCTTAGGTCAGTAGACTTTGAGTAAAGGAAAGTCCCCTCTGCAAGCAGGTGGGCCTCGTCCAACGAGGTGGGCCTCGTCCAACCAGGTGAAGGCCTTAGGAGGAAAAAGGCTGATGTCCCCTGGGAGAGCCTGCTCTGCAGACAGCTTCAGACTGAGTGCCAGTCCCTATCTCCCTGGCTCTCCTCTGCAGACTCCGAACGTGCCAGCCTCCACCATCACGGGATCCAATTCCTATCTGTCTTATGGGTTCTGTTTCTCCGGGGGACCCAGCCGAACACGCAGGCTAAACTTAGTATACCCCTGAAGCCTGTGGCTCCGAATCCAGACAGGGCACAGCTCTAAGACTGGGATGGTAACTGGGACCCTCACAGCTGGGACTAAGCAGTGGGGGCGGGAGGGTGCATCCCAGGGAGCGTCCCCATCAGTCTGGCTCTTTGGCAGGGCGATGGGCAGGCTGGGCTCAGCTGGGCCTGCTGGCCAGAGGGTGTACCATGCCTCTCTGAGGGCGGCCACCTCCCGGACATGGTGACCCGGTATTCCAGCCTTGGAAGTCATGTAGTCATTTCCACCTTATCTATCAGTCTCAGGTCCCAGGGGAGGGGACAGGGGCCCCACCTCTAACGGGAGGATTGGGAGAGATTTCACAGCAAGGTTATACAGTAAACCGCCATGCTGGCCCACGGTAAACCCACGTGTTTCCTTCTGCTTCACCCAGCTTTTCTCCATCTTCTAATCGCGCCATCCCAGAGTCAGAGGTTGAAGTCTTAACCCTCCGGATGGCGGCACGTGACCTTGTTTGGAAATAGCGTTGTAGCAGGTGCCGTCTGTTAGGATGAGGGCGTGTTAGAGTCGGGCCCCTCACCCAGCGACTGAGTCCTTTTTATAAACGGGAAATTTGGACACGGACACACACAGGCAGAAGGCCATGGGAAGATGACAGCCACTAGCAAGGGTTTGCATTTATAAACCAAGGAACATCAAAGATTGCCCGTAAACCTTCGGATGCTGGGAGGCAGAGGCACGGCACAGACTCTCCCAGCCCTCTGAAGGAACCAACGTGCCAACACTTTCACCTTGGACTTCAGCTCCAGAACCTGGAAACTCATTGCCATTGCTTAAGCCAGTGTTTCCCAAACTTTTGACACAAGTGTTACCCCTTCTATAATTTTCGTAACGCTGAGTACCCCTCATACTCATGAGAACGTAGAATTAGGCGCAGCTAAGCACGGTGCAGTGCATATCCCCACCAAACTCTTCCCGTACCACACTTTGGAAAACACTGGCTTAAGCCACCAGTTCATGGTACTTTGCTATGGTGGCCCCAGGAAACGGATACATATTCACTCACTCACTCAGCTGACTTTCAGGCCTTCACAGTCGGGCCCCTAATGATCGCCACTCCCTTCTTTTCATTGTCTGTTTTCTAAAAATAACATACTCAAAAGGCCTGGTACATAGGATGCACAGTGACTCACCGGTCCTCTTCCTCAGCTGTGTGTCCTGTCTCCGTCATTCCTGCCTGTTCCGCTGACCCTGCTCTTTGGTTTGCTCGGCCTCCTGGGCCCCTCTCTCAGACACACCTGATCCGCCAGTTTCCTATAGAGGCTGGAGACTGGTTCCTCCCTCCCAAGCTCCTCCTCCTTGCTCTAGGCCGAGCCCAAGGACTGGGCAGGGGCTCACACACAGCTGCGGGAAGGCTGGAGGAGGGGAGCGGTAGCTGAACAAGCTTTTGGGACTTTTCTGGTCTGATGGAAGCAGCAAAAAAGAGGGACTGCTGCAGGAGCCACGTGGGGGTAACATCGCTGAGCCCAGTAGGCGATAGTGCCCAATCCAGCCCCCAATAGAAATTAGCTGTGTGACTTTAGGCAGGTCTCCGAACCTCTCTGGGCCTCAATCTCCCCATTTGTGGAACCCAAATATCCGTGGGGATCCTCTTTAAAGTCCAGACGAGATGGATACAGGTACCTTTAGTACACATTGTAGAAAATCTGTGCCCTCCCAAGTTTTCTGTGAATTCCCGGGGTGAGGTGGGGGGCTTTCCTTCTGTTGTTAGTTCTATTTAGGGGTCATCACTAACGGGGGCCCTTTCAACTGCGGGACAGGCAGGTGAGGAATTCAGCTCCTTCCTCAGCCTCCACCCAGCTAACCGCTCACATGAGGTGTCGCGTGAATAAACAGGTCTATTGTTTGCTGCCCACCATCTTCTCCAATGTGAACCCGCTATTCCAGAAAAAACTCTCCTCTCTGTCTCAAACCATGTGAGTGTGAATATGGTGCCACCTCTAGGGCCAAGGGTGAGCACGTGACCCAGTCCTGGCCAATCAGAGCATTCCATTCCTCCAGCCACAGGGATTGGTTCAAAGAAGTCATATGATCCCAGGCAGTCAACTGAGGATTCATCCTGAGACTCTTTTTGGAAAAACTATTGAGAATCAATACATAAGAATGAACAAACAAACAAACAAACAAAAAAGAAGGTATAGTCAATGACATCACTTAGGGCCCAGGGACCCAGTCATGCCTGGTGTATTTAATTTCATAAGCAAATAAACACTCCTAACTTATTTTTTTCCTAATCCAATTTGAGTTTTATTTCTATCACTTGCTCTTGAAAGAGACCTCATAATAAACCTGGAGAGGCTAGGAGAATTTACAGCATAGCGAAACACAATATAAATTCAATATTCGATATGCTTGTTTTTAGAAGTTCTGTTTCATTAACTCAGGTCCTGCCTCTGCCACGTGGCTCATGCGCTCCGTTCCAAATTCCTATTGATTCCTTGGGCAGCGGTTCAGCTACACCCACTGCAGCCCCAGCCCCCACAGCAATCATAAAGATATTTTCCCAAAGGAAACCGCCTTCCACCCCGCGGGGAGGTCGTGTACCAGCTCCTGACAAAACAGTCTTCACGCCTCTGCAAATGAAGCGGAGAGGCTGGGCGAGGCCCCCGCTACGGTTCTGCCGCTTTAAAGCTCTGGAGTTCGAAATACAATAAAGCCATTAAAATCGGGGCCTAGGAGGCTGTTTTTCAAAATGCAAGTCACAACCCATTAGTGGGCCTGGAAATCAATTTGTGTAGTCATAACCAGCGTTTTTAAAAAATGAAAGCGAACAAAACAGAAAATAACAGAGTACATCATTCATAATAGAGGTGAGTAGTGGCTCATGAAACTTTCACTTCAATTATAAATAGAGAGGTACTGCACATACGCTGTGCTGGATCAGAGTTTAAAATATATTTTTCACCGTGGGATCAAAAATGTGAACGCTCAGGGTGAAAATCAGCACTCCGCTAACAGGGACAGATGTCAATGAGTTAAAAATTAGTATATTTAGTGTGATCTCATTTTTGTCAAATCACAGAAGGGATAAGCTATTGTTGTATCTGGGAAAATTATGAAATTGTGTATACCAAAAGGCAAAATTATTACCCCTGGGTGGAGAAATTGTGGTGTTTTTATATTTTCATGTGTCTACATTTTGTGTTACCTAATTTTTAAAAACAGATGTGTGTCACTTCAACAGTCAAAGATTTATTCCAGCTTATTTTTATTTGGAAAGATAAGTATACCCCTGAAAACCCTCTAAGAATATCTTTTAAAAATATACCCAAATATATGAATACTAGAGTCCCAGTGCATGAAAATTCATGCACCTCAGCATGGTCTGCCTCCTCTCACAGTCCAGGAGCCCTCAGAGGCAGGAGGCATCCCAGAGATCAGGGGAAGGAGATGCCCCATCACACCTCTGCTGCTGCCACTGCCGGCAGCGCAAGTCTCAGCAGGGCCCTGGTTACCTGAGCCTCAGGCAGCCTGGGCAGCTGGGCAGCCGCCATCTGAGACTTGCCTGTGCCTTGGGCCAACCCTGGGAACTAGGGGACTCTGGAGGCAGGCGTGCTGAGCAGGCCCAGCCATGTCACGCACAGGCCACCCTGGCAGGGCTGAGGGGACTGGACACCACCGTCTTCTGGCTGTGGCCACCGCCATCTTTGCAACAGTGGGAGGGTCAATTAGCATATTCCCTCTTTATTAGATAGGATATGCTGTTTTGGCTAGTTTTAATTGTCTGATTCTGCAGTGCGAGGAAGAAGTTTGCAAACAAAACTTGGAAAATCAGAAATCATAGTAAGGGGGTGGGCTGGTGGGGGCTTGGGTTGGCAGGATATGCTAATTCTCTGAGTGGATTTTCCACCTCAGTGAGCTCCTTTCCTTCTCTTCGCTGCTGTCTCAGGAAGGTAGCTGCTAGAATGCAGCTATTATATATTCCACATGTCATGTACCTCAGCACCTGTTTGAAAGAGTGTCTGTGATGGAGAAAGAAGTGTCACTGGAGCCAAAGGAAAGACAGACAAGCTTCTGGCAAAGTGGCAGGAGGCGGGTGGCTGTGGGCAGGATCCGTGTGATTTCCGAGGCTGCCCTTGAACAGGACGCAGAGGGCAGAGGACAAAGCCAACGAGAGGAGGCCGCCAGAGTCTCTTCAAGAGAGATATTGTCAGGAAACGGAAAAATTGGGCCACCCCATCCAGACTGTCTACATAATGATGCCTGAGAGAAGGCAACAGTGGGAAGACTGCCTCCCAGATGGTTAGCTGAATTGTGAGTTTGAATTGTGAGTTGAAAATGGTAAGTTACACAAAGAAATTACAGGGGGGACGTGGCGGGGGTTGGTGGGAGAGAAAGGAGGGAGAGAGAGAGGAGACAACAGTGGCGAACCAAATTCTCAGCTGTCACTTTTCAGAAGAGCAGGGAGATGCACAGGCTGGGGACGATATGCTTTTGGGGTCAGATAAACACACATAAATGCACGTTTCAACCTTGTCTCGGCAATGATTTAGTAGCCCCATCGGGAACGCTCAAGCTTTGTTCTTTTCAGAGGAAAACACTGTCCTCTTTGCTTCTATGTGCAAAATGGGGAAAGAACTGACACCGACTTCTGTTTGTGTATTCTTAAAGTAATACATGCACATGAGTTACAAGAAATTTCCAAACAGTACAAAAGGCTACCCGGGGAAAAGCAAGTTACAGGTGATGCTTTGCCCTCCTCCTCCTACCCACCTTCTGCCTCCATTTCACCAACAGGCTCCATGGCTCTGGCCTGCAGGCGGGCTGAGCCAACGGGAGGCGTTGGCAGAGCAAAGAACCAGGGAGTGTTTGGGGCATCCTTCCTGCCAGGTTGCCTCAGGCAGGCTGTATCTCTCAGCTACAAATCCCTGGTCCTCTCACGGGTGCTTTCGAGACATGCCCTCTCTCCTTAAGGGGTGGTAACCCACTCCCTCCCCTCGGTCCATAGAAATGGTCACAGCCCTTGGTTACTGCACATTCTCCTCTGTCCCACTCTACCCACACCTGTGTAACGGCCCCTTTGTAAATGAGCCCTCCTCGAATCATGTGATTTGAGCCTGACGCCTGTGCCCTGCTGGGCCCGGGCTCATATACTCTCCTGTGCTAATTCCCCAGTGCTGCTGGCCCCCACTGCAAGGTGGCCACTGGCACAATTTCCTTCGTGGATCTCTCTCTCTCTCTCTCCCTCTCTCAGTCTCTCTCTCTCTCCTCCCCGCTCTCTCTCTCTTTAATAAACTGTTAGTACATGATGTACCTGTTTTCATCTTTTCTGTATTTTAACTTCATACATGTTGAAGATTGTGCTGGATGCTCTCTATTTGCACAACCTCTGTCCAATCCGTTCCCCACTCCTTCCCACATGCTCCCAGGGCCTGGAGCAGGGCCTTGCCCGTGGGCTTGGAGGCCCTGGCAATGGGAAGGAAGGCAGAGGAAGTGGGCCCTGGGTATCTATCTCCCCCTCTGGGCCCTTCAGGTTGGCTGCTTCCCTCTTCAGGAGGGCGCCGCTCTGTTGTTGGATGGCCCTCTGTACAGGCTCTCCTCGTCCTGCTAACGGGCCCCGTCCAGGTCTAGAGGTGGCACCAGCTCCCACTCTTGCCTGCCTCGCAGTGTCTCACCCCCCCATGGGTTCCATGGATTTGCCTCCACCTGTAACTAACCTCTCCTCAGTGACCCCCGTGGACCGTCTCCTTGTTCTTCCCGTGGTGAACCCCAGCACAGGGCTTTTGAACCACCTCATTCTTTTCTTTCTTTTTAACAACGGAGACTATAACATGGTTTATGTCACCAATTCCTGACTAACTGGTTTTAAAAATATACTTATTGGTTTCAGAGAGGAAGGGAGAGGGAGAGAGCTAGAAACATCAGTGGTGAGAGAGAATCATTGATCTGCTGCTTCCTGTACACCTTACTTGGGATCAAACCCACAACCAGAGCATGTGCCCTGACCAGGAATCAAACTGTGACCTCCTAGTTCGCAGGCCAATGCTCAAACACTGAGCCACGCTAGCCAGACCCGATTAACCGCTATTTGATTTATAGATAAGACTTATTTACAACCTATTTCTGCCCCTCTTCCCCACTGCCTCTCAGCTGAATTCACCCCCACGCCCAAGTCTCAGGATCCTGTCGTCAAGAATGGCCCATCTCTGCGTGAGAGATTATTTTGGGAGCCTGGAAAGAGAAATAATCCTTCAGGTAGAAAAGAATGAAACCAGTCAACTCTTTTTTTTTGCAGGTGACAAAAAAAAAAAATGAACTCAAAGTCACTTACAAGCAGTAACAATGACCACAGCCACAGCATCACAATGTTTTTCGAGGACTCACACAGATGGGTTTTGAATGGTGTTGGCCTCAAGCCCACCTGGGTCCAGGCACACAAACACGTTCCATCAGAACCCAATCTCTCTCTTTTAATCTGCTGCCCTGCGTGCCCTCATTCTCTTCTCTGACAGAAAGGCTTTTCCTTCTGGCACAAAATCGTGTCCTAGGACAGAGCCCGATTCACAATCTCTGGCGCCAGGACCTAAGAGGAAGACCCCTTTCCTTCAATCAATTCTGATTGGCTATAGTAATTTGGCTGACATCCTTACCTCTGGGCCAGTCCTTGAGGCCAGACAGAATGGGTTCTCCACTGGCCGGGCATGGTGATAAGCTCGCCCCTGTGATCCGAGCTGGTGAGGAGGACTCCTCCCCCAATGGAAGTGCAGATTGTGGACAGCCAATGTCCTCCGTGTCCACTCATGAGGCCTTGGCTGAGTGTCTTGACACCAGGTGGAAAGGTGGGTAATCAGCTAATGTTGATTTCAGGTCTTTGCAACCAACAAAACATCCTCCCACCCAAATCAAACTACCCAACTGCAGGCCCAGGGTTAGAATACACGGGTTTCTGTTCAAAACAAAGTTATTGGTCACACAAACTACTGGAGATCCGTAAAATTGGAACTCCATTTTAGTGAGCACTCATTTAAAAACCATGTTTAAAAATATGCATCTATAGAAGTGGAAGGATGTTTATAGCTTACTAGAGGCCTGGTGCACAAAATTCATGCACGGGGAGGGAGGATGTCCCTCAGCCTGGCTTGCACCCTCTCCAATCTATGACCCCTTGGGGGATGTCTAACTGCTAGTTTAGGCCCCAAGGGATGGGGCCTAAACCAGCAATTGGACATCCCTCTCACAATCTGGGACCACTGGCTCCTAACTGCTCACCTGCCTGCCTGCCTGCCTAATCGCCCCTAACTACCTCTGCTTGCTGGCCTGATTGCCCCCTAACAGTTCCCCTGCTGCCCTGGTCACCCTCTAACTGTTCCCCTGCTGCCCTGCCTGATTGCCCCTAAACACTCTACCTGTCTGCCTGATTGCCCCTAACTGCCTCTGCTTGCCAGCCTGATTGCCCTCTAACTGCCCCCCTTTTGGCCTGTCCACCCCCTAACTGTCCCTCTCCCCCCGCCAGCCTAGTCGCCCCCTAACTGCTCGCCTGCAGGCCTGATAGCCCCTAATTGTCTCTGCCTCGGCCTCTGCCACCATGGCTTTGTCCAGAAGGAAGTCAGACGTCCAGAAGATGTCCAGTTAACCTGGTCTAATTAGCATATTATCCTTTTATTAGTATAGATTATGTGAAAATGCAGCTTACAAGCAGGTGTGTGGCAGGGGTTCCTACCTGTATTAGAGTCACCTGGGAACTTGACTTTTATTTAACTGAACATTCACTGATGCCTAATGTTTAATTTTAAGCTGCCGACCCTGCAGAGGTGTGCTGCCTTCTTCTAGGATCCCAGTTGGGTGGGGAGGGAAATGGAGCTGAGCAAGATGGGTGGGGTGTTTGTTTCCTGGGGCTGGGCGGGGAGGTGGGCGGGGGCGGGGGGGTAGAGAGAGATGAAAACAACAGACATTTATTTCCTTACAGTTCTGGAGCTAGAAGTCCAACATTGTCCAGACCCTGCTCTCTCTGAAGGCCCTGGGAACAGACCCTTCCTTGCTTCTCTCCTGCTTCCGGTTGTTGTTGGCAACCCCTGGCATTCCTTGGCATGTAGCTGCATCACGCCAATCCCTTCTTCTGTTGTCACACGTCATTCCCTTTGTGTGTTCTGTCTCTATTTCCAACTTTCAATCATCTCCTCAGGACAGCAGTCATGGGACAAGGGCCCGCCCTAATCCGGGATGACTTCACCCTAACTTGCGTATAGCTGCAAACTCTATCCAGATAAGGTCACAGTCACGGGCACCAAGGTTTAGGACTTGAACGTATCTTTTGAGGAGACATGATTCTACCTGGTGGGAAGCAGGCTAGATCATGTGCTGAACAAGAAATTATGAGCTAGTCGGAAATCCATGAGAATACCTGGCAGGGGCGTGTTTTCCTACCCGGGATGAGAAATTGAGATGTTTTATGTGGATGTTCAAGCAAGTGCTTCCCCACCCCCCATCCCCCCCATCCCCCTCCAAAGGCGGGGGAAGTCAGCATCTCCCGGATAGCTTGGAAATCCCAATGGTCTCAGCAGGGTTTGCAAAGATAACCCCAGGTCATTCTGCTTAACTGGGCGCACACACACCTTTAAGTGAAAGACCATCAGGACAGTATGACAGAGTGCTGAAATAATCGCTCATGTCGGAATCATAAAGCCTGGTTCTCGGGCAAGCTCCACCACGAACAAAGCACTAAACCCAAGAGCTCCAATTTCCACCTTTGTAAAATGGGATAAATAATTCCATAATCCCAGCCCGTCCTTCGGCTCGGCATGCTGTGACATAAAGCACGTGACAATGGAAAGCACCGTCGATGAAAATGCTTGGGCCACATCCTAGGTGTCCAGTGGGGGAAATTCCCTAAGAACATTCCTGGACCCCAGCCGAGAGGGAGAGAGGAGGAGCAGGAGGTTATCATTACTTGCTCTTCCTTTGTTTACAAAAATCCAAACGCACCTCCCCCTCTTGGGGTGTGGTTCGGAGGACGGGGTAGGAATGTGAGATGGAACCACAGAGCCCCCAAGAGGCAAGGAAGCACAGGCACCCTCCTTTCATTGGAGGAGGTGCAGGGACGCATGCAGGTGGTGCCAATACACACCGCCCAGCGTGACTCTATCTGGGCAGCAGTTCCCCGATAGATGCCAGCTACCAGGGGCCAGGGGAGCCCCGAGCTTTCCCCGTGCCCTGGGCTCCATCATTTCTAAACCCAATGCTGACATCTCAGTAAGAATAACCAGAAGGAGTGCTCTGGGGGGTAGATGCCACACAAAAAAGTACTTTAAAGATGTTTTTCAAAATGATGACTTTTCCAATAGGTTTTTAATGCCAAACATATGTATTATTGACTGAAGCTCGAGTGCTGCGCAGATTCTGAGATTTCACTTCAGCTACACATTCCAAACACGTTCTTCCACTCGACACGTGTCTTTCTCATGCCTTGCCTTTTGGCGAACTGGGAGGAGAGGATGCCTGTCACTTCATGTCGCTCAGTCTATATTTTGCATAAATCAACCGGGAATTAAGAATTAAACAATCGCGTCGTCTCTTAGTTGTGAACTGTTTTGTTCCGGGGATGTGTTTGCACAGCGGACGTGCTGTCCTTTCTGTGCTGAGGGGGTGTGGAGAGTACCAGGCAGCTCCTCAAGACATCCCTGAGGGCAACTGCAAGATGGCGACCATGGGGCACGGTCACCAAAGGAGGTGGCACGTTCAAGCAGATGAGGAAAGGGCAAACTCAGGGCCTGCCTCAGGCCTGGCCTCCCTAGTTACCCCCCCCCCCCAGCACTGATCTCGGGGTCTCCCCAGAAGCAGACCCAGGAAGATTTTGGATGTAAGTGGTTTCTTTGGGAGCCCAGAGGGGTGTAGGGAGGTGAAACAGGAAAAGGGAAGAAGCCAAGGCGGGGTCATTGGTGAGCAGGCACTAGGGCTGCCCCTAAGTCAGTCCTGAAGGAAGGGGACGGCTGGAGGAGAACAGATCAAGCTCCAGAAATATGCTATCTGACAGGTGAGGAGGTGAGAAATCTACCCGCACCCTCACACCCATTCATCTTTACCTCATGTCTACTCCTGTGGGTCTTAACTCCTTGCACATCCAGACTGCTCAGCTCAAAGACAGAAAACATTCTTATATAACGCCATAACGCCACAGAAAATTCACAGAAGATTGGGGATGTCTGAGATCTCTGAGGGGCACATAGCAACATCTACCCAACACTGTGTGTGCCATTAGCTCAATGTATGGGTTGGTCTGGTCCCTCCCAAATTCATAGGCTGAGGTCTAACCCCCAGGAGGTCAGAACGTGATCTTATTTGTTAGAACACCTCTAGGCTGAGGAGCTCATTTCTCCCTGTGGAACAGGTCCCTTTGTGAACAGAGAGGGTAGACAGCATGCCTTGAGCCCTTACTGGGTGCTGTGCTGTATACATTCATCATTTTACCTAGTCCTCCCAACTCTGTAAGGCAGGCACAGCCATCACTACTTACCTACATATATAAAAGCCTAAATGACTGTTACAATGGAATGGCTGGTACAACTGGTTGCTATGATGTGCACTGAACACGAGGGTGGGGCCTGCTGGCCAACCTCCTGGTCTTTCTCCCAGACCAGTAGGTCCCATTCCCTCGATTGGGGCTGGGCCCTGGGCTGGGACAGGGAACTGGGGGTGAATGGCAGTGGATGGAGCCCCTTTCCCAGGGAGGCCAAGGGCTGGCCCCCTCCTCAAGGCCAGTGGCCAACCTCCCAAGTCCCTCTCCCCCAAATCCCCCAGAATAGGGAACTGGGGGTGGGTGGATTAGGTGGGGAACCTGATTGGGCCTGATCACCAGCCAGGCCTAGGGACCCCACCCATGCACAAATTTCGTGCACCGGGCCTCTGGTATTCATGATAACACTGAGGCTTGGAGAGGTGAGGTGATGTGACTTGGCCAAGATCTCATGACCACTAAGAGGCAGAGCCAGGATTTGAACACAGATCTTTTTCATTCCAGAGCCCTTTCTACTTCCAGTTCTCAGATGGCTCCGACAGGGGGGTATTAATAACAAAAAAAATAAGAGTTAACATTTATGTGGGCTTCCTTTTTGTTAGGCATTGTACTTCTCGTGGGTTATCCATTTCAGTCCTCTGAGATTATCACACGTGGCTCAGTGGCCACGTGTCTGACTCCAGAGCTCATGGCTTTGAAAACAATGCTCTGCTGTAGTTTTCCTCACCTGGAGCTAAAGCCCGCTCCCTGTTCTTTGGGCTCCTGTGAACTAGTTGAGTCTTTCTTCCCCAAGCCTGTCCCTTAAAACCCTTTGTCTGCTCTGCTGGGGCTAAATAAGTCTCATTCTTTCTTGTTTTCTAACCCTTTCCCGCCCCAGCCCCGTCTTCTGAGCGTGATTCGGTTTATCCGCATCCTTCCGAAAGCACCTGCTGGTTGCAAACGCTGCCCAAGAAGGAAGCAGGAGGGAGCAAAACTTCCCGGGAAGAGAGGGTCGGACTCAGTGTTCAGACAAAGGCAAGAAAATAATGACTTCCAAGCGTCCGCCTCCGGAGCTGTGTGGGTCGGTATTTTGTATTCCGTGGAGGGTCATCTTGCAGCAGACGGCCTTCTAACAGGAAGGTGAAGTCACTGTGCAGCCATGATGACATCATAGTTCTCCGCAGTTCAAGGCTGAGAGATAAAATACGGGCCAGATTGATCCAGCGTGAAATAATGTCAAGGATAAAGCATGCAAATCAGAGCACATGCAATAAATCTCCTGCAAGCTGGCAACATACCCCACAGGGCTATTGGAGGGGTTAAATAAATTAATGTGCGTAAAGCGCTTAGTAGAGCGCCTGGCACAGAGCGAGTGATCGATAAATATTAGTATTAATATCTGCTGTGAAATGAACACTGCGCTGTAAAAATGACGGATTCTTCCTGGGGAGGGGTTCCAGAAGATAATGATCGCTGCCACTTAACTGGGGCTCCCCGTGAGATCAGCCTCTGCATGCATTATGTTTTAATCCTCGCCCGCCTGGGGTGAAGTCCTCTTCCCCGTTTAAAGCTATGGAAGCCAAGCCTCGGCAAAATTAGGCATCTTATCCGGAGTCCTGCAGTTAGGCAGTGAAGAGCTTGGGTTTTAGAAATCCAACAGTCTGGCTTTGAGTCCTAGCTCAGGTACTTTGTTTGAGACCTTAAGCACAGCATCCAATCTCCCTGTGCCTCAGTTTCCTAGTCTATAAAACAGAATATCTTCCTTAAAGACGTTTTGTGGGGATGAGTTAATATATGTAATCAGAGCAGTGTCTAATATTGTACATTCTAAGCATTCATAAATGCCATTCACCCATTCTCTCTCTCCCTCTCTCTCTCTCTCTCTCTCTCTCTCTCTCTCTCTCTCTCTCTCTCTCTCTTTCTCTCTCTATGTGTGTGTGTAGTCTTTGAAAGATGAGTAGGAGTTTGTCAGATGAATAAAGAAGAGAAATAGGCCCCTTGTGTTAAGGTGATTGCGAGGCTAAAGGCACACACTGAGCTACCCAACCCAAAACACAAGCAATCACGAATGGGTTTGTAGCAGGACAGAACAGAGTTGGAAAGGAATAAGTCCTTGTAGTTAGAGAGAAAGGGTCGAGGTCCTCAGGCCTAAAGGAGAAACCAGAATTTGGAAAATGTGGCTCCCTGGCCAGGCACCCGCTCCCAGCCATCATCCCAGCAGCGAGTTCAAAGCCACGCCCCCACCAAGCCCAGCCAATGAGGAAGCCCTTAAACGGCGTCTCGTTGCTAGGCAACCGAGAGGCCCAGCCCTGCGGTTTTCAGCCGTTTTTTTTTTTTTCCTCCCAGTAATGGGAACCTGAGCCGCACATGGAGCCGCCTTAAAATAGGGACCTGGAGGCCCCTCCATGGGCCCCCTCAGACTTATCAGTGGAGTTTTATTTTTTTAGTTAATATTTTATTTTTGTTTACAAGAGAGAAAGATAAGTCTTTTCAAAGAGGGTAGAAAGCTCCTAAAGTTTTTAACTTTCTAAAAAGTGAATAATTCCAGACTTTCCTTATCTGCTCCATCTGGACTTCCTTATCCTGTTGGTGGGAAACCCACATGACTTGCTTTCCATTAGTCACGGGTCCCAAGCCTCTTTGGAGCCTCTAATTGGCACTTAGGAGTCAGAGTGAAATTGCTGGAGCTTCTCACACTGGTGGCTGCTGAGGTAGAAGATTCTGGAAAACCTCTCTCCTCTTGGGGACACAGGCTAAGCCTGAAGGATTTCCAAGATGACCAAGACACCAGCCCCCAAGAAGATTCAGAGTTCCCCCAACTCAGGGGCCCTCCGGACCTTGAATGCCTCAGATCCCCCAGCACAGGTAAGCTTCCCCTCTCTTTCGAAACCAAACATGTTTTCAATCCCCAGTGAAATAGGAATTAGCCTTCAACCAACACGGGACAGGGAAGAGAGGAGAGTCCTGGAGTAATTGAAGGGTCAAGACACGTCCCTGTTGCTGTCAATGGCTGGCTTCTCGCACACAATGAAAATGGCAGCAGAATGGTGAGCTAGGCCATCCCATCAGCCAGTAATGCTAAAATGACAGGGGAGGTCTGCAGGGACACTGTAGATAGGGATGTCGAACTCAATCAGAGAAGGGGCCAAAATCTAAAATCCAGCCTAAATCGCAGGCCGAATGGTTTACTGAACAGTCATAAACTGTCATTGTGATGGAAACGCAGCGGAGTGCAGTGATGACAGCGCGGTGCGGGCCACATTGCAAGGCCTGGCGGGACGGATTTGGCCCGCGGGCCTTGTGTTTGACACATGTGCTGTAGAACGTCAGGAAACAGTGAGATGGATTGTGGGCCTGCCGTTGCTGAAAGCATTTCCAGGTCCCGGTCCATCCTCTCTCTCACGGGCTGAGCGCAGAATGCCAGCTTTGAAACCTGACTTTGCTCTCCACCTGTCACTGACATTGGACAAGTTGGTCAGCATCCCTGAGCCGCTATTTCCGTGTTTGCGGAGTGAGTGCAGGAGCATCGACTCGGCAGAAACAGTGTGAGGATTGAGCGAAGACATGGAAAGTGCTAGCATGATACTGTCACTTGGGTAATGTGTCTAAGTGACATGAAATGCTGGTGTTGATTTAATGCCCAGAGTCAACTGTTTCTGTTTTTAAATGATCCTAACCGGATAGACCAGTTATGGATCCGTTAAGGGTGTTTTGTTTTTATTGTATCCACAAGCCCTGATCCCACCACCGATTGGCCGAGGAAGGTGAACAGTAGGGGAGAGGGTCAAAGGCCACACTGGCCCACTGTGGTTCACCCACAATCCTGGGAGCAAGTCAGAGCACAAAAGAAAGCTTGAAGTTCAGCCAGGCTTACATGGGAGGCCCCAGTGTTCCCGAGCCTCTAGCTCCTAAGGATTAATATGAGCGCACTCTGCAGGATGTGCTCTTCCTGGGTCTCCTTTCGTCGTGAAGTGCTGTACAGAGTGGGTTCATCCAGAGCAGCCCCCTCTGGGACTGAGCTCCCCGCTCGGCGGTGGGGTGAGGGGAGCAAGGCGAGTGTGAGAGCGTGGGCCACCGGCCCAGAGAGCCTGGGCTTGGAGCCTGGATCTGCTTCTTAGCAGCCCTGTGGCCTTAGGCAAGTTGCAGCTCTGCTCTGCCTCGGTGTTGCCATCTGTGAAAGGGGGACATCCTGCTGCTTCCTCATGGGAATGCTGTGAGCACGAACTGACGCGCCCAAAGCTCCTCGAACAGCTCCTGGCAAGCACACCCTAGATGTATTATACAATAGTTACATTGCTCTTTCGTTCATTTAGCCAACATTTGTGAAACCTTGCTGCATGTGCTTGTAACAGATGAGATCTGCCTTTAAAAATTTCACAATCCATGGTGTGCACGTTTGGGATGGGGAGTAAAAGAGGTAATAAAGCAGGTAATTATAATGTCGGCTGATTGATGATGTGCTGGGGATGTATCATTGGGTGCTGTGGGAACTCAGAGAAGGACAGCTACCCTGTTTCCCCGAAAATAAGACAGTGTCTTATATTAATTTTTTCTCCCAAAGTAGCGCTAGGTCTTATTTTCAGGGGATGTCTTATCTTTTTCATGCGCTAGGTCTTATTTTCGGAGGATGTCTTATTTTCGGAGAAACATGGTAACTCAGACTCCTGTCTGTGTGCGAGCACGCGAGCACCCCCGAGTGAGATAGAGAGATATGAGAAAGGAAGAAGCCATGTATTCAAGTGCAATAGAATTGTCCATCTGAGAAGAAGAAAGTAGAGGAAGACATAGAGGTTGGATATGATATTTTCCTCTCGTGATGAAGATTGGTGGGGTGAGGGTGGAGGTCAGGGCGAGGGAGAAGGCGCCTAAGGAACTGTTGGATAAACTAAGACCTCAAACCCAAGGACGCATTGAAACCCAACAATAGAAAGGTGTGGGATTCTTTCTGTGGGATCCTGCACCACGTTCTGGGGACCTCTGAGGACCTCCCGGTGTCCCCGTGCACATCTGAAGGCTCGTACCCTTAAAAATGTCAACTTTTTGAGCTACTGTAAAGCACTGATTAATGGAAACCGGGCTAACTAGGAACTGACAAGCCACGGGGGAATATGTAGAGATTAGGATCGACCTCTGGCGCGATTGTGGTGGTGATAACGCGAGGACCGTGGGCGTGCACTGCGTGTTCACCACGTGCCAGGCTCTGAGCAAAAGGCTTCACGTGTGCTATTTCACAGCCACCTACAATACTTGACGTGTGAACTGTCACCTCCCAATGAGACCGATGGCAACACCGGGTTCAGGGAGGACAGGTCCCTGACCTAAGCTCGCCCTGCCAGCCAGGGGCAGGGCAGGGACTGGAGCTCCAGTCTGTCTGGCTCCAGAGCCCAAACCCTCCCTGCCTCCTGTGCTACTCCGTGACAGTGAGCATGCGCCACGGGGGACAGAGAAAGAAGGTGTGAGGCACCGTCACTGGCTTCACGTAGTTTTTATGTTTGCTGGGGAGGGGGTAACAAATAAAAGGGGAAGGACACATGCCGGGCAGCCAGGTAACTGTCCGATGAGTATTGTTTGGGGGACGATCTGGCTTCTCAGGGAGGAATGGCACTTACTATGAGTCCGCCTCGCATGTGCATACCAGGTGCCACTTGGAAAAACCCAGGAATGGGTCCAGACGCCCTCTGAAACCAGCCACTCCCTTCCTCCAGAGGTGGAAGTCAAGACGTCATAACTAATGTCAAACAAGGGCACCCTGCCTTGGACAACAGCTGCCCGTGGTTTTTCAATGGAAAGGAAATGGATGCAAATGCTCTGCTCCAATGCCTTCTCCTGCTGGGTCCGCCTGCGGGGTTCGGCTCCCCAACCGGATACCGGGCTCCCTCTCCCTTTGTTTCCCAGGGGACAACAGAGAGGCCTAATGGGGTGGCCGTGGGGGAGGGAGGGCACAGGGCCCACGTTTTCCTCCTTGGAGGAGCACTTAGAACACCCCATCCTAGAATGGATATGCAGAGACGAGATTTGGTAAAAAACTATAGAAAGGTGTGGGATCCTTTCTACAAGCACCATCACTTGGCACCTGAAGTTTCTATCTCGCTGTCATTAAAAACCCAACAGAAAGGAGCTTCCTGCCCTGGACGGGGCTCAGTTGGCTGGCCGTCATCCCAGGCACCAAAGGGTCATGGGTTCGGTTCCGGCCAGGGCACATACCCAAGTTTCAGGTTCAGTCCTGGTCAGGGCATGTGTGAGAGGCAGCCAATCAATGAAGAGTAAAAGCTATGTCTGTCCCTTTTGTGACATAAACGGAGGCATCGGAGGAACCTTTGCAGCACATTTCCTATGATTCTCATTTGCCAGAATAGTGTCATCTACCTCTTCTAACAGCAAGGATGGCGGGAACAGTGGGTATGTGACATGACTGTGGACAGCAGTGGCAAGGGGCAGGTGTGGAGAGCGGCTACCGTGTTTGGACAGGTTCAAGCCTGTGACTAATGAGAGGGCAGAATCCTCTCGTGGCAAAACCACGTGCAAGTCCCAGAACAATTATAGCCAAAGGCTGTGGTTGTAAGCTGGACCTTATGGTCCGACCTGTGGTCCCCGTGGCTGAGTGATATGGGCTGTGGGAGGGGCAGCAAGTAAACAAAGCTTGATCAGGTGCATGAAACTGAGTAGATTCGAATCCCATGAGAATGTTGTAAACATCTTGACTGTGCCCTTACTTTGTCTCGTGGAATCTGGCTATAAAATAAAGAAGTGGCTTGCAGGTTGTGGCTCTGTCTCTCCATCAGAGAAGCAGTGTCCTACCTAGCTCCAGCTTTATTCTCTTGTCTGACTTCTCCATCCTTCACATCCCCACTCAGGTTCATCCATGGCTGTGCCAGCGTGGCACAGGCAGGCGTGAAGGTGTTGAAGGGGAGGATCAGGCTGACCCATCAGCAGTGACTGGCACAAATGATTTCACAAGAACTCAGACACTGGGGTTTCCAAGCAATACAATGACAGAGTAGCCTGGAAAGAGAGACATCCCCTACACTACACAGCAACTTCTTAGGAATCCCAAGAGCGCATATCCATTGTGGTACTTTACAAACACAGCACAGTATCCGTCAGGGAGCTGTGTGGGCCGGGAGAAGAATACAGAAGCCCCCATTGGGAACGTTCATTCATTCAACTAACACAGGGTGGAGCAAAAGTAGGTTTACAGCTGTTCATAGGGAAAATAATATAATAATTAATAAATAATAACACCAGAGTAAGCACTGATTGTGTACACACAACTGTAAACCTTTTGCCACACCCTGAATTTACTGAGCTCCGGGAACATGCCAAGCATGACTTTTGGTATGAGGGGTACTGCAGTGAAAAAAGACAACCCCTTGGAACCCACTTCTGGAAGCTATGAAACATAAATACTTACAGGAAGTAACAGGAGCAAAGAGCTGAAACCGTGGGAGGGGCCCCTCTCTGTCCTATGACCTCCATCTGTTTGCACTGCTGGGCGGGCGGTGCTTGAAAAAATTTGGGATAGTCAAGCTTTTGCACAACTATAGGAAGAGACCTACACTTGACCCGCGCTCAGCACATCCACAGCCTGCAAAGATGCAGCTGTCAGCAGTTATATTCAAAAGCTGCAGAATCCATGTGGGGCTCAGTGGCAAGTAGCACTTTCATAAAACCTGACAGAAGCCAATTAAACCCTTCTTAGACTGAATAAACCAACACATTTCTCTCAGAGATCTTTCCGACAGCTAAATTCAGAGCCATCATCGCCGATAATGGGATACCTTCGATCATGACATGGTGGCGTTTTCCCTTCTCAATTCCCATTCTCACACCGCTGAGAAAATCTCTTATGGGGCTCAATTTTTACCTACTGCATTTCTGCCTACATTGGAATGCATGCGATCAGCAGTCCTTTTTAATAACTTGAAGATTGGCCACGCCCAGTGATCTGCAAGGCTGGGAGGGCCTTGGGGTTTCTGGATTTCACAGAGGGGAGAGGTGACAGCTATGGTGGCTTCTGGAATGCGGATTCACAGGGTCCACGGTGGGCTGTAGTTCAGGGGCAGAAATCACAGAAATTAATGCCCATGGTACCCTGGTACACGGTCAGGGTCACTTCTGAGGTCCATATTGAACAGCTGCCATGATGGGTGTCTGGGTCTCCTCCCAAGAAACTCACAATTCCATTGGAGAGAAAATTCATAAATAACCACAGATCAAAATAGCAAATAGGAAGCACCAAAAAGAAAAGCGGAAAACATACAGCAGTCACATACATTCCATCCTTCCTATATAATATATATCTCTATATATAAAGGCCTAAGTGACCATCACAACCAAATGACCAGAATGACCAGAACGACCGAATGACTGGTCGCCATGACGCACACTGACCACCAGGGGGCAGACACTCAATGCAGAAGCTGCCCCCTGGTGGTCAGTGCACTTCTGTATGACTGCAGACAAGTCACTTAACTTCCTCCTTCCCCAAGTTCACTACCTGGTCCTGGGCACATCGTCTCTAGCCTGGACTATTCCACCTGCCACCTCACTGCCCTGTTTACCTTCAGTCTGACCTTCTTCCAACCCTTTCTCTTTCAATGCAAGCTTGATATTGTCTTTCCCCTGCTTTACATATATTATTAAAATCAACTCCCCGATCCTGTGGGCAGATGCTATCATTACCCCTATTTACAGAGGTAAGGAAACTGAGTCTTAGAGAGGTTTTGTGTTTGTTTTTTTAACTTGCCCTGAGAAACCCAGACAAGTAGGTTATGGAGATGGGATGTGAATCCAGGACCAACTAACTAGACAGAGCCTCCATGCTCTTATGTTCAGCCTGGCTTGCTGCAGTCAGAAGGGGCAACAGACAAGTCTCTCTCTTTCTCAAGGGGCATTTATGGTTATTTATGAATTTTCTGGGTGACATTTTTAAAGTGTAAACCTGACAGTCTCTGGCGGAAAGAAGCAAGTGCAGTTTTAGCCGTAGGCAATGCGAACAGGAAAGTGACTGTATCCATGACCACAGACAAGGACACTCGGATTTTCTTGAGCTCTTGGTAAAATACGCTTGCAAGCTTTTTCTGAAAGAAAAACACAGCTAAGGGTGGGGTGGGGGTGGGGTGGGGGGAACTCTATACATGGCTTAGACTCATCTTTCTAAATTATGCTCATTTCAGCGAAGATTTAGAAGCCATTTCTAATCAAAGTCACATTTCTAAGAAAAGCATATTTTGATCATGGGTCAGTGCACTGCCAAGCTCTGCTGGATGAAACGGAGAGGAAGACAGGCCCAGCTAATGAGGGATGAGTTTCTGGCTGAGATGCTGATCACCGTAAACAGCTTAATTGGGTTGAGTAATTTGGGCAAATACCTAGTTAAATGGATTCACTCTGAACCAAAGTTCTAAACAGATTTTCTAACCACATACATACACACACACACGCACACACACACACACACACACACACACCACACACAAATATTACCCTGCATCATAGTAACCCGGACCATCCTGTAACCTCAACCCCTATTTCAAGTCTGACCCCACCTCTACATGTGGAGCTCCTTGAGGGAGAGGACCATCATGCCTTGCTCATGATTCTATCCCTGGAGCCTAGCACAGTGTCTGGCACCAGGTAGAAGCTCCATGTTCTCAAGGACATCTCTGAGTACAGAGTGAGGCAACAACACATCCATCAGTTAACTGAGTTCCATTTGGATAAGAGCCACAGATGTTTTCATCCCAGGTACACCCCCCAAACATCTGGGCACTCCATACGTAACGACGGAGACCACCCCAACACTTGCTATGTCTGTGACCTTGGGCCAGCGGCTCTCCGAGCCTCAGCTTCCTTACCTTCCCTATGGAAACGATGAGTTCCCGCTCCGAAGGGCTGTTGGGAGGATCATTGGTTAATGTCAAGGACAGCCCCCGGCTCATAGTACATGCTCATTAAGTGTTATCTCTCCACAGTCCCGCGAGGGAGGGACGCCACTGGCTCCCAAATATCAAGATTGCAACATTTAAACACTGACATTTCCTGAGACGATGACTCTCACGCGGATCATTTCTTATGCATTCAGGAAAAGGCAGCCCAAAGGGTAGCATGACTAAAACATTACCTTTCCAAGGGCCCTTGAAGGAAATGCCCCGACGGCAATTAGCACATGGCTGTCGCCTCTGCTGCCATCGCTTCCGCGCTGATTTTATCCTCTGCTAATCAGACTGCTTCTCTGATATTTTTAGACCTTTCAAATGAGGTCTTTCAGAGCACAGGAAGCAATGCTTATTGACAGGGAGCAACGAGAGCCTGCCTTCCTCAGAGGGGAAGAAAAATGATAGGAGGGGAGAGCATGCTTCAAGGTCCATGGGAACCAGGCTCAACCGGGACCATCCTGTAACCCAAATAACCTCTTCAACTTTTCCCTTTCTTCCCCAAGCCAATAAATAGCCCATTTCCTGCAGCTCTGGGGTGTGAGATTGAAACTGCCTCAGTGAAAGCTAATTCTTGAGTTTCCCGGGCTGACCAGACACACTCACGCCAGGGCTGGTTGACTGGCAGCGCCTGGGCCATGACTCGTTCGGGGCCTGTTGCTGCCTGCCTGCTCGGTGACCCCCGTCTCCCTGCCTCACTTTGCTGAGGCTTAGTTTTCTCACCTGTCATTGCATCTTGTGAAGATTCAGGATAATATCCGGAAAGACTGGATTCAGAATAATAACTAAGGTGGATTTAGGATTGTTATTCCACCTCTTAGTGTTTTATGGACATCCTCTCAGCGCCCTCCCCTGACATTCTGTCATGTGTGATGCCAACATTCGGGGGGTGGGGGTTAATATATGTATTAAAAGCCCAGTGGGGTCCCTTAGCCTGGCCTGCGGGGATTGGGCCAAAACCAGCTCTCCGACATCCCCCAAGGGGACCCAGACTGTGAGAGGCGCAGGCCAAGCCGAGGGACCCCACCGGTACACAATCAGGGCTGGGGAGAGACTACTGGAAGGCTCCAGGGTGTGTCTAACCCATCTCACCCAGTCCCAATTGGCCAGACCCCAGCAGCAAGTTAACCTACCAGTCGGAGCATCTGTTCCCTGGTGGTTAGTGTATGTCATAGCTAATGGTCGAACAGTCAAACAGTCAGAGGGACAATTAGCATATTAGGCTTTTATATATAGACTAGAGGCATGAAAATTTATGCACTGGAGGGGTGGTCCCTCAGCCTGGCCTGCCCCCTCTCACAGTCTGGGAGCCCTCAGGGACAAAGGCAACCCAGGAATCAGGGGAAGGTGACGCCCTATCACACCTCTGCTGCTGCCACTGCCGGCAGTGCAAGCCTCAGCCAGCCCTGGTTACCATCCGAGGCTTGCCTGTGCCTCTGGCCTGAGGTTTGCCTGCCCCTTGGGTGTTGACTGGGCAGCCACCATCCAAGGCTTGCCTGCACCTTCGGCCAAGCCCCAAAGAAACACTTTCTGTCCCCTCCCACCACTACCCCCCCCCCCCCATGATACCCAAAGCAGCAATATTTGCTGGGATGGAGGCCTGGCTTCCCTCCTAAGCATCCAAATTCAGTTGCAGACTGCGCTCCCACAGCCAGACCTGCTCAGCACCCTCGCCTATGAGCTCACCAACAGCTGGGATCATCAAATCACCACAGACGTCGCATCAAATCAGCCCTCTCATGGCTGCTCACCACACACAGTGTCCCTTTCCTCCTCTGCAATACTAGAGCACAGGCCTACTGCAGATTGACTTGAAAGGATGCCAAACCCCATTGCCCCGTGATGAAAGACAGACCTGTTTAATCCATGGTAAGGGACTTAATGAAAGGGGGTTGGGGGTATGGGTCAGAGGTTAGACACCCTCTAGGCAGCCAGCCCTGATTCAGGAAAAATGAAAAACTCTCTCTCTCTCTAAATTCCTCTCTCTCTCCTTCTCCCTCCGCCTCCTCCCTGTCTCTCCTTTTGTATAAATGTTACTTAATATTTGCTAGCTCTTTCTATACTTCCTTTCAGCTTCTCTAATTATTGTAAAAATTCCATCTGTTTCAAACGAGAAAGCAAACACCCTAGAGACAGCCTGGCCACTTGGACACCAGGCAGGCAGCCTTTCAGGCCAACTGCTCATCCTTCCCACCCCGACGTCTGTCATCCCTGTTCTCCCGTCCGCCCGGATGGAAACTGCTCTGTAATTTCCGACTTTATGTAAATAGATCGCTAGACAAGACTGATAACAGAGTGGCTTGGGGAATGTTTTACCAAAAGCAGGCAAGCGTGAGGGTGTCTCTAGCTGAAAGAGGCAGGACCAACCGCAATTCCCGCAGTTTCGGGTCAGGGGGTGTGGGATTTTTCAGCATAAATTGCCATTTTTCTGAATTCTGGCGTTTTGGCTTTAACAAAGAAAAGGGAGGCTTTCTTTCAAGCTAGACACCGAGCTTAGGGTTTCGGGCAAAGGGGGGGTTTGTTTTGATAATGAGCTTGATATCGGGTTATAATTGGTTGACATAGACCAGGCCATGGCGTTGCAGCTAATTCCTCCCTTTCACAAAGCCTGGTTCTCAACAAAGCATGGTGTCAGCTTCCAATGGATAAAAGGGGGGAAGAGGGGACGCCACAGAGGCCCAGGGGTGCAAGGCAGAAGCAGCGCGCTGTGTGGAAGGCGGGAGTGAGCAGCGTGCTGGTGCTGCCGATTCAGCCAGCACCCAGAGCACCAGGCACCGGCTGTCTGCAGACGGAGGTGGGTTCCAGGCTAACGGGGCCCACGCCCGAGGCTTCCTCTCTGGGGCTCAGGAGGCAGAGCGATGCAGACCAGCAGAGCCCCCGGTTCTGAGGAGGAGGACGCGCCACCTGGAGTCACAGGGGAGCCTGTAAGTGAATCAGATGGGCCTGCTCTGCTGTCTCCAGCCTCTTCTCTCCGCGTGTCTTGGAGACTCACCGTGTTGCTGGAGAGGCCAGCTGCCCGTTCCCTTTCATGTTGAAGCGTGTTCCATCATCCGAATACATTCAAGTTCACCCACGCAGCTGTTGATGGACAATTGGGTTGGTTCCAGGTTTTCTCCCTTTTAGTATCGGAACTGCTCTGAGACTCTGCTGCTGCGTCTTGTACTTGACACACCCCGGTGGGCAGCGCACCGCCCGCCCTTGCCTGAGCCCTAAGGGGAGAGTCCGGTCTGACAAGCCATCTCAGGCAGGAGGAGTGCTGCAGGAGGCAGGCACAGGCTGCCACGGGAGGGCGGGCGGCAGGGGCATCTGGTGCAGTCCAGGCTTCAGGAAAAGCTCCCTGGAGAAGCTTTCAAGTGAGAATCGGGAGGACCGGCTGTGAGCAAAGTGAAGACAGACCGGCTCTGGGGACAGCAGAACACTCAGCGGACCTGGAAGGCAGACGTAGGACCCCGCGGAACATCTCCACAGTGAGAGAGGCGCTGTGATGGACACTCAAAAGCAGTGCTTCCACGATCCTCAGGACAACCATGACAAGCATGCTGAGCTCCATTTCACCAGTGGGGCCCCTGAGACTCGGGGAGATACGATAACTGTCCTGGGTGACACCATCACTGATAAACGGAGATTTGACCCAGCATTCCTGTCCGGGGCCAAGGCTCCTGCGCCTTCCTGACCCCAGGGCACTGCTGGCTAGGCGACTTCAGCGGGGTGGAGAGGAAGCAGCGGAGGAGAGAAGGGTCCACATGTCCCCAGCACGAATGGACATTTAAAAAGATAATCCTATTTATTCAATGGATAAATGTCTGAGAAAGGGAAACACTAGCATATTGTTTGTATTTCCTCACTTGTATTTACTTAATCGCTTATAAATGCAAGTAGAGAGATATCATTTCCAAACTGATCAAATCCCACCCCTTTTGCCCTCACTATGTCACATGATACAAAGGTAGACTCTGTGTGTGTGTGTGTGTGTGTGTGTGTGTGGTTTGTGATCAGAGGCAAGCGCTAGCAGAAAGTAGGATCACAGAAATGCCGAAAGATGTGTTTGCAAATTCAAGGGCAGGTTAACCCCAGTAAGATAAACAGCCCTGCCAATTACCTTCCTGTTCTCAGAGGCCGCGAGCAGAGAACGCTGCCTGGACATTGAAAGCATGCGGGGAGCTTTCACAGTGGATGCTGTCTGTGTGCTGTTTGTTCCCCTTCACACAGAAATACGAGGGACTAACAGGGTGATTAGGATGCTGGCAGAGGCTCGCTTTGATGGGCAGCACACAGGCAGGCGCCCAGCAGCCGCGGAGATCAGAGCCAGTCTTCCTCCAGTAAACCCACAAACTGCAGGCCCCCTAGTCCGCCTGCTCAGGGAAGGCATTGGGGCTGTGATCACAGCGTTGAAAAGGCCCAGGCCTCCCGCTGGGGGCCCGGGCCTCACAGGAACTGTAACAGCGCAGACACACACACACCCCGCCCTACTAGGGGCTCGCTGCTGTTCATGAACTCGCTCATTTCATCCTCTAACATGTTATCCCCATTACAGGGTAAGGAAACTGGGTGAAGAGGTTCCGTGGCTCGGTCCAGAAAGCCCTTGGCTTTGACCTTGCCCTATCCTGCACCCACACCTCAGAGGACAGTGAAGGGTGGGGCACAGGGTGACAAACCCCCATTCATCCCCGACAGAGGTCCTGAGACAGGGAAACTGTGCTGAGGATGAGGGGGTGGAGGGGGGGCCTCCATGAGGAAATGTAAGTAGTCAGAGAGAATCCTAACATCCCCATAAAAGGGAGCAAATGGCATGCAGACAGCACCCAATACGGAGGCTCCCCGTGACGCCTTCATCGCTCAGCAGCATCTCTGCTCCCTGCCTCAGAGAACGTGAAGTCCCCTGGCAGAGAATGAGTCCGTTCTCCTCATTTTATCTACAGGAACACGGGGGTCCACAGCAGGGACCGTGGGGCAGTGAGGGTGTCCCTGTGGGACCGAGGCCAGCCGCCCCGGAGACGTCCCGGTGATGGCAGAAGGGGCAGCAGACACCCCACTGCACTCACTGCGAGCCCGGCACTAGCCAACCACGAGTGCAAAAACGCACTCCTTCAGCCTCCAAACAGCCCTGCGTGAGCGCTGTTGTCATCTCCTTGTTACGGAGGAGGAAACAGAGCGAGGCTCAGGGTCCCCCCCTCCGCCCATCCCCCACCTTTCCCACAAGAGCCTTCCACCCCAAGCCTCTCCTGACCCAGGTCCCTCCAGGACGGCTCCCACTTTCCCTTCCTGTGCGGTGACCCCACATCCCACATCCCTGGGACCCCACACTGAGTGTGCCGAGCAGAAGCATCACATCTTTCCTCAGCAGTGTGGAACCGGAGATCCATCTCAGAGTCTGTGCGCATGAGCTGAGGAAACAGACCTGGGTCTGAGTCCCGAGTTTCCCCCTGACTATGTATGACCTTCAGTGAGTCTATCCACTGAGGAGGTCAACCTGTGGGCTCTGTCCATCAGCGGACAGATGGATAAACAGGATGTGACATAGATCGGTGTGGTGGAATGTGACTTGGCCATGAAAAAGAACGGAGTCCTGACACCTGCTACCACATGGATGACTTTGAAAACAGCCTGCTCAGGGGGAGAAGCCTGACACTAAAGGACACACATTGTATCGCTGTGCTTACATGCAATGCCCAGCGTGGGGACATCTATAGAGACAGACAGACTGGGAGAGTCTGGGGAGGGGCGGGGGAGGGGATTGTAGGAAATGGGTTGATATCTGAAGAGGGTGTTTTGGTTTTTTTGAGAAAGAGAACATGTTTTCAAATGGGCAGTGGTGATGGTGGCACATGTCTGTGAGTGTACTAAACACCACTGACCTGTACACTTTAAATGGATGAGTCACATGGTGTGTGAATGGCATGGAACTTCATAATGAAGATGCTGAAGACAGAGAAAGGGGAGGAGGAGGGAGGGAGGGAGGGGAAAGACAGGGGAGAGGAGGGAGCTCTAGAGCAAGTCTGCCTGGGTTCCCACCCCAGATCGGCCTCTTCCTGGCCTGGAGCTATTGCCTGAGCCTCCCTTTTCCATCCAGTAACAGCCGAGGACGAGGAAAGGGTATTACAATGTTAGCAACCACTGTGCAGGGAATCTGGCCATCTGTTAACCCTTCTGCGCTGGGCCCTGTGGCGGTCCAGGGACTGAGAGGAAAGGCCAGGTGGTCGGGGAAGAGGCCCAGGGCAAAACTCTTGCCAACCACTGAAGATCACACCTTCAGACTCCTGAGCTTAGAAGTTCCAACCAGACAGGAGCCACGGGAAATTCGGTTTGGCAGCAGCAGCAACCGGAGCCCGGTTCTCCGGGGCGGAGATTTCCGTGTAATTAACACGAGTTCATTAATGGGCCCAACGTGGGTTTCCATGGAGACGCCCTGTGCCTAGTTAACGTGGCTGGACCGCACCTGTTCCTCCGCCGGCTAACGCATCTCCTCGCCATCTTACTTTTCCTCCCCGTGTCACCCCGATCGCTCTGCCGTTCTTTTCCCTCCTCTTCTTTCATGTTTCCTCATGAACATCCCGAGAGGAGAAAGAGGAGAGGGAGGGAGAAGAAGACAAAAGCCCGTTCTTTTCGGAGACAGAGGAAAAAGTGGGGACAGGTGAAGAGTCAGCCTCCCAGCACGTCTGACTTCTCAGCGGGGAGAACTCGCCTCGGCTGCAGAACCCAGGCGCGTCTGTACGAGGAGATGAAAACCACAGGACCGCGGCCTTATATGGGGCCTTTCTTGTCTGGGCTGGAGGAACAGACGCTAAGCCCAGGCCTGAGAAGTGGCCATATTTGGAAAGAGATTTACAATGCGCAGCCGAACAGTCTCCCTTTCAGTCCGGCAAGGGGTGAAGTTACAGTCGGGGGCTGACAAGTGGCATGCTGCAGCAGGCGGAGGAGCTGTCCAGTCTGCTGGAGTAAGAAACACTTGCTTCTCACTGTGTTTCTCGGACCTGCAGAGCAGATGAGGGTCAGAGGCAGGAAGAGCACAAAGCCCAGCGAGTCCTTGAAAGCTAATGTGAGCGCCCCCCCTCCCCCCACAGGGTCTTGCCAGAGGAAAGTGCCGTGTGGGGTTAACACCGGCCCGCACAGCTGCACAACCACAGGCAGGTTATTTCACCTAAGCCTCTGAGTCCCCATCTATAAGAAGGGGGACAGCACCAGTATTTCCTTACGGATCATAATGAGGACAGTGGGTCAGTGTTGAAGCAAGCAGTGACCATCACTGAGGGTTAATTACTATCGTCCTCTCCCTCCCCGGCACCCAGCATCAGGGCGTAGATGCTAGAATGAGTGAATGAATGAATGAATGAATGGCATCCAGAGGTCAGCCAAGGGCAGATGTTTCTCTCTTGATCCACTTCCTCAAAGCAAGGATTTCAAAGTGCCTTCAAAGTCCAGGCAGGAAGTCCGAAGGAGTCGAGTCGGCTCGGGGACTCCTACACTCTACCCACCCCTCTCTATCGAATCCCAGGCAAGTCCAGGCCAGACCCAGCCTTGAGACCCCATCAGCAAGCCTGGTCACTCCCCCGTCCGAACCTGCCTGAACCTGCAGAAGTTTGCCCACCTCTGCCCGCTCCCACGCCCATCCCTGCACGTAGTTCCAAACAACATGATCCATTTTTGCAGTTCAGTGTCTCTCTAACCCATAGTGTCTGTAAGGAATTGAGAAAAGCATATAAAATACAAGCACTGTTGCGAAGCTCTTGGCAAAGTTGCGTCTGTGGTGCCCTCCTCGCCGGGGACCATGGTTTAAGTTGTCATGGTAATGAACTGCCACGGTCACTTAGGTTGGGAATGGACCCAGGATGTCGCCGTGGGTTGTGAAAAGAAGTCTGCCGCAAAGGTGACACCTTCTACCTCATTTACAAGGCAGCAAGCCCCTCACGAATCACAGTGGGACGGTGGCAGAGGCTCTTTTCAGCACAGCTCTTTAAAATGGTGCTGGAGGGTTCTCAAATCTACTTAAAGGGGCCTCATGGGTGGAGCATGCTGTCCTCCCTTCCCATCTCAGCAACGTCTGTGACATCCTGCCGTCGGCCTGGACTGGAAAGCTGACATGCAGAGGTGGGGAGGGGGGGGCCGGGGGGGACATGCACCCAAACACTTGCATTCCACCTGTTTGGTCTCAGCGCACGGGCAGCTCTGCAATCAGCCAGAGCCTAATAGCTAGAGGTTGGGTGCCTGGGCGCTCCCTACCTGACTCCATTTCTTGAGACATCCTCATATTTCTTCATTAAGCAGCTGTCACTAGAGAATTGATTCCTTCTCTAGGAGAACAAGATGGTGAGGTTGTGTCTATAAATCAGCAAAATAGGTACTTGAGATAATTAACCAAAAAATGCAAGACCCTTCCCCCCCCCCCCCCAGGGATGTCTGTGGTCAGTGGGCCTTAAATCAAGAAAATTGCAGGAATTTGTCTACAGAGCCCAAAACGCAAATAGCACAACAGAGTATGATGCTCGTACGTGAACGTTGGAAAATTTGGAATGACGCAGAGAGGAAAATGTCAGGTTTAAGTTGCAGAGTGGGCGCTGGTGTCTTTACAAAATACCAAAATGGGAGCAAGATGACTGACCTTGACCCAACCCCAGAGCAACCTCTACTCCCCAATGCCAAGTGGGGAGCTCAGACGGCGCCTCCCACTCTGTTCCAGCCAGGAGATGCCTAGCACAGCCCTAGCCCAGGGGCTCAGTTGGGTGGAATGTCATCCGGTCACCAAAAGGCTGCAGGTCAGTTCCCGGTCAGGGCACATAGCTAAGTTGTGGGTTTGACACCCCCACCCCCCACCCCAGACAAATATGGGAGGCAACCAATCAATGTTTCACTCTCACATTGATGTTCTCTCTCTCCCCCTAAAAGAAAAAAAAATTAAAATTACAAAGCATATCCTCAGGTGAGGATTTAAAAAAAAATGTCTGGCACATAATCTGCAAACAATTGTGGTTCTTCTCCTGGTGCTTAGGAAGAGGAGGTGGTTGTGGCCAACTGACCTACGCAAAGCTGGGTTCCAACCCTCTTCAGCTCCACCAGCTGTTTTGTGATCCTGAGCAAGTTTCTCAACCTCTCCGAGCCTCCGGTCCCTCGTCAGCAGACGGGCTTCCCATCAGACCAGCCCTGCTTCTCAGAGTGAAGGCACTGTCATGAGAAGCATGCTCCCAAACCACTCACAACATGCTTACTCATGTGGGACCACGTGCCTCGACCACATTAAGCAATTTCTGCCCAAGTCAAAGCCATGTGGTGGGCTTGAAACCACACCCACAGGAGTTCAGCCTGTCAACCAATGGTGGTTGGTGCCAAATGTGCACCAACAAGAATCGCCAGTTTGGGGTGCAGTGAAGAAGGAAACTTGACTCAGTGCAAAACAGCTCAATTGTGCCGGAGCGGCTGTGAATACAGCCCGGCGGTAGAGGCTCTGGGGCCTGGCAGCCTGGGAGGACGCCCCCTGGCTAGGCAGCTTTGCTCACGGGTCTGCTGTGCTCTGGCCTTGGTGTTCAGCTCAGATTGAGGGGGGGGGGGGGGGGGGATTGCCGGTTTCATTCTTGGGTGGAAAGGAAAACAGTGCTCCCAGGACCCAGAGGGGAGCTAGGCTATATAGACACAAGTCCCCGCCCCTGGTCCCTGGTTGGTCCATTCTCATGCAAATGAAGACTCTGACTCCTCACAGTTTGAATGGTCCAAAGGCACTGTTGTGATGGGTCAGTATAGAGCCACTCTGATTGGGTGGAGATGCCCAGCTCTGCCTGGATGGGGAAAGTCTCAGTCCTCTTGGTCCAGGAGCTCCTTTCTCAGGGCTGGCTCACATGTTAGAGACCCAGGCCAGGCAGCAGTTTGGCACAGAAGCAGGCAGTTTAGTGTAGAAGCTTCTCTGTGAAGTGCAGTTAGCAGGAGCGGCCCCTGTGCAGAAATGGCTGGGCTCAGCTTTTTCATTTGAGCCCCGTGAGCGACTAGGAGCCCTTCTTAGTAGGTGTCTCTTTTTTTAAAATCTTTTTTTCTCAATGTCCACAGGACCCCGGCTCTGCAACCCAAAATCCATATAACCTTAGACAAAGTTGGGGGCCTCAGTTTGTTCATCTGTAAAATGGAGGGGTCCCCCTTCATTTCCATAAATTCTCACTAAGAAAAGCCTGGCTTGGCCCCCTTCGAGCCATCCAGGTGTTTCTAAAATACGCCCGTTAAGACAGCGCAGAGACCAAACGTGAGTGATGGAGCACGTTTCCCGCACTGCATTTGTCACCCAGACAGGTGCCACGGGCGTGGATAATGAACTCGGAATTCCAAATGAACTTAAACCAGTTCCTTTCTTGCTCTCTCTTTGAGGCAAGAAACGTTTCTTCGGAGGAAATGAGGAAAACTTCATCTTTGTCAGCTCCTGGCAGAATACCTGCGCTTGCCCAGGGCTGAGGAGAGGGAGGCTGACTTACCAGAGGAAGAAGGCCGATGCTGCCGAGGGAGTTAGACACAGGCCCTGGAATCCCAAAAAGCCCTGAGTTCAAGCCCTGCCTCTGCCGCTTACGGGCCGTGACACTCATCCAGTTACTTAAAGCCTTGGGGGCTCTCCTCCCTTCATCATGTGGGCCACAATGCCTGTGTCCCCATTACTGTGAAGACGAGTTGTATTAAAACAGCAGGCACGATCTATTCACCACTCCTCCATGGCAACCATGAAGCAACTACCCTATAAGATTTGAGGCTCTTCTTATCCCCATTTTATAGATGAGAAAACTGAGGCGCAGAGAGATTCACCCCTTTGCCTAACTTCGGAAGCAGTACATGGAAGTGCTAGGAAAGGGGACACTGCAGAAATAATATATACAGGGTGAGGCAGAAGTAGGCTTTACAGTTATTTGTATGGAAAACAACACAATAATTAATAAATAGTAATACAAGAGTAAACTCTATGTTTCACATACAACTGTAAGCCTACTTTTGCCCATCCTTCCCACAGATGATTGCAATTTGGGAAGGAAAGGGTGTGATGAGAAATGTTATTAAGGGATGGTAGGGCTTAGGAATACCGTAATGCGTCTCAGGAACCGGTTTATACAGACAGAGATCTTTGCCCCAAAAACCCCAGTGTGTAGTGCTCGCCAATTTCTGTGGTACAAACACACCCACTGTGACTAATTTCCACGCCCGCTGTGACGTCACCATGCACAGGGCGGGAAGGAAATGGCACCAGCAACTCGCACAGTCTCTCTCACATTGGTTCCGTCCCCACCCGACTCCCCACTAGCTCCCCGGAAAGACGCCTTGGCCTTCTCCCCTGGGCTGCACCCACCTCAGCAGCTGCAAACAGCTGTGTCCACGAGGCTCTGCGCGCAGCTCACCGAGGGCTGGCTTTGACTGAATCAGTCAGAGCATGGGGTGCGGCTCAGAGTGGGGGGCAGTGTCCTCCTTGACCCGAACAGCTTCCTGCGCGCGACAAAGACGTTTCTCAGTGGCATGGACAGCAGTGCAGCTGTGAGGGAAGTAGATCTGGTGTCATTTAATCTCATGTGCTCCTGGTGCACGTGGAATGTGTGTGTGTGGGGGGGGGGGCTGCCCAAAAGGCCAGGGGCCAGTTTTCAAAATGAATCAAGTCCCCAGCTCCTTCCTGTAGTGGCCACCCCCTCCCTCAGAGCCCTTCACGTAAAGTCTGGCCAATGGAGAGCCCCTAATTAACCTGCCCATTGTCTCCCCAAAATACCTCTTCTCCTGGCTTTCCTTTGGCATAAAGAGCAAAGTGGTGATCAGGTGGGAGGATCACAATACACCGAGAAAGGTGACGGTGTCGGAAGAGGACACGACACCACCTCCCCCGCCAGATCTGCATATCAGACACATGTCCTCTCTCTATTTCATGGCCGTCTGCCTCCATAGACTCTCAGGTGCCATTACCCCGGGGAAGCAGAGTCAAGGGATCCCGCTCAAACCTAAGACTAGGATTTCCCAAGCTGCCTTACTCCACAGGGAATCTTCCTCAACCACTTTGCTTCCTCCTGTCCCGCCTTTTCAGGAACACCTGCAGGCATCCAATCACAAAGAAGGCACTGGCTCACTGGCCGGAGGCACAGGTCGCCATGTCCACTGGGGCAAGGGGTCTGTTGGTCACTGTCCATGATAGTTTAAAGGAGGAGGTACAAGCCTTGAGACCGCCCGTGGTGAGTTCAGACACCGGGGAAGAGGAGGAGGGGACTGAGTAGTCTGGCTCCGGGCAGCTCTGAGGGCTCGGCCAGCTCGAAGGAGAGCTCCAAGCACAGGCTGCCCCCCGCAGAGTCCCACGTTGGGCAGAAACGGCGAGGTCCGGGGCCCTCACCGAGCTGTCACCAGCTGGGCTGCTCAGGCAGAGTGTCCTGAGCTCCAAGGCTTTGCCCTCAAATAACTCAGGGGACTGACCCAGTGGTTGGCAAACTCATTAGTCAACAGAGCCAAATATCAATATTAAGACGATTGAAATTTCTTTTGAGAGCCAATTTTTTTAAACTTAAACTTCTTCTAACGCCACTCCTTTAACATAATAGACTCGTCTAGGCCTTGGTGTTTTGTGGAAGAGCCACACCCAAGGGGCCAAATGTGACTTGTGAGCCACATTTTACCGATCACGGGACTGACCTAAGCCCAAGGCAGACATCAGCGTAGGATGCTGGTTTTGTTGGGCCCGTTCTCAATCCTCCTTTGGTTCCTATCCTTCAAGCAACTTACCCGGTTTGCTTCCCAAAGGGCCCACACTATAGGCAGTGGGGTTCCGTTGGGAGGATAGGGGTGCCTTCCCCATTTCAGAATAGGGGGGTGTTCTGAAGCTGCAAGGACTTGGGGTGAGAGAAAGATTTCACTGGGCACTGGGCCCAAGAGTATCCACCGGCTGCCACCAGACTAGCTGGAGGGAGACCGTCCCCTCAATATTCCACCCAAGTCACAAGAGACGGAGACGGAGCAGCAGCATGATTTCCCAAATATCAGAAAGCCTCGTTTATGTGGCCCACGAAAATCTGGGAAACTCAAGTAACCAGTTCTGTTTCCTTTTTATTCTCAGTGTCTGACATGCACTAATTATAACATAAACACACGAACCTTGTAACCAGTCACAATATTACAAATAAGATTAGAATATCTTGGACCATCACCCAGACCAGTCCTTACCCCAGAAGTAGGAGTCATTCGCTATTTAGTGTGATTCCTTCCAAAGTCCTGCCTTTTTGCGTATAGCTAATAAATGGGGAAACTCGGAATCAAACCCAGGCAATGTGGTTTCAAAGTCTTTCCATTCTACCTCTACGCATTTCTCCTCCATCAACTGTAACTGTGAACACAGGCTCTTACACGCTTTGCCAAGAAGCATAAAGAGGTGCTTACTGTCTGCCAGCCCCCGAGTATCTCGATTAATCTTTATAAGAGGCTGAGTAACTGGCCATGGAGCTAATAAGTGTCAGAGATGGGATTTGAACCCAGGTCTGTCCACACTCTCAGCAAAGACTGCACCCGCCTCCCAGGACATGGCTGAGATGTTCTCTCCCTCCAGCCTCTGACCCCCGCATTGCCGAAATTGATTTCTTCTGCCAAACTCCCACGGCACAAGCCTGGACAACATCACAGGCAAAGCCCTGTCCCGGGCCAAGCCTGGCACAGGCGGTGGGCTCGCTGGACAGCGCAGAGAGCCGGGCCCAGGGAGCACATCCTGCCTCTGCACTGGATGGCAAGCCACTAATTTGTCGGTGACAATTAATGCTCAGCCCAGAGCCAGCACGTCCTGGTGGGCCCAGGACCGGAGGGGCACAGCCATCGGATGACAGGCTTTGCTCAGCCGTTCTCCATTCATTCCAGAAACCTCCGGCTTGGCCTGGAGAGGTCACATACCAGACAGTGGCCAATCAGGCAGTGAAGGGGAGAGGAAAAACACATAACAGGAGCCGGTCCAAGCCTTTGCTAGGAAACTGAAAATAGCCGTGCCTGCGGATGGCACAGATCATGAAGCGCTTATGGCAGCCTAACAGGCCAGTGTTAAAGCACCCCGCATGGGGCGTCCTCCAAGCCTCTCGCAATTAGGCTTAAGTGGTGATATACAGGACATCATTTTCCAGGCGGAGCGCACCCAAATGCTCCGCGGGCCGGGCACCCAGGGAGGCGGTGGGTGGCCTGGGCTTGACTGAGGAGTGGCCAGGGCAGGCCCACTGCCATCAGTGAGGGTTGACTGAGGGCCCACAGGGCCCATACCACTGCTCCTGGCTTTGCTGATGACAGAATTAAAGAGAACACAGGACAGCATGGGAGGGGTGAGCCAGCATCTTATTTTATCCCCACCGCAAGTCTGCAACCACCCACTCTCATAACCACATAATGCCTGGCACATAGTGGGCCCTCAATAAAACGTGATGTAGGCCGGGTCTCCCTTGGAAGTAGTAGTTACAGTGAAGCGTGCAAATGATCAGAGGAAGATTTAATCGCCATAGTAACGCACGTGGCTCACCTGCGTCCAGATGCAGATGGTGATTGACGTGCGTGCGGGAGAGGCTAGGCCTTGGAAGGGCAGCCTGGTGTGAGCTGAGCCAGGGAGCTGCTGGAGCGGGTAATGACTTAAAAGTTAAGCAGGCAGGAGTCTGAACGCCTAGCATGACTACAGGAGGCGAAGTGCAGGTGTGAGTTACATACAGATGTGCAAAAAGCACACAAAGAGAAAGTCCCACCCACTCTGGTGGCTGCTCGGACATGTGTGTGGGGAGGCAGGCAGGAAGGAAGGCCCCTCTGAAACAGGCCTGAGTGCACTCGGATTGTGGAGTGGGGCAACAGGAAGTCTCCTAGCCTCTCTCTCTCTCTCTCTCTCTCTCTCTCTCTCTCTCTCTCTCTCACACACACACACACACACACACACACACACACGCTCTAGGAGATGGCCACGTATCTCACAGGCGTTTTGCAAACTTCCAACTATTGGATCTAAACATCTTGGACACTTACCACATTTGAAGGTGGTGACAGAGGAGGAGGGCGGAGTGCTCAGGGAGCACCTACCTGGTGAAGGGTGACTAGTGTCTGTGAGCTCAACGAGGTCCAGGTGGCTCCTATTCCAGGGCTGGCCCACAGGAGGCATTCAGTAGGTGAGTGAATGAATGGATGAATGAATGGGCAGAGAGAAGAAGAGAGAGCAGAAGATGAGGATGGAGATGTATACTTGGGCTAACCATGAGGTCTTCGAAGTCTGCTACCAAGAATTTTGACCTTGATCATGACTTCAAGGAGAAGCCATGGAAACATCTTAAACAACAGTGATGTGACGATGTCTGTGCTTCTCCAGAAATGCTGGGCCACTGAGCTGTGTCTGCTTCACCTCCCGCCCGTCCTGACACCCTCGAATGTTAGGAAGAAGCTCTTTTTCTCCCCTGTACCACGAGGAGCTAAAAATGCCCCTGACCCTTGGCATTTGTCTCTCCTTCCCTACCTCCTTCCGGGAAACCATCGCAGAAGGCAAGCTGGAGGGTTTATCCTCCGCTGGCTGGGGTGCTGAGCAGTGTTAGTTCCGTCTCACCTGCGCCTGTGCTGCCTGTGGGCCCAGCAGGCCCCCAGCGCTCTGGGGAGAGATTTAAGGAGCAGGTGCAGGTGCTGGAGGCGGGGCGCTGCCATCGTGCATGGGCACCGTCCCCACCAAAGCAGCTGAAGTTGGAGGCAGGCCAGAGGATGGAGTTGAATGCCATTTACTGGGCACTTACCGTGTGCCAGGCACCTTCCCCCACATTTAGACATGTGTCAACCCATTCACCCAACCCTGAAACACCACCTCCGTGTGCCCAGTGAAGACACCAAGGCTTAGAGAAACGAACTAATGTATGCAAAGGCACAGGTGTGGAAGGGGTTGGGTGGAGAGGGTTGAAGTCCAGATCTGCTTTTGCCACCAAAGCATCCCTTTCTGGAAGTCCTCAAGACGTCATTCTGGATCCAGCCACGCATTCCCAGCTTCTGAGCTGGGAAACTCTACAGCCAGAGTCCCACCCTCCAAGCCACATGATTGGACAGAAGAAAGCACCCAATCCAGGCTGCACCAATCACAGTCTCTTATCTGGGAATCTGGACTCTGAGCACTGATCCAGATAGCCACCGAGTATCCGATGAAGCCCACGGTTGGGAGCACCATGTCAGCACAGTTTTTACAGGTTCTGTCAGGAAACAGGAGCCAGATGCAGAGCGGGAGAATCAAGAACCAGACATGAAGAAAGAGCAGCTCTGAGCACCATGCCTTTCTGAAGAGCCTGAGACAGAGCAGGCAGCTGAGCTTCGCTGCCATTAGATGCCTTCCTTCATTTTTCACTGGAGTTGGATGACTGTACTTCTATTCCTGCTGCCCTCGGATCCCTGAATAAAACACAACCTAAAAAAGACAAGAGCCGTACAAGAGGGCCCGGGCATGAGATGGGTGGCTGTTTTATAGGCAGTGAGAGATCTGGGTGTCTGGGTTTCCCTGGCATCTCTCTGCCTGGCTGCTTTGGAGACATCTTTAAAGAGGTCACACACAGATGAGGAAGAGGGAGAGAAAGAGGTCACATATCTAGCTGCAAAATAAAAGATGCTTCATTAGGGGGTTCGGCGTCGGCTTCATAAAAAAAAAGAAAAGAAAGAAAGAAAGAAAAAGAACAGGGGCCCAGCCGGCCTCATCTCTTACCACAGCTAATAAAGCAGCCCGGTGACGGGATTCTGTATCCGGTGGTTCCCACTCCATTTGTCGCCTCTCTGTTGGCTGTAATGTAGCCAGCTCGAGAAGAAATTAATACTCGAGTCACTGACAGCCAATCAAGGCTGGAAGACAAATTGTTCCTTACAGCTCAGGGAGCCGGAGCCGGGAGAAGACAGCTGTGCCATCCCCGGCCAACACCCACGACTTAGCTTCATCCAAGGACCCACCCTGGCTTCTGCCTGCCTGGGGGTGGGGTGGGGAGGGCTCCACAGGGGCTGGTTCTGGGCTACAGCCAGTTTGGACCTCTCAGGGCCCCTGTTGGCCCTGTGTGCATCATGTCGTTGGTGCAGCCAGGCTTAAAGGCAGCCTGTGTGGGTCCCTGTCACCTGCTCGTCCGTGGCCATCTCTCTGCCGCTGGCTGCCCAGCTTGGCACACTTGGCTTCACTCCCTGTGGATCCCAAAGCAGCTCCTGTGTTTGTTGGATGAGTGGGTTCCGACCCCCAGGGTGGGGACAAGCCCTCGGTCCTTGGTGCTTTGCCGAAGGCTGGCCGGCACCCTCTATTCACCACAGCCCGACTGTTGGAAACTGGTCACAGGGACCAGCACTCCCACCTCACTTCTGTGTGGTCGGCAGCCCCGGGTTGCCCTGTTCACAGCCATTTACTTCAGATGATGGTTAGACCTGCCTGGGAAAGTCCTGCTGTTCTCTCCTGCTGGGCAGCGAACAGACTGGGCGATCTTCTTAGAGAAGCATCCTTTCTGATGGTCAGGAAGCCGTGTCCTCCCCTCTGCCATCTCCTTTCCTTTCCCCGTTCTCCGGACTCCTCTCCTGCAGGAGTGCCGGCCGGGCTGCCTCAGCGGAGGGGCTCGCTCTGAGGAAGGGGAGGGCACACAGCGCAGGGCGGTTGGTCTGGGAGACACGGTTGTGCAGCTGCTCTGAGGCGTGTGTCTTCCCTGCGGCCACTCGAGGGCTGTTGGACACAAGGACCTGGTGACGGCATTGCAGTCCCAGAGACTCTCCGGCCAGGGCCTGGCAGAAACGGCAGGATCAGAGAAAACAATGACTGACTGGCCTCACGCATGATGAGAGCCTTACTGTGAATGGTACCCAACCCAGGAATGAGAGCTGGCAAATGCCGGCGGCAACAGGAAGACAATCACCACACAGCCCATGCCCCCCTCTGCGCTACGACTGTCCGTCCGGCATTCAGACCCCGCTCCCTCCGGAAGGTCCAACCTGTACGCTACCAGAATCGGGAGGGGGTGGGGGGGAGAAAGCTGGTGTTGTAAGACACAGGGCAGATCTTTCTATACAGAATTCTCCAGAATCGCCTCATCCACCTGCTTGCTCTTGGGTGTACACGCTCGCCTTCCCCCGCCCCCACCTCTCCCCCTCCCTCTCTCTCTCTCTCTCTCTCTCTCTCTCTCTCTCTCTCTCTCTCTCTCTCTCTCTCATTCGAATGACACAGCCCTTTCACTTTGCGCAGCCACTTCCCACAAAGCTTTGTGTAGGCAGGTTAGGAAAATGACACTGTCTGCCAGGCAAGCAGCTTCTGATGAAAAACACCAAGTTCTGCCGCCGTAATTGTGCCGCACACGAGGCGGGCGTTTGAGGCCCCAGGAGAAGCGTTCCTTTGTTCCCAGGAACCCCGAAGAGCGGCTAAAACAAACGGACGCCCTCTGGCTCACAGAGCTCGACACTTACCACCCGGCACTTGCTGGATTTTTCTATAATGAGCATGCGAGCTGTTTACTGCCCATTATTTTTAATGACAGAAGTTGTAAGTGAAACCTGTTTGACAAAAAGGCACCTGCTGTACATGCATTAAAAAAAGCAAGGTCCTCTGTGACGATCGCTCCCTGTCCGTCTCCCATCCCCACGGGCCATCTTCTCACGTGGCTCCTCCCTGCCCTTTCTCAGAGGGATGAATGCATACGTGTGAAGCTTTCCACATCCTTTACTTTGAAGATGGTTTTGTTTGGCATAAATGGGGTTCTACCACAGGTAGAACTTTGTAAACTTAAGAACATGCCTGGAGGTCTTTGCCTGGTGGAATCGGTGCATGAACACGTGATGTATTATTTATAACGGCGGCCCCACATTCAGTAGTGTTACTGAGCCACGGTTCACATCACCGGGTCCCTACCGACGCAGGTTCCGGTGGCTCCTCACGTCTGGTCATTGCATGCGATGCTGTGATGAGATGTGTTCATGTGTTTACTCTGGCAGTGACAGTGTACGTGCCCCCCTCCAGACATTTGCACAAGCTGCTCCCGCTTCCAGAAGACGAGAGGCGTGGATGTCACTATCCGGGTCCCCGTTTAGAAGTCACTTCTCAGTGTCATCAGCAGGCCCGGTCCCTCAGAACACCGCGCTTCCTAGACTTTCCCCCTGTGCTGCTTGCCATAATAACAAAACACCTGTTTGTTAATATCTTCCTCTCCCATGAGTCTCTGAGCATGGGAGCTTCTCTGGGGATGTCCCAGAGGTGGGCCTGCAGGAACCGTCATGCCGTTTCCACAGCCTCTGTGTCATTTTTCAGCCTGCACATCTTCTCTTAAATGCCGTCCCCACGGGGTGCCTTCAGGACTTACAGATGTTCTGAGGCCTTGGTTACTAGCCATCAATTGCCGGGAGAATGGACTGTGGCTCAATGGTTCAGGCATGGGAATCCGTGTTAGAGCGTGGACCCAGTCTCAGCCTGACCCGGACAGGAATGCCAACTTCCGCGCTTCACAGCTGTGCATCTCACAGCTGTGAGTCTTAGCCATTCGGAGCCTCAGCTTCTGCCTCTGCAATGACGGCAATGACAAAGGGCTTTCCTCCGCCATTGCTCACTTGACAGTTCCTGCTGCTATGCCCTGTCTCACGAGGGACTCCTTGTCCTGCTCTCATATCCCTACATGTGGTGTCCATGTTGTCTGAGCCCCGCCTACACCGCGGGTTCAGAAATGCACCTCCCAGGAGGATGTATATGTTTCTCAAACGTGGCTGCAGTAGCGGCTTTTAGAATGTGCCGAACAGACACAGGACACACGTGATCGATCAGCTCGGCCGTGGAGGGCACGCTCCAGGGAAGTTCTGCAGGTGGCACCTTCTTGCAGGGTTAGAAGAGAGCCTTGGGCATGGGACTGTGTCCACACCTGGGCAGGTGCCAGAGGGGAGAGAGGCCAGTCTGTGGCTTCCTGCTCCTGAGGAAGACGTTCAGCGAAGAGATCCAGCAAGGAAGACGGGACTCATGTCATGGAACTGCCCTTGGAGGGGGGTGTGGGCGGGGAGGAAAGGTCAGTGGCCTCCCCTGGTCCAGCTGGGATGCACGCAGCCGCCAGGCACTCACAAGGGCTGAGGAAGAGAGCACCCGCACACACCTCTGTCTCGCACACAGTGTTCGATAGCCCCAAGCACCTTGGGCTTCAACATTTTGAGCCCCAAGACCTCAGCACAATGGCACATCCCTCATAGGCCCCCAGAGAATACTTGTTGAATTGTAATATTCCCATCACACACACACACACACACACACACACACACACAAACACACCATTGACTGACAGCCTGCTATGTGCCAGGCACTTTACGCACAGCGTCTAATGGTTACAACCACACTGTGAGGAAGGTGTTAAGAGCATCCTCACCTTTGGACAGGTGAGAACAAAGAGGCTCAGAGAGGGTGATGGGCTCATCCAGGCAACTCCACCAGGAAGCAGGACACTGAGACCCACGTCTGTGTGACACTCAAGTCCATGCTCTCTCCTCGTGTCCCCTCCACACCCCCTTTTAGCTTCTTTAGCTTCTCCCATGCATCCCGTCTTGTTCTTTCTGCCTGTCATGAAGGAAGCATGGACAGCGGCCACTGTATTGAGGGCTCACCCCAACCTCCTCTTAACTCACTGCATCTGCAAAGGCCCTATTTCCAAAAGGTCCCATTCAGTGGCTCCAGGGGGGACATGAGTTTTGGGGGACACTGTGCAGCCCGTTCTAGATTGTGAAGTGGCCAGACTGTGAGTGGGAACCCAGCCAGGAAGCCGGTCCCAACCAGGGAATGAGGCCTGACGTTGCCATAGAAGGAGGACCCATGGCCACAGCGGGTCTCGTCTGTGTGGGCCGCTTCTCACGGGGGAGGGGAGGTGATGGCACAGCGCCTCCTGTCGGAAGGGACCTTAAAATCAAACCCTCTACGGTTGGCATCCTCATCCACATTTTGGAGTTGACTCAGCAAAGTCCATCCCAGCTCAATCGTCTAACCCAGTGGTTTCTGGACGTTAGTGGGCACAGGAACCCCCTGGGAGCCTGACAGAGATTCCTGGCCCCAGCCTCTGAGGTCCTGGTCTTGTGTGGGACCCAGAATTCATAGGTATGAGCTCCCAAGTGATGCTGATGGTGTTGGTCCAGGGGCCATAACTTGAGAAGCCCGTGTCTAGTCGCTGCAATCTTTCTCACCTGGCGTTTCAGAGGATGGGCCAGCCCAGCCTGTTGGGCCAGTGAGACATCAAAGGAGGCTTGCCAGGGGCCTCAGAGGAGGAAGTCTGGACCTGAGAGCTGCCTGAGGAGGCATGAGAGGAGGATGTCCGAGCGCAGAGCTGACTTGTGGAGACCTGACCGGGCAGCTCAGGGACATGGCGAACCTCTAACCTAGGGGTGTCGAACTCAATCAGAGAAGGGGCCAAAATCTAAAATCCAGCCTAAATCACGGGCCGAATGGTTTACTGAACAGTCATAAACTGTCATTGTGATGGAAACGCAGCGGAGTGCAGTGATGACAGCGCGGTGCGGGCCACATTGCAAGGCCTGGCGGGACGGATTTGGCCCGCGGGCCTTGTGTTTGACACATGTGCTCTAACCAGTCCACTCTGCACTCCTTCTCACACAAAGCAATGAACCTCCTTAGCGGTTAAGCAGCGGTGGCTGGAGTTTCCTGTTACTTTCAGCTCAAAGCAGCCAGACATTAGCACCATTTCCAAATGAAGGAAGTTTCAGTCCAAGCCCACGGTCACCCGGCTGGGAGCCCACGTCTGCCCAATGCCGAGTATGTTTCCAATTTGCCACCCTGTCTAAGTGCTTTTTCTCCAATACCTGAGGTGTCTCCCCATCTACTGTGGCCCAAGTACTTGGGGTCTTAACCATCTAATCTGCCATCACCAAGAGGTTAACAATTCCATCCATCAACAGATGGACATCCATCCATCCATCTGTCCATCCATCCACCTGTCCATCCATCCACCTGTCCGTCCATCAATCCATCCACCCTTCACCCATCATCCACCCATCCTTCATCCATAATCCACCCATCCTTCCCTTCATCAAGCATTTCTCCTGTGCTTGCTCTGTGTCAAGCATTGTGCTCCTTGCTGGTGGTGACTGGAGTTAAGACTCGGCCTTAGCCCTGAAGCCTCTTCTGCATTCCCAAAGCTTTGGCATTGCATTCAGCCCCCTGACGCCCTGATGCCCAGTCCTGTTGAGGTGGCAGACAATAAGAGCCCAATCTTCTCTTATTCAGCTCAGATTTATACCCCCTTGGGAAGTGGGAATTTTTAACGTCAGTAAAGCAATTCAAGATCTTCAGTAACAGTGATTATATAAATATTCAACCATCACATTTCCATGTTTATAGAGCATCAAAGTGCACTGCACATTATAAAACTTCTAATTAATCCCTGTAATGCTCTCGTGTCATGAGTAAAGGGCGGATAATAACCCTGTTTTACTGATGGGACCACAGCCATGGTAATTCAGTGACTTGCCCATGGTCGTGTGCAGATCACCTGCATTTTACATCTTCATTAACAGCACAGCTCGTTAATTATAACATTCACATCAACCCTAGTATCTACCGAGAACCCCATAAACCAGCTCCATCCTGAGACGCGACCCTCACCCTTGTTAGCACTTCGAATCTCCGTCACAACCCCAGGAAGCAGGCCCTGTGCCTGAGGGCACTGCAGCTCAGAGAGGTGTTGTATTTGCCAAAGACCCTGGCCAGTGAACGTGGGTCTGTGTGGCTCCTATCCCACCCGGCTTTGCCTTGCGTACCTGCTGTGGCAGGCTGGGGGTGAGGACCTGTGTGTGTGTGTGTGTGTGTGTGTGTGTGTGTGTGTCCGTCCTGACCCTCCTCTGACCTTAGGAAATCCCACGGCCTCTCGGTGTCTGGGTTGCTCATCTGATCGTGGAGCAGGAGGGTACGGACTTGGAAACCAAACTGCCCTCCACCTCTGCCCCTTGCTGTTGGGGGAATGCAACTAGCCTCCCGGTAACTCCACTTTCTATCCAGGACAGGCAGTCAATCGCAGTGCCGGCCTGCAAAATGTGCTGCAAGAGTGAGTGAAACGGGTTAATGGTGTAAAACGCCTACAGCAGCACCTGGCGCTGGGAGGCCCTCCGTGAACAGGGCCGTGTTCCTGTTCCTACCATGGCATGGTGGGGGCTGTGCTGGGGAAACACCCAACTCTGATGCTCTCTGGTGACTCTAACGTCAATGGCCTGCCCTGGCCTTCCGTCTAGCCACAAGGGGATGGTAAAACCCCTGGGGTATAGTTTGGGGTCCTCTAGACAAACACTTGCAATGCACTAACATCACCATCAAGACCCTTTTCCATGCCAAGGATAGAAAAGCTCAATGCAGTGTGGCCTAACCTGCACAAAAGAGAAATGGTCTCGGGCAGACAAGCGTCCAGCGGTCCATCTACCAGTAGCTTCGGCCCGTGGTACCTGCTGCCCTCCTCTCCACCCCTGCCCTTGCCCCATCTGTGCGCTCCCTTGGGGCTGAGCCATCTCAGTCCCAAGTTCACCACTCGTCCAGGCCTTTGCATGGGCCCTTACTTCTGCCTGCGACACCGTCCTCCTTCCTCATCCTTAGACCCTCCTAGTCCTTCCACACTCTGCGTGGTCAGACACCTCCCTTCCTTCATCCCCAAGCCCCTTCGCCCTGGCTTGGTTAGAAGTGTCCACAGCCCCAAGCCCACTCCCACCACAGCCTCTGGCACATGTCTGGTAGCTTGCTTAATTGTCTGACTGCCCCCTGAGACTCTGAGAGGGAGCGCTGGGAAGGGGTGGGTATCGGGCGCTGGGCTGGCACCCTCGGAGGCTCAGGAAGCCTTTGTTGAATGAAAGCACATCGACATGCCCTGGACAGCGGGGAGGAGTCGCTGACAAGTCCAAGGGCAGGAGAACCAGGAGCAAGGCACAGAGAGTGAGAGGGAAGTGAGAAGACCCCAACAATTGTCAAGAGACCTCAACATTGATGGAGTCAGGTAGGTACGTCTGCACAAGGCTAGGCAGATGGGGCATACCTGAATCCCAGCTCTAGACAGGATCTTAACCTACCCCAAGTACCGGGTGTTAGAAAGATCTAGAAGGTGTGCCCAGCAAGGACCCTTTGGGACAAGGCTCCTCCCCCTAAGGCACATCCATGGTGGTTTCACCGAAACCTTGCAGTTCCTGCACAGAGTCCTGCGCTCTGCAAACACAAACCCTTGCTCCCCCGCCTCCGTGGGGTCTGGCTCCCTCCCTCTCTGTGGCTCTCCCAGGTGTGGCCCCAGGACCACGTGAGCAGGAGCATTTGACACAGTCCAGGGCACACACCCCTGCTTTCTGGAGGAAGGGCTCTCTGTTCGGGCAGGCGGCCACATTAAACAATAATAAGCAGGTTTAGCTTATTATTCCCCCACCCCACGCTGCCAGCCAGCCCTCTCCCGCCTCTCCTCACCCCGGGAGCCATGTTTACCAGCAATGAGAAGGGAGGCGGCGGCTTTTTCCAAACAAGGCTGAACCCCAATTAGTGTCTCCGCAACCTGGTACTCATTGGCGGAGACCACGGTTTCTCATCTAGCGTCGCTATTGATTTGGTCAGAAGTAATTAGAGAGATAATTCTTACTCAATTACATTTCCCTGCATTTCCTGAGGTTGCTCGCTCTGCTCCCTGGCTGTATTTTCTTTTCCAAATTAATTTTGTCTTGACTCCGAAATGAGAATGGATATTTATGCTTGTTAATTTTCATGGGAAGAAAGGGGGGCTCTGTATTTTAATTCCAACTATAGAGCGTTCATATTCCTATGATTTTTTTATATAAAAATTTTTCATGTAAAATATATACAAGTTAAAAAGGAAAGAATAGCCAGGGAAGGCTTCTCCCAAAGAGGAGTCCCTCCTCCTTGCCCACTTCTTACCCCCGATGCCACCCCCAGGCAGCCACTCCCAGCACTTCTCATCATTTCTCCAGGGACCCAAATGGTTTAAGTTTTACCTCAGTTTCTCCGTTTATACAGTTAACATTTAGTGACCATCTTTTCTGAAAGACGAGAGGGCCTGGTTTCTTTGTATCCTTACCCATCCTACCCCAACTCCCATCCCCACCCAAATATAAGTTCCTCCGCTGGCTATTTAAGTAACTTTTCAAAATATGTTTTGAGGGCAGTTGGAGTATCATGATGGACACATGTTGGTATACATTTGTCCAAACCCACAGAGGGAGCCCAGCTGTAAACCATGGACTCTGTATGGCAGTGTGTCCAGGGTGACAGTGTCACAGTGTGTCAGGGTGACAGTGTCAAGTGTGTCAGGGTGACAGTGTCAAGTGTGTCAGGGTGACAGTGTTACAATGTTTCGGGGTGACAGTGTCACAGTGTGTCAGAATGACAGTGTCAAGTGTGTCAGGGTGACAGTGTCAAGTGTGTCAGGGTGACAGTGTCAAGTGTGTCAGGGTGACAATGTCACAGTGTGTCAGAGTGACAGTGTTACAATGTGTCAGGGTGACAGTGTTATAGTGTGTCAGTATGACAATAAATCAGGGTGACAGAATTACAATGAGTCAGTGTGACAGTGTCAAGTGTGTCAGGGTGACAGTGTCACAGTGTGTCAGGGTGACTGTCACAGTGTGTCAGGGTGACAGTGTCACATGTGTCAGGGTGACAGTGTCAAGTATGTCAGGGTGACAGTGTTACAATGTGTCAGGATGACAATGATGCAGTGTGCATCCATTGGAACAAATGGACCACTCAGATGGGGGATGTTGATAATGGGGAGGCTGGTCATCTGTGAAGGTGGGACATATTGAAACTCTCTGTACTTTCTGCTCAATTTTGCTGTGAACTTAAAACTGCACGAAAAACAAAAAACATCTTTAAAATAAACAATACAAAACAACTGTGTTACACTTGCGTTTCTTGCCCCGCTCGCCATAGAGAGTATCTTTGACCTCTACTTTGCAGACCTCATCCACCTCTCATGTCTCTTTGACTACTTCTGCGTCATCGGGGTGCAGAACACCCACATTCTGCTCCAGACCCATAATGCAGCTTCCCAGGCTCTATGAGTTGGTGCCTGAAAGATAAAAATCAACGAATGCTACAGCTTTGTTTCTGCCCCGTCATCCACTCGCTCAACAAATACTTGCCAAGAAACCGCTCGGAGGTGTTGGGACTGTGTCAGAGACCGCGCTACCGCGTGACAAGGTCACACTTCCCTAGCACATCGCAAGGCTGGGTTTAGAAAAGAGAGAAAACACAATTTACAGCATGCACGTAATAGCTGCTTAAATCAGTGGTTTTGAACTTTATGCTAAAAATAAGACTATGAGAGAAAAATACGACTGAGACATCATAAAGAGGGAAGCTGGATACAGCAACAGAAACGCGTTTAATGGGCGCTGCTTGGTTTCCTTTTAACCTCGTGAGGACAAGCAGAGCCTTGTGCTCGCAGCCCTGCCCTGTGCCCGCTCCTGTGACCCTCAGGCAGAAGCCAGGCCACTGCAGGGTCCACACACCGGGACCGCATCCTTCCTCCAGGGACAGAGAAATTGTGACACATCACAGTGACAGCCTCACACTCACAGGGATGCTTCTCCTCCCTCTCCTCCTCTCTTTGTAAAAATGAATAAAGACATATCTTTTTTTAAAAACTGCATACCCTTTTGTGTGTTTTTAAACCACATGAAAATGCTACCTGTCAAAAAAAAAAAAAATGAAATGACATGAAACTGAAGGCTTCATCTCTGGTCCTTAGCCCAGGCCCTCGTCTTTAAGCTTATTTTGCTGAAGTGGCTTCTGACGGCTTTTCAGCAGCATGGCCAGCCTTGGAAGGCTGCTTCCTGTGTCCCACACCATCGCTACCCAGCCCACATCCTCTCTGCTCCGGGCCCTCCCGCCCTCTCTGTTGGAAACACTTCTCCGTCCACGCCTGTTCCGCTCAGTCGCGCTACGCTGGGTGTGATGCCGGCACATGGAGCTGAATGATGTTTCCTGCCGTCTCCTCCAGTGCTGGGAGCTCCTGGCAGGCAGGAATGGTGCCTTTTCCCTGTCACCGTGCAGTCGGTTTCTAAATCACAGTACGTAATTAAGAAAGAGTCCAGCCCTGGCTGGTTTGGCTCAATGGATAGAGCATCAGCCTGTGGGCTGAGGGGTCCCAAGTTCGATTCCAGTCAAGGGCACATGCCAGGTTGCAGCTCGATTTCCAGTAGGAGGTGTGCAGGAGGCAGTCGATCAATGATTCTCTCTCATCATGGATGTTTCTATCTCTCTCTCCCTTTCTCTCTAAAATCAATCTATATATATAAAAGCCCAGCGACCAAATGGCAGAACGACCAGAACAACTGGTCAACCAGTTGCTATGATGCACATTGACCACCATGGGGCAGACACCCAGAAGGCGGGTCCACAGCCACTCAGGACAGGTCCTCAGTCGCTCGGCTGACCAGGATGAGTGGTGCTCCCACAGCAGGCCAATCCCCGTAGGCCATGCCCCCATCAGTGCACGAATCTGTGCATGAGGCCTCTAGTAAAAATGCATTTTTAAAAAAAGAGTCAAGCTGGTCTTGCCCGTCCCAGATTCGTGGCATGGTCCATGTCACTGGACACCAAATGGCATCCTGCAGGCAGCGTCATGGAATTAATATCACAGCAGCCTCGGGGTCACGTGGAGGCTCATTCCTAGGGGAACTCACGCCCCCAGCAGATCTGCTTCTCGGCTCCTCCCCCTGCACCTCCGGCTTAGCCGGCTCTGCTCCTGCTCCTCAGGTGGTAATGGGGTGGACAGTTATTAACCCGTGGGCGGCTGTGTTTCTCCGGACCTTTAGGGGTTCACGTGAATTCTGCACAGAAGTCGACTTTACTAGTATCTTCTTCTCAGAAGAGGGATGCTGGAGCCACATGGGCTCTAACCCCTGACCTGACACTACAGAAGGAGAGTGGCTTTCTTGGGTCCCGACTTGTTTCCTTTCTCTAGGATGAATCGCCAAGGAGCTTGTCTCCCTTTCAAAAAAGGGAGTAACTTGTGTGAAAGGTAACACAGGGAGGGCGCCCTACAGTGAACTGGGCTGACTGACCTCCGGCAAGTTATCCAACTGGTAAGGGTCTCAGGTTCTTGAATCAGAAAACGCTTTTAAAAAATGGGAAAAAGAAGAATTACAATGCTGACCTCTTGGGGTGGTCATGAGGATTCGATGAGAAAAGGCAGGTGACGTGCCCAGCCCGGGGGTATGTCATGGACTGCCTTTCCTTCCTGGGGCCATGGCAGACGTTGCGAATCAACCAAAGCGCACTTTTCCGAGGAGGCTGGACTGCAGGGGCTCCAGACAGCCAGCGCTGCTGATGGGTAGATGGAAGCAGGCACTGGAGTTGGAGGCCATTTGCCATCTCTAGCCAAGCGCGTTTCTAGACCCCTGGGAGGTGCTGAAGAGGCAGGCACGGCTGTGGTTATTAAACAGAAGCGCTGCTGGCAAGGCGGTGGCCACAGCCCGGGCTGGCGTCCTGCAACTCCTCCAGGACTTTGAGCAGCTGCCCTTGTGGGTTCCCACTGCCTGCTGGTGCCCAACAGCTGGACTGCCCGCCTCGCATATCAGTATTTCAAAAGAGCTTCCGAGGTTAATGCATTTGATCCACGTTTCTCTATGTCTCTTTTCTCTTGTTTTAAACTGGGTGGATAGCACACTGGCTGTTGGTCAATCCCAGAGCTAATGGGGCTCCTTGAGGCTGGTAGCTCATTTTCATTTCCAGGAGAGGGGGGAAAGCCGGACTTGATTGAAAGCTATGGCATCTAGCGCCACCTATTGTTATATTGCTGCATCACTACCATTGCTGTCTATCTTGGGGTTCTTGGTAGCCTTAATTAATCTGCTCTTAGTTTATTTGGAAATATTTTTGTAATTTCTCTCATGCTACGTTTTTCATTTGTAATTTGTGGTTCCGTCTTGTAAAAAACCCAGAGACTCCTGATATAGGGACAAGGACAGGGACACTGCCTTGGCATGGTAGGTTCACAAAGCCTGTGTACCAAGCAGGTCTCTTAGTTCCCTCACAGACGTTAGGGGAGACTGGGCAGGTGCCAGGGGGAGCCCTGAGGTACAGAGAACACGTCTGACCTGATGTCACACAGAGACCTGGACTCCGAACCCACATCCTATTCTCCACCTGCGCCTGCCCTCCACCCCTGGCTCACACCTTGTCAGGGCCCTCAAAGCACAATTCCCATCCCATGTGTGATTCACCGCAAGTTTCTGGGGAGAGATAGAGGGGAGGATCACACTGCCTCTCATGGAAGAAAACCAATAAAACTCCTTTAAACATGTTTATCACACACACACCCCCCTCCTCTCTACCCCTGTCAGCTCCTCCCTCCCCGGCCCCAAGCTCCCTGCACACCCTGCATATTACACAAGTCGCCTTTACTAATGGGGACCATTCATCCTCTCTCTGTGCTTCTCCAGGGCCCGTCCCTCACACTCATCTTCCCCTCCACAAACCAATCACCACCTTAGAAAACAGAGAGGATTTAAGAAAACACACACACACACACTAGTACCTTTCCCTCTGACACGAAGGATTGGTGGGAAAGACTTAATTTTCTGGGAGGCTTAATAGTTGAAGACCCAAGTTCCAAATACTCTGGATGTATTAGTCAGAGTCCTTCAGAGAAACAGCACCAATGGGATGCATACAGACATAGGCATAAAGAGATGTATCGTGAAGAATCGGTTTATGTGATTCCGAAGGCTCCCTAGTCCCAAGCTCTGCTATTGTCCAACTGGAGAGGGGGAGAGCAGGTGGTGTAAGTTCTGAAAGCTGGCGGGCTCAAAACCCAGGAAGAGTCAATGTTTCAGTCAAGCTGAAGGCAGGGGAAACTGATGCCCTAACCCCATGATTGGCAAACTGTTGCTAGTGAGCCACATGTGGCTCTTTGGCCCCTTGAGTGTGGCTCTTCCACACAAAATACCATGTGCTGTGCGGGCACACACGTACAGTGCGATGGAAACTTCCTGGCCCATGTGCAGAAGTGGATTTTCGGCTCTCAAAAGAAATTTCAATCCTTGTACTGTTCATCTTGGGCTCTGTTGACCAATGAGTTTGCCGACCACTGGTCTAGCACAAAGGCCGCCAGGCCAGAGAGCTTCCCTGTTCAGCCCTTCGACTGATGGGATGAGGCCCATCCACAGCGGCGAGGACAATCTGCTCTTCTCAGTCTATCAATTTAAACGTTAAACTCCTCCAAAAACACGCTCAGAGAAATACCCATTCGACAAAATACATGACTGCTCTGTGTCCCAGGCAAGTTGAAACTCAAAATTAACCATCACAGCAGGATTCCAGTCTTGGCTCTGACAGCTGACCAGCTATGGGGCCTAGGATAGCATCCTCTGTGCTTCTTTCATTTCTCCTTCTGTAAAACGGGTCTTTTGATCACTGTCTGAAAGAAGCAAGTGAGGCTGGTGGCACAGTGCTGATGGGTAGCAATTCCATAACCACTTGTCAAGTTAGGAGCCTTGGGCATACCCTCGTTCCACAGCCCGCCCCGCTCACAAAGGAGCCGGCACACTCCACATTTTCTGGAACTTTCCAGGTTGCACAGCTAGAAAGCTGGGTGTGTATGTGAAAGATGATGATTTCTAAAGTAGAAATGAATTGCCGATAATTATAAATACTGCATAGATTGAACAGGTCATGGAGGCCACCAGACTGACATCTGTCTCTCGTCCACACTCCTCATTTATAGATGAGAAACTGAATCTCCTGGGTTTATAACAGTTAATGAATGGGAGCGACCATATTCCAGTAAAACTCCGCTTTACAAAGACCAGCAACAGGTCATAGTGTGCTGGCCCCTGGATTAGATAAGGGTGGGGAGGGTGCTGAGGAACACAAGCTAATGAGCTCCACCTCCTACTCCCTGTGTGACCTTGAATAAGTGGCTTAATCTCTCAGGTCCTGGATTTCCTTTTCAATAAAATAGGAATGAGGATAGCTCATCCCTGTTGGCATGAGGACTAAGTAAAACAATGGAAACAACACTCCCTCACCCAGGCTCCCACTCCGTCCTAGGCAAGCCACTCTCAGCTGCTCCCAGGTGGGGCATTCTCTGCCAGAGCGGACGTTGCTGGTGACAGATATGGGAAGTGTTTTGTAAGAGTTAAAGGTCCCTTTGATGGTGGATACACCGCACTGACACTCGGATAGATGATAGGATCTTGGGTTCAAACCCCCGGTTAGAACAACAGGAGGCAACTAATCAATATTTCTCTCTATCTCCCCCCCCTCACCCTTCCCTTCCCCTTTCTCAAATCAATAAAACCATATCCTCGGGTGAGGATTAATTTTTTAAAAAATAATTCAACAGCATACTTCATCATATTTCAGCTTGGAGGGTCTGCGTGTGAACAGGTAGGTACCTGCCTTATGTCTTTATGACAAAGAACCTTCAGGCTCCCTGAAGGGAAGTGCCCATCACCACCAGGACACCAACAAAAGCTTAAGGGTCTATCGGTGTGCAGCCAAGTTCCCTGGGCTCACGTGTCGCTCTCGCCATGGAGTGTACCCACTCTCTACCTCTATCTTTACCACCTCTCACATATATATATATATATATATATATATATATATATATATATATATATATATATATATATTATTGATTTTGTACAGAGAGAAAGGGAGAGAGATACAGGGTTAGAAACTGTTACGCCCAAGGACCACCAGGGAGCTGAGTCCCATGCAATAAACAAAAGAGCCTTTTTCCATGCTAGCATGGGCTCTGTCCCACTCACACCGGCAGCATGACGGAAGAGAGAGCGAATTTCGCCCAGTCCAGAGGTTTTACTCAGGCCGGTGGTGATGTCACTGCCTCGGCTGACCCTGATTGGTTGGGTGAGGGCTGGAGTCCAGCCACAGAATAGAGGATAACTCCGCCCTGCCCCACAGTGGAGTCAGGAGCCCATCCTCGCCCCGCCCTGCCCTCTCAGAAACATCGACGAGAGAGAGTCATTGACCAGCTGCCTCTTGCATGCAACCAAGGTACATGCCCTTGACCGGAATCGAACCCGGGACCTTTCAGTCCCCAAGCCGAAGCTCTATCCATTGAGCCAAACCAGTTTTGGCTACCGCCTCTCCTTAATGCGTCTGAAATATGTTCATCCTACTGCCTCTCCTCCCTCCCCTCACCACCCACAGAACCTCCCAGCTGTTCCCCGATGTCTGTATCAGCCCAAGTACATTTAGCAGGAAATCATTTCCATCTCAATCTGATTCTAGGAAGTAGATCAAATTATAAGAAATAACAAAGAGGGGTTGGGAACATTTTTACATAAAAGAAGAGAGAACCACAGATTATTTAAAAGATTGGCTTTCCGGCCATGACCTTCGGCAAATCGTCTTGATTTTCTGTTGTATAAAAATGTTTGTGACTGAAATTCAGTGGGCATGCTTTGGAGGTAATATCTGTAAATTCATAACTGGCAACTGCTCTCCCTTATTTGGCCCCCACCATGCAAGATGCGGCGTGGGCAGAATGAGGTAGAATCACAAACACGTGCTTTGATGTCACTGGAATTTGAGTTCAAACCCAGACTCAGCCTCTTACTAAAAGCATGGTGTTCTCAGCGTTTGAAGCAGCAGGTTGCTCCTCGATGAAATGGGAAGAGTAATACGGTGAGATCTAAATGGACTCGGGCACTTGGGCTCCTGTATGGCACCTGGATGAACAATGTTACTGGTAGGACAGCCTTAGCACCATTTCACAGATGGGGAAAGACTCAGGGAGGTATGTATGTAACTCGCCTGCGATGATTCAACACCTAAGTGGCAGAGCCGGGATGCCAACCTGAGCCTTTCAGACAACAAAGCAGCTCTTTCCCTGTATTCCTGCCACCTCAGCCGTCACTTTCCACCAAGTCGCTTCCAGTTCCAGCACGAGTTTTTTTTGTTTTGTTTTGTTTTGTTTTGTTAATCCTCACCTGAAGTTATTTTTTACAATGATTTTTAGAGAGAGTGGGAGAGAGGAGGCAGAGAGAGAGAGAAACATCCATATGAAAGACACCAATTGGTTGCCTTCTGCACATGCCCTAAGGCTGGGGATCAAACATGCAAACCAGGTACATGCCCTTAACTGGGAATTGAACCCATGACCCTGGGTGCCCAGCCTGACACTTTAACTACTGAGCCACGTTAGGGCCCAGTACATGAATATTAAATGTGAATATACCTGCCCCCCCAAAATCATCCCCACCTAAGACTTCGCTTTGAATCTGTCTGAGCTCTCTCCTCCCTCCCCACCCCCCCTGACCCCCCCCCCCACACACACACACACACACATCAGTGTTTACCCTGACTCCTGACTGAACACCTGGATTTCTCACAGTCCTGCTCCCAAGACCTAGGATAAGGTGACCAGAAGTCCCGCGTTTGGCAGGACAGTCCCGATTTTTAACAATTTGTCCGGAGTCCCGAGGCGTTTTTAAAAAGTCCCAATTTTTGGAAAGATTCTTTTAAATCTTTTGGACTTTTTTAAAACGCCATGGGACAAATCTTTAAAAATCGGGGCGGTCCCGCCAAAAGCGGGACGTCTGGTCACCTTATCCTAGGGCCGATGGCACTCCCCAGGGAAGCAAGGTCAGAACATTCAAGTCAGCTGCATTATGGCTCCTATGGAAGCCGGCTGCCCGGAGCCCTCACAGAGAGCAAGATCAAGGACATGAAAGAGATGGTGATGGGGTTGTACTCGGCTTTTATTTTCTCCTAAATTTTTCTACAGTGTTCATTAGCTAGTTTCATAACCAAAATACAATCTTAAATGTAGAGTTGAATTGCAAATGTGTCACCTGGGTGGGGAGACACATTCATCAGTGTGAGGGAGGAAATATTTAGCACCAGGTTGTTTGTCAGCGATAGGGACCTGAAGGATGTGAGGCCTAGAACATGCAAGTTCTGATGCAGGAGGAGGTGGTCCACACAGATCTATAGTACCCAACACTCCTCGGGGCGGTAGGAGGGTCCTGGATTCCCTAGACTTGTGGGTTTTGTTAATGATTTTGAGGGGACCTTGTGGGGAGGAAGAATTCTGGATATGCATCTAAGCCATGGAAAATTCTGGGGCTTAGGATCAAAAGATTAGGAATACACAAAGTTACCATCTGCAAAGAGAGAACTGCTTGATAGCCCCAAAGTGGCTGGTCAGAACCTGTAGCCAAGTATTTGCATAAACTATCACCTTAATCATTCGTTTTTTGACCTTCATTTCCATTTCCTGTTTCCCCATGGGGCTGGTCCCTGTAAACTCATTTCCCAGCCCCTTTCCAGCTGGCTTCCGGAGTGGGGTGGAACCGGCCTTCTGCCATCTCCAGCTTACCTCGCCATCACTAACTTGGCTTTTCAGCTCTTGCAACTCCTGCTCCCCTAAGTGAAATTCCCTGTATTGAACTACCCGCATGAGCTCTGATTTCCTGCCTAGACCCTGCAGAGTGCTTAATACAGTGCCTTAAAATAAACTATTAACTTTCATCATTTCAGACATTTAGATTACTCAACTTAAAATAGCATTGAAAAAATCACATTTTGCTTATATTGGTAGAATTAGTCAGAATTGCTTTATAAACACGAAAAACACTATTATTTTACTACAGAAGTCATATATGTAAATTAGTTTAAATTAAGGAAAAAAGATAACCCCATGTAAAAAAATTATTATTTATGTGTAATTCAAATGCCCCAAGATAATATTGCTATTGACAGTTTGTTATATTTCCTTCCAGCTTGTTTTATAATTAAGCATAAACTTTGCCGTCTATCGATGTTTTAAAACATAATTTATGTCAGGTTATACAACATTTTAGGAATTTCTATCGATTTTTATAAATATAAGTCTTAAAACTCTCTATGATCTAAGTACTTCATATTTTGTAACATGGATGTCGATAGCCACAATAAATACTAGCGCCAAATGCGAATGCATCACACACCGCTGTCTGGAGGGACTGTGATTTTACACCCCTTTCCCTGCTCCCCTCCCCGCCCCTCCCTACCCCATGCCTACTGCTCACATGGAGAAACATGTTGCTCACTATTGTTCACCGCACTGTTACAGACATGCTCACTGATGCCTTTTCATCCCCATGCATCATTTCCGTGGCTAGAATCAGAGCTGCCGGGCCAAAGGAGATGTCTTTCTAAGGTTTATCATCCGTATGGTGGTACTGCCATCACAAGGGATTTGTGAATGCTCTGTAATTGTGACTTGTGTCCATATCGAATGGTGTTTATAAGTCCCTGACCAGCAGACTGCCCTCACTCATAGCCAGTTATTACTGCCAGCTTATTACCACTGCAGTTAAACGGTGCTCATCATGAACACGGTTTCCTGAGAATCCTGCAAAATGCAGGCATAATTGCGGGGCATGTGGGAGGCTCCTGTCCTGCTAAAATGTTGTGTCAAGTTGAGGGCACAGTTCAGCTTCGCTGCTCTAGATTGTTTGGCACCATCAGGTCAATACAAATCTGCTCCGTTCCAATAGCGTGAATTCCTGGTGCACAGGCCACTAAAGTGAGGTGGGAATTGGGGGCGGGGGAGGTGAAATGTGGATAGTGTTGTCATTTCTTCCTGAGGAGGGTGAAATGAGACATTTATGAGAGTGATGGGCACATGGCTATGACATCAAGCAGGGTTTTGATCACGTAATTTCAAATACCTGGTGAGGAAATTAGAGTGTGTGTGTGTGTGTGTGTTGTTCACAAGTTATGTTCACTCACAATATATTTTAAGAAAGTCACTCTGGTCCTGAAGGAAAGAGTGAGTGGGGTGCTTAAAAGGATGGGGAAGAGAGGCGACCTGATTTACCTGCTCAAGCTCAACATGGCCAATCCCCCTGCCTTCACTACAAATGCACCAGGACAGGGGGCCCCTGATTTTGATGTCTCCAGGGAGAGGTGAGAGGGGTTAAGTGGACTAGACTGCCTTGGAGCGAATTTTAAAGAGCAAATTTATGGCTGCAGAAAACAGAAAAGCCTGTTGAAACTGGTTTAAATAATAAATAATAGTTACAAGAAGTCCTAGTGAAGCTTGACCAGTTCAATGAGGCACCCTGAGGTCACTTTTCCTTTGAAGATAGCACTAATAACAGAAGCCTCATTTTTAGATGCTTGCTATGCGTCGGGAATTTGGCAATTAATCTCACTGTCACAGCATGGTAGGAATTAGTACCCCATTCTGCTGATGAAACTGAGACCAGAGAGGTTGAGGAATTTGTCCAAAGTCACACAGCCAGTCGCCGGACGGAACCAGGATCAGAGCTCAGGTCTGCCTGTGTCCAAAGCCCCAGCTATTTCCACTGACCCACAAGGCCCCTCGTTGGTGTGGAAAGGACGCTGGGCTGCCCACACCCCCTCCAGCCTGGCCAGAGACCTCAGAGGAACACGCGAGCCCCCTGCAGCCTGGTTCCACTGGTAACAGTTGTACTAACATGTTTTTCTTTCACTTCTTGGCTTCCCATCAGGTCCCAGAGAAGCCAGAGAAGAGCATCAAGTATATGGAGAAGGAAATAGTAAACCTCAAAAAAGACCTGATGCGCAGCCGGTGGGTGAGCCCGCGTGGAATAACCCGAACAGCCTGACGGGGCGACCAGGCTCCCTACCGGGTGGCGCCCACAAGTCCCGGTGCCCCGCCCCAACCCTGACTTACAGGAGGGTAACCCTGTAAGGATGCATTTCCCGGTTGGACTTTTCAAAGAGTTCCTGCACCAGACTTCTGTCCCCCCTCCTGTCATGCCAGTATCCTGCCTAGACTCCCTTCTGCTTTCCTGCCTGGACCCCAATCCAATTCAGGAGAGTCCCTGTATTCTCCAAAAGTCTCATCGCTCGGGGTCTACAGCATAGTGGCTGAGAGTAGGGCAGGCTCAGTCTCACTAATGGCCCTGAAACCTGCCTGCTGGTGACCCTGGAGGACTCATTTAACCTCCCCGAGTCTCTGGGTCCTCAGCTGTGAAATGAATATAAAAGGAGGCTGTTAGAAGCACTGGGTGAAACGCCCGTGTGGCCTTAACACAGTGCCTTCTTGGCCCAGCCATCCCTTCCCTCCATGACAGTGGGAGCAAACTCAGATCTGGGCCCATTCCATTCATCCCCAGGCGGGGAGAGGGGATTCCTTTTCCTCTCCCCTTCACTCCTGCCTGGGAGCTGGAAGGATCCAAGGTGGGGTCATTTACAGGGCCCTGGGCCAGGCGACTCAAGGCACAGTAAGAGATGGAGGCTCTCTTAGCAAAAAATGCACAAGGCTGTGCCCAGGCGGGTAATGTAGGCAGCGTGGAAGGTCTGTTTATCTGAGTGTCTCTCACTGGGAGCCAGACCACAGTGCCAATCACAGGAGACGTTTCCTTTTTCCACCTCCACCATCTGGAAGCTCCTCCTCCCCCACTGCCCAGCTGCACCCCCACCCTTGACCTGTCTCGCAGCACAACTTGATGGGACTTGAGGACTGAGCCCCACAGGGGGCGGGAAGGTTAGGGCAAAGAAGGCGGGAGAAGGAAAGGGTGAAAGGGACTAAGGGCAGGGTCAAGACAGGACCCCAGAAAATGATATCTCGCCATTGACCACTGGAGGAATGGCCGTGTCAGCTCTGGAGGGTCTCTGGGCACCCACTGTCTAGCAGAAGCATAATGCAAGCCATGGGTGGCCGCACTGAAAAAAGAAAAGTGAATCTGGTAAAAGTAATTCTAATAATATATTTTACTTAAGCCAATATACCCAAGGTATTATCATTCAACATGTTGATAGATCCTACCTTACACATGTAATCAGAAAGAAAAGGTATCAATGAGACACTTTACATTCTGCTCTGAACACATGATGAAAAGTGATGAGAAATGATGATGAAAAACCCAAGTGTATTTTACGCTTAGAGCACGTATCAGTTTGGGCCAGACATATCCCAAGTACTCAATAGTTGTTATGAGTTGAATCGTGTTCCTTTTAAAATTCTTATCTTGAAGACCTAACCCTCCAATGTGACCGTATTTGAAGACAGGGCTGTCAAAGAGGTAATTAAGAGGGCCCTAACCAATAGGACTGGTGTCCTTATAAGAAGAGATGCTGGGAATATAAATTCACAGAGAAAAGGCCATGCCAGAACACAGCCAGCAGGTGCCCTCTGCAGGTCAAGGAGAGAGAAGCCTCGGCAGAAACCCACCCTACTGACACCTTGATCTTGGGCTTCCAGCCTCCCGAACTGGGAAAAAATGTCTGTTGTTTAAGCCAGTCTGTCTGAGATATTCTCTGACAGCCTGGCCACACGAATATAATAGCCAAGGTCGAGATAATGCTGCAGAGAATGTCCGGGCTCAAGGGGGTGATGGGCCTCCATCTCAGCGTCTCACATGGGGCCAAACTCGAAGGCAGCGTGTGAATGATGTGGCCATGAGAACTGAGAGCTAGGACCAGCAAGGACTCTGTGTTAGTTGTGGACACATGGCCTCCACAGTGTTTGAAAACAGGCTGGAGGGCTTTGGAGGCTGATGCCTTGGGAAGCCTAATGCCCCAGGGACAGGGAAGACGTAGGGTCAGGAAGCCAAGAGTTATCTGAGTAGGGACAGCATCATGGCTGAAGATGGGCCTCCCAATGGGATTTGTGCTCGGCCCATGGTTGCACTTGGAGGACATCCCAGGCTTCAGAGGGAACCTGGATCAGAGGGAAGGTACGAGATACAGAGCCATCTGCATGCCATGGCATCAATCACTCAGAACAGACTCTGGCCATACACAGCCATGAAGACTATGCGAGTCCTTAACAGCTGAATATTATGAGCCTTGAGGTGGATGATTCTAAACCAGATCCCCAGCTATAAGTACAGACTAGAATCTAGAGCCTGAGACCTGAGAATTTCCACAATCATCTCTAGAGCAGACAAAAGCCGAGAGGAGAAGTACCAGGAGACGCTTGGAGCTGTGTTAAGTCCCAGGTACCAAGCCTCACCCAACCCAGCCCAAGGAGGGCAACAAGCAGTGTTGAGCCCACTTGTAACCAGAACCAATTGCTAAATTTTCAGGAAATTTTCAAGCCAATTATCAAACACAGCTATTGTTAAAAATTAAATTGAATAAACTTACAATTAAATATATGATATTAAAGCACAGGCGATAGAAACTCACCATTTCCTAATGACTTCATAGATTTCCCTGTTGCTACCTACGTGCCTGAGGTTATTTCTGTCTGATGGGCAGAGTGTAAGTGAGGCTACCGCAAGTTTCTGCCCAGCTCCGCATTCCCTCACATCACACGGGCGGCTCAAGGTCAGCCACGAAGGCAATACTTACGTCACAGAAATCAGCAAACACTACAAATCAGGGCTTGCTGGTCCCCTCCCAGTTAAACACTCCTGGGAACATCCCCCCGCCCCCAAATAACCAGGGGTGACCTTCCCACTCACCCAGTCTAACAGAGGGGCTTGGCTAAAGGTGATTTGGACAGTGGCATGGCTGCCGTCCTTGAGTTGGCAAGGGGAGTCTCGCTCTCCTGCGCGATGCACTGACGTGGCTCTGAAACTAGCTCGAATGTAACATCCCCGTGGAACAGGCTAGCCTGCCCAAGGTCTGGACGGGAAGGAGGAGAATGTGGGGAAAGCCAGACAGAAAAGCCACAGCAAGAAAGCAAGAATTGACAATAAACCGTCCCACTTGGCCACTCTCCTGGATCCTACTGGCACTTAAGGAGGCGGTGACCCCCCTTCCAAAGAAAACACCCTGCTTTCCAGGGAATCGCCTCTTTGAAAAGAGGTGCAACTCCCACAGCCCCACCTCCCATGGCCAGATGAGGCGAATTATTAGCAAAGATGATGTTGTCTTCTCCACGTCATGGTTTCCAAGTCCACTTCGCCTATGAGAACCCAGCCAGACACCTTGACTATCTGCTAGAGTCTAGACTATTATTTAAAACTTCAGCCCTCTTGTAATTCAATCGCACCATCCCTGCCTTCATGGCCCATTGAACACGATGCTAAGAAGAATAAAAACCTAACTGCTCTCCTCTTCGCCGGCTCCGCCAGATGTTTGGAGGTGGCAAAGCCCGCTTCGCCCTCAGTGGCCCCAGTTCTTGCAAGTCAACGCGGGAGCATCTGCGCATGCCCAGTTCTTTGACAGGTTGACTGTAGAAGCCAACCTCGTCCCTTCCCCGATGCTGCGGGTGCTTTGCGTTGGGAGTGTTTTAAGGAAAAAGAAACACCTCGGCAACTCGAACAACTGGAAAGTTGAACCTGCAGCCATGATTTCCCATGGTAACGCTGCGTTAGGTACAGGCGATAGCAAGTACACAGTGAGGAGCGGCAGACCCCGGCAGGCACGCAGTATGCACAGAGTCTGAGACCTTTGATGGACAGTTGAAGCCAGGCAATTAAAGAGAATAAGGGTGGGTTTTGGCGAAGGAAGGAGCTATTTTCTTTGCACCAGGTTAGGCATGGTTCCTCTTTCGTTTTTTGTGCACATTCATTTTCTTCAACAAAAATGAGTACCAGGCATGGCCAGGTGTACACGGGCATCCTTGTATAAACTGGAGACAGGGCGATGAACAGAACAGACAAGAGACCTGTGAACGGGAGGCAATGATGTGTGTTATAATGGGATGTAAGCAACCAGCACGAGAAACTAACCTCACCCAAACCCCTTTATGAAGGAGGCTGATTTTAATTAGTGGATTTAAATAGCTGGAAAACATGTCTTTGACCTAGATGTTTATTACTGTTCTCAGTAGTTTCTACATCTCATCATTCAACACCCAGGACCTCCCCATCCGTAGCCTGCAAACAGGAACATCCTCCTTTAGAAGTTCGAGCCTGATTCTTCCCACAGTCCCCACCCCTGGATTTGAGACTTGCCTCAAAGCCCCAGAACATTTAAGATCGTGGATTTATATACGGTCAATACCCTGGACGCAGCAAAGCGAAGGCTTCTGAATTGCACTTTATAAATCATTCAAAGAAGACCTTAGTGCACGCCACTCCTCCCCCCATCCCCCTTCACATCAACCTCATACCCTGCAGCCAGCAGGCAGACATTAATAAAGGCAAATGCTTGGCCCCATGTCCTTAGCCCAGAACCGATAAACAGCCACATACCCAAAGGGTAGGTCACTGCCGAGGGCCCGAGGAACCTGGCTCAGGTTAATTGCATTTTTATCATCTGGAATGTGACCTGGGTTTCCTGCCCATTTTTTCTCTGTTTTGGTGACTTCCTGTGTCTTGGACGCCTCTAGTCAGCCATAGTCCTAGGGCAGGTTTTCCTCCCTGCTTTTTTCACACCACTGTCCACCAGAGGCAAGCGTCTTTATTTCCTCTCCTTGTGGCCGGGGCTGCCTCAGAGGATTCCATGACATAAAGAATTTAACCAGAAGATCAAAGTTGAGCATCAAAATATCTTGAAACCTTGAGCCTTTTGCCACAAAAGGGCCTACTCAAAACTCTGTTTTCTGAAATTCTTCACCAGATAACACGTAGTGTGCTCCGCCTTAGAGCCAGCCTTGGAGGGCTCGCCTAGCACAGGTGAAAATGGCTTTGGGGGCAGCTGTGGGTTCAAGTCCCAGCTCTTCCAGTTATTAGCTGGGTGGCCACGGAGCAAATGCATTCACTCTGTAGACCTCAGTTTCTTCTTCTATGATATGGGACATAACAGAGTGGGTGATTAAGAAATAGCTGTTGAATGAATGAACGCAGGCATGCTTCAGAATTCCCCTGGTAGTTCCTAGGTATCAGGCTCAGGGGAACGGAGGGAAAAAGGTGGGTGACTAGATGCATCCTTAAAAAGATCGTGTGGGGAGGCTGGGCCAGGAAGGAACCTACTTCAGGGCAACAAGCATAGGCCCAGCGTCTGTCCCATGAGCCCACACAGGCTTTGAGCCAGACTTTTTGGGTTCAAATCCCAGCTCCTTCACTTTGAGCCAGACTTTTTGGGTCCAAATCCAGCCACGTAGTGATGAACGGCTTGCCTAGTTTCTCTGATCCCCAAAATGGAGAATTACAAAAACACTCTCCACCTTGCAGGGCCCTTGTGCAGATTAAATGAATTAATACACATAAAGCACTCAGCAGAGTGCCTGGCCGTGGTCAGTGCTCAGTAAATGGTAGCTGTGTGTATTACATCATTCACGTTCCCGAATGACTGTTTTTACACGGATGTCTCCCCGTCCCCAGTCATGGGGCTGCAGCCAGCATGTCGCACCAGATCCCAGATTCTGAACCTGGGAAGGCTAAGCTTTCAGCACAGCTGGAGCCAACAGGATGGGGGGAGGGGAGACAAAGTCAAGTTGTGGAGGCTGTGCAAATGCAGCTGTGAGTGCTGGATTTCCATATTAATTTTAAATCTCTTCCTATTGGAATTGTTCAACAAGCCATTACTCTAATGGATGCAACCACAGGCTGAACAATAAAGCACTAATCCACCACTTAGCGTAGATGCTGCATGCATTAAGCCCTGTAATTTTTCTAACTTTCTATTGAAATATAACGCGATACAGGAAAGCACACAAACCACTCAACTGACATTCACAAAGTGAACACACCCAACGTCAAGAAAGGAAACATGACGGAGGTCCCCCCAAAAACCTCCTCAGGTCCCCTCCCGGTCACTACCCCACCCCGAAGAAAACCACTGTCCTGATTTCTGAACTTGGGTTAGTTTGTCCTGTTTGAACTTAAAATAAGTGAAATTGTACAGCTGGCTTTTCCCCACTCAATATTGTGTTTCTGAGAGTTATCACACTGCCATTCTCTCTCAGTTTTTTAATAGTTTACACTGTAGGAAGATAGCACATGCCCGTTCTAGTATTGATGGACACTGGGGCCGTTCCATGTTGGGGCTATTATGAAAAGAGCTGCTGTGAGCATTCATGCACATGTTTGTTTATGCATGCATGTGTGTGTGTGTGTGTATTTTTGTTGTTGGTGGTGGTTTTGCTGAACATATTTATGCACTTCTGGTGAAAATATACCTAAAAGTGGAATTGTTGACTCACAGAGTTTGCATATGCTCAGTTTCCAAACTAGCAAACAAACCCTATATTTTAAAGAACTTTAAAAATATATACAAATAAACGAATCTTGAAAAACTAGAAAATATAGATAAGTCTATATAAATCAGCAATGAAGAACCACCCACAATTATATCACTCTTATTCACATTTTGGCATAACAACTTTCAGTATTTTTCTATACAGACTCAGGTATATTTTTTTAACCAATAAAAACCCCATTCTGCATGTACCATTTGGTAACCTGATTTTTATTTAGCAATAGATTGTAAACATCTTCCATGTCAACAACTTCACTTTTAAAACCTTTTAGTAAGAAAATGTTCAAATGCCTATAAAGGCAGACAGGGCTTGATCAGATGACTCCCCAACAGTCAGCTATCTGTGCATGGGCAGTTACCTTCGGGCTCCAGAATGCCCAGTTCATGCTCAATCTGAGAGAACTAGGGTCTAACCAAAGTGTCTTCTGGCCCTCTTCCTGAGAGACTCGTAGGGAGACCACACTGGTGTTTGTTTTGTTTTGTGGAAACTCAGACATATGCCATGGATCATTTCACTAGACTGACAAAGACAGGGAGTGGAATGTTTCCCCAAAGTCACACTCACCACAGCCTCCCCTAGCCACACCCCACCGGGCTAGAGGGTCCCCCTACAAAACTGCTTGGGCTTGTCCTCCCAAAATTTCCCACACTAATGAGAACAAATTCAGCAAGAATGCTCACAGTACTTTCCTGCCCGGAGCTAAAAAAAAAAATGCAAGACAGCCAAACCAAACAGCCTGAGGAGTCAAACCTCCTGAGAAGTGTCACAAATGGTGCTTCCAGAGAGTTCCCTGAAGTGACATCTGGGGGAGACAGAGTTGGGGAGTGAGGAGAATCTGAATATGTTGGTGCTGCTGTGGGAGGCCTGCGGGGGCCCCCCTTAAAGAAAAGGCATGCTGGCCCCTCAGCGCACCTGGCTGGGGGTTAGCTTTAGGGATTGTCTCGGTGAGAGTGATGAGCGCCAAACAAGAGCTTCCTGGGTGCAGAGTTCAGGAAACCAGCTAGAACATCGTTTTTGCAAGACGCTCTTTAAAGCAGAAGAGCTTACGCAGGGTCCGTTCACTAGAGCCAGAACCAAACAGCCAGTTACAGTGGGAGCCTCACCTCCAGCTCTGCCTTGAGACGGCTCCAAAGTGCACATCAGCTGCCAAGCGCCCGGAGGCCCGTGCACTGCTCCTGACTCGCTCCTACCATCCCCCACACGCAGGGCTGGGGGTGGGGGTGGGGGTGGGAGTGTTCAGATCCGGGCTGCCCCTTGCACAGCTCCAGGGCCACAGCTTCACAATGGACACTCCAGGGTGAATGGTAACCCCGAAATGCAACTTGTACAATACAGTGTTAGCAACACCCTGGGCTGTACAATCAAGCAGCCCTTCAGGGATAGTCACACTCACATAAAAGTAAGATCTTACAGCGCTCTGGGAGGGGAGAGGGGTGAAATCACAGGCACATTGCTAGTAAGAGTGTCTATTGTGGTTCACAAACCAGACACAGTCTTAACAGATGTGTGTTCAGGCTCATTTACCTTTTACCAGCTACACACACACACACCCCCCCCTACATCTCTACGTGTGTGCCTATTTGGTGTAGAAGAGGAAAGGACCAAAGGAGAGCAAATAGGGAGTCAGGAGGTGTCCCAGGCAGAGAAAACAATCTACACATGAGGACCTCAGTCAGAGGGGACCTGGGAGGCTAGTGACTAAAGACCTTTTACCAGTTCCTGCTCTGTCAGGCACTGGGCTAGGACATGATGTCAGGATGTCTCAAATGGGAGAGGAAGGGGAGAGAAGGTTGCCTGATTTGGGGGACCAGACAGGTAAGAGGCTAGTTTCCAATGATACAGCTTAGCAGACCCTGGGGAGAGGGGGAGGGGGAGGGGAGGGAGCCGGCCTGCAGTCCTGGGCAGAGGTTTGCGTCTTCTAGGACCTGTCTGATTGCACCCGGACAAGGACACTCAGTAGCAGATGGTCACCCCACCCCACGTTCAAGGGGCCACCAGAAGCATCTTCTCACGATGACAGGCAGGACCAAGTTGTGGATTCAGGAAGGAAGCCTTTGACCGCACACCCCCTCCAATGGCTCTGCCTCTCGGACCCCGGGGGCGTCCCTGGTGCTGGCAATGAGTGGAGATGCCATTGCAAACTCCGGGCCTCCCGCAAGTCCTCCCTGCTTCACCCAGCAGAACGTGGGTATAATAGAAAGATGGCAGGCCGGTGGCCGGGTGCCTCACTCCGCTGCCTGTTGTCTGCCTCCAATTATAAGCCGGGCGTGCCCTGCAAACCGTCCATGCATCCAGCAAAAGCCTCTCCTCCCGCTAATGCATTTTTTATGTCCACACGGCAGGTCCATAGGAGAACCCTCCCTTTCGTGCCAGTTAGCCATTAAGCGCAGCAGGTAATGATGGGTATTGCAGGGTGGTGGGGTTTGCATTCTTTAAAAAAAAAAGTCAGTTTATCTCAGAACCGGAAACGGCCGCTGAACTGCCTCCAAATGCTCCCTGCGCCCCCAGCCTCCCAGGCGGCAGGCAGTCTGTGAGCTGACAGGCGGCGGTGGTCAAGACAGCGGCTCCGGATTCAGACAGACCAGGGTCCAATCGCCGAGCCTTCCCACCATCTCATTTGGTGACTTTAGGCTTTGGCTGCAATTGTGTGAGCCTCAGTTTCCCCATCTCTGAAACTGTAACACCCGCCTTGGGAGTCTGCTGTAGGGATTAAATGAAATAACGCTGTGGGGCATCAGGGTCCTGAAAACAGGGATCGAGTGCTCTGTGAGGAGGGACTATCGTTAGGATGGATTTGTAAGCCCGAGTCCTCCCCAAGACTTTCGCCTCAGGATAGCTAGCTGCTTCTGCATCCCCCAGCATCATCTGCTGCGAAGTAAGACGGGGTAAATAGACCAGAAGTGGGGGGTGGAGGGGAGCATTAGACTCCTTTGCAAGGCAGACCTGCCAGCATTCCCTTTGCAAGGAGGTTCAGCACTCCTGAGAGCAGTTGCCTAGAAACCGGAGCTGCGGTGGGCTGCTGCTGCCTCCCTGAAGTCCCCCTAATTGGGATGCATGCAGGACTGTTAGTTGACACTTGGCAGGTTTTCCTCCTTCCTCCTCGGCAGAGATGCGGTCCCTCCTCCGAGTGCTGACTCACATTCATTAAGGCGTAGCCATGGGCCGCGGCACCCAGAAGCCAGTGCGGATGGCAGCCCTGTCAGCACCCTCTGACAAAATGGCCACATCAGGTCGGCCGCTCTGTTTGCACTTCAGGATGTTCACCAGGTTTGGGGGGCAGGGCGGGGTGTGAACTAGGTGAGTGTGTGTGAACAGTGCGGTTACATGAACATGCCACGTCCAGGAGGTGGTACCATCAATCAAGGAGGAGACGTGCCTACTGTGTCACTGATATCTACGCTGGCTCTTCGGTCCCTTCAGGGGTTTAGACACCATGTGGAGCCATTTGGCATGAGGCAGGTCAGAGACGGCGTTATGAGCTAAAGAAATAACTTTCCTGAGAGGCCCATGGGGAGCCTGTGTCATTTGATCACTTCTTCCAGAACTCAGTGATAGGCGCGCTCCCAGCTGAAAAAGCGCATGGCTCAAAGGCAACCACTCGTCTCCAGCCCGTCTGGATGAGTCGGCGTCTGCACAGACGGTTCTGCACACCTACTCCACCCAAAGACAGCATCCACGTTGGTGGTGGCGTCATTGGCACACGCTCCAAAGTCGCATGCATTTCACTGGGGCTTGAAATGCAAGGGTTTCTAATGCTTTAGTTATTCATGCAATAAGTATTTTCTGAGGACTCCCTATGTGCCGGTTCTGGGGATGCAGAAATATTTAGAAATTGTTCTGACCCTCAAGGAGCTCAGATTGGGTTGGAGGTGGGAGGATGGAGTTCAAGGACAGGCAAGTCAACTAGTAGCTCAGGATCACACAGATGGGGTGGGGAGGGGGGCCGAACCAGCCTGGGAAAAGCAGAGGTGACTACCTCTCTGTACTTCCATCGCCTCACTGTAAAAGGGGCTAATAGGATGACTCACAGCAGCCTTGGAGGATTATCTGAAGAAGTTAGAGATCAGTAGCCATAAAGCTTTTTCACAGTCACTGCCACATGGTATTCATCTTCTAGCTGTGATGGTGGTGGTGTGGTGGTGACAGTTATTCCTACTTTCTGGAACAGAGAGGTTAATTATTCTGCCTAAATCACACAGCCAGGTGTTGGTGGGATTGGAGTTAGAACCCGGCAGTCTAACTGACATTAATGTACATCCCACTTTTGCCCACACCCATATCATTTCCCAGTGTCACCTGTGAAACATCACCAGACTGTAATGTGGGTTCCTTCCATTCTTCTTCCCCTCTTTTCCTTCCTCTCTTTTTCCTCCTCCTCCTTTTCCTCTTGCTTCATTTTCTTTAGTGAAAACCTGAGCTAGAGATTAAGTAAAGAAGGAACCCAGGAAAGAAAAGCACTTATAATTAGACATTTTCTGCATGTAATTTCTTAGTTAGCAGGGCAGAGGTTAATTCCCTGGCCCTTTAGTTTAATAAATTTCATTACATACATGATAACCAAGCATTTCTCCTACCCACCATGGACAGAGATTCACAAACCTTTATGAACTACCGCGTAAGGCAATTTACCAAATCCCCACATAACCTCGGTCTAATTAGGCTCTTTTGGCTGCCACCCTTAGAGAAGAGAACCTCCTAGGCTCAACGCCTGAACCGAGTGCCACTTCCCAGAAGCCTGCGGGGCTCAGAGCCAAACCGCTGTCCTGGCTGTGGCCATAGCCAGAGAGTTGCAGCCGCAGTCATTCATGGCTTTGATGGTGGTGGGGGTGATGATGCCCGTGACAATAATTGCTGCCACTTACTGGATACCTCTGCTGTGCCAGGCACCACGCTAAATGCCTCTCATGTATGATTTCCACCGTATCCATTCATTTCCCAGTTTTACAGAGGAGGGAAGTGCACCTCAAACAGGTGGAAATGACTCGCCCAAAGTCATGGACATTGAGGAGAAGGAAACCATTAAAGCTGACCATTAAAGCTGAGCAGACCTTTCCCACGTCCGTGCATTTCCTCATGCAGCACTCCAGGACCAGCCACCTGGGCTCAGATTCCAGCTCCACAGCTAGGAACCCTGTGGTCAGACATCCGGACCTCTCCAAGCCTTAGTTTGCTCATCAGCCAAATAGGAAGGGGGCAAATAGGAAGGGGGCAAATAGGAGGGGGGAAATAGGAAGGGAAGAAATAGGAAGGGGGCAAATAGGAAGGGGGCAAATAGGCAGGGGCAAATAGAAAGGGGGAAATAGGAAGGAGGCAAATAGGAGGGGCAAATAGAAAGGGGGCCAAAGGGAACAAAAGTAATGTATCCACTTTACAGGCAAACCAAATTACTCCAGCCACCCTAGGTGGCATCCTCAGCTGAAGCCACTCTATGTTTCACCTTCTTCCAATTCAAATAGCACCTGCTGGGTGCACGTTTGTCCAGCACTCAGAAATGCCACGCAAGTTTTGCAAAGGAGCCAGAAAGAATACTAGTGAAGCAGCCAAAGTGACTTTCCCACCGAGAGTCAAGGCTCCTAAGCCTTTATCACAGTCGCACGGCATCTTTCTTCCACCTGATTTATGGCCTCAAGGAATCCGGGAACAGCCCTTTTCTGTTTGGGCTGAGCCGTTCCGAAAGGAGAGAAATCCATCCTGAGCTCTTGATCCGACTCCGCAAAGCTCTCATTGTTGGGCATTACAATTAGCAGATGACCTAGGGATGGTAAAGCGATGTTCCAATGTGACTTAATAAGAACGTGGCTGCACGGAGCACTCAGAATATGTTTGCAATCAATTTGCTGTACGCACAATATGCTACCAGAGCAATCTTTTGTGTTTTCATTTGACCTTTATCTCTGGCAATCTTGTCCTATAAAGAAGAGTGAAATCTCCCCTGCAAATCATTAGCAGTCGGGAAGTGTCTAATTTGGATGCTGACAAAGATATTAACTTGTGGGGGGGTGAACAATACAACGCATCCTTTTGTCAGAAAGGCAGTTCAAAAGCGGTGTTGTGACTACAGTTGACTGAAGTTCAATTACTGTAATAAATGTATTCCAAATTTCATCTCAATTGCATTTGCATTTTAATGAATGATTCTCACCTTCTTGTCAATTTGGCAGCCGGGCTAGATTTATTAAGTTATTGTATAAACAGGGCATTCTAATGCGGGAATTTAAATGCAAAAATATTTGCTCGGTGTGCATTTGAACTGGGGCCGCGTTATTAATTCGCCTGTTGCATGAGTTGCCTGAAAATTCCAGAATTTGAGAAGAGCGTTTTAGATCCTTCTGGCCATCCTCCTTGGCCTCTCTCCTCTGAAATCAATATCGAATATGTCCGGGTGGGCTGACAAAGCAAGGTGGGGGAGCCAGCTAGATGAAGCAGCCTCTCCAGGCCGCCAGCCTCCACAGACTGGAGAGAGACTGAATTACTGGCTGTGGTTTGCAAACAGTAAAATGTGTTCAGTGAAAGGTTCCTATGTAGGTAACCCCCTTCGGTAAGAGCAGGACACCCCTGAAATCGGGCTGCTAGACGTGTTTGTTCACCTAAATGTCATTCCTTCTTCAAGGAAGCACTCCTGGCTTTATAGCCCCATATTTCTTGCAGGCAGAGACGGAAAATGTGAGTGAAAAACAGCTGGATGCAAAGCTATAATGCCATTAAAAGGGGTGTGTGTGTGTGTGTGTGGGTGTGTGTGTGTGTGTGTGTGACATTTGGGCTGTTGGTTTTTTGACAAAGTGATTTGCAGTGGTTGATCCCATGCCCCCATAATAGAAAGGGTAACCTAAGTTCCATTCATGGCCTCCAAATTGTCCAGCACTCCACAGCTTCTTGCAAGCCTGCCCCCTGTCTCTCCCCCCCCCCCCCCCAGTGAAGATAACTGGGACTGTGTTGAGATGACCTTCAGTCCTAGTGTCCTGTAGGCCCTGAGGATGGAAGCTGACTCGGGACAGTTATTGCAAGCAGAGTGCCCTCGAGGGTCTGTCTCCTGCAGACACACTGAAAGAGCTGTCTGAGATGAGCTGGCTGCTAGCATGTGCTGAAGGTTTCATCTCAAACTTGTAGCAAGGGAATTGGCCTTCTGATCAAGCCCACTGAAGCTTTCTTTCTGGAGTTGTTGTTTTGTTAATAAAGGGAAGAGGGTGGCTGGACCAGTACAACTCACATTTCAAGGTGCATAGGAATTACTGGGGGGTCCTGTTAAATGCAGATTTTTACTCAGGAGGCCTTACCAGGGCCCAAGATTCTGTGTTTCTGACAAGCTCTCAAGCCATGAGGATGCTGCTGGTCCAGGGACCACATGCTGAGTAGCAAGAAGCCAGAGAGCATCACTCAAGGGAGAAATGGATAGTTAAAGGCCAACAGCTTTGTTACAAGTCTGAAGGGCCGCCTGTGTGGTTAAATCTAACACCCCAGAAAGAACTCTTAACCTCATTAGACTCTAATGATTAGAGGATATCAGAAAATTGGCCAAATATTTTACCAGATATGCTAGATGCTTCTCAGAAGGGGCTGTTAATTACTCTCTGATCCAAGTTCTGTTCCAGACCATTTTTTCTTGGGCCTGAGGCAATTTCTTTCTTAATACCATGTTTTTATCATATTTAAGAGGCACTTTTTTCACATTTGAACATCTCTGAACTGGAGATGCAATGTACAATCATGACTTAATGTAATTGGCATGGGTGTTTTCTTCTTCGAGGTTCATGAAATAATAGTATGTCTTATAAGGGATGATGCACTGATCAGCTATTTTCACCTTAATGCAAAAATATTTGCTCTGTGTGCATTTGAACTGGGGCTGTGTAACAAGATGTCCCCAAAACTCTGTGACTTTTAGTATTTCTTCCTTGCTCGAATGTCTGTAGGTTAGCTGGGGTTTTACTGATCTAGGCTAACATTAGCAATGTTCAGGTCTATTCCATGCCTTCCTCATTCTTCTGGATTTATGAAATAATGAGATTTCTTTCCTTGTCAAAGACCTAAATGAGCAAGCTTATGTCAAGCATCTACTCAGATGCTTACATCAAGTCACATCTGCTAACATCCCATTGGCCAAAGAAGTTACATGGCAAAGCCTAAAGAAAGGGGGAAGGGGATGCAAGTATTTGCCAACAGTGGCCGAATGTGTCTTGGACTAGACCAGTGGTCGGCAAACTCATTAGTCAACAGAGCCAAATATCAACAGTTCAACGATTGAGATTTCTTTTGAGAGCCAAAGTTTTTAAACTTAAACTTCTTCTAACACCACTTCTTCAGAATAGACTTACCCACTCCATAGTATTTTTTGGAAGAGCCACACTCAAGAGGCCAAAGAGCTACATGTGGTTCTTGAGCCCAAGTTTGCCGACCAGGGGACTAGGTGAAGCAAGGTCCAGAGGGGAAAGGCAAGCTGCCAGTTTTTCTTCTGCGAGCCTAGAGATGAACTCTGCAAAGCAGCCCACCGACACACATGCTAAGCTTTAAAGCTTCCTCTGAATGTGCATGCCCCGCACAGGTGGAGAGAGAAGTTGTGAATCGCCCCACAGGCTTCCAATCCCTGTTGTGCTCCTTTCCGCTGTGTGACCCTTGTCATCTTCATCTTCCCCTGTTTTCTCATCTGTGAATCACACCAACCTCTCAGGACTCTTGGGTAAACCGACAATAATAATAGCTCCCAATCGCTGAATCCTAGGTACTAGGCTCTTGATGTCACAATCCATTTCATTTAATCCTCCCAACAGCCCTCTGAGGCCAGGACTCATATTTTCCCCGTTTGAAGGTGAAGAGGTTGGCAGCCTGCCTACGGGAGTGGCACAGTAGAGATCCCATCCCAGGGCAGCTGCCCAAGCCTTACTCTGCAGACACCTGCCTTCATGTCTGAAGGTGCTGGGACTGAAGCCCGGGCTGCCTACTCCTCCATCTGTCCGTCTCACCTAATCCCTGCTGAGTGCGTCCGAGTGGCCACAGGAACACTCCTCATCCATCAGCTCGCACAGAGAACCTATGCCCCTTAAAGATGAAAGCCCACCCCATGCGCTGGTTAAGAGGAAGTTGCATTGGGTGGAGAAAACTTTTCCTTCTCTAACCTGCTTCTTCCCTGCTCTTGCCTGACGCAGTTAATTATTTCACTCCCCATTGTTCCTCCTGCTATGTTAGCCAGGGGAGTTTTCCATTGTGAAAAGCAGTGAGCAAGAGGCCCGAGTGAGTGGATTGAAAGGTGAACACTGCTCTTCCCTGCAAATAGCTCCCTTCACACAAATAGCCTGTAATCAGCAATAATGATGGAGAAAATGTAGGGAATTAAATGGGAATTTGCTAAAATATTAAGCATCTTTTAAATGGGCTTCCGTGTGCCAGGGGAGCATTTCAAGCTTGGCAGATGGACATCCTGCAGCCTCAAGTTCCCAGAATAGACTGGTGTGTCTGACATGAGGGTCCAGACCCTCCCCCCAACTCTGTTCGTCTCGCACACAGTCTTTCCAGAGGCCTGGCAGGTGGCAGTCTGGCTGCCTGCGTTGAAGAGGGGCCGCAGTTCCACCAGAAAACTTGCTTGCTAGAGTTCCTCCAATTGGCCAGCACCAGCTCCCCTATTTCTTTCTGTGAGTTATTGACAAGACAGGCATTCATCACTGCATTTCAGGGTGTGTTACAGACTTGGCTTTTCACAGTGTCCTCCTGTACAGGTCCTTGAGAGAAATCTCTTCCTAGTTTCAGGACAAGGAATAGCTAGGCAACACCTGAACCACTTTTTAAAAATCCTCTGGGCATTAGAAATCACATGAGGGATTGTGTTTCCCTCTTTGCATTGGCCACTAGGATGCTCAGGGCCAAATCTGTGCATTAGATCATGTGGCATGGATTTTGATACTTGTCTCACCTGATTTAATTTTCTTATTTTCCCTGCCTTTTTATTTTTCTTTTCTGCCTCTAATACTTTTTGGAATAAGGGCACAAATAAGTCAAGTAAATAAATCTATCACCAACCTCCTAATTATGACCCCCCAAAAATAACTAAGATGCAAATTCTTAGAGGATATGATCACCTTTGCAGTGCCAATGCCTTAAACAGAACTTGAAACTGAATAAGTGCCCAGCACAGAATCTGACACATAGCAGATACCCAGCCCAGGACCTGGAACATAATATTCAAGCCCTCTGATTCAGTGCACCATGGACCATCTGCCAGTCCCTTGTTATAAAATTAATTCATTGGGATGTTATTAACATCAAAGGAAATAAAAAGAGTTAGGCTGTTCCATGAGTGGAGGACTAGGTGTTCGCTCATACTGCATTCTTGTCCTAAGGCAGCCCTCACACAGTACTGCCAATCGGGTGGCTTAAGCGACAGAAAGGCATTGTCTCACACGTTTGGATGCTAGAAGTCCAAGATCAGGGTGTCAGGAGGGCTAGTTTCTCCTGAGGACTGTGGGAATTTGCTCCACGACTCTGCCCTAGCAGAATGGTGATCTTTGGCATCCCTTGACCTATGGAAGCATCACCTCATCTCTGCCTTCACCTTCACGTGACATTCTACTTGCATGCGTGTCTTTGTCCAAATGTCTCCCTTTTATAAGGACATCCGTCATATCGAATGAGGGGTCAACCCTACTCCAACATAGCCTCACCCTAACTAATTACATCTGCAATGACCCTATTTCCAAATAAGGTCCCATTCAGATGTACTGGGGGTTAAGACTTCCAACAACAAATTTTGGGGGAATACAATTCCTTCTATAACGCAAACATTTCAAGATCTAATTGGTAACAAGTTCTGCGGGGAAAGGTGGGGGCTTTTGTCCAGTTACACACTGAAGTCGGAGCCCACAGCTCACTGAGCTGACTGGGTCTGCCAGCGTCCCTGGGGCCCTCCCACAGCCACGGCGACGGCCACACAGGATGGATGTGCTCTACCTCCTGCGTGTCCCCTACAGGGACTTGATCCAACAACCTTCCAGTGCCCAGGATGACACCCAACCGAGCCACACCAGCCAGGGCAAGACAGTGTCTTTCTTTATAGTCAACTCATATGTCTCCATCTCTCTAGGTACCTGATTCGGTCTGTGATGATAGGTCGCGGGTACTTTTCCATGCTGAGGGAGGAGAGTACACTGAAAAAGCGGCAACAGAAACTTCAGAAACTAAAAGATGAAGAGGAGCATAGATTCCAACCAGCCAAAAAGATCTCAGATATCCTTTCCAGGGATACTGTTTTGACGTAAGTAGGCAGAGTAGCTGTGGCATCAGTGGTCTTAGGAAGGACCTTGGACAGCGAATGCTGCCTGGCTGGGCTGAGGAATGGCAGCTATCAGAGTGGGGAATCCCTTCTCCAGCAAGTGTCTAATGACTAGTTTAGACTGGTCCAGCCTACCTTGCCACCCTCACCTTCTGGAATTCAGTGGAATATTTTCTGCTACATGTGTCTGTCCTCACATCCAACACCAAGAGCTACACAAGAAGCCTTGCTAGTCCCCAAACGTGCCTCTTTCCCGCACCTTCCGGGCTTGTCCCTGCCTCTAGGCCTTTTCTCATGCTGTTCCTTTGGCCTTCCGTCACTCTTCCCTGCATCCTTGTCCGGCTAAGGTTCTAATTATCTTTAAAGCCCAGCTTAAATGCTCTCATCTCCTGTTTTCTTGAATTTCAACCCAAATACCCGCACACCCATTTGGGCTCTGGGTTCCCATATATGTTTGTATGCCAGTTCACTTTAATCCACATGGATACTGTAGGCCAGTGGTTGGCAAACAGAGCCAAATATCAACAGTACAACGATTGAAATTTCTTTTGAGAGTCAAATTTTTTAAACTTAAACTTATTCTAACACCATTTCTCCAAAATAGACTCGCCCAGGCTGTGGTATTTTGTGGAAGAGCCACACTCAAGGGGCCAAGGGGCCACATGTGGCTCAAGAGCCGCAGTTTGCCGACCACAGCTCTAGGCCTTCACCTGAAACCCTAAGTCCTAGCTCAGTCTCCAGCAGGTGGACAAAAAATGGCTTATTTAATAAAGTAGCCCCCACTTGGGGGGGGGGGGGGTAAAGGTCTTTCCTCTAGTCAAGAGAGGACCACATTCAGACTAACCCATTATGAAATGTTCATATAACAGCAGTAATTAATAATGATAACAACCACAGCAATAATTATAATGGGTCTACTTTATACACAACTTTCTGTTTAAATTTTAAAACAGTCCTATAAACTAGGTGTTATTATTAGCCCCGTTTTAGAGATTAGGAATAAGGCTTAGAGGTGCTCACATAATTCCTCCTAGGACTCAGGTCATCAGTTAAAAGCATCCTGAGTCCCCAACTGAATGATACCCGAATTCGTGGACGGTGCCACTCAGCATGAACAATATCCTGGGATCCTTAGCTCATGCAGACGGAATGGGGCACATGTCAGGGATAGAAAGGAGGTGTTGAGAGAGAGAGAGAGAGAGAGAGAGAGAGAGAGAGAGAGAGAGAGATGCATTGATATGAAAATCACCAATTGGTTGCCCTTTGCAAGCACCCTGACCTGAGACCAAACCTGCAAGCTTTTTGGTGCACAAGATGCTGCTCCGACCAACGGGGCTTCCTGCTGGGGCAGTTCCAAGCTTCTAACCATGGCTTTTGGAAGCCATCCAGGAACCCACAAGAGTTGCCGTATTAGAACAACAGACAATCCTGTCACCCAGGAAATTCCAAAGAATTTAGGAATTACGTGTCAGAAACCAAGGTCTAAGGCCAAATATTAGAACAAAAGATGGTCCTGTTGCTAGGAGATGTCCTGTTGCTAGGACATTAGCAGGGTTTTACAAGCTCTGTGCCAAAGACCAGAGGAGGAAACCGATACCTACATTTTCCTGTTATTTCACAATGCCCATTCCTCAAGTTTAGGGCATCTGCCAAGAATCCCGGAGGCAGGACTTTTGAGCAGGATCTTTAATGCCAAGCGGGAGTTCGTTGGGTGACAAAAAAAGAGGCGCTGTTAGACACATGCATGTCAGCCCAGGAGAAATTCTTACAGCCAGCCTTTCTGGTTGGGAAGGCCAGGGATGAATGGGAGACTGTGATGGTGCTTTTTGCCTAAAGTCAGAAACATTAAACAGAAACAGAAAAAGCGGGCACATCATGACCTGAGCTTCCTCCATCCAGCCACTCAAGGGGCCTCCCTGAAGTGCCCTCATGGAAGCTTGAAGGGGCACGTGATGCAGAGAAGGGCACTCAGTGATTGGGGGTGGGCCGAGGGGGATACCCTCTCCATGAGGGTCTCAGGAGCTCAGAGCAAACTCTGCCTTCCCTGAGCCGATGGCGCCCACGGTCTGCTGCTCCCGGGGCCCCGGGCCAGCTGGCTGCCTTTCCTGGAATAAAGAGAAGGAACAAACCCGGCTCTCTTTGTGCAGGAGCTGTGCTCAGGTTAACAGGCAAGTGAATGGGCGCTGGGAGGGGTGGTGTCTGTTAAAGATCCTTGGGTGACTGTTAAATTGTCCAGTTGTAACGTTCCCCTTGTTTGAATGGGGTTTTTAGTCCACGGTCACAAAACACCATCCTCCCCTCTCCATTCCATGTTTCTGGATGAGAGACGTGGTTTATTTAAAGTTTAATAGGTTTAAGTATGCATGAGATCGCTCCTCTTGTAGACACTGGTCTGGTTATGTCTTATCTGGTGAATTCTATGAGCTGTACAAGGCCAATTATTAAAATACTAAAGGCTCGGCCGAAACCGGTTTGGCTCAATGGATAGAGCATCGGCTTGGGGACTGAAAGGTCCTGGGTTCGATTCCAGTCAAGGGCATGTACCTTGGTTGCGGGCATATCCCCAGTAGGGGGTGTGCAAGAGGCAGCTGATCGATGACTCTCATCGATGTGATGTTTCTACCTCTCTATCTCTCTCCCTTCCTCTCTGTACAAAATCAATAAAATATATTTAAAAAATAAAATAAAATACTAGAGGCTCGGTGTGTGAGATTCCTGCACTGGTGGGGTGGGGGGTCCCCTCAGCCTGGCCTGTGCCCTCTCACAGTCCAGGACCCCTCACTCCTTACCACCCACCTGCAGCGGAGGCAGGAGAGGCTTCTGCCACCGCTGCTCTGTTTGCCAGCCATGAGCCCAGCTTCTGGCTGAGCTGCACTCCCCCTGTGGGAGCACACTGACCATCAGGGGGCAGCTTTCGTGTTGAGCGTCTGCCTTCTGGTGGTCAGTGCACATCACAGCGACTGGTGGTCCCACCATTTGGTCGATTTGCATATTAGGGTTTTTCTATATAGGATAACCAGAAGCTATACTGCTATTGAATGTAGCCATCAGGAGGCAAGGGTTATGGAATAGCATTGATAGGTCATCCTGACCAGTACAGAGTAGTGGTTAAGAGCACAGGACCTGGTTCAAGTTCTGCCTTCCCTCATACGACTGTTTAACATTGGGCAAATCACTGTGTCTCTCTGAATCTCTTTCTCTTCATCCATGGAAATGATACCAAACTCCCACATTTATTCTGAGGATTAAATGAAATAATGCTTAGCACAGAGTCTGGTGTATGAAAAGTTCCCAGTGATTGATGGCTCCTATTATTCAATAGAAAGATTTTGATCTCTTTGGGCCTCAATGACCTAAAACCCTCAGATTTATGGCTAAAACTATTTTTGATGTTTTTCTTGATTTTAGAGCGAGAGGAAGGGAAATGGAGAGAGAGAGAGAGAGAGAGAGAGAGAGAGAGAGAGAGAGAGAGAGAGAGAGAGAGAAACATCGATTGGCTGCCTACTGTACTTCCCGCTAACTAAGGTTTGAGCCTGCAACCCAGGTATGTGTCCTGTCCAGGAATCAAACCAGAGACCACTCAATGCATAGGACAATGCTCAACAAACTGAGCCGCACCAGCCAGGGCCATGGCTAAAAATCTTAATTTCTGGACACACTTGAAAGCATCTCACATCTAAGAACTATGCTTCTATAATTCTAGTCACAGAAGTATCAGAAGTACAAGTGTTCCTTTTTAAACAAAGTATTTGATCTTGTGTATTATGAAAGCAAAGGGGATTCTTTTTCTCCCTTCTGGATCTAAGACCACAGGATATGTTCTTTCAGACAAAAGTTTTCAGGCTGATAAACTATGCAGGGAAAAAAGAAAAGCAAGCATGTCCCCAAAGACTTCTGCCTGCCCACATCTTTCCCACTGTGCTCAAGATCGTTTTTCAGCTGAAAAGACAGGGGAAACAAAAAGGCAAAATTTGTCTTATTATCATGGTTGAGAGAAGATTTAAAGCCAGCAGCTAAGGAGTGTAAAAGATGGGTTAATTTCTGTATGTTCTAAACCACTGGGGGTAAGAGTTGAGCCAGTAAGACAGAGCACTGACATAAAAATGGTGATAGAAAGAGAATTGACTTGAGTGGTGAATATAAAATGACATATTATAGAATTTGTACACCTAAAACCCTATATAATTCTATTAACCAATGTCACCCAATAAAATTCAACAAAGAAAGTGTAAAACCTGTCCACTGAAAACTACAAAACAACATTGAAAGAAAGTAACAGAGACCTGAATACATGGGAAGACATATAAAACAAAAACAAAAAAAGGCTAGGCACTGCCAAGGTATTTGCTTGTGGTTTCCTCAGCTCTGACGTTGAATTAAAAGCCCATGGAAATGGAAATCAGGCGACCAAGATGCTGGTCCCATTTTTCAGTTCACTCTGTGACCCCAGATTGTCCTCAAATTCCCAGGAGGAAAGAAAATTCCTAATATGTGCTCAAACCCACCCCCACCCCCACTCCCTTAACCTCCTCTGCCCTCACCATAGGCAATTCTGAAAACAGCAGCCAAAGGGATCTTTCCCAGATGGAGGTCAGAGCATATATTCTCAGCTCAAAATCCTTTACATTCATTCAGAGAAAAGGCCAAAGTCCTTGCAATGGTCCCCAAGGCCTGTTCTCTCTCCACCCCCCTCTCCTTCTCTCTCTATTGCTCACTCCACTCCAGCCACAACCCGGTGCACCTCAGGACATTTGCACATGTTGTTCCCTCTCTAGAATGCCATGCTCCCAGACATCTCAATGGCTCACTCCTTTTATGCTCTGCAGATTTTTATCAAATGTCACCTGCTCCATGACATCTTTCCAATCATCCTACTTAAAATTGCAACTCCCAGTGCTCCAGCCCTTACAAACTCCATAGCATTTATCTTGCTCCCCATACCATTTATCACTATCTAGAATAGGGTGGGGAGGCCATGCTGGCCAAATCCAGCTCCCAAGGCTGATTTTGTAAATCAAGTTTTATTGGAACACTGCCTTTACATGTTGTTTACATATCATCATTGGCTGCTTTCATGCCAAAAGTAGTTGTGACATATACCCTATGTCCTACAAAGTCAGAAAGACTTGCCTGGCCCTTTAAGAAAATATATCCAACTGAATATATATCCTACTGTACACCACACAATTTACCTATTCATCCTGCTGATTGTCTTTGTTCCTCCACTAGACTATGCGCTCCACAAGAGCAGAGATTTTGGTGTGTTTTGTTGTTAATCCTCATGCAAGGATATTTTTCCCATTGATTTTTAGAGAGTGAAAGGGAGGGAAGGAGGAAGACAGACAGACAGAGAAGCATCTTTGTAAGAGAGACATATTGATTGGTTGCCCGCCTCTCTCTCATGCCCCGGCAGGGGCTGGAGATCAAACCTACAATCCAGATAGGTGCCTTTGACTGGGAATCAAACCATGACTCCTTGATGTGTGGGCTGGCACTCTAACTGCTGAGCCACACCAGCCGGCAGCAGCAGAGGTTTTCCTATGCTCTGTTCACTGACTGCATCTAGAACCCTCATCTCTCAAGCCGTAAAGTTGGTGCCCGGTGGTATTTGCCAAATAACCCCTGGCAAAAGGTGTTTAAAACTTCTGCTCACTGTTTCGCTTTCTGCCTGTTCTTCAGCACCTTCGAGGATGAGAAGTTGAAGAAGGCAGAGGCTGAACTCATATCCCGCCCATTCACCCCCAAGTACAGCTGCATCATTTCGCCCTTGCTACCGGAGTCCCACGTGTAAGTACCTCTGGCTCGCCTGCCTCGCCAGCTCCTCAAGCGAAACCGAGGTGAAATGACTCACCCGGCTGTCCCTTTGTCGTCCTGAACGGGACATGGAGCCGAGAGCCGACAACACTGTTGGCGTATGAAAATAAGAGCGGGCAGACACGGGGGTTTAGAGTTAAGTGGCAAATCAGTGGGGACTGAGTCACTCCGTTCCTTACCGAGCCAGACGCTCTAAATGTCAAATAGCTTGCAAAGCCTGATAGAATCTGTCTACAGCCCTCACAGAGCGTGTGTGATCACATCTTGGCCATGGCTCAGGGGACAGGTTTCCCCAAGACTCGCAGAGCTGTCTCCCAGAGAAGCCCTGTGTCTGCTGACCCCAGGCGTGAACTCATCATTGCATGATGTTCCGGGCTAATCAACCCCCTGAAGAACACTCTGACTTTCCAAAACCTTGACATCTTGTTCCCCTTGGGTCTACGTCAAAGAATTTCAACTTTTTCTCTTTAGCACTTTCCAATGGGAAGATTTCAGGCACAGAGGTAGAAGCTTTTGACTTTAGGGCAGGCGGGGTTTCTCAACTCTGGCACTGCTGACATTTTGGGATGAGTAATTCCTCGTTGTGATGGACTGTCCTGTGTATTGTAGGGTGTTTGGCAGCATCCATGGCATCTACCCCTTATGGGCCAGTAGCACCCAACCCCTAGTTATGACAACCCAAACTGTCTCCAGATATCGACAAATGTCCCCTGGATGCAAAATCATACACTCTACATGGGCGAAAGAACATGTTTCAATGAATTCTAGACTTCTCTGTCCACCGTTCACTCATTTGTCAAATATTATTAGGCCCCTATGGTATGCACATTAATAACAGTGCACTGCCTGCTCTGTAGGCATTATCTTATCCAGTCCTCTCATGTAGGTATACTGTTGTCCCCTCTCTGCAGGAAGAAAGCATAAATCCAAGGTCATAGAGCTCAGTGTGTTGCTGTGCAGAGGTTTGAAAGCAAGTCTGCCTGACTTCAGAGCTAAGCTCTTACTATCACACACTGCACAGAAAGTACATCCTAACACCTTTGAGGAGTTCCCAGTATGTGTACTTGAGAGTAAAAAAAATGCAAAAGTGAAATCAGAGGATGAGATGGCAGACAAAAGAAGATAATTAATAAGAGCACTTAGTTCATGTGTGGAAGATACCACCACCAGTATCATCACCATTACCATCACTACCATCATCACCATCACTATCACTATCATCACCATCACCACCACTACCACCATCATCATCACCATCTCTATCATCATTACCACCACCATCATCATTACCACCACCGCCATCATTATCATCACCATCACTATCATCATCACCATCACCACCACTACCACCACCATCATCACCATAACTATTATTATCATCATCATCACCACCACAACCACTACCATCATCATCACCATCACCACCACTACCATGTATTTGGACACATCCTTACCTTTCCCTAATATTCCAGCTTTTGACACCTCACTCTCCACTTTCCTCCTATGTACTTCCCTCTGGTAGATATTATGATTGGCTCCTAGATAGACTTGTTTAGGGACATCCCAACTGGCAGCTGAAGGCTAATGTTCTTAAAACATCGACAGGCCTTGCAATTTCTCCTAATGTCTCTTGGAAGTCCTTGTGTTTCTGCCTGTCTCTGCCATGGATGAGCCTCTAAAACCAAATGGTGAAGATCAGTGGGTCTCGCTTTCACTTGCATCCCAATCATCTGGGGATGGGAGGTGGGGAGAAGGGGTGGGGGTGGAAAGCCTGGAAGAAATGTATGCCCCACCCTCCACTCATTTGGTCTGAGCAAATTGAGGCTCAAATCAACTGTGGAACTAACTGGAAAGTTTCTTCCTCATCTTCCGTCAATGCCAGATGGGGAAACTGAAGCTCAGAGAGAGGGAAACCTGCCTAAGTTCTCCCAACAGGAATCCTCATCTCCTAACTCCTAAGTCAGATCTTTGTATCAGGTTTGTTAGGTGGGCGACTATTATTATAGTCGTCGTCTTCTTCTTCTTCTTCTTCTTCTTCTTCTTCTTCTTCTTCTTCTCTTCCTCCTCCTCCTCCTCCTTCATCATCATCATCATCATCATCATCATAATCATCATCATCATCATCATCATCATCATCATCTGTTATGCCCCAGACCAGGGATCAGCAAACTTTTTCTTAAAGGGAAAGAAAGTAAATAGTTTAGCCTTTGCAGAGCAGATGGTCTCTCTTGAAACTATTTAGCTTTGCCATGCAGTATGAAAACTATAACGAATGGATGTGGCCGTGTTCCAAAAAAGTTTTCTTTGCCAACACAGGCAGCAACACAGTCTGCCAACTCCTGCCCGGACTGAAGGCTGCACTTCCTTCTCCTTGGCTGCTAAAAGGCTCTGCTCATTTGATGACTATATCAGTATCTATTGCTATGTTATAGACCCACCTCAGAATGGGTGGCTTAAGACATCAACCACTTGTTACTGCTCATGAGTCTACAAGTTAGCTGGGTGGCTCTTCTGGTCCAAGCCAGCTTGGCTGATCCTGGCTAGGCTGTGTGTGCACCCTGCAGGAGGTCGGCCCATCTAGGATGGCCTCATTCTCAGGTTGTTGGTGATGGGTTGTTGGCTAGGGTAACAGGAGTGACTGAGCCCCGCCTCTCATCATCCCAGCTCAGGCTGGGATGGGCATGAAAGTTCCAAGAACAAGAGCCAAACCATCTAGTCTTTTGAGGCTTAAGCTCAGAATGAGCACAATGATCCTTCCACCACTTTCACTGGTTTGGCATCAGTCCAGCCCAGATACAAGGAATAGGGGAAATACTCCATCTCTCACTGGGGGAGATGCAAAGTCACATTGCAAAGTGTGCTGATGCTGGGAAGGGTGGTGTATCAAGGCAATCTGTAATCAGTCTGCCAAAGGCAGGGCATGCAGGTCAATTCTCCCATTCTCAGCATGTCAACCAGTGTGGACTGAGCTGCTCAGTCTCTTCAATCCCAATGAAGTCTCTTCAATCCCAAATGATCCCCAAAGCAGCTAAAAATTCTCAACTACTTTGTGGGGATCAATTCAATCATGTCAATGGAGACTTGATTTTGAGCTTTATTTTTTTAAATATAATTTTATTGATTTCAGAGAGGAAGTGAGAGAGAGACAGAGAGAGAGAGAGAGAGAGAGAGAGAAACATCAATGATGAGAGAGAATTGTTGATTGGCTGCCTCCAGCATGCCCCCCCAATGGGGATCAAGCCTGCAACCCAGACATTTACCCTGACCAAGAATCAAACCGTGACCTCCTGGTTGATAGGTTGACGCGCAACACTGAGCCATGCTGGCCGGGCTTGACTTTGATCTTGGAAGGGGTGAGAGAGAATAGTCTCCAGGAATGAGAACAGCACTGAGATGACTAGCCTGTCCCTCACAGCCTTTCTTGGAAGTGACTGTGCAGGGAGGACAGTGCCCGCGACCTGTGTCCAGGTTAGCCCTTGGCAGTCAGCATGGGGGCTGGAAGGCCTTGGCAGGCATCTTCCTTATCTCTCTTACTAAGTGGGGAGAACATTGTTTTCTCTCCAGGGATGCTTACACCACACTTATTCTGGCTGGCACGGCAGTTTCAACCAAGTGGGCTCTCCAGGCCTGCTGACCACAGGGTGCCCTCCCGGAGTTCGAGCACAGGGGTTTTGGAAGCACGCATGTGCACCCTGGTCAGCATTCTCATCTATTACTCCCTGCATTGCACAGGGAGGGACAGGTCAGGTGTGCAACTGTGCTTATTACCTGCAGAAATGAATTTGATGCTCACATACCCACAACCCCCTGCGACCAAGCAGACCCCACATCCCCAATGACCTCCCTTAGCTCACCCTGCCCCCGTTCCCCATACCCACCTCACCCACCCCAAAGCCCAAGCCTGCATGGACTCTAAGTTGTACACAGAAGAGAGGGGATCTCTCTTTAGGCCTTTAACAACCTCCTGGGGACACTGTGAGGGTGTTGTGTGGTGTTAGGCCCAGGGCCAGGCACACAACACAGCTCGCTGGTCGCTGCTCTTGGTGAAGTGCTGGGCATGGCCCAGCGCTCAGAGCTGCCAATATGTGGTGGGTGCCAAGGTGGTGTAAGGAGGAAGAGAGACAAAGTGGGAAGGGCTGTGGGCTGATGGGTCCTTTAAATTAAAAGAGAAGGAATAGTAGGTGCTCAGTAAATAATTTGTGGAAGGAAGAAAAGGAGATGGGAGGGGGCTCCAGAGGAGAAAAAGGAGCTGCTGACTCTGGCTTTCTTCCTAAGGCCTGGTGGACACGGCCACCCCGGTCCCTGGGATGGGGCGTGGGATGCGTGGGGTGCACAGAGGCAGTGCCCCTTCAAGCTGAGTGAAACCATCGCCTCCAAAAGGGATCTCCAGGATGACCCTGGGTCAGCTTGGGACTTGAGCCCAGGCGCGGGCTTCCGCTTCTGCGGTGGGACTCCTTCCTGCCCTTTGAGCAGCAGGTGCAGGGGCCCTGGGGGTATCGATGAAGGCTGGGCAAGGTTTCAGAGAAGAGCAGTCACACAGTTAATAATGGAGGCAGCGTGCCCATTAGCTTAAGAGGTGAAACCACCATGAGGGCAGGGGTGCTGGTGAGGACCTCACCTCTTCCCAGGAAAGGTGCAGCAGGTTAGCCCTCTGCTGGCCTCACTCTCAGGTGGCCACTGCGTTGGCTTCGTCAGGGCCTCAAACAATCAGAGCTCAGGCCCAGGGAAGCACAGTTTCTGGGGTTAAAATTCTCAGTTTCAAATCCTCATTAATCCTCACGGTCAAACCTGAGCGTGACCTCAAGCAACTCGATTTACCTCTCTGAGCCTCAAGGCCCTGGTCCACAAGGAGAACACCATCGCAGTGCCCTCCCTGTAGATGTTGGGAACGTGAAGTGAGGGGGCCACACCCCATCTCTGTCATCCAGAGGTGTGACCAGAGCAAGATGACTGTGCCTCCCGGAGCTGTTTCCTCTTCTCTACCATGTGGATGCTGAGTCACAGCCCCGCAGACTGCTGGGAGAACTACTGACACATGTAAAGGGCCCTAGTCAGCGCCTGGCTCGTTGTAACACAAGATGCCCCCCAAAATCAGCAAATACAGGTTGGACAGATTTTAAACAGGATTTAGTTGGATTTTCAAATAATAGTTGAATATATTTTTCTTCAGTATTCAAAGGATTTATATGCTTAAAGCGATGGGTCCAACTGTTAATCTGGAGCTGAGGGAGAAGTATAGTAAATACACTAGTTTCCCTTCAATCCTCTTAGTGTACAATATTTATTGTACTTTTATCCGGTGAACAATTGGCTACCTGTAGAAGATTAATTCCCTTCAGTCCCTCGTTTGCCAAGTCAGGAACTTCAGCTGCAGGACCCCTTCATCATCTCTCCTTTTCTCACAACTCTCCAGTCACTGGCACAGGTTATCTTATGTCAAATCATGGCTCTGCCACCTACTAGCTCAGTGACAGGCACAAGTTCCTTAACTCCTCTGAGCCTCGGGTTCCTCAGCTGTAAAATGGGGCCATTGCAAAGGTTTAGTGAGTTGGTGCTTGGGGAATACACATGCAGGAGCAGGACAGCACCGCTAACTGGGAGCCAGCACAGCTTCCGTCTCTGTGGCCACAGTTGTGAAGCATGTTATTCTGACGGGATCCCACTGAGCTCCCTCTCTCTGTCTTTGCAGGGAACCCCTCTTCCGCCAGCTGTGCGCCCTCCACTGGCTTCTGGAGGCCCTGACTATTGACCACGCCCACCACACCATGAAGCCCTTGATCACCTGTTGGAACACAAAGTAGGTCTCAGCCCTTCCACTTGCTGCAACCAGCAATGGGCTGGGCAGTGGGATGGAAACACCTGTTTGCTCTTCCCCTGCATTTGCTATTTCTCGGTGAGTGGGTTGCTGTAGGATCTTCTTTCCTGTGTGTTCTGGGAGATCCAAACAGGGGTAGGTTGGAGCCCCAGGGCATACAGCTGTGGGAGACGGCTGTGTGCATCTCCCCAGCTCCACATTTGTGATGTCACACTGGGAGCTTCAAGTCAATCAGGCATGGTGGGAGGACTTACACCCCGGACAGTGGCCAGCTAGACAGGCACACCACCAAATGTGATGAGAGAGAGAAAGAGAGAGAGAGAGAGAGAGAGAGAGAGAGAGAGAGAGAGAGAGAGAGAGAGAGAGAGAGAGACTTGAGAGAAGGGAGAAATACAAAGGCAAAGGGAAAGGAAAGATTCTGACAGGAATACTAGAGGCCCATCACAAGAAGATTCCTGTAAGAATGGGGTCTCCTGTGGCCTGAGCGAGCTTCCTTCCCACCACTGCCACCTCCCCACACTTTCACTGCCACCGCCGCCACCCCCACTCTGCCTTTCCTCCATTGCTGCCACTGCCCTCACCCCACTTTCTGCTTTCCCTCCCTCTTCCTTGTACACTGTCTTCAGTCTTCACCCCACGCCTGTGTATGCAAATTAACCACAATTTTTTTGTTGGGTTAATTTGCATAGTTGCTCTGATTGGCTGGTGGGTGTAGTGGAATGATGATCAATTTTGCATGTTTCTCTACAGCAGTGGTTCTCAACCTGTGTGTCGTGATTTGCAGACCACAGGTTAAGAACCACTAGAAGGGTCGCCTAAGATAAGGTGACCAGACGTTCTGCTTTTGGTGGGACGGTCCCGATTTTTAACAATTTGTCCTGCATCCCGTGGCATTTTTAAAAAGTCACAAAAATCGGGACTTTTTTTTAAAATGCCACAGGATGCAGGACAAATTGTTAAAAATCAGGACTGTCCCACCAAAAGGGGGACATCTGGTCATCTTAGCCTAAGACCATCAGAAAACACAGATATTTACATTACTATTCATAATAATAGCAAAATTACATTATGAAGTAGCAACAAAAGTAATTTTATGGTTGGGGGTCACCACAACATGAGAAACTGTATTAAAGGGTTGAGGCATTAGAAAGGTTGAGAACCACTGCTTTAAGAGGATACTTGTATCTATGGTATAAATGGGCCATAATTTAGATACCCAATTCTCTATTGATGGCTTTCAAATTTTTGCATTTCCAATAGGGCTGCACGGAGCATCCTCGTGCACACACTTTAAGCCCTGTTGGCAGTATTTCTGTTGGCTAGATTCTGAGAAATCGAATTTCCGGGTCAAAGCAACATCTAATTTTTTTCACAGTTGACTGCTTAGATTCTAAGAAAGGGGCCCTCGGCCAATGGACTTCTAATAGCATTTCATCTCCCCAAGCAAGCTTCCAGCAGCAACATTTTGCCTCTGACAGCTGAGCACCCGTTCTCCCAAATTGGGGTGAGAACATAATGCAGAATTGGGGCCAAGAAGACAGAAAGACTGTCTTTCTCTCCTTTGGCTGGCTTTAGGAATGTGCCCAGACCGTGACCAAAAGAACTGTTGCCTGTGGTCACCGTGAGAGGTTATGCAGGTTCTACTGTGACTTCTCAGGGCAGAACCTCAGCCACACCTGACAGCAGATTCCCAAAGGAGGCCAGAGCACTCGCTGGGGTTTGTGTTTTCCAGCCAACTACTTGCTCCTGGCGGTGATTTCCGTTTGGGGTCAGTGTATGCAGGTAAAGGGTTAACAACCAGCTCTCCCAATGGGAGAAGCCATGACTACAGCCAGGCCAAGTCCTGGTGGAAATGATCCTGCTGCGGCTGCGTCCAGGCTAAACAGCATGATGTCACGGGATTCTGCAGGCTCAGAGCTTGTGAGCCCATGTGGGCCAGCTCCAGCACATCGCTGCCTGAGATTGATTTTTTTTTTTTTAATTTAGCAAATCAGTGGAAGGGGGTAGGGAAAAGGGTTAAGTTTCCCTAGAAAGTACCAGAAAGTATCTTTTTCTTTAGCAAGAAAGGCAGAGGGGCCGAAACCGGTTTGGCTCAGCAGTAGAGCATCGGTCTGCGGACTGAAAGGTCCCAGGTTCGATTCCGGTCAAGGGCATGTATATTGGTTGCAGGCACATCCCTGGTAGGGGGTGTGCAAGAGGCAGCTGGTCGATGTTTCTTTCTCATCGACGTTTCTAGCTCTCTATCCCTCTCTCCTCCTCTCTGTAAAAAATCAATAAAATATATATTTAAAAAAAAAGAAAGGCAGAGGGTATCTTTCTTATCTTTAACACTTAATCCCCACTTGTGATGTTTCACCCTTCTGTCATGAGAATTTCCCCAAATCTTCCATTGCGTGTTTTAAAGCCCAGATGGATTAGAGGATAAAGATCAGGACTTTGGCATCAGATGAGCCTGGATGAGCCCAGGCCCTGACATGTAATGTGACCTTGGGCAAGTCACTTAACATGTCTGGGCCTCTGTTTCTTCATCTACCAAATGGGTTCCTGACCCAGAAGAGTTGTAAGGATTAAGAGAACGCGCATAGAGCACTTAGTCCAGTGTCTGGGAACACAATGAGTGCTCCCCGTAGGACAGCTACTCAAGGTTAAAACCCCGTTTAAAGAGCAGTTAGCTCTGTGATTATCAATACCACTGAAACTTAAGGCTAGAAAAGAAATAAAACTTTAAGTGTTTTCCAGACTGCCGCTCTTACAAAAAGACAATGTGACAACACACACAATAGCAATTATTACACTGAAGTGGTTTCCTGTTGTTAGGTGCCCCCACGCCTGAAAAGCTTCATTTCCCTCAGCCCTGCTGTTTTCAGGCACGCAGGAAGAGGAGACACATCCCTGCTCTCTGGATTCTGTGCTAGGGGAGGTGGGAGGGACCACAGATAAACATGTAATAATCAGGATTCTTTGGGATATTCAGTGTCATGAAGAAACTGAGAGGGTGATGTGACAGTGACGAAGGGGTGGGGTGACTCACTCAAGAGGTGACATTTGAGTGACCTCTGCCCTCCTCTCTGCACGGCTCTAATCTCACTTCTCCAGTCCTTTACCCAAGTGGCATCTCCACAGGAGTGGGGGGCATGGCAGGGTGATCAGCATGCAACCCTCACTCAGGAGGCAGAGCAAGGCAACCTGGGTGGTGATCCCAAGAATTTGACCTCTTTTTGGTGCCAAATCAGCAGTTACCTCCTCGCTCCACTGGGTCATGCGCACATGACACCTCCTAAACCAGACAACAGGCTTCCCACTCAGAGAAGAAGGTGAAACTTGGTTCAGAAAGAGAGTGAAGTATCTGAGAAAAATTACTCTGGCGGCCACTGTGGGCAGACATCTTCAAGTGAACGTTCGGAACAAATGTGCTGGAAAGAGATGGGACAGAGCTCGGTGCCCCCATCCCTGGATTCCCAGCAAATAGGATCTCCCAGAAAGTGTCAGCAGATGGAAGTTATGGTCCAGAAATCACAGCCACCTCTCCCCAGTGGATCTGCCTTGGTATCTCATTCCCTACCCCACAACCCCTCCTCCAAGCCCCAGGAAGATCTCTGTTGAAAAGGGGATGTTGCTCTTAAGATTTAACTGTATTCAGTTCTCTGCGCAAGGAACCTCACCAAGTTCTTAGCAAGCACCGTCACCACAAAGCTAATACCACCCCATCCTACAGATGAGGAAACTGAGGCTCAGAGAGGCTTAATAACTTACACTAACACACGTCTAGGAAGCAGTGGGGGCAGCCAGTCTGCCCAATTCTTAAACTGCCAAGATACACCACTCTACTGGTCCTGACACTTGGAGAAACTTGCCTGAGGTCACAGACAGGGAATCAGGGACATCAATTATGTAAGCAGGGTTAAGCTGCCATATTGAACAACCCCAAAATCTCGGAGGCATCACACAACACAAGTTTATTCCTTGCTCACCCTACATGTCATCAACCCGGGGCTCTCTGCTCATTAGAGTCGCTCCAAGGACCAGGCTGGTAAGAGCTCCATCTCAATACAAGCTCCCGCCATCCACACAGCAAAGGGGCTCCGCCCCGAGGCCCAGCACCCTAAACACCACAGGCCACTTTCATGCAAAGCAAGTCACGGTGTGACACCTGACTTCTAGGAGCCTGAAGACCTGGGACCATTTGGTGAACCACATAATGATCAACCCACCAACCTACCGGAAGGGGCACCAATGGCCTTGCCCTTTTCCGAAAGGTGTGCAGTCAGCCCACTGTGGACGACAAAGCTCAGACGGTTCATTTCCTTTTCTCCCCCTACTGGTCTTCCCTTTTGGCTTATTTGCTTCTGAAAATGAAGGAGAGAGACTGATTCTGTCTAACCAGGCCCTTTGTCCATCAGTGGCTTGGAAGAGCAGGCACGGGCTGTAAGCTCTCTGGGGAGCTAGCTGCCTGTTAGCTCACTTAGCCCGCTGCCTGGAGTTGCAATAGATTTCGGGTCGTCTTGGAAGTGGGTGTTAACAGAAAACCTCCCATCTTCCCCAATCGGCCTGAATATTTAAACTTTTGAAAGCTTGGCTTGGACCAGATTTAATTTTAAAAGGGGAAGGGGTTGCTTTTGAACTTCAAGAAGGCTGGAGACACAGCAGGGGCTGTGTTAGAAAAGGGAAAAGGCAAAAAGCCCTGTGGAAAGAAATGCTGCAAAGAGGGAGCGCTAACGCTTCTAGTTGATGAGCCTCAAATCAGATTTCAGAAGTGCCACGAGTTTAAATACTGTTTATAGGACTGAAGCATGGCTGCTCCTTTCTCTGGCTGGATTTTAAATATTCCCTAATTTGATTACCCTGGGGAGAGGCAGGCAGAACCACATTAAATGAGCTTTACTGTTAATTATTCAGAGGGCTTTTTATTGAGTAATCAAACATAAAGTCTTACAAAAAGCTTGAGGCACAGTCTCACCCTCCTCCCAGCCCACTTCCACCTTGGTGTCTGGGCACATTTCGTGCATCAAAGCAGTGAGCTGGCAGGTGCCCAGCCAGGTCCTGCCAGTGAGGAGTGCACTCGCCGCCCTTTGGGCTGGTGAAGGCCTTTAGTTCTCCCCAATGCCATGAGAAGCCAGTCCTAAGTAAGGTTGGTCTTGATCACCTTTGCCTCCTAGATCTGAGCATCTCCCCCACCGCTGGCACTCTGCAGCCCTGATAACTCTAGACCCCGTAGTGCCTCTCCCCATCAAACTGGTCTGACCATCTCATTCCCTCAAGGCCCTCGTCTATGCCAGGCGACAGCCAGCCAAATGACTGAAAGGATCCCCGCCATCTAAAGTCCTTCCTGCAGAGAAAAGGGGAATAAAGAGAGATGGGTGGGTGGGTGGATGGATGGATGGATGGATGGTATGAATGGAATGAAAGTAATGGATGGACTGCATGGATTGTGTGAAATGGATTGAATGGTCTGGATGGATGGATTGGAGAAAGGGAGAGAGGGAGAGAGGGATTGAATGGATTGGGTGGAATGGACTGGATCTGTGGTCGGCAAACTTTGGCTCCTTGAGTGTGGCTCTTCCACAAAATACCATGGCCTGGGCGAGTCTATTTTGAAGAAGTGGTGTTAGAAGAAGTTTAAGTTTAAAAAATTTGGCTCTCAAAAGAAATTTCTATTGTTGTTCTGTGGATATTTGGCTCTGTTGACTAATGAATTTGCCGACTACTGGATTAGATTAACTGAATGGATGGATGGATGGATAGATTAGATGAATGGGATGGATTGGATGGATTGGGTGAATGGATAGAGTAAGCAATAGTCTCCCTAATCTTGATTTTCACTCGCAAGACCCAGTTACGGAGAACTGTAACCTCCCACTTCTTCACAAGTACAGGATGGGGGGGAGGGGGTTAATAACTAAGACCAGCCACCATTCATCATCTGTTTATTGCATTTCTTATAATAAACAGAGACTCATAATAAACAGAGACTCTGGAACTGGAAAACTTACTAACCTGTTCCTGTTTCTCACTCAGGGACCCAGGTGGAAGCAAGAGCACAATAAAAAAAATCACTAAGGACAAGTCCATGGGACAGCGGTGGGAGCACTTCCTCGCGGCACCTAAGGTAACAGACAGCGCGGGCGACTCTGCCATCTGGTGACCAGCCCCAACTTGTGCTGGAGGCATTCTCTCCAGTCTTTTCCCTCACTGGGTTCTTCTTTTCTAGCTCGTTCTCAGAGTGAAGAAGAGTCAGAACCACATTCTCTTAGATAGTCATCTGGAGGTTATAGGAGAAATGATATTTGGCTGGACACCATATCACAGAGACGGGAGGGGTGGCCATGGTGCTGCTCAATAGGATGTCACCAGAAGGAAATGGACTCACTCAATAAGAGAGAGAGAGAGAGAGAGAAAATATAAGTGAATGATTCAACAGACAAGGCTTTCTATAAACTAGAACATGTGCTTATTAAGGAAATATCAAGAAGTCTATTCTTTTCACCAAAAAACATTCTTAACCTAAAAATCTTACAAATTCATCTACTCAACAAAGCACCAAAATAATAATAATGACTGGTGATATTAGGTATGTAAAGGTCGTTGAGAGAGCATACAACTAGAGTGTTTGCTGAACCTTTCCTTTTACCTGCAAAATGGGAATGATGCTCACCCCTGTCTCTTTCACATTAGTAAAGGATCCCAGGAAACAATACACACACTCACCTTGAAAATGTTCAAGTGCCACCTCAGCTGGTTTGGCTCAGTGAATGGAGCGCGGGCCTGTGGACTGAAGGTCCCCGGTTCAATTCCTGTAAAGGGCACATGCCCGGTGGTGGACTCTCCCCAGTGGGGCATGCTGAAGACAGACAGTCAATGATTCTCTCTCATGTTTGATGTTTCTATCTCTCTCTCCTTCTCCCTTCCTCTCTGAAATCAATTTTTAAAAATTTTTATATGTTCAAGGGCTGAGCTTATTGTGGCTATGCATCTTTTAGAAGCCACTTTTTAACGTCATTGCAATGAACCAGGTTCTGTGCTAAGGAAGCTAGTCTGTGCTCTTAATAATCCCATGAGGCACTATTCTGATTCCAGATGGAAGAGGAGAAAACAGGGGCTCAGAGAGGTTAAGTGACCTGCATGAGGTCACACAGCTGGGTAACGGCAGAGCCAAGAGCTAATCCTAGCCTGTTTATTAACCACTGCTTATGAAACACTGAGTCTCTGAACGCATGTTCTCCGCGGTATCATGATTATAATTGGCCCTCATAAAGAGCCTCAACATTTTCTTGCTCTTTCATCAGGGTGCTCATAGCTCTGAGAAGACAGGATGCTGGTTTTTATCACAGAAAGTTGCTATGGAGATGGCGTGTGCATCTGTCTCCAGAGCTGCACAGAAAAAGCAGCAGGAGCCACAAACCCTTAAAAAATATATCCTTTGGGAACATACACCGGGAAATGGGGGGAGAGAGTGAATCACCACATGTGAGGCCTCACAGAATTGAATTCCCAGGGGCAAGTCTGTGAGTCAAGCTCTGGGCCCCAGCGTGGTCCACTCTAGGATTGGGGGGGACATAACTAGGAATCAGGAGACCTCGCTCCACCTCCGGGACTCCGCTCACTGGGTGGCACTGGACTCGTCCTTTCACCTCTCCTGACCCACTTTCTCCGCCTGTCTGATGAGCACTGTGCGAGAGAGGCGCTAGGCAACTCACTCAGCAAGACAGACTCCTCTCTCTGCATAGAGCTTAGAGGTGCCGAGGCAGTGTGCATGAGAGCCTGGCAAGCTAAGTAAATAAAAAACCATCAGGCTTGGTGGGGGTGAGGCCTGTGGCAAGCAGGAAGCCGCTGGCCCAGCGTCAGGAAGAACCTCCGCTCCCCATGAGCTCATTTTGTCGTGTGAGGATGGGACTGAGGGCTTAGCATTTTTAAGAGACCAATAGCCTTGGTTTCTATTTAAAAATCTCCCCAGCTGGTAAAATCTTGGGCAGCTAAACATGTCTCCCCATGAGCCATCCATGTGGAACCCTACTTCTCAGGAAATATAAGGAACCACTGCAGCCCTTTCTGAGGAGTGACACAGCAGCTGGTTAGCACAGCTCTTGAGTGAAATACAAAACAACAGAGAAGCTCTGGGGTAAAGCCAATTCAGAGAGAGCTAGCGCAATGAAGGGCAAGGAGAATGCTGAGCCCGCCTGTCACATTCCCCCATCTCAACTAATCAGGAGTGTCAGCCCTTCACTTTGGATTTCCTGATTGGGATTATTAATTGAATTTCAATTAATGGCAACTTCAGAAGCACCAAATGAAATCCTACCCAAGGAAGATATGAAAAGCTCTCCTCAGAGCATCCCAGTCCCTCATCTTCGTTTTACAGATGAGGAAACTGAGGCAAGGCCGAGTGACTTGCTCAAGGTCCCCCTGAAGTCCCCTGGCTGAGTCCAGTGCTCACTGCATGACCCCAGGCTGCCTCCAGGACACAATCTGTCTGTCCTTCAAAAATGGCGCTGATCTAAAGCACCTGGTTTCCAGAGTGGGGAACTCACATTGTCCCAGGGGAAACACAAGGGGCGTTATCCTTGAGCGGCAGGGAGTCGAGGGGCTTTCTGTCAGGCTAGCAAGCTCTTGACCAATGTCAGGACAAAGAGGACACTGTATCAAGCTCCTAATTTATCCAATGAGGGAACCTGCCCTGACCAGGAATCCAGCCATGACCTTCTGGTTCATGGGTCGACACTCAACCACTGAGACACACGGGCCGAGCCTGCCTTCTTTCTAAAAATCCCACTTTCTTCTCTCTTTCCTTCAGACCAAGAAATTCAAAACTCCTACACAGCGCACCACGAGTCGCAAACCAAGCCGGCGAGGCTCGGTACTCAGCCTGTCTCGGGCCAGTGCAGGGTCATCTCCCCTGAGCAGCATGATCTCCATGAACCCTGGCTCGGATGAGCCCCCGAGCGTGACTGTCCAGGCAGGAGGCAACAAGGACATCGAGGACACAGAGTCGTCTTCCACCAGGCCAGACGAGGATCTCCACATCAGTAAGTCCTGCCAGGGATCTCACCAGCTGCCCTGATGCTTTGCCTTGAAGCCAGATAGCAAGACCTCCTCCTGCTCCACTTCTGCCCTGACTCAGTTAAGAGAGACACAGGGTTTCCCTAGGCCTGTTCTATCCCCTGGAACCCCTCTGTTTTACTCCAGTGGAGACCAGAAAATACCCTCTAACCTGGGCTCCTCTGAGCTATTTCTCCTTGGGAGACAGTCGATGATTATCAATTTCTCTGTTTACAATGTTAACAATATATATAGTGTCCCGCTGTCCTCACTGCACTTTGCCAAGACACACTTATTATACAAAACATTATCGTTTAAACCTGTAATCAGAAAGTCGTGTCTAAAGCTCCACACATCACTTAGTTCCCAACACTGTGTGCCACCTCTTCTGGACCCGCTCCAATCCGTCTGCAGCTCCCCAACCCTGAGAAGCAGAGGCGATGTCAGGCTGGGGTTGGGCCCTGCCAGCACAGTCTGGTCTCAAGAGAGCCAGCCCTCCAGACAGTGAGTTCTCCTGTCCCCGTCAGGTCTGCAGAAGCTCCTGGAAATGGTTCGGGAGGAAGCCCGGAGGACGATCATGATGGAAAGCGAGGAGCAAAAAAAAGCACCCAGGTATGTTCTCGAGACCCCTGGGGCTAATAAAGGGGATCGGGATAAGAACAGCAATATTCACAGCAGCAGCTCCCAGTTACTGAGTGTTTTCTCTGCGCCAGCACTGAGCGATGTGCTTTTCTCATGTGCATCATCTCCCCACGTTCTTACAAGCACCCTACAAGGCAGGTACCATTATCTTTATTTTACAAATAAGGAAATGCAACTCAGAGAAGTGAAGGAACATGCTGGTTATCCGTTCATTCTTTTAGTGAGTATTTAAGAAAGTGTATGGGCTATGTGCTAATTGCAGAGGGAAGGGTTCTGGCAGGAAAGTTCAGACCTGTGCAAATAAATAATACGGGTACCTGATCTCATCTGGAATGGTGATCAGGGAAGGTTCCTCCAAGAAGAAACATGAAGCTGAGATTTTTGAATGGAGCATGAAAAGGAGCTAGCCAGGTAAAGTTGGGGAGGGGCAAGGGAGAACACTATAGGCAACACATATACATATGTGAACCTGGTCGAGGGACCATGTCACTTTCAAAGAACTGAGATGCAGCACAAATGGATGGGAAGAGGCATGAGTCCATCTGGAACCTTGGAGGCCACTTCGCTGAGTCTCGTGTCTATCCCAGGAGTCACAGGAATCCTTTGAAGTTTCAAGCTGGCGACCAATGGCATTGGCTCAGAGGGTCAGACTTGAACCCGAGGAGTCTTCCTTCAGGTGGGAAGCATTGTCCAAAGAGCTTCTGGTCTCTAAAAGCCTCGGAGAGCACAAGGGCCAGAGCCAGAGTTCCCTTCCCAAGTGTTGATCCTCCCAATAAGCAAATTACTTGCTGAAAGTAAATGAGGTACCAGGAAAGGTTCATCATTGCTTTCATCCTGCTGAGATGACGGCTATGACTTATTGGTTATTGTTGTCACGTAATTACAGTTCACCAAGCACTTTCACGTCCGTTTGCAATGATGAATCTCTCCGCTACTGCCTCAATTCGCATCAGGGCGTGGAGGTGTGGCCCTCGCAGGCACTCAGAGACAGCACTGGCCCCCAAGGCCCTGCTTGCCTGCCTGATTCCTCAGCATTAAAGAGAGACAATCATGATGACAGTCAGCTCTACAAGGCCCCTCCCCGCTTTGTAAGAACTCCTGGTGTGAACCCTGGCTTGGAGTCCACTGCCATGGGTGCAAACCCTGAGGCTCTGGAACAAGGCCCTCAGCCTTTCTCCATTTCCTCCTCTGATAAAATGAGATTGGGCAGCTTCAAAGCATTAGCCTTGGGACCAAACAGACAAAGGTTAATCTCCATCCTCATTTCACTGTCGTGTGATGTTGAGCAAGTTGCTTCACGGCTCTGAGCCTGATTCCCATTTGGTAAAGTGAGGCTCACTGACAACCTATCCCAAAGAGTTACAGTAAGAATTCAATACTATCATGCCTGTTAAAGTATTATTATTTTTTATGGACGTAATGTCTACTCCAATGAGTTGTTTTTATGCATTTCATGAGATATAATGCATTTCACATATTAGCATGTGCCTGGCATGCTGCAGGCATGTAACAAGTGGCAGTGGTGGTTGTGGTAGTGGTGATGGTCATGACTTTTATTTTACACACATAGTGTCCCACGGTCCTCGCTGCACCTTGCCAAGACACACTTATTAAGCATAACCATCGCTCTGTCTCACAGACATAGAAGAATGGTGGTGAATAACTTGCATAGATCACCAAAGACAAAACCAGGCAAGAATCTGGTCCGCACAAAACCCATCACACAGCCTCTGTGTCCGCTTTGATGATAAAATAACCATGGCTGCCGAGCAAGAACCCGTTGAAATGCCCCGTTCTCCTCACTCCTCCGGGAGGAAAACCTCCCCATCTCTCCGAGGCCGCAGGCGGTGAGGGCTTCTCCTCACTCTAGAACCAGGGTTCCCTTCTCACTTTAGACATCAAATTGGCTCCCATCAAGGCTGACATGGAATCCTAGGGCTCCAATCCCAGGCCCAGCCTCAAGGCCAAGCAGAGCGCCCTCTGTCATCTGTCTTCAGTCAGAGAATGCCATGCACTGGGTGGTTCATAAACAACAGACATTCGATCTCACAGTCTGAAGGCTGGAAAGCCAAGATCGAGATGCGGGCAGATCTGGTGTCGGGTAAGGCCCTCTGCCTCCCAGACCGCTGTCCTCTCACTGTGACCTCACATGGGAGTGGGACAAGCTAGGGTCTCTTATGAAGGACACTATCCCATTCATAAGGGCTCCACCTAATGATCTAATCACTTCCCAAAGGCCCTGCCTCCTAGCCAACCCCTTGGGGGGGGTAAGATTTCAATGTATGAATTGGGAGGGCAAGAAGACTCAAACATTCAGATCATAACATCATCTAGGAAGACAGCCTTTTCTTAAATTCCTCTAGCTCAGTGGTCGGCAAACTCATTAGTCAACAGAGCCAAATATAAACAGTACAATGATTGAAATTTCTTGAGAGCAGAAAACCGACTTCTGTGCATGGGCCACAAAGTTTCAATCCCACTGTACGTGCGCGCCCGCACATGGTATTTTGTGGAAGAGTCACACTCAAGGGGCCAAAGAGCCGCATGTGGCTCGAGAGCAGCAGTTTGCCAACCACTGGTCTAGGAAGACTGCCTTTTCTTAAATTCCTCTAGCTGTATTTTCCAAAGGTCCCCAAAGAATCAGCTAGGATGTTTACGAAAAATGAAAATTTCTGGTCTTCACCCCAGACCCACTGGGTCAGAATCTCCAGAAGAAACCGTATTTTTAAAAAATATGTTTCTGTTGATTTCAGGGAGAGGTAGAGAAAGACAGAAACATCAATGATGAGAGAGAATCATTGATCAGCTGCCTCCAGCATGCCCCTACTGGGAATTGAGCCCACAATTCAGGCATGTGTCCTGACCAGGAATTGAACCATGACCTTCTGGTTCATAGGTGGACACTCAACCACTGAGCCATGGTGGCTGGGCAGAAACCGTGTTTTTTAATAAGCACTTCCGGTGGGCATTACATCACAGTATGCTGAGAAACTCTCGTGTTTCAAAACGTGCTTCCTGCACACAGGTATCAGAAGTGTGGGTACGTGTGGGTGTGTGCATGAGTTTGGTTTTAAATGCAGCTTCCAGGGTAGGGCCCCACTCCAGGCTTAATACATGCAAATCCCAGGAGCAGGGCCCAGGAATCCGTATTCTCGGCAGTCTCTCCAGGTGAGTCCTGTGCCCGGTAGTCTAAGGAGCCCTGCTCCAGAGAGAGAATCCTTTGTCCTCCCACAGACAGTGACCGCCTCAGGAGCACCACAGGTCTGGTACCTTACTAAGAGATTCTTAATTGCTTTGCAGTATCTCGTCAATGTTGAAACAAACCAAGAGCGATTCTGCCTATAAAGACATGCAGCTCACCCTCAAATCCAGGTAGGAAGGCTTGGGGCCCACAGCAGGTCGGTCAGGAGGCACCCCTCAGTTACAGGGGCCATTGTACAGCGGCTCCTCACCAGACCATGGAATGGGGGGGCAGGGAGGGTCAGCTTTTTTCTTCTTCACTAGAAACAAGCCAGCCCCTTAACTCCCAGGCCTGGGGTGAGTACCCAGGCATCTCTCCCCACCAACCGCATGCTAAGCAGCCACACTTTCGCAGCCTCCAGTACAGAGAGATGCAGAGGGAGGGTGTGTTACAGAGCTAGTCCTTCCCTCTTTATCAGGTGAGTTACAGTGGGGGAGGGGAGATATGCCCCCATCTCATCCATTCATCTCAAGAATATTCATTGAACCCACTCTGGGCCAGGAGCTGTGCTGGGTTCTGGGGGATTCCACAGCAAATAGATTGGACTGTGGTCGGAGGAAGCCTATGGATCCTTTCCAATGCAATGATAAATCGTTGTTTACGAAGCAATCTACAGTGAGACCGTAGGTGGACTATGATACTACACCTGCATCTGGGATGTAGTATAATACATCTGTGAGCTTCTGCAGCAAATGCACCATCTGACAAGGCCAAGTGGCCACTCTAGGAATGACCAAAATTTTGGATTCGTGTCGAGGGTAAATGATTTTTTAAAACAGCTCCCACAATTGCCATATGACGTGCAAATGCCTGTGATTTCCATTCCTGCGTATGGCTAGGTAAAATAAAGGTGTGGCTTTTACCACCGCATTTATGGACTGGTTGAATCCTGTCCATGGTTATGAATGGCTGGTCCCATTTGATAAATGGGACAGTCATGCATTTATTAAATAACCCCCCCAAGTCAGCCCTATAATAATGACTGTGGCTGAATGTTGAGCACCAGGGTCTTAACCAAGATGGACTTAGACATTTAAGTCGAGATCAGAACTTCACAAGCATGTTAAACTTGTGGCCGGTGGGCCACATGCCTCTTTAAATGGGGCATGCGCCCGTCAGCCTGAGTTTGACATGCCTGAGTGGCTGGGAAAGGTGGGGATAGTGTTCCAGGCAGAGGAAATAGCATGTGCAAAGGGCCTGAGACAGGGAGCAGCTTAAAGGCATTAAGCAAAGACCTGAATGGCTGAAACTCAATGAGAGATAAGGGAAAGGAGACTGAGGCAGGCAAAGGTTTCTTTTGTTGCTTGTATTTCTTTCTTTTTTAAAAAATATATTTTATTGATTTTTTTACAGAGAGGAAGGGAGAGGGATAGAGTTAGAAACATTGATATGAGAGAAACATCGATCAGCTGCCTCCTGCACACTCCCCACTGGGCATGTGCCCACCACCTTGACCGGAATCAAACCCAGGACCCTTGAATCTGCAGGCCAACTCTCTATCCACTAAGCCAAGCCAGTCAGAGCTGTTGCTTGTATTTCTGTGTGTTTGTTTGTTTATCAAAGCTAATAACACTGCTAGAAAAGAAGAAAGTCATCTATAAGAGGAAAGTCACAGCCAACACATTTGCCCCAAATAATTCGTCTGTAGGGTTGAGGCAGCTGGTTGAATCCAACACAGGGCCTTCTGGGTATTATTACTGGGGCTCTGCCTTAGTTGAGTGGAGCATTTGCTCCACCACCTGCCAGGCCTAAGTCCTCTAAGTCCAGTCCCATGAGCCTCTGGGGAAAGCAGAAAAGGCCCTTTGTTGGATCTCCCTACGGAAAGGGATCTGGGAGGACACCAGGCCTGCCTCCTTAAAGGAATCCCAGAGGTCACAAGGCCAAAAGAAAAGGATTAGTCACACATCACAGGGATATGAAAGATTCTTACCCTCTAGAACCACACAGATAGAGCAGTCAAGTCCATTTTTTTTTTTTTTGAGGCGTTTGGAATAAACAAAGGGAGACAGGGTGAGAGAAAAGGTGCTAGACCCAGGTGCTGAAGGCGTGGGTCACCAAAGGAGGACCTGGGAGAAGGCACAGAGGAGGGATGGGCTTGAGCAAGGGAGCTTCTCCCACTCCCCAGGAGCCCCAGCCAGGCAAAGTCACAGGAAGACACAGCCACTCAAGGATTTAAATCAGTCCTCACTGATTTAAGAAAGGGACAAATGGTATAAGAAGTTGATTGGGTACCGATGAGGAAACTGGCATTCCAGAGCGAGTTCCTGGCCCACAGACCAGCACTGGGCTCTGTCTGCCTCCAAAGTCAAGTGAAGATGACACTCAGTTCAAGGGTCCAATTTAAAGAAGAGAATCTGTAAATGAAGAGGCAGTCTGGGGTCATGAACTCCCAGGACAACATGACGAGGAGGACTCACCCACCCCTTCACCAAGTCTGCCCTCGGCCCCAGGTTAAGAGCTCATGGGTAGAGACAGGAGGACAGAAGGGTCCACAATGAACTTATCCTTCCGTTAGAGACCCATTTTATTCAAAAGAAACTGGGATCCAGAAAATATGTCATCCTGCCACTAGGCAGAGACAGAAGGTCAATGTTGGACCAGGGGAGTCAGAGCAAGCAGAACCAGCTGTAGACCATGAATCCTATAGGAGTTTAATAGGGAGAGAAGAAACAAGGACGCTCCAGGCAGGGTATGGGATGAGCAAAGGCAAAGATGTGGGAAAAATACACACTGAGTTCTATAACCTGTGTCTTGGTTGGAACAATTCCCTGACCTGAATCCTGGAGGCCAGCAGGCATCAAGGGGACCCCGACACTTTCCTTTGTGTGAAAAGCAGGCTCCAGGCAACCTGAAAGCATCCCTCTCTATTTCAGTGACAGGTCCAGCAGTACAAGTGGAGAAACCCACAGCCAACCAATCCAGAAGAAGTCTAAAAGGTAAACCAGGTGGGCAAGAGGGACTGTGGCGACCACACCCTCTATCCTCCCAGGGAAATAACCCAGTGTAGACCAGGCCCCCTGAAGCCACAGACACTGCTGAAGGACCAGGGGCTCCCAGGGTAAGGGGCTCATGGTCAAGATGCCGAGCAACAACACAAGCAATGGCAACTAATTCGTCCCCTGGGAAAAACATTCCGTATTCACTATCTTGCTTATTCCTCAAAAGCAATCCTACGAGGTGGTAACATTATCCCATACTACAGGGGACCCTTGGCCAATGAAATATCCTGCCCAACCCACGCAGCTAAGAAACGTGGCACTGGAGTTTGAACCTGGATCTCCCAGCTCCAAATTCCACCTTCATCTCAAGGTCCTTAACATTCACTGGGCTCAACTGGCCAGATGTCTCACTGTGGGCTCATTTCATAAGGCCTGCACCACCAGCCTGGTATGGTCGGGAAGATCTGTCCTTCCTACATCCATGGTGATGCTGGGGACGCGCCAGGTGAGGGCGGAGAGCCCAGGTGGGCACGTGGAATTCCCACAGCAAAGCACTGTGGGGCCCAGAGAGACCAGCCTCATGGGTCTGTCTGACCCATTTTGGGCCTGATTCCCCCAAACCCCTCTTGTCTGTGTCCACAGCCGCACCTACCAGGACCTCATCAACTGCAAGACAAATGTGTGTAGCACCATGAGGGCCAAGTTCTACAACGTGGCCCAGGAGGCCGGCTTCTGCCTGCAGGACAAGATGGAAATTCTCATGAAGTAAGGATACCTGTAGATGCGCTCACTCAAAGGACATTCATCTGACACCTACTATGTGCCCACACGATGCCATGTGCTGGTGCTGAGGCTAACCATTGGGTACAGGAAGGATGTGTTCTCTGCCCTCAGAGAGCTTGTTGTCTCTCCCAGGAAATATGGGCAGAAACAAACTAACTGAATTAATCAACACAGGTACAAATTATAATCATTGCTATATAGGAAAAGAACAAGTGTTCTGGGAGAGGGAGAAACCATGGGGACCTAATTTAGGTCAGGTAATCCAGGAAGACCTCGCCAAGGATAAGGAAGAGCTGGTGGGTAGTGAGAGAGTAGACGGACATTCCAGGCAGCAGGAAGGTACATACAAAGTCCTAAGGCTGAAAGGGACACAGAAAGTGTGAAGAGGACAGAGAAGTGGCAGGTGACAGCTGCATCACGCACAGCCAGCCATGAATGTCATAATTAAAACTTGGAACTGATGTTAAGAGTACCAGAGACCACTGGAAACTGTTTTTATTCTGACAACCCAGTAAGTGCCTCCCATCCCAGCCTACTCCTTGACTGCCATGACCATTCACTTCAATGAACTTGTCCATTCAACAAAGGTCGCATGGTGACCCTCTGCCCTCTCAGCCTGGATGGACTGGCTGTTATGAGCCACGGGATTAGAGGTGATTGGTCCCTGCCCTCTGGGAGCCCCCAGTCTAATGAGGGAGACAGAAAAGTAAACAGGCAATTACCACACAGAGTGATGAGGGCCAACAGGGGGGTGAGCAAGGGGCTAAGGGAACACGGGAAGAGGGTGTCCTTCCCAGCAATTGCTGATTTCCCCCCAACAGCAATCAGCAAGGTCGTCCGGGGAAAACAATATTTTCAGCTTAATAAAGTCAGGTAATATTTCCTGGGCACCTACTGTGTATCAGTCACGGTGTAAGAGCCTTGTGTGTATTTATCACTGAGTCCTCACAACAATCCTACGGGTAGGTACTATCATTAGACCCATTTTATAGATGAGAAAAGTGAGCTCAGAGATGTCTCTTGTCAAAGGTCACCCAGGAGTTAAGCAGTAAAGGTGGCATTCAAACCCAGAGAGGTACACAGGAAAAGGAGGAAGGTAGGGAGTTCCAGGGAAAAGAACAGCAGTCCCAGAGGCCAGAAGGGGCCCCCGTGGGTCAGGAACTACCAGTAGCCAGGTGTGGCTGGGACTTGGTTGTGGTTGCTTACAAAGTCATCAGAGTAAAACAGAGGCCAGATCATAAAAGGCCTTACCAGCCCAGCTGTGGAGGTTGGACTTTATCTCAGTCTTTGATCATGAGCCAAAGTATAAAATTCTGGGAGAGAGAGAGAGATGGGAAAGATAGGGATAAAGCTGGGAACTGTTGTAGGGGCTGAAGAATGGAGAGCCTCAGAGGGCAAGTTACTCAGAGGGCTTTATTCTGAGTAAAATGGGAAGCTATCAAAATGCATATAAGGTGAATGGCATGGTTATATTTATAAAGTCTCTTTGGAGAGATAGGACATATGCACAAAATGATAAGGGGAGCAGAGAAGAGAGGAAACAGCATGAGTTGAATGCCCACTGTGTGACTGGCAGGCACCAAGTTCAGCACTTTCCACACATTGTATTATGTAATCCTCACCTCTAAGAGCTGGAAACCATTATTATCCTTCATTTTACAGATGAGAAAGCTGTGCAAATACAATCAAAAGTAGGGAGAGAATGAAGGCTGATTTAAAAAAAAAAAAAAAATTACTGACTGTAGCAAGAAAAGAGCATTTCAGGACCTTGGAGAGAGGTGTATCCTCTGCTAGCCAAAGCCAGGCAGTAAATTAGATAGTGGCTGAGAGGGTTAAGAAGAACCTCATGCAGGAAAAGGCAGCTAGATGGTTAAAGCAGGCAGGTGTCTGACTCTTCTCCCTCTTTCTCACACAACTTGTGATGCAGGCGCCAGGAAGAGAGAGGTCTCCAGAAATTCCATTCTTTTGTCCTCGTCTCGAATTTTCAAAAGGACATAGCAAAAATGAGACATAAAGTCGCCATGGTAAAAGGAGACGCAGAAGAAATTGCAGACCACTGGTAAATACCCTGAGAGCCAGATAAGACGGGCCCTGAGGGGGTGAAGGAAGAAGGGCTGCTGTTACAAAATCACATTTGATCCCATTCGCTCTCGCAACCTGGAGAGGCATCACTCCAAAGCTGCCCTCAGCCAGCAGCAAGGCCCCCCAAACAGGCTGTCCCCAGAGCGGTCAAGCAAGAACCCTTCAGTTCCCGAAGCACAGACCCTCCGACCAGCTCTGTTCCCCACATTATCTTCTATTTGAGTCAGACTTGCAAATAAGGACCCGCTCACCAGCCCCTGTGGGAGCGACAGATGAGGCTAACCAACCTGAAAACATCCAGAGTCAGAGATCTCCGGGGTGATCACTGTATTCCTCAAATAACTTACCTCCTTACCGATACAGAACCAGGCACACTGTCCTAGGAACACTGTGCCCAGGCGTGATAGTGTGATAGTAAGTGTAACAAAAAGCAACAGAAACTGAGTGATTATTGGATGGCAGACACCACCCTGAGCAATGTTCCTATATTACCTATTGTATTCCCCCAAAAAACCCTGAAGGTGCATTTCAACCCCCACTTTATGAATAAGGAAGAGTTAGGATTTAGACCCCTGCCTGACCCCGGTCTCTATGCTTATCTGGATTGAAGTCGGATGAACTGTAATTTTATGAACCTGGCAGGGTGAGTAAATCAGCCTCTAAGAGTAAGATGGGAAAGTCTAAAAATGTACCCTGAATCCTTCCATGATTTTAATAGTGTGGAACTGAAGCCTACAAAAAGACATAAATATATATAAATATATATCATAAAATATAAAACAGTACATACGAGGAGCCCAAATTGTATGGAGATCAATTTCTTCAAATTTTTCCACAATGGGTACATAGATATCAGGCCACTGCCGCCCTCTTTAAAAAGAGATCCTCTTAAACCCCATCACACCTGAACCCCCTCAGGGCTAGAATCCACCTTGTTCTCACCATGGGTTAGCAAACTGCCCTCACACTCTGTGGTAGCATCAAAAGATTCGCCAAACCCACTGAAATACACAGAGCTGTGGCCCAAGATTCCTCAGACAGAGACATGGGAAATGCACATCCTTCCTCCCTCTCTATCTCCTTCCCCATCTTCCTCCCACTCCCCTCCCTACCCCCTCTCCTTCCTCCTCCTCCTCCTCCAGCTGGTGTGTGAGAGCCTCCTCCACTCTGGAGACTCCTCTGCAGAAGTGTCCATGTCCTCCCTGGCCTGATCAACTCTCAAAAGTGACACTTCAAAACCTCAGTCACCTTTCCTTTCTTGCAAGCTTTTCATGCCGCTTGCCAGAAAAATAATAAATGCATCTCTTTAAAGTATGTCCCTAATTTGTTTTTTTAATGAGATGCAAATCGTGCTCCAGCTCTTACTGCCCTTAAAAATTAAAGACGTGCCTGATCTGCAGGCCCCTTGCATTTGGGGTGGAGAAAAGTCCCCCAGATAAAGGCTGATGCCACCCTGGAGGCATCGCATGAGAGGCAGAGAGAGATGGAGGACCTGAGGTGCCAGCCCCACCTCCCTGCAGCCTCCTAACTGGCCTTCTCTTCTTGAAACCCGAGGTACTTTGATCTCCTGTCCAAACTCCCTGAAGATCTGAAGAGTTTCCGCCCTGCCAAAAAGATCCTGGCAAAACTGCAGAAGTTCGGGGAAAACCTGGACCTGAGAATCAGGCCCCACGTCCTCCTGAAAGTGCTCCAGGAACTGAGGACCTGGGAACTGTGCTCCCCAGACGTCGCTGTGGCTGTGGAGGTAGCTGCCACGTGGGTCCTTTCCCTTCACCATGTCCCGGGGTCCTCATCCCACCACCTCCCAACACCCAGACACCAGTAAGTGCCGAGAACACAACGTAAAAGACAAAGATCTCTGCCTTCTGGGAGCTTATCATCTAATAGAAGAGGGATTGTCACATGACCTTGGTTGTTCAACTCCAGGGGACATTATGTTCTTTGTAAATGGTGTGCCCTCCCCTCCAGAAACTGGAGACCTTGGAGAGACAGAAATAAGTGGACAAGGGAATAAAATAGCTGGCGGTCATAACGAGGAGCCCTCCAGATCTGGCTACTAAAACTGTGGCCCACAGACCAACAGCATGGACCTTCTTAGCAATGCAGAATCTTAGGTGCCAAAGCACATCTGCCAACTCAGAGTCTGCATATCAATGAGTCCCCAGGTGATTTTTATGCATAATAAAGTTTGAGGAGCACTCGTTCAAGGTCAAGGTAGAGGGGACCTACCTTAGCCAGAGCAATTGGGTAAGGTGAGTTTTAAGCCAAGGCCTGAATGATGAAGAGACGGCACTGAGAAGAGAAGGGAATAGCAGGTCAGGCAGAGGGAGGAGCACGTGCGAAGGCCGCAGCATAGAACTTGAACTATTGGAGGAATTTGCAGGCAGTCAGTGGGGGCGAAAGCAAGCGAGCAAGGGGCCCTTTCAGGAAAGACTAGCTGGCTAGACCAAAACGAACTCCAGGGCAACTGTCCAACCTCCACCTGCCGGTTATGGGTCTACCTTTAACCTGCCGGTTATGGGTCTACCTTTAACCTGCCGGTTATGGGTCTACCTTTAACCTGCCAGTTATGGGTCTACCTTTAACCTGCCAGTTATGGGTCTACCTTTAACCTGCCAGTTATGGGTCTACCTTTAACCTGCCAGTTATGGGTCTACCTTTAACCTGCCAGTTATGGGTCTACCTTTAACCTGCCAGTTATGGGGTCTACCTTTAACCTGCCAGTTATGGGTCTACCTTTAACCTGCCAGTTATGGGTCTACCTTTAACCTGCCAGTTATGGGTCTACCTTTAACCTGCCAGCTCTGGGGTCTACCTTTAACCTGCCAGCTCTGGGGTCTACCTTTAACCTGCCAGCTCTGGGGTCTACCTTTAACCTGCCAGTTATGGGTCTACCTTTAACCTGCCAGTTATGGGTCTACCTTTAACCTGCCAGCTCTGGGGTCTACCTTTAACCTGCCAGTTATGGGGTCTACCTTTAACCTGCCAGTTATGGGTCTACCTTTAACCTGCCAGTTATGGGTCTACCTTTAACCTGCCAGTTATGGGGTCCTACCTTTAACCTGCCAGCTCTGGGGTCTACCTTTAACCTGCCAGCTCTGGGGCCATCTCCGAAGGGCAAGAGGAGCGGGGATGTGGAGGCTCCCCATTCTCTGAGGTGAGTGCATGGCCCCAGCGAGTGAAACTCAGCATGTTCCTCTCCCAGTGAGAACATCACAGAACTTCCAATGACCTGGATGTGGGTGTCTTAACCTAGAATCTATTTGAAACTACATTCTGTGTCTTAACCCTTTCCTGGAAGCAAGCCCTCAGCTGTCATCAATGCTAAAAGGGCAAAATAAGTTTAAGGACACATTACTTTTTTAAAAAAGATATTAAGGAGTAGAAAAGAAAGAAAGGTGCAGACAGCTGAGTTTTTCTGATCTCCCTAAATTTCTCTGGGTCAATAGAAAAGGCTTCAAATGAGCCTGCTGAACCAGGACACTGGAAAGGGATCTTTTTCTAGAAGGAGCCACCCCAGCGCGATGCTGCATTCTGAATGTCTGAGTGGTTGGAGGCATTCTGGGACACCACCCTCGATCTAAATATCTCAGGATCCTGAGGGAAGGGGAGGGCAAGGAATCTAGCTTTCAGACCAAATCTGAGGCTGCCACTGTATTTGCCCTGCAGTTTGTGCGAGAACACATAATCCATATGCCTCAAGAGGATTATATCAACTGGCTGCAGACCCGGATCAACATCCCCACCCGGCCCCAGACTGCCCGGACGTAGCCGGGGCCGGGCCAGCCAGCTGTCCTGGTGCAGGAGGGCTAGTCGACACTGTGCTCCTGCTTCCTGCCTGTTCTCATGGATACTCGTGATATGAAAATCAATCTGGAGACTGACTTCTGGCAAAGTAGAAACTCCCCCCCTCACCCTCACACCAAGTCCAACCTTCCAGTCTCCGTTCCTCACTGACCCAGCCTGACTCTACCACTCCCAGATCCCTGCACTGTATCCACAAATTTGTATCTTCAAATTCCAGATAATAAAATTGAGCTGAATGTTTGATGTCTGGCTGGGAAAGAGTTGGAGCTGTGGAATCTGGGTGTGGTATTCAGAGACTAACAATGACAACAGTTAGCACTTACTGAGCCTTTGTTATTCAACGGACTCAGTGCTGGGTGATTTTATGGCCTCATACTGCCATTTACAATCATGTTCAGCTGCCTCTGCATTCCCTCCCTACCCCTACAGACCCCCAACCCTCACTGTATGAGACAAGGAGTCACAAAAGCTATCTTGCTTTTGGAATCATTCCCAAGGGCTAGCTCTAATAGCGGGGCTTCCTGGCACCATATTAACTTCGATTTGCACAGCAATCCACAGTTTGCAAATTAAATAATACTCCAGCAGCATCATATGCAAGGCTCAGACCATCCCTCTGTGGTAGGCTTTGTTATCATCACCATCTCACAAATAAGGACACAAATAAGGACACCAAAACCTAAGGTCATTTGCCAACAGTCACACAGCCAGTAAGTGGCAGAGCCATGTCTAGACTGGGTGTCTGTCTGTCTAGCACAAGAGATATGCTGAAACCACAGGACTTACTCCACCCTCCTGCTTGCCACTTTCCAAGACTATTTCTCAGAACTGCAGCACCACCTAGTGGGTTCAGTTAGTATTATGCTTCCATCATGCTTGCCTGAAAAATATAGAACCTTCTACTGAAAAGGAAGGCAGCAGGCATTACCAGCAGCAACAAGGCCTACTTTGTTGGGCAAGGAATATTTATTCAAACAAAGGCCCTTTTACTACTAAGTAGATTAGGGACTAGGGAGAGGCACGACATCACCTCCCAGCTCCCAGCCTCCAAGAAAAGCTGCAGGGAGAAATACTTATTTTAGAGGCTTTTGTCTTGGGACTCAGATTGGTCATCTTTTGGTGGGGGTCAGAGCCAGAGATTCAGTCACAATACATTTTTAAAACCATTTACATCTTCCAAATGGCAAAATGAACTATGCCAAAACCTTCCCAAACATGTGAAACTCTTCCCAATTATGTAAAATTCTTCCCACCAAAAAAATGGGGAGGTTGGAGGACAATGAGCCATCCTGAGGTGCTTCATGAAGCACATTCACATCCAACATCCCCAAAACAAAACAGAGATGAAAAACAAAACACTGATTATTGGGACAAACTTTCAACTTTACATGGATTTGAAGAAGGTGTTCATGGGAGTAGGTGTGTGAAGGAGAAGAATGATTCCTATTGAGTGGAAAACAAGTCCTGGAGGTGACAAGTGAGTGAATGGAGTTGAGGGAGGAAGGGGTGCCACTTGGTGGGTGGAAGGGGGTGGGGGGGCAGCTCATGATGCTCATGGACTGTTTGAGCCAGGTTAGACCTTGTCATTTACTTGAGCTTGAGTATGTGAGAGATATCACAGGTATAAAAAGACAGCTAGAAGATTGGACAAAGATCTTATACCTATGGACAAGGACAGTGGCAGGGGGAGAGGAGGGGACAAGGGCCTGGGATGGGGTGGGAACTGGGTGGAGGAGAGCTATCGGGGAAGGGGGGAAGAGGAACATCTGTAATAATCAGAACAATAAATTTTTTTTTAAAGACACCTAGACTCTATCCTCCAGGATTATGCAGAAGGTTTGAATAGTGGTTCTATAGCATGATGGTTAAGAGAAAAGGTTCTGGTGTCAGACTGAGAACATTCAGATCCTAACTGTGCTCTCTCATGAGTTACATGACTGGACGGTGTCTTCACTTCCACATACCTCATCTTTAAAATGGGTGTAACGCCATCGGATCAATGAGAGAGCACAGGTAAGGCATGCACCTCACAGTAAGACTCAATCCACATCCTAACGATGGAGGTGGCGACAGGCAAAGGGGTGCAGATGGAGCACACAGAAAGCCACCTCCCCAACGTGGCTAGGTGAGAAAGGCACAGCAAACAGTCTTTAGACACATGCAATGAAATCTGATCATGGCTAATTTCACCGAGTCTCTATATTACTACCTCTAAGGACACAAAGGTCTGATTGCCAAAGCCTTGGTCACATAGTCACATCCAAGCTGCATGAAAGGCTGAGAAAGCAGATTCTGGCTTTTTCAATGTTTATAATAGGAGGACGATTCATATCATAAAGTGCAAGATTCCCCCCAAAAGGAAAGAAGTTCAGATTCGAGCCACAAGAAGATATGCCAAAGTGTCCTCTAGAGAAAGCTTCCTGGGATAAGTACCAGCTTAGCCGAGTCAAATTTATCTACATCCCATATGTTACCAACAAAGAGAAGGGACACAGACAGGTGGACTCTCCAAAGCCACAGTTTTGGGAGGAAGAGAGAATGGGGCTGGAAAGAAGGAGCTGTGGGGTTCAGGAGGAGACCCAGAAGGGACCTCTAATGAGACTGTGGGAGGAAGATGCTAAAAATCTCAGCCAGAAGTTGATGTTGGGTCTAGAAGTGGTGGCAGCAGAGAATAGGTGATCGTGGTTAATATCCAAGCCTGGGAAGAAGTTGGGATCCAGCATAGAAGACTATCCTATATAATTGACTAATATGCAAATTGTCCCATTGGGAGTTCCAGACAGGAAGTACAATCGCTTGCTATGACATGCATTGACCACCAGGGGGCAGCACATAACACAGCAGGCCTGAGGGTGCTGAGGGAGCCAGGGAAGGAGGAAGTGGGGAGGCGGGGAGGTGGGAAACCTGACCAGCCCTGATCACTGGCCAGGCCTAGAGACCCTACCTGTGCATGAATTTCATGCATTGGACCTCTAGTTGTATAATAAAGAAATTGTCTGGGGTTTTTATGCCCAATTCCTGGGACAGAACCTCTAAATCCTTGAAGTTCTCAAATAATAGAAGGCCTCCGCTCACCTGCAGACCCCCAGCCAGGCCCATGGCAGAGGGGCCTCTCTACGCGCCTGCAAACCCCCAGGCCAGCATAGGGGCGGGGATGTGAGCCTCATGTCTCCAGGCCAGTGTAGGTGGCGGAATGCAGCCTGCTAATCAGTCCTTTCATGATGGTGTCCCAAACAATTTGCACATTATCATATTATTAGATAGGTTGTAATCATAGGTGTTGTACTGTCGTGAGTTCTGTGAATTGTTCTATTGAATTATTGGACCTAAGGGGCTATTATCGATAGTAACCCCTAAATTGTCTAATGAATTATTGGACCTAGGGGCTTTAGGTGACCCCCAAATTGGAGCCAGTTGGTCAGAAGTGTAGGTGGCCTGGGGACTCCTAAACTTACCGATATCTTAACTTAGGGCATTCTTGTTGAGGACTGTGCCCTTAAACTGTGCAATCTGACCTAACTCTGAGTCATTAGCATCACAACTGCATTGCAAGGAGAAAGCTGCCATCCAGGCAGAAGGCTATGCTGTTCCAACCCCTGCGGTCAAGGGAAGTCCTCATTCAAAGGTGTGGAAGGCAGGTGTAGCCCGTGCTTTCACGCCCCTCCTCTTTGGGTAACGGCCCCTTCCCCTGGATTCTCATTCATTGTGGATGGGACAGTGCTTCAACCCCAGTGCTAGGTGTGGTCATGTGACCAAGACCTGGCCAATCTAAGCATTACATTTACCGGACATAGCCAATGGTTCAGAGATGGACACCCAAGGTAATGCAGTAAAAGTCCATCCCTGAGCTTCTGTTGGAATTGATGAGAACAAGAAGAAATCTTCTGGAATTGTTCACTACAAGGATAAAATAAGCCTAGACTTCTGGGAACCACCACTCACAGAGACACTGCCAACAGAGGAATACAAAGCTGGAAAAGGCAGTCAGATGATAAGTCCCTCAGTGACATCGTTTTGAGCTACCTGGATACACCCAGGCCCTCAAACTACTTAGTTACAGGAGCTAACAAATTCTTTTTCCTGCTTAAGCCAGATTCGGTTGGGTTCCCTTCTCCTTTGTTCTTAATCAACACAACAGGAGAGAGAAAAGGAATCTGTAGGGTCAACCACGGCCACATTCCAGATGCCTGTCCTCTCACAGGGCTGGTGGCACAGCAGCGGGAGAGACTATCACCAGGTATATCGTGCAGGAAAAGCTGAGAAACTAATCCCACGTTAAACCCACCTCATCAATCAAGACAAAAAGTAAGACCAAGAACACAGACGTTTTATCACTCAGCTTTGCAGCAGGTGTGAACGTGCCCATTTGGATTTCAAAGAGCATGAAGTAAATGTCAGGTGGGACTGTCATCTGCCACTGTGCCAAGTGGTGCTGGGTAAGTGAATGTCTTAGATCCGTGGTCTCCAAAGTGGGGGAGTGGGAGGGAGGCAGGGCACCTGAGGCTCCATCAGGGAGAAGAAAACATTGGAATGTATATTTACAGTTATCTTTTTTATTTAAGTAGAGTTGATATGTTGTGTTAGTTTTGTGTGTACAATGGAATGATTCAACATTTGTATATGATCACCACGCTAAGTCTAAAAATCATCTGTCACCCTACAAACATATCACAGTTTTATTGACTATATTCCCCTTCACCTATTTATGAGTATTAGAAGTATGTCTTAAGCGTGACTAGTGGTGTAGATGTAGACTGACCCTGGAACCTTCACTCCATCGCTACAACGTCGCCCCAGGTCTGGTACCAAACAGACAAGCCAGCAAACACAATGGGGAGGAGGGTTCTGCAGTATGAAGTGGTTAACAATGGCATCACTGACTTCTCATCCCCACTCTTATTCCAAGAACCTACAATGCCTCTTCTTTCTTCCCCCTCCACATTTTTTAAATATATATTTTTATTGATTTCAGAGAAAAAGGGAGAGGGAGAGAGAACATCAATAATGAGAGAGAATCATTGATAGGCTGCCTCCTGCAGGCCCCCCATTGGGTATTAAGCCCATAACCCAGGCATGTGCCCTGACCTGGAATCAAACCAATGACCTCTTGGTTCATACATAGGTCAACACTCAACCCCTAAGCCATGCTGGCTGGGCTTTTTCCCCCACTTTTAATGTTGTTGTTTTTTTAATTGAGACATAACTGACATATAACACTGCATTAGTTTTAGATGTGTAGCATAATGATTACCGTATATATATACTGGAGGCCCAGTGCATGAAAATTCATGCACTCGGCAGGGGAGGGGAGGAGGGCAAGAGGGGCATTCCTCATCCTGGCTTGAGCCCTCTCACAGTCCAGGACCCCTCAGGGATGTCCCACTGCTGGCTTAGGCCCACTCAGACATCCCTCTCACAGACCAGGAGCCCTCACTCCTTACCGCCCATCTGCTTGCTGCTCCTTAGCACTGTCTTTGAGGCAGGAGAGGCTCCTGCCATTACTGCTGCACTCGCCAGCCCTGAGCCCGGCTTCTGGCTAAGTGGCACTACCTCTGTGGGAGCACACTGACCACCAGGGGGAAGCTCCTGAGTTGAGCATCTGGCCCCTGGTGGTCAGTGTGCATCATAGCAACTGGTCATTCAGCCATTTGGCCAATTTGCACATTAGGCTTTTATTATATAGGATTGAAAGGATCACCACAATAGTTAACATCCATCACCTACATACTTAAATTTTTTTTCTTGTGATAAGTGGTTTTAAGATCTACTCTTATCAATTGATGTTTCTTTCTCACATCAATGTTTCTCTCCCTCCCTCTCTCTCTCTTTCTCTTTCTCCCTTCCTCTCTCTCAGATCAATAAAAACATATCCTCAAATAAGGATTTATGTTTTATATATATATATATATATATATATATATATATATATATATATATATATATATATACACTCTCTCAGCAACTTGAAAACACAAGAGTCCTCCCTAATCTGCAGAGGATATGTTTCAAGACCTCCAGTGTATGCCTGAAAGCCCAGATAGCACTGAATCCTATGTTTTCTGTTTATCCCTACACATGCATATCTATGATAAAGTTTACACTTCTCTTTAGTATGTCTGAATTGCCAGTATCACAACTCTTACACTTTGATACTGTTACTAAGTAAAATAAAAATTACTGGAACACAAGCACTGCAATACCGATATAGTCAGTCTGATAACCAGACGGCGACTAAGTGACTAATGGGCAGGCAGGGAATATCTACAACATGGACATGCTGTCCAAGGGATGATTCACAGCCCAGGCTGAGATGGAGCAGGACAGCGCAAGATCTCATTATGCTACTCAGAATGGCTCACAATTTAAAATGTATGAATGTTTATTTCTGGAATCTTCCATTTAATATTTCAGGCAGCAGCCCTAACCGGTTTGGCTCAGTGGATAGCGAGGCAGCCTGCAGACTGAAGGGTCCCAGGTTCAATTCCAGACAAGGGTGTGTATCTTGGTTGCGGGGACATCCCCAGAAGGGGGTGTGCAGGAGGCAGCTGGTTGATATTTCTCTCTCATCGATGTTTCTAACACTCTATCCCTCTCCCTTCCTCTCTGTAAAAAATCAATAAGATATTGTTAAAGATATTTTAGATGGCAGTTGACTACAGGTAACTGAAACTGTGGAAAGCAAACAACAGATGAGGAGAACTGCTATATACACTACAATATTTTGAACTATAGTCACCATGCTGTCTGTGTATTATATTCCCAGGACTTACTTTTCTTATAACTGGAAGTTATGGGCACCTTTGTGCAATCCACCCGCTCCTTCTCTGGCAACCACTAGTCTGTTCTCGGTATCTGTGTGTTCGGCCTTTTCCGTGCCTTTTCTGTCATGTCAGTTCTAGAACGTGGCCATGCCTGTGAGATGGGCACTGCTCTCTGTGCCCCAGTGAGGCTCTCAGGTGCTGGGAGGTTTGCTACCTGAACTTGTGCTAAGTGGCTCCAGCAGCCGCTTTCTTAATTAACCCTTCCCTGAGTTCCTCCTGTGCTCTCCAGCTTCTCGCCCAGCTAGGAGAAACTTGGACCAATCTTGTCCAATTGCAAAGCTTACTTTTACACCGAGCTGTCTTTTTACCCAAGTCCCATACTCGCGGTCACATTTCCAAATAGCTGAGGCTACCCGGCAGTCAGATGGCCAAGACCCTGAGTTAAAGAGCACGAAACAGCACTCTGCAAGGCTACCCATACAAACGGGCTCTTCTGGCACATGCTAATCATCTCTCAGCTGGGATAACAGAGAGACGATGCTTCCGGTGACCAAAGAAAGCAGATGATCTGCCCCACACAATGTTTACCGAGGGAGCCACAGAAACACCTCCATCCCCGGGCTCCGCTCCAACAGCAGTGGAATCTCACCCGTAAGCAGTCCCAACTGGGGAGGGAAGGGATTAAAACTTATAAAAACCATTGATTCAAATGCTCTTTTCTCTTTACACCAGAACTCGCAAGAGGATCCCATTACACATCCAACAACTCTAGCGCATCTGGAATATGGTCTCACACTCATATTGTTTGCACTGTATTATTTCATGAACCACTGACGACCTAAAGCAGATTCACTTTCCTCATCTCTTCTTTAAGCTAACATCATTTTACATTTCCAGGAAACTTATCCGTGAACAGCAGGATAGCTGAGTAGGGCGAGCCAGGAAGTGGGCCAGAGAGCAACAGATTTAGTCTTTTTCTCTTCTGGGACCTCAGTTTCCCCATCTGTAAAATGAGAGGGTTAGATCATGAGGTCCCCAAACGGACATGTCTACAAACCAGACAAGTAATAACAATGAATTAAGGGGCCCTGGCCAGTGTGGCTCAGTTGGTTGAGCATGGTCCCATGCACCAAAGGGTCAGCAGTTGGATTCCTAGTCAGGGCACATGCCTGGGTTTCAGGCTTGATCCCCAATAGAGTGTATGCGGGAAGAAGGCAACTAATGGATCTCTCTCTCTCTCTCTCTCTCTCTCTCTCTCTCTCTCTCTCTCTCTCTCATCATTAAAAACACAGACAACATAATATTTTAAATGAAGGAAGGGAACTGGTGATGGGCATTTAGTGAGAAAGGCACCAGAAGCAGGCAGATGGACAAGTTGTGGCCCCTTCCCTGGTGATGCACTTGGTCCTGTGAGGGAAGCTAGTACATGGACAGTTATCAAGCCATATGATAAATGCGACGTTCAAACCACCACGTGAGTCCACAGGAGGGTGGACCTAACTCTTCCTAGACAAATCCTGGAAGGTTTAAAAGGAGAAGGCCTTTCAGTTGGGTCTTGGACAAGAAGTTTGCTGCTGAAGAAGTAGAAAGAGAAGGAGTGGCATTCCAAGTACAGGAAACCACCTGGGCAAAGGCACAGAGACCTGGAAAACAATGCCATATTTGGAGGGAAAGCAAGAAAGTTTGCTGAGGCTGGGGGTTCCATGCACAAGGTGATTATGAAAAGAGTCTAGAAAGGGGAGTTGGAACCCAATCACAAAGGCCAACATGGAATTTATTTTAAAAGTAATGGGGAGCCAGGGATGGACATATTTTTGAATATTCAGAGCTGGTGACATTTACAATCCAGAAATTTCCTTCTACCTGCAGGGTGGAGAATGGAATGCAGAGACTCACTGTCCAACACAGCAGCCATTACTCACACGTGGCTACTGAGCACGTAAAATTCGGTTGGCACAAACTGACATGTGTTATACCCATAAATTCCCATAGGGCTTTGAACACTTAGTATGAAAAAAGGCATGTAGACTAGCTCATTAATATTTCTCATACTGATTACATGTCCAATATTGGGGATGTTTGGGGTTAAATAAAATATCATATTGAGATTAATTTCACCTGCTTCCTTTAACTCGTTTGGTGGGACTCATGGAAACTTTAAAATTACTTATGTGGCATGCATCATAACTCTAGTGAGCTGAATTAGAGGGCCTAAGACCAATGGCAAAGCAATGAGAAGACTTTGGAAATGCCCAGGAGAAATCACGAGAGATGAGGCATCCTAGGTTGCAAGTGACAGAACCCCAGCTCACACTAATTTAGACTAGCGGGGAGTTTGTTGCCTCAAGTAATACACTGAAAAACCTAAACAGCAAGCCATGGATGGACAAATACAGATGCGATTGGGTACCACTGACTCTTTCTTTCTGGCTCCCTTCTTCTCTTTGTGCACCAGCCATGCCCTATCCTGCCGCACACCAACTTCTTACACAGAGGGCAATCTGCTTCTGCCAGGCTCTGCCAGGCTGTCCTCCTCTGTCCTGGTTTCAAAAATCCCAGGGAAAAGCTCTGATTGGCCCAGCTTGGGTCAATTGTCCAACTTGAACCAATCAACAGTGACCAAGAGAACAAAATGTAAGAAGCATGGCAGATCTCTCAAATCACTTGGGTTGGAGTTGGGGGAAGGGAAAAGGAAAACATTTCCCCCAAAGATGGGTGATATATGTTCCCAGAAGAGAGAAAGAACAACCTATCAGAGTCCAGTGCTTCCAAGAATGAAAGCCAACAAGGCTTTTAAGTCAGGAGTAAAGTGGCTCCTCCTTCAGGTTACACCACTTTGAAATTCCTTGGACATTTCGATTCAGTTCAACATTAATTGAACTTTTATGGTATGCTGGCATTATGTTACAAGCTGGCACCTAATGGGCTCACTGAATATTTGTCTAATGAATAATGCAAAGATGAACAAGGTAAGTAAGGTCCCAGTGCCCAAAGAACTCACAACCTAATAGGGGCTTAAGGCAAGGAAACGGAGCAAATGGGGGGCATGTAAAGAACTCTGAGAGCCCGAGCAAATCAAAGATCACATTGATTTCACACCGACAGGGAAAACCAGTTAGGGAAGGAAGCACCATTTGAGATGGGCCTTGAAAATGGAATGGGATTTCAACGGGCAGAAGTGCAACAGAAGCGGCACCAGGAAGAGCACGCCATGTGAGCAAAAGCAAAGAGGCGGAATGGATAAGCCACCCAGTTTGTGTGTGTGTGTGTGTGTGTGTGTGTGTGTGTGTGTTTTTAATTTTTATTTTATTTTTTAAGGTATTACAAATGGTAGTACATATGTCTCTCGCCCGTAACCCCCTCTCAGAAAGAAGAAGGGAGAGAGAACAAGAAAAAGAGATTTTGTTGTTTCATTTATTTCTGCATTCATTGATTGATTCTTGTATGTGCCCTGACCGGGGATTGAACCTACAATCTTGATGTAACCAGACAATGTTCTAAGCAACTGAGCTACCTGGCCATGATTTTTATTGTGGTCAAATATACATAACACAAAAATCGCTATTTTAACCATTTTTAGGTTTGCAGCTCATTGGCATTGATTATATTCACACTGGTACAACTGTGACCACTCTAGAAAGTTTTTCATGACTCCAAAGAGAAACTACCCAGCAAGCAATAACTGCCCATTCCCTTGAAGATGGTAGCCTCTGAGCCACTCTCTGTCTCTATGGATTTGCCTATTCTATAAATTTCATGTAACTGGAATCATGCATTTGTCCCTTTGTGCCTGGCTTATACCACTTAAACATTTGCACCGTTCATCCCTGTCGTAGCACGAACCAAAACTTCACTCCTTTGCATGACTGAATAGTATTCCATCGTGTAACGTTTTGTGCATTCGTTTGTTGGACCCTTGAATTGTTCCCCTTTGGGCCATTGTAAATCTGCACTGCACACTGGCACAATTCTTTTGGGCGTGGACCTAGAAGTCATTTGGTTGTACAGTTGTTCTAAGTTTAACTTCTTGAGGAACTGCCAAACTGTTTTCACAAAGACTGCACCATTTTATATTCCCACAGACAATGTACAAGGATTCCAATTTCTCCACATCCTTGCCAACACTTACTATGCTCCATTATATATGAAGCATATATACATGAACATATATATATAATATATACATATTTTATTTATATATATATATATATATATATATATATATATATATATTTGATGAGATGTATATCTCCATACTAATACCTAATAAATATGAAGTGGTACCTCGTTGTGTTTTTGATTTGCATTTCCTTAATGACTCAGAATGTTGAGTGTCTTTTCACGTACTTACTCAGGCCATACAGTTTTACTGATGCCCAACCCAAAAGTGATGAAGCTAAAGTGTTTAGGTTTTATTGTGTAGGCAATAGGGAATCAATGATAGTTTGGGAGCAGAAGAGTGACATGATCAGAAATATAAAATCTGGCCAGAAGAGTGTAAGATGGAGCCTGAGGACTCATTAGGAGACTACATCCATGGTCCAAGTGATGGGCAGAGCAAGGTTGAGCCAGGGAGGTAGCAGGGAGGATGGAAGAAAAAGAACAGACTCCAGAGGTATCATCCCTTCAACACACTGGAGCAACCTGAGTAGCCCACATGCGATCATAAGGGCCATAAACGTGATAAATTGTTCTGCATCCATAAAATAATGATGCAGATGAATAAATAATAAAATAGAAGATATCCACAGTATAGTAAGTGACAAAATAAGGTGACAATACAGCATGTTCATCACGATCCCATTTTTAGATAGATGACAGATAATTAGATCAGCAGGGGAAGAAAAGGGCAGATCTGAGGGGAAAAGACCTTGAAACGTGCACGCATGAAAATGTGAATAATAAATCATCTCTTGTTAAACTAATCCGACCAAGTCACTCTGGGCTCTGCTTTGTTTTCTCCAGTGCCTTTATCACTTTCTAGAAATATCTTACTCATTTGTCCACCTGTGTATACGTTCCAGGAAGAAGGAAGTCTGTTCCGTCATCCCTCTCTTCCCAGAAGATAGAACCTAGCTTTAGGGGAGGCTACATAGATATTTTTAAAATGAAATCTCTCAGTGATTGGATCCAACTTTTTCCCACTCACCTATATTTTTTAACTGCATACAATGAATTTATGATTTCATCATAAAGAAGAAAATAGCAAAGAAGAGAGGCAGAAACAGGCACCTTTCTCTCCACCACCAAAAACATCACCACTACCACCTCCGCCAATGCCATTGGTAAATGATCCTGGCTGTTGTCCCCAGAAGGACCTTGCAGCCAGCGCCTACCCAGATGCCACAAGCTCAACATCAAAGTGCTTGGCTCAGCCCCTGAGCCCACCCCACGCCTCTCTTGCCTTCCTCTAGCTTCCTGGGCATCTATTTTATCCACTGGTGCCCACTCAGCACAGGTGATGTTATTAACACCATGACACCTCCACAGACTCAAGAGCCCAGAATGACCTGCCACTGGTAGGTCATCCCACCTTCTGGTCACAAACTGGCAAATGGGGTCACAGAAACCAGGCTGCCGCGGGTCACCAGAGCATCTTTCCCAACAAGAGAACGTTTGGCTAAGAGCGATTCTCTGCAGGGGGAGACAAACTCAACAGGCATCTGAGCAGCAAGTTCTGCCATTTATTGATGGGAAAGTGTTTTCGAGAGTAAGAGCTCTTTAAAGACCTTTGAAGATGTCTGGCAAGTCCAGGTCCCAAAAGCTGTTGTGTGCTCAGAAAGGACCCAGGGGCCTCTGCAAACTGAGCAGCCAAAATGACACCTCCCAAAAAGCCTCTTAAGGGAGCAGCATGAAAAGTCCCCCATGAAAGGAGGATGCATGGGCATGAGCTACTATGTCTTTAAGAAATGCCCTTCCTTCAGGAATTAGTTAAACCCTCCACCCAGGCCCTGGAGCTTCTCCTTTGGAGCAACTTGCACAACTAGTTAGCAACTTGTATGTGTTTTGTACTCACAAGCTCCGAGCCTGCTCATTGCAGTGCCAGGCATGTGATAGAAACCTATCCACCACAATAAGTTATCGTCTCACATCCTTAGGATGGCTACAGTCAAAAGAAGCCAAAAATAACAAGTATCGGTGAGGATGTGGAAAACTGGAGCCGTTAAGCACGGTTGGTGGTAACATGGAAATTTTAAGTAGAATTAACACATGATCCAGCAACCCCAGTACTGGGTAAACGCCCAAAGAATTGAAGGCAGGGCCTCAAAGAGCTACCTGAGCACCCATGTTCTTAGTAACATATTCGAAAAAGCCAAAAGGCGGGAACAACCCAAGTGTCCCTCAATGGATGAATGGATCAACAACACATGGTCTATACATACAAGGGAACATTACTCAGCCTTAAAAAGAAAGGGATTCTGACATAAGCTACAACATGGATGACCCTTGAAGACATTACATTTAAGTGAAGTAAGCCAGTCACAAAAAGAAAAAAATACTGTGTGATTTCACTTATATAAAACATCTAGAGCCCTGCCTGGTTTGGCTCAGTGGATAGTGTCGGCCTGCAGACTGAAGGGTCCCAGTTTGATTCAAGTCAAGGGCACATGCCTAGGTTGTGGGCTCAATTCCCAGTAGGGGGCATGCAGGAGGCAGCCAATCAATGATTCTTTGTTATCATTGATGTTTCTATCTCTCTCTGCCTCTCCCTTCCTCTGTAAAATCAACAAAAATACATTTTTAAAAAATAAAGCATCTAGAGTAGTCTGACACATACACACAGCTATTGCCAGGAGGTGCAGGAGGGGGATGTGGAGGTGGTGTTAAAGATTTGCCAGATGGAAAAGTTCTGGAGACCGGTTGCACACAAGGTGATTATACTTCACACAACTGAACTGCACACTTAAAAAATGGTTAATTACATTGGTCAACCAATACCAAATGGTTGAAAACTCTTATAGCTGATAAGTAACTTCACATCCCCTTTCCTGAAAGTCTGATGCTTTGCTTTAGTTTTTGTCAGGAAAATGAGTCAATAGTAATCATAAAACAAAAGTGTGGGTGCCTCATTCTATCACTTTGCAAAAGGATCAAAGGGACAGAAAGAAGAAAAAGAGGTAGAGAGAGAGCTTGGGAGAGGAAGCCGTCGATGGGGAGTGAAGAGAAAGAAAAAGACAAAGGTCCAACATGCACTCTACCCACTGTGGTTCTCAATGTTCTTTTCTTTTTTTAATTAAGTTTATTGCGGTGATGTTGGTTAATAAGATAACATAGGCTTCTCGTGTATAATTCTATTACACATCATCTGTATGATGTGTGTGTGCCCCATCCAAAGTCAAATCTTCTTTCTAAACTTTTAAAAATCCACTTTCACTCTTAATCAAAAGAACCAAGACTTTTGTATCTTCATTGGCCAAAAAGATCCAGAAAAGTTTTCATCCTTAATGCGTGAAAATTCCCCAGGAGCCCGAGAAGAGCTTCCTTGCTGGACTGTGATGGAAAGCCACCCCTTCGTGTATAATTGAAGGCATTTAGGACAGCATTACGCGCCTTCCTGCTTAGACAGGGAGCTGCCTCCGAGCCCTTGCTAATGTGCAGCTCTCCCAGGAAGCTCTCTGAGCAATTAGAGATGGCCATGGTGCCCTGAGCGAGAGTCTGAGCTCACTGGGCCTTGGTGTGGATTCCAACAACACGTTTAGGAGTTGTCCACTCCAACCATATTCATTCTACACAGTTTTCTCACATCGTGCTTGCTGAATACGTAGGTGAGGCTCAATTTTTTTCCCCCAAATTAACACAAATAATGAAATGATTCGACAAACAGTTCCTTTTAATGGATCCAGTGGGTTTCTAATGTGCCAGTGTAGGAAGTAAAGCTGTGTTAGGTGTGGTCCCTACCACACAGGGACATTTCACTTCTGAAAATGTAATGCCAGGATTCCCATCTCCCACATAGGAGGCCTGGTTTAATTTATAGCCAATACTGTTCTGAGTGAGGTGTTATTTTGCATGGCGAGGGTGATATATGTAGTCTCCAAAAGTGGAGGGGAAATGGTTACCTCATCTAGCTGTGTAGTTTAGAGCAGTGTTATTCAACGTGTAATCGCCAAACCAGCAGCACCAACAGCACCTGATAGCTTGTAGAAATAATTTTTTAAAAAATGTTTAATTTGCTTTAGAGCAGGAATTGCCAACTGAAGTGGCTTTCCTCCTCACCCCAGAAGACACTGGGCAGTATCGGAGGCATCTGTGGTTCTCACAACTGGCATGTAATGGGCAGAGGCCAGGGATGCTGCTCAATGTCCTACAATGCACAGGAGGGCTCCTCTACAACAAAGCATCCTCCTGCCCCAAATGCCAACAGTGCCACTCTTGGGAAACTGATGAGAGGAGAATGGATTTGTAACAGTGGGGTGGGGCCCGGCCAGCATAGCTCAGGGGTTGAGCACAGACCTATGAACCAGGAGGTCATGGCTCGATTCCAGGTCAGGGCACATGCCCAGGTTGCCGGCTCAATTCCCAGTGTGGGACTTGCAGGAGGCAGCCGATCAATGATTCTCTTTCATCACTGATGTTTCTATCTCCCTCTCTGAAATCAATAAAAACATATTTTAAAAAGATACAGTGAGGTAAGGGTAGAGAGAGGAAAAGGAAAGGGTTTCAGCTGATAAGGAAGACAGGGAAAAGAGAGAGCAAAGGAAATGCTGGCATGAGAGTTATGGCACTTGGGCTGTGAGTGTGAGGACTGTGTATCTCAGGGAAGGCCCTCACCCTCTCTCGACTTCATCCTGCACATCTATAGCAGGAAGGGGGCAACGACTGAACCAAAGGATGGGATTGTTTTCAAGCACACGGTTCAGCAGCACTGAGTACATTCCCAATGCCGTATAACATCCTCACTATCTATTTCCAAAATTTTTCATCACCATTAAACATTAACTCCCCATTTCTCCCACCGTCCCAGCACCTGGTAACTTCTATTCTACCTTTTGTTTCTATCAATTTTCTGATTTCAGGTACTTCATATAACTTTGATTACATACAACAATTACCCTATTGTGTCTGGTTTGTTCTACTTAGCACAATGTGTGTGAGGTCCATCCGTGTTGCAGCATGTATCAGAATTTACATGGAAAAAATGGTTAAAATGATAAACTTCATGTTATGCATGTTTTATCACGATTTGGGGTTGAGAGAAGGTAAAAAGGGAGGAGTAGGTGGAACACAGGGGATTTGGGGGGCAGTAAACTATCCTGTATCACCTTGGAATGATGCTTACATGTCATTATTCTTTGGCCAAAACCACAGCATGTGCAACACAAAAGTAAAGCCTAATGTAAATTATTAGTAATAATGGGTCAGTATTGGCTCATCAACTGTAACAAACGTACCACACTAAATGCAAGATGGTAGTAATAGCGCAAGCCATATGTGACTAAGGGTGAAAAACAGCTGTATGGGAACTCTCCGTACTTGCTCTCAATATTTCTGCAAACGTAAAACTGCTCTATAAATAAAGTTTTAATATTTTTAAATTATTTTAAAAAGAGAATGGGATTGCTATCACTAAGGTTCTTTTCTAAACTGATGCCTTCTAACTCGGATACTATCTCCCAGCTAGAATAATCTACAGATCCCCCTCACTATGTCTGCCATATCGAGGTGCCATCTTTGCTATTTAAGTTTATACTTTAACTAGAGGCCTGGGGGGGGGGGGGGCGGGGTGTCCCTCAGCCAGGCCTATGTCCGACTGTGGGGAGTGGGCCTAAGCCAGCAATCAGACATCATTAGTGCTACCGTGGAGGTGGGAGAGTTGCCATAACTAGAAGTAAACAGCATTAAAAGAAAATAATAGCTAGCTAGATACCATGGATTTCCCCACACTCTGAGCCTGAGGCCAGCCCTCCCTTGGTTAAATGGGAGATTAATGAGGGTTTGGGATTTGATTCATAGACACAGAGACCAGTTGTCGGGAGCCAGATGAGATGAGACTAACTCCTATGGTAGGGGTCCCCAGATCTGCCCTGGTTCCTGCCGGTCCTAAAGCTGATTGTCCTTTTTGAAGCTCATAAAATAAATCTCCCTTCCAATTAATTTTTCGATGGCAAATTTAATCATTCTTTATATCTGGCAATTCATTAATGCAATTGATTAGCACAAAAGAACATTAATCATCCCACATCAAAATCTGTTTTAAAACACTTCAATGGCTTCCTGTTGATTTAGAATAAAATCCAGACTTCTTACCAGTTCTAGGGAGGTCCTACATGGTGTGGCTCTGCTTCCTGACTCCTAACTCATCTCCGACTCATCTGGCTTCCTTTCTGTTTAAGTATCCGAGCTCTTTTCCACCTTAGGGCCTCTACACATGCTATTCCCACTGCCTGGAATGCTCTTCCCTCGGCTCTTCAAATGCCTGGCTTCTCCTTAGCCACCAAATCTCCACTCACATGCCACCTCCCCAAAGAGACCTTTAAATCCTGGACCCAGCAGGCCTCAAATGACACATTCACATAACAATATTAGAGGAAGAACTATTTATCAAGGCATGAGGGACAATGCCATACCCCAGGAGCAACAGGGGAGCTGGTATCACTCTTCGACCTGAAGGGAAGAGGACAGGGGGCTGTCTAGAACCCCAAAGGAGAGTTCATAGAGAGGGCTTCCCCCAGAGGAGAAGTGGCCTTCAATCCAATGATTCATCAGCTGAAAGCAACTCAGCACAGAGGGCGCCAGGGAGGGAACACCTGGCATCACTCTCCTCTGTTCTCTTACCAAGAATCCCTGTTGGCCAAACCCATCTGAAACCAGAGAGCAAGGAAGCCTATAGATTACAGCCAGGGTTGGCAAAACGTTTCTGTAAAAGGCCAGAGAGTAAGTGCTTTAAGCTTTTGGAGCCATACAATCTCTATCACAACGACTCTGACGTCGTAGCATGAGAAAAGCCACAGCCAGTAGCTAAATGAATGAGTGTTCCAATAAAATTTTATTGACAAAAACAGGAGCTATAGCTTCCTGGGCTAGAAGCAGGCCATTCAAGAGAGTCAGAGGATAGGGTGAGGAAAAGTGGAGAGTGGCTCTGAAGTTCAACAGAATATACCCAGCATCTAGCCCGCCTTCTGCGGCCAGCCCTCTAAGGTCCTCCACTCCCCCAAGTCACGCTTCCACTTCCTTCATCACAGGTTGTAAGTATCGTGTTTGTTTGTCCTATAGCTCTCTTGTTTACCACTGTATCCCCAGCACCCCAAATAGTTCCTGACACATGGTAGATTCTTGAATAAACACTTTTTAATGAATAAGAAGACATAACAGTGTGATGCAGGTAGACAAGGCCAAGCAGCTGGTCTCCTTAACTCAGATGCACCAAATGGTTCACTCCAAAACAGAAACCCAGCTCTCCCTATCTGGTAATTCTTCCCTACTCCATTTCAGTTTTCCCAACACCCTCTCCTGCTCACACCAGCCCCTGGGTCACCTCCATGACCCATTTACTCTAGGTTGCAATTCCACCCATCAACGTTCAGCCTTTCCCACCCCAATGGTCTGCAGTCTAGCCTCTTTGGAAATGTTCTGTTTCAGGAAACCTCTCCTGAAGATCACAGATTTGGGGACAGTCACCTAGGAAAGACATGCTCTGAAAGTCTCTGTTTCATCAATGAGGCCCAGGGACTCCCCTCAGTAGGTAGGGTGGTGAGAGAGGGAAGAAAGAACATAGGATTTGTGAGCATTTCTGAAATTCCTTGTTTCTTTCTTTTAGTTTTTGGGGTGTGTGTGTACGTTTGATTTTTTTTACTTCAGAGAGGAAGGGAGATTTTATATATATATATCAGAGAGAGATAGAAACATCAATGATGAGCCGAAACGGGTTTGGCTCAGTGGTAGAGCGTCGGTCTGCGGACTGAAAGGTCCCGGGTTCGATTCCGGTCAGGGGCATGTACGTTGGCTGCGGGCACATCCCCAGTGGGGGATGTGCAGGAGGCGGCTGGTCGATGTTTCTCTCTCATCGATGTTTCTGGCTCTCTGTCTCTCTCCCTTCATCTCTGTAAAAATCAATAAAATATATTTAAAAAAAAAATAAAGGGCCCAGTCCATTAAAAAAAAAAAGAAGAAGAAGAAGAAAAGAAACATCAATGATGAGAGAGAATCATTGATTGGCTGCCTCTTGCATGCTCCACAATGGGGATCAAGCCTGCAATCCAGGAATATACCCTAACCAGGAATGGAACCGTGACCTTCTGGTTCATAAGTGGACACTCATGAAGCACTAAGCCATGCTGAATGAGCCCTTTATCCTTATTTTTACCACAAAGATGACAGAACTTTGTGTTCTGTCATCTTTGTGTTAATCCAACAAGACAAAATTATCCAATAAGAAAACAACAGTTAAACCATAGTAGAATTATTAAAGTCATCAAATCTCATGTTGTGATTCAGCAAAGGATCACGACATGAGAAAGGTTAAGTACTTTTTAAAAAATCAACATACAAAATTGTGCATATACCTTCATTAAAGGTGTGTAGACGTGTACCTGGACATACACAAGAACTAGAAAGGAATGTGGGAGCTGTCCAAGGCTAGTATATTGGCGTAATTTCTTTCTGATTTCTATGATCACTGTTATAAAATGTACTATTATAAATAGTTCATCTATAAGCTGCAGAGTATAGTCCAAAACACAGCCTTATCATTTATATATATAAAAGGTTAAGTGACCATCGCATCTGAAACAGCCGAACAGATGACCGAACAGGTTATGTGGGGTGACCAGGCTGGCAAGAGGATTAGTGAGGGGCGACCAAACAACCAAGCAGCAGGGCAGCCAGGCCGGCAGAGTTGGGGAGGAAGAGTGAGGGGAAACCAGGTTGGCGGGCGGGGGGGGGGGGGAGGGGGGTTGGGGGCTACCAGGCCTACAGGGGGGTCAGTTGTGGGTGACCAGGCCAGCAGGGGGGGCAGTTAGGTGCGATCAGGTAGGCAGGTGAGCAGTTAGGAGCCAGTGATTGTAAGAGAGATGTCCGGATTGTGAAAGGGCAGTCAGACATTCTCCGAGGGGTCCAGGATTGGAGAGGATGCAGGCTGGGCTGAGGAGACCCCCTCCCCCGGATTTATTATGTGTTGTTGATATTATTATAAATGTCATCCAATCAGCAAGAAAAGTGATGCATGAGAACTGTTCTTCTCTGGTACAATGGAGACAAATGGGAAAAGAATTGTATTTTAGGTCTGAGAGGACTCGTGTTTTCTGTCCCTTCATCCTGAGTGCTTTTATTATGGTAAAAGGCGTGTTTTCTTTAAAGTTACAGTACAGAATCTGTCTCCCCTCATACTCCCTCTCCCCTGATTTACATCCCCCTCTTCCTCCGATGGTGAGAGGATCAATGTTATTGGAAACTGGAAAGGTAAATGGCTTTCTAATAATATTAGCCAAAGCGATACTGTTCTTTGTAGCAAACCCCTGAGACCAAGGCAGTTACTTTATGACTTTAAAGGCTGCTACTTGAGACTAATGCAAAATTTGGCAGCAAATGCCCTGGACCTCTTATCATTCCTAAAGATCTGGAATCTTTCTCTTGCATTTTCACAGATCAGCAGAATCTCAGCATCTCCCCCTCCTTCCCCTCCTCCTATTCTGGAATCCTAGACCTAAAATCAAAAAGCATAGGTTTCCAGCACAGGTTCATAGATTCTCCATCACCCCATTGAAGATTATAGATTTGGGGATCCACATGGCACTGGGAAGTTGCTTTCATTTCTGTAGTCTATTGATTCTGAGACTGTCTCCTTGGCCTCAGTTTTAATTTTACTATTAGTGCCTATCTTATAATGCAACATCTCAACCAGCCAATGCCAATCTGAGTTTTCTCTGCTGTTTCAAAGACAGAGAAAGACCCCTGTAAGGTCATGGGTCACAAAGAAATGATCACAAATACAGATAATTGGATGCAAAAATAAAAATAAAAAAATTAAAAAAAATCCATGACAGCATTTTTCATAACAGCAACAACAAAACTAAAAACAACATAAATACCTAATGATCATGGAATTGTTATATAAATAATCTACCTAATGAATGGTAAATTATGCAGACTCTGAAAACATCTGCAAAAAATATGAATAATCATATATTGAGTAAGAAAACAGAAAACAAAAACTGTATATAACCTCATTGTCTTGAAGAAACATATATATATATATATATATATATATAACTGAGAGGAAATAACCCTTATTTTTATAGAGATTACCACTGTGTGGCAGAATATAGGTGATAGCTCTTCTTATTTATACTTTTTTTCAAAGTATAAATGAATCAATGAGTATATATTACTCTTACTTTTGGAAATAAAACTTTTTTCAAAGGTCAAAAAAGATCAATTGCTACATCAGGACCCAGAAAGCTACAGTAAATCTTCTCTTAGATTGGCTATTAGGAAGTCACTTTCTCCTCTCATTCTAAAGGGGGAAGGTATTGCCACATTATTGAAGCAATCAGCCAGTAGGGTTCTTTCAAGAGCAATAAACTGACCTCTCAAGAGAAAATGGGTGAAGCTCAGGAAATTAGAGCTGGACGCCCCAACTGAGTGGCCTAATGCATCCCTCAAGAATCAGCGCCATATGTATTACACTTTCTGGTGTGGGCACTTTCTTTTCCATTTAATTGTAAATATTTCAAGTGATTGCAATTTCACAGCTACTTTTTAGACCAGTCAACAAGCTATTAATCCATCTACACTGAGCAGAATATAACAACTCCAGCAAACTTCAGAGATATCCATCTAACTCTTTTGCCTGGACCTGCTAATTGACCACGTAATTTAGACCTGGTTCAAATCCTGGCACTTTCACTTCCTTGGGTAAAAGACCTTATGCAAGACCCTCTACCTCTCTGACCCTAGGTGTCCTCACTTGTAAAAAAGGAAACACCTTCCCTTCCTCACAAAGGGTGATGAAGGAATTAATGAGATGATTCATCTAGGAAATGCACTGCGTGCACACAGCAGGTAATAAATGTTTGGCGATTCCGGAGAGTTGGATTAGTACTGAGCAGTTGTTTTCCTAGCAGAAGAGATGGGCTCTGCAGAGTCAACAACCCATTCTTTTGTACTTCCCTGGATGACTCAATGGGTTAATGTGAACAGTGTAGTTCATGATCTTAAAATAGCAAAATTCTATTTGGTACCCAAACCTTGTACTCAGCCAACTAAATTCATGACCCTCAGATCACAAACATGACTGAGAGAGCACCCGTTGAGCCTTTTCACTGTTGATAAGATCTGCAATTGGAACACTGGCCCTGAGAGAGGAGATGGAGTGAGGGATCATGTTTGAGGTGGAATCAACAGGGTTTAATGGAGCATTCAGGTAAAGGCCCAAGGAAAGATATCGTATTTTTTGGACCATAAGACGCACTTTTTTCCCCCCAGAAGTGGGGGGAAAAAGTCCCTGCGTCTTATGGTCCAAATATAGCCTACACATATACTTTAAAAAAAAAGTTTTTTTACTTGCCCGGCTCTGTGTGGTCTCTGTGTGCTTGCCCGGCTCTAAAATGGTTCTAAATGCTGCTGTTTACTTTACAAGGTTGATTACATGTGTTTATGACTGTGATGTTGGGTTTTAATGCACATAAAATATTTTAGGACACTATTTGTTTCAGAATCTTTTTTTCTTCATTTCCCTTCTCTAAAAACTGGTGCGTCTTATGGTCCGGAGCGTCTTATGGTCCGAAAAATACGGTAATAATAATACCTCCAACTTCCTAAGTTGGATGACTACATGCACAGTATATTGATTCAACAATTGTTTATTGAGCCCCCAGTAAGGGCCAAGAACTGTTCCTGCACAAACAGAAAAAATGAAAGTCTCAGCTATTGGGTTTCCCTTCTAATGGGGGAAACAGACAATAAATAGTAAACATACGAATAAACAAGACAATTTCTGGTTGTGATAACTGTGATGAAAGAAACAAACAGGGAAATGAGAAAGAAAATAAGAGGATAGAAGGCTATTTTAGATATTATGGTCAGGAAAGGACTCTCTTGGGGGAAATACATGAGGTCATGGATCCTGACAGATGAGAAGGAAGAAAGAAAAGGCTTATAGGAAGAAGAAATAGCAGATATGAAACCTCAGAGTGGGCCCTGGACCAGTAGCTCAGTTAGGCAGGCTGTCATCCCAATACACCAAGGTTGTGGGTTTGATCCCCAGTCAGGGCACATACAAGAATCAAACAATGAATGCCTAAATAAGTGGAACTCAATCAATCAATCAATCAACTCCTTGGGGTGGGAAAGATCGAGGTGTATTTGAGAAAGGGGCCAAAGGCCTACATAACTAGAGCACAGTGAGAGGATTGACAGGAAAGAAGGTTTGAAAAATGGGCAGGATCCATTCACCAAAGACTAAGCCTTGAGAGAAGCAGGTTTTGGGGGAAGACACTTTCATCTTTGACATGGTGAGTATGAGGTGCCAGAGGGGATCTCCAAAGTAAAGATCCAAAACTATGTCCTAAGAACTAGACACAGTATTGGGATTTGAGAAAATGTTCTGTTGCATCAAAACCACTGAGGAGTGTTCTAAAAACACTGATTCTCGGGTATTAAAACTACATATTTCTAGAGTGCCACCCTGGGAAATTGTAATTCACGTAGGTCTTGGTCAAGATCTGGAAATCATTTTTCAATACTCCCAGGTAATTCTGATCCATTCATTCAAAAAATATTTCCTACATTCCCATCTTGTTTGTGCCAGGACAATTCTAAGTGCTGGGGATACATCTCTGAAGAGGTTACAGAACTCACAGAAAAAAGTGAACAAGTAAAAGAAGTTCAATAGTGATACATGCCACACACACACACACACACACACACACACACACACACACAAAGAAATGCTGGAAAAATATAGAATTATGGGGACCTACACTAGATAAATCTAAAAAGATCTCTCTCTGAGGAAGTCACATTTGAGCTGGAGCTGAGAAATGAGGAGCAGCCTTGAGACTGTGTCGGGGGACAGAGATTCCAGGCAGAGGGAACATGCAATGCAAAGGCTTGGTTGAGAACTCAATAGATTAATCTGATTCTCTGGTTTACTCCCACCTGAGGAGCCAACCTAAATGGGTGGAGGGCACAGGGGAGAAGTTACCATTTCATCTGTAGGTGTTCACGCAACGAAGGATGCTAAGCACACATTTCGTACCAGGCAATGTGCCAGGTGGTGACACAAAGATGAGCAAGACTGTCCCCTCTCTCAGGGAGTTGCCAACCAGGGATGGAGGCAGAGGACTAAATACTGTAAATGTGGTCCCAGGGGAGAAGGGAGGCGTCCCAGACAATGAGTTCGTCTTCTGAGACAGCCAAGTGATGATTAATATGTTCAAGGTGAGCAGCTGTTTTTGTGCATAATAAATATGTGCACAGTCTCAAAAACTCAGCATGTCTGAATTCTGGGCGAAATATTTGTAACTTTGGATATTGCATCTGAGGTACTGTACAATGACTATATTTGGGGAAAAGTGTCCTAATGATAGCCAACATTTATTGAGCACTTAGATTTGCCTGATTTGATATGCAATCTCATCGTCTTCACAAGGTCCCTATGAAGCAGAGAGTCTCATTATTCCACTTTTCTCAGGTTAAGAAATTGGAGCTCAGCAAGGCAAGGAGATTTTCCTGAGATCTCTCAACTCTTGTGACAATGTCCCAGCTCTGTCTGACTTCAAAGTCTCAGTTCCTGTGCCAACCCCTTCCATGAATGGCTTAGCTACTGATGAAACTGCTACCTTCACCCTGGTTCCCAAAGGGGATCCTTCCCCTTCTCCCCTTCCCAGGGGTCCAGCTGGGCTGTTTCCACCAGCCAGATCCACCTGCTCCTCTGTAGCTGGGAGAGGTGAGAGGAGGGCTCCTGTGTCCACACTTGGCACAAAGTGGACGGCAGTGTCCACTGCCTGACTATCCTCGACTCCCGTCTCCAGAGGTCCCCAGGCAGCATGGAAAGAGCTGGGCCCAACCTGGGCACCTGTTCCCTGCCCACCTGTGGGGAAAATTACTGGGGCTCAACGTTCAAGGTCTGAGTAGAAGAAGGGGTTGGGGCAGGGTTAGGGTTCCGGAACCAGCCAGTAAATGGAAGGGAAGAGAGGGGAGTCACTGTGTGGCCAGCTGGGTATGGGTGGGTCACCGCTAATCCTGCTTAAATGCAATCCAATTCGATACCTGAAAAAGTGCACCATTCGTTGGCTAGTTTGCAGTTTAAAGAGGCTTTGCTTCCTGCTCCCCTGAACCTTCTTTTCATTCCTGACTTCTCACAGGGAGTCTGCGTCTCCGGAGAGGCTCTGGGTGTGTCGTCAAGGAGTGTCTTTCCGTGTATCTCGGGCTGGCAGCCTCCCTGTCCCCTTCCCTCACTTCCTTGCTCCCTCCCTCCTTCCCTCCCGCTTGTGCCTAGACTCTTGGCCCGGGTCCCTGAGCCGGGAAGGCGGGTGCCCGCGCGGAGGACGCAGAAGAGGTGAGGTCACGTCTCCCGTGAGCCTCGCTCCCTGGCTTTTCAGAGGCTCGCCAGGAGCCGGCGGCCAGAACCCTGGACCACGCCGACCAGTGCTGCTCTGCCCGCCCCGCCGCCGCCCCGCTCATGTCTCAGTACGCGTCCAAATCGGACTTCAAGGCGGCCCTGGACAGCAGTCCCGAGGCCAACACCGAGGATGAACAGACGAAGGAGGACGAAGGAGGGCCCATGCCCAAGAACTACCTGTGGCTCACCATCGTCTCGTGCTTTTGCCCCGCATACCCCATCAACATCGTGGCTTTCGTCTTCTCCATCATGGTGAGTTAGAGCCCGACGCGGCCAGGGAGGGGGCACCGGCGGCGACGCGGCTCTCCTGGGGACCCGGCGCGCTCTCCACGGCTCCCTTCCTCACGGCCCCGAGCGCCCTGGAGGTGTCTGCCCCCCGCACTCCTCCTCGCCTTCCTCGGGCTCTCGGGTTCTCGCCTCTCTGCCTCCTTGTGGAGCTCAGCCCTGACCCAGCCTCCCCCAGGCCGGCTGTCCACTTCCTTCCGCACCGGGGTGCGCTCCCTCTCCAACCCGGGAAAGTTCTGCGGCGGGCTGGGCGGCTTCTCTCCCAGCCCCGACCTCCGCGGGCTCTCGTCGAGCTCTTTCCGCTTTGCTAAGACTCAAGCAGCGCACCTGGGCCGGCGACCGCACTCCCCCGCCCTCCCTCCCGCGTGCGGACCGGCTTTCCCCGCGGAGAGTCCTGGTTCCCTTTGCTGCGCGCCGGGCGCTGCGTCGGCCACACTCGGGGAAGCGGGGCGGGGGGTTCCCAAGCGACTTCCGACGCCCTCTCCTGACCCTGGACCCCACGCTTTGGTACGCCCTCTCAGGGGCAACATTTCCTCCCATGGCGCTCCGCATCACCCCCCTCCTCCCCCCCCCCCCGCCCCTCGCCCATCCCCGCAGCGCGCCCCTCTCTCTGCAGGTCTTGCTCGGGGCGCGCTCTCCTTAGGACGTGGCAGTTGTCTGGCGCTGCGCACGGGCCCTGTCCCCAGGGCCTGGCGGCGCCCCTCCACCGCTCTGTCCCGTGCCCCGGGCGCTCCCGGGAATGCACGGGGACCCCGCGCTCCGTGTAGCTGCGGCGCCCTTAGCGCTTCGGCCTCCCAAACGGCGCGCCTCTCCCGAGGGCCGTCAGCGGGTGCTTTCAGTCCTGGGTCCGGAGCTCGCCTCCGCGGCCCTGGTAGGAACTCCCAGGCGAGCCCTAAGGAGGGCCACGAGCGCCGCGAGGCCCTCCTCGCTTTATTGACTGGAGCAACTGGCCAGGGGGTGGCGGCGGGGTGAGGTTCCGACCCAACCCTAGCAGGGAGCTCCCTCCCCCACTGGCGCCACCTCTGCAGCCGGGCGACGGAACTCCCCAGCCCCCAGCCCCATTCAAGTCCGTCCGCATTTGCCCATGGGTGGCACCATTCAATTCAGGGTACCCAGAGAGGCCTCATGTATGCCCGCCCGCCACTTGCCTTTTCCCAAGCCGGGTTTGCAGGCTCTGCAGCAACCTCCAAGCGCAGCTGCTGGGCTTCCCGCTGCCTGGGTTCAAACCTCAGCTCGGTCATGTGCTAGCTGAGCGATCCCGGAAGCCGGGCCTCTCTGCCTGTGAAATGGGAATAGCCATTGTTGAGGAGTTGGACTGAAGTAGTAACTGAAAAACGTTTGAAACAGTGCCCGCCAAGGTGCTATTAGGTCAATATCACTCCCTGAGGCCTTTGACCTCTGTTTAAAATCTAGGCCCTAGAGCTCTCAGCGCCCTTTCCTGCTGCTTTTTGCCCAAAGCACTTCATCTATCTGATAGATGGTTTTCCTTACTAATATGCTTGCTGTCTGCGTCTCCCTCATGAGGGCAGGGATATTTGTGTTGTTTGTTGCTGTTTCATCACCTAGAATAGATTCTGGCAGGTGGTAGATGCACAAGTACGAAAGGAATGCATGTTTGAATGAATGAATGAATGAATGGTGTTAATGGACCACAATGCATGCTTTTCCCCATACCAGAGCCCTGAAGCCACCTTATTAGGTTCCTTAGAACCCAGCCAGTTTCCTTCCTTCCTTCCTCTCCCAGAATATTAGATCTTGGGGGAGGGGGGAGGGGTGGTTGCAGCAACGCTGGGGAGAATACAGCTGCCAAGTTCTCCAGACAGCAGTCAGCCCTCTGGCTGCTGCTGGTGCCCACACACTATCCTGGTTTATTAATGAATCAGCAGCCAATCTGCTTCTTTCCCAGAACCCCACCCCCCACCCGAGATGAGCTAACAGCATACTCCAGCTAATGATGTCACTTGGTGTGTCCTGGGGGACAAGATGTGTGCATGCTTTGAATAGAAACCTTTTTTCTGACACCCTCACCCCCACCCCACCCCAAGCCTTTTAAAAATAGTTTTATTGTAAGAGACCATTCTGCTGCCAGAACACAGACCCTGGAGTCGGAACGTTAACCCTGAGCAAGTTTCCTGCCTTCTCAAAGCCTTGGTTTCCTCATCTAGAGAGTGGGACTGTTCTTAAGCTGAGCAAACCTGTGTAAGGATGAATCAAAATAAAGCTCCCCTGCCCCCTGCAATAACTGTCAGACAGATGGACAGATGGTGGAGCCTGGAAATATCATATGTCACATATGAAAATAAACAAAGCATGAAGGAAGTAAAACCCAAATTCTAAAAAGAGTTTCCTACACCCTACTCATTGCACTCCCTCTAAGGTACTAGGAGTGTCTTCCCACTGAAATAGTGCAGATCTGGGCTAGACACGTTTCCTGATAGAGACTTCCAAGTCCAAAGAAGCAAGAGGGAGAGGAAGGCTGTGCAGGAGGAAGGCTGACCAACCCCGTCAGGTATGTGCTTTCCTTAGGGTCTTGTGATGTTAAATCCCAGCCCTTTTCAAAGCTCCACCATCTGTGATTTGTGATAAATCCAGGCAAGCCATTGCCCGTGGAGGCATTTGGAAATCTGGGGGAGCAAATGTGCTGTCCCGTTGATCTGGGGCACTCCTCCTGGCATTTGCTATAAATGACCAAGAGTTCTAATGTCCTGCAGTGCTGGAGACTGTCCTCCCAATGAAGAATTGCCCTACCCCAAACATCAATAGCACCCATAGCAATAAATGCTATACAGTAATGCAAATTGATAGAAACATAGACGTATAGAAAATATCGACAAGGCTCAAAATATTAAGCTAGTTCTCAGAACTGTAAAAAGAACCAACAATCTCAAAACAATATCTGTATTAAACCAAGCCTGCAAAGCCTTCTATAAAATGACTAACTTGGAGTAGGGGAATAATAAAACTATTATCATTATTATAACTCAGCTAGAACTCAGTAAATATTGATAATGATGGTGATGGTGGGCCCGGCTGGTGTGGCTCTGTGGTTGAGCATCTATAAACCAGGAGGTCAGGGCACATGCCCAGGTTGCAGGCTGAATCCCCAGTAGGGGGCGTGCAGGAAGCATCCAGTCGATAATTATCTCTCATCATTGATGTTTCTCCCTCTCCCTTTCTCTCTTTGGAATCAATAAAAACTTATTTTTTAAAAATGACTGTCATTTCAAAAAAAAACTATATTGGAAAATATATATCTGAGAAGCGTTCTTCAAGCTGTGGGTAGATCTTTCCACCAGCCCTGTCCTGGGGGTTGTGAGGCGGGGCATACAATGTGCATCATAGCTTTTTGCATTGGAATGTTGGTGAGTGGAGCATTGCCAGTGGCAGGAACATGAAAGTCTTTGCTTCTCCATGTATCTAACATCTATTTGTTGAAAGTGTACTTAACCTGTCATCAATTTCAGGGACATATATTGCCAGAATTTCCCCTCCAGGCTGGGCCGCTGCTAGCCCATGCATGTGAACTTGAAAGTGGCACCCCCTTCTCCATGCAGATGCAGCCTGTCCCAGGGCACACAGATTGGGAAGCAGAGCCGGGCTGATTGTCAGGACTCCTTCAGCATGCTCCCAGGTTATCTGGGTGCATTCCTGGTTATCTCTGTTTATTCCAAATGAAAAGAGACTCATAATTTCTAGTTGGCTTTTGACCCTGGAGAAAGAATGTTTGTTCATACAACACAGGTTTACTAAGCACCTATTATGTGCCAGGCTCTATACTCCTTTACCTCTATCAAGAGGTAAATAGCATCAGCAAGGTCTCTGCCCTCGGGATCTGGAGGAAGAAAGGTTCCAGGCAACTTGCAGAGTGTTGGAAAGTGCAGCTTCCATTCACCATCCATTGCTTTTGTAGCTGGAATTTGCTACCTGACTCAAGAGCCTGGAGTTGGGTCCACTCTTTTGATATAATCATTTGCACAGTTGAAGCAACTCGCTTACCCTAAAACTGGACTTTTGATTGGGTAATTCATAAGACTTCTCTCTTCAGAATGTCTTCTTCCTCACACCTACATAACCTGTCTAGAGATCAACCATTGAAGTTTAAAGCTTTTCTGTTTTTTGCTATGTTTGTGCAACTAGCCTTTCTGAGGCTTGATTTTTCAAGCCTGTAAAGTGAGGGCTGTGATGGCACCTACTCAGGTGCTGTTGTGGACCTTAAATGATAAAAGTCAAATGTTTTCATTGCCTAGAACACAGCTAGAACTCAGCAAGTATTGATAATGATGGTGATGGTGGGGGAGGAAGAGGAGAGGAGTATATTTTAGGGATGTTTCCCAATAGCAGTTTTTGTTTTTATGAGACTTACAAAAGCAGTAACCAATAAACATGTCACCGTTCTAATTTGCAGCCTAAAGGTAAATATGAATGCTAAACTAAAACACCTACAGTAAACAAGGAAGACTTTTGATGAAGCACAGAGTACCCAACACATCTGTTTTCTCCACTCCCTTCTGAAACCACTTTAAATGATAAAAGTGAATTTAAAAGGGTGCAAACACCCAAGGACAAGTTAGGAGACCAAGAAAATGGATGAGAGAGGTGAAAAAATGTTAGACGATGGAAAATGACTAGCTGAGTCTTGGCTAACTTTACAGAGCAAATAACACTGAAATCTAAATCCTGCAGAAGAAGGAGCCAATGGGGGGGGGGGGGGGGGGAGAAGACAGTTTGCCCTGCAAAACCCTAGGAAGGCTCAGAAATTGGAGGTACTAACTGGAGGTACCACCTTTGGAGGCAGGCATAGAGGGTAAGGTTGAATAGAGAAGGGATCTTAGAAACTAAAAAGTCATTAAACTATCGCGATCGTCTACACTCCATGCATGGGCACCTGCTCGACAACCCCGATAGAAGAGGGGAGACCTCACTCTGGTGAGATTAATCAGAATGCCTGCAGACTCCAGGCAGAGCAGAGCGTAACATTAAGGGGCTGCGCTGCCAGCAGAGCTGATGGGAAGTCTGCATATTGAACAAGGAAGCTCCTCCCCTTCCCCTACTTGATACCCTTACCCTGGCATCCAGGTGGGAGACTGGAGAATTTCTCTCCAAGGATGTTACCATCCAAAAGAAAAAACCTACAGATACAAACATTTAGGAGTTCTCCAGAGAAGTGATGGCATCCCCACCCGTCACCCCAGGATGACCACCATTGACAAGCCTCATCCTCAAGAAGTTTTGCAGCTCGGCTGATGTGGCCCAATGGTTGAGCCTCAGTTATGAACCAGAAGGTCATGGTTAGATTCCCAGTCAGGGCAATCCTCAGATTGCAGGCTCAATCCCCTGTAGGGGTTATGCAGGAAGTAGGTGATCAATGATTCTCTCTTATCATTGATATTTTTGTCTCTCTCTCTCCCTCTCCCTCTCTGAAATCAATAAATATATCCTTTTTTTTATTGTTTAAAGTATTACAAATAGTAGTACATGTCTCCTTTTTTCTCCCCCATTGACCTTCTCACAACCTCCCCTATCTCCCCTCCCCGCCCCCCCAGTTTCTTGGGTCCATTGGTTATGCTTATTTGCATGCATACAAGTCTTTCGGTTGATCTCTCACACCCCCGCCCACACTCCCCAGCCTTCCCGCTGTAATTGTTTTTTTTAATACATTTTATTGATTTTTTTTTTTTTTTTTTTTTTTTTTTTTTTTTTTTACAGAGAGGAAGAGAGAGGGACAGAGAGCTAGAAACATCAATGAGAGAGAATCCTTGATCAGCTGCCTCTTGCACACACCCCACCGGGGGTATACCCGCAACCAAGGCACATGTCCTTGACCGGAATCGAACCCAGGACTTTTCAGTCCGCAGGCCGACGCTCTATCCACTGAGCCAAACCGGTTTCAGCTCCCGCTGTAATTTAAAATAAGTTTTCCAACATCTCATTTTCAAATATGAAGAGGCTGTCAAAGATTAGCATACATTTGTGAAGTTCTTCTCATTTCAGAGACCTGTGGTTTACAAATGAAATGAAGTGTAAGGAAATTAATAATGCGAGAAGAAGAAAATGGCAAGCATAGATGATTAACATCCTTTGAGAAATAAGAAACCGTGTGTGTTACAAAACAAGAAGTTGGAATAAATAAAACTATTGGAGAAGCAAAACAGAGTTCTTGGGAATTAAAAATATGAGGGTAGAGATAAAGGAAGAAAAGAGAAGTGGCAAGTTGAGGGACCCTCAAGGAAGTAATACAAATGAAGCTGGCTCCAACTTCTCTGAGAATTTCCCCTTTCCCACCTGTGTTCTGCGTTTCTGATAAACTTTTTTGGAAAAATACCCAGCAGACCCAGGCTCATGCCAGGATCACTGAGAGGCTGACCAAACTTCAGTTGCCAAGGGCACTTTTCCTGGCTAATCCTCGCCAATGGCTCCACGTGCGGAAACTGGCACTATTCTCAATGGACTAGTCCAGGGCGTGAATATGTTTCAATTAAAAGCCAATCACCCAGAAGTGTGATGCCTTCCAAGTTTTCATAGCAGAAAACCTCGAGTTCTGCAAGTTCAGGAATGAAGCCAGGCCTTCGAAAACAGCTTCTCATACACTGTTTCTGCCTGATGTGAACAAGTTTTAACAAAAGCGGGACAGAAAATGGGGATGAAGCTGGGAAGTCAAATGCAAATTGAGTAAAAGCGAACGGTCTGCTTTCCTGTGGGGTTTCTCAGAGTCTTCGGTCAACCACTGGCCTTGGAACCGTAAACCTGGGCATTTACCAAGCATGCTGCCCGGGGCCCTCTGACCTAAGGCAAATGTGCCAAAGAACACGCTTGGGGTAATACTGTTCATAATGGCTTCTTGGTCCTCATTGTTAATGGGCTGAGTTTTTGTTGACATGGGGGTACTGTGGGGTGTTCCACCCTACCACTCTTGCCGTGTAGACCCCTCTCTCCCCTTTTCTCCCAGCATAGGTGTTTTTAATAGGTCCCTCTTGCCATATTTTGCTGTTATTCCTCCCTCATTCTCTTTTACCTAGAGGTGAAATCCAGGAATTCGTCTTTCTGTTTCCTTTACCCTTTATATCATATCACCTATCTCCCAAAGGGAAGGAGACTTCCTGTAATTAAAGCCCTCTACTGATGACTCCAGTTGTTCATTGTTCTGGACAGTTTGGATAGTATGGCATTGCCAATAGTAGTAGTAGTAGTTGTTGTTGTATTGCATTTTCCTCTATGCCTTTACTTCTCAAAGCATTTTCACACAATTTCACTTATTCCTCGCAAAATCCCAGCAAGAAAGCCGTTCTCCCACTTATTCATGAAAAAAGGTGGCACTCGGGGACAGAACCAAACACGACAGTCCCTCCATGGAGTTTACAGGCCACCCTCCAGGGGCACTGCCATCAGCCTACTATGCCTTGCCTTTGATAGGAACACAGCCATGATTCTCTGAAAGCACTCGTCTTTAGTAGACCTGCCCCATCAATATAAGAAGCCTCGCATAATACTCTCACACAAGCCTGGCAGAATTCCTCTCTGGCTTTTGGCTTTAGTGATAGGCCACAGGACTTTGTCCTTGAAGATCCTTGTGGAGAAAAACAGCCCAGAAGCCCAAGAGGGAGACAAGCCTGAATGAATGAAAGGTGATGACGAGGAAAATGCGCCTCGTGATGTGCAAGCCCAGGCTGCGAATTCCCAGCACTACCTTTGGCACAGAAATCAGGAGCAAGCAAAATCGAAACAAGGAATGCCAAAGTCATCTGCAAGCTCAGTTGTTACTACCAAATATTTACTAAGTGCCCACATCCATCAAGTTATTTTGAGGAAGTCTGCTATCTAGGAGTTTGGGAAGTAAGACAATATTGATCTATATAAAGAGATTCCTTATACTAGCTGGACTGTGTTCAGGCTCTGATGGGCGCCTACACAGGTGTGTGTGAGTGTGTGTGTGTGTGTGTGTGTGTGTGTGTGTGTGTGTGAGAGAGAGGGAGGGAGAGAGAGAGAGAGAGAGAGAGAGAGAGAGAGAGAGAGAGAGAGAGAACCAGAAGCAGAAACAGAGAGGGACACACACACTGAGAAAGAGAGAAAGGGATGTACCAGAGATAAAGGGATGATAATGATGAAGGTGACTTTGAAAGAGAGATGTTATGAAGAAATGGGAACACATGCTAAAATTAGGATTTCAGTATTGACAACTCAATAGATCAAAATATTGGCAATAGCAAACAAAAATTTAAACTATCAGAAATAAACATGCAAGATCTATACGGAGAAAGCTTCACCAAGAGATTAAAAATTTGTTTAAATTAACTAAATGGAAAGACAAAATATTACATATTCGATGCTCACCCCAGCATTAATTATGAAGTGAATTATAAAATGAGTTAATAAACATGAAGCATGGCACCCAGCACAAAGTAACTGCTTAATTAGTATTTGTTGTTCTTTTGTGGTTTAAATGTGAAAAATTAGAGATGACTATAAAACACTGATTCCAACACAACATTGATTTTCTCATCTGTAAGATGAAAACAGTGTCACCTACTTCCAGAGGACTGTCAAGTCATTCAATGGGATAATACAATATATGGAAAGTACTTGATAAAACTTGGCTATTATAATTTCAAATTTTACTATAACTTCTTAGTATTTTCAAAATTTTCCATAATAAATTATTAGATATCATTTCTCTCAAAAATAAATATTTTTTCCATAAATAAATATTTATGATAAAAATGAAAAAAATTTTCAGAAAGAAGGGGTTAGTAAATAAATGAATTTGTCTCCATCTCAAAGGTTAATTCTTGCTCTAACTCATGTTCTTATTGAGCTGAAATGCTCAACTCTATAGTTCAAACAAATGCTGTTTTACTCTGTTTTGTTCTAGTCCTGAAAATCTTTAAGGATAGAGAAATTGCAGCTCAGTACTGTTCCTGCCACAAAGTAAATGCTTGGAAAATGTCAACCCACCTTTACTGGGTTTTTAGCCTACGCAGAAGCTTACCTCCACTAATATAAATCCACTTTTTTAAAATTAATACACAACTGACATGTAATTTTGTATATGTTTTTAAGGCATACAATGTGTTGATTTTATACATATGTATTGCCATACCTTTGCCATCGTCGCGTTAGCTAACACCTCTCTCGTGTCACATGAGAATAATTTTGTGTTGGGAATAATTAAGATCTAAGTCTGTCAGATCTTTGATGTTTAGAAGGCTGAGGTTTATACTGCAGCACTGTTGACTATAGTCCCTGTGCCGGGCGCTTGGTCTCCAGGATATTTATCTGCTAGGTGCAAGTCTGCATCCTTCCCCAGCATCTCCCCAACTCTTCTATTCCTTGCCCCAGGTTCTGTTTTTACAAATTTGACTTTTTAGATGTCACCCATGAGTGCTATCATACAGAATTTGTCATTTTCTGTCTGACTTATCTTACTTAGCATAATGTCCTCAAGTTCCATCCATGTTGATAGACGTGGCAGGATTTCCTCCTTTCTCATGGATGAATAATATTCCGTGTGTGTGTGTGTGTGTGTGTGTGTGTGTGTGTGGCAACTTCTTTATCCATTCATCCATTGTTGCTCCATATCTTGGCTGTTATAAGTGATAAACATGCGGGTGCATATGTCTCTTTAAGATCTGTTTTTATTTCCTTTAGCTGTATACCCAGAAGTGGAATTGCTGGATTATGTCTTAGTACTATTTTTTACTTTTTAAGGAACCTCCATACTATTTTCCGTAGTTAAGCCCACTCTTTTGTTCTGTCTCCCAACTCCATAGAGGGCACCTGAGGCTCCTGAGTTAAGTTCTTCATTCCTTTGAAGGACATGTGGCTCTTAACATTTTCCCTTGAGCCACACTGTCTCGTCGGTGAGTGTGCACTAACAGACAGACATTGGAGAGAATGTCTCCATCACTTCAAACTCCTGTGAGACCCCAAAAAATATCACATACGGTATGTGTTGTATTGTGGCAAATTCCAAGGCCCGTTTTCAATGAGAAGGGAAATGGAAGAGGCAGGGAGTGAAGCAAGTAGACATTAGTTTGCAAGACCAATGACAGAGAAAGCTTGAGTCACCAACCTCCTCTTCCACACATGGCCACTCTGCCTCCTGCCGCCATTGGGTAACAGTTACTCTGAAGTTCAAAGAGAAAAGCTAGGAGCAGGGATTCAGATTAGGGAGGAGAGCTTTAAGCCAACACAAAGAAACAGCATTTGGGAAACGTTTTGCCACCATTTCCCAAGGGCAGAAAACAGGGAGGAAGGGTTCTCCCACATTCATTCACTCAACAATTTCTGAACACTCCCATGTGCCTGGCACTATGGTGATCCTGTAGATAAATGCCAGTTTTACATGGCTGACATTTGGGGCAAGTAAAGTTAGAAGCAGCCTGCCTGTTGGGTCAATGGGCGAACCACTCTTCTCCCCCTCAAGAATCCTGAACCCAGTGAGAAATGAGACACAGAGAACCAACAGATGCGCTCTTTGGGGAGTGAGGCTTCAGATCGATAGCCAAAGGGTTCATTTTCTCTCAAAACTGGGCAGACTTGCCCACACTTCCACGGGCAGCACAGGCCAACCACAGCCTTCACCTGCTTGTCAAATGCGGCTGGTCCCAGCTCCCTGCAAACTTATGTATGAATGGAGAGAGGCACACCAGACACGGGCCAGCACCTAAGAAGATCATTTCAGAGCGTGATGAGCACATGAAAAGAACAAACTGGCAAGTATTAGAGAGGCCTAGCGGGGCAGGTGGTGGAGAAGAGATCCTGCTTTAGAAACCTGATTGGCAAAGGATGACGCCAGCCATCAGATGATCAGAGCGGAGCCGGGACGTGCAAAGCCCTGAGGTGGAATAAGCTTGCTGTGCTCTAGAGCCATATGCTATGACATCTGTGTCATCTACTTAAAATGGATGTCATTGCCCAGGAAGAAATCCCAGAATAGGCCACAGACTAGAGATCTAGGGCTGTTACCCAGTGGAGTGTCACATAAGAGCTCTTACCAGACCGTTACTTTTGCCCTGGAATCAAGCCAACCTGCTCCCATACTTAGCACAGCTCCTGGTTTACTTTTACTGCAACCCTCATTCCAAACTAGAACAATGACTCCAAGCTAATGTGGCCACTGAAGAGGCAGGCTCTATTTTTGTCTCCGTCCCAGTTTCCCTGGGCATGAATGACCTGGGAGTGCACACAGGCTTATGTTAATAAACAATAGCCCAGGTTTCACTGGTCCTCATCCCTCCCCGCTAAGGCGACTCCCGGCACAACTCCTTTCTGTACTTCTAGGAGGCATTTCTCACCTGCTCACACAAAAGTCTCACCTGCTGACCTCAGCACCGCAGGGCCTGGCTGCTGCTTCCCGTGGGCACTGAGGTATCCCAGGCAGCCCCACCATCGTCTCTTGCTTAGACTCCACCGACTTCTTTGGGCTCCACCATTGGCCCACTGAGGCTCTCAAGGTGTAAAAGCTCTGTCGCTGGGTCTTGTTTCTCCCCTCTCCTCCCCTCCCCTCCCCTCCCCTCCCCTCCCCTCCCCTCCCCTCCCCTCCCCTCCCCTCTCCTCTCCTCTTCTCTCCTCTCCTCTCCTCTCTTCTCCTCTTCTCTCCTCTCTTTTCCTTTCTCATATCCTCCCTCACTCCCTCCCTTCTACATTTCAGTTACATTGGGTTTTGAATGCCTTCAACTAAAAAAAAATCTTTCTCACATCTAGACCTTCACACTTGCTGTTCTCTCTGCGAGACATCTTCTTTTCCCTGTTTTTTGCAGGCCTGCTCCTTCTCAAGTCTTCGGGTCTCAGCCTGCCTGCCCCCACCTCAGCCAGAGCTCCCTCACTCCACCCCATTCTTCTTGTCTTGATAATATTCTGTCCTCGTCTTATTTATTTGCATGTTTGTTTGTTTTCTATCTTCACCAGAATATAAGCATTGCTTGGAAGAGAACTGGTGTTCAATAAATAGTTTTTGAATGAATGAAGGAATGAATGGCTGTCCAGGACAGTAGTTCTCAATTCTTCTCAACCTCGGATCAGATTCAAAAGATGCTGATGCTGGAGTCCCATCCTCAGAGATCCTGGTCCAATTGGTTTGGGATGGGGCTGGGCTCAAGAATGGTTTTAAGCCCCTCAGGTTGTTCTAAGGTGCAGCCAGAGTTGGAAGCCGACACAGGGCAGTACAAGAAGTATAACTGGAGGCGGCTCAGGCTGGCAGCCCAGATTAGCGATGACTTTCCAGTGACAGGGCCTCTTGTGAGCTAAGAAACTCTGGGGGCAGGGTCTGCATCTGTCTCATTCCCCTTCAAGTCCCCAACATCCAAAATGGCAACAATAACTCCTTCTGAAATAATGAATAAGAGGAAAGTGAGGAACTGAGAAACCAAGATGGAAGCAAAGGTGCAACTAAACTGCCACCTCACACAACAATTTCAAAACTGCAAACAAAAAACAAAACGTCTATCACCCAGAACCACAGGAAAGCTGGCTGAGTGGAAGTTTTACAGCTAGATGAAAAGAGAAAGGAGCACAAATGCTGAAAAGCTGAGGTACAGGGGCACACAAACCAGGCTGGTGGCGGGCAACTGGGCATAAGGCTTTTTTTCAACCCAAAGGGAGACAAGCTCCTGATCACTCTGGGGACACGCAGGGAACTCAGACGCCTACGGGGAGAAGCTGGACTGTCGGCCATTGGGTCTGAAAGTGAGGGTGACTTTTTTGCAGAGGTGCGCCCGGCAATCATTGTTTACTGTGCTGGAGCTCGGGACACAGGGACTTGGAAACGCAGAAAGGCAGAGAAGGCTGGCTGGCAGCCATCACTGTTTGCTATGCTCCAGCCTAGTGACCCCGCCCCTCACATTCTACAAACCCGCCCAGGCTCCACACAGCGGCTTTTGCATATAAATGGTCTGCCCTGTGGCAGCTTAACCAAATAAACTGCAGCTCCAGTCAGACTGCTCCAAAACTGCCAAATCCCAAGCAAAGATGAGAAAACTGTAGTTCTTGCTGAAGCTCCTGCTGGATGGCCTCAGACAGTAGCTGACCTGCACCCCATTGGAGATCCAGAAACTAGTGTGCCTAGTAGTCTGTGTGAGACAACACCAGATTTCAACTACTCTCATAGGGGACACATTCGAGAGGCAGACTCAGGATCCTGGCTGCAGGGCCTCACAACCCAGCCCTGCTGCTCCACGCTGTAGCCTTCCTGTGCGAGGCGTAGAAATAAGCCTCCTTGTTTCTGGCTCCTGGCCAACTTGCCGTCAGTGGGTATTTAAGCATCATGTGCCCATCAGGGAAGGGGTGCACAGATGACATGCTTGAGATAGCCAGGTGTGGTGGTCATGGCATCACTGGTATTTACTACAGGAGAAAGAAACTTGCCCGTTTTCCTGTCCAGATGTGACCTTTGCTGGCTCCAGGCAGTTGACCACGCCCTGGGTTTTGCAATTACAATTACATTTTCCATTGTAAGCTCAGGCGCAGAGAAAGGGGACAAGACACTGCTGGGGATCCTGAGTACCTTGTGAAATGTGTGGTGAGAGCCCATTTGCCCTCACTCTGAGAAAGGGTCACCTGCCTCTCAGAGGAGAATGAAAACTGGAAAGAAGCTCAAGTCCTTCTTTTAACATACTTTGCACAGTGAATAGAGACAGGAACTTGCCATTTAGCATCTTAAAACGAGGGCGGTTGTGCAATCCAATCCGAGGCTCCGTCTGAAGGAGAGACACAAATGTGTACAAAAACATGAACAAGAATGTGCACCGCAGCCTCTTATGTACCTGCCACAGACCATAAGTAACAAATGTATATGGCTGAGGGGGCCCATCTAAGTCTCTACTACAAAGCCATTAGCAGGAATGAGACAATTACACTCACAACTTTTCTGTAAGTTAGAAGTTGTTTGAAAACAAAAAGCCCCCAAAATGGGGCCTGACAGATTAAGACCCCTCCCCCTGAAGAATGCAAGGATAGTATAACCTTAGAAAGTCTACTGATGGAACTCATTTTAAATCATAACTGGAGAGAGAAAGCAGGAATGAGATAGACCTGTAGACACTGGTTTGGAAAGCTGCTGCTCTCTATTAAATGGGGGGAAAGTGAGTTATAGAACAAATATAGTATGATAGTATTCATATTTTTAGAATAACAAGAAAAAGAAAACTAATAAAGAACTCTGAATGTGTAAGTATAGAAACACACACAGAGAGACACACACTTTACCAAACCAGCTATGTGACTTGAAAATGGAAAGAGTAAAGCATCTGCCTCATAGGGTTGTTGCAATTACAATTATATTTTTCCATTGAAGGACTAATGAGATAATCCTTGAATAGGATATAACACAGTGCCTGGAACATAATAAATGCTCAATAAATATCATTATCATATTATTTTGTCAACAAAAGACTCAGAGGCTGAAGCATTTAGAAAAGAAAAAAAGTTACATGAAATGCAGAGACCAAATTCAAAACAACCAGCTAGCCAAATAAAAAGCACAACCCAAGTATTTAAAGGAAACAAATACAAAATTGTCAAGGTTACCAAGTTTTACCTTAGTCTGTTCATGATCATTTAAATAAAAAAGCAAAACAGTATCTTTTTCAAAAGATTACAGTACCCACAAAGGAAGAGACTTACATTTAATCGCAAAAGGGCGGGATGAACTTGTCTTTGCCAAGACATATGGAAAATACTTAGTTGTGATGCTGGGCGGTTGCAGCCTAGGCAGACTGACCCTGTTACTCCTGGTTTATCTCGGGGTGCAAATTCCCGTTTCCTTCTCCTGACTGTGACACACACGATGTGCTTAGTCCATCCACTGAAAGCAAGAGAAAGTGTCAGTTTTCCTTTAATATTATTTATGGGAAGAAAAAAATCTATAAGCAAATGTAAACTATTTAACAAAGGTTACCTCTGGGAAATAGGATTAGGAGATGAGTTTACTAGTTACTTCATGTGTTTCTATAGCGTTTGAATGCTTTACGTGTTCATAGATCACATGGGTAGTTTGTAAAAGAATTAACGAGATCATTTCAATATCTTAGTAAGCCATCCCTTTTCTGTCTAGTTCTTCCACAATAGATGGGATAGTTTGCTTTCTAAGTTCATCAGGAAAAAATATATATAAACTGTGCACTTTTCTCTAAAATCCATTTCTACCTCTTCAGTCCATAGCATCTACTGGGAGATGCTAGTATGCGATTCCAATCTGGAGGAATTACAGTCAGTGAATTGGGGAGGAGGCACCAGTCCCTCCACTTCACAGCTAGATTTCCACCCTAGAGTCCGAGATCCTCACAGTGAAGGGTTTAGAGTGAAATCTTAGCCGAAACCGGTTTGGCTCAATGGATAGAGCGTCGGCTTGGGGACTGAAGGGTCCCGGGTTCGATTCCGGTCAAGGGCATGTACCTTGGTTGCGGGCATATCCCCAGTAGGGGGTGTGCAAGAGGCAGCTGGTCGATGACTCTCTCTCATCGATGTTTCTAGCTCTCTCTCTCTCCCTTCTTCTCTGTACAAAATCAATAAAATATAAAAAAAGAAAATAGAGTGAAATCTTACAGTTCCAGAGCATCCCATGTCATCCCTTCCCCCAGATCCTCATATTCTCCCAGAAGATTTACCCACAGTCAGCCCCTTTCCCAAGAACCAGAGGAGAAAATGAATTCATAAGAACACTCATGGGGAGAGAACAGTTCACAGTAGATATTGAAGGAGATTTTTCAACTATTCTTCAAGCCAAACATGGTCCCATTCCTGGAGCGACTCACACAAGATGGCAGCCCTCATTTGGTCAAAGATGGCCGCCCCCATGTGGTCAAAGATGGCCACCATAAGATGGCTGGCAGGGGAGGGCATTTGTGGGCGATCAGGCCAGCAGGGGAGGGCAGTTGGTAGGGACCAGGCCTGCAAGGGAGGGCAGTTGAGGGTGATCAGTCCTGCAAAGGAGGGCAGTTGGGGGCAACCAGGATGGCAGGGGAGGGCAGTTAGGGGCCACCTGGCCTGCAGGGGAGGACAGTTAGGAGTGGCCTGGCCTGCAGGCAAAGACAGTTAGGGGCGACCTAGACTGCAGGAGAGGGCAATTGGGGGCAACCAGGCCAGCAGGGAAGGAAAGTTGGGATGGACAAGGCCTGCAAGAGAGGGCAGTTAGGGGCGACCAGACTGGCAAGAGAGGGCAGTTACGGAGGACCGACCCGGCAGGGGAGGGCAGTTGGGGGCAACCAGGTCAGCAGGGGAGGTTAGTTAGGGGCAATCAGACCAGCAGGGTAGGAGTTAGGCATTGATCAGGATGGCAGGAGAGTGTTTAGAAGGTGATCAGGCTGGCAGGCAAAAGCAGTTAGGGGCAATCAGGCAGGCAGGCAGGCGAGCAGTTGGAAGCCAGCAATCCTGGATTGTGAGGGGGAAGTCCTCCTGCCCATTTAGGCCCAATCCCAGTTAGACATCCCTCTCAGGATCCCAGATTGGAGAGGGTGCAGGCTGAGCTGAGGGACACACACACACTCATGCATGAATTTCATGCACTGAGCTTCTAGTTCACAATAAAAAACTAACATTTATTGAGTATATACTATGTGTTTGGCTAATGCTAACCACTCTTCATGTGTTAATTTATTATCCAAGATGAAGAAGGTAATATTACTATTGTCCCCAATTTACAGATGAAAATTACTAAGGCTTGGAAAGCTTGATAACTTGCTCTAATTCTCACAGCTAATAAGACACTGGCTTTGAACTCAAATCACTCTGGGTTTGGAGCTCATGCTCTGTTACACACTTCCTTGGGATAAATCTGAAGGTGTTGAACATCATAACCTTGCAAGACATTAAGAATAATTGCCAAAGATTTTCAATCCTGAAAAGCTTTAAAAAATAAATAAATAAAAAGAATACTGTGGCAACAATCCAGGTGTCCATCGATGTGTGAATGGATAAACAATATGTGTATATACATACAATGAAATATAATTCAGCCTTAAAAAGAAAGGAAATTCTGACACTTTTATACAAATGGGTGAACCTTGAGGACATTATGTTAAATTAAATAAGCCAGACACAAAATATTGTGTGAGCCCATTTGTATGAGGAACACAGAGTAGTCAATTTCACAGAGACTGAAAGTAGAATGTGGTTACCAGGGTCTGGGGAAGGGTAGATTGGGGAGTTAGTGCTCAGTAGGTTTAGAGTTTGAGTTTGAGATGATGGTGATGGTGATGGTTGCACAACAATGAGAACATTCTTAATGCCACTAAATTGTACACTCAAAAAGAGTTAAAATGATACATTTTATGTTAAATGTGTTTCACCCCAATTTTTAAATGTTTTTATTTATTTTTGAGAGAGAGGAGATGAGAAAGAGAGAGAAACATCTATCAGTTGCCTCCCACATGCAGTAGGAATTGAACCCACAAACTGTGACCTTTCAGTACAAAGCACAATGCTCAACCAACTGAGTCACACCAGCCAGGGCCACATTTTTTTTTTTTTTTTCAATTGATGTCTGGTCCCAAACCAGTTATATCAGAATCTTTCCAGAATAGACCTCAGCTATCTATCCTCTATAATAAAGAGGTAATATGCAAATTGACTGTCATTCCAACACACAAGATGGCTGCCCCCATGTGGTCAAAGATGGCCACCACAAGATGGCCAGCAGGGGAGGGCAGTTGGAGGCGACCAAGCTTGCAGGGAAGAGTAGTTGTGGGGGGGACCAGGCCTGCAGGATAGGCAGTTGGAGGTGACCAGGCTGGCAAGGGAGGGCAGTAAGAGGTGACTGGGCCTACAGGGGAAGGAAGTTAGGGGCAATCAGGCCAGCAGGGGAGCAGTTAGGTGTTGATCATGCTGGCAGGGGAGTGGTTAGGGGTGATCAGGATGGCAGGCAGGTGAGCAGTTGGAAGCCAGCAGTCCTGGATATTGAGAGGGATGTCAGACTGAGACTCTAAATGGGCAGTCTGACATCCCTCAAGTGGTCCCAGATTGAAAAGGTTGCAGGCTGGGCTGAGGGGACACATACACCCCCATGCACAAATTTCATGTGCTGGGCCTCTAGTTAAGATAACAATAACAACAACTAGGTATTTCTCATGAGCACCCAGGGTTGAGAACACCAGGGTTCAGGACTTGGAAATCTGAAACTCACCATGCTGGTGGTCCATGGCGTCACTGAGACTCTGGTTATCCCATTCCCACAAAGGGCTGAAAGCAGGTCCTTTTCATTGCCGAGTCCCCTGGCCTGTTGCTGACTAAGGTGGCCTGGATCCAAGAATTAATGGAAGCTTCCGGAAGCAGAAAGCCCTGTGGCATACTGGGTGTTTCTCTGGCTTGTAATTGACTACATAATGCCTAACCCTCCCCCACTTAATAGTTCAGGAAGAGGAGTGATTATCACTCAAGTGCTGTGATTTCAGGATGAGGTCGTGAGGTTCCCACTGAAATCTACAGTTCATGGCACTGATGGAGTCCCTCTGTCTATAACTTAGATGCATGTTTCCGGTCTTTGGGCTGCCGCACAACTTTGGGGGGATTCTCACAATGGGAGTTATGATAGAGGCTTACTATAAGAGAGAGGAATGGCATTGGGCCTTTGGCTCAGCAGCAAGCATTCTCAGGGCACCCCACTTTGCCTAGAACTGGGCTAGATTCTAATATGCCCTCAAGTGAACCACATTCTGTAGGGAAACAGACATACTTGGTGTACCAGTTAATAATGCAGATTGTGTAATAAAAGAAAACACGATAATTTCAAGAGAAACATCAAAAGTGCTTTAGTCAAAGTAATGTCCATCGCTAGCTACACATTTCCCCATCTTTCAGGTAATTTGTGGATACCATCCCAATAGAACTTTTCTTGTTTTGAGGCAAACCATTCAGAGACCCAATTTTCCACTTCTTTGTACGTTTTGAAGTGCTGCTCAGAAAGTGCGTGTGTCATCCACCGGAACAAGTGGTAATCTGAAGGAGCAAGGTCTGGTGAACATAGGGGGTGGGTTAATACTTCCCAGGCAAGATCTTTTAAAATATCTTTAACTGATTTTGAAGTGTGCGATGGGGCATCATCATGAAGCAAAATTACTTTGCCGTGTCTCTTGGCACATTCTGGTCATTTCACGATTAAAGCATGGTTCAAATTGTTATCTGTTGTCGATAGCAATCAGTATTAATGGTTTCACCTGGGTTTTAGAAGTTCGTAATACACCACACCTTTTTGATCCCACCAAACCCAGCATTGTCTTCTTTCTGAAACAATTTGGTCTTGCAGTCAATGTTGATGGTTGACCTGGATCAACGCATAATTTTGTGCATTTGGGATTTTCAAAATAAATCCACTTTCATCACCAGTCATAATGTGATGCAAAAAAGACTTTCTTTCGTGCCTTTGAAGCAACATTTTACTGATGACTTTTTGGTTTTCCATTTGCCTTTCATTCAGTTGATGTGGCACCCATTTTCCTTCCTTTAATGTCTTTTCCATTGCTTGTAAACGATCGGAAATTGTTTGCTGAGCAACGTTTAATCTTTCTGCAAGTTGTTTTTTAGTATGACACACATCTTCATCCAATAATGCTTGTAATTGTTGGTCTTCAAACTTTTTCGGTTGACCTGGACATTCTTTGTCTTTCACATCAAAATCTTCACTTTTAAAGTGTTTACAAGTATCTTGAAATGGAGCATGTTCACCATAAGCTTCCTGAAGTATAATATACAATAACTTTCAGCAGCACTTTTCTTCAAAATAAAATAATGAATTAAAACTTCCTGCAAATGCTCTTTTTTTGGTATGAAATCTGACATTTTTAAAGTAAAAATATCTATGATGTTAACATCTTCAGCAAATTTGACATATGAAGTTTTGAAGCTTGCTGTCAATACAACAAAATAACATACATATCAAATCGCATATGCACTGAGTGGCAAGATTATTATGATCTCTGGATGCATAATAATCTGGCCACTCAGTGTATATCCTATATAATAAAAGGCTAATATGCAAATTGCCCCCTCGACCAGGAGTTCAACCAAGCAGGCAGGCCAGCCAACCACCCATGTCCCCTCCCTCTGGCCAGGCTGGCCAGACCTCACCCATGCACGAATTCATGCACCAGTCCTTTAAGATATATATATATCTTAAGATAGATATATATATATATATATATATATATATATATATGTATATGTATGTATGTATGTATGTATGTATGTATACTAGAGGCCTGATGCACAAAATTCGTGCACAGGGAGGGTGAGTTTCTCACCCAGGCTGTACCCTCTCCAATCTGGGACCCCTCAAGGGATGTCCGACTACACACATACACTGAGTGGCCAGATTATGATGATCTCTGAATGCATAATAATCTGGCCACTCAGTGTATATCAACATATGTGTAACTCTATCTATTGAAAAAAATCTGCATTAATGAATACACCAAGTATTCGTTCAGCCAATATTTCTTAAGCTCCTACAATGGGCAGTATTTAAAATATTAATAAGTTGACAGTGGCACAGAATCAGACAAGGTGCTCTGCTGGGCCCAGGTGTAACCCTTAAATTGCTGGATCACAGTGAGGTCAGGGGGATTCAGGGGAGAGGCCAGGGTGGTTGGGACATTGGATGGGTAGCTTCTATTTACCAGACAATTCAGAAACATTTCTATATTTTAACATCTGGGAAGGCTATATGAGTAGGTGCCAGGTGAATGACAGCTTGACTTGGGCATAGAGGTGAACAGTTCAGCCTGACATCATGGATCAACCTTCTAGCGCAGGGGCTTTTTCCATCATAGACCAAATAAATATTTTAGCCCTTTTAGGCCTTAGGTCTCTGTCCCAGCTACCCAACACTGTCACTGTAACACGAAAGCAGCCATTGACAAGAGTAAACAAATGAATGTGGCTGTGTGCCAATAAAACTTTATTTATAAAACAGCAGGATGAAGGTGGCCCATGGACCACAGTTTGCAAACCCCTGTTCGAGTGGGTGAGACAGTATACCCATTTATTCTTTCGTTATACAAATATTTATCAAGCATCTTCTCCATGACAATGATTGCAGTGGGCACTTGAACAAGATAATGGTCTCTGCCCACACAGCACTTATACTGTCATGGGAGAGGCCAAATCAGTCATGTCCATGTGCTACGGTCAGATGGAAGTAATCAGGAAACTGAGAAGGGGAAGTTAGCCAGTCTGGGAGTTCAGGGAAGGCTTCCTGGGGAAGGTGGTTACATGTTGCCTGCTCAGACCAGCCTGAGAAGCACATGTCTTTCCTTGTCGGTTGTCTGTCATCACTTGCTCTTCCCTTGTGTCCCCCAGTCTCTGAACAGCTACAACAATGGAGACGTGGAAGGCTCCAGGCGGCTTGGGAGGAATGCCAAGTGGGTGGCCATCGCCTCCATCATTATCGGCCTTCTCATCATCGGTATTTCTTGTGCGGTTCACTTCGCATGGAAGTAAGTAGGCTCTTTGGAATCCCTCCCAGCGTAGAATAATGCCCATCGGGATCCGTTAGGCTGGGTTAGGTGATTCTCTGGTAACAGACAATCGCAAACAAAAGTATTTTCGTTTTTTCTTCGCTGTGGTTCCATGGGAGGTCTGGGAAGGGTCTCTCCTCCACAGGATCATTCGAGCCCCGTGCTATCCAAAGCTCCAGCACATCATAGCTGCTCTATTTAGAACAGAGGAAAACAAACGTTTCCACTAGAAGGCCAGATAGTAAATGTTTCAGGCCTTGAAGGCATTATGGCCTCTATCACCATCTCAGTCCCAACTACTGAACTCTCGCCATTTTAGCACAAAAGCAGCCATCTACAATATGATATGAATGGGCACGGCTGTGCTCAATAAAACTTTATTTACAAAACAGGTTGTTGGCCTGTGGACCATAGTTTTCCAACCTCTGATCTAAAATATGAGGCCTCCTCAGGGGAGAGAAGACCAGAGAATCCCACCTGGGTTTCCACTGCCTCAGCCCTGGAGTGGCGACTGTCACTTAGACTCACAGCTGGCTAAACCAAAGCACCCCGTCCCACCTAACCGTAAAAAAGCAGGACTGCGGGAGAGTAAATGGGATATCTGGGATTATTATTTGTTCTGCCTGACCCTAGGATCTACTCAGTGTGTCCCAACATGGTATTGCACTAAACTAGCCAAAATGTTCTTAAAGGGCAGAAGGTTCACCACATGCTTTTGTTACTGCCAGTGAGCTCTCACCTCGTAAGGAGATGGATGCTGTTGGTGTTGGATGCTTTCTGGATTTGGGAAAATTTATTCAGATTTCTCTGATCAGCTGAGTTGGGCTCCATCTGCTAGAATCAATGACCTTTTCCATCAGAGGGTAAGGTCATGTGACGGACAACCAAGACTCAGAAATGAGATGCCCAATCCAGCTCTGTCTCCCTGTAAAACTCCTGGAAAGGCAGATAAGAACTCTGGAAAATTCTTTAACTTCAAGGCCAGAGCAGCACAGTTATTCCCATGCCATTTACCAGGAGCTGAGTAGGTCGGCCTCTTTGGCTGAATTTCAGGAAGGGGTCAACGGATGAGTGAGGAAGGAAGAGGACACCCTTGAGCCTGCCAGATCAGCCAGCCCACCCTTGGCAGCCAATAGCCTAGTAAACTTCCTATGGTACAAGCCAGACCGAGGAGCAATCAGGGCATCTGCATGGAGGAGGAGATGTCAAAACAGGAAGTGTCACAAAGGAAAGAATGGAGGGCTTTGGGCAAAGAGGGAACAGACATGAGGCAAATGGCTGAAAGTTTCATAGGAAGTTAGGAGCAGAGGGGGGACTTGCAACCAGGAAATCTGGTGCCATAGAATGTGGGGTTACTAGGACAGCCATCTGCTTAATGTCCCTAAACCAGTTTCTTCCTCTGTGTAATGCGAATGAAGGTAGTACCCATTTAACAGCTATTGTGAAGGTGAACTAGAGGATCCACAAAATGTGTATAACAAGGTGCTGTTCCTTAGTTGGTGCACAAAAAATACAAACCATTTATTAATCCTGACACTACTATTGTTACAATGACTGAGAGCCTCTGAGAATTTAAGACGCCACTAAATCGAGTTCAAGGCTTTGAACTCATGAGCAAACTCAAAGGATGGTGTGTGTTCTGAGAGAACAAGGCCAAGTCCTGGCTTAGCTCCTAGAGACTTTGGAAAATACATACTGCCCAGACCCGTGCCTGCGCTGAGTGGGTTGTCATAGTGGCTGACACTCACACACCAGGGACTGCTCCAAGCCTTTAGGTGAATTAATCCTCAGTGACTCTTCAGAGAAACCCTATGAGGGTTTTTATTATTATCCCTGTTTCATGGGAGAAGAAATTGAGGCTCAGAGAAGGGAAGAAATCAAAGATTTGCCTGATGTCTCACAGCTAGTGATTGGTAACGACAGGGTTTAAACCTGGAATATCTGGCTCTGAAAACTGTGTTCTTAGCCACAACACCACACAGCCTCTAAGCCAACATGTGCCTTCTAGTACACTCAGTAACAAAGGCCAATGGACTGCGCGCGCCCTGCAGCTACCTCCGGGATTGTTTTACATGAGGCTGGTAGGTGAGGCTTCCACCTACGAAACAACACGTGATGGGTCAGAGCCCGGGAAAGAAAATCAAAAGATGTTAGGAGTTAGGCAAGGAACATACATGAATGAAGCAGCCTGGCTGTGGGACAATAGGGAGTGGTGGGGACTGGGGTGAATTAGAGAGCTCCATTTGAAGGGAGCAACCACCACTCTGCTCCAGCTAATTGTTACCACTTAGATGCAGACTCCGTGGGGCCCATTTTCCCAAAGACATTGGAAAGCTGGGTTTTCGTTTCAAATCTCCTGGCTTTTAAATGCTGACGGTCAATTCACATTGCTTAAAAACATTGTGAGGGTCAAAAAAAAGACAAACCAAAAACATACAACAACCACAGCAGCAACCTGGAGATTATCTACTTTACAGTCTCTGGTGGACAATTTGCATGTCAAATTTTAGTTTGCCCTTTAGACCCCATCCAAGAAGTTTTATAAGGGGCCTGGAAGTCTTCCTATAGGGGGACTTTGTCCATCTTTAACATAAATATTTCTACCTGCAGACAAGGCAGTGATGTGTATACGCTTGTGACTGAGGCTTTGTTAATAGTTCTACACTGTGAGCGTGAGTCACTTCTCTGCTCCTGCCTCCTAAGAGGCAGTGTTCACAGTGGTGAGAACATGGACTTCTGCACTGTTTTACCAGGATTCAAATCCTAGCTCTGCCACACAGGCCACCCTGGCAAGTTATTGAACTTTCTGTGCCTCCATTTCCCTGTCTACAGAGTGAGGATAGAATCACTTCCCTGTCTGTAAGGTCAGGTTCCTTTTCAATAGACACCTTTCCCTCCATGTTAACCAAGAACTCAAAAATGTCTTCCAGAATTAGAACCACGGAGCAACTCAAACTGAAAGGCTCATGCGTGCATGTGTGTGTGTGTGAGCGCGTGTGTGCGTGTAAGATACTAGGGAATGGAATTGATTCTTTTTTTTTTAATATATTTTATTGATTTTTTTTTGCCCCCCTCCCTCCCTCCCACTCATCCCCTCCCTCCCCAGAGTTTTGTGTCCATTGGTTGTACTTATATGCATGTATAAAAGTCCTTCGGTTGATCTATTATCTCCCCCAGATCTTCCTCCCCTCCCTGCTGTAATTTGACAGTCTACTTGTTGATATATTGTCTCTATATCTATCTTTTGGTTCATCAGTTTATAATGCTCTTTATTATCCACAAATGAGTGAGGTCATGTGGTGTTTCTCTTTCATTGATTGGCTTATTTCACTCAGCATGATGTTCTCCAATTCCATCCAGGTTGCTGCAAATGATGAGAATTCCTTCTTTTTTATGGCAGCATAGTATTCCATTGTGTAGATGTACCATAGTTTTTGGATCCAATCATCTACTGACAGACACTTAGGCTGTTTCCAAATTCTGGCTATTGTAGATTGTGCTGCTATGAACATAGGGGTGCATATATCCTTTCTGATTGGTGTTTCTATGGAATTGATTCTATCTTCTGTTAAGTCCAACGACAAAGCTGATTTCTCATCCTTTGAAATAAAATCTCCCAGCCATAGGGAGGACTGAATGGCAATTCGGAAAATTACAGCCCACAGGTTCCCAAACTCTGGGCTGCCTCCGAGTTTCCTGAGGAGGCTCAGGGGGAGTTGGCATCCAAGCCCCACGCCGATGGATTCCATTCAACTCGCAATATCAGAAGTAAGGCCCGGGGGTCTGCATTCTCCAGCCCCCCACAGCCACCCAGGAACCCAGATGCAGGTGGCCAGAACAGTTTTTGCTAAAACCTGGCACTCGTCCTCCCTCCCAAAGGCAAAAGGAAGACAGCGCTAACCACTGCCAGTCATTAACAGAGCGGTCAGTTTTCATTACATCAGCAAACTCACCCTCCTAATGTGGTGTATCTAACTCCGGGAGTCAGGTTACTGCCTGGGAGATGTGCCCGAGGGAGGCTCTTTTGTGAGGATCTGAAAAGGCAGCCGGGACTTCCAGGGAGGGGCTGGGAAAACCCCACATTAAGGCTGTCCAGCCCAGAGACAAGACAAAGAGCCTTGAATATATGAGTTTTCCAAGTTTCCTTTATAAACTGTCTGAAGTAGGCTATTGCCTTTTTTTTTAAATGGTTCAGTCCTGCCTTTTAAAAAATTATTCTGTACCCATTATCAATAAAACTGTAACTAATCTCAAAAGTCCCTGCCTTTTTAAAAAAAATTGTTTTATCTTTATCAAGAAAACTGTAACCAATCTTTTCTCCCCTAAATGATCAAAACCCCGGGTAGTTTATTTCCTTGGAATAGACTCAGGTCAGCATAGCCTTTACCCAAACTCATAAAAAGGTCTCCCCATCCTGATTTTACAGGGTACCTCTGTAAGCCACGTGGTGTTTGTGGAGCCAGGTATGACAGTTTTGTGGCATCAGATCCATCAGAGCTGGGAATCACTGAACTGAAATATTCCACTGTTTTTGACAGAGCGCTGTGCTGACAAAAGACGGCCAGGAACGCCGCACAGCGCATTAAAAATGCTTGTTTGTCTTTCATACAAATCAGACCTTCATGTTGCAGGTTTTCCAAATGGAATCAGAAACTTGCAATCTCTCAAAGTCATACAATCATTGCTCTCAGGCTGCTAGGGAGAGTGGAAAGCACAGAGGTGAAGCATTTAAATACTGCAGACAGCTATTTATCAATCCTAATCGTTCGAGTCCCTGGCCACAGTCACATGTCCGCAGGCTTTGACTTTCAGCTGATGCCTTGAGGATTAAAGCAAGGTTGGGTGACTCCAATCATGTTTCTCAAAGCCTCAGAGCCACCTACGACAGATTCAGCTGGACTGCTTGGGAAAATGCAGATTGCTGGGCCCCGATCAAGAACCTGGGCCGCCCTGAAATATTCATTATCATAAGCACATCATCCCCCAAATATGGTTCTAAATATTCTAAAAGCCCCATTTTTCTAGGGTTTTACCTGTGTGGACATATGCCACAAAACAGGATATTTTATTTTATTTTTAACATATCTTTATTGATTTCAGAAAGGAAGGGAGGAGAGATAGAAACATCAATGATGAGAAAGAAGCATTGATTGGCTGCCTCCTGCACTCCCCTCTGTAGGTTGAGCCCAAAGGGTTATGTGCCCTGGATCAGGAATCTAACCATGACCTCCTGGTTCATAGGTCAACACTTAACCCCTGAGCAGTGCTGGCCTGGCGAAAACAGAAGTTTTTAATATGTTTTTATTGATTTTTTTTCTTTTTTTTTTTTTTTTTTTTTTTTAGAGAGAGAGAGAGGAAGGGAGAAGGATATAGAGATAGAAACATCATCAATCAGCTGCCTCTTACATTCCTCCTACCGAGAACTGAGCCTGCAACCCGGCATGTGCCCTGACCGGGAATTGAACCAGTGACCTCTTGGTTCATGGGTCGATGCTCAACCACTGAGCCACACCAGCCAGGCAAAACAGGACATTTTTACATTCCTAAGATAGCTGGTAGAAGCTTCCTATCCTCTCTAGAAAGTGTACCCATTTCCCAAGTTTCCTCTTCTCTCCCTCCTTGTGGTCAGGCTCATGGTCACATATCTGGTTTTCAGTGGAACTTCCTTAGCGGCAAAGCCCGTTGACCATGACAAAGCTTGTGTGTGAGGGAGACAGGTGTTGTCTACCACAAGGATGGCAAATAACAAGTGGTGGAGCTTCATCTTACGCAGGGGCTAGGTTATAACGTCAGGGCACAAGGTGAGCTTTTATAATCAGAGTTGATCTTGGAAGCATCCAGAGGGGGGCACCCTGTCAGAGTCTCACACACCATGTCCTGCTCAGTCTGTCAGAGCCAGTGTTTCCTCCAGGGCTGGAACAGATGCTGTTCCTTGGGTTGAGCATCACTGGGACCACTGTCCGAGCTCACACTGAAGGCTCAGGAGTCCACGTTCCTGAGCACTGAGCCAGGGGTGGTCAGAGTCTCCAGCTCCATTTAAGCCGTGACTGCTGTCTTCCGGAGCAATATGAACCGTTGGTATGCCATAAGTCAAACCCATATAATGCAGTTCCACTGAACTTACACCTCCGGTGGTCTTGTAGGTGTCTCGAGAGCCAGGCACGCCATACTGTGTCAGAAATGCTTGTCATTCTTAGAAAGAAGAGCCTTCGTGAGTCCAGGTTTCCCTTAAGGAAGAACTTGACTTCTAAACAAAAATACCTGCCTCCCATCGGCAGGCACAGAATTAGCAGACAGTAACCATTCTGCACTGGTAACGCTCTGTCTTATGAACAGTCTGGAATGAGTCCTTTCCTAATTGCATCAGGATTGGAAGTAAGCGTATATATCAAAGTGCACAAGAAATTGGCCTTTTTGAAAAAACACAAAAGCAAATCCATCTTTTTCCCTATGCTACCGGCTGGAGGAAGGCTTTCTGCGAGTTGTTTGGCACAGATATGTCTTCAGAGAACTGCTGTGATTTATGATGAAAAAGAAGGTCCGAAAGGCCTCTCTTTGTCGGTTTAGATAAATTGAGGTAAAGACAAATCATCACTAACAATGGAAAGATTTTTGCTTTGAAAAGGATGTAAACGGGAGGATGTGGACAAAGAAATCAGAATAAACATGAAAAAGATGTTCACCCTCACTGGTAACCAGGGAAACACAAGCTAAAGCAACAATAGAATACTCTATTTCCTTTGTCCGCCAGATTGAAGCAATTAAAAAGACAGATAATATCAAGGTTGGTGAGTGTGAAGAACTGGATACTCCACTGTAGGTGGAAGAGTGAGCCTGGACGGCTTTGGGGGTCCATTTGGGTGTGTCTATTAAACTTTAAAACCCACGTGCTCTCCCACCCTGCAATTCTACTTCTCAGTATCCACCCGAGAGACAGGTGCACAAAAAGGCTTGTTCTTTTCCCTTAGGACCTTCTGGGGAGCTTTAAAAAATACCAACGCTCCGAGCCCTCCCTGGACCAGTTAGCTTAGAATCTCCAGTGACAGGGCCGGACACTGGTAAATGTCAGGGCACTCGGGATTATTCTAATGTGCAGCCAGGGTGAGAACCAACGATGTTCATTGCAGTGCTGTTTGAAATAGTGGAAACCTTGAAGCAACCTCATGTCCACCAGTGGGAAATGGTTACAGAGGCAGTGGGTTTATCTGTAGGATAGAATACACCCTACAATTCAGACATGGAAATCTCCCTTGCTTGGGTTTATACGGCCCCACATGCTCTCCTTCCAAGCACTCTCCTCTCGCTCCTCCACGTCAGCAACATCGAATTCCTGTCTTGGTGGAGCAACACAAATATGCTCCTGCCACAGGGCCTTTGCACTTGCCGATCCCTCTGCCTAGGATTTCCTTCCTCCTGAAGTCCACATGGCTTTTTCTTTCAGATACTTGCTCATATGTTACCTTGGCAGAGAGGGTAGCCCTGACCAACTTTGCCAAAACAGTGCCCATAGCCCACCCTTCTTCTTTCTGTCCCTTTGTCCAGCTTTACCTTTCTTCCTAGTATCACCCCCTCAGAAATTATATGTACACATTTACTTATATATTTATATGTTTACTATACTATTTCAGATGTATTTATGTACCAACATATAGTCACTAGAGGCCTGGTGCATAGATTCATGCACCTGTGGGGCCCTTCAGCCTGGCCTGCACCAGAATCAGCAGTCCAACATCCCCATGGGGTGTAGCAGTGTGAAAGCAGCAGCCAGCCAGGGAGGAACCAGAGTCCAGGCTGGGCAACACTCCGGTTTATCCTGGCTTACCACAGCCTCCCCTCAGGAGCGCTGCCACAGAGATGGAAGAGGCCGGAGCAGCCACAGCTGCGCTCACCAGCCATGAGCCTGAAGTCTGGCGCCCGATGGTCAGCTGAGCAGCACTTTCACTGTGAAAGCACACTGACCACCAGGGGGCAGCCCCAGCATTGAGCATCTGCCCCCTGGTGGTCAGTGCACATCATAGCAACCGGTTGACCGGTCGTTAGGTCTTTTGGTTGCTTAGGCTTATATAGAGAGAGAGATGTGCTTTTATGGTGTTTCCTACTGCTGAAATGAAAACCCCAGGAACATTCTCATTCCCGCCATTGCCTGTAATAATAGAACATAACACTTCTGGGAGCTTACTTTGAAGGTAGACTGTTGGGGTTTAAATCCAGGTGCTGCCTCAAAGTAGCCATGTGCCCTTTTAACCAATCTGTGCCTCAGTTCTCTCATCTATGAAATGGGGATAACACAGTGCCATCATCCAGCCGAATGGCTTAGTGGTCGACCTATCAACCAGGTGGTCACGGTTCCATTCCTGGTCAAGGTACATGTCCGATTTGCAAGCTCGATCCCCAGTGTGAGGTGTGCAGGAGGCAGCCAATCAATGATTCTCTCTCATCATTGATGTTTCTATCTCTCTCTTTCTTTCCCTTCCTCTCTGAAATCAATAAAAATATATTTGAAAACAAAAACAAAAACAGTGCCTATCTCATAGGGCTGTGAAGATTAAACTGTGTAAAGCACAGTGCGGGGCCCTGTCCTCACTCTATAGCTGTTGGTGGTATTATAGCAGCGCCTAGAGCACTGCCGGCTGTAAACACTGACTGGCTGAATGAATGAGTTATACACACAGACATGACATGATCCCATTTATGTAAACACACCCACAAGATGAATTTCTAAGTGCATATTTATGGGCTTAATGCAGAGAAAAATTTCTGGAACCAGCATGTCAAATGTTAACAGTGTTAGTAACCCTTAAGGAGAATGAGATTCAGAAATGCTCACAAGGCATTTTGCTGCATCTGTACCATTTATGGTTGGTTTTTTTCTTTTTTTGTTTGTTTTTCTTTTGGAGGTGGGGGGGAGGGGGATTGCATGAGCCCCAGGTAAAATAAAATACGTTTCCAAACATAATCTGTTTCTCTAAGGGGCTCAGACTCCAAAGCATGTGGTTCTGCTAGTCCGAGTCAGCACTGTTTAATCAAAAAGGATGCCCTGGGTGAGAAGGCTGGCCCGGCTCCTCCTCTCCTTCTCACTGTCTGTTTGCACCACACAGATCCTGAGCGGCAGGCAGCCGCCCCTCGCATGGAGGTTGGACCTCATCCACACACACCCCAGCGGAGTTTCTGAGGAATGGATCCTGCCTTCCGACTGTGAGATCTTTTCCTCCAGGACTCTCCAGAGGCAGGTCCCTGGCAAATGAACTTTTAAAGTCCAAAGTGTAGGAAAACCAAGCAGCACAGCCAGATCCGCCAGCCATTGGTTTTTATTTTATTTTTTTAATCAAGTCTCACTGTTTCAGTTTAGCAAAAGCCATTGTGTCCATTCCTCTTCTCCAGAGATGAGCCTCAGGAAATACCATTGCTTTGTGGGAGGGTGGAGGGAATGAGCAATGGCTGTTATTTGCAATGTCAAGTACAAACATTTGCAGCATGTTTACCGTTGTCTCACAGAGCCGAGTGTGTGCATTTTTCCCTTTTATTTTTACATGTAGCTTCGCTTCAATCTTCAGTAGCTCCTCCCTCATCAGAGACACAAACACAGGAGCCTTTGGCCTTCGGTCTGGGCCCAGTTTTCCTAAAGGCCCCTTCCTTGCTCGCATCCACCGCTGTCAACTTGACCTGGACCTCACTCTCCACTCCAACAGATGAGAACGTACAATAATAGATACACGAGCACCTTCCCCATTCCAGTCTTGGGAATAAACTGGCTATGTTTATGGAATGTGCTTTTTTTCCAAACTCTCTGTTTTTGTTTGTTTGTTTGTTTGTTTTGTGAGTGGAGTGTTTGTTTTTTGCAAGTCTCAGGCAAGATCTTTGATTTTCCTGGATGCCACCTGGAAATGCCACCCATTGTATTTCTTTTCTGTCAAATGTAAGCCCTTTAGGTGTGATTGTACCCATTTGATGGCGCCATTGTTCCACCTGCCAGAACACGCTAGCCCCATGTTCCGCAGAGTGCGAGGCATACCACTGGCGGTCCACACTTTCTAAGTCGTTTATAGACGCAACAGTAAATGCCGCCGAATCACAGAGAGCATTTCCCCTTTCTATCCTTTTTCAGTCTCTGTTTCCGGCTCATGGGTCCTTACCACCTTTCTGAAACGTTGGCTCCTTTCCTGTCTCAGGAAAGAAAGAGCAGGTCTCAGGTTCAAAGTCTTCTGTCAAGACAGAACTTAATACTTGATGTTGTGGACACTGTGTTTATTAACTATCTTACATGTACGCCTTCCTCTTAGGGATTTGATATATCATTTCTGTTCAAATAAATTTACTTGAAAAATGAGTGGACTCAGCAAATATCTAGTGATTAACACAACAGGTGACATGTACCATATGGCAAAAATGAGTTCAAGAACTAATATTGGAGACACAGTGATAATAAACTTTCTTTCCTAAGAGAAAAGGCAGCTTACTCTGAGTGAACATGAGGCTGAGTCAGAACACATGGGTTCCATGTGTGTCCCTGGCTGACTATGCAAACTGATTTTAGGCAAGTCTCTCCGCCTCTCCGTGAAATTTCCTCTCCTGGAGAAACGGGAGAACACCTGCCTACGCTCCTCAGTGTTCTTATGAGAATGAATTGGCATAACAGGCGAATGCCCCGGAGAGAAATTCTAAGTGTAGTTCCTAGATTATTGTGACTCTCAGGCATCGTTGAAATCCCGGATCCCCGCAAAAGGTAGGCTTTGACGGGCATTGGGTCCCGCCTGTCACTGTCCCAGGAGGACGCTGAATCAGGGTCACGAAGCCTCAGCACACGGAGATCCGTGCGCCAGTCCAGGAGATTGGATCCTCACTTCCGTTTCTGACATCGTGGTTTTTGTTGGTTCGTGTTTGGCTCCCTGATCTTTTACCCAAATCAAATGCAAGGTGTTGCTGAGAGGCAGAATAAAAATTTTTTTAAGTAAGCCTGTTTACCACGGTGTGCAAATGGCGTTTTCTTGGGGTCCCAACCTTCTAGAGACTCCCGTAACCAGAATGGGCTCATGGATAGCAGCCTCAGTCTGTAGGGGAGACCACAGAGAGGCCAAGGGCGGGCCAAACAGGTATCAACTGAACTACTTATGGCCTGAAAGGCCCTTCTAGGAGGCATTGAAAAATGGGGATCCAATAAAGTCACTGAGAGAGCTCCCTGGGATGGGGGTGGAGGATGGGTCCTGATTTTTGCTGTGTCCCCTGCCCCCTCTCCCCCCCAGCCTGGCAGAGAGTTTTCATAGTGACAAAGCAGGGTGATGGTCTTCTCCGGGGCCTCCACTCCAAAAAGCACAGACAGAAAAAGGACTGACCAAGCACATCAGCCAGCGCACTCTTTCAGCAGCCAGAGACAGAAAAAGCTAAGCAAAGAGTAGAGTTCACTGCCTCATATAACTGAAAATGCCAGGGACAGCGTCAAGCATGGCTGGGTCTAGGTGCTCAGCCTTTATTAAGAACTTCACTCCATCTGTGTCTCTTCCCTAATAATTACAAAGAAATGGGGGGGAAAGTTCAGTTCAAAATAATGCACAATTGATTCGGAACTGGAACCAGCCATCAGAGTGGACAGCAGCCATCAACAAGCAGCTGCCATGGCCAGGGGTGCCTGGCTCCCTGACAGCCGGCCTGGAGCACAGTCCCGCCAGTGGAACTCAGGATGAGGTCAGCTCACCCCAAACCGTACGGACTGAGGGTGTGTTACTAGCAAGAGAGTCTGATGCTGAGCAGAGAAGAACAAAAACCACTGTGCACCAAGCTTGCGGCTTCTCCCTCTGCCTCCCACACGAAGGACAAAAGTAACCTCATCCCTTTTCAAACAGTTTCTCCACTCAGCTGTCACCTCATCCATCTCCTCACGCCATCATTATTTACAGAGCGCCCGTCCGACCGACCGCTGAAACGGGGCTTGGCTTCGGAGGTGAAATGATCGAGAGAGAAGCCTGAGGGCTCGCAGGGGAGCAGGGGAGCAGGGGAGCAGGCACCCACACAATCAGAAAGGAACGTGAGCGAAGACAGAGGCAGGAACGATGTCTTGCAGTCACTCTGCAGGAGGGAGGTCTGGCTGGTCCCCAGAGGTCTGGCGAATGTCCCCGTCCCACCACTCGGTGATCGCTAAGGCTGATACTGCTCTGGATGCGGCCCTGTCTTTGCCCACGAGTTATGGGCAGAAGCAGATGCAGACACAAAATCGCTGGCCTCAGCTCCTGTATCAGCAAATTATCTTTGGCTGACACCGGGACAGCTGCCTTCAGCAAAACAGTGTTAGGCTTGAATCTTGATACGTAACCCTAGACTCAGGCTTCTAAATATAAGAAACAGTTTTGGGTCACTGACTACCAAAAAAAAAAAAAATTATTATTATTTTAGGACAGTGTCCACACTCATTAGTTACTACCAATCCTTCAAAAATACTCCTGAATGTTGCATATTTGAGCCTGGAGAATTACCCTATAAAAATAGGTCTCTAAACCAAATACTCTGAATTGTAATTTTTGACAAATACAAAGAGAGGCATAAGGACCACCCAAGCATCACCCATCATCCCTGGAGAAGCCTCGGAGACGGACTGGTTTATGATTTGTTCCCACAGAGATTTACTTATCGCAGGTCAGAGAGGGACTAGGGAGTGGCCCTGTGCCTGCTTGGGGTCAGGCACCTCGGCCGGAAGAGTGGCCAGATCAAGTGTGCGGTGGTCCAGTCACAATGCTCATCCCCTTCCCCGTCCGAGCGTACACCTGCCCACTCCACACTCAGCCGCTGGTTCGCCGAGGTGCCCTGGAGGCTAGTTTTCCAAAGCTGTCCGCTCCTGGCACTGCGGATTGGCCAGGTGACATGGAATCCTGTGTATGGGGACGAGCTGTGCTTCCGAGAGAGTGTACACACAGGAACTGGAGAAAGGCCAAAGCCTGCCTCTGCGGAGGTGACACACGGCTGATGACCGGCAGGAAAGAGGACCTGACCCGCACACCGGCACCTTGTCGGCAAGGCAAACACAACATTTCCTGAGCCAGTGCCCAAGTTCATCCAGACAATCACAGAGCCCTCTCCTAGGTCTCCCTGCCCCTTCGTTTCTGACGGATGCTGCAATACTACAAACTTAGTGACTTGAAAACAGCCCACACTTATTATCTTACAGGCTGGGAGGTCAGAGGTCTGAAATGGGCCTCACTGGGCCAAAATCCAGATGCCGGCAGGGTTGAATTCCTTCCTGGAGGCTCTTAAAGGAGAATCCGTTTTCTTGCTTTCTCCATCTTCTGAGCAGCCATGGCTCCTGGACTCCTTCCACCTTCAGTCAGCAATGGCCTCTGTGCTCTCTCTCACATCAGATCCCTCTGGTTCTGACTCCTTTGTCTCCCGCTTTCCGATTTAAGGACCCTTGTGATTACATTCCTCCCCTCTCCCCAATCCAAAATAATCTCCTTATTTTAAAGGCAGCTGATTAACAACCTAATCCCATTTGCTACCTTAAACCCGCCCCTCACCCCTTACCTTGTAACCTAACATATTCATAGGCTCCAGGATTTAGTATGGGATGTCTTTGGAGGACCATTATTCTGCCTACACATCCTGCTTTCTTTTTTTTTTTTTTAATTTTATTGATTTTTTACAGAGAGGAAGGGAGAGAGATAGAGAGTTAGAAACACTGATGAGAGAGAATCATCAATCAGCTGCCTCTTGCATACCTTCTACTGGGGATGTGCCCGCAACCACGGTACATGCCCTTGACCAGAATCGAACCTGGGACCTTTCAGTCCGCAGGCCGACGCTCTATCCACTGAGCCAAACCGGTTTCGGTGTGCTTTCACATTCCTTCCTCAACAGCAGTCGAACACAGCCCTGCTGATCTAAAACCTCACCCACCCACCCATCCAATGAAAACCCTAACGTTTAACCGTGGCCCGCAGAGCCCTAGGTGAGGAGACCCCTGGCTGCCTCTCAGAACTCATCTCCTACCATCCCCCCTCCCTCACTCTGCTGCACCCACTGGCCTTCCTGCTGTCCCCAAACCCGCCAAGATCATTCCTGCCTCAGGGCCTTTGTACGTGCGAGTGCCTCTGCCCAGTGTCCTGGCTCTTCCTCTTCCCCCAGGTCTCAGCTTCTCACCTAAGGCAGCCACCCACCCCTAATCCCTCGCCATCCCATCACCCTGTCTTGTTTCCTCTGCGCCTAGAAAAGGACGAGAGCTCACATGCTTCTTGAATGAGGAAAAGGCTCTTCCCCCTTTAGCTAATGCCCACGCCTTTGCCTCTTCTTCTCTGACATGCCAGCTCTTCAGGGGGTAGGGTCTCCTTTCCGCAGGCTCACACAGCCCTGCTGCTTACTTCAAGGGCCCCCCACAATGGGAATGGGAAACAGGAATCAATTGCGTAATGATCACCTCCTATCTGTCCACCCCAGGACTCGATCAGCCCCTCTGAGAGCAGGAGCCACGTCCGCATCTTTCACCTCTGCAGGCCTGGTGCCTGGCACACCGGTTTCCAGTCATTGCTTGTTGACTGTAAGAACGTGTCAATATATAGTAACGAGTAAGGGAGAGGTGGCGAAAGAGAAGAGAACCAAATAGTGCTTCATCGCCTGGGCCTCATTTTTAGATCCTGGTTTGGCAGCTTTAAACCTGATTTCTGAAGTAAGATGCGACTAACCAAGGACTTGGTTCGAAGTCCTGATCCAAAACATTCTCACTTATTTTGTTACCGCTTTTAGCGTGATGGTTTAGGAAAAGGAAATCATGAAAATGCATGTAACACCCAAAAGTTATTTTAAGAAGATATGGATCCCAATAAAGCCCTGTTTGTGTGGGTGGCCATCTCCCGGGGCTTCCTTTGGGACTGGGCTGACCCCTAGTGGAAGCGAGAGAAAAGCACTTTAGGGCGGCCCTTTGAGGAAGAGCATATTTCTTTGCTTTTTATGATCCTTTGTTTGTGTAATGGGATCCAGAAACAAGCTGGTGGGAAATCGCACAACTTTGACAGAGAAAAGAAGGAACAGTCTCTGGACACAGCCCTGCTGATCTAAAACCCCACCCACCCATCCAATGAAAACCCTAACCTTTAACCGTGGCCCGCAGAGCCCTAGGTGAGGAGACCCCTGGCTGCCTCTCAGAACTCATTTCTTTAAAGGAAAACGGAAACGGAGAGAATGCTATAAGAGATTATAGTGTGCCCCGCACGTGTGCCATTTAATCTTTGCAAGAAGCAGCTGACTAAGCTACTATTTGTTGTCCACTTTTGAAAAGCGTGGAAACTGAGGCACGGGGAGGTTAAGACACTTGCCAAGGGCCATAACTAGGAAGTGGTAGGTGCAGGATTTGAACCTGGGTAGGCTGGCTCCAGGACCTCGACTCCCACCCAGGGCAGAACCTGCCAGTAGTCACTGGTTCAAAGCACTAACGTACAGTCGGTTGCTTTTGAAAGATTTTTGGCTGATTTCCAGGATAGCTCACTCTAAGACTCAGTTCTGGCCTTAAAATTCTCAAAAGCAAGGTAGGCACAATTAATGTCATCTCTGTTCTCTAGAAACAGCGAAGGTGGATAAGATAGTAAAATTCCCAGTGACTTCGGAAGACAAAGGCTGGCTCAGTGGGGCTTATTCTTAAATCTCTATATTCTGAACTTCTAAACTTAGCTATTTTGCCCCCCAAAAAAGTTGCTTAATCATTTTTTTTAAAGTAGGTAACTATAAAAATAATATTATGGCAAATACATGGTTTGTTATCTGCTAAGTATTATGCTAAGCCTTTAAAATGTACTTTCCCTCAGTTGTCATAACAACCTAGATCTAAACACTACTATCAATTCACCTTTTCCTCTGAGGAAACTGCAGCACAGAGAAGTTCAACTACTCATTCAAGGTCACCCAACTCGCAGTGTTAAGATTTGAGCCCAGGCAGTTTGATTCTAAAATCCACTTTCTTAATCACTACGTTTGACTAACTCCCATAAATCATAAACTGACATTCATAGTCTAGTTCACACCTGAGAAAAAAATAACAACATTCCTTTCTTTAAAAAAAAAAAAAAAGAATTAAAAGTCTTACCTTCCTATTTCCCCATTTTCCCTAATTAGTTTCAAGCTTAACATAAATTTGTGGGAGCTGGACTTTGGGGACAGATTTGCATTAACTACAACACAATTTCTGTTTGGAATCTTGTCAGATACGTAAGGTCTCAACTCTATGTCTAAAGTTTATTTTCTATGTACAATACTTGATATCCACAGGGGGGGAAATCACATTGTGGGTTCAATCCCCGGTTGGGGTGTGTCAGAGGCAGCCTATTGATATATATATATATATATATATATATATATATATATATATATATATATATATATTTTTTTTTTTTTATTGATATCAGAGAGGAAGGAAGAGAGAAATAGAAACGTCAATGATGAGAGGGAATCACTGATTGGCTGCCTCCTGCATGTCCCCCACTGGAAATTGTGCCACAAGCCAGGCATGTGCTCTTTGCCGGAATCGAACCTGGGACCCTTCAGTCCACAGGCTGATGCTTTATCCACTGAGCCAAACCAGCTTGGACTCTCTTGATATTTGTCTCATATCAATGTTTCTGGGGTTTTTTCCTCTCCTCCCAACTTCTCTCTCTCTCTCTAAAAGAAAGAAAGAAGAGAGAGAGAGAGAGAGAGAGAGAGAGAGAGAGAGAGAGAGAGAGAGAGAGAGAGAGAGAGAAGAAAGAAAGAAAGAAAGAAAGAAAGAAAGAAAGAAAGAAAGAAAGAAAGAAAGAGAGAGAAAAGAAAAAATTAAACAATCATCCTATGAGCCAGCAATTCCAGTTCTGGGTATATACCGAAAAGCAAGACTCAAAAAGATACTTGTACAACACATTCATGGCAACATTATTTACAATAACCAAAAGGTGGACACAGCCCAAGTGTCCATCAATAGATGAACAGGTAAACAAATGTAGTGCATACACGCCATGGAATATTTTTTTAAATATATTTTATTGATTTTCTATAGAGAGGAAGAGAGAGGGATAGAGAGTTAGAAACATCGATGAGAGAGAGAGTCATCGATCAGCAGCCTCTTGCACACCTCCTACTGGGGATGTGCCCGCAACCAAGGTACATGCCCTTGACCGGAATCAAACCCGGGACCTTTCAGTCCGCAGGCCAACGCTCTATTCACTGAGCCAAACCAGTTTCGGCCACATCATGGAATATTATACAGCCTTAAAAAGGAGGGAGTTCTGACATGGGCTACAACATGCATGAGCCTTGAGGGCATTTGTTAGGTGAAATAAGCCAAACGCAGGACAGATGCTGTGATCCCACTCCTATGAGACACCTAGAGAAGCTAAATTCGAAGAGACAGAGAGCGGACTAGCCTGTGCCAGGGCTTCCGGAGGCCCAAGGAGCTGCCATGTCACCGGCAGTGTCAGTTTTCAAGATGGAACAGTTCTTGAATGTGAATGTATTTAATGACATTTAATGACCTCAAGTGGACGGGGGTGAGGGTGCCCCAGAATGTGAATGTATTTAATGACACTGACGTGTACATTTGACAATGGTTACGATAAATTTTATGTTACATACATGTATCATTCATCCTATGAGCCAGCAATTCCAGTTTTGGGTATATACCGAAAAGCAAGACTCATGGGAATTTTCTACACTTTATGATGCTTTGATATATTAGGGCCTCGGGGACAGGGAGAGACTGTTAGGTTAGGTTAACTAACTTCTAGGGATAGTAAATGAGTTGTATGGACTATGCAAACCAACCAGTCCTCTATCCTAATCATCCCAGGGCCAGGGACCAGACGAGAGACCACCCCTATAGCCCAGAGCCACCAAAGTTATCCAGACTAAACAATCCCAAACCTGCTCAACCGCTTCCCTTGCCTTCCCCATTCCCGTTCTCAGAAACCATAATAATGGCGGTTACAACACGCTTTCCCCTCACTCTCTCCACCTGCGATCAACTCAGGGCTCTCTCCTGCGTCCCTGCGTTTCCCCCTCCCTCTGGGAACCGAGAGTAATCAACTACCTTTTCAGTGGCCTGACCAAACACGAATAAAACCAAAACCCCGGACATATTTTACAACAATATATTTTAGCTCAATTGTAAAAAAGATAAATAATTTTTAAAGAATATTCCAAAAGCACAGATCTAAGTCAAATATGGTACATCTCTGCTCCTGGAGTTTTACATAGTAGTTCAGGGTATAGACGTGGGGGTTGAATTCCCTGCACCCAAATGCTGGCTCCATCACTTAACTAGCGTCGTGACACTGGGAAAGTTCCATAGCCACTACCCCTTAGTTTTCTCCTATGAAAAGTAGGGACAATAACAGAATGCCCCTCTTAGGACTCTGTGAGGATTAAGGGGTTAAAACTAGGAAAGTGTTTAGGACAGTGCAGGTATACAGAAAGCACTCTATAAATATTAAATATTCCTGTTATGGAATCTGCAGCCATTTAAAAAGTGATGGCAATCTGTATGTGCTGCCATGGAAATATATAATTAGAGAGGTGTGAATTTTTTAAAGGAGAGAGATAAGCAAATATTTTATGGAAAAAGTTATACCATTATAACCAACGATGTCCCCCCCAAAAAAATATACAAGAAATTTTCAAAAATATACAAAAACATACATAGTCCATACAACAGTTTATTTGGAGGGGAAGAACAGACATTTAATTTTTTGGAGGGGGGCGGGCATATTGCTCATTGCTCTTTACTGCCACCTAGGGGGTGCTTGGGACATTGCCTGCCATGATCACAATCATTGGTGTTGACTTTTTCTTTTTTTTTAAATCATCACCCAAGGATATTTTTCCACTGATTTTTTTTTTTTTTTTTTTTTTTTTTTTTTTTTGAGAGAGAGAGGGAAAGACAGAGAGAAATATCGCTGTAAAAGAAACACATCAATTGGTTACCTCCTCCACGAGCCCCGACCACAGCTGGGCTGGGGAGGAGCCTGCAACCTGGGTACGTGCCCTTGACCAGAATTGAACCGGGGACTCTTCAGTCCACAGCACACTTAGCCAAACCTAGGGCCTTATTCACTATTTAATAAGTGATCCCACCTTCTTGAGTTAGTATCTTACACCAAACAATTCATGACCCCAAACTTTCAATTTTTAATTAGTTTGGTAACAATCAGAAACATGGGCCCATAAGTTATAAAACTCAATAGATTTTAAGACAAAAATACCTGGTTTGATCTCCTTCACTGAGTGACCATTCCATCTTCACGTTTATAATCTTAATCAGCCTCACCCATTGGCCTACCCCAAATAATCTCACCTCACCCCTTCTCCAATGATCTGTCCGTGATACCTACATTTCTAAATCAGCTAGCTGCCCGGCATTTGAATACTGGTCCCATGACTTCCCAGCTGTGTGACCTTGAACAAATCACTTCATCTCTCTGAGCTTCAGTTTATCTATAAGATACAAGTGATAACATACTAGATCTCGCCCTTCCGGTTTGGCTCAGTGGATAGAGTGTCAGCTTGCAGACCAAAGGGTCCTGGGTTTGGTTCCAGTCAGGGGCATGTACCCTGGTTGCAAGTTCCTCTCTGGCCCTGGAGCTGGCCCTGGTCTGGGCTTGAGCATGAAGCAACCAATCAATGTGTTTCTCTCACATCGATGTCTCTCCCTCTCTTCCACTCTCCCTAGAAATCAATGGAAAAGTATCCTCGGGTGAGGATAAAAGTAAAAAAATAAAAGTAAAAATAATAGATCTCTCACAGGACTCTTGGGGAGATTACAAGTTGATATATCAAGCACAATGCCAGGTGCATCACAGGGCTTAATAAACAAATTTCACTGTTAACACCTACAGTCTTCAAATCTCAATTTAATTGTCTCTTCCTCCAAGAAGCCTCCCCTGACTTCCTAACTAGTAGGTCATGTTGTCACAGATGACTGTTGGGTGGTTGTTTGATTAATGTATCTCTCTCCGGCTGGATCCTGAGCACTAAGAGCATAGAGCGTGGGTCTGTTTTGCCCACCATTCAATCACCAGGTCTACCACAGTTCCTGGCAGGTAGTAGTTATGCCATACATGGGTACCGATACTAGAGAAATGAGTTAGAAAACTGAAGGCCTCTCAAAAATCAGATGTTAACCAGAACAAGTGTCATGAATGTTACGAAGCGAGTCCCCAAGAGATGGACCATCGGAGCCAATTTGATTAAGCATGCTAGAATTTATTACAGATTCGAATCTGGACTCAAACCATGGCTGACGCAGCAGCCAGTAAACACCCAGGTAAGAGCCCCGATGGAGGGGCAATCCCTCCAGAGCGCTCACACAAAAACACAGACAAACACACACCTACCACGGCCAGTCAGGCTCTCCGGATTGGGGTCCCTCATGGTTCTGGCTGGGGATCCCAGACGAATTCATGATCCCCAAGGACCACCAGGGAGCCAAGTCCGATGCAATAAACAAAAGAGCCATCTCCATGCTAGCATGGGCCCCTCCCACTCACGCTGGCAGCATGGCGGAAGGGAGCGAATATTGCCCAGTCCAGGGGTTTTACTCAGGTCGATGGTGATGTCACTGCCTCGGCTAACCCTGATTGGCCCCTCAGGACAAAGAATTGGCCAATCAGTTATCTGTTCCTAAATCCTAAAGACTAAATTCTAAAGACTGGGTCGGCTCCCAGTCACACCCTGCTTGACATTGGAATGTGGCCCTATCTTGCCCATAGTTCAAAAGCAGAACTAAAGGTTATCTACAGTTTCTACCCCTGAAGCTACTGAGTCAGTGGGAGTCAATCTTCTGCAACTACCCTATTATTCAAGCAAGTAATCGAAGGTCGAAGTAAGATAGCAAGGTTAAAATTCAAACAGCAGTTTTGACCCAAGTATGAGTGCTACCATATTTCAATGAACCCAGGTTCTGATGGGCTGGGTGACCTGTGTCCGGGTGGAGGGGTCATCCTGCAAGACAGCTCGCTTAAAAGGAACTGGAAAAAAGATAAGCTATGCACCTCTACCGCTTCTCCTAGGACCAGCCCAAGGTGTTATTTTAAATCAATGTGAGGGCCACTGGGAGTCCTCCTGGCTTGTTCATACAAATTAGAAAAAGGTGCCCATTCCTCCAGGAAGGTGGGATCTCAGGACCTACCTGTCTCCTTAGATAGCCACTCTGCCCAGGGCACCCTGCCGGGCCCGGTTACTGGGCTGTCTCACTGGGTGAAAACCAGACAGCACTTGTCATATCTGAGCCAGAGCAGAAGTCCTGGAACTTTCCCCATGCGACTGCACAGCCAGATTAGGGGCCCACTCCCCAGTGTTCCTCCTTATCTCGCACGTTGTTTTGGAGAACCCCAAGCTCAGCGTCTCCACGTCCAAGGCTTCCCCGCTCCCGCTGACTCCTGTGAGTAAGAAAAACAGCTCAACCAGTGACACTGGTCATCGCTGGCCTGGCTGCGTCCCGCCTGGGCTCCTGGAGAAGCCCTGGCCTCCTGTATTACTGCCTTTCTGAGGGCCTGTTTCCACCTCTACTCTGTGGATGTGTTGGGGGCTGGAACCATGTCTCACTTATTTTGTCTTTTAAAAATCCTTTTTAAATGACAAAAGTACATCCTTGAGGTAGAAAAAATTTCAAACCACAAACTAAAGAGCTGAAAGTCCTCTTTCTACCTGCTCCTTTTTCAATCCCACTCCTATTCCTGGAGAAGACCATATTAATAGCCTATTGTATATCCTTCCAGAACCTTCCATTTGCAAGCCGACTGATGCCAGTAAAAGTGCTAATGTTTGTTAAAGGTTTACTAGGAGTCAGGTGCTATTGCTGGGCATTTTTTGTGCATGTTCTCAATTAATTCACAGAACAAGCCCACAAGGGAAGTGTTGTTTTTGTTCCCTATTTCACAAAAGAGAAAACCAAGGGTGACAGTTATTAAGTGGTAAAGCCAGAACTTGAACCCGGGCAGGCTGACTTCGGAGCTCAGCTCTTAACCTCCACTGTTCTGTCATCGGCTTTGGGATCTGGGACGGCACAGACCCTCTCCATTGTTACCTGTGCGCTCCTCTTCCTCCTTTGTAAAGGCTGCTGCTCAGCAGTCCATAAAATGCACGTATTTAATTCACTTAGTCATTCTCCTATCGGCAAACTTCTCAGCATTTTTCAGTTTTTCGTTTCCTTATTTCATCAAATCTAAGATTCCTGACTATATGAAGTATCCAGTTTCATAGAGATTAAAATGTGCATCTCAGAATTAATATATTAGGGCATTAGAGACCATGCTGCAAAGAACATGTTTGCATACAGTTTTCAGGTGTGGATTTCTGTAGAAGTTTCAGAAGCAAAACTGTGCACCCAAATAAAGGTGCATTTTGTTTTGTTTCGATTTTTGATAGATACAGTGGCATTCCCCTCCAGGAGAACATAATCACCCGTGTCTCCAATTTACCCAGCAAAATGGCTGGCCCTTTGTAGATACTAAAGAAATGTTTGTTCCGTGGACAAAATGCATGCCCAGGCAAGCCCAGCAAATGGGAAGTATTTTGCGATACTTACATACAAAAAACAAAAACAAAACCCACACACATGACAGTGACTGACGCTGAGATTGTAATATTTGGGGGCCACGTGTGCACACACACTTCTTGCTGAAGCGCTGGCCACAGTGAATGATAAGCGTTAATAAAGGCACTTTAGGGGGGGGGGTTGAGGACAAATATGTGAAATCTTAATCAATAAAGAAATTTAAAAAAAAATAAGAGGAAAACAAAAAAAATAAAGGCACTTCATGCAGAATGACGTGTCCAAAGTGGCTACAACATTCTCTATCGAAAGGCTGTGCACTCAATGTAAAAACAACACCTGAACAGCTCCAACATTTCACAACCCCCAGTTACTAGTTGTGAGATATTTCCAGAAATCCTAGGGCGTGTCCTTTTCCTCAAAGAGCTGCAAGGCTGCCTGCACGGAATAGCCCGGGATACGTATTAAAATGCACACCCACTCCATCGGTTCTGAGGGTTGGGGCCTGGGAACCTGCATTTCCGTCGCTTAGCATTCAGGGTGATTGTGAGGCGCTCAAAGGCGGGAGAGCCCGCGCACCCCTGAGTCTCTTAATTATATTTTCCCTTTAATACGAGCCCTTTGGCTGGAGAGTGTGGAATCAACTGGCAGTGAGCAACAATACCCCAAATCTCTGACGGAATCACTCACCCCCAGCAGGGAGCGGGGCCAGAAAGTCAGCGCGCGGCTGCGCCCCCTGCCGTCCCTCAGCGGCCTCGCCCGGGGCCGGGGCGGCCGGAAACGTCGACTGCGCCTGCGCGCTCCGAGGCCCACAGAGACCGCCTCAGGGAGCCGCTGGCCGCGGCACTCCCGACCGGAAGCGGAAGTAAGGGTTAGCCTCGCGCAGAACGGGCCCCAGCCGTACCCACCCGTGGGCCCCGCCGGCTCGCGGAAGAACCGGAAGCGGAAGTTGCTAAGGGGCGGGGGGAGTGTGTCTGGTTATCTGTGCGCTCCTTGGGTTCGCGCCGCCGCTGCCGGAGCTGGGAGAGCGCCGTCCTGAGACCTCGCCAGGCGTGCCGACCCGGCTCAAACCGGATTCCTGCCTGGAACCCTTCGCCCGAGAGGTGCGGTACTCGGTGCTCCGACTCCCTCCGTGGGCCCTGCGACACCCCGCGTCCCCGGCTGCGGGAGCCCCCGGCTTCTTCCCCGGAGTGAGGCCTAGCCCGGCCCGGCCGCCCGGTGTCCCCGCAGACTCCCGCCATGGGCAACACGAGCAGCGAGCGCGCCGCGCTGGAGCGGCAGGGCGGCCACAAGACGCCCCGAAGGGACAGCTCGGGGGGCGCCAAGGATGGGGACAGGCCCAAGATCCTGATGGACAGCCCCGAGGACGCCGACCTCTTCCACTCGGAGGAAATCAAGGTGAGGGGAGGTGGGGGGATCCGTTGCCTTCCCTAATGTGGAGATCTACCAGCTCCCGCCACCGCCCCTCTCTCTAAGCCTCCTCAGAGTGGGAGGGAGGTGCTCCTTCCGCCTCTGCACTTAGAAGCCCGACCGACGGCCCTGGAGGAGCCCGCAGCCAGTGTCTGGTTACCCTGAGGGCGGAGGGACGCGCTGCCCTAACATCGTTAAGAGAAAGCGGCCCCGGTACAGAGTCTCGGATTCTTAATTAAGGTCGTGGAGCCAGCAGCCACTGAGCCCCAGTCCTCGCTTCCCTCCTAGGCATCCTAGTCAATTCCACTGAGAAGCCTTCCCTCCTCTGCAGGAGGAGACTGGCCCTTGTTTAGTAGTGGCTTTTGCAGGTTGTCAGTTTGGGAGATGGCGCACACAGGTAAGCTGAGAGCTGAGTTGGGCAACTGACTGCGGTGGGCAGAGGCTCTGGCCCTGCCTGAATCATCTGGTTCCCCCTTATCCCGCTTGCGCAGAGCGGGCGCAGAAGGGTAATTGCGCTCCTGGAGGCGCCTGCAGCAGCTCCTCTTCTCTCCCCTGTTGTGGAAACGAGACATTGTGTTAAACAGGCCACAGCCAACCGAATGTGGGCATCCTGCCACAGTCTGCTATCATTTATCAAAAAGTCTAAGATGATTCAGACTCCTGCTACCACCCGATAGGGCCTGTGCCCAGCTGCAGGGACAGTTAGTGACTCTGCAGCTGAGCTGTGTGCAGTACAGCCTCGTAAACGAAGAACTCATTTCTTAAGGACGGTGTGACAAAGCAGGCTTCGGTGAAATGAGGTGCCTGGCCTCCCAGCCCCAGCCCAACTTGGATATTGAGCATCGTCCGTTAGGCTAATTGCCTGGCAACTCGTTCCAACTTTGCTCACATTTTCTCTCAGATGTTGAGTTGGGTGATCATATTATCTATAATAAGAAAAGCATAACCTGCTAATTAGGCTGGATGTCCTTCTGGATGAAGCTGGGACTTCCAGGGAAGCCCGGGTCCCGGGTGCCAGAGGGAAGCCAGGGCCGGCACCAGGGTTTGGGGGGAAGGAAGGCCAGCTCTTGCATGAATTTCGTGCACTGGGCCTCTGGTTATCTCATATTCTCACTTGGATCTTCGCTATAAAGGTTCTGCTTTGACTTGGCTTTCCATCCTGCAGTTTGGACTTGCCTTCTGAATCTGTTGCATTCCTGGGAAGCTACTTGGAACGTGAACTTTGGAGTCCTGGTTTTCCAAGGACTTGACATCCCTCCCCTCAGTAATAATTTTGGCCCAAGGATGGCTACTTAAGACAGCATAAGAATGAAACTACTTTCTTCAAGAAGTATTTGTTCTGCCCTAGCCTGTTTTGCTCAATGGATAGAGCATTGGCCCACAGACTGAAGGGTCCCAGGTTTGATTCCACTCAAGGCCATATACCTTGGTTGCAGGCTCAATTCCTGGCCCTGGTCATGCGTGCAGAAAGCAACCAATCGATGTGACTCTCACATCAATGTTTCTCTCTCTATGTGTCTCTCTCCCTCCCTTCTACACTACCTAAAAATCAGTGGGAAAATATCCTTGAGTGACTGATTAACAACAACAAAAAAGAAGTTTTTGTTCTGTTGCTATTCCAAAACTTGTTTAAAAAATGTTTAGCATACAGATGATGTGTGGAGAATGATTTGAAATAGTGTCCATTAAAAAAAAAGTCATGGATTCTTTTAACTATGCGCAAATGTACCATTTTGGCTGGAGTTAGTTATCGCATCCTCAGTGGGAACCGTTTTCAGTCTGGTATTCTTTAATCTGAAATCTTGTTAAGCTCAAAGAATGCAGGCAGCTTTAGGACGTGCTCAGGTCAGTATGTGACAGGAAGATGCCCGTTCAACACGTTAACAGTCTCTCCCAGCCTGGAACTCCTGCGCTTTTAAAGTCTTCGGCTACTGACTAGGAAACATGTAACAGATTCAAAACCCCATATATTCACCCAGAGTCAAGACGTGTCTCTTCTCTCTGGAGCATCCCAGTTACACGACATTTCCCCTGCTAAGAGCTACTGTGGACCGTGGGGAGGGCTGGTCTTTGACTTGCCTTTTTCTCCCCGTGTCTGGACGGCACTCGGGGAATGCAGTTTTTCCCTTCCTCGGAATCTGGCTTTGCCAACTTTCAAGTTGACACCTCTGGAATTGTCCCTAATAAATGTTCATGTACTTCTTAACTAAGGGAGGAAAATGACCTTTATTAAGCTAGTCTTGAATTCCTCGCACTTTCTCCCAAGGGAGTTTTGTCATTTCTCCTAGGATTTTAATGTAGTCCTCTTTAATCACAGCAATGATAGCTAATAATTTGTAAGCACTTACCATATGTCAGACACTACGCAGAGCATTTTACATGGACTTCCTCGCTCAGTCTTCACAACAGTCTTAAATTGCTATTTTTACTATCTCCATTTTGCTGGTAGGGACCTGACGTCCTGGCCAGTTAATGAGCCTGAATATGAACCTTGGTAGTAACTGCTGCCTCTAGAACGATTGTCAATATCAGGGTAACTGTCTGTGTAGGGAGCTCACTAATGACTTCCTGTCACTGAGCGTACGCTGTGTTTCTAGGCTCCGGAGAAGGAGGAGTTCCTGGCCTGGCAGCACGACCTGGAAGTGAATGACAAAGCTCCTGCCCAGGCCCGACCCACCGTCTTCCGCTGGACGGGGGGCGGCAAGGAGGTGTACTTATCCGGGTCCTTCAACAACTGGAGCAAACTTCCACTCACACGAAGGTAATTGCCTGGGAGGGTTCACCTATTATCTCCGCTCAGGGATGCTCTCGTTCCTGAACCATCTCTGTTGGTGAACAGAAAGGGTGTTTTTATAATACCAATGCTGAATGGGAGAATAATAATTTATTCTTAATAATTTATAGGTTCCATTCTCACACCCACGTGTCTGGGTTTAGAGCACACGTAGAGACAAGCATTGCTTCCACTTCACATGTTCAGCTGTGTGTTTGCTCAGGCGGGATTCTAGGAAAGAGATAGCTATTCCTAGTGCTGTAGAGAAAGCACCAGGCTGGGAATTTCGAGACCAGACTTGAGACCACATTGCTGGGCTAACCTGTCATTAATACCTGAGCCTCAGCGTTCCTATCCGTAAGAAGAGACTGTTGGATCAGATGATCTCTGAGGTTCCTTCTAACTCGGATTCTCTGCGTTACTTTTGTTTGAAAGGTACATGTCAATTAGCATCATTAACAAGACCGCAGTAAACTACCCTGTTTCCCTGAAAATAAGACAGTGTCTTATATTAATTTTTTTCTCCCAAAGTTGCGTTAGGTCTTATTTTCAGGGGATGTCTTATCTTTCCATGCGCTAGTCTTATTTTCGGAGAAACACGGTAGTTCATCAGGAGCCCTACATGGACTTTTGTCTCAAAGGGTCAGTGACAGCATCTTCCCTGGGGGGTACTCCTGATGAAGCCGAGGGAGAAACGTGGTTTGCACGGCCAGGCCTTGTTATTGTCGGGGAGCCACCTGCTTTTCCAGGGGTTCATTCGGTGTGGGAGGGAGCTGCTGGGCACAGTGGCAGCTGCTTCAAGTCAGGAACAAAACAAAGGTTTTCCGGGGCCTTTTTAACAACTATGCTTCTTCAGAGAACTTTCGCCTCCTATTAAATTGCTCCTCTTTCCTGCCCTTCACAAACTGACAAAGGGTAAAGCTCGACTGCAGGCTGTTGCCATCCTCCTTGGCATCTAGGCTGCCAGGCGTTCTGTGTGCACCCTGAGGACAAATGCCTGTCAGCCTACCTTTTGAGTAAAGTGAGTTTTAATAAAACGTTGCTTCCTTGCTTCCTTGACCATTTCTAGATTAAGATCTATGTATTGAATTGCTTGAATTGGTTAAAAAGACTCCTGCAGCTGAAGTCTTGGTTTTACATGGGAAGGCTTTGTTTAGTTCTGTGGCTGGTTTTGTAAGTTAGCTCAGAAGGCAGCCCACTCAGCGGAAACCTCTACTTCCTTTTCCCGGCAGCCATAACAACTTTGTAGCCATCCTGGACCTGCCGGAAGGAGAGCATCAGTACAAGTTCTATGTGGATGGTCAGTGGACACACGACCCTTCTGAGGTACTCTCCCCCGCCCTCCGGCCTCCGGCCGCCGCACAATCCCGATGAGTCACCTTCCCTTCTAGACTGTTGCCAGGCCCCTTTGTCCTGGTAGGAGTCCCTGTGTGGCTGAGCCAGATAACAGTGCCAAGGGACAGACTATGGGCACAGGCACACTGACCAAGAGGAGCTGAGCCCTCCCAGCCAGGAATTCTAGATCCTCTAAGAATAACCCCAGACCTTCCCCATTATGATTTCTGCCTGTCTGTCTCTTCCCAGCCAGTAGTAACCAGCCAGCTTGGCACAGTTAACAACATCATTCAAGTGAAGAAAACTGACTTTGAAGTGTTTGATGCTTTAATGGTGGATTCCCAAAAGTGCTCCGATGTGTCTGGTATGAACAGCTATTTTATCCCCCGTGTGTGCAGGTGGGGGCTGGACAGGATAGAAGTCCCCTGTCTCCCTCTCCTCTCTCTCTTGAGTCAAGCTGCCCAACCGGTGGACGTTTGTAGCTCCCTAAAGAGCCTCGGGATAAATCCTAACCTGGGGTCAGGTGGCTGAAATCCAGCCCCGCGGGGAGCAGTCAGTCAGTTTGGGGCGTATCTCCAGGTTCAGTAGGTCGGCTTGGCCACAGAGATCAGAGAATTGAAACAGAACCAAAAGGCCTGGGAGCCTGGCCTTGGGCAGCGATGAGCCAGCACCGGGGAAGCCTGCCAGCCCCCGCTGCTCAGGGTGCCTGCAGTGTTGCAGCCTGACACGTGGTAAGCAGGCACTCCGTGACCTTGGCCGTCACCATGTGGCACATTAGCGCCTTGTTGGGCAAGGAGGCTCACTGCAGGAAACAGGCGGCACACACAGCCTGCTGAGGGCAGACTCGGAAACCTTTCCTGTCTTTCACGAGTCATCCAGTCCTAGCCCTTTTGGGAAATTGCTTTCCATCCAAACCTACGGGAAGGAATGCCGGAAACATCAGTGCAGTTCAGCGGGAGGATGTGTTGTCCTCTGACGTGTCAACAGCAACTACACTGCGGCCTTTAAACAATCCCTGGGCCCCTGAGGCCCGGGAGGTTCTCCAGGGCTGAGCTGTCAGTCTGAGAAAACGGCTTCAGCTCAGTTTGCAGGATGATCCCTCTTTGCCGCCTGGCTCCACTGGAGGTATTGCCACCAGGCCTCGTTCCTGTGGGCTCCGGAGCCATGGTGGTGAAGGGCCCTGGGGGGCTTGCTGGGGCTGACAGGCCAGGTGGTGTGTGTAGGAGTCGGAAATCCAGACGTCGACTTCTCTCTCTGGCTAGTTACCTGGTCTTTTAGAGAAACCAAGTGTTTCCTTTCCAGATGAGTGGGGATTGGGAGATGGAGGAAATGCCAAAATATCCCCTATTCACTGGGCCAGATGGGCACTGAGGCTTTTAGTCACGGTTCCCAGCCTAGATCACTGGGACAGGAAACTGACCCCGCCCCCCTGCAGGTAACCCACTCAGGCTTTCTGGAGGCTTCTCGGGCTCTTAGCATCTGGATTGGCTCCCGGAGGCTCGGTGTTCTGCACGTACTGCCTTTCTCCGTTTCCTGCTGTGAGCTGTTCGGGTCACGGGAAGGGAGCCTTTCCCTAGAAAGTGCGATGAGGAAACTGGCCGGCCGGGCCCTGTTTATTTCAGACAGCCCAGGGTCAGGCGACCAGCCCCATCCCGATGTCCTCCCAGCTGAGGGAGCTGCTTCTAACTTTGAGAAATATGGTGCTTCTAGAAGCTTCTTAATAGTCTGTAGAATCGAGACACTCGAGCAGGAGTTTGAAAGGAACCTGAAAGTGATAGAGTCAAGTGCCTTTGGAGATCGGGTTTCCCATTTTGCTTTGTTTTGATTTGCAATGTGCCGGTGCCTCATATAACTGTACAAACGGGCTGCTTTATCTTGTTTTATTCTGGCCGGCGGTGCTCCCAGCTCAGGCCAAGTCACGTAAGCATCACTTGGTGCCTGGAGCTTCTTTGCGGTGTTGGCTGGTGCAGCCCATAGCGAGCAGCATGCCCCTCCCGTTAGGTCACGGACAGCTTCCTTGTTAGTCTGACCAGACGCTCCATCTTCGCCACAAGTGCTGTCTCCTGCAAAGGCATCTAAGGTCGCTCCTGAAGGTTATCCAGTCACCAAATTCCAGAGGGTTTCTCATTGCCTCTGCTCTTCACCTCGGGGCCTGTGTCTTCTGCAGGAGAATGTGAATCTGTATTGAGGGGACGTGAATTAAGTGAGACTGCTCTGACTCCATTTTCACATAAGTGTCCTGTCACCATCTCCCAACAGAACTGTCCAGCTCCCCACCAGGACCCTACCACCAGGAGCCCTACATCTCCAAGCCAGAGGAGCGGTTTAAAGCACCGCCCATCCTCCCCCCACACCTGCTCCAGGTCATCCTGAACAAGGACACGGGCATCTCTGTGAGTGCACAGGCGTCTCCTGCACCGTCCTCCGCGGGCACGTGCAGCTGCCCCCTCTGTCCACCTCTGCAGAGCAGCTGCCGAGAAAGCTCACTGTCGCCCCTCAGTGCCAATTGCCGGGTCCACCTGCCGTGGGGACGGCTACTGGCGAGGCCTTCGCCAGTGGGTGCTGCTCCCCTCCAACAGGCCTTTCGGAGCTTTTCCTTGCATTTTACTCCTTTCGAATGTTATGACAAAAATACATAAGCCAGCCCTTCTCAGTAAGCTGCATAATGGAATTCCCCCGTTAGCCCCCCCATGCTTTCAGAAACTTGCTCTTAGGTCAGAATTTGGGTGTCTGGGCAGCACATTCCCCCTGGGAGGTCGCTAGCACCGAAGGAAGTGCGGTTCCTCCTGGGCCCTGGAGAACACACCTTCCCTCCCTCGTGGCTAATTGTCCATTTTGTTGAACCCAAATCGCCTAGTTTTCTGCTCTGGGATTCCTGGAGAGGCTGGATGTCCTTTGTTCAAGCCTCTGCCTGAAGGCATCCATTCACAAGGTGGCTCCATCCACAGGAGGCGTGTACGAGACGGGGGCTGAAGGACCCGTGTGCAGGCGGTCCCTGCACTGGCTCCTGGCTACGCTTCGTTACCCAGGGACCCACCTCGGGGCAGAGAGTGCCTAACACACACCTGGCAGCTGAGCTGACCTCTGGCTACACCTTTTCTCATTGAATGAGCATTTATAAAACGAGAGTGGCACATTGGAAAAAGAAATCCAGATTTCTGGTTTCTCTTTAAAAATTGGAGGGTGTGGCAACATTAGTGCCTGTCCTGTGAGCTGTGTGGAGCAGCAGCGCCCCTCCCCCCAGTGACCCAGGCGCCCACTGCTCGGAAGTGTTGGTATGGACTGCATCCTCCTGCTTCCTCCAAAGTGCACTCTGGACAGCTGTCTCCTGCCGCTCCAACAGGAGGACAGGGCCGTGGGCAAAGCCTGAGAGACACCAGGCCCCGCAGCACACGGAGGCTCCCCTTGTAGGAGCATTAAGCACAGCCCTCGCCTCCCGTCGTCTGCCTGAGCAGGGGCTGAGTGGCTGCTTGCTCTCCTTTGCTCCCGGGGCTGAGATAAAGTGGGGAGTCTTCCTGGTTCCCAAACCCACATGCTCACCTCAGTCTGCTTCTGTTCCTCACAGTGTGATCCGGCTCTGCTCCCCGAGCCCAACCACGTTATGTTGAACCACCTGTATGCGCTGTCTATCAAGGTAATGGCGTGTCTGCTGCTGTTAGGGTGTGCTTCTCAAAGTGTGCTCTGAGCCCCTAGAGCTGAGCCACCCGGAGTTGTTGGCTAAGGGGCAGCCCAGGGCCTGAGGCAGACGCCCTCTGGTCCCGAGGGCGGCCCGGGACCTTTGATGAAGCCGCGTGGTGATGCTCGTGCCCTCCATAAACGGTGAGTCCTGATCACTTGTCATCTCCACCCTTTCTCAGGACGGAGTGATGGTGCTCAGCGCGACCCACCGCTACAAGAAGAAGTATGTCACCACCTTGTTGTACAAGCCGATATGAGGAGCTGTGAGCCGCCGTGAGCCCAGCACACGGGCACCACCAGGCTACACACACGCATGCTTCCCGCCGAGGGAAGGGACTGTAAATTCCCCGTTTCACGCTCTGTAAGACATTTCATACTGCCCCAGTCCTGCCTGGAGGCCGGTTCTGGGCACAGCAGCTCCTGGCACACCTCCGTCCGTCACGGCCTCTCCACACCCCGTGCCGAGAGCAGAGCCGAGCGCGGAAGGCCCGCAGCCCCCCAGGGCGCGAGGACGGGTGCACTTCTAAGCACCCACACACCGGTCGTGGAGGTTCCTTAGCCAAAACAAACACTAGCTGCTTTCGTAGCAGATGCCTGGGGAGCAGGAACGAGGCCACACAGAGTTCCTAATTGTACGTGTGCTTCCACGGCCTGGCTCTGGCGCCAACACCGAGGACAGTGCTGGTGTTGCCGGCCTCTGCAATCAAAGCAATATTGTCTCCCACTCTCTGCTCCAGGGAGGTGTCATTTCTATAGCAATTAGCACCTCTGACTTCAGGTGAAGTTTTACAGTTGTTACACTTACTGCACTACGTTTTGTTGTGTCTTTTTAACCAAAAGTGGCTAATGTACAGCCTTAGGGAATTTTCTAATCACCCAGCTAGAATGTAGATCATGTGAACAAACTGCTCAGCAATAATCTGTTCTCAGAACAGACTTCAAAAACCGCTGCCGGATTTCTCCCATCAAGCTGGACGATCCCGGGGACTGGCCGCTGGTAGCAGCAAGGTCGTCCAGCTTTATATTCTCACCGTAACGAGGTGACGGTGTTACCATGCAAACCTTGGGGGAGCACCTACCCCAGCCCATGCCACTGCTCAGGACCTCCGTCCCCACCTAGAAGGCTGTCGCAGTTCTGTTGCTTATTCTGCAAGGAACTCACAGCAGCCTTCTAAATGTGTGTTGGGATGACCTCCTCTGGACCAAAACGAACCTCTTCATGCTGGGCGTGGCTTCCGGGGAGATGCCACAATGTCCCCATCAGTGCAGGCTCGTCCCCAAGTCAGCGGGAGCTGTCGTGCTCGGTGAGGACCCGGGAAGGAACTCCTGGCTTCTAGTACCTGTTCCAAAACCCGGGTCTGGGTTAAAATAACCCTTTTTTGTTACTGTTTCAAAACACTGAGTTACTGGCGCCTTTACGTACAGGTTTCAATAAAGCATTCATTCAGTACCATGCTTTCCAATCATTTTCATGTCCTGTAGCCCACGGGTGAAGCTCCGTTCCCTGACCACACGCATTCCGCGCGCACAGTCTGAAAGGCTATAAACCCTGGCGATTTCAGGTCCTTTCGAACGGCTGAGTCACAAGGGAAGCTGAGGAGAGGTCGCCGAGAATGTTCCGGGTGAGGCAGGAAGGTGGTATCCCAGGGCAGAGGTGCTGCTACCTGTTCATCAAGCACCGAGAGGGAGCCTGGGTTCATGGCACCTGCCTGGAAGCCACCAGGACGACCTGGAGTCAGACCTGTGCTTGCCAGCTGACTGGCTCTGTCCTCCCTAAGAGATGGACGGTTACAGTATCCCTTTAATGAGCCTTTCTTCCTAGGCATCTGTCGTTGAAATGAGTTCCAGAGGAAAGGGGACCTCGGACAGCTGGTGCACTTGAGGTGGAGAGCGGCTGTGGAAGCATTTGTAGCCAGTGAGCCCGGTAACTGCCCTGCGCAGCCCAGGGACCATGGGGGCCCGGCCGAGATGACCGAGGGAGCACAGGGTCCAACCGCAAAACAAGCACATGGTGTTCGCACTCAACACAGCTGCTTGTGTATTTAAACGGCTTCATTTTCTTTAAAAAGCAACACAAAAGGAAGTCCCTGTGGGCCAGAAGATTGCTCACACACCCAAGTGAAAGACTGTACCCAAGAGGTAATAGGGGTTATCCCATGGATGTGGAAAAGCACAGGCAAAGCCACCGGCAGGCCTGCAGTGTCCCACGATGCAGGGAACGTGCCTCTGGTAGCAGGCCCTTGTGGGTGAGGACTGGGTACGTGGCTAAAGCGTGAGTTGCTTATGAAAGTAGAGAGATTTTTTTCCTCTGGGAGTTCATATGCAAACTAGTGGCCCAGCCTACACCCTCTCCAATCTGGGACCGCTCAAAGGATGTCCTACTGCCAGATTACAGGGATCAAGCCTAAACTGGCAGTTGGACATCCCTCCCACAATCTGGCACTGCTGGCTCCAGCCATTCACCTGCCTACCTGATTGCCCATAACCACTCTCGTCCCAACCCCCACTGGCCTGCTCACCCCCACCTTCCCTCCCCACTAGCCTGTTCGCCCCCAATTGCCCCCCTTCTGTCCTGATTACTCCAACTGACTCCCACTGATGCCTGCTCACCCCCAACTGGCCCCCCTGCTCATTTGCTTACCCCCAGTGACCCCTGCTGTCCCATCCCGGCCTTATCACCCCGCCCCCCAGCAACCCAAGGTCCAAGCCCCTCCTTTTTTTTTTTTTTTTCTTTCCCCCTTTTTTTCTCCCCAGCACCTCCTTGAGCAGAGTCCAGGGCTGGCTGGAAGCAAGTATCTAGGATTCATTTATCTTCTATAATTGAAACTTTGTAGCCTTAAGCGGAGGCCAGGGCCAGCCAGGGTGGGTGGGAAGCTTGGCTTCCTCCATTGCCAGGGCAACCCAAGCCACCTGCTCTCTCCAGCTCTGTGGCTGCAGCCATCTTGGGTAGGTTAATTTGCATATTTGCTCCTGATTGGCTGGTGGGCGTGGCTTGATGCAGCAGAGTTGATGGTTACGTTGCATGTTTTTCTTTTTTTAGTGTAGATGAATATGGGGAGGCAAAGGTAAGATTAAATTACAAATATAAAATGATATTGCAGAGTAAATAGAACCATATATCAACATACTGAAACCAGAAAACAAAGAACACAGGCAAGGCCATTTCCTCCCCTTCCCTTTGGCCCCGTGTGCAGGTGTAACAGGGAAGTCAACAGGGCCCCAAGACCAGGTCAAGCAAAGCCTGACATCTCCCTGGAGTCAGCCATTCCCCCAGCATCCCCTCCCAGGGTGGGGCTCAACTTTAGGAATGTCCAGCTCAGTTGCTGACTAGCTAGGTGACCTTGGGCAAACCACATGACCTCTTTCAGTCTGACTTATCCCCCCTGAACAAATGAGAGGGTTTGGACTAGCACTAGACGATCCCTAAAGCTCCTTTCATTTCCCATTGGAAGCCACAAAACCTTTACAGCAGGAATGGAATGTGGACACAAGCAGGAAGTTAAGAAAAAGTGCCAGCACTTCAAGCTCAACGAGGAGACCTCCATGACTCCAAAGGCCAAGCCTGAAACCCAGGTCAAAGTGATACCGTCCACAGCTGAGGTCAGAGACTACACCATCAGAGAAAAATGCAAAATTTCTGAGTCTTTGCTCAGTTCTGAGACCTGACCCTCCACCAATGTTTACAAATGCTTTGAATTAATTCGTGAAGACTGAAGGCTATGGACCACTCATGTCCCTCCCTAGCCCTCTCTTGATCAGCAAATTAGTGGAGAAAGGAAACTAGAGCCCCCTGCCCTGGAACACAATAGTAATTGTCTTCAGGAGAAAACAGGAGGTTAGGATCATGCATGTATTTCCTCTAAAACCTAAGTCACTCCAACTAATTATAAAAGTATCCACAAGGGCCCTTCTAGGAGTCATTCCTGCCGTGAACCAGACCTTAGACTGGATTCTAAAAGCTGGAGCAGTGGGTCCCATCTTTGGGCCTCGCTCTGTCCTTGGGTTGAACCCTGCCCACAGCTCTGCAGGGTTACTTCCCACAACCACTTGTATTTTTTTTGTCCTAAATACAGCTAAAGGGTCTTTGCCTGGATAGGCTGCCAGCCCTTTCCACTCCTTCCTACTCTCCTGGAGTGAATGCACCCATCCATCTGGAAAACTCAACAGCAAGTGAGAATAAGAGACAGCGCCAGCTGCATGTCCCCGGGGTCTACTTATTTTCCCTCTGGTTTCCTGAAAGACAGCCTGAGTGTGTACAGTGCTAAAGTCATTTTCAAGGTTCTTTCCTCTACCCCTAACAACCCCTTCTGGGCAAATAGAGCTCCATTAATCATTGATGGACTCAAGGAGAGCCGTGATCAACGCTGCACTCTATTTCCTGCCCCACCCTCCCAGCTCCGGGAAAATCAAGCTTCAACATTTGTCTAGGCAAGGGATAAACTTTTTCTCCTGTGAACAGTATGCTTAGAGCCACTTCTTCATGCCTTGGACATAATATTTAAACTATGTGAAAGAAATCTGACTATTGGGCCCGATTATTCTTTGGGGGTGGCGAGTGTCCTGGGCGTTGTAGGCCTTTCAGCAGCATTCCTGGCCTCTATCTACCCTCTAGGTGACAACCAAAAAGGTCTCCAGAACCTTGTCCAGTGTCCTCAGGGGAGGGGACCAGTCACCCCTAGTTTAGATCCCCTGGAAGAGGCCCCTTTAACTGTTGTATCGATATTATGAGATTGAAAGCTTGGTTAGTCCCACCCGTGGGCCTAGATTTAATGCTTTAAGACTTAAATCTGTGTGAATGTTTTCTAAAGCAAACCCAATTTTGAAGACCAGCTGGCTGTTCAGTCCTATTAAGCAAATCATCCCTTTCTGGCCTGAGTCTCCAAATCCTAAAGTTTCATGGTTATTACATTTGCTATGCAATCGCCTCTTGAGCCTTGAGAGAATTAAATTGCAAGAGCAGAAATGTGCCATCTAATTTTGTGCTTCAGACCCGGGAGGATGGTGTGGCTGAGTAATTGGTCGGCTGTTTCTTTGAAGTCATTCCTTAGGGTCCAAAGAACTTTTCTGGCGCGTTCCTTAGGGAAAAGGTGGTTTCCTCGTGCTTGTCGAGTGTTCTGGGCTGACAGACCCTCAGGACAATACCTGAAAGGCTGGTGGGTACTTAGTGGACTTTTCCTAATATTATAAGGAAAGGAAGGTTTCAGCATTTCCCTGGTTCATCTTCTGAATTACTTTCATTCCTGCAGCTGAGACCTTGGGCAGAATTTTATCCCCAGCAGTAAAACAGAGAAGAGGAACAGAACTGCAACTATGGTTCTTGTCACAGGCCTTGTGAGATACGACCCTGTAGGTCAGACTTCAACTGTGGTCAGGTTACTTTGCTGGAAAATAAAAATTGAAGACTAACAGGAACTATGAGGAAATCAACAATTGCCAAAAATGATTTTGTCTGGATCAGGCATTTTTTACTAACAAAATATTTTAAAAATCATAGAAAAAAGTTCTTTGTAGACTACAAAAATTCATCTAGTTAAAAACAGAAATATTTACATTTGAAATTACCTTCATCTGAACTCCTCTCTCCAAGGAAATTTTCAGCTTTCAATCCCTGCAGCTTTCTAAGAGAGAGATTTTAAGGTGGCTTGTTGCCCCGATGGCCTGCATCCTCGGGGAGCTGGGTAATCCGTCCTGGAGGAATCCTTCGAAATGGCCTGACTGCTTGCTCACACTTTCCGGTCCTGCAACCCTGTAAAACGGCCTTTACAACCACTTCAGGGTTCACTGGAAGTTCCTGTCACACAATGACAATGTCACACTTTTGGAAGAGAATGTGGCCAGTCTCAATTCCAGCAGAGCTCTGTATGGCTCTGACCTCTGAGTGCTCCCACCAGCCCAGAGAAAAAGCCTCGTGGGAAAGGAGGGAGGTCCCACACCATGAAACAGGCGTGGCCATGCTTAGGATTTTTATGGTCTTGCTCAGGAAATAAAAGAAGAGGTCACTGCACCAGAGCAAACATTTTCGATCATCGCTTTATTTCATTATTGTTCAACAGCAAAGTTCATTCCTCTCAAGGTGGATCTTGAATTGTTCCTTCCCTCATTCTGAATAAAAAAGGTAATGAAGAAAAAGCCTGTACTTTTGGAGACCTAGAATCTTATTTATGCTAATAAGCTTTTGACTGCAATTTTGTGTTACAATATTTCCTGCTGGCATCTCGGTGGTCACACGCAGCTGCCCACCCTCCAGTGAAGATGGCTGCCCACCACTACCACCGTTGAAACCAAAAAATAAGTGTTGAAAAATGCACCTTTTACAATAAAAAAGTAGAAACCAATTCAATTTCCTTTTTTTTTCTTTTTTTTTTTACGAATATAAAGTTTCTTGTAAATATGTACAGTCTTTTGAGCTAGTTCTAGAGCAGGAAGCATTTCACACGTGGACACACGACATACAGGCCGGCGCTCTAGCAGCCCGCTTCTCACGGAGATCCTAGATGAAATGCCAAGACAGTGACCTTTCCCAATGCTGTGGACCGAGAGACAAAACTTCAGCAAACATTCAGTCGGATCCGCCCTGGGGGGCGGGGGCCGGGAGCGGGGTGCAGTATGACCCCAAAGACTCAAAGCGACACACAGAACGTGACAGCGTGGCACGGGCCAAGGGTGCGACCAGGGGAGGGTGTCGGGCGTTTCGGAGGAGAAAGCACTTAGGTTGGGAGACGAGCAGGAAGGAGCCGGGACGCGGGCCGGGCTGCAGTCTGGAAAGGGGTCTGGACTGTGGACACCTGGGTTGGCACATGGTCACGGTCACCTGCTGCAGTGGGGGCAGGGCTGCCTGCCGGCCTACCTAGGATGTGCCTGGGTGGTGGGAGGCGTGCCTAAGAGAACCCGAAGCGAGAGATGCCTGTGGGAGATTAAAGGCAGAAATAAGGCCGCTAGTTAGCTTGCCAACTGCAAAGCCTCTAGGTTGGTTCTGTACCAGTTGCCGGGGGTTTACCGGTCGCCGGAGGGTAGGAACAGGTGGGCCGCCCTGCCCCTGAGGAGGACTTCGGGACCGGCAGAGGTGGGCGTGGGGCTGCGGCTGCCTCTTCCTGGTCTTAGTCTAGCCCTAGGGAAAGGCTCGGTGGGGAAGTCACAGTTTTGTGGGTAGAACCGTGCTGGGTTTGTGTGAATAGTCATCCACGTGGACCGGCAGGAAGCGTGACCGTGTGAGTGGTGGTTTGCTGAAATCCTTCTCTGGTCGTAAGGCTTGAGCGTTTAGTTTTTGTTGGTTCAGTGCTACAGACCGCAGCTTATGTGGCCAGTGAGCTGGCCAGTCGTCAGAGGGTCTCAATTTGTGGGAGCAATGGCACGGTCCTAGGACACTGGCAGAGCAAGCCTAGGGGGCAGTCAGGGCGGGGGGCAGCACATGCAGCGAACCGCCATGCAGAGTTCCCGGACGGGTCTCTTCCCTCCCAGGGCGGGAACAGCGTGCCGTCGCGGACAGGAGGTGGGTGCCCCCAGTCCCCTCCCAGGCCCAGAGGCCCATGGGTGCTGGGCTCAGAGCAAACCTATTGCATGCTTTCCTGGCCAAAGCTACATGAAAGCGGGACAGCAGGCCGGGGAGATGACGCTGAGGGGCGGGGAGGGAAAGCTCCTCGAGGTTCCTTGGCCCCAAGTCACTGCCTCCGAGCCGAGGCCGATGACCTCGTACATTCTCAGCTGGTGGAGGGTAGTCGTCAAGGCCATCGAAGGCAATGAGAACAGTAAACATTTGGCTAAGATGTCGCCCTGGGTAAAACGGGGCGTCTGCAGGGAAGGGCAAAGACGAGAGTGGGCCTATGAGTGCAGGAAGTTAGCCAACTGGCGGGGACTCTTCTACAATACGTTCCAGGAGCAAAGACCGGATGTGTGATCTAGCTAAAAATGACTAAACAGGAAATACATTGCTATTCAAATCTAGTAAGAATTCTGTTGTCTTTAAAAAAAAAAAAGGAGGGGAAAAACTTGGAAAAAACACACAAAGAAACAACCAACCCTAGGATCTTAAAATAGCTATTAATTAGGGGTCTAACCACATTGTAGTCAGTGCCCGGTTGGTTTCCTCTGATGAACTGGTACAGGCTAGAGCTAGGTACAAAAGTTTATGAATGCTTGAAAGAGTAACAAAGTGCAAAGAGGATGACTGCAGGACGTGCCGGCAGCTCCCAAGAGCCTCAGCGCCCCGCACCTCGTGGGCAGGGCCGTCCGTGCTGAGGTGGGTCTGGGTCCCGCTGTGCCATGGTGGCTGAGCGATGGCGCTGGGGTCCCCTTCGGCAGAGTTCCATGGTGTGTGTGGTGTTTCCTGCAGATTGCGATGAGGAGTTGGCGTTTCTGACTGAGCTTTATACTGAAGACTGGTCCCAGACCTAGGAGCAAGAGGGGGAGCGGGTTTAGCCACCAGAGGCCAGAACTGCCGTGTTCTTTGCATAATCCACACAGGAAGTTTGCAGCACCTGGTTCCCCCTCAGCGGGTAATGCTGAGTGCTGGGCAGGGTGGCACCAACTAGCAAAGCCAACCCTCACAGCGTGGGGTCCATCAGGGACTGAAATTCACTAAAAAGTCTCCAAAGCTATGAGTATTTTTACTGTCTCTCTCTCTCTCTCTGTCTCTCTCTCTCACACACACATGCGCGCGTGCAATCTTATCAGTAGGGCATAGAAGCAAAGAAGATAAAAACATTTAGAGGCTTTCCTCCCTGTGCTAGCAGGGGTGCGAGGTGATCTGCCGATGGCATCAGAAGAAAATGCAGCTTCAGTGACGGAAGATTCAAATTCTTCTAGAAGGCAGCCACTGCCTGATGCATGTGCACATTCGTGTGTGCGCTTGGAAAGGCAAGGCACAGAGCGCGTTATGCAGTGATTCGTATGAAGAAGGGCGAATACACACACATCTGCTGATACGCATACTCGCTCTAACGGCCAGCACCTGTTGCCTCCGAGGAAGGGAAAGACCCTGTTTGGCCATTGTCACATTTGTGGGGGACACACACACATACACACACACACACACACACACTATCCATTTGCTGAGGAAGTCGCTTGTGAAATCAGTACCTTTCCTTCCTGACCGCATGGTCTCAGCCTGAACTGCAGGTGCGCCTTCCTTCTCACTACAGAGGCCGGAGGGGGCCTTGCTCCTCAGTCCCTCCTCCGGCTCCGGGTGGTGCTCACCTTGTTGACCTGGGACAGCGGGGTCCTCACGGCTCCCGCAGGCAGCCGGCCCCGGCTGCTGTCTTCAAACGGCCGCCCCGGGGACCGCTCCCTCCGAGTGCTGAGCATGCGGCCCGGGGACTTCTCCCGCTCCAGGGGGCGGCCAGGAGACTTGTCCCTCCGCAGCTCGGTCCGCCCCTCTCGGTAGCGGTGGGGTGTGCTTGGCTCGCGCGGGTGGCTGGGGCCTTCGGGTGGCGCCGGGCTAGAGGCCACGCGCTTGGTGATGTGCTCGTTGTACGTTGGCGGGCCTCGCTTGTTGGGGCTGCTGGCAACAGGAGAGGGAGGGAGCTGAGGAGCCACACCCCAAAAGGGCATTCTCCTCCTGTGAGAACCCCCAGGTCCCAGCTCACCACTGACCCTGAGAAGAGGGCCACCTGAGTCCTCCAGGCTCTTTGTCTATTCGGTCTGGGGAGGGAGGGCAGCGAGAGCACAGATGACGACAAAAGAAAATCGCGCTTCCGTTCTAGGAGCACCTACTGTGTGCCAGGTCTGATGCTCAGCTCTAACTGTCGTTAGACCATCACAACAGCACAGCTGGGAGCCAGCAGCACCCACATTGTACAGACAGGGAACTGACGCAGGCAGGCTGGGACTCAGCTCAGGCCAGTTTGATGTCACAATCCCCACCCTCTATCCTTCAGCTTGTCTTTTCCTGAGCCCAGGAGGCACGGAGGACTGCACATAGAGGGTCAGCCTGCTGAAAGGCCCTCGATGCAAGGGAGCCATTGGAGAAAGCTGTTTCATCCCTGTCAGCTGCCATTGCTGTCCCCTCCTGGGCTGCGTTCAGTCCCCTCTCCCTCCAGGAGGCTTTCTAAGGAGGCAGCCCAACTCTGAAGTGAGAGGTGTAGGGATCAGGCCTGCCATAAGTAGGAAGCTGACAAGGCAGATAAAAACAGTGTAGCTGCTCATAAAATGCTCCTGACCCCAAAGGGTAACGGTCAATAACCAATCAGGTGAGAATACTGAGCCCCTCCCCACCCCCAAAAGAGAAAGAAAATACTGAGGCCTTTTCATACAACAAATCCCTCCTGTACCCTGCACTGGCCTGGGTGTTTCATGACGATTTCTGCGCACACGTCCCTCCACCTCTGAAGAAGCCAAAGCAAGAAACAGAACTGACAATCGGCCTCCACATCCATTCCTCCCACCCCCGGAGCAGAAACAGATTCGGTCCTCATTGTCGGAGCATGATTAGTGCTGGGAGAAGGCAACCCGTCTACAAGGAGACCATTTCTAGTGAATCCACTTGGAGACATATTTTCATTGATTGGGGCTTTATCTTCCAAAGTAAAAGGAGAAATCAGGAAAATAAATTTATCTTATCCTTACTATTTTAAAAATCTATATTACATGCTAATTCTAAAAATGAACCAAGTATGAATCTCTTACTGATTTATTTTGCTGTAACTTTCTCAGCAAAATTATATGCTTGAAAAAAAAAATTTTTTAAATTATATGCTAACATGCTACATGACATTCTTTACAAAGATGCTAGCTTTTGCAGTAAATCATAAAGACATCTCTTCGAAAATATCTGGTTTTCCCAAAGGCCTATTGTGATCCTTGAAATTTAAATCTTTCCCTTTGGGACAGTTTATAATTTTATCAAATTTGTTGATTTTCTTTCTTCAGTTATTGGTCTAACTTTACCAGAAACTCCTTTGTCAATGCTCAGAATTGAAAGCAACTGAGCAGCAAAGATACTGATCCCTGGGGGAGAAAGACTAGAGCAAGCCGAGGGCCACACCCAGACAGATGCCTGCTTGTATAAGTAAAGTTTTATTGGCACACAGCCAGGCCCATCTGGAGATGCACTGTCTATGGCTGCTTTCACACTAAGCCGAGTGGAGTAGTGGAGACAGAGACCATATGGCCCACAAAGCCCAAAGTATTTACTATCTGGACCTTCACAGAGAACGTTTGCCAATTCCTGCTCCACGGTGGCACAGAGAGGTTGGTGAGCGAGATCACTTTATAAGCAGTCGGTTCATAGTGCACAGTTTCATGTCATTCTCTTACTTCCTGGTGCACCGCTGACTGTGAAGACCCCAATACCAAGTGTTCAGAAAGCCAGCCCACCCTGCGCTGAGCACGCAGCAACAGAACAGAGTAAATCCGATTTCAACAGCTTGAAACCAAGGTTTACATTCATCTCTAGTTACGTGGCTTTAAGACATGGCAGACAAATAAAAGGAAGCCCATTAGGAGAATCACATCCAGTCTGCAATGGATGAGAAATTACAAAATGTGTCCACAGGGCCCTTCAAAAAGTGAGAGGGAGGTTACTGCCCAGGGGAAGAAAGATGGCTCAAGGAAGGCCGTTGGGGATGTCAGCTTAGATTAATGGACAAAGAAAATACCCATCCTTCTAGGCCTAGTGGGCAATCTTCCATCTCCATGTGCATAATAACCAATGATCGTCACGTCAATTTTATGCTTCTTGCAAAGAGTTACAGTTCATGCTCTGCTAACCAGCCCCGGGCGATGCGGTGACCGCGAGTGTGGACTGAGAGCACCCGGCCCAAGGGTTAGTCTTGTCGTGTTGTTTACACGCTGGGGAAATGCAGTTTATTAAACATTTCACGTAACTGCTGTCCAGTTTTGCCAAGCTGTGTAGTGACTTTCAAATTCTAGTTTTCACAACCTGGAGACCAGACAGTTGCTTTCACGTGATGTGCGTAGTGCCTCAGGGCTGGAGTTTGCTTTGTTTATCGGGTCGGTACGCCTTGTCTTTTCCAAGAGCTATTTTGTGAACAGATAATGTATTTGTCCACTGAAAACACAATAAAACAACAACAGCCAGCACTCTTCCCCCAATTTCAGACGTTACATTCTAACCTGCCCAAAGCAGTCTCCAGCTACAGGCCGTGAACGCCGCAAGGCAGCCAAAGACTGACGCTGCTGTCCACACGCCTGCCAGCAGCATTGTTTCTGCCACGTTCACAGGCTCTGGGCCACTTTCCACTACAGAAAAGGTAACTCGCTTCAGAGGCCCCACACAGACTCAGAGGGAAGGTGCCTGGCCACTGAACTAGTGAGACAGGGAGGAAAAAATCTAATTACAGTACTTGGATTTGTTCTTGACATGACTTAGGAGCTACTTAAATAAAGCCTAGATAAATTAAATAAAAACTACTTAAATAAAATCTAAAACTCCCAAGGGAGGACTTTGAGCAGCCATTCTCGAGGCAGGGGCAGGCCAAGAGTGAGGAGCTGCTGGTTGTCCAGCAAGTCCTGGGATCACACCACACTTACCGAACACTTCTGACTGACTCCTACATTTCAGCAAAAGACAGAGCCCAAGACCTGAGTGTTTTGTAATATCAGAGGTGTTTCCTCCACCAAACCGAGTCCCTTCCGATTAGAAAGTGTCTTCATCTGTGCACCCAGCCAGGCATCGTGTCTGCACAGGGCAGGGGGTCCACGGAGCTCTTGGTAGACACGTGGGGTTGTAAGCCAGTCCAGAAATGGAAATCCTAGACAATTAAATATCTCCTGGGTTAAATCATCTCAGCCTTTTCTGTGGACGGAGGACTTGAACTTTATACATCTCATACCTCCACATCGACCTGGAGCTGGTGCCCCCTGTGGCAGGACAAGGCCAGCCCACTTCCACATAGTGCTGTGGGACAAAAGGTTTCCGCGCCGCGGAGGGAAACACAGCAACATCCATCAAAATCACAAACGCACAGCCGCTTCTAGGAACTTATCCTACAGGCAGATTCCTAAGCTTGCAGAATATCAAAATGACACAGGCACAAAGTCAACTCTACAGCAACAGACGGAAAACAGTCCAATACCCAATGGGAAAGGAGCAGAGCCATAAGCTGAAGGTCACGGGAAGGAATGCGGTGAGGCTTAGAAAAGAAGGAAGAAATGCTCCCTACACTGACACGGAACGCGCTCTTAATGTTAAGGTTTGCAGCCTGCACAGCGTGCGGCCACCTGTATGAGAAGGAAGGGCAGAGCCAGAAACCTGTTCCTTCATAAAAGCAGCAACAACACGGACAAACACTGTCAAAATCAACTTTCCCAAACTCTGGAAATTAACTAGAGGCTTGCAAGAGCGTTTATGTAGGAAAGACAGCTGAATTCCAGTAAGAAAAGCTTTGTGACGCTGTAAGTTGACCTGCTCCCATGGCTTTCCCCCAGATCTGCAGTTGTGTTGACAGCAGCAGCCTGTGGAAGCCAGCAGAGGGGCTGCCAGCAGAAGGAGCCCAGCGGGACTGCCGCTCCCTAGAAAAATGTCAGTCTGACCAGTCTGGTTCCTCCTTGGAAAAGACCCTCAGGGCTGGTTTCTATTTGTCCTGGCTCAGCGCTACCTCTTTGGAAAAGCCCTTTCCCTGGGAACCTCAGTGGCAGCCAGAAGAATCAGTCTGGGAGAGTCACTGAGTAAACAGCAGCAAGCCCAAGGAGGGGACCAGATTTCCCGTCACCACATTCTATTATCTGAGAGGCTTTGCTTTCAACAAAAGATCATGACATACAAAGAAAGAGGGACATATAATTAGGACTTCATTCTTCCAGGAAATCTCCCCTGTCCCCCAAATCCAGGCTGGGGGCCTCCTCTGAGTGCTACGGAACCTCAAACGACCCTGATGGCAGCCTCACCTTCCAGGCTGTGCTGGAATCGCCTGAGCGCATGTCTCTCCCCTGGGACCTCACCAGGGAGGAGATGCATCTGGTTTACTCTCCTCTAACCCTGCCACGACTGCCCAGCTAGCCCCCAAGGACATATGCCAAAGCAATGACTGCATGATGCACGCTGCACCGAACAGAGCCACTGACACACCCTCGGAGGAAGGCCGGGCGTTCCCTCCCGCCTTTGCTGAGGACCATTTAAACAGTCTCCTGCCACTGCCCTGACAAGGTCATGTCAAGGCTGCAGAGCTCAAAGAAACGAGTGGCTTGTGCTTCAATACCGGGAACCTCCAGGCAGGTTAGCATGATTTCCTTCTGCTCTGCAGAAAGTGCGAGCCCCTGGACTGAGAAGAGGAGGGCACGGTACCTGCGGGAGGTGGAGGGCCCCCGGTGGTGGTCAGTGCCAGACTCCTTCACGAGGTTCCCTTTGCAGCAAATGATCCTCAGCTTATCCTGGTAGGAGGACGCCAGGTAGATTGCTCCCGAGGAAATCGCGGGGCCCAGGTAGCGTGGGTTTGGGATTTCCAAGTACGCTCGGGCCGGGGTCCTGCTGAGAACAGGAGAGAGCGCCGCTGCAGACAGACGGACGGAAACCAGCGCCCGGCCCGACACCCACCCCAACCCTGAGCCCATCGGAGCCAGGGCCGTGCTTACCCCAGAGAGGAGCGGGCCTGGATCTCAATCACTTCTAGTGAGTTGAAGTGGGTCACAAACAGATAGGGTTCTCTGTAGGCTGGGCCGCCGCGGAGGAAGCGTGAGAAGGAAGCGTTAAAAGGAAGGAAATGAAAACCAGCCTGCGGTGCACCCTTGGCCCAGCTATCCCACCGGGCACAGGGAGGCCGCTCGAGGGTGCTCACTGCCATGTTCTCAGGGCAGAAGATGGGAACAGCTCAAGGTACGTGCAAGGGGATCAGGTACATACACGGTGGCACAGCTCAAAATGCAACAAGAACCTCTCCAGTACTGATATCGGGGGGAGGAGGGGCTGAGGAGCGCAGTTTTCTTTAGCGCATAAAGCAAGGTTCAGAATAATGTCAGGTGTGCTACTATAATGATAAAAAAGGGGGACATAAGAATATAGTTCCTCTCTACATTTGCATAAAGCCCTAGAAAGATAAGAAACTCAAAACTTTTTTCTCTTGAGAGAGTGGGGATGGAGAGTTAGGAAAATTGGTAATATGATGAGACTTTTACTGTGCACATTAAAAAATGTTTGAGGGGGGGCAATGTTAAAATATGTACACAGATAATAATTTAATTAAAAAATATTAAATTAAAAAAAATAAAAAATGTTTGATTATGTGCATTTTGAAAAAATTAAATTACCTACCGGGTTCATAGGTAATTAGGTATTTCTGGTCTTAACACCAGACATCACAGGGTCACTGAAACACTAACGATGACCGGTGATCTTTTCTATCTTAAAGGGGAAAGGAGGCCCAGGAGTCTCCTGGCCTTGAACCTGGGCTGGCTCCGTGGCGTGCTTTAACCAAGGGATTCGGTGGCCCACATGGAGAGGAGCTGAGGCCTCCAGCCACCAGCCCAGCCGGGCTCCCACCAGCTGCTGCCATGTTTGTGAGCCACTGTGACCCGCTGACACCACAGCTGGGCAATCACACACCGTGGACAATAAGCTGTGTTCAGTCACTAAGTTCTGAACTTGATATGCAGACACAGATAAATGAAAAAGCCTTGAAGGGCATGTCAGCTGTGATGGTAATTCGGAACATTCACGGGGACAAGCAAGGACATGTTTGCATGTATGTGTGATCACGTATGTAGTTCCACTTTTAGAACTTAGGAGCAGAAGATACTATTTGACAAGTGCTTAAAAATTAGTACAAGATCTCATCACAGGGCAATTTACACTTAAAAAAGAATGGCCAGGACCTGAGTGCTTTGCCCAATTAGAACGGATAACATTGACGGGTGTTCGGCGGTGCTGTGGGATACTCTGCTGCCTTGGAAATGATTTAAATAAACTCAGGGAAGGGTCTGCTTGCTCTAACAAATACTTCGAAAGGCTGGTGGGTTTGGCTGTGCAATTCTCTATCCAGCCTTAGACTCTGCCCTGAGCACTGACTCGGGGACGACTACATGTGGCACTTGATGTCCAATGGAATCACGAGCACAGCGCTTGGGCCACAATGCATCGCGCCCACAATGCTTCCTTGGGACACCAGCTGCTGGCGAAGGGAGCCCGCACGCCTGCCTCACTCACCGAAGGCCAACGGTAAGCGACTCCACTTGAGATCGTCTGTGCGGCTACGTCTTCCGTAAGAATCCACGAACACCCCAAATTCTGCAAGGAGTCAGAGCTGGACGTCAGCACAGCTAAGGCTAATGGCACACACTGACGGGAGAAGGAGACGTCGAGCCCAGGGACCACTGACCAGATTTCACCAGATGGTTAAAACCTAAAGACCCTGCTAAGCCTGATCTATTAGAAAAAGGGGTTTTTTGCCCTCATTGGTTTGGCTCAGTGGATAGAGCATCGGCCTGCAGACTCAGGGGTCCTGGGTTCAATTCCAGTCAAGGGCATGTGCCTTGGCTGCAGGCACATTCCCAGTTGGGAGTGTGCAGGAGGCAGATGATTGATGTTTCTCTCTCATCGATGTTTCTGGCTCTCTATCTCTCTCCCTTCTGTAAAAAATCAATAAAATATACAAAAAGAAAGAAAGGAAGGAAGGAAGGAACGAAGGGAGGGAGGGAGGGAGGGAGGAAGGAAGGAAGGAAGGAAGGAAGGAAGGAAGGAAGGAAGGAAGGAAGGAAGGAAGGAAGGAAGAGGGTTCAAGTGAAAGGGGGAGAAAGAGAAAAAGAAAAGGGAGGGGGAAGAGGGTTGGGGAAAGGAAGGCAGAGAGGAAAGGGGAGAAACAGAGACCCAAAGACAGGAAAGAAGAGAAAGAAAGACCCAGGGATTTGGAAAGAAAAAAGAAGAGAAACATCAAGAGAAAAGAAAAAGGAAGGAAGGAAAGACAAAAATATGACAGGGAGAGAAGTGCGGACAGAGGAGGACAGAACTGGTGATGTTTGGGCGAATAGAGTGGCGCTGAGTCAGGGAGCACCCTGGTGGGGACGGACGGATCCCGAGGAGCCTCTGTGGTGGCTGGAAGGAGTTCTCTGCACCCCAGCAGGGCCGCCTTGCCCAGAGTCCCTGACACCCGCAGCCCTGCGGACCTGGGTCTGCTGGTGCCAGACAGCAGCGAGCGGCAGCCCGACTCACCGTGGAAGCAGAGCAGGTACTCCTCCCGCTGTCCTGCACTGTTCACCTGCATTATCGAGACAGGGAAACTGTGGGAAGAGGAGGCAAACACAGCAGGCGCCAAGGAATGGTCGTTCTTGTCCAGGAATTCTGAAAAGGCGGGCGAGAAGCAGGGCTTCAGGAAGGGGCTGGAGGTGCTGGCAAGGCCAGAGCAGTGTGTGGGCTGGAGGACTGGGGCCTACCCTCGAGCGTGTACTGCTTCATGTCAATTTCGTAGAATTTATTGGTTCCGATGAGGATACTGTAGTTGGTGAAGTGGATACAGCTGCAGGGCTCTGAGGTCTCTATCTCCTGAGACAGAGGGCAAGGAGAAGGTGAGTGTCATGGACCCACGGCAGCCACGCCTCCAGCTCTATTTCCACCTCAGGCCTCCCTGAGCCTTGCAGAGGGACCTCTGCCTCAGACCTGTTCAAGCTTTAGATTATGCATAGCATTCATTAGTGGTGATACCCAATGGCTAAGCCAAACATTACGCACAGCATTCAATCTTTCTGCGTCCCTTTGCTATCTCTGAATTCTTTGCAACCCCAATCTAAGAAAATAAGGCCAAAGTATAGCCAAATAAAAGGGCAGAAACACCAATTCAATAAAAAGGTAGCGTTCAAAAAGAAAGCTTTAAAAATACAACATTCTTCTCAGAGGGAAAAGCCTGGAAAAATACACCAACTATTAACAGTGGTGACTGGAGGGAATGCTTTTAGCTTCCTTCTTCCTTCTATGCTTCTATTTTGAACCTACATCACCTACATAACTATTATCACCGTCACTGCCGTCCTCTGCCTGAATTCTCTGCCAGTGAGAGAGGAGACCTGCAGCCACCAGCGGCCTGGAGCCTCCTCCAGGAAGGAAGGGTCTCGCTCCGCGGTCACCCGGCGAGAGGACGGCAGGTGCAGGGACAGGCACGCGCTGTTCCCTGGGAAGCACGCTTTCTAGCTGGCGCATGGGCAAAGCAGGTGGACCAAGCCTGGACTTACTTTGCGAATGCAGTACTTGCTGAGGTTTTCGTTGTAGCGGAGGACGACGACTTTGCTGGGCATGGCTGCGCAGATGCAGAGCCCGTTCTCGATCTGAAAAGCGTCGGAGGAAAAAGGAGTGTCACTGGGGAGTACAGTGACTGCGGGAAAACAGCGGGGGCTCACCCTCAGCACTGCTGAGCCCTCGACCAGGTGACTTTCGTGGTGAGGGGCTCTTCTGTGCATGTGGGATGTTTAGCACCAGGGCCCTGCCTACTAGATGCCAATAGTTTGACAAAAAATGTCTCCAGCCATTGTGCAACATCCGGGGGGCAGTTCACCCCTGCGTGAGAACCCCTGATTTAACAGAAATGCAGAGAAAGGCTCAGGAAACCCACCTGCCCCCACATGCATGGTGTGTGTGTGTGTGTGTGTGTGTGTGTTATCTGCTGGAGACAGGCCCTTTTGACCACCTTACACCCCCAGGGAGGGGAAAGGCGGTAGATGTTGCTATAAGAATTTAGAGAAGATTTTGGCCCAAAAAGAAAAGTTCTGAGCTAAAATCTGTGTATATAGTGTTCTACATAAAAACTGTTTTTTCCAGAACAGCTGAATCCCTCTTACTTCACCTCCTACACCTAGATCTTTGTCATTTCACCAAGACTGAAAAGAAGCTCATTGTTCAAATCAGTCCCGAAAGGAAGGTGCTGGCAGGGTGGGCAGAGGGAAATGGGATGGATTAGGGAGAGAATACACAGGAAAATGAAAATGATTGGCAATATTCTATTTCTTGGGTTGGATAGAGAATATGTAGATATTTACAACAGTATTAGTTGTCATAATTTTATAATATACATATATACTCCATTATTTTTTGTATATTTCAAACATTATGATGAAATTAACTTAAAATTTTTTAAAAACCAATTTTTGGAAACTAAGATGCACATTTCTAAATAACTCATCATTCACAGATAAATATAAGAAATTTAAAAATATGTAGCATGACAAAAATTTACAGGGTTCAGCCAAAACCAGTTTGGCTCAGTGGTGGAGCGTTGGTCTGCGGACTGAAAGGTCCCAGGTTCGATTCCCGTCGGGGGCATGTACGTTAGTTGCCGACACATCCTCAGTAGGGGGTGTGCAAGAGGCAGCTCTGATCGATGTTTCTCTCTCATTTCTCTCTCATCAACGTTTCTAGCTCTCTATCTCTCTCTCTTCCTCTCTGTGAAAAATCAATAAAATATATTAAAAAAAAAAAAAATTACAGGGTTCAGCCTAACTGGTTTGGCTTAGTGGATTGAGTGTTGGCCTGTTGACTGAAGGGTTCTGGGTTCGAAACCCAGTCAAGGGCACATGCCCAGGTTGTGGGCTTGATCCTCAGTATAGAGTATGCATGATCAATCATTCTCTCTCATCATTGATGTTTCTCTCTCTGCCTTTCCCATCTTCTCTGAAGTCAACTGTGTGTGTGTGTGTGTGTCTTGTTGATGTGAAGAAAGTGAAACAGTCCCTGGCGCGTGCACAGACACACAGACACAGACACAGACACACACAGACACACACACACACACACACACACGACGCAACTAAAACTGTAGTTGGAGGAAAATGTGTAGCCCTTAAATGCTTATATTAGAAAGAGACCTGGAAATTAATTATGAAACATTCTGCACACTGAGGCCCTGAGGAGAGCATACCTTGCCAGCAGCAAACAGGTGGCAGCCCTTGACAGCTTCAAAAATGTTGGGCGAGATGTCTGGCTGGGCAGGAAGGTGAGACTGTGCCAGGGACTGTTTCACTTTCTTCACATCAACAAGACACAGGGCTCGCTCTTCTCCTGAGGGGAAAAGGAACAGCTTCTTGGTCAGGGTGGGGACATTAAGTAAAGACACAGGATGGCAGTTGTAATTCTATTCACAAACAAAGCCAGCAAGGCCAGACAGATGGACTGTTTTCCATGAATTCCTGTAAACACAGTTTAGGTCCAAGTTTCAGATCTCAAATGAAAACATCTCACCTCTTAGGCAATATTCATGGAGAAAAAAACATTCTGAAGGCAGAAAACTGGAGAAGGAGAACTATACTTTTCAAACATGTTCCCCACCAAAGTAAGAATGGGATAGGAACAATGAGAGAATGTTTTATAAAACTACTAGAGGCCTGGTGCACGAAATTTGTGCACAGGGGTGGGGAAGGAGGTGTCCCTGAGCCCACCCTGCATCCTCTCTAATCTGGGACCCCTCAGGAAATGCCCGACTGCCAGTTTAGGCCCAACCACTGGCTCCTAACCACTCGCCTGCCTGCCTGCCCCCAATGACCTTCCCCTGCAGGCCTAGTCGCCCCCAACAGCCCTCCCCTACCAGCCTGGTCACTCCTAACTTCCCTCCCCTGCAGGCCTAGTTGCCCCCAACAGCCCTCCACTGCTAACCTGGTCACCCCTAACTGCCTTCCTCTACATGCCTTGTCACCCCCAACTGCCCTCCCCTGATGGTCTGATCTCACCCCCAACTGCCCTCCCCTGCTGGTCTGATCTCATCCCTAACTGCTCTCTCTTGCCAGCCTGATCGCCTCTAACTGCCTCTGCCTCGGCCCCTACCACCAATGGCTTTGTCCGGAGGGATGTTGTGCATCCAGAAGATGACTGGTCGACCTGGTCTAATTAGCATGTTATCCTTTTATTAGTATAGACAATTCCAATATGGCAATGTCATGAAAGACAAAAGACAGGCTAAGGATCCACTCAGGTTAACAGAGACTAAAGAGACATGATTAAATGTAGTGAATAATCACAGATGGGATCACTACTAAACAAATACTCTAAAGGCCAGGATGGGAGCACAGATAAAATCTGACTTTGGGCAGTAGGTCAGAGCACTGTATTCCAATAAAGGTTAAACGCCATGAATTCATAATAGTACCATGCGAAACTATTCTGAATAATGCTATCATAGAGGATCCGTGCCACAACCTATGGGTATACACCACCAAGAGCAAACCTGCATGTAAACTATGGACTTTAGGTGACAATGATTTCCCAGTGCAGATTCATCACTTGTAACTAATATACCCTCTAGTGGGACTGTTGATAGTGGGGGAGGCTGTGTGTGCGTGAGTGTGTATAAGGGGGGAAGGAGGATCTATGGAAAATCGCTGTACTGTCCAGTTTTGCTGTGAACCTAACACTGTTCCAAAGAGTAAGATCAAAGAGCCCAGCCAGTGTGGCTCAGTGGTTGAGCATCGACCTATGAACCAAGAGGTCACAGTTCAATTCCTGGTCAGGGCATATGCCCAGGTTTCAGGCTCCATCCCCAGTGTGGGGCGCGCAGGAGGCAGCCAATCAATGATTCTCTCTCATCACTGATGTTTTTTCTCTTTCCCTTCCTCTCTGAAATCACACACACACACACACACACACACACACACACACACATATATATATATATATGTGTATATATATATTTTTTTTTTCTTCTTTTTTTAAAGGATAAGGTCAAAGAGAAAGGGAGGGAGAGAGGAAAGCCAATAAGAAGAAACAAAGCAAGCAGAGGAAAGAGCTGAAGAACAAGAAAAGTCAGTGCCAGACCATCATAGCTAAGCCCCTGGATCCATCCAGTTGTGCCTAAAACAGGACCTAATTGTGGATGTTTTGAATATTGAGCCAATAAATTACTGTTTTCCTTTAAAAAAAAAAAAATAGTACCCAAAGGAGAGAAAAACATTTTTGCCTTGGTTATGTAAGAGAATACCCTCTTCTTAGGTGATATGCTGAAGAACTGGCTGCAACTCTCAGTCCAAAAAAGTGATAACATGTCTGTGTATCACAGGGAGAGAGAAAAAAGCCTAAGAAGTGGTGAATCTAGACAAAGGGTCTCCAAGAAGTCACAGAGCAAGGCGGAGCAGGCCACCTCTCACAGGCTGTGGCTCCAGGGTGTGATGCTATGAGGACAGAGGTCTGACGTTAATGAGCTTCAGGCTCACTGCTCTTCACCCGTCACATGGTGAGAAGTTCCTCAGGGGTGTCAGTCTGTGCTACACTGGACCCCAGGGAACCGAAAAGAACAAGAGAGCCATCAGCTTGGACACATCAGGGACAGAGAGAGAAGAGCTGCTTCCGCTCCAACCTGCCCGCAGGAGGGCTGCCTTCCAGTTTCACTAGCATGACACCTGGCTTTCAAACAGTTTTCCTTAAAGTGAGGAAAAAGCGCCGTCCTGGGCCTCCACCTGCTATCATGAGGAGCTTCTCCAGGTCCTTGATGATACAGATTTGGAAGACCGCTCCGACTCCCGGGACGGGGGTGAGGGCGTTTTTCAAGACATTCAGTGCATAGAGCCCTTCCTCGGTGCCGACCAACACCACCTGCAAGGGCAGAACGTGAGCATCGTCACATCACCATAACAACCAAACAGAGAGTCACAAAGCTGACACAACCTTTTCTTTCTTGACGGCATGTGGCTGTAGCCAGACGCCAAGCGGACAGAAAGCACCGTTACCTGGTCGCTGAAGGGCAGTGTGCAGTTCATGTCTAGCCGGTCATCACCTTCCAGTTTCAGCAGGGAGTTCCCAAGCAATTTCTTTTCATATGTGAAAGAAAATAAGAAAAAGAACCTGGTGAGCTTGAACTATTTCGTGACCAGAGACAAAAGCAAGAATGGCGAGAAGCTTAATGTCAGAAAGAAAGGCAAGTTACTCCTGAAAACACTCAGAAACACACTTCTGCTCGTAGCTTGCCTCATATTTTGATCTGAGCTCAAAAGGCAAGACTGAGTCTTACCACTGTCTCTGGGGAGGTGGTTAATTAGCACTGCAGTTAGAACTCCGCTTGGACGCAGACGTATATTAGTAATAGATGTAGAAGACATTCTGGGGTAATAAGCTGAAGCTAAGAGATGTACCTGCAAAGGGTTAATGAGCACACAGAAGGTTCTTTCCCCTCCAGGCTGTAGCAAAAGTGCAAAGCCCAGGGTCAGCAGCAAACCAACAAGTTGCAGAGTCTCTTTACCTGAACCCACGCAGGCAGCAGCCCGTAGGGAGTGCAGCCGGGGCCCTGGTTACACAGAGTAATGTGGATTCAGTCAGAAGTGTACACGGTAACGAGGGAACAGGTCACTGAACAAGTCTACCCAGTGAGCAGAGCTCCTGATACCAGGAGGCTCATGGGTAAGGATTCCGGTTGTTAATATTTCGAGTGTTTATAGGAGGTAAGTGTTTGAAAAGCACTGTTTGGTCTTTGGTGGAGAAAATGCCAATGAGCAACAAGCCCTGTATATCCTGAAAAGTTTGGGGGGCTGCTGCCAATCAAGGCACACCTACGTTTCTAACGTCTGAAGGATAAGCAGGATTTCAAACCTGCCTACGGAAGAGCTAATCGTGCCGAAGCGACTGGGAAGGCTGTGAAAAGCCTGCCTGAAGCAGACGTGGCTGCGGCCGCCTTTTGTGCTGCTACATGGCCAATGTGCTTGATACTCCAGCCTTCAAACCCAATAAACTCATCAGAGTAAACGAGAGAGGATTTCCTAAGTCCATGAGTGGCTGTGTTGCCATGACTAAGAGGTGGCTAGCGGTGCTGCCACCCATTCCAAAAGAGGGCCCGTGGTGCCCACACAAGCCACCTGAGAGCCCGTATCGCTGTCCCCACAGAACTCCAAGAAGGAGCCCGAGGGAAATCCTGACCGCCAGGACCCACTGTGTCAGCCCACAAAGACAAGCCCTGGTGCCCGCTCATACTCACAGCATCGGCTTCTGCCTTTTCCCTAGAAACTCTCCCACCTGCGACAACTGATTCTAAGGCGGTGACCCAGCGCTGCTTGTCAGGGAAGCTGGGAGCTAGCAAGTAGAGGGTTCTCCCGGGCCAGCAGGTGGTGTGCGGGTGGGATTCCATCTTCAGGATGTATGGGACATCTAGAGTGCGACAGAGAGCACAGGGTTGGGTGTGGATTTCCCACTCCCGCCGGAAGGGATGGCCCTGAGGTTTCAGAGATTTCACTGCTAAGATAGGAAGCTCAGGAGGTTGGGCCCTTGTGCAGGCCAATCCCCCACTACCCTCCTGCCCCCCACGGACTCAGCAAGCCCAGCCCACCTCCAGGGGAGGCCCCTGTTCTCCTTACCTGCTTTGGCTGTATTTGCGAGTTCAGAAGCACCAACGGCGCCATGAATAGATACATCCCCGTCGGGAAGGCACAGCTCAAATTCTTCCACCGGCCTCTGTCCAGCTTGGTACAAAGAGGAAGGGCAGAAAGAAAAACAAAAGAACAGGAACAAGAACAAGGAAGAGAAGGAGAGAGAGAGAAAGCGAGAGAGAGAGAGAGAGAGAGAGAGAGAGAGAGAGAGAGACAGTGACAGTATGCGTGGAAAGAGGCACACAAGAACAAAGGAGGGGAAGGGTGTGCAGAGAAGGCGGAGAGGGAAGATAAAAAAAAATAAAGTGTGTCAGATGAGTAGCACAGTCAACTTTCTGATGACGATGCGGATTTATGGGTTAGTTGGCTGAGGCAGAAGTTCTCGGAAGGTGTGTTAGCAGGTGGAATCTTCAGGGCAGCACCCTGCAGGGTCTTCAGAGGGGAGACCTATAGATGTGAGTATCGGACCAATAACCTTTAGTGAAGTCACTTGGTGTTTAATTTTCAAAAATGGGAATTGTAGAAGGCTTGCAGCGCAGTCCAAAAAAACAAAGCCTCACGCCAAGCCTGGGAGCCCTGGGCCACCACGTGCAACGAAAGCCCCTGAATTCCCAATTTACCTTCTCTGGCTTCGTTGTCATAAATGAGGACCTTGGATCCCTCCAGGACAATGTACTTCCTGTCCCAGCCTTGCTGTCCTCGTTTGTTATTCCTGGGAAAACAGATGGAAAAGAAAGGTTGGAAATTCAGAGGAATCAGGGGAGGAAGGGGAGGGGGAGGGAGGGATGCCAGAGAAGACAACCCTAGAGTTCTCTGAGAACACCAGGACTGGAGGTGGCCTGTGTCCTTCCATGCAGCACAGGGAGCAAAGCTTCCTTCGCCCCTCTGGGTTCTGTGGCTGGCATTGGAGTCCACTGACAAACAGAAGATGAACAGGAGAAAAGCAAACACATTTTATGTTTTCTTATGGGTATCTCCATAAGAAAATAAAGACCCAAAAAGCCAAGAGGCCCAAGTGCTTGGACTCAGGCTGAATAAGCGCAGAGATTCTGGAAAAGTTCTAAAATGCACAGGAGCAGCCATGACTCCCTGTCTCTGGAGATCGGAGTGTTTCTTTCCTGCTGGTGCAGAGAGGGCAGCTCTGACAGGGAGCTTTATCTCCGGCTTTCAGGAAGAGGAAGGGAAAGGCAGAGTGTCCTGGCACCTGCTGTTTTTCAAGAGCTTTTAGTTCAAAATAGTCTTTATCCTAGAGTGGCACATTTGGGGATGGCATATTCTGCCATCCTTCACCAGCACTAGCTCAAGCCACCCTGCAACGATACCTGGGCACCTTCATCCAACCTTCCAGGTGCAAGCTGCTGCTGGGCTCCTTGGCCTGGAGACCTGGGGAATTCATTTTGTCACGGCAGAAGGCCTCGGTGAAGTGTGTGGCATATTCGGCTGGCAGGCCACAGGTAGCTGGCAAGCACGTGGAGCACTTGGGATGACACATCACCTGACATTCTAGGGAAAAGCAAGGGACAACCTGAAAACTCACGTGGCTGATCCTGGACCATTCCCTCCTCCGCCAACCACTGCGGGCCTGTCAGTCTGGCCTTGTCACCCAGGTAACCCCTAAGCTTCCCCAGGGGCCAGGCCGCTACAGCGACAGGAAATGAGAGAGCCAGTGCTCTCAGTCCAGTTGTCCCGGCCTCTCCCAGGCTACCACAGACAAATGTGTAAAGGACACATGTGCACATCCCAGTGGAAGCCAGCAAGCACACAGCCTACTGGTAGGCAGAGACCAGCCCGAAGAAAGGGGGCTGGAAATTAGCACTTTGTACAGGAGGTTGGAGACATGAGTCGAAAACAGGTATAAACTCACTCCTCCAACAAGAGAAAAATAGCATCCTCCCACTGAAACCAAAAGCTTGGAAATGCATGTACTCTATGACAAGGAAATTAAAACAGGAGAAAAAAGGATAGATTTTTTTTTTTTTAGGTGGAGACACAAGTGCCCACTGCAAACATATAACCACTGCTCTTACCAAGACATTTGGACGCCTGGCGTCCGAAGTGCACGGTATCCAGACACACAGCGCACTTTGTGGCTCGCATGTTCAGTCCCACGTTAAACCGGTGAGGAATATTGTGGTGCATGCGCTCCTTAAGACGCCGGTTGAATTCTGGAGGAAAATTTTAAAAAATCATTAGGGTGCTATAAATTAAACCATCAAGAAAGTGGAAAGACAACCCACAGAACAAGAAAAAATACTTGCACATCATCTCTCTGACAAGGGACCTGTAGCTTGACTATATAAAGAACTCTTACAAAGCAATAATAAAATGACACATAACCTAATTAAAAATGAGCAAAGGATCCCAATAAGCATCTTTCCAAAAAAGACAAATGACCAACAAGCAAATATAAAGATGCTCAACATCATTAGTCACTAGGGAAACACAAATCAAAACCATGAGGAGATACCGCTCATGCCCCAAGAAGTCTAAAATTTTAAATATGGAAAATAAGTGGTGAGGATGTGGAGACATTGGAATCTGCATACATTGCTGGCTGGAATGTAAAATGCCAAGGCCACTTTGGAACCCAATCTGGCAGTTCCCCAAAGAGTTAAACATAGGATTACCATGTGACCCAGAAATTTCACTCATAGGTATATGCCCTTCAGAATTGAAAACATATGTAGCCACAAAATGTGTACATAAATGTTCATAACAACATTATATATGACAGCCAAAAAAGAATGGAAACCCAAATGTGCTATCCATGCAGTAGAATATTATTCAGCCATAAAAATTAAGTACGATGTGGGTGGATCTCAAAACTTTATGCTCAATGAAAAAAGCCACATATGGTTTGATTCCATTTACATGACATGTCCAGAATGCAAATTCAGAGACAGAATGCACATTTCTGATTGCCAGAGGTTGGAGGGGGGAAAGAAAGAAATGGGAAGTGACCGCTAATGAGTATAGGTTTTTTTGGGGGGGGAAAAGGATGGAGCCAAATATTAGAATGTCATGGTTATACAACCTGATAAATTTAACAAAATAGACTGAATTATACATTTCAGTGAGTACATGGTATGATTTGTGAACTTATCTCAATAACATTGTTTAAAAAACTATTACAGCAGGTTAGTTACAGATGGGGGAACTTAAAAAATGTTTAATATATATTTTTTATTGATTTAGAGAGAGGAAGGGAAGGAGAAAGAGAAAGAGAGAGAGAGCAATATTGATGTGAGAGAGAAATATGGATCCGTTCCTCCTGTACCCACCCGACCAGGGATCAAATCCACAGCCTAGGTATGTGCCCTATTGCCCTGACCAGGAATTAAACCCACCACCTTATAGTGTGCTGCGTGAAACTCCCACCAACTGAGCCATATTGTGTTTTATCACTAACAGATGCATCTAATTTAAAATCTCCATTTTATGGTTACCAGGAATTAGGGGTTTTTAAAGAAAGTAGGAGGTCAACTAATGATAGCATAGATGTTTGTGGGCATAAAGAAGCATACTTTTAAGTCAAACGTTTGTAAATATCTTAGTAATGAATTCTTTGATTTCCCAGGTGAAACATATACATATCTAGAACATTTCAGAATCCAATTTAAAAATCACGAATATCTAAGAATTTCTAATTATTAAATATATAAGCTGACTGAAGTATTCTCCCTTCATGTCTAGTTCTATCATGAATAACCTCATGTTAAAAACCCAACTTTTAAGCCTCAAGAAACAGATTTTTACACTTATATTCCTATCTGTTAAAATAAGATGTTTTTTCCTTTTAATAGGTCTCCTCTCAATAGTGACCTAGAACTTAGCTAACTAGAGACAAAACTAAGGAATTTCTAAATACAAATTACACTTGCCACTTAACGTCACCACCCTTCCTTTGTCACAAAGGTGTAAGGAATAAATGACATGCTCCCGTGCAAGGCCCCCGAAGGAAGTGCTTGAGCATCACAAAGTACTCAGGAGCCACTCTCCACAGCCCTGCCAACAGACCCAGAGCCAGGTCCTTTATTTCCTGCATCAACATCACCATTTCAGTGGCGTTAAGGGTAAAGGTCTTTGACTGACTCAGTGTTATGTAAACAGAGACAACGAGATGACATCATCATTGAAGGAAACCAGCAGAATGCCATCAAGATTTACAATATTTGTGACGAAAGTCGGTTTGCTGGTGATACCATGATGCTAAATCACAGTTCTCCTCCACTCTCCCTGACTCTCCAGCCACCTTCTTTACGTCCTTTTCATCTCTGGATGAACAGAGTGCTTCTGAGACCATAAAGAAAACTCCCCACACTGTTGGTAGGAATAGGACCCGCATGAACTAACAAGACTCAAAAAGCAATAACCTTCAGCCCAGTGACTCCTTTCCTCAGAGCACACCCTACAGCTACAAAGCCAAGAGGCGCAGGGTGTATGGCAACCAGCAATTGGAAATAACAAAAATGCCCCCACCAGTGCCTGGTTTAACAGGTGAGTCACATACCCACCCAGTGGAACACTATGAAAAGGATGGTCCATCCATGTGTGTTCTTATGAAACACTCTCAGATAACATTTTAACTAAAAGAAGAAAGGTGTTTTGTAGTGTATAACATAGTGTGCTCTGATATTTATAAAAGAAAAAAGGCCTAAGAAAAACATGCTTATTTTCTCAGACTCACCTGTCTGAGAAATCTTTAAATATGATTACATAATATAAAATATCAGAGGCCTGGTGCACGAATTTGTGCATGAGTGGGGTCCGGCTTGCTGGCCCCAATGGGAGCCCATTGGGCCAGTCCAATGGGGTAGAGGGGCTGCAAGTGGTTGGCAGCTGGCCCCCTCCCCTAATCAGGATGTTGGGGGCTGGGCTGGCCAAGAGAGAGGTTGATTGGGGCCCAGATCAGCCTGGTTGGCTGTCGCAGTGCATTTCATAGCCACCATTCATTCTGGTTGCTGGACTTTTATATATATAGATATGATTAAAACAGATATACAGTTCTATGAATTACTGATGGATGAACACAATGGTTGACTCTGGATAAGGGAACTAGGAGTGGGAGGATGGAAAGATTGGATTCTTACTCTTTATGCCTTAGTGTTATTACTTGTTATTTTTGACCCATTTTTTAATGGAAAAAAATAATGTCAACCAAACTCCAATGGCTTGAGAAGGTACCTTCTGGAGTTGAAGACTCTTTTCTGCGGCTGGACGGCGGGGCGAGCAGGCTCATGGCACTGGGCTGGTGCTCAGGTGACCGCACGATGGCAGACATGGCGATCTGCTGCCTCGCAGTGGCTGGTGTAGATGGGTGCGGATGGTCAGTGACTTTCCGGTGAGCAGCTGGGGAGAGAGCAATCCAACATTTTGGTCAGTGAGTCACCAAGAGGCCCGAGCCAATGGACTGCCCCAAGCTGTCTTTCAAGGACCCCAAACTAAAAGGACACACATTGTACCAAATCGGCAACGCCAAGGATGCCATGAATTTTTCAGATTTTGGGTGTCTGGACTAAAAGCTCATTGGCTATAAATACCGATGCTGAACTGGTCTTAAACAACCTCCTTGGGATGGGTCCTAGCACTGCAGGGAGAGTTGGGAGCCCTACCTTCCTCGCGGGCGGAGCGGAGCTCGATGCGGGTCTTCTGAAGGGCTTCCTCTAGCTCAGCACAGCGAGCTTTCTCCTTCTCCAGAGCCACCTTCAGCTCATTGTACTGCAGAGGAACCTGTGTGGGCAAAGCAGGGTCCTCTTTCCGTCGACTAAATAAACCCTAGCAATGGAAACAGAGATATCTCCTAACTCCTGGAAACTGGCACTTTACACTAGCTAAAGGACGCTGACTTGGGAGGAGCACACCACGAAAGCCAGGAGCATACTCACTGTAAGTGGATTTAGTAAAAATGGCATGTGAAGGGGGAGGGGAAGGGGCCACAGCCCATTCCAGCGGCTGGAAAAAATAGGGATGCGCAAACTTTCACCGAGAGGGTTTAAAGATGCTTGGATTGCCACCACCTCTTCCTTAAGCATTCCCCAGGAGGAGAGCCATTTCCTGATTCTTTACCCTCAAAAAATGGAAATGAGGATGGAGTCAGGAGAGATGGTTTAGAAATCACTCTTGCCTTGAATTTGTCTCATGATGCTTAGTTACAAGACACAGAGAAGAGTGTTATAAAAAAACAGAAGCAACAAAAAATGGAATGCTAAAATTATGTCAGAATTAAGGGATTACTAAAAAAAAAAAAAAAAAAAATGCAAGTGGAGACGTGTTGTACATAGAAGATTAAAAAAAAAAGGAAACCATATAATAATGAGACAAAATAAAAACAAAAAAATGGAAACACCCTAACTACATTAGTGACATAATCAGATTACAGTCCACAGCTAAAATAAAAAAGATTAAATATCATAAGCATAACAAACACAGTCACACTCCTTCCCCTGCAGCCACCACTCAGGAGGAGGCCGCTTGTGAATGCTGCTCTTATCCTTACTGCAAAGGCAGCCCCCAGGCTCATGGAGACTGCGCACCCCTTCAAGCCTCAGTATTCCCAGTTATCAGAGGCCTTTTCTGTGAAAGCCCTGCCTCTGCTACTCCGGAAGGAAATGGAATTCCTTAGAGACCTTTGCAAACTGAAAACACGTGGCCAAACCTCAAAGGAGGCCTTCAGTGGTTCAGAAAAGCATGTGCTGGCTTATTTAAAAAAAAAAAAAAATATTCCACCCTGTTGGTTGGAGCATCTCTCATGCATTAGAAGGTCACAGGTTCAATTCCCAGTCAAGGCACATAGCTAGGTTGCAGGATCATCCCTGTTGGGATGCATCCAGGTGTAACCAATTGATGTTCTCTCTCTCACATCGATGTTTCTCTCTGTGTGTGTCCTTTCTTCCCTGTCTGAAACTAACTAGAAAAAAACCTTCCAGTGTTCATCTCTATTATATGAAACCCTGCCCATAGTTGCTTATTTGGGAAGATTTTTTGGCTAATTTTTAACTTGTCTGGACAACTTCAAAAGGATGGAGCAGTCCTTCGTGGAGGGTGCAACCGTCCGGTCAGGCACTTTGAACTGGTTACTTCAGCTCTCTGGGTCCCAGGCTCTTCGTGAGCCAATCACAACGACTGGGCCAGGTGCTTCCTAGCCTTTTCCGGAGGCCCATCCACGTGGCCCGTAACCTCTCTGAAGTCCATACCCATGACCTGCTAATCCCTCTGAGTCCCATACACATGAGCAGAGACCCCCTTTGGAGACCTGTATGGTAACCCATGTATAAACCTTTCTCTGCTATCTTCCCAGCCTCTTAGGTTTAAAAAAAGTTACTCCCTTAACAGAGACAGGCATATAATCTTAAAGGCCATGAACATAAAGTACAGAATTGATAATGATATCCTCTCTTTGAGGGCTATTCTGATTATCTCAAAACCTACATTTCAGCCCAAAATAAAATAACAAAATGTACATTTGGGGTTCTCTATCACCATAGTTTTCCCTGAATCATCATTATGGTCAAGCAAATTGTCAAATCCCCTTTCAGACAACGATGACCCACCTTTTTCTTTTTAGCAGGTTGGTCCATTTTGGCTTGCAGAAAATCAATAAGTTTGGTTTGTTGAGAAATAGTGCCCTCCATTTTCACTTTTTCATGAGAATAGAGAACCTGAAATTCATCAAAACAAAAGCAACCTCAGATCCAGAAAGAAGTACAGTAGGTCCTCGGGTTACGTCGGAGATCTGTTCCCACAGCGCGAGGTAACGCGACTTTCGCCATAAGTCAGAACCCACCTATGTAAGCACCTACGTCACTCAGATGGAGCACAAACACAGCAGTAATGAAGTGAAACAGTAAACAAAAATTAAAAGAAAGATAACAATTCCTGACCTTTACTTGTGGTAAATACAGTAAATAATAAAAAAACATTAAGCACATATGTACATATGTTGAAATGATGTAACTTTTTTTTTAACCAATAAATGGGAGATGGCGATGTATGTGCGTCAAGCCCGACGTAACCCGAGGACTGCCTGTAATGCTTTTAAATTTGATACTTTAAGAAAATGAAAAATACAGTCTAGGATACTAGCATATGAAAATTCAACACAAACACACTCAGTCAATATTGATTACTCAGTCCTATTCTTATAGCAAAAAGGTGTGTGTGTTGGGGGTGAGGGGAGGTAGACTGATGGATGGATAAACATGTGAAAAAGTAAAAATAGCAAGTGGCTGCCGAAACCAGTTTGGCTCAGTGGATAGAGTACTTCCTCACAGCAAAGGAGAGGAAGTGTGTCATATGACATAGGGGAGCTCATATTGCCTCTCCGGAACTTCAGTTTCTTCATCTGAACATGGGTATAACCCCTGCCCTCACTGGGGGGCACACAGCAGGTGCTTAATGAGTTCAATGTTCTCTACCTCCTCTGTCCAGCGGACTGAAAGGTCCAGGTTCAATTCCAGTCAAGGGCATGTACCTTGGTTGCAGGCACATCCCCACTGGGGGGTGTGCAAGAGGCAGCTGATCGATGATTCTCTCTCATCGATGTTTCTAACTCTCTATCCCTCTCTCTTTCTCTCTGTAAAAAAATCAATAAAATATATTTTTTTTAAATAGCAAGTGGTTAATACTAGAATCTCAGAGGTAATCATTATAGAAGTTTTCCAACTTCTCTGCATATTTGGAAATGTTCGTAATGAACTACTGGGGGAAATACAAAACATGCACCACATAAAGATATTGACCATTTCACCAGCTGGCTCTCAGCCACCAGGCTTTGGCTCCGCAGACAACTTTTAAGTAAATCCCTTTGCAGGTCTCACCTGAATGTTTTCCAGCTGATATTCCAGATCACTCCTCTCAGTCTTCAGCAGATCAGCCCGATCTAGAGCTTCTTGCAACCCTTGAGTCAGACGGAAAATGTGATTCTTCTGCAGGTCCATTTGTTGCTGTAATTTGGCTTGCTGGTGGGAAGAAAGGCCAGAGAAGGGCTCACTCCACTCACAACATGTGTTCCCACACTGTCCCTATTACTGCTCATTTCAGGCCTGCCACCAAGAGTGCAGCTTCTGAAATCATCTCACTCCAGCATCAACAACCGTCTCCTATCCCAAAGCGACGCTGCCCAGGTAAAAGGAATCTGCACAGAAACCTCTGACGGCCAGCAGGTCGCCGGTGCCCCTGTAACTGGAGGTCCAGGCGGGTGGGTCAGGCTCCCCAGTCAGAGCTGCAATGAAGGCTACTCGGCATTTAAGAGTGTGAGCCACGTGAGTTGACACCTAAGGCTGGGTGACTTTGTGCCTTGACAACCAAGTTCCAGTTTGTCCTTACTGTTGGGTTTTAAAGCCTCAATTGCTGTTAGGAGAAATCACTTTGGCCAGGCCGTGAGGCCTATACAAAGGGAATCACATCACTTCTAACTGAGAGTCCTCATCAGGCTGAGGGACCCCAAAGAGCACACAGTCGCCAGAACTGTAGGAAATACTTCCATTGTGTGGAAAGAGGAAGAGCCCAGATTCAGCACAAGTGTTGGTAAAACCCAGAGAGTTTTCAATTTAGGCTATCGGAAATGTAGTTCTGTGCTAGAAACATCTCCAAACTTTGTAATGGAAAATCAACAAAAAAATAGGGCAAGCTATAAAGGGCCTGGTTTTATGGCTCTCTTTCCTAAAACGCCTGTTTGTAAAAAGCAGGAGAACAGCTATCCTGACAAGACCCTGCCTGATTTCCTCCAGCCCTTGGGATACAGGCTGACCACACTTGCTGTGACCCAAAAGAGCCCACACCCTCTGCAGACTTGAGGACAGAGAGCTAATGAAGAAATTAATTTCACCATGGGGCTTTCCCACAGACATTGGCCAATGTCCGTGCTCTCGGACCCAGCAGGCCGAGAGCTACCGCTGACCTTCTCTGTCTCACTTCACTCCCCTCCACCTGTTCCTCTGCCCTCCTCTTGAGAGGTTCCTGATTCCTTGAGGCATCACAGCAAAGGAGAGGAAGTGTGTCATATGACATAGGGGAGCTCATATTGCCTCTCCGGAACTTCAGTTTCTTCATCTGAACATGGGTATAACCCCTGCCCTCACTGGGGGGCACACAGCAGGTGCTTAATGAGTTCAATGTTCTCTACCTCCTCTGTCCTACCTTCCCTCCATCCAGCTCAGAGCTCTTTCTTGCCCCACCTACTCTGCCAGCCTCTCCCTTCTCAGTCCCCCATAAGTCAAGAGATACTGTCATTAACCAGGAATCACCTGGTCTGTGATCCAGCATGGAATTTCTGATTTGAACCACAGAACCCCCTAAAATACTTAGAAAAAGAAAAAGAAGAACAGCTAAGATAACCTATTCAAGGGAGCTACCCATCCCTCACAGCAGGAGTGATTTCTTCTGTAAATTACCCTCTTAAGTTTCTTCCCACTATTTTAGAACAACATTAATTACTAGGCAGGAAGCTGAGAAGCGAATGCTGGGAACAAGGGTATGTTTGGTGACAGCCAGGCCCAAGGTTTTTTTCTAGAATAAACACAACCACCGTTCCTTAGCTTTCCAAGAAATGGGCTGCTTAGTCACCATAATAAAAAACAAATAAGAATAACATATGTAATCAATAAAATGTTTTTCAAAACCATTTACCTGCTTCACAGAGAGGCGAGTGGAGGCTATTCCTGGCCAGTGTTAGACTGAAAGGAAGCTTTAGCTATGTGCTTAGATCTATCCCACAATGTGTGAGGTGACATGAGACTGAGAAGAAGCAGGAGGGGTCGAGATGACAGAAACCAGAGCCTGTAACAACCCTGGTGGCTGAAAGGATGGAAGAAGACTAGCAAGAGAAAGTTCAATAGGGTGGTGTTTTTAAAAACATCAACTGAATAAATACAGACACAAAGATGTCAACAAACAACCCACGTGTGGGAGGGCAGACGGTGACTGCACAGGCCAGTGGTGTCAGTGGCATGATAGCACCCCGGGGACCCAGGGCGTGGGCAGAGGTCACAGAGTTCGAAGGAAGGTGGAGGTGCCCCACCGTATCCGTGCTTCCAGACCACAGACTCCTAGGAATTCTCTGGAAAGATCATCCACCAGAAAAGAACACTGCAAACTTTGAAATGTGCCATTTAGAGAAGACAAGGGGAATCTGGAGTGGGAGCAGCTGAGACCACGTAGAGAGCATCGTGGTACCTTACAGAACTGTCACAGAAAGGCACCTGGCACATAGGAAGTGCTAATTAAACATCAGCTATTCTGCTTAATAACCAAGTAATCAATATTAATCTGCTATTTCAGTTGGGAATATCAGACTACATTCTATTTGGAAATGTTTCAACCTAATAGAACCAGTGTGTGGAAGTTATAAGTGTTAGCTCAACATAAGAAAGACTCTGTGAGAATCCAAGTTGCTGAGAAAAGGGTTGGGATGTCCTGAGTCACTGTATTTAGGCCGTGATTCAATGAGACCCACGTGTGAGGAATGTTGGGAAGGGATTCTTTAACTTTGATGGAAATTAATTTCATCAGGATTAGCAAATGGACTTCCATCTCTGGCATTCCTTCAAATGGACTAACAGTGGCTGTGAAGTGTCATGTTGAAAAAGCTGCTGAGGCCATTAGGGCCCAGGAGGAAAGAATTGGGAGAAAGAGCCACCAGTAAAGTCTGGGAACTGTGGTGCAAGTGCTGAGAATTGGGGCTAAAAGACACATAAAAATTCCATCCAGCTCTGAGACTCTGATGCTGGCCGCATTGACAAGCCTCTGTTTAAGATGAGGATACCTGGGTTAAGCCCTCTGTCACATGCTTGCAGGGTGCATACCACAGCCAAGGAGCTGAGCCCCATTTTGGACAATAAAGATCATTCTATGTTTCATAATGGTTTCAACTGTCAGTGAAATTTGCCTCAAACTCAGTGTCAGCCAGATGTCTGGGAGGTACAGACTGGGGAACTGGAAATGTTCTCATGTGGTTTAGAAGTGAGAGTGAGGGGACTGAATCTGAATTCCAGCATTCTATTCTGAGCATTGTCACTGACTCACCATGTAACCTTGGACCAAAGCACTGAGCTGTCAGGGCCAACTCTCCTTCTTTGGAAGGAAAATAGGACAGACGACATCACTGATTATCTCTGTTCTTTCTGTTTCCAACATGTGCTAAAGTGGAGACACTGCTTATTCATTCCTGATAAAAGACCACAATTCTCTATTTGACCACCAAGTAGGCTTCTATTTTTTAAAAAAATATTTTAAGTATGTTTTTAAAATATATTTTTATTGATTTCAAGGAGGAAGGGAGAGGAATAAAGAGATAGAAACATCAATGGTGAGAGAGAATCACTGATTGATCTGCACGCCCCACACTAGGGATGGAACTTGCAATCCAGGCACATGTCCTGACTGAGGACTGAACCAGAACTTCCTGGTTCATAGGTTGACACTCAACCACTGAACCACCTAGGCCAGGCACAAGTACACTTTTAAATTTCTATTGGAGTGTTCTTAGTGCTGCCTTTAGTAAACTTCTCTATATAATTAAGTTTATTTAAATATTTCATGTGGCAAAATATATAGCACATAAAATGTAAAGTTTTAACCATTTTTAAGTGTGCCTGTCAATGGCACTAAATACATCCACATTGTTGTGCAACTATCACCACTTCTGTCTCCTGATCTTCCCCAAACTCCCACCCATGTTTTTTAAAGTATTATTCTATCAGACATTCCATATTTGCCTGCACAATTTTCACCATATTTTTTCAAACTTAATAGCACAGCACTATTATTTCTTCCAGCAGAGCCCTTTGGCAGCTATGGGTACCATACAATAAAACCTCAATTAAGCAGACAGGCAAATCTGGTTAATCGAAGTGGTTAAGCTCACTATGGGTTAAAGAGAACACTCCGGAAGTCCAGCTTCTTGGTAGGTATTTTATACAGTGTGTCTGTCTTGGTTGGTCCATTCTAATGAACAAAGCGAAATCATTAGTGATTCAACACAGAGGCCTTTGCTTGGGAGTGGGAAGTATCAATAGTTACCATTTTAATTAGCGATGTTCAGATTTCTGCTACAAAGTTCAGGAAATAGCAGAAGGGACGGGTTTAAGAGATCACTGGAGCTTTTCATTTTGTGTCTCAAAAGCAGGGCATAATTTTTTTAAACTGAATTAACTGAATGTTCAAGTCTCATGAAACTTGGGGCTCAACATAATCAAGTCTCTGCCCATGCACACCGCGGATTTGCAAGGATGTTCTACCAACCTGAAAACTTAGCAGACTTTGGATATTAAGAACAATTTAATGCAATTTTCATTCATTCACATACTTAATAAACTGCCACTAGGCGCATACCCATGGGGTCCACACTCAAGTAAGCACCGTGTGGGAGGGCGCAAATGTCAGAGGCCCTCTGGCCTTCATGACCCTTCTTCAAGGAAGCACTGCATGACCACTTCACTCTTCCTCGAAAATGCCAATTGCAAAATCCAAACGTCTAACTTGGACCCGACCACTGGAGCGCAGCAACTGTTCACTTCTGAAAGCCCGCCTGGCCCCGTGTGCCAGTTCCCACTCACCTCATCCAGCAGCCGCTGCTTGAGTTCACGCTCGGTCTCCAGTTTCTGCTGCAAACTCCGGGCGTTCATTTCAAGCATGGCATGCTTCTTCTCCAGGTCACTGAGCTGGACAGTGGGGAAGTGGCCATGAAACCACATTTAGGAATGTTGGATGCTAATGACTTTTGCAAATACCCACAAACCTTCACATGTACAGAATAACCAAGTTCTGAAGGTCAGAAAACACTATGTTTTAGAAGTTTACCACAAAAGTCCATGGTGGAGATAATAAGCCTGTGGAGGCCCTTTGTGTGAGCACCAGAGTGATCTGTAAGGGATGGGTCATATATACAGCTATGACAAGTTCTAAGAGAACGGCCGCTGAAGAACTTATTTATCTGACGTACTGTGGTGAATGAAACAATAGTCATATGTCCAAGACACCTACTTCTTGCCCAAGATACTATCAGGGACTTTGGGGGTAAAAGGACAGACATGTTCTCTCAAGGACATCACATCAAATCACAAAGGCATGGAGTGACCGTAGCTAGACACAAAGAATGAGGCTGCTTGAATTAGATGTTAATTTTGATAAGAGGTACAAAGTAGAGAAATTCATGCTGAATCCCTGGTCATCGAGAAAAGATAGTCTCGGGATGCCTGGTGTCTTAAAGGCTGGGTAGAACTTTGTTCTAGAATATTTTAAGAATAGTCAAATAGAAAAAAAAACACAACATTTTCTTTCTTCATATTAAACACAAAAGGATTCACTTATCTTTAAATAATGTATTTATTTTCATCACAGTTTAAAAAAATAGTAAAGCCAGTATCAAGGAACTCGGGAACATTCCTGAGAGGCAAGCTCTAGCCTTGAATTTAATCATTGTATTTCTATAAAATTCTGGTAAGAAAATAATCATGGTGTCATAAAGATCTATGTTCATCACTATTATTTAAAATAACAAAAAAATTGGAAGAAGCTCAAATGTAATTTGTTTTTTAGAACTACATGTTCAAAAAATATTCAATAAATCAAGGGAAGTCCCTAATATATGATGTCTTAAAAAGCTGCAAACTATTTCTATAATAAGAACCTAAATTTGTATATGTTTGTGTGCACACATCAACATGTCATGCAAAGAAAAGACTACAAATAGCTTTATCAATACTATAGTGGTGACGTATGATCTGTCACTTTTTCCTTTATTTTCTGTGGTTTTTATATCTTCCATAATGACCCCAAATAATTCCTTCTGTAATCTTATCTAATAAAATAGTAATATGCAAATTGAACGTCATTCCCAACACATAGATGACTGACCCCATGTGGTCACAAAATGGCTGGCAGGGGAAGGCAGTTGGGAGGGACCAGGCCTGCAGGGGAGGGCAGTTGGGGGTGACCAGGCCTGCAGGGGAAGGCAGATGGGAGGGGGGGTACCAGGCCTGCAGGAGAGGGCAGTTGGGGATGACCAGGCCTGCAGGGGAGGGTAGTTGGGATAACCTGGCCTGCAGGGGAGGGCAGTTGGGGATGACCTGGCCTGAAGGGGAGGGCAGTTGGGGATAACCAGGCCAGCAGGGGAGGGTAATTGGGGGCGACCAGGCCTGCAGGGAAGGACAGTTAGGTGAGACCAGGCTGGCAAGGGTGGGTAGTTGGAGGCAATCGGGCTGGCAGGGGAGCAGTTAGGCATCAATCAGGCTGGCGGGGGAGTGATTAGGGGTGATAAGGCAGGCAGGTAGGCAAGTGGTTAGGAGCTAGAAGTCCCGTATTGTGAGAGGGATGTCCGACTGCCCATTTAGGCTCGATCCCACTGGATCCCACTAAACAGGCAGTCGGACATCCCTCTTGGGGTCCCAGATTGGAGAGAGTGCAGGCTGGGCTGAGGGACACCCACCCCCATGCACAAATTTCATACACCGAGCCTCTAGTTATGAAATAACAAAGAGTTATACAAAATACAAAATTCAGATGACTGTACGTGGGTGTGAAAGTGTATCTGTGAGGTATATATGAAATTTCTCTGATCTTCACTTTTGTTATCTATAACACTGAAACATCTATTCTAAATCTCTTTCAAGGATCTTAGATAAAAGCCACTAATACACTGGTATACCACTTTGTATATATAACATTAAGTCCATAAAGCCTTCTAGAAATCGAGTGCCAGAAAACGACAGTTGTATGTCCCAAGCAAAAGTTGGACTCGGGGGCCCAGACAAGGAGATGCTAAGAAATCACTGACGGGCTGTGATGCCCCAGATCCACACGACTGCCAACCGAGGATGTTCCATGGTGACACATACCTGTGAGATTTCCCTGGAATGAGTAAATGCTTGTTTATGGAATATGCTGACCATAGGTTGGATTTGAATTTTTGTTAACCATGCCATCGAAGAGAAGGAAATGAGAATGTTTTCCTAAAAGGCAGAGGGATGGACACCGACCTTGTCGGAGAGGCTCTCGGCTTTCAGCTTCTGCTCTTTGAGAGCCTGCTGTAGAGCGAGAATCTCGGCCTTGTGCTCCTTCACGGCCAGCTCGACCACCTGGCGCGACTCAGTGATCCGCTGATCAGCTCTCGCCCTGCCGGAGAAACACAGGCCCTCTCTCAGAAGCGCCGTAGGCATCAGTCTGGAGAAAGGAGGCTGGCCCATCCTTCATCCTGATAAGCAACCTAACAGGCTGCAAGCTGGACAGATGCCCTATCCTGATCCAAACTATGCCTTGCTTCCTGACTTATTACAGAGTGGAGGTTTGACCCACTTCAGGCCTTGGGTAAAAATACTCTTAAAAAGTAAAGTTCCTGTTAGGAGTCTCTTGGAAAGGCTGTACAGGAAAGGGCATGCTGCCCAATGCAACTGGGCTGATGGGTTGTGTCAACACTGCCACACTCTCCAGTGGGAGAAGAAACAGAATGAGGTCCTGATGAAGGACCACCGTGTGCAGAGGATCATGGGAGACCCCATTTAAGCAGACATTTCCTCTCCTTAATGTATTCGCAAGATGCTGGGTGTTTTGTGTGCTCATCGGAAACTGAAACTTGAATCTGGTGAATGTATCTGTAAATAAGGTTAGAGAAAAGAAAAACTAGAAATAAACAGGAAAAGTCACTTCCCTTCCCAGTAGGTCTTAGGTTTTACATCTTCCACATCTGGGCGTATAGCAAGCTCCTCCATGGGCAATGCTCCCTTCCCTGTTCCACAAACCCAAACCCGCCTCAGCCTTCAAAGATAAACTCAAGGCCGTGTCCTCCAGAAAATCCCTCCCAACTTCTGCTCTCAGAAGTAACCTCTCCTTGCTCTGCATCCAAAGCACAAATGCATTTTTCCTGACATACCCCACTCTCTATTTTTTGGTGATAAACATTTGAATGCATAGGTTATCTCCTCCATTAGACTCTTAGCCTTAGCCTCTTGAAGACAAAAATTAAGAATTAGACTTTGTTCATCTCAGTATCCCACATAATACCAAATTGGGGGGAGGGTTATACTTGCCCCCTAAAAATATAGATGAAATACCTACCTAAGCATATTCCATAACTACACCTCCCATGTGTGGCTGTGTCTTTTCTACTGCTGAAGCCAGACTCCAACCTCCAAAATTGGTTCTGAAGAACTCTAGAAACAGTGAGGGTGGGAGCTGGACTTGAGGGCCGAGGGAGATGTCTGTATGAGTGCAACCAGAACATACCTGAGGAATCGGGGCCCCAAGAGTTTGGACAAACCAGCAGCCCCTCATAATCAGCAAATACCCTGAGTGGGAAGATGTGTAAAAAAGGGAATAATCTCTAGCTTCTAACCTTTTCTAGTTTAACTTAGCATAGACTATATGTAACATCAACACATTTAGTTGAGTCTCTTATGGTCAAATAAACATAAAAAAAAACCAAAATGAGTCCGACTAAATGACAGATGTTCCTATGTTTAAGGAGCATCACAGGAAAGTGAGTGTTGGAGGAAGATGATATTAGGGAGGTTATAAAGGATAAATACGATTTAGCTGTGCAGACAGGAAGTTATGGGGCTAGCTCTAGCCCATATGGTACCTTGGTGCAAACTGGAAAAAGACTATTCCCATCTGTTGGCAAACTTCTGTAATATAGCAATTTGGTTAGAGCAAAACTTTCCTGTTGTGAGTGGTGAGACTGTCTTAACAAATTTGCCAATTGGGAATGTCTCAATGTGAACGGCATGCCTCGAGCTATGCAGTACACAGGCTGCATGTGTGGCCTGGCAGGGCATTCTGTGCTGGGGGGGACAAAGGTGAGAAAACAGAGGAAGAAGACTGCCTGGACTTACTATTTTTTTCCTCTGAAGAAAGAAAAAGAAAATAAAACTATCCTTGTAAAGCAGTTGCTCTCAACTGGGGATGACTTTTGCACCCTCAGGGGTCACTGGACAATGTCTGGAGACATGTTTGGTTGTCACAACTTGAGAAGGGACATCAAGTGGGTACAGATAAGGGAGGATGCTCAACATCAGACTGCACACGGCAGTTTCCACAGCAAAGGGTTACCCAGCCCACATTGAGAATAGGGCCAAGGCTGAGAAATCATCGGGTAGATAGAGGGAGAATAGCATTACTCACAACCAGGATTAAAATAGTGATGGCTGGTGTGGCTCAGTGGTTGAGCATTGACCTATGAACCAGGAGGTCCAGGGCACATGCCTAGGTTGCAGGCATCTTATCATCAATTGTTCTCTCTCTCTCTCTCTGTCTCTGTCTCTGTCTCTCTCTTTCTTTCTCTCTCTCTCAAATCAATAACAAAAATATGTATTTTTTAAATGGTGATGGTCTTGCTACAAGGCCACCATGGTAGAAAAGAGTTTCTGCAAAGAAAGCACTGACACATTTGTCCTGCTCTGGCTCCCGGGTCCTCCACAGAGTATACAGACACCAACAAGTGCCAAGAATCCAGGTGCCACTGACCATAGTGACAACTAGGGTGACCAGCCCATCCTGGTCTGCCCAAGGGTCTCATAGTTTCAGTGCTGAAAGTTTTGTCCCAGAAACTCCTCAGTACTGGGAAAGCTGGGACAACTGGTCACCTGTTCAGCACTCTCAGGCAGTCCTGCTGTGGTCCCCTGTCACTGGCCCTCTACAAACAGAAACTCTCACCTGCTCTGTTTCTCAGTGTCCAGCATCCTCTGCAACTCTCGGACCCGACACTCAAACTGGGACTTCTCGTCCCCGAGGACGCTCCTCCACGCCTCCCACTGCCGCTCCTTTTCCAGCAGCTCGTCGTTCAGGGCCTCCAGGTCCATGACCTGCTCTTCCAGCATCGTGCAGGTGGTTTTCAGAGCCTCCATCGTCTGCAAACAGTACCAGGGGAGGGTTTCCTGGATGTTCCTTTGTTGGGTCAGTTTCAGAAAAGCACACCTTTCTCACTACAGCCTGAAACACAGTCTATCTTTTTCTTCTACCAATCAAGGGGACTGGACAAGAATTGATGAAGGGCCATTTCCACTACCATCTTCTTGGCAGAAACCAAAGCAAGGCCAGGCGGAGAGACTGCAAAGGACTCACATTAGCCTCCTGGAGCAGTGGTATTTTATTATCTTTTATTTTTATCTTTTTATTGATTGATTTTAGAGTGAGGGAAAGGGAAAAGAGAAAGAGAAGGGGGGCATCAATTTATTGTTCCACTTATATATGCATTGATTGGTTAATTCTTGTATGTGCCTGATCAAGGATCAAACATGTAACCTCCAAATAATGCTCTAACCAACTGAACTACCTGGCCAGAGCTAGTTTTAATTAAAAAAAAAAATCAAATCGAAGAAGAACTATGCACTTTTAGAAACCATTTTTAAAATCCTCTAGCCTTCAAAACACAGACATGGTTATAATAAGACCCTTTCCCTGGCCCGGCTCAGCCCTGGAAGCCGAGAGTTTCTGTTTGTAGAGGGGGGTGGAGGGATGCACCAGGCATCACGCTGACCTGAGGGGACCAGGGATTGCTGACGCCGTTACTGTCCTTACCTGCTTCTGGCTGGTGAGTTGCATCTCTCTCTCCGAGATTTCGCGGCGGAGATGGTCCACCTCACTTCGCAGCTGAACTATCTCATCATTGGCCCCGGAAGCCTCGTCGAGTTGTTTGGACAAGAAGAAGTTTTGGTTGTTGAGCTCAGCATTGTCCTCCGTCAGCTGGTTTAGCTGCTCCTCCAGGTCTGTGATTACCTAAAAGACAAAAGCCATCGGTTACACATCACACAAGTAGATTTTAATTGAGAAACTGCTTCTAGAGCCGTGGGTTTCTGAAGCTGGGGACACAGCTCCTGAGTTTGTCTCTCCAACTCCCAGAGTGGGCCCCAAACTCCTGCGCCCGCCCACTGGGCACTAAGGCTCTCGCTGTGAGAGGAGAGTCCATCTTGGGGTTCATCTGGAAAACATGGCAAAAGCAAATCCACCAAAAGTGAAGGCAGTACGGATGGGGCCCCTTTAAATGAGATAAAGTTCATGGACAAAAATATAATGTGATAAATGCAAATTGAGGAAAGAGGCACGAAGACTGGTCTCACAATCAGCTAATTAAGCTAAAATGCTCACGACACCTTCTATAGAAACTATAGTTATACATGGAGATAGTCTTAGGAAAATAAAGCAAAATAAAGTTCTTATCGAGAAGACTGAGTAAAGGACACTAGAGTTATTTTAATAATATCTCAGACAACATATTTAATTACATGCAAAAAGGAAAAATATTCTTCAGGGAAGCTCAGAGTAATCCTAAAAATACAATATTATACTATGTATGGTATCACTTTAATGGTTTTTATTATATAGTTCACTATCGGAAAAATGGGAAGGCGTGTATATGAAATTGTCATTTTATGAAGAGATTTAATCGGGTTTGGCTAAATTATTTCCCCGCTCAATGGCAAAATGACTTCAACTTCACTGCTTTCAGCTTTCCTATTCTTTGCTGAGGCTCAGTATCAGCACTTGCAGACCACTTTAACACACAATATTTGAGAACTTTAAGGCCAATTTTCTTATAATAGTTGGAATGAGGTGCAAGGCAGCAAATTAAATTTTATGTAACAAAAAGATGTAAATTAAAAGGAAATGCCTTTAAGCCTATGCTTATTGTTTCCAATTTTCAAACCAAGAGTAGAGTTACTTTATGAAATGTTAACACTGTTTCCATGACTAATTCCCTATTTTAACCATCTCTGAATAGCGTTTAAAAAATATCTTTCCAGGCACATGGAAATAAAGAGCATCAAGTAAGTACATTTGTTCAATGGCGCTCAGAAAGCACAGCTTTTCATTTTGTTAAGCAAGCTGATGGATTTTTAATGTAGTAAGTGGTCTAGAAATTTTAATTTTAATATCAGAAGCCACATTAATTCCTAACGTACTGGTTTGAAGTACACTGTCAGCTACAAACGGGGGAATAAAGGTTATCTGGTCAGGTTCTTAGCTGAGACTCCTTCTTCATGGGAGAGTGGAGATAGGAAAACACTGCATGCTTGCCATTCCTAGCAGGCAGCTATGACTCATAGGGTTCCCTGTATCACTCTCTCTGCGACATGGTTAAAGTTCCTCAAACCATCTATACAAATAAACAAATATGTAAATTGGCCATACCTCCATGATGCAACAGCCAATAAAGAGTATGCAAATTAACCCAACAAAGGTGGCCGGCCTCTGGGCAGCATGCATGTGTGCAGGTGCCTAGTGGCCAGAGGCAGGGTGAGCTGCTCCCCGGCTGCTCAGGGTCTACACATGCAGGCGCTGAGCAGCTGGGGGTGGCATGGGACACCCACCTGCCCTCTGCATAGTTGGGGTGACATGGCAGGCATCCCCGGGATCCTGCCTGCTTTGAGCCTGTGGCCAGTGCGCATGCACACTGGTACTGAGCGGCCAAGGCCCCGGGAACGCCACTGGAGTGTCCAGTCCTGTCAGCCCGAGCTGGGAGTAAGGTGACTGGAGTTCACAGTCCTTTTGATTTGTGCAGCCCAGGGCCCGAAGCGAAAACCAAGAGCATGGGGAGCACCAGGAATTCTGGGAATCATAGTTCTGGTGGCAGCCCCTGGACCTGAAGCAGAAGCCCAGAGTTCTGAGAGCACCAGGAATGCTGGGAATCATAGTTCTGGTGGCAGACGCCTTGCGGGCTCTCTTAGACACTAGAGCAAAGTGAGCCTGGAGCCAGTTACTATTGCAGGTGGGGGATGGAGGGAAAGCAAAGGTGAGAGACGTAAGTAAAGTCAGAGTGTCGAGGAAAAATTAAAGGGAAGGTATCCTACAACTTCTAGGAAATCTCCAACAATGGAGCAAAGAAAAAAAAAATCCCTCTATATTCTGTGAGCAACAAACCAAACTGGGTTGGGGTCTCAGACCATTCACTCATATGATTGCAATGACAGACAGAAACTGCAGGATTGAACAGGGCTCCCCTGAGGGCTCCCAGATTGGAAAGGGTGCAGGTCGGGCTGAGGTACACCCCCTCACCTTCCATGCACAAATCTTTGTGCACTGGGCCCCTAGTAGATAAATGAATAAACAATACTTAATAGTTCAACTGGTCTCTTTCCAATAGGTAGTAAACCCCACTCCTTAAGATCATTTTCATAACAGACTACAAATATCTATAATAATAAAAGGGTAATATGCTAATTAGACCAGATGCCATTCTGGACGTCCTTCCTGATGAAGCCAGGGACAGAGGGAAGCCAGCCTGGGTCCCAGGTGCCAGAGGGAAGCTGGTGCTGGCAACGGGGGGAAGGAAGGCCTACTCTTGCATGAATTTTTCTGCATTGGGCCTATAGTCTATATATTGATATATAAAAGGTTAATATTCAAAGTGTCCCCTTGGGAGTTCAACCAGGAGACTGGGAGTTTGAATGCTTGCAATGACTTGTGCTGACCACCAGGGGGTGGCACGGAAAGTGGCTGGCAACCAGTGACAGCGGTGGGGTCATTGAGGAAGCGAGGGCAGGAGGCGGTGGGGAGGTAGGGAACCTGATCAGTCCTGGTCGCTGGGCAGGCCTAGGGACCCTACCCATGCACCAGTTTCGTGCACTGGGCCTCTAGTTTAACTATATGATGCTTCCTTCTGACTCTTTCCCAAAGGAAAACAGAATTGAGACAAAATGGCCCAGAAGCTAAGCATTAAAATGAATTCAGGAACCCGAAATTAGCAATGTTGGACTTTACTGGGTTGGTTTTTCCATCTGTGACATGGAGATAAATACTATCTTCACTACCCTTCCACTTCTATTGATTTAATGCTTTGAATTTCCTTACTTACTATCCCACCATAATGTACCATATACAAATACAAGGGATAGCCCTAGCTGGTTTGGCTCAGTGGACAGAGTCAGCCTGTGGAATGAAAGGCCCCAGGTTCAATTCCAGCCAAGGGCACATGCCAGGGTTGTGGGCTTGGTCCCCAGTAGGGGGAATGCAGGAGGCAGCCAATCAATGATTCTCTCTCATCATTGATGTTTCTAACTCTCTCTCCCTCTCCTTTCCTCTCTGAAACCAATAAAAATATTTCTTTTTAAAAAAAATACAAGGGATAAAAATTAACGACCAAGATGATGTTTCATTGTAAAGATTATAATAGTGCCTCTTGGGGAGCAGGGACTACAGAAAATGTGTTCATGTAAGAATATGCACACTGCCAAAACAGGCTCCTTGCCATCTGAAGACATATTTAAGTCTTTGGATACCCACCTCTTTTGAAATTTATGAAAAGAAAATGCAGTGTGCTATAAATCAATTTCTGCCACCTCTTCTCTTTCTCCCAAAATTAATTTACAAGTTGCTTAAGAAGAAACACTGGAAAAATGTCAATGTCGTGCCAAGATGTTACTCTCACCTCAGCTGAAACGGGCCCACTGAGGAAGCATCCTTCCATTTCCCTGTTGTCCTTTGTTGTTTTGTTTGTTTGTTTGTGGAGGGATCATGTCTCTGATTCCTACTTAACAGTTTATGATTGCTGGTTCTAAATCCTGGCACTGCCTCTATGTTGCCGATGGATAAGAGGAGGAGGTTGTGTTTGTGGGAAGCACCCAAGCACTCTTTCAAGCATTTTAACTCATTCAGACTTTTCACATATTCTTTCTACCCAAGCCAGAACATGTGTAGCTTGTGACTTTGTTTCCAGTTGCTAGAGTTGTGGTATTAAGTGTTATACACACACACACACACACACACACACACTTGAGTTTGCAGATATTGAACTGACTTGAGACAAAGCAGTAAATTAATGGTCTCCAAGGTTTAAAAAAAAAAGTATAATAGACTTTTATAATAGGTGATTTTGAACCAGATAATACACAAGGAGAATTATTGGGTATACTTTGTGGCCTTTGGTTATTCTTTTCACTCCAAGGGGAAATGATCTGTACACTATATTAGAGTCTGTTAATCTTTCATCTCCAAAGACAGAGGATAAAGAAGATAAACTGAAAGCCTGATTCCATCTTAATGGCAAGAAAGACGAGGGAGACGGGCCACCAGAGCTTTGTTGTGTACTGTTCTTGCAGATAAGATATCTTGGTGCAGCTCTAAGAGAAAACAGGCTATAAAAAATTCTCTTTTGAAAAAAAACAAAAATCTCTATTTGGGGTTATCTGTTGCTTTTCAAGACTTTCATGCAAAACTCCTGGTTCCGAGAAACAGAAGTTAACGGAGATCTCCCACCTAGCGAGGGGCGCCAAGGGGAACGTTACCCGTAAATGTCCGTAGCATGTGGGAGGTGAAGACACCAGTCAAGTATGAGCACCAGGCTACTAAGAAACAGGCCTGAGGTCCTATTTTAATGCCTGTTTTTCTCTTGAAGGCAGCTATTTGCATATTATTTATTTTTAATCTTATAGCTGGCAGATTGATTCATAATTAAAACTGTGTCATATGTTTGCCCACCAACTCCCCTCCAAAACAGACTTAGGTAGGATTCAAAGATCTATATTTTGAATCAAATCCTTTTTTTATATCTCTTCGAAATATAGAAGTGGTCAAAGCTTAAAAATCTTACTGTTCATGGGCTTTTTAAAAGCTGCTAACTGGGAGCTTCTATCAATTGATTTAGGAATTCCCAACAATAATAAAGACATTCTAGTGGACGATCTCGAACTGCACCAATGAGAAAGGAACATTTACTGAGATGTGTTGAAAGCAGCCTTTGAACTTGCGAAAGAATAGCTGAGATCGACAATTGTTGCCAAATATTGTTCCATAAGGAGTGGATTTCAAACTTTTCTAAGGAGCAGAATCCTTTTCTAAACAAAGTTTTTACTTTTATGTCAGAAGTCCAATATCCTATATAATAAAAGCCTAATATGCTAAGATCTGGTCATCTGCTTGTCCATTCAACCAATCAAAGCATAATATGCTAATGATATGCTAAGGAAGTTCAACAGATTGTTATGACATGCACCGGCTCTCCAAGGCTCTGACCAGTAGGTTAACTTATTGCTGGGGTCCGGCCATTTGGGACTGAGTGAGACAGGCTGGACACACCCTGGAGCCCTCCCACAGTCCCTTCCCAGCTGGCCAACCTCCTGCATCCCTCCCTGGCCCTGACCGTGCACTGGTGGGGTCCCACATCCTGGAATGCACCCTCTCACAATCTGGGACTGTTGGAGAGCCAGTTTTGGCCTGATCCCACAGGCCAGGCCACGGGACCCCACTGGTGCATTAATTCATTCACCAGACCTCTAGTAATAAAATAATGATAGTAACCAACGATTTAGCACTTTCTATGGACCAGGCCCTATGCAAACACTTGGATGCATCATCTCATTAATTCATGTAGGAACCCCATGAGTAGGTACTATTACCAAATTTCTGATTCTATGACTCAGTGTTCCCTAAGATTTGCGGTTTCTGTAATTTGGATATATATTGGAACTAAGCAGCTATCTTTCTTCTCTCGCCCAGGCTTCAAAGAACAGTTATTAAATAAATTATATCTTACAATCCATGATGTATGGGAATCAAGGAGAGTGTTAGCTCCATTTTATAGGTAAAGAAGTAGAGACTTGGGAGATAACACCACATAGGCTCCCCAGAGGCCAATTCAGAACTGGAGCCTGGTCTGCCTAACACGGGAGAGCCGGTGTGAACCCTCAGCGGCCACTCCTGTGGGTGGGGCCCCTCCTTCCACCTGTGAGGCCCCCAGAGCTTCTCTACGGAATGCCGGGGGTAAGGAAAGGAAGGGTTACATGTCAGTGTTGCAGAAAAAAAAGCAAGTTACATAAGTTAAGAAAGTAACCAAATTCATTCTACATATCGCCATATTCTATTAAAAACTAAATTTCCAATTTTAAAAATGTGGGGGAGAGTGGATGACAAAGGAGCACAAGGGAACTTTGAGGATGATGGATATGTTCATGATTTTGAGTGTTGTGCTGGTTTCATAGGTGTACACACACTTGAAAATTCATCAAAGGATTGTGAATTAAATGCTATTATTGAGTATTAAATTTTTTATTTTAATTTTTATACCAAAGACTAAAAATGAAGAAAGGAAACCTGCAGATGAAGGATTACTGATGTATATACTGAAAATATATCCAAGTTTATTTTAGGAAAATGTAGTAATCTAAAAATACCACAGCCATAAAAAGATCTATATTGTATTCGGTGATCATTTATGAGCATGTATGTAATATAAGCAAATAACTCTTGTGTAAATAATAAACCAAGACAAAAAGAAACTAAAAAAAGAGGACAGGCCCAGAATGCGTCTATTCTTCGAGGAAGGGAGGAAAAATGGAGGAAATCAACAGATATTCCTAAGGTGGGCCCACCCTGGTCCAGCCATCAGGAAATAACCAAAATCTACCTGCCAGGTGACTACTACTGGAATCAAACTAGTAGCACATCGTGTGACCTAGCCATTCTGCTCCTGGGTACATGCTCATCAGAAATAAGTGCTTATATAAAAAAATAAATAAATAAATGCTTATAGCCACCAAAGAACGTGTACGAGAATGTTCTCTAACAGCTTTATCCATTGCAAAAACAATACAAATATCCATCCGCAGGAGAATGGATAAACTGACTTCAGCTCTAGTCACATATTGGGAGCACCACACTATAATGAAAAATAACAGATTTTTGACAGACACAACATGGATGAACCACACAGACAATTTAAGAAAGAAAAAAAAATGCTAAACTCAAAAGATCTTCATTTAAATGGAGCTTTAAAAATAGGCAAAACTGATCTATGGTATCAGAGATCAGAACAGCAGTTACCCTTGGGGAAAAGGATGCTGATGAGAATATGAGGGACCCTTCTGGGAGCTGAAAATACTCTGTATCTTAATCTATGTTGTGGCAATGTAGATTGTCTATACATGTAAAACTTTTACACTTTATATTCTTTACTGTATGCATTTTATACCTAAACTAAAGGGGAAAGCATCAGGATTTAATGCCCCACTATAGGTAAGGAGGAAAGAAAGAGTTCATTACAAGAAAACAAAACACATATGAGGGCGGGGAGGGGGTGCGCATTCTGGAAATTCACAGATGCGAATAATGCAAATGGAAACAAGCTCATCTAGGACTGACCAAGAGGTAATAAAGCAATGAAAGGATCAAAAAGAAAGGCAGTGCAACCAAGGGTAAAGATAACATCCCTCTCTTCTAAAAGAGGCCTATTTCAGGCCTTCCTTTTCAGCAAAAATAGACTTTGCATTTCCATTGACCTGACCCTATTACATAATCTATGAATGGTGCTTATCTGTGCATAGGGTTTATTTTTCTCAATATAAATAACATCTTCCAAAGAGTCCTAGATTTTAAATTTGTATGGAAGGAAGCCAGATTTTATCTCTTAGGAAGTTAAAATTTCTAGATGTTTCCTCTGCAGAGGCAGCAGGTTACAGAAGACTCTCCGCAAACATAATTGCCCCTACACAATCTCTGGCCTGCGCTAGCCTGGGAACCTTCCACCCTGGAAAAGGAGGGGCAGCTGCTTGGGACTTTTGTTGCAGCTACTGAAACCTATTGGTGGTTGTGCAGTGAGAACTATTTGGACCACTCCAGCTAGCCTCCCTCCAGCATGAAGAATACTTTTAAATGTTTAAAACAGGCACACACCCGAGAAACTGAAGTTATCTGGGGCTCAGAAATGCCAAATCGGTTTGACAGCATTAACTGCTTCAAGCTGAGAGTTTGTATCAAAAATTAGTCACTGGTATCACGAGGAAATGTTCTCTTTTTCTCCTTGGATTTAATGTTACGCTATTTTAATCATCTTTGGTTAATACTCACAGTACAGCTGTTACGAAGGGCATCAAATTTGCGCTGGATTTCATCTCTATGTGCCTAAAAGGTAAGAAGTTGATTATAAATTTTCCATAGGGAGGAACACAATTGTACACACTACGGGTCAAATAAAGAGAACAGCATTTGCCTAGAAAGCCAAGAATGCTGATGCAGCAGCCTCGGCATCTGTTTTCCAACGGATTGATTAAGTCACCCCCAATATCAGAAACAAAAGTTACAGGAACACATGATGCTGCGTTGATAACAATTAACTATTTTTTAAATTTTAATTTATTTTTCAATTACAGTTGACATACAGCCATGAACTACTTAGACCACGCATGCCTACCCTTTACAAATATATTTGAACATTCACATTAATGCCTAGGAATGAGTGGACAAAAAAACCTAATAAAGGATGAAGTCTTTACTCTCCTTCATTTGTCTTGTTCCCCGACCTTAACCTTTCCCTCTTCTCGCTACTTAACCCTCCCCAACCAAGTCTATTCCCAAGAGAGACAAAAAACACACAGACACACATACAGGACAATAGCCAGTACAAAGTAGGAACTTTCTTTTTTTTTTTTAATCAAAAGCTGCTGCGATTCAGAAACCCCATAGTGATCTTGAAATAAATACAGAGGCAGATCTGCTTCGTTCAGCTGACAAGGATTTTTTGAATGCATACTACATGCCAGACACTGTGATAATAGAGAGCATGTAGGGCAGACAACTTCATTCTGGTGAGGGGATCTAGAACATAAGTAAGTGCGTGATTACAAAGCGTGGCAAATGCTATAAAGGAAACAGAAAAAAGAGAACAAGGGGTTAGGAAGGAACTCACTTAGATGGCTGGTCACAGAGGCTTCCCTGAAGAGGTGACATTTAAACCGAAACCTGCTGGGTGAGGAGGGGCCAGCCATGCAAATAACAGGAAAAGGCAAAGGAACAGCATGTGCCAAAACCCTGAGGCAAGAAGGCGGTTAGTGCACTTGATGAACAAAAAAAGACCCAAGTGGCTACAGCAGAGGTTTTTCAACTTCAAGCTGTGCCCCAATGGTGAGACTAAGTGGGATTTTTGGGTTTGTTTTATCCAATGAAATGGAACAAATAGGACAGAATATAAAACACATCACATGGTCCCTTTTCTACAACAGTAAGCCCTGTTGTAGAAAATTTGTCTAAGATAGCATAATTCATCCCATTTAAGTTGCTATCAAGTTGTAAGACTATCATAATTTTATGTAATATTAAAAAAGAAAAAGTGCTATCAACTAAACCATGACATATTTATGTATATACTAGAAGCCTAGTGCACAAAATTCATGCACTTGGGGAACGGGGGGAGCTTCCTCAGTCTGGCCTGCACCCTCTCGCAGTCCGGGAGGCCTTGGGGGATGTCCAAACGATGGCTTAGGTCCGCTCCCCATGGGAGCTCAGTGGCTGAGTTGGAGCTCCCCCTGTGGGAGTGCACTGACCACAAGGGGGCAGCTCCTGCATTTGACATCTGGTGGTCAGTGCACATCATAGCGACCAGTCGTTCAACTGTTTGGTTGATTTGCATATTAGCCTTTTATTATATAGGATGACTATATAATCATATATAAGCTATGATTATAAGATGCATCCCAATTTTCAGTACCTTAAATTCAGTGAAATACACTACTACAATACAAGGTAAAATGTATCTTTGGTGAGTTGTAGCCAAATGATTTTTGAAAATCACCTGGCTCAAGCAAAGACAAGGAAAATGTGGCTCAAGGATAGATATAGAGACAGTAAAGCAACAAGCAGATTGTCAAATTACAGCGGGGAGGGGAGGAGGATCTGGGGGAGATAATAGATCAACCGAAGGACTTGTATACATGCATATAAGTACAACCAATGGACATAAAACTATGGGGAGGGAGGGGATATGGGGGAGGGAGGGAGGGGGGCAAAAAAAAATCATTAAAATATGTAAAAAATAAATAAATAAATTAATTTAAAAAAAATAAAAAAAAATAAATAAAAGTCAAAAAAAAAGAAAAAAAAAAAAAAGAAAAAAGAAAATGTGGCTCAAGATGATGGTAGAGAGGCAGGCAGGGACCAAGAATTTGAAGACCCAGAAAAGTGTTTGGATTTCATTCAAATTGCAATTAATTGAAAGCCAATGGTGTTTTAAGAAGCAGACTTACATGATATGATTGTCATTGTGTGGAAGCCACAGGAAGAATAGATCAAAATAGGACAAAGGTAGAAAGAAGCAGGGAAACCACTGTCATTCAAGGAAGAGAGGATGGTGTCAAAGACAAAGAAAAGTGAATGGACTGTGATCTCTTTTGGAAGCAAATGCAGTAAGACCTGCTGATGAACATGGGGGCCAAGGGAAAAGAAGAGTCAAATCCTTACAGCCTTTGGATTTGAGAGCTAACATATATTATGGTTTATTTTGCTCAGAAAGCCCAAAGGCAAAAGTAGTCCTCTTAAATTAAAAAAGAAAAGAATTAGCGTTGGCTGGTTTCTCAGTAGTTAGAGCATCAGCCCATAGACTGGAGGGTCGTGGGTTCAAATCCCAGTCAAGGCATGTACCTAGGTTCAGGTTTGATCCTTGGCAGATGCGGGAGGCAACCAATAGATGTGTAAGAATACTATTTACCCAAAGTAGGAATGTAGCTATCTACACTGCTATTGAAATCTTATCTGTGAGCAAGCAGAGCATCTGGCCCCAAAGACCATCCAACCCCTGTGAGTGCATTTCATGATCACCGAGGACTCTTCCTAAAAGAAGAATAAGGCCCATCTACCTAATAAAAGAGCAGTATGCTAATTGACTGTACCTTCGTGACACCCACCAGCCAAAAAGGAGTATGCAAATTAACCCAACAAAGATTGTGAGTTAATTTGCATATGCATGTGCAGAGCAGCCAGGGGCAGGGCGGGATGCTTGCATCGTTGCCATGGTGATGACGCAGGTGTTCTACACCACCCAGCCGCTCTGGGCCTCTGAGCAGTGTGGGAAGGCGGAAAGGCAGCTCTGGGTTGGAGCAGAAAGTCAGATCCAGGCTGGAGCGGAAAGGCAGCTCTGGTCCAGAGCAAAGGTGGTGCCGACAGCCAGGGGAAGGAAGGCCCATTTTTGCACAAATCTTTGTGCATCGGGCCTCTAGTAGATTAATAAACTCTAGAGCAAGAGTGAGCACATTTTTTCTTTAAAGGACCAGATAGTAAATGTTTTTGGCTTCAAGGTCCATTCAGTCACTGTAAAAAATACTCAACTCTGCCCTCATAACACAAGAGCAGCCATACACAATATGTAAAAAAAAAAAAAAAAAAAAAAAAAAAAAAAGTGTCAATAAAACTTAACTGACAGGAAAGAGGCGGCAAACTGAATTTGACTCACTGGTTATAGCTTGCCTAACCCTGCTCTAAATGACTATGTGGTGTGAAATCTCTCACAGACAACAACAAGAAGCTGAGGGTAGAGTTAATTCCTTCAAAGCCTAAACAGTGATCCCTGGACTAGACTTAGGGATAGATGACCTATTCCACCTTCTTAATAATAACAAAATTTCTAATACCATACCATTAAAAACTTATTTAACTGCCCCACTTGCAGTCTGAAATGTCAATCACTAATACTGTTTCATTTTCTTTGAAATTTTCCATCATTAAGGCATTTGGATTATTTTGACACATCAAATGGCAATCCTCTTTGAGGTTATAATGTAATGAATTATCATCACTATGGCTTTTGATTTATTATTGACTATAAACTATAAACCCCAAATGTAGAAACAATCCTGTTGTGACTGCTAGAAATACTGTAAGAAATTTAATAATTATTGGGTTGATCTGGGTAAAAAAAAAAAAATGTCAAGAAACATGTTTTACGTTTTTGTGAAGTAAGTTATAAACCAACTATACAAAAAAGCAAAAGGTTGCATAATAGTATATTATAAGAATAGTGAAATATTACATAAAACAAGGTAAAATGTATTTAGATTCTCTCAATAAAATAACTGAGTGTTAATTAGACATTAGGTACTACAGGGAATAGGTATTCTTAAAAATTATTGAGGACCCCAAAAAGCTTTTGTTTATGTGGTTTACATCTATCTATATTTATCATATTAGAAATTAAAACTGAGATCTTTTTCAAATATTTGTATTTTATTTCTTTTTAAATAACACTAACATTGCTTTTGCACCATCATTGTGTTAACCCAATAGAAAATGTCAAATGACATCTTAGTATTACTATGAAAATAGTCTGACCTTGGGGACCATCAGGCATCCACAGACCTACTTTGAGAACCACTGAGCTAGGAGTTAGGTGGCAATAAGGTAGAATGGACAGGCTGCAGTCTGCAGAACAGACAGCCACTCTCTTTGAAGAGTACTTACGTCTTCATTCATTTTAAGGAAAGTTACAAGAAGAAAGATACGAGAATTAAAACACAGCCTTGATGAGAGAAAATATCTGCAGAGCTGAGCAAAGGAAACCAGTATTTAGATATCTGACCACCTTCTGGGATCCATGGTCAGGATTCTAGAACACTTAGGCTTCCACGCATCCACCCCTTTTTCTGTGAAGGCAGGCACCAAGCAAGACTGTTACCTTTCATGCCCCAGTTTCACATCTTGGCTATCACACTGATGGTTTACTAATTAAATACAGGGCTTGATATTTATTGGGGTGAGGAAGAAAAAATGAGAGCGTGCATTGACTAACGATTTTAACTTATCAGAGGACCACTTTGGGGTTTCATAATCACAGAATGCTGGGAAGATTCCTCTCATTACTGTCTCTGGCTTTAGCTTCTTGGCCAAATCCATAAGTGCTATCAGGAGGGAAGGGACGCGAAACATGTCCGTGGGCCTTGCAAGTGTAAAGAGGGCTCATACCCCACCCCTACCTCACGGCACCATTCAGGTGACGCCGACATCATGTCACATATCTGTGTGCTCTAAAGCATACAGACTCCAATTCTCTTCCTCACAGGACAGGACGACATGGAGTCTTAAATTTCAAGTCTAGGCAGAAAATACTCTCTCCTACCAATAAGCATGGAAGCATCTTGAAAGCATGGATTTTTGCTTAAATTTAACTCTACCTTGATTTAATCTCAGTCAGTAAATTTCAATGAAAATGCAATTAACAGGATGGGTAAAGTGAGAGTGAGGAAAAAGAAAGAAGAAGACCAACACTGGCTTCCCAGTGGCTCCTGCCAAGCTCCTTCAATACCGATCTTCAATTTAACAGCGATCCATCTAATTTGGCCCAGAAGCAGAGGCCAAATGGGGTAACTACTCCTTCCCAGGCGAGGAGATGGAGGCCTCTTTGAAATAAGCAATAATAGCCCATTTAACTATTCCCTTTTATTGATAAAACAGCCTGCTGTGAAGCTGACAAGCCTCCTGGGAGATTATTTTAGATCTGGCTGATTTAATTTGATTGATGCTTTCGCTGGGTCTGAACCTGGGCCTTGAACAATGAGAGTGAGGGGGTCAGAGTACAGCATTTGTGACCATTTTCTCTTTCTCTTGGAAATACATTCTTCAGACCAAATTCAACAAAGCCATTCAGGCAACAACCACATGTGGCCCATAACCAGGTTTATAGGACGTAATCAAAAGAAGTGGAGAGGAAAAACCCACGGCCTCAAACTGATGGAAGCAAGCTGACATGGAGCTGGGTTCCTGCGTGGTGGGCTTACAAACAGCTGTCTGACCAAAGGCAGTTTCCTGCCAGAACTTTTAAGAAGCCCCGTTTTCCATGGCATCTTCATCTGCGAGACTGGGAGAGCCCTAGTATCTAGGTCTCGGGAAGCTGTTTTTCTTTTTTTCTAAGAAGATGCTCTGAGGCAGTGATCTCATCTGACTAAATTAAGTCGTGACTTGCTGCTGTGCTAGGCTCCCAACAGCCATTAGACACAGCATATTCCAACCAGCAGCAAGCAGGATTTAAAGACTAATTTCCCCACAGATAAACAGTGGTGACACAAGCTCTATTTCATACCCGCTCCTTCCAAAGGGAAGAGGATGCATGGCCACCGCCCTCCCTCCTATTCCCAACGAGCAGAAAAATAATGTGTCTTCCTCCTCCAATGCAAACGGACCTGAGGGATAACAGGCCAATCCCCTGGAGAGAGAGGCTAAAGACACAGCCCTAGGCACACCGTGAGGACTTACTAAGTATGGATTAAATTGCTGAGTTCTCTTCCTTTCAGAGCGGGTATTCATACAGGGGCAAAATATCAACATACAATGCATTAAATAGAATTCTGGTTAGATTTTTTGTGTCTCCTTTAGCAGCCAAGAAGAGCGATTTGGCTGTCTTCCTCCCCATCCACCCAACTCCAGAAAGCCTTCTTTGCATTCACTCTTACATATTCATGTCATGCTTGCCTCCATTTTTCCCTTTTATAGTCTTATTTACTCTTTGCCTTTTCTTTCTTATTTATCCTGTTTCACTGTTTTGTACCTTTCTAAATTGCTTTCAGTACATTTTGAAACAAGGCAAAGTATAAAAAGATAGCATGACTACTTTCTTCCAAACAATTATTGGGGGCATGTGGCATCAGCAGTAAAGACAATGGAAATTCAGATTGTAGTCAGTATCTGAACTTAAAGACCTGTAAAATCTAGGCATCACAAGTATCTTCTACATATGTTACTATGTCACCCCCAGAATCCTGAAGTCTCTGTGTCCCAGACTGGTCCATAGGACCCTGGCACTGTCAGATCATGTTCCCAATGTGTTGAGATAATGGGCTCTCCGAACCCAACAAAGGGAGAATAACTTCTAAGAAAGAAACTAGTTTAAAATATATACCAGATCATATCAGATAAATACATAAGACATAAAGCAGAATCTACAAATTTAAAAAAAAGATCATAAAGTTAACCAAAACAAATATAGAAATATAGTACTGTTAAGATTATTATTTTTTAATGATTATTGAAAATCAAAGTAGAAGATCCAAGTAAAAAGACTTTGGCTAAAACTGAAATTCCAAATATAACTGAAATGCAGTTGAATGCACCTAAAATGAATATAATATTGAATGTCAACTGTAATTGAAAAAAAATAAAAGAAAAAAATAAGGATGACTATTTTTTTAAAGGGAAGATAAATAAAGGAAGACCTTTTCCAGATGCTAAGGAAAGCTCAGATATTACCAAATGACTAAAACACTAATTCCAATGAAGGAGAACCTATGGGAGCCAGTTTAATGCCCGTTCAATATCTCAAGAGATGGCTGTTTTCTCTTGGGAAATGCCTAAGAGCGAGCAGACACCCTAGCACCACAGTCACCCTTACTGAGGCCGCCAGTGCTGCAGGGGCCGCCCCAGGCTTACCGTGAGCGCCTGGATCTCCTCTTCGGCTTCCGCGGTCGTCTCTTCCAGCTCCGTCTTGGCCTGGCGGAGCTGGCTCTCCAGGGCCGCCCGGGCAGCCTGCAGGGCTGTCAGCTGGGCCTCGCGCTCCTGCAGGGAGAGCTGCAGCTCTGTGAGCTGGCGCTTTAGCTCCAGTTTCTGCTCCTCATGCTCGAGGCTGACCTGAGACAGAGAGAAATGCTCAGGTGACCTTACCTATAAAGGAAGCCAGGGTGTGACCTGCTGTTGTTATCTTAAACTTGGTCATGGAATCAAATTCTCATCACTCGACTGAGGGAGAAACTTGAATTAAATAGGTCTGACTTCTATGAGTCCTGAAAATCAACAGGAATAAGAAAATGTGAGAGGATGTATATTCAAACATTCCTTATTTACAAATATTCAAATGCTTGGGAAGGTTTCCAAAGAAAAACCATGCAACAATCTCCTCCAGGGGACATTATAACAAGTGCTCTTATTAGAAAAGCATTTAAAGCAAGCAGATAGAAGTAACATCATATTAGTAAGAGGAACACCTTCATAATTAGACTGTACAAATGGAACAACAGGCTGAATTCTGTGTATTTTAAATATTCTTGCTCTGATTTGTCCCATTAGGTAACCAGTATTAATGTCACATTATGAATATTCTTCCTTCTATCTGCCCATCTAACCATCTATCTACTCAACATTTTATTCATTCATATAAGAAAAATTTACTCAGTAACCTCGGTGTAAAAAGGAAAATGGAGATGAAAGACAGGATCTGCCTTCAACTTGAGAAGAAAAATGAAAACCAACCATTATCATATGTTGTGGTCAGGACACGCAAGGATGTAATGGGAACACAGCGGAGGGCAGAGGTGGTGACTGCACTGTGTACTGAAGAATACAGGAAGCCAACAAGCAGCTCAGAAAAGAAAGAAAATTCCAAGCAGGGGCAGCAAGGCACCCAGAAGCATGGAGAGGAGGAAGACTGTGGCACATCCATTGACCTAACCAGCACTGACGAGGCTGTCCCGAGAACCAGACTCTGTCGGACACTGATTACCAAGCAAATGACAGGCGCTCACTGCCCTCAGAGAGCTCACTCTCCAATGGGACTGCCAAGAGGTACACACTGTGGTGATAAGTTACACGTGGAAAGCTGTGGGGACACAAAGGAGACATCAGATCCAGTTCTAGAGGACAGGAGAAGGCTTCCAGAAAAGATGCACTGGAGTCCCAAAGGCCATACGGGTGGAGAGAAGAAAGCCTTAGGAAAGGTTTAGCCTCGAAAACCGAGAGAATTTAGCGGTTAGTTCAAGGTGGAGCAGGGAACAAAGGACAAAGGTGAGTCCACGGTGAATCTGTGTTTCTGGGCAGGTGCATTACACAGAAACCATTGGCTAGCACAGGGAACATGGGAGGAAGAGCCAGTCTGAGGAGAGAGATTCAGTCTTCGTCTATTGAACTTGAGCAACAGGGAGACAGCCAAATGGAGATGTCTAATGTCTTTTGGGATGACGGCTCCGCAAGCGGACAAAGGTCTGGGTTGGGAAGTCAGGCAGCTGAAGCCAAGACTGTGATCTCTCTCTAGTGAGGATGAGAATGATGACGATGGTGCAACAACGACATGATAGCAGCAAATGTTGTTCTCACAGGAGCCAGGCACTGTTTTAACTCCTTTCATCTTCATAACAACCCAATGAGGCAGACACTACGATGACCTCCGTTCGGCAGATTAGCAAACTCTGGCATTGAGATCAAGTAACGGGACAAGGGACAAACTTCACACAGCTAAACAAGGGCAGGGCTGGTTCAAACCCAGGAAGTGTAGCTACACTATTTACTGTGGCCTTATTAAAGAGCCAGCACTCTACAGCAGGCCTGGAAATTCCCCTGCCACTTGGGAAAACCTTGAGAAACAGGTGACAGCAGAGTGAGCAGTGGTGGGTGAGCAGGATGCTGAGCACTGACAGGAGAACCCAGGAGCCCTGCACAGTCAGGACTCCACACACTTTGCTAGAGAAGAGCTAACGCTGCACACACTTGGCGAGCATGGCGGCGCTCGGGCCCTTCAAGGGGAATCAAGCCAAGGTTGAGGCTTCTGCCCCCCATCTCAACAGCAGCAAGCAGCAGGGAGGGTGGACCTGCCTTTTACATTTAAAGCTCCAGAACTCCCAGAGAGCCGCTCAGCAGCATTCTAAATTTCTGCCACCATCCTTGGGGGACTAGCTATATTAATTTAAGAACAAAGCAATACGCTTCCCAAAGGCATTTTAATTGCCCAGATGAGCTATACCGCCTCAGGGCAGAAGAGGTAAGAGAGACATTTGTGGAAAAGAAAGGCAGGCCATCCAGCCAATGTTCCCAAGCTCAGAGAAGTCTGAGTTATTTAGAGGGGAGTGGTGTTAAACTTACTGAGGAGTAAAAATATCGCCTGCGTAATAAAAGTTAAACCATCACCTAAGGCTTTTAGATGACCTAGAAAGATGGTTCTCAAACTCCAAAAACAAGAATTTCCTGGGGCATCTGTTAAAAATGCAAACCTCTATTCTGCACCCCCTCTAATCCCAATTCCATTCCAACAGGTTGAGGGAGAAAGCGGCCCAGGAATCTGCATTTTGACATAGCAAGGTGGTCCTAATCGAGGATCCACAACTCCTGTCCTTTGGAGAGCTGGCCTCATTTCAACACGCCAGTGTGAACTAAGACGTGCCTAAGCACGGGTACTCCCCAAGGTTTAGTCCGCAGACCTCTGCCAGCTTAGCACGCTTTTCTTTGAGTCACCGTCTGCTCTTTGAAGAATTCCCTCACAAATATCTGAGCATGGTGTCTCCATTGCCAACCCAATGTCCCACTTCCAGCAATCACTCTGCTGAACGGCAGTCCTGCCTCTGCAGGTGCCAAGGAGCCCTGTCCACTAGGCTGACAGCCCCAAGATCAGACATTGGGTCTGTCTTATCATAGCTTATATCAAGTTACTAACTGGCACAAACAGACATTTAATAAATAGACCATAAGTGAGTACCTGAATGTAACTTCATCACTTCAATCAATCTCAATATATTTACAACCGAGTATATTTTCCTTCCCAGCTTCCTAAGAGAACCACCTTCCTTCCAACAAACCTTACAGCTGGTTTAATTGCCACTGTCATTATGAGACTCTGCCACTGTCATTAAGCCATGCTAAGTAGCCAATGCTGTGCTAAACTCTGTGCATGAGCTGGGTCATGTGACCCTTGCTAAATCGAGATAAGGAGGAATCACTCTGCCTCCTTCTGAAGATGGCACCAATCGCATAACCCCCATGTGACCCTGGGAGGGAGATCAATTTTCATGGCTGCTTTAGAGATGAAGAAACTAATGCACAGAAGAAGGAAGCCTGCCCAAGGTTGGAAAACTCATCAGAAGTGGAGGTGGGACTCTAACCCAGACCCTGTGCCCTTCTCTAGGCACAGTGCCTCTCAGGTGAGCACTGACTTATGCCTGATCCCTGGCTGGTTTGCGGCTGGAGTCCTCCCCACAACTCCTCTGGGGTGATCACCCTCACTCTCACCTCCCTCAACCTTGTCTCCAGCTCCAGCAGACGATTCTTATCGCTGTGGTCTTGGTGGCTGATTTTTTCCAGCTGTTCCTCCAGCTTCCGGTTCTGGGCCTCCAGTTTCCCAGCCTGCGTCTCCAGGTAAAATTTCTGCTGCCTGAGTTCTGAAATCATCTCTTCCTGGGCCTTCCTGGTGGGGGTGGTGAGAGGAACCAAGCAAAAGCATAGTCTCGTCAGAGGTAGGCACGTCCTTGCAGGACAGACAGAAACAGAGTGAGTATTGTGTCTTCTACAGTAAGTGGACCACAGTCATTCCCAGATTAGCTATGACCTGACCAGGCCGCAAGAGCATGATCCAGGCATGGGGACAAGTCCCCCACTTTGGGGATTAAGTGTGGTCAAGGCGAGGGCAGAGATTTTTTTTTTTTTTTAGTCCATATATATAGGAGAGCAGAAAGGGGCCCACTTAGCGTATAAGAGAACCCTAACCACACTTTCAGGTGGACCTAGGGGAGGAGAGAGGGACGAGGAGAAAGAATGCTCTTCCTTCTTCTCCTCCATGAACATGCTCCCTCTCCACCAGCCCGCTCAAAGCATCAGAAACCAGGATCACTCAAAGACCAAAGAGCAGTCAGTCTACTAAACTGGTTTAAACTAAGATAGGAATGCTTTAGAAGCGCTCTGAAGAGATATTTAAAGAAAAAAACCACTCTGGAGATTATAATTTAAAGATCAAAGTGCTCCTGGAAAAATGAAGAGTCCTTGCTAAGCCCCAAACTTCTTCCCCCAGGGTCTAACTTAATCACAGCAAAGGAGATGGCCCAATTGGGCACACACAGATCACCTCTGGCTACTCGTAAGAGCAAGTCTGGGAACAAGGTCTGCAGCTTTCCAAAAGCAAACTATAAATAGCCTCATTAGAGACAGCAAAACACGCTATAATCTGACGGCAATTTGAAGCACTTAAGAAAACCCACCTCAAAAGAGAAGACTCTTAGAATGAGCCCACTTAAAAGAGAGCGAGATTACATAAGTATGGGATGAGGGGCTGGGCCAAACTACACAAGTAATTAAATCTGCTCCAGCTCCATCAGAGAGGGGAATGGAGTTTATGCCCAGGAGATAAGATCAAAGTGTAATCACACAGGCACTTAGGATTTGAATACTTACATGTTCCTCTGGGTAAAAAGACTGCTGTTTGCAGCAAGCTTATTGGCTTCCGACAGTTCCACAATCCTCTGTTCCAGGGATCTGATCTTGGAATCCATAGCATTGATCATCTGAAACACAGGGGACCTCTGAAACCTCAGCCACAGGCAGTTCCCCCGGCACAAGAGTAATGTGAGCCATGAACCAGGGTCTCATCTGAAATGCCGGCAGTCTGACCAGAGGCAACAAGCACTCAACTAGGCTGTACCCGGAGGGTCACAGATCTTATTACTCAGATGATGGCACTCAGTTGTTTTACCTAAACGGTGACTGCATGTCCCACACTAGCTAAGTGGCTTGCATTAAAAACAGGGAGGAGGCCCTATTCAGGAACCTGACATTCTGCAAGGAAGCAGGCCTCCTTCAATCCCCATGGCACCTGCATGTCACCTGAGCCTGTAAGAGCCTCTAACTTGAACCTACAAGTTCATACTTCTCATCACCCATGAAGTTGTCCTTTCCTAAGTGATACCTTATCACCCAGCCACTGCTATCCGACATTCTTGAAGGTTTCCCCAAGATAAGGAATCATGAAAACCAGCAAAGATCATGGTTAAAAACACCACCTCTCAGGACCCTCCTTTAAAGAGTCCGAGGTTGAAAGCCAACTACAAGAAGTAACTAGGACAGTAGGATCTGAGACAACACGCACTGCCGGTGAGCTTATGAGCAGTAGCCTTCTGAATGCCTGCTTATGGATTAAAAAGGAGGGATGGACAAAAGAGAGGACACATGAGGGAGACCAAGGGCCATTGGATGTTTCGTCAGGGGGGCGTTTTGAAGGACAATGGTCCAGCTGGTGACAGATTAGCTCTTACAGAAGAGTGAAAAGGCGAAACTGGCCATCCTGAGCTGCCACCTCCACTGCTTTAAGAGAGAAAAGTTACAGAGAGAACCACCTGTTAGCAACAAATTCCACAGGGAGAAACAGAAAGAGTAACTCATCAGCTGCAATGGAGTCATCTCAGGTGTATGGTTCCTGGCATGGTTCACAAACCCTCCTTTGAACACTGGCTTTGCGATTTCTTATACCTACCGCCTTCTGCTCGCTGAGAATTTTGCCTTTCTCATGGGCCTCCTCCTCGTGTCTCTGCATCATATTCTCCAGGCTCTCCTTATCAGCCAGGTCTTTCTTTATCTGATTGTCCAACACCTATGAGAAACAGAAACAAAGGAAGTTAGTTTTCTGAGCAGCAACAGCTGAGCAGGGAAGGCTAAACAAGGGCACTTGAGTAAAATGGGAAAAGGAGGGAGGAGGGGAAAAGCCCTCCAAATTCTGGGACAAAGAGAGGGATTGGGAGTCTGTTTCTTAGCTGAAATGAGGTTAAAAAGTCTTACCATGAAATGGCAAGTAACCTATTGACTTGAACTAAGAACTTATTTTAAAATCAGCAGCCAAAAAGACCCAAGAGGTAGATCCAACATGGAGGTGAACTCCAAATGAAAGAGAAAATAAGATCTCTCTACAGATCTTATAATTTGAATATATTACCTGAGGACAATTTTATCGTAGCCAATGCACCAGTAGTTTTCAGAATATTGCTTGCTCTTAATTTGCACAAAATGAATCTAGATATCTCTGGGCTCCTGTATGAAGAGACAGAAAGCTGGAGACCGAGGAAGTCTGTGTGACCAAGGCTGATGGTCAGAAATAGCCAGGGGCAAGAGGATTTGCCCACCAGGAACGTAGGTGGAGAGTCAACAAAGAAGAGAGAAAAACTAAATGTCTCTTTCCTCTGATCCAGCAGCACAAAAAGTCACTGGAAAGAGAAACCTTTCCCAGGGGGGAGAACTCATGTGTTCTCAGTGCTGAGAATGCCACTCTGAGCACCTACTGTTCCCAGGAGGAAAAATAACACAGTAATGGTGTCACCATCCGCCAGCTTGATCTAATGTTCCGCAAGCCCTACTGGTCACCAAAACAAAAAGAGAAAAAAAGGAAGGGCAAAAGAGAGACAACATCATAACTTGTCCAAGCCTTTGACCACAACCCTGTGATTCTCATCTGAGAGAATCCACCCTGCTTTTCTGAATGACACCAACTGCATCTGGCGCTGGAAAGAATTGGGGTCACAGATGGATTGAAATCTGCCTTCCCCACAATGCCTATTGTGAGGGGACCTTCATAGAGCATGGGTAAATTATCTCTAAAAAGAGCCAGTCGGCAGGGAGGGGTTCCAGGTGATAAAGAAAGGAAAGAAAGATTTCAAAGAGGGCTTTAAACTGGAACTGACTGATGGAAAAAAAATAGAGAGTTGGTGGAGAAGAACAAAAGGTGGAGGACAGGGTCATGGGAAGAGGGAAGAAGCTCAATAGGATAAGTGGCCCATTCTCTTGATGTCAGGGCATGATTCTAAAATTATGAACAAGAAAAGGACAGAATCTAGGGTATGATCATAATTATAACTAAAATGGCCTTATAGAGGCGGGATCAGGAAATACAAAGCAGAATAGGCTAAAAAGAAAAGGTTTCCTAAAGATTCCAGGAGGGAGATAGAAGAAAACAGATCTTTCCCTAACATTCCCTAAACAAAGTTCTTTCAATCTAGAAGGCAGCAGAGACCACATAATATCTAGAATATGTATGCTCTTCTTTACGAGGTGCTAAAGCAATAAAGCACATTTCGGGGTGCCTCTGCTCAAAAAAAGACCCCAATGATGGCAGTGATGGAACCCAGCAAGAGATAGGGTGAGCCAGAAGGAACAAGTCTCAGACAAGAAAGAACATGGCTTTTTGACAGGAAAGTCAATATAATCACACAAATCTCAGGATGAATTTTACAAAGGATTATTTCCATCATGCAAAGGTGCCAATGGACTCTTTTATACATAAAAGTCTGGATGCCAGATTCAAACTAAAACAATGGGTATATAAAGTTTAAAATACACTCAAGTAGGAGGTCACGTTAAAACACTTCAAGATCACTTACGGGTTGTTTTCCTATATTTCTTTTAATAAAAAAACAACCAAAAGTAACACCAAGGGTAAAAGAAAGAAGGTGTCCAGATGGTGATAGTGATAATGCTGTGGGAGCACAGGTATGTTTGATTCTCCAAAAAAGGACCAGTTTCCTCTTTGAGAATACCAACCAAACCAGTAACAGCATCACCACAAAAATAAAAGCTTTCTTCACTGTCTGATTTGGAAAGAAACAATATTTGAGATACAATGACCAATGTCCGAACATAAGAATTGAAGGTCAGGTCCAAAAATCATTAAAAAATTGTGATGGCATTTTAAAAGGAAATAGAGATAGGCTGACTTCCGTTTCTGATCACCAAATTTATTAACAATTGAATTAAAATAATAATTTCAACAATTAAAATAGTAATTGAATGTATCATTTTATATGGTGAATAAGATTATTTAGGCTACTTTTTCTACAGAGAATGACTTTAAATGCTAAATTAAATATAGAAAACATTTTCTCAAAAGCACGTAAAAGTGAAAGCAGAAACCCAGAAAGGTAAAATTGGTACAAAGCACTTTTTAACTTGACTTTCATTGTTAAGAATTTCAAAGGTTAAGAAGGTAGACAAGTCAAAACCCATGACCACCCCACAAGGTGAGCACACATTTTCATTGAAAGTCTCATAGAATTCCCATTAATAATTTCCTAAAGAAATGAGCAGCTCACCAAGCACACAAGGAGACAGGCACTATGAAAAAGAACCAAGAGAAACAACAAAGCAGAAAAAGACCTTCAGATACTTCAGATATTGGAATTATCAGACACAGATCATAAAACTAATATGCTTCATGCAATTAAAAAAAAATAAAAGACAAGCTTAGAAATGAATGAATGAAATAGAAAAATTATTGTCTTTAAAAAATCTAGGAAACTTGGGAGATAACTAAACAGAATGTCTAGAAACAAAAAAGAATACAGTAATTGAAATTTTAAACTTAATGGGTAGGTTTAACAGCAGATTATACAAGAACTAGTAAAATGGAAAATCTGTCAGACCTTGCCCAGAATGTAGCACTAACAGATTAAAAAAATGGAAAATATAGACAAAGGGTAGACTGGAGGTTATTTAACACATGCCTAATCAAATTCTCAAAGGAAAAGGAAAAAGAGAAGGGAAAAGAGATAATATTTAGTATATTTGAAGCAGGATACATAAAAATAAATCTGCACCTAGACATATCGCAGTAAAACTTCACAAAATTGAAGACAAAGCAAAATTTTTAAAGAGTTAAAAGGGGAAAACAATCAATTACTTTCGAAGACAGCCAACAGTTAGATTGACAGCTGACTTCTCAGTAACAGTAATAAAACCCAAAAGTCAATGGAATATGATAATTGCCAACCTAGTATTTATACCCAGATAAAATATCTTTCAAGAATGAAACTGAAGTAAAGACTTTTTCATACAAACAGAACAGAGAGCTTGTCACCAGAAGAACTTCAACAAATAATATCCTCAAGGATACACTTTAGATTTGTTGGATGGATCACTTCTTAAATTATATGTCTAACCACCATGCTTACACCTGAAACTAATATAATATTGAATGTCAATTGTAATTGAAAAATATAAAAACTTGTTTTTGAGGATATGTTTTAAACAAACAAACAAACAAACCAAAAAAGGTTCTCAGGAAGGCACTAAAAACAGGAATGTGGTAAATCTATTTAAATCAAAATTATCATGAACTGAATGAGAGTGGGTCAAAAATACTTTAAAAATAAAATTGAGATACAAAATGACTAAATTTTTGAAGCTCTAATATCCATGCCCCTATATGGACAATACACCAAAGCCTTCTACAGTGGCCTGAAGGCAGTGTTTATCCCAGACAGTCCTTTGGTCAAGCAAGAATTGGCCAAAGTGCCCAGGAAGAATTCCCCAAAGTGCCTATGATGAAGGCCAGGAAATTACTTTACTTTAATTTTTTCCTCATAGTGCTGCTCTTTCTGTTTCAGGTGGACCTCCAGGTGCTGAGCTGAGATCTGGGCCTCCCGGTGCTTCTCCTCCAGCTCCTGGACATAAAAGAGCAGACAGTCAGGTGTGCAAAGGGCAGGCCATAGCCAGTGTGTTAGCTATTCAGGAAGCATGACTGTGGCACAGGTATCACAGGCAACAGGCATCTGTTCCTTCATCACTAGCCTTAAGGCTCTTGGAAAGGAAATCACCACCAAGCCTTGGCCCTGGGCTTCCCAAGTCCAAGTATACACACACATATACACACACAGCAGGTGGGCAGGATCAGAAATCTGTCAGTGTGACAGGCCAAACAAAGGCAGCTCTTCATATCTGCATAGAGAAATAAGAGTAACAAGGCAACACTTGAACGTTGAGTACAGCGCAAAGCCCCTGACCACTATCTTGAGCTTCAGGCCATTTTCACTGCTATGACAGCCTTAAATGAGAAAAGTAATTTTAATTTATTTTAAATTTAAAGTTAATTTATTATGATAAAAAAATATTTTGTATTTTTTCTCATTAACCAAGTGATTGCTCAAGAACCCTATCTGAGAAGGAAAACTCATGTTACAATTGAAACACTTCGAGTTTTGAATGATTATTTCAACTGACTGGTATGCAGAATATGAGAATGGAGATTTTCATATGACCTAATGTGTATATCAGTGATTTTCAACCTTTTCCATCTCATGACACACATACATTAACTACTAAAATGCTATGGCATACCAAAAAATATTTTTTTTTTGCCGATTTGACAAAAAAATAGGTGTAATTTTGATTCATTCACATCAGACAGCTATTGTTGTGTTGGCTGTTGTCAGTTTTTTATTTCACAATCTAAACGAAAAGAGATCAGTGCCCCTGACTAAGTAGTCAGGTATTGCACGTTTTAAAAATTCTTGTAGCACACCAGTTGAAAATTGCTGGTCTTTATGTGATACAAGCTAATGGTAACAAAGCAGAACATAAAACATACTGATAATAATGACATAAATATGTACACACATGTTACCGATAGAAGAAGTTGGAGTAATATCAATAGCACAAATTTAATGTTCTCTGCATTCTTTTATTAAATATTCTACTTTTAAACAAACTTGTAATTCATTTGAAAATTATATCAATTCATTTGCCAATGTATTATAAACTGATTTGTGAAAGGCAGCATTCAACTCACTGAAACATTCTCAAAATGCAGAAATCATATCTGCATCTACATTAAGTCTTATGAATCTAGACCCATTAGTTCTTTACTAATATAAAAAGTTATTACTCAAATCTAAGATAATAAAAACAAACAAAAAGTTATTAATTATTACTCCAAGTTTCCATCTTTTGACACTATTATGACTTTTTTTTTTTTAAATTGGGAATTACAAGAATTTTGAAGAATAAAGAAATTCTACAGGATATGTTCAAAAAATGGGAAAAAATACTTCCAAATTCCCATGCACATAAAATGTTATACTGATCAAGCTTTTGAAATTCTAAAGTCTGCAAGCATTGGCTTTGTTTTGGGGGCAGTGAAGTGTTCTATTTTAAGACTAGGTACACAAACTCTGTTGCAATCTAACAGATATGATCTTGAAAAGTTGAACATAAACAGAATTTTAATTAATAAAAAACATAATTTAAGGGTTTAATGTGTACTAAAGGATCTTCTGCAAAGACTTTGCTATACAATGAGATCCCCAATTATCTGTGGTGAAAGTTCCTACCAGACAGCAAATATTTTAAAGCAGAAGACATTTTGGGATCTGCTGCAAACTTAGTCATTATATAACAGTATTAAAGACCACCTTTGCCCATGTCCTAGATACTATGCAGCATAAGCTCAGGGTTCTTGAGCAAAAGGCACCTTCCGGTAAATGAAGTCACAGCCACAGAGGAACTTGGGCAGATGGCAACATACATTCAAACAAAGAAATATGCTTACTTTTTCTTTATGCTATAAATAACTTGATAATCTTCTTTTGTTAGTTTCAGTCCTCATAAGATAGCACAGGAATGGAAATCTGAATCTAAAACAGGTTAAAAACTCAGATACCTGAGACTGGCAACTTTAAGGCCAAATTTCTGGTCTATATATGAATGGGAGTTTATGACATATTATCGAAGAATATGAAGCTCTATTCTCCTACATGTTAATTGCATATGACCTTTGGAAAAGCAGATATGCTAAAATCTGATGTCTTGGTAGTTTGGCATTTTTTGTTGTTGTTGTCATTTTTAAAACATTATCTTTTCTATATGTATTGAATCAAACTCTTCAGTCCTGTTACATAAACACTGTTGTTCGCTGCTATATTTCCAGCTCCTAGAACAGTGCCTGGCACATAGTAGAAGCTCATTAAATATTTGTTGAATGAATGAATGAACACATCACCAGTAAACAGAGAAACACTTTGCGACCACAAGAGACTTAACCACTTCATTTGCACAAAGCAAGGGATAGAGGTGGGGGATCTCGGTGGGGCCTAATTTTACTCACAATAAAATTCACACACTTGACAATTGCCAAGAGAAACTCTGATGACGGAAAAAGAGAACGGAAAGGGTAGAATAACAGTCACATTTGCCTTTGCGTACAGACGTGTACATGAAGACTGTGTGCCCAAGCAAAACAATCGAACCAATTTCTCTTTCAGCTGTTTGCTCAAGAGCATCCATACGCTAGGGACTATATACTAACACAAAAATGCAAAGTTTTAAAGGGTGTTACTTTAAAAAATATTAAGTGCAGGCCTATAAGTTGGCTAATCCTGAGTTCATATATGACTCATTTCCCAGAAGTGATGCAGAGAGAGAGAGAGAAAGAGAGAAGTGGCCCGCTCACCACCTCGCCCCTTGTGGCAGAGAGGAACAGCTGGCTACGCCGGAGTCGCTTTCTGGGGCGGGGGAGGAAGAAGCTATGAACAGACTCCACGTCATCACTAAGTGGCATCAAACTCCTGGCTTTGGGACTGAGATCCAAGGAGAGTCCTTCAAAAGTCCCACCCTGGCAGGCAACACTTGAACCCATCTGCAAATACCGCCCGAGCCTTCCTGATTGAAGTTAAATTGGCCACCAGAACTGAAAACAGAATCGTGATTACAAAGCTAAAAAAATGACTTGCTACATCTAAAGAAATTGAAAAATAACAATAAGAACCAACTGTGGCAGAGAGAGTGAGTGGGTGAACATTGCTATGACAAATACTACTCTGAGAAAAACAATTCTGCATGACTAATTATATTCTTCTCCAAAAACAAGAATCTGGGCTTTGGTCTTAAAGGTCTAAAGCCCTGCAGTTTTTAAAATTGGCAATGCGAAGCTAACGGCCATACAAAACCCTGCTCATAGGAAGGAAATGCTCCTGAGAAATCTATGGGAAATAACAGAGTATGCAAATTCATCATTTAAAATGCCAGGCAGTAGCAAACAGAGCAAAAATAAAAAATGTTTACGGATCTGTTACCAGTGCTGAAATGTCCACAATGTGATTATTCATTCTGTTCTCTGATGCAGTGTTCACTGAAATCGCTTCTCTTAGTTCACCTGCTTGGCGATACCTCCCCTCTGACGGCACTTAATGCTTCTTTTTACCCCCTTCCCTCGAAACCTCTACCCTGTTATCTTTTAACTTTTCAACTTTGGTTCCTGCTCACCAGAATTTTATCAGCCATCTGCTGGATCTGTTGGGATTTTGTCTGGATGTCATCCTTCAGTCTGTTTTCTCTACGCTCCATGGTCTCTAGCCTCTTTACCTTGTTCTCCAGAGAATGGCGACGTTCCTGTAGATCGTGAATCAGAGAGTTTTAATGGGGTAACCGCTACGGGCATAACGCCTGCACTTGAGGCGGGAAGAGAAGTCTCAGGACCCGCACCAACAGCGAAGAAAATAAAGACTAGAATTCAAGTACTTGGTTGTGAAGGTTACAGGAGTGCATTCATTCATTCAAATATTTACGAAGCACCTACTATCTGCAGAAGTACCACACTAGGCATCACGGAAAATACAGAGAGGAAGCCGACATAACTCCTGCCCTTGCAAAAGGTAAAACAAACACAAGTAAACATAATGTAGATTAAGAGGGGAAGAGCCATAAAGCAAACAGGTACAGAGTGCTGTGGAAGGCTGGAGGCAGGAAAGGGGACTTTTTACCCAACAGGTGAGGGGAAGAGCCAAAGAGACGTGAGTTCTGGAACAGTCTGGGATATGAGGAGGGCAGAAGAGGAGGATGGAAGGCCTCTCAGACAAAGGCAGGCGTGTTAGCAGAAACACGGAGGTGGTCAAGAGCCAAGTTAGGCCCCAGCTGAAGCCTGGAACAGCTACATCTCAAGATGCGTGATGGGGAAGAGCAGGAGAAAAGGTAAAAATCAAAAAGGTGGGTCAAACAGTGGCGAGTCATGTACCAGGCTCAGGGCTGCACGTAAGATATATGGAAGTCCTGATAGCTTTGGGATGGGGCAGGGGTCGTTGATGAGCCTTCTTCTGAGTCCACGAGTCTTACTATACAAGCTTGCTGGGAGAAAGGAAAGACCGGAAGCAAAAGGCAAAAAAAAAATCACTATTGCCCAGCACAGAGGAAGAGGACCTGGTCTGTGAGGAGGCCGACAGAATGGCAGGCAGGGGATGAATGGGAGGACAGGGGTGGCTGTATATATAGGACTGAGTAGCTCACTGAATGGCAGGGCTCACGGGTCCATGGAGAAGCAGATACAGTGTCAAGGTTTCAAGCCTGGGGTGACTAGATGAATGATGGCCCTGGCCACCATGAGGAAATTAAGAAGGGAACTCAGTTCGTGGGGGAAGACCCTGAGTTCATTCTAGATTTAATGCACTATTAATACCCAGTCCAGATGTCAGGGGAGCAGTGGGAAATACTGCCTGGAACATGGGTGAGGATAGCCCCAAAGAGACATGAGCAAGCAGGGTCACGCCAGCACGGTGGTAAGGAAAGCAGAAGGCCCAGCAGCAGGGACATGGTTAAATCAACTGTGGCACATCCATTCTGCAGAGCGATCACCAAGGAGCTAGGGGAGATAGACAGGAGAAAAGCGGAAGTGTCACTTTTTATTCTATATTCAGCAGTGTTTTGTTTTTGACAATGAGAAGACACTCGTGTGTTTATTATATAATTATATAAACGATTTCAACAACAACAACAACAAAGAATATGAGAAAGAGAAGACACCCAGAAATACAGATCTGGGAAGTCATCGACACACAGGTAATAGCTGAAGCCTTTAAAATCAATATGTTATTATCACTGTTGGGAAAAGGCAAGGAAAAACAAGGGTCCAGAGAGAAGAAAAGAAAAACGTAGGGATGGCGTTAGTCTGCCTATATAAACATAAACAAACCCTCCCGGATGAGTGAGCAGGTGTGAGGAAAACAGAAAGGAAAAGCTTTCATCAAAACATCCTTCTACTTGAAGCTGCTGCGACAAATCTTTCTTCCCCTTTGGGAAAACATTTCCAAGCCTCTCAAGTTTCAAAAATATTTGCAGAAGGGAAAACAGTTTGGTCAGACACAAGCAAGAGGTGGCTTTGCCGTTCCTCTCCCGTGGCACAGCCAGAGGCTGGTCACTGTCACTCCCACGTGGCCACGCCAGGGCCCGGGGTCAGTTCGCCAGGGGCTGGCAGTGTCCTGCTCACCTCGGCTTCTACCAGCTTCTTTTTTATGCCTTCGGAAGAGTCCTCACGGTTCTGCAGCTTCTCCAGCTCGCGCTCGGCTCGCTCCTTTGCCTGGCGGATGTTCTGCAGCAGCTCGGTGGCCTCTGTGCTGGCTTTCACAGCCTACAGGAAAGAGGAAACACAAGGTGGATGGCCACGTTTATTCCACTTTCTAAATGGGGAAAACCAGGGACACTAGTAGGATGTCCATTTTAAAAAACATATAAACATTCATTTTATTATGAAGTTTGTCTAATTCTAAGATGCACATGCATTTTTTTTTTAACATTGCTGAATTTGGAATGCATCCTACAATGAAAACTGACAGCATTTTTTCCATCTTGGGGTATATGAGAGAGTGGTATATCTGATCATCATTATCATCTTAGATTCAATGCAATGTAGTCAGTGCAAACACAAAAGTCTAGAAGGATTTATCTACCCAGATAATCATGTATTTACCTCAAAGCATTAATTTTCTCATTTAATTATCTCACTTTCTAATGTTCCTATAGAGAATTTGTACTACCTTTACAAGCAAGCAAGATAAAAATGGTAATTTCAACTAGTTTTCAAAGGGCACAAGAACCATAGCGTTCATGGTAATTTGCCAATCCACGTGTTGTTTTTTTAAATAACATATTTTGAAGTTAATTTTTATATGGGTCTTCGTTATACTTCTGCTCTTATAGCATCATTGTAAAGATCTGAGTTTAAGAGACCAACAACCTCACACTTAGTTGCTTTAAATTAAAATATTAAAAAGTAAAAACTCAAAATTTAAAAATGGAAACTGCAAGAAAACTCCAGCTTCAAGACCAGCACTGTCCACATGGAAGCCACTTGCCACGTGTGGCCATGGAGCCTTGAAAGTGGCTGGTAGGGCTGAGAATTACATTCTTTTTTTAAAATATATTTTTATTGATTTCAGAGAGAGGAAGACAGAAACATCAATGATAAGAGAATCATTGATCAGCTGCTCTCTGCATGACCCCCACTGGGGATCAAGCCTGGAGCCTGGCAGGTGCCCTGACTGGAAACAAACCTGGGACCCTTCAGTCTGCAGGCCAATGCTCTATCCACTGAGACAAATTAGCTAGGGCGGGAACTCCATTCTTTCTTTACGTTCAATACATTTAAACACTGAAATAGTATAAATGTCTTAATATTGACATGTTAGCATGATATATTCTATATTGACGATGCTACCATGATATACTACTCTAAATGAACTATACTATTCAAATAATTCTACCTGTTTCTTTTTGTTTTTCCTAATAAGCTTTCTAGAAAATTTTAAATTACATCTGTGGCTGATATTGGGGGCTTGCATATCACTTCTATTGGAGAGCACAGTTCTAGATGAAAACAGGATTGCTTACACAAGTACTAGCTAAAAGGGAGTAAGACTTTCATTAGGGGCTCGAGAACAGGCAAGAAGGGAAGCAACGAACAAATAAAATGTGGAAGATACGGACAATGGGATATCATGCAGCCCTGAAGAAGGAAATCCTGTCACATGCCACAAAGTCGCTGAAACTCAAGGATATTATGCTAAGTGAAATAAGCCTGTCACAAAAGGACAAATGCTGTGTTACTCTACTCATATGAAGTACCTAAAGCAGTCAAGGCCATACTAGTAGAAACACAAAATGAAAAGGTGGTTCCCAAGGGCAGGGGGCTTTAGGGGAAGGGGCTTCGTGGTGGCAGGTACAGAGTTCCAGTGCTGCAAGATGAACAAGTTCCAGTGCTCCACTGTACAACCATGGGAATGTGCCTAACACTCCTGAACTATATACTTAAAATGGCTACAATGGTAAATTTAATGTTGTTTTTTTACCACAATTAAAAAAATAAAGTAAGAAGGAGTTCTGCTACACTAAACCAATAAACACATTCACAAACATCCACAAGGCATGTCTCAGAACCACATTCATTCTGGCCTTTTGTTAGTGTTTCCAGGGTTCAACTAGCACAAACTTTTCTGGATGCTGTCACCCAAACTTCCCCCTCTCCCCTCCCCCCAGAAGATGCTTCCTCAGCTCCTTCCATCTTCTAGTGCACAGCAATGCTGCCCACAGAGTTTCTAATTGAAAGCAGTCTGGGTCATGAACAACACATGCTTCCCTTACAAATGTGCAAAATGGGGAGCCTGGCCCCCGAAGGGAGAAAAGCCGGCTTCCTAGGTTCTGTCACAGTATAATTAGAAACTTTTCTTGAGAATCTCACACAGCTTGGTTTTCAAAAATAAACACTGCTGACACATCTCAAAAGAAAAAGTATATTCAGAACTCATATTTTCAGGTAATAGCTCACTCCCCCTGCATTTTCCCCTGTGCTAGGTGACTAAATCTGTTTCTTTCATCTTTTATGCCCAGGAGGAGGCAAGGTAAAGAATTTGGAAAGGGGGAGGAGGGGGTTAAGCTCCCAAGAAAATCCCCTCAGGCTTACCTTTTCCAGCTTTTCTTGGAGCTCTTGAATTTTGAGCTGCTGCTCAGCATTGATCTATAATTAAAATCCCAGGAAATAAAGCAAAAGGCAAATCAGCATTAAGGTCTTGCTACATTTACTGCAGTCCTATTTTCTTGAGGTTTCTGTGGGATCTTTTTGTTGTGTTTCCCAGTACCTACTAATGGAGAGGAAAAACAAGTGGCCTATCAGAAAAGACCTAATATCCCAGAGCAAACCTCCACGGGGACTATTCCTCTAGAATCACCAGCATACAAAATGGCAAAAAGAGAATCAAAGTTGCCCAGTGCCTTAAAGGCAAAGAGAATTTTCACATTAATTTTACTAAGAGTCTGGGTTTTTTTTGTTACTGTGAGCCGACATGACAAAAAAAAAAAAAAAAAAATGATGTCTTTTATCCCTTTAAAACCACAGCTGAAGCTAAAAGTGGTCACCCAGAGGTTGACCATCAAAATAAACCTGAAGAAAGTTCTCTATTCATTATGAGTATTCTTTCCAATGACTGGCCACTGATAGTAACCTCTGAAAGATTATCTACCAAAACAGCAACATCAATAAAGGAAAATACCTTCTCCAGTTGGGAATATTCTCCCACTTCAGGCTTTCCTTGATCCTTCGCCTGTAATTTAAAAGATATGACATAACGGGGAGTCTCAGGAATATAAAGTCTTACAGACAACACTACCTCCTGTACTTTCTTAAGTCTCTATGATCAAAGTGATGATGATTATGATGATGATGATGATGATGACGACGACAACGACGATGACAAAATAAGTTATCGTCCGTAAAAACCAGGAGCTTTCCAAGATATCCCATTATTTCCTACACGTAGACTCCTCAGGCTAGCACTCCCGTTATTCTTGTTAAATTATTCATGATTCTACCCCAAACACCCTTCTGGTGGGCGGTGGCTACCTTCAGCAGTTTATGCTGAGATTCTGTTGCTTTCCGCTTGAACTCTTCAGCGGCCAGCCTGGACTCTCTCAGTTCCGACTCATAGAGGTCACTCCGTCTTCTTGCCGAAACCAGGTCCTCTTCCAACTGGTTCATCATTAACCTCATTTCTTCCACCTGAGCCTGGTACTCCTAAAGGGCAGGCCATGGAAGAAAGGTGAACTTGAAAACTACTAAAAGAAAACACAGGCAGTGAAGATGGACAGACATCGGCCCCAGAGGGAAGACCAAAACTGAAGAGAGATTGGCAGAGAACAGACCTAGAGAGAAGGTGATCAGACAGATGGGCAAAGGGGGGAGGAATGGTAGGGTGAGGACAGAGAAGAGAATATTAAATCTTTAAATTCTCTTAAAGTGGAACATGGATCACTATTAACACCATTTGAAACACCTGTGCCTATAATAAGACCCTTTGAGCAAATAATATCACAAGCAAGCACAGAACCTTCAGGCATCTGCAACACAGAATAGCTGAAAGGGATGTTCTTTAAACAACCGGACAAACTGCTTATGTGTAGCTTTCTTCCAAGGGTAATCGTTCCTATAGATTTGTCCTTAGCGGTCATGTGCTCCTAACATAATTAGATATGGTACTAGTTTTAAAATTAACCTTTCAGATTGCACAAGAGGGTAATTGGAAATCTCAGTGGAAAGAATCTTGGAAGGTGAAAGTCATCATGTCAGTTTCTCACCATTAATTTTTCTAGGCCCAAACTGAATGAGGAACTTAACATTGCTCTTGAAACACAAGTCACCCTGAAATTTGCAAGAGTCAGAAAACACTGGCTCCGGTCAGAATAACTTGTGAGAGAGATTCCAAAGAAAGAATCATCTTGTTCCCTCTAACAAACCCTTTCAAGTGATCCAGACAGCCTGACCTTTTTCAAAATGCATTTCTAAAATCAAAACAGAACATATGAATTGAGGCTTTCAAAATTGGATTTACCACAAGAAATGGGCAGTTTTGAAAACTTTTGGCTGAAGTATGAAAATCATCTTTATTAGCAAAATCAAAACTTTTTTATATAAGAAAATGAATGGGCACTTGTGCAATCCAAGATGCCTTAGGGTGCGGATAGGCAGGATATAAAATGAAAGAACAAAAAATTTAATCAAGATGGTCTTTGACATTCACTATATACAGAGAACATCTCTAAGATCTATTCTCCAAGCAATAATTGAAGAGGTATTAATTGAGCAAGGACATGTGTGTGTTTAAATAATAAGGTATAAAGTAGACCTCCCAGCCTACTTTAATAGGCGATCTCCCCAGTGCACACTAGGGAGGTGATGTCCTTATAAAAACTGGGTAGCTCTCATGCAAGCACTCCTCTAACATATCATTGGTAGAGGGGAAATGAAAAAAAAGCAAGCCCTGAGTGGAGAGTCTTATTTCACTTTACTGAAAACTATACTGTCCCTGAGGGTCCAGCCTAGAAGTCCTGGGGCACCAGGTTTCTGGGTGGTGCACCCCAAGTGGGTGATGTGGGGTTACATAGCCAAAGGCCTTTATAACCTGCTCACAATTATCTGAACTCACGGAATGGAACAAGAGCCGATTATGTAAAACGATACATTTTCCCTTGGGTTTTTCTAGACCCCTGGATGCATTCTGATTATCATGGCTCTGAGTACTGTGCCTTCCTGGACCTTCTTCTCAAAAAAAATAAAGAAAGAAAGAAATAAAATAATAATAATAATAATAATTTTTAGAATTATATTTTATTACTGTGTTCATATAAAGATAAAAACATGATTATCTACGAAAAGTTTCTTTGACCTAAAAGCTTAACTTTTTCTCTTCTAAATAAAAAATTTTAATATTTTATGGACAACTATGAATATCGTCAGTCCTACTCTACAGTCACAAACAACAATCTGTGGAGGAAGCTGAGTTGGGAGAAAATCTTGAGCATCTTATCCCCAAGCTCCCTTTTCTTTTCTTTTTTGTTAATCCTCACCCAAGGATATTTTTCCATCAATTTATCCATTAGAGAGTGGAAGGGAGGAGGAGAGACAGAAGAGAGAAACATCAACGTGAGAGAGAAACACTTTGATTAGTTGCCTGCCAGGGATCATGTCTGCAACTGTGGCCTTGACCAGAATCGAACCTGGGACCCAAGCTCCCTTTTCTTTCTTGAACTTGTTAGTGAGGAAGAATTGTAATGTTTTTGTTTTGTCGACAGCAACAACAGAGCAGTTGTTTATCCCCCAACATCTCTTTCCTGAGCCATCAGCACCTGGGGGGGGGGGGGGGGGGGCGCGGCGAGGGGCGGGAGGGAGGCAAGAATCAGGCAACCTCTCCGTCAGCTCTCTGAGCTCATGGGGCACCCTGCCTGCTCAAGCATCAAGGAGAATTCTACCTCATTTGTTGAGCCGCTGTTGTTATGCTGCAGACTTCACAGCAATCTCATAAATCCAATAGCTAATGCGTGCTGCAGGGAAAACCTGAGGGAAGGTCAGCAGGTCTGTCTCCAAGGGCAGCAGAGAGCAGTCCTGTCTCAGCACAGGCTGACCTGCGGGTGGGAGCTGAGTGGATCAGAATGGGGGCCACGGGCAACTCCCGAGGCCTAAGGTAAGTGTTCCCGAGGGAGCTGCAGAATTCAATGGGAAAGAGGTCAGACGTGGTCCTATTCGGTGAGAAGCACCTTCCATGTTTCCCCGAGCTTCTGCTTCCCTTCCTGAGGCGAGGGGTCAGCAATTGCTGGAAAAGGTGCGTGAATCAAACCATCACGGGAGACTCGGGTTTTATTTTAAACTAAGTCCAAATACTGTATAGGGGGTGGCTAGGTAGAAACAAAATATTAAAAAATAAAGAGCCATATAGAAATTACCGTATTTTTCGGACCATAAGACGCTCCGGACCATAAGACGCACCAGTTTTTAGAGAAGGGAAATGAAGAAAAAAATATTCTGAAACAAATAGTGTCCTAAAATATTTTATGTGCATTAAAACCCAACATCACAGTCATAAACACATGTAATCAACCCTGTAAAGTAAACAGCAGCATTTAGAACCATTTTAGAGCCGGGCAAGCACACAGAGACCACACAGAGCCGGGCAAGTAAAGAAACTTTTTTTTAAAGTATATGTGTAGGCTATATTTGGACCATAAGACGCAGGGACTTTTTCCACCCACTTCTGGGGGGGAAAAAGTGCATCTTATGGTCCGAAAAATACGGTAGCTTTTGAGATAAAGAGGAGGGGAAAATTGCCAAACCTGAGAGGAATACAGTGCTGGGAACCAATTACTAGGAGTTTGCTGAAAGCAGGAAGTGCCTTCCTTTTTTGGCCAATCCTCACCCGAGGATATTTTTCCATTGATTTTTTTAGAGAAAATGGAAGGGAGGTTGAGAGATAGAGAGAAACATCAATGAGAGAGAGACACACACATCAATGGGTTGCCTCCCACATGTGTCCCTATCAGGGCCAGAGCTTGCAACTGAGGTATGCCCTTGACTGGAATCGAACCTGGGACCCTTCAGTCCACAGGACGACACTCTATCCACTGAGCCAAACCGGCCAGGGCATGTTCCTGGACTGCAAACATCCTCCCTCACAAAACTTCCCAAAAGTTAATAAACACTTCTTCTGGTGAGAAGTAAAATCAGAAACCGAGAAGTGTTCTTCCCCCACAGGAACTGTTAGCAGTCATTAAATCTAAAACTCCACATCATGCCAACTGCGATATGAATCACAAAAGACATTGCTTTGAACTCAACCACCTTTCAAAATGTTGTTAATTCTGTTTCTGGGGAATTTCATGGACACCAGCTGCTCCCTCTGGTGGCCAAATATAGCTTTAATTTCCCCAGGATGTCAACCAAGAGCAAATTTCCGAACACACTGAACTAATGGGAGAAAAAGAACCCCACCTCCTGAAACTCTCAGGATGAGAAACCATGTTGATAAAAGGGGCAATGAGTCACCTGTCAAAGCAGGTCTTTCAAACTGATTGGCCTGGAAAAGCTCTAAGATTAGTAGTGTTCAGACATCTGCTAACCAGATTGCTCCGTTTCCTAAGCATATTTACTTACAACATTTTTATCAAGCAAGAGGATAGTAACCAACCATTTTTAAATATTAAGGTGATGGATTATACCAACAACACCCCCCAACAATCATCCTTTCTTTAAAGAAGAGTGAATGGATCTGATCATTTGCAGAAGTTTCTTATATTTAGCACCACCCAGATGGCCAAGTTGGTGCTACCCAGAGACAAAAATGTTCATTTCCATCACTGTTTACATTGGGTTTTCTGAAGTGAATGAGAGTTGCCTGGCAGCTGATAATTCCGCTCTCCAATTGCTCATTACCATCTCTTCATGAAAGTTTCTATTTACAGTTTCTTCAAAGGACAGAAAAATCTATGCTAAAAAGGAAACAATGAAGCAAAAAAAAGAAAAAAATGAACAATCTCCAAAGAAAACCCTTTTGAAAGGAGTGTGTGGGGAGAGTAGGCTTTTTAAAGTTCTCAGTGCTCTTTTCTGAACACACATGATGGAGCTTTCTGCACTCAGATTGGCTGTGTTAAATCACCCAGTCTTACTCTTCTTCTTGACTATTTCTTTACATTTTACTTATATAGTAAGTTTTACTGACTATGAATTATCCTGGCTTCTCTCAAAAACTTAAAGGTGAAACTGAAAAGCTAAAAAATCTTTATTTCTTTGTAGTGATTGAAAGCAGAGGTTTGCACACTCCTCCTGTGAGAGGCTAGTTCGTAAGCGATTGCAGCTTTGCAGGCCAGATGGTCTTTGTCACAGCTCCCCCCACCATGGGAGCAGGAGTAACAGCTACGGCCAAGGCGTCAGGGATGAGCATGGCCGTCCACGAAGCCTTATCTATGAGCACCCAACTCTGACTTCCATGTACTTTGCATGTGCCATGACATATTCCTCTTCTTTTGATTTTTCCCACAAGTATTTACAAATGCAAAAGGCATTCCTGCTTATGGTCATGAAAAACAGGGGCTGGGCCAGATTTGCCCAGAGGCCACAGCTGTCCTGCCCATGCTCTAAACCACGACTTTTAATAGAAAAGAGCAGCCATTATGGGCACAGATTTCAAAGGAGCTACAACCAAGCACTCTACAGTTTATGTAAATATGGGCTAGCTGAAGTTTCCAAATGACCTACATGTCTCGTGCTTTCTCTTTCCTTCTCTCCGCCTCTCAAACACCCTCTCCTGAAATGAGGCCCGCGCGCCACCCTGCTCCCGGGCAGGCAGTCATACCTGCTCTTTGATTTCTTGGAGCTTCCGGCTCTGTTCTCTGATATCATGGAGAAGCTGCAGTGCTTTGTCATCCTCCTGGGACACCTCCATCCGTGCTTGCTCCAAACTTCGCTTTAAGCTCTGCAGAAAGCAAAAATTTTAATAGGGAGGCCCTGTGGAGCCTGCTCTGTTTGAAAAGATTCATTAAGGGAACTGCAAGCTGCTTCGTGGACACCAAGACGGTTTCGGGTGAGGCACCAAAGTCGACAACTTCCAGTTGGTTGCTGATTCCAGTTTTCATCCTGTAAAGACCCCTGGGTTCAAGAAAGATCATCTCAACCCTGTGACCTTCTGATCCACACTGAAGCCATACAAGCTGTCTCCTACCACCATCTCCCTGTCTTAGCACATTTTTACTTGCATGTTTAGAACTAAACACTAGTCAGATCCCTTAGCTGTTATAACCACACTAGGTCAGTCCACAGAGTCTTTTCTATAATATCAGTTTTTCAAGGACTTGCTAGTATATAACTCTTTCAAAGTAGCAATGACTTCATGCTCTGCCCTATTGTCCCTTGAGACTCCAAGCAGTCTATTTCCATCTCCTGGCTTATGTCTCCTGGATACCTTTCATCCATAAGGTTCCCTCAGTGCTTCAGTGGTACTGAAATATATATCTGAAATACAGAGCTGAATAACTTCACTCACCACTGAAAGGCAGCCAAATCTGGAATGGAAACATAGCAGTTACTCTTTATTAGCCACATCCTATAGATCTCTCCCTCATGAAAGAAGTAGGGGGGGAGAAACTTGAAAAATGTGTGATTCCATTGTTTAAGACTGTTTAATTGGGCACATTAAAAAACACACACCTGGATGAAAAATTTAACGAGACAATGGAGAAGACAGTCTACTCTTGTGATGGAAAGGAAAAAAAAAAGCCACATGGTAAATAATGACAGAGGGTCTGGGTTTTAAAGGCTGAGTTTTCTTATTGCTACACCAGTTGCAGGCAATGGAAAATTGATTTCAGGCAGATTCAAAAGATATTTATTTTCTTGTGCTTATTTGTGAGTTTGGTTCCCGAGGCTGATCGAGTCAGACTTGGTGTAGGTTTGGACCAGAGAGGTTGGGATGGGTGAAGTTCAGATCCTTGGTGACTTGCTGCAAGGATGACTATGCCCATCACCAAGCTCTGCGGCCTGCCTGGACTTTCTGAGGTCCAGTCTCATTTCTCTCCGGGACCTGTCACCAGGCTCACACTACTCTGCAATCACAGTTCTTGCTTTTGTAAGCTCCCTTTCTCTACTCTCTGCCATTGGCTGTGATGTGCCTCATGGAGCTGTCATGAAACAGGATGAGACACACACAACAGGAAGTGCCACCTCCAAGGGAAGGGGACTTGGGAAAGGCTCACACTGCATTCTGTGATGTAGGTAGCAAGGTCCTGCTCCAGGAGGGATCTCTGAGTCTCAGAGGCCTTCAGCTCCACCTCCTTCTGACTAAGCACAGCCTCCACCTCTGACACTCTCCGATGTAACCGGGTCATTTCCTGCTCCATCTGAAATAAACACATCGACAGGTTAAAAAGGCCCCTGGAGGTTCGTTGGGGGCTATCAAATCTCAAGTAGCCTCCAAAACCATCTGGTGGACTGGGCTGGCACTATCGCGCCAAAGGTTGGGATGGAAATACCATTGTTTCTTCGCCCAGGAGCGCACAGTTCTTCGTAAGGAGAGTCACCAATGCTAAGTCACTCCTCTCATTCACGTCTCGGTTCACACTTGGTCACTCCTCTAACCCAGTGAGCCAGAGAGCCACAATCATCACTTTGCACCTGTTTGCTTTTTTGGTTTGGTTTGGTTTTTGCAGACGTCACTTTAATGTTACCCCAAATCCATCTTGATCCCCCCCATCTCCTTGCAAAGGTCTAGAGGACAATCCAGGACGGGGCAAGGAGTATGTATTCGTCTGCACGCTTAGGAGTCCCAGGCAAGTAGTGACTTTTATGAGCTTCCAGAAAGCTGCCCCTGGGCAGGAACAGTGAACGTTAAGAGACGTTGAGCATAATCAACACCGCGGCAGCAGTTACATAAGCAGGAGTTTTAAAGGACTAGGAAGAGAAACTTCGCATCACTCAGAGCAGATGGGATGCATCTCGGCCACAGGTGAGGACCCACACCGCCTGCCGGAAGAAGCGGACATCTGGCTGGGTCATGCTGAGGAACAGGCCGTTTTAAATCCAGGGCCTCCTCTGGTTAAGATTTAAAGGATTTACAGCAAAGTCAAGGCCCGAATTCATCTCCCTCTGAGCTGCCGGAGGCGTGACTTCAGTGAGGGCGATAGCACCTCACTCGCTCTGTATGGATCAGGTGGCTCAGTGCCAGCAGCGGCCCCGGGCGGCTCCCTTGGCATACATTGACGGGAGGATCCTGGAGCAAGGAGAGAGGCCGGCTGCGGAAATAAATACCTTGTGACACTTGTCCTGCGAGTCTTGCAGCTCTTTGCTTTTGATGAGAAGTTTCTTTTCCATGGAGCTAGTCTTGGCAGGGGAGTCAAGGCCCGACACAACAGACCTAGATAGAAGGAAACCAATGTCAAGGTGGCAAATGCATGGCCTGAAAGCTGCATTCAGAAACGACGGCACAGACGATGGAGCTTCCAGAGCTCTGTGGCCATCAGCGGGGCTTCTAACGGCATCACGGCATGAGGCAGGAAGGTGGAAGGAAGCAAGGATCCTGGCAGCAGGCAGAGCTGGGTGTAAATTCAATTGCCACTGACCTGAGGCAATGATTCAGACTCTCTGAGCCTCGGTTTCCATATCTATGAGGTGGGATGCTAATAAGAGGACCTACCACACAGGAGAGTGTGAGCAGCACCCTGCCTACATTGCTTCACTCACTCAGCAGATATGGGCTGTGCACCTACTATGTTCCAGAAACTGTCCCAGGCACTGGGATAGCAATAAATAAGATATCAGGGTCCCTGATCTCCTGGAACTGGCATTCCGCAGAGGGGCAGAAAAAATGCATAAGGCACACACACACATAAACACAAAGGTTACAGATGATGACAAATAAGGAAACAGGGTGATGTGACACAAAGAGAAAATGGGTCGAGGGTCTGCTTTAAGCAACAGTAATCAGGGAGTGCCTCTCTGAGGAGGTGACATTTAACCTGGGGCCTGACGATGGGAAGGTGCAAGCCATCCACAGCTCTGGAAGGAAACAAGCTCTAGGGAGGAGGGATAATTGATGCTATAGTCCTGAGGCAGCACAGAGCTAACACAGCAAGTACACAATAAATGTATACACGAATCAAATTATTGTTTATTCCATCCCCAAGCTAGCCAGTTGGTTCTGTTTCATTTTACACAAACTGCTAAGGCTCACTATGCCCCAAGATGTCCACATCCAAATGTCCTTTACCTGTGAATCTGTTAGCTGACACGGCAAAGGAGAGTTTGCAGATGTGATAAAGTGAATTTGAGATGGGGAGATTAATGTGGATTATTTGGTTGGGTCCAATGTAATCATAAGGATCCTTATAAAATGAAAGCAGAAGAGAGAAGGAGATATCACAACAGAATTAAGGACAGAGTCAGAAAGAGAGAGATTTGAAGATACCACACTGCTAGCCTTGAAGATGGAGGAAGGGGCCACAAGCCAGGGAATCTAGGCGGCTAGCATAAGCTGGAAAAGGCAAAGAGACCGATTCTCTCAGAAGCTACAGAGTGCAGTCTTGTCTACACCTTGATTTCAGTCCAGTAAAACCCATCTCAGACTTCTGAGCTCCAGATCTCTAAGGTAGTAAGTGTCCTGTGTTAAGCCACTAAATTTGTAGCAATCTGTTACAGCAGCTCTAGAAGCTCATACATTTATTGGGCACTGACTACATGCCTGGTTCTGTTCTAACTCTAGACATGTTTTTACTCTTTATTCCTCACAACAATTCTGGGAGGAAGATACAATTTATTATCCTCATTTGTACGTGAGGAAATTGAGGTCCAGAGTGACTAAGCAACCTGCCAATTACTAAATGGTTTTAGTTCATCTCACAGTAAAGAGCTGGGGCAGGGAGGATGACTTGATACACCTGATACAACCCTTGGGGGGGAAAAAAATCACAAAAATAATGCAGCATGACCTCCTGAGAGTGGGTTAGAAGGATGCTCTCTCCATAGAAATGATATGCTTGTGTATATCACTCTCGCACTCTGCCTCATCCCTAGAAGCAGCTGTGGAAATGACAGTCCCCTCCCAGGACAGCTTCCCACAGTGGTTGGCTCCCTGGGCACAAACACTGGGACTGGTGAAGGGCAGGGTCAGAGCAATAACCGACAAAGGTTCTCACTTAGGTAAGGACATGCAGCAGAGCCCACAGCTGTCCCACAGCCCCATCTGTGTTGCCTTGGTAACGGGATTGCAGGAGCTGGTTCTCCATTAGCTTTCACATCTTACCAGTAGGTGAAAGTTCTGCTTTATGCCGACACAAACTACTGCCCTGCCTGAAAGAGGTCATTTCCCTGCAGCAACTCAGAACACCTCTCTCCCTGCAGCTCCCCTGTCCCTACCCTGACCTCTTCCCCCCCCCCCCCCGTGACAAGAGTTGGTGGGATAGTGCTGTCTTGCCATGCCCCAGTGGCAGCTCCAGGGCAACTAAGCAGGTCAATACCCAGAGTCAGTTGCGTTTTTCTCATCTGTAAAATGGGGATAATTCTCAACCTACTTCAAAGAGTTCCTGCGGGATTAGATGAGATAACCCAGGTAGAGCCCTAGGCACAATGCCTGGCTCATCGAGAGGGTTCAATCAAGCCAACCATTTACTAGTATCACTGTCATTTTTGTCATCACTACCCATGCAATGTCATAAATAGCACAGGCCTCACAGGCCTAAAGCAGTTACTCGAAATAGTCAAACTCAGTGGGTTGAATTCACTCTGTGCTATTATTCACATTAAAACAAATGTTGCTTATTCATAGAAATGGGCAACAGGGACTAAAATCCAAAAATAAATCCCTTTTTAAATCTAACATTTGGCCAAAATTTTTAACTGACTTCTACGCCTCTCATTAGCCAGTTTTGTACCTAAATCTAGGTACACAGACTCACACAGTTTTCCCCCCCTTTAACCTGAGATAAAATGGGTTGCTTAGCATGACCTGGGTTACTCTTGCTGTTTCCTTCATTCTTGTCTTCACTCTGGGAGGGAGCTGGAGGAGAAGACCCAACCCAGCCAGGAGGAAGGGCTGATCCACAGACAGGCTCACAGGTCCTCCAGTATTAAGAGTCAGCCACCTGTCATGAAGTCACACGCTCTGACATGAGTCAGAGAAGACAACACAGGCCACAGCTCTCTGTGCCCAAGCACAAAACCAGCATCTGTAGAGGAGTGATCACATGGGTGCATGGTGATGGGTGGGTAGTGGCTCCCAAACCTGATGACATGTGGAGGCCCGGCTTAACGTTTGAAGTGTGCAGCTGTGGGTGCAAAGCTGATGGCGTGATTCACAAAACAAACAAAAACCTAATCTAGGTCACTCTTTAATGGGGCCCAGAATCGAGGAGATGTGCGACCCCACTCACTGGCACTTGTAGGAAGGAGACAAAGCGCATGCCTCCTTGTCGCCCAAGGTCTAACTCCCTCATTCTTCTACTGTTTCGATACTTGACCAATGTTCACTGTTTAGAAGTACTAGTACAACAATTAAGAGCTCTTCTGAATAAAGGTGCTAAGAAAATCGTCTTCTTAAGAAATAAAAATCACATCTATAAAAAGCAATGGTGATTGTTGTCTTGTTGTCAAAATACCATCTCGATGTTAAAAGAAATATGTACTTCTCCATTTTACTCTATCCAATCCTAGACATTTCCTCTGCCTCGCTTTCTCCTACCTCCTTAATATGCCACCAGTGGATTTCACATAACCCTCCTTACATTTTCTCCTTTGATGCTAAATGTATAAAGAGAACCGCAAAACTGCCATTCGCACATGTGTCAAACACAAGGCCCGCGGGCCAAATCCGTCCCGCCAGGCCTTGCAATGTGGCCCGCACCGCGCTGTCATCACTGCACTCTGCTGCGTTTCCATCACAATGACAGTTTATGACTGTTCAGTAAACCATTCGGCCCGAGATTTAGGCTGGATTTTAGATTTTGGCCCTTTCTCTGATTGAGTTCGACACCCCTACTCTAGAGTATTTTCTCAATTCTTTGAGATCTTGCTTTTGAGCTTGTTCTCAGTTTGGCTCAAATAATCTCTAAATTTTCAAATAATAAATAAATAAAATAAAAATTTTAAAAGCTCTGGTAAGAATTCTGTGACTAAAGTGGCTTGTAGCAACAATCCCATAAACAACAATGGGATTGGAGCATGAGGCTAGAGGATAGAGGGCAAAGGTCATCGCAGCCCTTTGGACGGCCCTGCACCTTAGTGTTACCTGGAGAGCCTTTGAAAAACACTGCTGGACAATGAAAATACCCATGTGATACTACCATGATGGGTGCATGTTATTACATAGATGTCCAAAGCCCTAGAATGGTACAACACCAAGAGTAAACTATGGTCTTTGAGTGACAACAATGGGTCAGTATAGGTTTTATCCATTGTAACAAAGGTATCACTCTGGTGCCAGATGTTAATAGTAGGGGCAAGAAGTACGTATGAAATTTCCGAACCTGCTTCTCAATTTTGCTGTGAACCTAAAACTTCTCTTTAAACATTAAGCCTTTAAAAAAATATGTCCAACAAGACCAATTAAATCAGAGACATATAGACTAATAGTAGGGCCTGGGCAGCACCATTTTCATTAAGCATCCTGGTAATTCTAATGTACACACAGCACTGAGAACCATGGTGCCTGTGATTTAGGGTCTAGGCATTTATTATTCAGTAGAGGCCCGGTGCATGAAAATTCATGCACTGAAGGGATGTCCTTCAGTCCAGCCTGCCCCCTTTCACAGTCTGGGAGCCCTCAGGAGCGAGAGGCGAGCCAGCGATCAAGGCAAGGCGATGCCCTATCACACCTCTGCTGCTGCCACTGCCGGTAGTGCAAGTCTTGGCCAGCCCTGATTACCTGAGCCTCAGGCAGCACTGGACAGGTGGGCAGCTGCCATCTGAGGCTTGCCTGCGCCTCAGGCCAGCCCTAGGCAGCTGGGGGGCTGAGGTTGGTTCCGGCCGCACAGTGAGCCTGCCACCTGCCGCCCTCCTCCCCACCCCCCCAATCCTCCCAGCTGGGCTGAAAGGACTGTGGGACTCCAGTGGAGCTGAGGGGACTGGGCACCATCATCTTGTGGCTATGGGCACCACCATCATTGTGATGGTCAATTTGCCTCTATTAGATTGGATAGTATCAATATGACTGTCCCCAGCTTTTGGTGCCAAGCAGCACTTTCGCCACGCCATTTGATGCTGGTGTCCTTTGGTCACTCTTTAAGTGGGAACATAATTTTTAAGTTAATCGTGGTGAGTTATAAATTCTAAGACAATGCACATGTTTTAGACAATGATAAAAGGCTACTCCTATGATCCCAATGTTAATAAGTCAACTAAAATATATCATTTTCATTATTTCCATAAAAGGAATATACTAAAGGCTGGCACAACCTAACATATTTGCATTACATTTATTTTTTCATAGAGACACTTAGGCTAATTCTATCACTAGCACCAATGATAAGCTCTGTATTTCTTGAACCAACAGATCCCCCAAAAGATGTTCTGAAATATTATCTACTTTTTTTCTAAGCTTTTCATTAGCTGACCTTCTGACTTTCCAAGCAATAGCAAATTATTGCAGACATTTGCATTATTGTAGAATTGACCATATTGTAAATCATAGCTTAGGAGGTTTGAGCCAAAGCTGGCCTCAGATCCACCAGACTATTACCAAATAGGTCTCTGTGCTCTGCAAGTAGTAAATCAACTGGTTAAGAATTATTGTGAAATGCACCATTTCATCGAGTAGTAGTATTTAGCGCTCTGCCTTTCCCTCTCTCTTCCATTCTCTCTAAAAATCAATGAAAGAAAAACCAAGATGGAAGCATAGGTAAACACCTGAAATTGCTGCCTCGCTCAATCACTTCAAAACTACAACTAAAAGACAAAACGGACATCATCCAGAACCACAGGAAGGCTGGCTGAGTGGAAATTATACAACTAGAAGGGAAGAGAAAAGCACACTGAAACTCAGAGGAGGTGCGAAAGTAAAGTGCAGAGGTACAGAGGCACACAAGCGAAAAGGGCTGGCAACTGAGTATGCGGTTGTCTTTTTCATCCAGGAGGAAGACACAAGCTCCTGACTGGTCTGAACTCCAGTTCCAGGTGAGGCTCTGGGGATCCAGACTCATATGGAGAGAAACTGGACTGTCTGGCTTCAGGCAGAACTCAAGGGCGGCTTTCTCTCAGAGATGCTTGCCGTGGCACAATGAGATCCAGGGGCCTCTTAGGGCAGGACTGAAGATCAGCCATAGCTGTTTGCTCCACACTGTGGATTCCCTGAGATTCCACCCCACCCCAGCTGTGTGCAGGAGCTTTTGCAAATGAATGGCCTGGCCCTTTGCAATCTAAAATTACCTAACAAACTGCAGCTGGGTCAGAGAGCCCCAGAACTTCCAAAATAAGGCCCAAGGCACCACACCAGCTTGCACTGCTTCACAGCTGGGCCTCATCTGGGCACCTCCAAACCCCAAACAAAGAAAAGGAATCTGCAGATTTCTCCATACCTCCTGCCTAGGGCCTCAGGCATAGGCTAAGTTAGCACCTCCTTGGAGATCCAAGAGCCAGTCAAACCAGTGGTCAGAATGTGACCATCCAGATTACAACTGCTCAGATCCATAAGGGACACATTCAAGAGGCAGACTCAGTGAGCACCAAAGCCCCACTGAAGCAAGTCTTGCCCAATAAGGGTGTCTCCAGCACAGAAGTTCTCCCATCGTAGACACAGCTGATCCTCACAGCCAATTGGCCTGGAGGTCAATTCCCCCTAATGATACCAACAACATTCAAGGCTTAACTACAACAACACTGTGCACACAGCCCACAAAGGGGTGCACCAAGAGTGTCCACCTCAGGTAACTGGGGAAGCTGAACCACTGAGCCCTATAGGACACCTAGCACACAAAGACACTCTATCAACACAGGGAAACAGTCAAAATGCAGAGACCAAAAAACAGGTCACAGATGACAGAAATGGAGGAAAGAAAACTACTGGATATAGAGTTCAAAACCATAATTATAAGGTTTTCAAGAATCTTCTAGAGACAGCAGATAAATTTAGAAAGAACCCTGAGGATATGAAAAAGGACAAACTAGAAATTAAGCATCAATGACTGAAATAAAGAATAATATACAAAGATCCAACAGCAGACTAGAGGATCGCAAGAATCAAATCAAAGATTTGAAATATAAAGAAACAAAACATATCCAACCAGAAAAGAAAAAAAGAATCCAAAAATATGAAGATAGTGTAAGGAGCCTCTGGGACAACTTCAAGTGTACCAACATCAGAATTATGGGGGTGCCAGAGAAGAGAGCAAGATATTAAAAACATATTTGAAGAAATAATGACTTCCCCCACCTAGTGAAAGAAATAAACTTACAAGTCCAGGAAGCACACAGAACCCCAAACAAAAGAAATCCAAAGAGGACCACACCAAGACACATCATAATTAAAATGCCAAGAGCAAAAGACAGAGATTCTTACAAGCAGCAAGAGGAAAACAGTTTGTTACCTACAAGGGAGCACCCATATGATTATCAGCTGATTTTTCAACAGAAACTATGCAGACCAGATGGGAATGGCAAGAAATATTCAAAGTGATGAACAGCAAGAACCTACAACCAAGATTACTCTACCTGGCAAAACTATCATTCAGAATTGAAGGTCAGATAAAGAGTTTCACAGATAAGGAAAAGCTAAAGGAGTTCATCACCACCAAACCAGTATTATATGAAATGCTGAAAAGTATTCTTTAAAAAGAGGAAGAAGAAAAAGGTAAAGATAAAAATTATGGACAAATGTATCAAGTGAATCTAAAAATCAAGTGAATAAAAAAATATGATGAACAGAATAAATTGGTGAATATAATAGAATCAGGGGCATAAAAAGGGAGTGGACTGACAATTCTCAGGGGAAAAGGGGTGTAGGAGGTGCACGAAGAGACTGGACAAAAATCGTACACCTATGGATGAGGACAGTGGTGGTGAGGGTGGGGGTAAGGGCAGAGGGTGGGGTGGGAACCAGGTGGAAGGGAGCTGGGGGAAGGGGAAGAACAACTGTAATAATATGAACAATAAAGTTTTATTTTTTAAAAAAAAGTCGTATTAAGAGCTGATGGTTTTGTTGCTTTAAGGGAAGTTTGCAAAAAATCGTGTAGCTGGTTGAGTGATGAGCACAGAATTACAGCCAAGAAACTAACCATGAAGTTCTGTTGACCCTGGAATGGGACTCCACCTATTAACTAAAGAGTTTTCCAAATATTCTCAAACTTCACCCTAGCTGGTTTGGCTCAGTCGGTAGAGCGCCAGCCTACAGATTGAAGGGTCTGAGTTCGATTCCAGTCTAGGGCACATGCCGGGCTGCAGGCCCAATCCCCAATAGGCAGTATGCGAGAGGCAGCTGGGGGGTATGCGAGAGGCAGATTCTCTCTCATCATTGATGTTTCTATCTCTCTCCCTCTTCCTTCCTCTCTAAAATCAATAAATATACACTTTAAAAAAAAGAATTTTCAAACTTCAATAAATATTTTAGGACTACCTTCTATAAATTAATGTGTGAGATAGATAGATAGATAAGACAGATAAAAGATAAATACATGATAGATAAGTACACACACAGATATAGATAGGGAAGGTATCCCATGAGAGGTACTATAAACCAGTGGTTCTCAATTAGGGAGCAATTTTGTCACCCAGGGGACACTGAGTAACATCTGGAGGGTGTTTTTTTTTTTTTTACTTTTATAACACGGTCTGGAGTGCTATTAACATCTAATGGGTTGAGGCCAGATATGCTGCTCAACATCCTGCCATCCACAGAAGAACCTCCCAAAAGCATTATCCAGCCCAAAATGTCAATTGTGCTGAGTTAAGAAACCTTGCTGTGGAGGTTATAAAGTTAAGGAAGCTACAATTCCTGTCCTCAAGGAACTAGCAATGTCAGAGAGAATTAATGCCACTATCTTTTTAAAAATATATATATTTTATTGATTTTTTACAGAGAGGAAGGGAGAGAGATAGAGAGTTAGAAACATCGATGAGAGAGAATCATCGATCATCCATCTCTTGCACACCCCCCACTGGGGATGTGCCCGCAACCAAGGCACATGCCCTTGACTGGAATCAAACCTGGGACCCTTCAATCCGCAGGCCAACACTCTATCCACTGAGCCAAACCGGTTTCAGCAAATGTCACTATCTTTATCATCAATAATAATGCACATTTATTGAGCACTTACTATGTGCCAAGCACTGCTTGGTGCTCTATGGATTACCTCATTGAATCTTCCCCACAATCCTATGGAGTGGGTATTATTATCCCATGGCACTGATGCTCAGGAATAATCTACCTATGGCCTCTCCATTTTCCTATATTATGATGATTAGGGTGGGGACAGTTGAGCTGGGAATTTAAAGTTGGGCTCTGCAACCCAACGGCTATTGGTTCAAATCCCAACTCAGCTATTGTAGAGCTGCAAGGCCTTGCACAAACCCAAGAAAGGTACCGAAGCAGCTCATAGAAGCGAGGTCACGGAGGAAAGGAAAACCAGTTACTTGAGGGAAGGTAACTTCTATCTGTGACTGGCTATGTGCAGTGCTGAGAAGGCAACTCTAAGCCTGAGCCCAGGGCAGCCTGGGTACTAAAGAGTATCCACAGCCAGGCCAGTCCACGGCCACCCCCACAAACAGCTCAGCCCACACTCACGAACAACTCTTCCTCCATCACTCGGTGGCTCAAGGGTGGTAATTAAATAGGAAACAACACAGATTTCAGAGGCCCTGGCTGGTTCATGCTCCAGGCTCGATGAGATGCAGTACAATAAGGATGCTAATAAAAGAACATGCAGCCTGCCCACACATTGCTTGCCTACTCCTCCTGGCCACATCTCGGATCCACAGCCAGTTATCCCCATGGAGAGAAAAGGCACTTCTGAGCAGCGCTGCATGCAGCCACCCACCCACACACAGCAGTGCTGTCTCTGTGAGCACGAAGACAAGTTTGGGTTTTCCTTTTTTTTCCAGCTTCTATTTTCTAGAAAAGTTTACTCAGAAATCGACATCTCTTGCTGATACACATCTGCTTTATAATTATAGAGACCCAAGGAGTATTAATAGAGGTAACGATATATGACACAGAGGGAAGGCTGAGCTCCATTGTTACTGCTGCAGCAGAAAGAATGTGTTTATTTTTCTAAATGTGTTAGATGTGACCTAAAAATTACTTTACATGGAACTTCAACATTTAAGTAAAAATGATAAAATGCAGTTTCCCCAATGTCTATAAATAATCCACATAACTCCAAAAACACCCTTAATAAAGCTATTAACAAAATACTTCATATCTAAAGAGTATACAATCTGTACTTCCATCCTAAAAGCCAGTACATATGTTAAGTACTTCCTAATCAACTACTGTAATGATTGAGATCATGATTATGTATCACACCTTCCTTTATTCCCTTAAGAAGAGGACCCCATGACTGCAGAAGATGCCACTAATTCACAGATCACACATATGCGTGAGCTACCACGAGTGGGTACTGGAGGCTAAAACAAGGGCCTCAAATTACTCAGCTGAGGGCCCTTCTTAATTGTGGCCAAAGGCACTAAAAATACATACCATTGCAAGATGTAACACGGGGTAAAAAATAAAAAACTCACCAGCATTCTGCTCCCAAAACATATTGGCTTTTAAGATTGGGCATTCTGAAATTCATAAACCCATTTTAACATATACAGTAGTGTCCATCATGAATACTTGGTAATATAAAAAATACTGCTGTTCTAAAGAGTGTCAGAGTCTAGCTGGCTTTGGAGTACCCCCTACCCAAACATAGACACACAATCAGCAGTGGTCTCCAGTTGAATTAGAGCATTTGCTTTGGAATGATTAGCACATAATTCAAGAATCAGTTATTAAAAATCATGTTATTAATAAAAGCATAGCATCTCATGGGATCTCTAATACAGTCCCCACCTCTAAGCTTTGCTGGTTAATTTCATTGATATACCTGCACCTGTTGTCTGGATGACTGCAGTAACCCAAGTTACTTCCCTGAATCTAACTCTTGTTGCCCTACTATTCATCACATAACATTATAGGGACCCTTTGTAAAATAAGAACCGGCTATTCCACATCCCTCCTGCAAAGGCTTCCTGTACATTGCAATTACAGGTGCTCTTTGACTTGTGACAGGATTACGCCCCAATAAACCCATCACTAAGTTGAAAATATCATTAAGTCAAAAATGCATTTAATACACCTAACCTACTGTACATCATAGCTTAGCCTAGCCTACTTTAAACATGCTCAGAGCAGTGTCCAAAAAAAACAATGGGAATTGGTTGTTTACCCCGTGACTGTATGGCTGACAGAGCTACGGTTCACTGATGCTACCCAGCATCATGAAAGAGGATTGTACCAGGAAAGACAAAAATGCAAGGTACAAGTTCTACTTCTGTCCCATTATAATGTGGAAAATCATAGGGGCCATCTGTAGAGCACAACCCAAACCTGAAGGCTCTACCTAACGAAATTCAAACCACATTCCCCGTGCATCCTGCAGCTCCAGCAGCCCAAGTCACTCCCAGTCATTCCCCATCTAGGTTCATATTTCTTCAGAGCCCCTACCGCCATCTGAAATTTTCTAATTTATGAGCTTATTTATCCTCTGTCATCCCCCAACAAAATGCTAGTTTCTTAGGGTCAAAAACCATTTTTGCCTTTTTCATAGTTAGGCCACAAGGCCTAGAACAATATATTTGTTGAGCAAATGAATGAATGAATGAATGATGTGCCAAGAACTTCTGTGCCCCAGGCCACCTCGTTCAAAGGTCATGGATGGACAAAGGAAAACAAACAGTGCCTTTCTTGCACGCTGGCATGAGCAATGTTGCTGGTCCTTGCCCAAGAGGTGCCTAGTATTAGGAACAGCAATGCCACAATTACATGCACACTCAAGCACCGTAAAGTGGAGGAAGTGCGTGATATCAGACTAGCATTTCCTCCTTCCCGGCACCGACTTTCAGACCCCACTTGAAACTGATCCTACCAGAAGCCTCAAGCATGTTTTACTGACACACCACAGACTCCATTCAGAATAAAAAACTGAATGGAGATATTACGACATCTGTCAAGCACCCCACATGGAGTCTGCTTCTCTCAATGGGCAGAAACCAGCAAGACGTCTTTATGAAGTGAAGCAGGAAAGACAAGACATCCGAAAGCACCCTTAGGCCCATCCTCACCCCTCAATAACAAACGTGAAATGAACACTCACCTGCTCCAGGTGCTAGCATTGTATGCTCTACATGTCCCCACAACAAACCTATCAAACAGATGCTATTATAACCCCCACTTACATATAAGGGAGCTGTGGCTGAGAGAAGTTAAATGCCTCGTTCATACAGCTAGCAAAGGTGGAGCTTAGATATGAGCTCTTATCTCTCTGACTCCAAAGCTGTGCTATAAAGCTCATTCAAAAAAATGAAGAGTGCTTGTATTAGCTCTACAGTTACACGCCGAAAAAGTTGGCCATCCTCTGCCACATCAAAGCACATGAAACTTAAGAAGCTTCACGCTGATCGATCACCACTTCCCTTATCTGTAAAACAATGGGTTGTTATTGGGATTAAATGAGGCTGCTTGTCATTTGCAATAGCACCTGGTACAGAGTGAATTCTTAGTAAAGCCAGCTCTTTCATCTTTATTATTTTTAGGCAACTCTGTAGGTTCTGCATAATCTAGTAAAGTCATGACCATTAGAAGCAGGGTCTAAATATTAGATCTGTTACTACCTACAAAACTTAAGAAAAATAACTTAACATTGCTGAGCCTTAGTTCCTCATCTGTAAAATGGGGCTATCAGCAGCTGACTCAGATTTACGGTGAGGACTTAATGAGATAATGCAAGTAAGGCACTCAGCATCGTTCTGGGCACACAGGAAGTACTCAATAGATGACAGCTTCCATTAACAGTTGAATAAACTGTGCAGAAGAAAATGGTATAATCCCTGGCCACTTTAGTCTAATTCAATTTGACAAATGTTCACTGAAGACCTGCCAGGGGCAAGGCACAGGGTAGAAAACACAGTCACTGTGAGCAGCTTGGCCAGACACAGGGGACAAGAAGGAATGAGGACTGAAAGGCAGGCTGGGTCTTGGCATAAACCAGGCTTGAATACCAAGGCCAGGAGTGGCCGTTAAATCTGTGTGACTGTGATTCTACTGAAGGTCTGAGCAGGAGAATGACATCATCTAACCTGTGATTTGGAAGAGTTCCATCTTCTGTGGAGGATGGGTTAGAGCCAGGAACACTGGAAGCTTAGGAATCCGCTAGGCTACTGCAATGGTCCAAGCAAAAGTGTCAATGGGGGAGGGGAGTGAGGACAGAAAGATGGGCATAGATACAAGTGTCACGTAGGGGTGTCGAACTCAATCAGAGAAGGGGCCAAAATCTAAAATCCAGCCTAAATCGCGGGCCGAATGGTTTACTGAACAGTCATAAACTGTCATTGTGATGGAAACGCAGCGGAGTGCAGTGATGACAGCACGGTGCGGGCCACATTGCAAGGCCTGGCGGGACGGATTTGGCCCGCGGGCCTTGTGTTTGACACATGTGCAGGCACAACAGATGGGATGGGGACAAGAGTTTCAGATTACTCTGTTTTCTTGTCTTAAATGAAATGAAGAAGCCAAAGCTAGCACCTAGTGGCTTACTGAGTGCGTCTGTGTTGGGAGGGAACAGAGGACAGAGCCGAGAACATACAGCTCCATTTAGTAGAATATCCTGGCTGGGAGGAAGGCCACAGGGCAAGGAATTGATTGAGCCGAAACTGGTTTGGCTCAGTGGATAGAGCGTTGGCCTGCGGACTGAAAGGTCCCAGGTTCGATTCCAGTCAAGGGCATGTGCCTTGGTTGCGGGCACATCCCCAGTCGTGGGGGACAGGGGGTGTGTGTGAAAGAGGCAGCTGATCTATGATTCTCTCTCATCAATGTTTCTAACTCTCTATCCCTCTCTCTTCCTCTCAATAAAAAATATATTAAAAAAGAAAGAAAAGAAACTGATTGAGCTCACCAAGGACAGGCTAAACAGAGTGCTTTAGGGAACAATGTGTACTTTAGGGCCTGGAATAGAAGACAGCAGCTACAAAAGAGTGTGAATGGCAGAGATTTAGAAGGAAAGCCAAGTTTGCAGAAGAAAATAGAAAATTTCAAGACGAGTGTGGCAATTAACGGTATCTTGCGGTGAGGTGGAAATCACTAGATTTGGGGTTGGTGGAAGCAGTAGCTTCTGAGACAGTCATTTCCGTAGGGGCACTGAGTGTAGACTATTCTCTGCTTGTCAGAGAAAAGAAGATGAGTGAGGTCAGGAGATAAGAGATAGAGAGAACGGAGAGAAATTCACTTAGGTAAAAGAAGGGTTGCCAAACTGGCACACAGCTTGAGAACATACAGCTCCATTTAGTCAATTACTGTCTTCTTAGGGGATCCGAGGCAACCGTGCAAATTAGCATGTGTAGGCCAGCAAAAACACACACACAAGAACACTTGACAGATCTTCCAGAGCCTAATTTTTGGGACTGGGCTAGGATGGTTTGGATCCTCTTCCCTGAAGGTATCTTTAAGACAAGTGAGAAGGCGGCAGAACGGCCCTGCCAGGCCTGCAAGGCAAGCACGCTCGGTCTAAATAGAGAACAGAATAAGGCAAGCAGAACAAGATGTGCTCGATTAAGAGAAGGAAGAACTGAATGATCAAGAATATAGAGAATGCAACACAACCGAGGGGAATGTTAGACATCTGGTCCAGATAATGGCAGAATGGAAACCATTCAGGACAACCGTAACCATGGGCAGGAGCCATTTACATTTTTCTAACCTCTTTGGGAAGTATAAGGTATGCATACCTTTATGTATCACAATAGATTCTGTCATTGTTGCTGACTAAAGAAAAAATAAAAACACAGATGAGACTCTGCAATAGGGATCAAGGCTGGATGTGGGAAGAAAAACCCTTTTTAAGAGAATATTCCCAAGTATTTCGGTAAAAAGGAAGTAGGACTGATTGGAGAGCTCAGGCTATCCTTCACTAAAATAAGCAATCCCAAGATAGATGGCAGGAGGCAGCTTGGAAGTATAAAATGCAGGTTTGAATAGACACGGATCATAGAGTCATCAACAAATGGAGAGCTGCAGCCATAAAAATGATTTGGATCGATTCACCAAATGCTTATTGAGCAACTTGTATATGAGCAGCCTGCAGATACGATGGAGAGCAAGGTCAGTGCAGCTCCCTGTCCTTGCCAACCTTAGACTCTAGCAAATAAGAATTCTCAGGGAAGAGTACATACGCATGTGTTGATGAACACACACACACACACACACACACACACACACACACACACACACACGGTAAGTATCTAAATGAGAAGAGGAAGAAATCAATCAGAAAAATCCTGGAACTAAACAGTCCACCTACTCAATAACCTCACAGAGATTGAAAACAAAGTCATTTAGCATTCAGATCACTTGTTAATTCTCACCTGACCCTGCTCCAAACCCATTGCTTGTCATCCTCCACATCGACAAGCATGTGAACTTAGGACCTCACACAAATTTCCCAATTTCTCCTGTCTGAGTCATTTACACTTGGCAGAAGAGCACAGTGGCTAAGAGACTCGGCAGTTGCACTGTCTGGGTTCAAGTCCCAGCTGAGCCACTTGGAGCCGTGTGGCCTTGGGCAAGTTGCTGACTCGCTCTGTGCCCAGGTTCCTCACATGTAAAATGGGGGTGATGATGGTACTTCCTTGTGGGCTGCTGTGCAGTCTAAATAAGCTGATCTGTATAAAGTGCTTAGAACAGAGCCTGGTACGGAGCTGGTACTCTGTAAGGATGAGCTGTTATCCCTCTGCCTACCTGAAATCCTGTCTACATCCCTCTCCACTCATCCAAATCACTGTCTCCTAAAAAGCCAAGCCAAATATTTCACCTTTCACCTTCCACCCTATAAATTCAGATTCAGCACACGTTTCGTGAGGGTTTGCCATGCCTGGCGCTCCAGTAAGAGCGGATGAATGAGACCCAGCCCTGCCCTGTGATCTCAGCCGATAAGGAAAAACGGACAGACATTCCAACGGTGGTCATCACTGTAATTTGGCAAGAACTGTGACTGGCATTACCTACTAAGTGTCCCGTCCTGGGCTGCCTGGCTCTCCTGCCTCTCCAATTTGTACCAAGATATTCTGCAGCAAAGGTGTTTGCTCGGTGTTCCCTGAATTGTTTCACACACATACACTTTCACTTGTACAACCTGATAGAAAGGAACTGTTCTGGGCCTGGGCCTTCTAATTCTATCCCCCATCCACTCCACCCCAACAACCATCCTCTACCTACAGGCATTTGGCAAATGCCTACTAATTTGTGGTTGGTTAGGACGTTTAAGCTTCTCTAGCAGAAAATCCGCAGGGCCTGGGAAGCTGGGTTTCTGGTCTGGTATGACTTTGGAGTTTTAATTATTGCTGAGCTCTTCCCATCACCACTTGACATGAACAGGACACTGTGCATATACAGAATAGAGTATCAGTAGTAACAAAAATAATAAAAGTGAACGTTTATTGAGACTTTTCCACGTGCCAGGTACTAGATCAAGTGTTTTAGATGCTTCACAGAATCCTCCCAACAGCCCTAAGAGGAGGTATTATCATCACCCCACTTTGCAGAGGAGGAAACTGACATGCAAGGAAGAGGCACCAGAAACTGGTTCTCTAAGGATCCGGGGAAGCAATATTGCAGCCATTCTTCATTCTCCCCAGTGTTTGGATGGTTCAGCTCTACCCAAAAGGAAAGGGGAAGCCCTGAGCCAAAGGGAAGAGTAAGCCCCTTCCTAAACAGACACGGCCTCCCACAGAGTCTAGCCCCACTGGGATCCTAATGCTCCTCTTCAATTCCCAACTTCTTTATCAGCATGCAACCGGCATATGCGAAACGAACACAGACTAGAAAGCCAACTGGCTTTTTCCTTCGCAAGGGGATACTGACGGTTTGCAGATGCACTGATCCAGCAAAAGCTCCAACAAGGCAGTGCCTCCAATCTTGGAGGACGGAGAAGGGTCCTAAAGAATTGGACCCGACTGACAGGGAAGGGAAGAGAGCTAGGACCCGCTCTATTTTGAAACCTTTAACACACTGATTTCCGTTAATACCCTACTATTGTGAAATCCAAGCAAATAGAAGCTCACAGGAACCACCAGGCATGCAGAGCTTGAGGACTTGGTTTGGGTTATTGTTGATTAAAAAGAAAAAGGGAATACTTACCCACTCTCCAGCACTAACCAACTTTGCCATAAATCCCACCTCAAAGACAACCCAACTAATTCTGTAGCCTCTCTCCTACTCCCTCCAACTCAAGCTGCAAGGAACTCCCACAGACAGAGAATGAAGACTCAGGCAGAGAATGCTGAAACTGAGAGCTGTATTAAACCTTAAAAGAATGATGTGCTCAGTGGCTGGCTGAGAAATAGTCTGGGGACCCGAAAAGGGATCCTAACAAACAGCCGCGACAATTAACATCATTGCACTGCCAGAGTCTCCGAGAAAATTCCTCATTCATTCAGCCCCACCTCGAACATTTCATTCAATTCACTGGCAGCAGACCTGGGGTCAATTTACCCAGCGCAGTAGAGCAACATCTGCAGTTTCCTCGGTGGTGTGAAGAGTGAGTAACAGCAGAGGTAATCAATGTGAGTAAATAAAAACCTGTGATGCTGGAAACAGCGAGGGGAGGAGGAGAAACACCACGAAGAAACACCAGGTCCCTGGTGGCGATGGTGGTACCCCCAGAAAATGCATCCCCCACCTCCAAATGAATTCTGTAAATATATATCAACAAACCTGCAGGGGATTCTAAGTAACTCCATCACTGAATCTCTTTTATTGAATTTCTAAATAATAACAACCCAATATGCCTAGGGTTGCCTATATCCAACAGGTGCAGTGAATTGCTAAAATGCTGTTATAGGTTTTACCTGTAGGGCTGCCCATGGCAGTATAGTCCGAAGGCAAGATCACGTTAAGAGACATAAGATGAAAGAAGAATCTTTCTGATTCCAACCCTGAATTGGTATGGAAAAGGCAATGAAGTTTCCCCAAAGACAAATGAGAAATACAGCCTTTTGTTTGCTTGGACTTTTCTTCTATTAAGAGGATCTTATTAAGCATTCTGATGGGGCATGAACAGAAGCTCATTCTATCCTAGAGATATAGTTTGAACTACCAAAGGTGAGATAGTTATCTTCAGATACAGTGAGCAATATAAACACAATCTGGCAAAAAGGATCACGGGTAAATTAAATCCGTCGAGGGCCTGGGCCTTAGCACTGAGATGCCCTGACAGAGCTCTCTTAACTGAGCTTTCGGTGAGAAACAGGAAGATGCAATTACGGTCTTCTTGAAAAATAAGCAATTAATCACATCCTGTTCAGATTCATTGCTGTGTGCCTAAGATCCCCCCTTCTTCCCCCTCTATTATTCTGCCTTTGACCCTAAAATCTAATTCCCTCGAGTCCTCTTTGGTTTTTCAGATCACTGATCAGCACCCTAAGCTGCTTCATTCTGACCTGGCCAGCCCACTACTGACCAGCACAGAGCTCTCCACACGCCTCCTTGCAGTCCCATTTGTGACCTTCAGTTTGCTGCATGTATCAAGGTTAAGCTGCTCAGGAACCATGCATCCTTCAGTATCGGGCCTCCACGTTTGCCCTGGCCCTGATTCCAGTACAAAACCTTGCAGCTCTGCTGGGCCGTTTCAGATCCATCTGAGGGCACATTCAACAGCTAGTTTGCTTTCTGCCTCTCCTCCCATCATCAGATCCCTTTGGGGGTTGCTGAGCAAATTTAGACAGAAAAGCACAGCCAATGCTTACCAAAATCCAACCCCAAATTTTAAACCCAGCACCCAGGCAGGGAGGAAAGAAGGACCACTTCAGTACCTTTCTAAATAAAAAATAAAAATCTGCCCCAAATTCAATCGCAGCCCTCAACTCTATCTCATGTCAAGTGCCCAATTCCCCACAATAGTCTGAAATCTTTTCAGGAACATTACTGTCAAAATAGCACCCAAGGGGAGGCACCATCCAAGAACCAACATGATATCCCTTCAAATTGATGTCTAAGCTACAAGCACAACAAATCAGGAATGAATGCTGCCAAGGAGAAAATCAAATTCTGCTCATCTCCTAAGTGGGCAGCAACTAACTGCCCAACATTACCCTGAGAGCCTCCAAGTGAGGAGCCAGGGCCGGTCCAAGAACTGCCTGGGAACTCCCACCTCTGAACACAGACTGTCATCAGATCAGGAGAACGAAGCGAGACACTGAGCTCCTGCATCCACTGAGGCTACTGCATTTTAGACAAATCCAGGAGGCGGAACCCAGACCCTCCTGTCCCAAGTGCCACGCTTATGCGTTTTTCATTAGCTTTTTAAAAAATGAAGAAAGACTTCTCATGTCGAGAGGTTTGCAGTTATAGTACACACTTCCATTTCCTAGTCTCCTGGTCTGTTTGGTTCTTCCCCTGCGAAGCCCGGTTCTGGGAATCAGTGACTCGCTGCATCACACTCCCTCCCTCCCGGTGGCTCATGGTAGCGGGGCTTTCTCTGCCTGCCAGCACTCTGCCAGCGCCCTGATCTCCAGCAGACTTCGAGCGGAGCCGAGCTCAGCTCTGTGAGAGCTCCGCGCAGCCACTTGAAGCTCTGACAGCTAAACCCATCAGGAACCCTGAGCCACAGCTCCTAGGTTTTTTGCAGTACAGCCAAGAGAGCAACCTCCATCTCCCCGCCTGAGAGATGGAGACCTAGGTGGACAGATACATAGATGGACAGCTCATCTTAGCCCTGCACATTTCTCCCTCCACCACAGATCTGCACTGCTAGCTGCCTCCCACTATCTCCTCCCTCTAAAGAAGACTGAAGACTAGGAAACTAACCCAAAGTACCCGATTGACAATTATGATGCTGCAGACAGGAAGAGGTACCTTAAACACAGCAAAATGAAAATATTAACAGTCAACCCCTCCCAAGCCCAAACAGGTAAATTGCGTTCCCAATGCAGGCTGGTTAACAGCTTCCCCCCACCACACTCCCGCCACCCGACCACCACCACCACCTTGGGGCTCTGTAGGTCTTGCATCAATGCAGGTCCCTTAGAAAGTCAAATTCTCACTTACTCAGATCTACCAAGAATCCCCAGTGCCTTGCTATATGAAAACCCCACAAACGGCAGTTCTTCGCCCGAGAAGCCTGAGGGGTTCAGCTGGCACGGAGAGGATGAAACCCACGAATTCTTCTCTGGTTCATCAAAATTGGAGGTGTCATCATCAGACTTGAGGGTGGGAACGAAGGGGGGAGGAGCTGGTTAAAGAAAAACAAGAAGAAGGTGGGGAGAGAGAGAAATTCAGCCAGATTGCACACTGTTGCGGAGAAAATCCTCCGACTCCCTCAGCGTTTGCGATGGCACTGCAGCGCCTGCTTTCAATCTAGCTCGCACAGGCAGCCCCTGCCTGGGCTCGGCTCTTACAGCAACAAGAGATTAACCCCTTCTCTGCCAACATGGCCACCCACCCGCAGACAGGCTGCCTTCCCTGCTGGGATAAACTGAAGGATAAACTCAAACAGGTCACTTGATGGAAAGAAAGCACTTGGGGAACTCATGTGAGCAAGCCACTCATTGCTGATATTTCCAGAGAGCTTATACAGAGCATCAGCGGGTGGTGCCAGCATGCCCGATGACCTAAACCTATTCATTTCCTCTCCCAGATAGGTCTGCATTATTAATATTTAGTGCTATTCGTTAAATAAGGTTGAAATAAGATGGGATTTCTATGTTTTGTGGATTAGCCGGAATGAGAGGGAGGAACAGGAAAGAGGATTTGGGAGGTATGTAACTCCTGTTAGGATAGCACTGCAGTCTAGCTCATTCATATCCAGATGAGTACACACGGAGCTCTTATTAATCACTTTTTTTTAGTTCGTTTTCCCTTCTCCCCAGCTCAAGCATGCCCTCCCCGCTCCGAATCCACCGCAGTTTAATCAGCATAATGAAACGCGAGCCAAATAAAGTTCTTCCCCATGATCTACAGCACCCCTGCGCTGGCGGATGCACCGAAGGACATCGGCGTCCTACCTCGTTAAGGCATGACTCCCGGCCAGGGGCATCTTACATCTTTCTCCGCTCGCTGCAGACCTACTCAACTCTCTCCAAGTCAGGGAGGAGGAAACTCATCCATCCGTCACCAGGAGGCTGCCCATGGCGGTGGGCTCCCGGGGGTGCAGCCGGCCAGAAGCGTTACCATGGCTGCAGGCTGTAGCGTCTGAGGCAGCCCGGCCCAGAGAGTTGGCGAGCTGGGCATCACATCCCCCGCAGTGCAGGCTTCATGCTCCCCACTCCGTGCGAGCTCTGGCTGTAACCCCACCTGGCCGCCTGCGTGGCAGGGGCCAATGCTGATCTGAGTGACAGGGCAGCATGAGTCACTGCCGGAGTTGGCTACAGCGCCCCCTAGGACAGTTGTCACAGCCCTTCACAGTCCAGACCTCTTGTTTAACTCCTTGTTTCCTGGACAAAGCCGTGGGCCAGATCTGAGCAGCATCTGTTTTCTATTTACAGACTCAAAAGATTCTGGCTGTTTCCAAAGTTCCCCAGTGACAACATCTGCAGCAGCACTGAGAAGTAAGTGGAACGGGGAAGGGATGTGGAGGGCGGAGGAGAGGAAGGGGGTCTGGCTAATCCCAGTTAGTGTAAAAGAGCATTCTCAGAGCTTCAGGTGCATTGAGATGAGGTGGGAGATTGAAAATGTAAAATGTGCACTGCCAGGAAATTATTTAACACCTCCAAGCTCTCAAGAGAATTTAAATGTTCTCTGTTAGTATCAGAATCTACTAGCTTAACACTTTAAAAATTAGCTGATGGGGGGGAAAATTACATTGAATGCTTCAGCCTACATCCCAGGCATACTTCCATCAACACAGCCTCAAATCCAATCTGATTTCAATTACCCAATATCTTTTTTTAAGCAAAAAAAAAAAAAAATTAATGAAACTACATCGCATAAGAATCAAAAAGAGTTTTCCATTCTAAAATAAGGAAACTCAGATAAAAACAAAAAATGTATGAAGAGAGATTTGCAGATGATAACAGGATGGAAGCATCGTGGTTATGGCACCTACTTTGGGATCTGACTAAGCGGATTCAAGCTTTACCACTTAACAGCTCTGTGACCTTGGGAAAATTACTTAACCTCTCTGAGTCTCACTTTCAATACAGAGATAACTTCCTCAAAGGGCAGCTGGGAGTTTTAAATGAGAAGAATCTGTATAAAGTGCCTGTACAGTTCTCAACACACATTAAGCACTCCATGAAGACTGCCTACTGTACTACTGTTTATGACAGATGAGATACATGTTTACAACAGATACTGCAGGTACTGAAGTCCAGTGAGATACAGCAGAATCTATGTTGAATATTCTTCTTTCCTGCACACGACACCGACATACTCATGCGGATATTTGTGCTAATCATTTAATTATATCATTTAATTCCTAACAGAGGTTTAATACCCTTTCCACTATATCCTAATCCAGCGGTGGCCAACCTTTTGGACCTCACAGACCACCAGTGGTCCATGGACCACCAGTTGGCAACCGCTGAACTAATCTATCTTAGGAGACTAAAATAGAATTTCACTTCTGAATGAAGAGTATGATTAATATAGGGGTAGAAGCCACCCTCTGTGAAATAATTATGATTTAGAAATTCCATACTATAAAATAAGAGTCCTCTTTAATAGCCCATCATGCTCAAAGGTAGCCCATCTGGTCAAAATTTTTAAAAAGAGCCAGATAACCTACAATAAAAAGAAGTCAACATAAAATATACCAGCTGATAACGGGTGAGATATTCAGAGGACAGATTAAAAGCCAGGGATGTAAGCCTCCAAACAGGCAGTCAACTGAGTGTAACAGGAAACTCTGAAAAGAGGCCCTAGCAATCACATGTGGGTGGGAAAAGGGCCTGAGAGGAGTGGGGAAACTGGAAACTGGAAGTGATGAGGATGCTCACCCTTGACCAGAGCCCTTTAGGGGGAAAGAAACTACACTGTAAACCTGGGTAGAGTGAATGGTGTGGGAACTATAAGGCAAGAAATGAACATCAATACTGGTCCAGGATCACAGAGTCCTTAGGATACCCACAGACACAAGTGGAGAATAACTTGTAGAGACACTCTCACAACCCAGGACACACACACACACACACACACACACACACACACACAAAATTAGTTTACAATAAAAAAGTAAAAACTATCAGCTACACATAACAAAGGAAAAAAAACCATCCAAACGATCATGATGGAGCATGAAGAGGTATAAGAAATGGGAAAATTTGCCCTTCAAAAACTGCAGATAAAAGAACAATCTAAAATGGACCATAAAAAATTAGTAATTTATTATCAGGTAAATGAGTAGAAATTCTAATAAAAGAACAAAATGCTTTGAAAAAAGGACCGAGCACATTTGAAAGGAAGCAAGTGAAACTTATAAAAATGAAAAGTATTAGTACTGAATTTAAAGCTAAACATTTATTGGATGCATTAAGTAAAAGATGAGACACAGCTGAAGAAGAAATTAGTGAACTGGCAGTTAGATCTAAAGACATCACACAGACTTACGCTTCCAAAGTGTAACATGTAGGCTGGCAACATCACCATCGCCAGGGAGTTAGCTAGAAATGCAGAACCCCAGGCCCTGCCCCTGCCCAGGGAATCAGAAGCTGCATTCTAACAAGATATGCAAGTGATTCACGAGCACGCTACAGTTGGGAACATCCTCCTAATGAATGCAACACAGAGAGACAGAGAAGACATGAGCGGTCAAAGGACAGAGAATAACAAGGTTCAATACACATCTAATTGCAACACCAGATAGAGTGAGCAGCAAACAATCAGAATCTAGATGCCGGATTTTAAAAGGATTATGGAAAACTTGGCCAAGTCTAAAGACCACCAAGTATATGACCACATCAATCTTAGGGAATTAATTCTCCTTTTTCTCGTACATTATGGATAATGGCCCTTATTTGATCCTAATAAATTGTAATATTTTTTGCTTTAAAAAAGGTAGTAAGCCCTGGCTGGATGACTCAGTCCCATACATCAGAAGGTTGTAGGTTTGATCCCTAGTCGAGCAGCATACAGAAAGCAACCAATCGATGTTTCTCTCTCACATCTCTCTCTCTCCCCTAGCCCACCTCTCTACCTCTCTCCAGCCCTCTCTTTCTAAAATCAATAAGCATGTCCTCAGGTGAGGATTTTTTAAAGTATTTATAGGTCATTGGATCTATATCTATGTTGATAGAGTCTGAGAATATAGCATTTTCTAGGAGCATAGTAGGTGCACAATAAATACTTACTGAACAGACATATAATTAAATGACTAGAAAATACCTCTTGCAATGAGAGCACGTAGCCTAATACAGACTATGAGGAAGTTACTTGATGTTTGAGTTAAATAAAGAGGCTTTAAGGCCTCTTTATTTAAGGTGGAGATTGTTCTGTCTGAAAAATATGTTAATGAGTGCCTATATTATTTTCTGATACAGTATTACAAAATCATCATCTCCCCCACCAACGCACCCACCACACTCAATAATGACAACTAAGAAACCACATATTAAGATCTATTTTTCACTGGCAAAAGCCACTAAGAAAAATATAGAAAAATATGCTTTCCTACATATTTTTAAATAAATCAGCCTTATGCTTGAGGTCACATCAGGGCACTTTCTCCTTGGTGGCAGGGGCTATCCAAATAAGTTCTGCAGGGTTGTTTTTTCCCGCCGGTTATATAAGATAGATGGCAAAACAAGGCTTTCAGAAACAAAGAGCTATTTTAAGAACTATAGTTAATCTCTTTCCTATAAATTCTCTTTTTTTTAAGTCCTGACATTCATTAGAAGCTTTGAGGGAGGAAAATGTATTGCCTTCAAAAGTATTCAAAACATAGCCCTGGCCAGTTTAGATAAGTGCTTAGAACACATGTGTCAAACACAAGGCCCGCGGGCCAAATCCGTCCCGCCAGGCCTTGCAATGTGGCCCACACCGCGCTGTCATCACTGCACTCCGCTGCGTTTCCATCACAATGACAGTTTATGACTGTTCAGTAAACCATTCGGCCCGAGATTTAGGCTGGATTTTAGATTTTGGCCCCTTCTCTGATTGAGTTCGACACCCCTAGCTTAGAATGTTGGCCCTTGAACTGAAGGGTCGTGGGTTCAATTCCAGTCCAGGGGACGTACCTGATTGCAAGCTCAATCTCCAGCCCTGGTTGGGGCATGTGCAGGAGGCAACCAATCAATTTGCCTCTTGCACATCAATGTTTCTTTCTCTCTGTCTCTCTCTCTCTCCCTTCCACTCTCTCTAAAATATCAATAAAAAAATATCCCTGAGTGAAGATTAATAAAAAAAACACACAAAAGACTTTCTAATTCTGTTGCTGTGTCCATCACCTGCTTTCCCCACAGGAACACCAGCTCCATGAGGAACGGACAGTGCTATCCTCCACGGCACACCTCACAGCTACAGCAGTACCTGGCTGTCCTTGTTCCATGTTTACTATCTGGTTTGAAGGAAGGAAGGAATAATAAGAGCCTTAGATGTGTGATAATTTCTTAGACCTAATGGGTTATTTCATGCAATATGCCACTTTAGGAGACCCAATTTAGTCATGAAGAATTGAGACATAAAATCTATATATATAAAGAGGTAACATGCAAATTAGCCAGGACACATTAAGGCATCATGACTGGCTCAGGAGGAGCTGCGGGCGCAGATGGGTGGGAGCCCCAGCGACCACGGGGAGGATGGGGCTGGCAGCGGGCCAGAGCGGACACACACTAGGGGGCCTCTGCGCATGAGCTGCAGAAGAAACACCTTTTCTGACCGCCCATTGGCTAAGCTCCCTGAACACCGCCACTCACGGCGATCTTGGTTCTTGGTAACTTGGGTAATAAGAATCCAAGAAGGCAGTCTAGGGTTTTTCCACCTCACTTCTGGAGGAAAAAGCAAAGCTCTGCTGCTGGAGGAGCTAAGGAACGTCATATCCTGCCCTAGCTGGTTTGGCTCAGTGGATAGAGCCTTGGCTTATGAACCGCAGGGTCCGGGTTCAATTCTGATCAAGGGCATGTACCTCGGTTGCAGGCTCCTCCCTGACCAGGGCCCAGGTCAGGGCTCTGCGGGAGGCAACCAATCGAAGTGTCCCTCTCACATGGATGTTTCTCTTTGTCTTTCCCTCTCTCTTCCCCACTCTCTAAAAATCAATGGAAACATATCCTCAGGTAAGAAAAGGAAGGAAGGAAGGGAGGGAGGGGAGGGGAGGGAAGGGGAGGGAAGGGGAGGGGAGGGGAGGGAAGGGGAGGGGAGGGAAGGGAAGGGAAGGGAAGGGAAGGGAAGGGAAGGGAAGGGAAGGGAAGGGAAGGGAAAGGAAGGGAAGGGAAGGGAAGGGAAGGGAGGTCAAAAGAAAGCTGTCATTTTTTCGTGGTGAAGGGACTGGAGTCCATGTTGAAAACCTTGGCGGCTGTGGCGGCCAGCAGTGGCAGCAGCAGCGGGGGTGATTGGGGTGGCGTCTTCCCCTGATCAGCCAATCACTTCCTGCAGAGGGCTCCAGGACTATGAGGGGGACAGACTGAGCTAAGGGTCAACCCCTCCCCCACCCTAGTACACGAATTTCATGCACTAGGCCTCTAGTATGTAAATAAAAACACCTGAGCCTAGATACAGCTCATAAAACTCCTATGACTTTTAATCATCACTGTGGGTCACATACATTGGTGCTGAGTTGTGTGTGGCAGAGGTAAAAGATGAATAACAGCCAACACAGTGTCATAAAGGACAATGGCACATAAATAAATATAATGAATCAGGACTGTACCTGAAACATAGTGGGCATTCAATAATATTAAACCAAAAAATTTGTAACTTTATTCTATCAACCATGATGTCCTACACCTTAAAAAGGCACTACTTAGCCCAGGCTGGATAGCTCAGTTGTTTAGAACATCACCCTGGTACACCCAGGTCATGGGTTCAATCCCCAGTCAAATCACATACAAGAATCAATCAATGAATGCATAAATAAGCTGAACAACAAATAAATGTTTCTCTCTCTCTCCTTCTCTCTCTCTCTCTCTCTCTGTTTCTCTCTCCCCTCCTCTCCCTACTTCTCTCTCTAAAATCAATCAATAAAAATTTAAAAAAAACAACAACTATTTAGCCTGGCCATGTGGCTCAGTGGTTGAGCGTCCATCTATGATCCAAGAAGTAACTGTTTGATTCCCCGTCGGGGCACATGTCCAGGTCCCGAGCTCAATTTCCAGTAAGGGACGTGCCAGAGGCAGCCGATCAATAATTCTTGATGTTTCTACTCTCTTTCCTTCCCCCTTCCTCTCTGAAATCAATAAAAATATATTTTTAAAAACACTACTTAACTAAGTATAATAGTTACTAAATTCAAACCTATAAGGAAGACTACAAAAAAAATAAGCTATCTTTCAGTTCCTTAAAATCTGAGAAGCCACTGGAATTGCACTTATCTGTGTTAAAAACACAGAACTGCAAAATAAATGGAAGGGGAGCAATTTCTATTGTTTAGAGGTCAGAATATAGGTGTGAAGAGTCAAGAATACATCAGTGGAGTGAGAGCAAGTTTTGAAGATGGGATACAGGAAGTTTTGTATCCCCCTGAAGGGAAGTGTCATGGAGGTGAATGAATCTCAAGAGTTGGTTTAAAGGTGTCTTCGTGGATGAAGTGTGGGGAAGAGTGCTACTTTAGATAAGCCACAGTGGCAGCCAAGAGGCTATGGGTAATGAGGCTGCACAGTATGTGAACGTGAAATCTTGGCTGCACCTCGAAAGGGGGGAATCCTGCATTAGACTGACAGGAGGGATTATGAGAGAGTGTCTTGGAGTGCTGTGTTGGTGTCAATTCCTGCGGCTGATATGATCGTTTCAGTAGTGATAGTGGGAAGAGGTCGACGCCAGAAACCTCTAAAGGACAAGTCTACAATATCAGCACGACAATTCTATCCAAAGGAAGTGATAACAGAAACAGACAGTGGGTTGCTACAGAGAGAAATGGCAAAATGTAACAACTGATGCGAGCACAATATTTGTTATCATTTTAAAAATACCAATGACCAGCTCTAATTCCAAGAGAAAAGGGTTACAATAGAAAGAGCAAGCTAACCCAATATCAGAGGTCTCATGAGAATGAACCAAGTCAGGGGAGAGGCTAAATAGAGCTCATTACTAAATTCACAGAAGTAGCAGAGCCCTTAAGAACAGGTTATATTCCTTACAGCCTCCAGGTGGGAGGCGATCAGATATAATTCATCCAAATGATAATTTGTATAAGTTATTCAAAAGGAAGGCAAATCATAACCAGCTTCCAATAGAGTTAAGTAAATTAAAAGTTTTCCCCCCCAGAAGAGTCATAAAAAGCCTGTAGGGCAATGTTGATTTGGCTGGTGGTTTTCACAAAGGAAACGAATAAGGAAGTTAGAGTTACTGGTGTCTGCTTTCACCAACCATCCCAGGGTGCTAGGGTCTGGCTGCCAGCTGCTGAGGAAAGCTCCTCCCTGGTGCCAGAGATCTCAGTGGGGTTGTGAGCTCTGTCTGAAACTCACCGTTCTCAAAAGCCATGTCCCAAAGGCTACTTAATAGCACGGTCTTGGGTAACAACTTATCCCACAGAATTATACCGTCAGAGATCCTTTCTCTCAATTCTGACACCACTTGAACCAGATTTCGAGCCTCCTGTTTTGCTTTGTTTTTCCCTTCCCTCTCAATCTAGCTGCTCAGGGCCCTGTGACACATCTACATAGGCTATAAAACACTGAAAAGATAGGCCTGTTCACACCGCAGCTGGGCTTTTCTCTGCCAAGTGGGGTCTGGATGGATCCAGTTTGGGACCCCGTGGAAGCCCCAGGCTTTATTTGAACAAAGCAAATGAGCTGGTTCATAGACTTCCACTCCCTAAAACCTGCTTGCCCTCAATCTCAACAACTGAATTCCGTACACCCAAGAGCACACTGGATTTGATTTATTCTCTGCTGCCCTCAAGACTCTGTAGTATCCTTCCCTCCAACATGTTCAAATTTTATTTTTAAATGTTTGCTATGAAAACTTTCACATGCTCAGTAGTAGTAAGTATTAATAATTCCCAAGTGCCCATCACCTTCTACTGATAGCAACTCTCAATCTCATTGCATCTCACCCACCCCTACCTTGTTTGCATGCTTATTGGTTATTAATGGCAAACCCAGAGATTCTGTCATTTTTCCCATTACTGCAGGAGATATCTCTAACCCAGGGTTTCTCAACTGTTTTGTTGTAGGGGCTGCCAGGTGTATTACAGGTTACCAGTATCCACAACCAAGACCCACTAATGCCATTAGTATCTCCAGTCGTGACAACCAGAAATGCTTCCAGATGTGTCTAAATGTCCCCTGAAGGGCAAAGCTCCCTCAGTTGAGAACCACTGGTTAATACAAAAGGACTTACACACACTTACACACACACACACACACACACACACACACACACACTACTGTCACACACCCAACAAAGTTAATAGCAACTCTAACATTCTCTAATACCATGTTTGTGTTAGACTTTCTCCAATTGCCCCAAAACTGTTTCTTTATGGTTGGTTAGTTTGAAGCAGGATCGAACCAAGGTTCATACACTGATTCAGTTGGTATACCACCTAATCTATACCAACCACTTAATGCAATTTATTGGTTTAAGAAACTGGATGGCATGTCCCAATAAAATCTCCCACATTCTGGACTTGGTTATATTCTTTGACTCGTTTAACATGTTTTCTGTCCTGCATGTCTCCTATAAACTGGCAGTTAAATCCAGGGCCTTCCATAGACTCATATTCAATTCTTTTGGCAAGAATACTCCCCAGGGTGTGCTGGGTACGTACTAGTGCCTGAGAGTAGAGGCACACATGTCTGCTTGTTTCCCTTCTTGTGATGCTGAGAAAGACCCAGTGGAAAGGGTTCCAATGATACCAGCCTGACCCCTCCACCATAAAGGTCCCTCCAATCTTTCCACTAATGGTCACTGATGACCACTGCCTGCAGCCATTACTTCATTAAGAGCTACAAAATGGTGGCTTTCCAACTGTGCCATTCCTTCTGCATTTATTACCACATCAATAATTTGGTTACCCTAGAAGGTAGTTCGAATAGGAAGGCAATGCTTGGGCCTTTCTCTGTTATTTAGGAACATTCAGAGTAATGAGTTGGAGGGTGGGGGCCCTCAGCCATCACCAGAAGTAACCAATAAGATTTCTTTTTCAGTTATTGGTGTGAACACATGAATTTTTATATAGTTGATGTCTTCACTGCAGTCTTTTCAATCCTCATATTGTCCCACCTTAGACCAGAGAAGCCCCTTTACTAGATATTCTTGCCAAAATAAGGTCAAATCAGAATCCATTTTAGTTTCTGGAGCTGCCTTTCAGTTTGCAGGGCCTGGTGGAGCAAATACAAAACCACCACCATCACCATCATCCCCTGCTGAGAAAGCAGAGACAAAGTGGGTATGTTCATCAAGTCAATACATGGAAGAAATTTTTTTTTTTAATGTAAGCCCATCTCCATAGCCGACTATTCTCCAAGATATGAGTGACTACATCCAACGGGCGTGTTGACAAGATGTGGAGAAACTAGATTTCTCATACATTGACAGTAGGAATATAAAATGGCACAACCGCTATTAAAAAAACTTCGGCACTTTCAAGCCAAAACCGGTTTGGCTCAGTGGATAAAGCGTCGGCCTGCAGACTCTTTATTGAAAGGTCCCAAGTTCAATTCCGGTCAAGGGCATGTACCTTGGTTGCAGGCACATTCCTAGTAGGGGGTGTGCAGGAGGCAGCTTATTAATGTTTCTCTCTCATCAATGTTTCTAGCTCTCTATCCATTTCTCTTCCTCTCTGGAAAAAAATCAATAAAATATAGTTTAAAAAACAAACAAAACTTTGGCACTTTCTTAAAAAGCTAAGCATACATATATAATCCAGCCATTCCACTCCTGGGCATTTGTCCAAGACAAATGAATACATATGTCCATAGATTTGTACACAAGCGTTCATAGAAGCTATATTGCAAATAGCCAAAAACTAGAAACAACCCAAATGTCTATCAGCAGATGAATGGATAAACAAATTGTGGTATATCCATACAATGAACTACTACTTAGCAATAAAAAGAAATGAAATAATGATACATCCTACAATGTGAATGAATCTCAGAATAATTATGTTGAATGAAAGAAGCCGGATAAAGTAAGTACATATTGTATGGCTTCATATAAAGTTTAGAAAATAAAGTTTAGAGTGACAGTGGCAGATCAATCATGGTCCGAGGGCAAGGGAAGGAGGGGGAGAGGTGGTAGAGAAGAGTTACAAAGGCCATGAAGATATGGTGGGGTGATGGACATGTGCATTATCTTTTTTTTTTTTTTAATATATTTTATGTATTTTTTACAGAGAGGAAGAGAGAGGGATAGAGAGTTAGAAACATCAATGAGAGAGAATCATCGATCAGCTGCCTCTTGCAAACCACCTACTGGGGATGTGCCCGCAACCAAGGTACATGCCTTTGACTGGAATCGAACCTGAGACCTTTTGGTCTGCAGGCCGAGGCTCTATCCACTGAGCCAAACCGGTTTCAGTGACATATGTATTATCTTGAGGGTGGTGATGGTTTCCCAAGGGTATACCAAACTTAAGTGCACACTTAGAATGCATGTACTTACTGTACGCCTATTCTTCCCCAGTGAAGCTGTCTCCGACCATTGGGAAGGGAGACTATTTTGTCCCCAATTCTCTCCTGGTCTAAGGAGCTTCCACCCAGACTCCTTCACCCCATGAGGTAGGCATGTAGAATGAACACATCTAGTCTCACTCCTCCCCCAGGGAAGGCGGCCTTGGACATTCAGGCTGTTTTAGTGGCCCATAGGGTTGCTGCAAAAACAAGAACCAGGCTTAGCACCTCCTGCTTTACTGCCTATGTCCAGATGCGGCAGGCTCTCACCCAAGTGACCAGGCTTGTCCTCTGTATTTCAAAGCCTCCCTGGCCATGAGGGAAGCCTCCCATTCTTCTCTGTTCAATATGGTGGGTGGACTGAACAGACTCTTACATCGAAGGTCACTGAGCACTTGCCTTGCCAAGAATGAAGTGGACATTTTCGTCCCTATCTGGCTACCAGTTCTCTGTGTGTGTGTCCTTTCTTAGTCAGAATTTTGAGGGACAGAAGGGTGGGTCTTAGAACCCGAAGTCATGAACCCAAAGTCAATCTATACCTTTCTTTTCTCTCAGCAGGGAGCAACAGACTTGGCCACACTTTTCTCTAAAGTGAGACACTGAAAATCATTGCCAAACCCTCAGTCATGAACAACCTAGACCTCTTAGTCTTTGTCCCAGGCTTTAATCTGACTCCTGCCAGCTGCCCTCTTTAATTCTGTCCAAACATCGCCCTCTGAATATGCACGTAAATGCAGGCACCACACTTCACAGAGCCGACTAGGAAGTTGGCTGCTGAATATAGTCCCAGATGTTTAATATAATGTTGAATCTTTGGCCAAATCATTTCCATGATTGCTTGGTTGTGGAAGGTTTTCTGGCAAGTGAGAATTTAAGGGCTATGGATTCCAATTTATGGGCTTTCTCTACAAACCTATTTCCTGTTCCCCATGTTCTCCCAAGAAAGGCACTAATTACCTCATTTAGAGTTGATTTGCTGAACTGGAATTTAGCATTGCATTGCTGGCTCACACTAAGAGGCACTACAAGAAGCATCATGGGGAAGGCCCAGGGCATGCGTTGGAGGAATATGGTCCACCATGTCACAGGGGTCTGTCTCATTTATGGGAAGTTCAAGGCTCCGCATTCAGAAAATCCAGTCTTTTCTGAGCAAACCTTCTGGGTCTCTTTCTCGTGGGACTGAGGCTCATGGGACTGTTCATAATACTTTCTGCTTTGGCCACCAAAAGGCTGAGAGCACCAAATCTATCTTCTAGCAAACTGACAGGAACTTGTTCATTTTTACCTTTGACCCTCATTTTATTTCCTTACTCTGATATTTCCGCCACCCAGATTTCTACACTTGTTTTGTTCCTTCTAATACTGCAATTATAGCTGAAATAAGCTTGTTTCAACTTATCTTGGAATAAAATGAAATATTACATATGTTTAACATCTGGATGTAGCTTCTAGAATGAAATCCCATCATTTTAATTCATAAGCATTTAGCTCTTTTTAGTCTATTTTCTCTTGTCAATGACTTACTCTCTAAAAAAAGAACAGCCCTCAAGAGGCACATCAATATCCACCTGAATATCCCATAAAACTATAAGAGCTACTGACATGTCTTCACTATTCCTTTTTTATGTTTTAACAGGTGGTCCAGTAAGTTGTGCTTCTGCCATCAAAACTATAGCACTCCCCCTCTTTCTACCCTCCTTATACTAGTCCCCCAAACAGCTCCTTTTCCTCCCTTCCTCCTGCCCCTGGAGTGATTGGGTGGGTGTCTGACAGGGAAATACATTTAAGGGGCCACCAAAGACTAACAGAGAAGTATATCTACCACCGTCCTCAAACTAGTTCACAAACAACACACGGCTAGAGCCTGTTCAAATGACAGGAGATCTTTAAAAGGCTCAACACACACACACACACACACACACACACATTGCACATGCCATTGAGAGAATGCTATCTGAAAAACAGCACTAAAATAAATAACTGAAATATTCATATTAAAACCATAAGGAGCTTTTCATTTGAGAAGAAAGCACTGCTCATTTGAAATCATAGAGTGGCAAATTTAAAGGATAAACACAGTAGGATTTTGCAAAGACTTTCCCCTCATTTATTCCAATGATGCGGGAAAATAACCTGACAATAAATACTCCTGAAGTCTCAGGAGGCAGTATAATGATGCTCTTAAGAGTACAGGCTGTGCTGTCGTTTATATTAACAGAAAATATTATGGAAAGTTATACAAAAATTTGGCAGTAGTGGTTCGCTTTAAGGAGAGGAACTGGAGGTGTGGTAGGGAGAAGATGTTTTTCATTGTATGACCTTCCTTGACACTGGAATGTTTTGCCAGGGACTATACAACTTTTCAAAAAAAATAAAAGCTAAGAGACCTTGGAGTCAGGGAGATCTGATTTGACTTCCGCCACTGCCAATGCCTTGCTCCGTGACCTTCACTAAGCAGCTTCTTCTCTTTAGGTCTTAGTATCCTCATCTGTACTGTGGGACTAATAATTGTACCTGCCTCACAGATTTGGGAGAAGTAAATGAAACAATAACATGCATAAAGTATTTTGCAGAGCCCTTAGCACATAGTAGGTACTCAATAAATGGCATAGCAGTATAATACATGCATACAAAAGTATTAATGATGAAAAGTTTAATCCATCCTTAATTAAAGGTAAATATAAAACGACAGTAAGCTGGGGTGTGGGAAAGCATAAAAATGCCTTTTTTTTTTTTTTACAACCATTTGCAACCATTACAGCAGGTGGAGATTAAGTTAAACCACCATCTTGAAATCATGAAGGATACAAAGCCCAGCTGAGGAAAAACTTTCAGTTCCTCAAAAGCAGTGCCTCATTTTTGGCATTTCTAAGCACTCCATCCACCCATCGAAGTTCTTAGCCTAAAAGTAGTTTCCCCTTAGCCTAAGCCCAGAGCACAAAACTAGGAAGACTCCACAGACATAAACAAGAAACTCAATTTTCTCCTCTTGCCAAGCTTCACAAACACTAATATGCACAGGAATCTGATTCCTGGGGATCTTTTTTAAATGTAGTTTCAGCTTAGCAGGTGGGGCGAGAGTCTCTGCAGCTCTAACAAGCTCACAGGTGATGCTGACGCTGCTGGTCCATGGTCCACACGCTGCACAGCAAGTCCCACTGACCCCAGATGCCAGCTCCCCTGCTTATCAGCCAACAGCAATCCTGAGGGATTCCGATTACTGTGATACCTTCTCCTGGTAACAACCGGTCGATTCTTTTAAGTCAATGATTCTGAACTGGGAGGAATGTGTCCCCAAGGGACACTAGGCAATATCTGGAGACATTTTGGTTGTCACAATTGCAGGGATGACTTCTATGGGCAAAGGCCAAAGGTGCTGCTAAACATGCTACAATTCACACACCAGCCCCCACAACAAAGAATTACCTGGTCCCAAATGTCAACAGTGTCCAGTTGAGAAGTCCTGTTCTAAATCAACAGAAACATGAAGTCCATTCAGTTCATCTCAAGACTATAAACCCCGATTTTAGAAGTAAGTCATTGATCCAACATGGATTGTCCTTTCCCAGGCTAAATCTGAGGTGTGGGAAGGGTAAGAGATTAGCAGAAAGAACAGAATGCAATACACAGAGAAGGGTCACTGGGTCATGGTCTACATTTTGTTTAAAATAAAGCATTGGTGGTTCAGTAAGCCAGAGGTGACCGACTAAGCATTTTAACAGAACCCATAGCTCTATCTAAGCAAAGGATCTAACACTTAGACTATAAGCTCCATGAAGGCAGGGTCATATCCAAATTTATTCACTTGTAGAACTAGTTAGATATTGTAGCACTTTGACATTCTAGGTACTCAAATATCTTGAGTCTTATACATCCAAAAATTACTGCAATCCCATATAATAAAAGGCTAATATGCAAGTTGACCAAACGGCAGAACGACCCAGTTGCTATGACGCACACTGACCATCAGGGGGCAGACGTTCAACCCAGGAGCTGCCCCCTAGTGGTCAGTGTGCTCTCACAGGGTGCTGCGCAGCCAGAAGCCAGGCTGGCAAGCGCAGCAGCAGTGGCAGGATCTTCTGTCTCCACAGCAGCACTAAGGATGTCCGACTGATGGCTCCCGGACTGCAAGAGGGCATAGGCCGGGCTGAGGGACTGCCCCCCAACCCTGAGTGCATGAATTTTGTGCACCAGGCCTCTAGTTACAAATATGCGTAAATAGACACAGAGATTAAACCATTTTTGTGTGACATGGTTTATGATATGTCATCATTACTAATCACAATTATTTCTGCTAGGGCATGCATGGTATTATAGAAAGAGCATGGGCTCTAGACCTCAACCCAAACCTGGCCCTTCTTACTCACTTGATATATGACCTGGGATAAGTTACCACAATGTCCACATCTGTGAAATGGGTATAAAAATCCTTACCTCTAACAGAATTGTTTTAAAGTAATATGGTGTGATATACTTAAATACCTAGTAGTTGACTCAGAATAGGTGCCATTTCTATTATACAGAGGGACTGGAGTAAAATACCCAATGGGTTAGTTACATCGTGCTTATTTCTACACACAATATGTAGAACTTCACCTACACTGATATCTGAATGCATAATAATCTGGCCACTCAGTGTATATCCTATATAATAAAAGACTAATATGCAAATTGTCCCCTCAACAAGGAGTTTGACCAGCACCTCCCCCTGGCCAGACTGGCTGGATCTCTTTTCCCCCTTCCCCGCCCCGCCCCCACAGCCATGCACGAATTCATGAACCGGGCCTCTGATATGTATATATATATATATATGTGTGTGTGTGTATATATATATATATATATATATATATACACACACACATTGAGTGGCCAGATTATTATGTGTTCAGAGACCATAATAATCTGGCCACTCAGTGTAGACTCCCTCTCTTCATTGATTTAAACCAAATGCTGTCATCCCTAAGGTTAAGGGAGCATCCACAGGATTATGACCTTGTGGTTTCACTATTCAGAGAGCAATTAATGATCATAAGCAAAGAGAGAGAAAGAGGGGGGGGGGGAGAGAGAGAGAGAGAGAGAGAGAGAGATAGAAAGAGAGAAGGGGGGACCTAACTGACGGGAATAACTCAGTATTCATCAGCAAGGGACCACCATAGGCACTCCTAGATCAAAACAAAATGTACTCTCAGCTAACAAATGTTAAGGACCTGAAAACTCAGATTAATTTTTCAAGGACTGTGCCTTCCTGAGAATGGTGAAAGAAAAGCAAATAAAAAAATAAAATAAAAAAAGCCCATGTCATAAGCAACAGACAATACAAGTTCTCCAGAGCAATAGCCACAGATGTTCCAGGGAATAATTCATAATCGATACTCCCATTATGCATTTCTCAATGTCAAGAGTTGGTTGTCTTGAATGAGAGGTGCAAGATATACTACTTGCTCTGATATCACCATGCCTTTGGGGGAATATGTTCTAGAAGGTGTAACTGAAGAGTGCACCAGACTGCTATGCTTCCCCACTGACAGGAGCAGGTGCACGATGCCAGGAAAGGCAGGTGCGACCCCAAAGGCATGAAAGAGGAGCTCGATTGGCTTCAGCTTTCCAGAGCCCAAAATCAGTGTGGGTACTCAACCAACACCTGAAACATCACCAGAACTGCATAGCCCAAGAAACATAGCACACTTAAGAAGCTCCAGACTAAAACTTGGAAAGCAGCCTTGAAATAATGATAATAATACTAAGCAGCTGAAAACCCAACCTTACATCTAATTATGTGAAGCTGGGGACGAAGCATCAGAGTAATGGGCACCTGGTGACCCATGAGTGTGGCAGTGACTCATCACAGAGGTTGCTTGCTGGGAGAATAAGCATTCCTGACTGGGTCAGAGTTCTGGTGGTGCCCATATCGCTCCCCAAGCGAAGGACCCGGGGGCACAGATCTCCATCTGACTTCAGTGTCAAAGCCAAAACTTGTCCAAGTTTCTCTCAGAAGCCATTCTCAACTCTGTCATTCATAAATTTGCCCAGACCCTTCTTAAACTACATTTATATATTCAGCCAAGATCACTTCTTGAGATAATGAGTTTTAGAAGATTACCTGCTGTGTTAAGCAGTACTTCCGTTAGTTACAACAATAAAAAAAAGAATTAGGGGTAAAAACAGCTGAGAGGTTAATGTTGCTTCCATCAAGAAACACTTTTATGTGTGGAAAGTGGACTATTCAACAGTTTGGAACCACAAGGCATTTAAGCAGCAACCATGAACTTGGGGAACTTGATGACTTCAAGTGTATTGTCTGACGGAAGTCAATTAACATGTGCTTATGAAAACAAGAGTTGGACAAAGGCATAATTTCTGTTAGAATTAGAACATAGCTCAAATCACATGGAGTCCAGCAATGTTTTCAATCACAAAGCTCTAAGCTGACTGCAAATATGCAGGGATCAGAGGGTGGTGAAAGTAAGAAAATCTGCCAGGAGACAGTGAAATGAATACCATGGCTCTCTGCATGGTCAGGGAGGCACGGGACCTCCAGGAAAGGGCACCACCCATCCTCAGTGGGCGGGAAGATGCCACCCATCGGCTGAGCTACATTAGTTGATCTGATTAGTCCCAGCAACTACAAATGCTCTAATTGCAAAATGGTACCCTGGATTCTATTCCTGAAAAAGAAAGAAAACATGACTGGGGACATTGATGAAATAAGCAGCAAGTCTAAAGTTTATTAATAGTAATGCACCAATACTAATCTTAGTTTTGACAAATGTGGCATTGTTATGTAAAATGTTAACATTAGGGAAACTGGGAGTAGGGTATTCGGGAACTTTCAGTACTAGCTTTGCAACCTTCCTATAAATTTAATACTATTCCAAAGTAAAAGGTTTATTAAAATTAAAGGAAAATTTTTGAAGCTACCATATTTTATGACTTTTGAGAGCCACTATACTGGAAGTTAGAAGTCAATAAAAACCAGCAAGTTTTAAGAACCAGGATTCTGGGCAAAGGGCCTGAAAAGACATTATTCTAAAGAAGACATACAAATGGCCAAGAGTTATATGGAAATGTGCTTAACGTCCTAATCATCAGGGAAATACAAACCAAAACCACCATGAAATATCACTTCATACCTGTTAGGATGGCCATTATAAAAAAGACAAGAGACAAGTATTGGCAAGGATTGAACACTGTTGTAAATTGGTACAGCCACTAAGGAAAACAGTATAGAGGTTGCTCAAGAAAGCTAAAACTAAAACTAAAACTACCATGAGACCCTGCCAGCCCTTTTTCAGTTATTCACCCACGGAAAATTAAGTCAGTACCTCAAAGAGGTATCTGTCTCCCATTTCATGGCAGCATTATTCCCAAGAGCAAAATATGGAAATAACCAGGTGTCCATATATATATATTAGCAACCTGGGTGAACTTGAGGGCATTGTGCTAAGGGAAATAAGACAGGCACAGAAAGAAAAAAGCTGCATGATCTCACTTCTGTGTGGAATCTAAAAAAGTCAAATACACAGAGGCCGAGAGTAGAACACTGGTTACCAGGGTGGGGAGGTGGAGAAAACAGGGAAATACTGGTCAAGGGATACAAAGTTGGAGTTATGTAGGATGAATAAGTCTAGAGATCTGATGTACAGAATTATTACAGTTAACAATACTATACTGAAGTCTGGAAATTTGCTAAGGGGGTGGATTTCAGGTACACCACAAAAAAAAAAAAGTGAAAAAATTAACTGTGAGGAGATAGATATGTTAATTAGCTTGACTACAGTAATCATTTCATCATGTATATGTATAGCAAATCATCATGTTGTATATCTTAAATATATACAATTTTTACTTTAAAAATAAATTTTAAAAAAAGAATTAGGATTTAGTTGGGTGAAGAGAATTTCCTTATACGAATGAGTTGGGGGGAGAAGGAGTGGGGACATGTGTTAAAAATAAGGAAAAACTAAGAGGGTACTGATTAGGATATGGAAAAATTAAGATAGCCACAGAAGGAATAATGAGTGCAATATGGCAGCAACAAGTGTGAAGATGAGCAAGACTATTAGTAGTCCATCACAAAGTCATCTCCCAAAGACAACCATGACCTTCAGAGATGGGCCTCATGATGGACAACATGGGCCACATTCTACACTGACATGTATTCTCCACGGGGCTATCTCATTTACAGAACAGTGGTTACACTTGTAAATCTAACAAACCTAAAACCTATAAACAGTCCAAAAGGAAAAGACTAGAACAAAATCTGAAAATTCTTTTTTTTTAATTAATATATTTTTACTGATTTTAGAAAGAACAGGAGAGGGAGAGATAGAAACATCAATGAGAGAGAATCACTAACCGGCTGCCTTCTGCATGCCCCTCACTGAGGATGGAGCCTGCAACCCGGGCATATGCCCTTCACTGGAATCGAACCCGGATCCCTTCAGTCTACAGGCCAACATTCTATCCACTGAGAATTCTGGCATAATACTGAAAAGTCAAGATTTACCAAAAAACAAAATAAGTTAATCACTATTCACTGACTTACTTGAATGGAGATATGTTCATAGACATAATCCGCAAATGCATGTATAAACCATTATCTGCTTATTCAAGAATCTATTGTTCCTATCTAATATGCAAATTGACCATCACTCCAAGACATAAGACGGCTGCCCCCATGTGGACACAAGATGGCCTGTGGGGGAGGGTAGTTTTGGGCAGTTAGGGGTGACCAGGGCAGCAGAGGAGGGCAGTTGGGAGAGACCCAGACCTGCAGGGGAGGGAAGTTGAGGGGAACCAGGCCAGCAGGGAGGGCAGTTAGGTGTGACTGGGCCAGCAGGGGAGGGCAGTTAGGAGCAATCAGGCTGGCCAGGGAACAGTTAGGCATCGATCAGGCTGGGAGGGGAGTGGTTAGGAGATGGTCAGGCTGGCAGACAGAAGCAGTTAGGGACAATCTGGCAGAGGCAGGCGAGCGGTTGAAAGCCAGCAATTCTGGATTGTGAGAAGGATGTTGGACATCCCTCAAGAGGTCCCAGATTAGAGTGGGTGCAGGCTGGGCTGAGGGACATCCCCCTCCCCATGCACAAATTTTGTGCACCAAGCCTAGAGTATATAAATATATATAAAAGGCTAATATGTAAAGTGTCCCCTCAGAAGTTCAAATGTGAGACCAGGAGTTTTATTACTCACTATGATGTGCACTGACCACCAGAGGAAGCATGGAATATGGAGGGCAAACAGCAGTGCCCCCGCTGAGGGAGTGAGGAAAGGAGGCAGGGAGGCAGGGAACCTGATCAGCCCTGGTCACTAGCCAGGTCAAAGACCCTACCTATCGGGCCTGTAGTATTAGAGATGAGAAGGCAAGGCAAGAAAAGAGTATTTGAATAGCAACTAAAAGAAATTGTATCATCTTTCTATTATAAAAGCAAAAAGGAAGACTGCACTGAAAATGTATCACTGATTAAAAGCTCAGAACCGAGGAGGGTTGGGGGTTAATATCTAAAGATTAGAAAAAAATAAAGCAATGTTGCTACCAGAAGGGAAAAATAGCCAAAAGATTTATGGAAGTGCAATCTACTTAAATATTTTGGCGGGAGGTTAGAAAAACCATAAACATGGCTTTCAACTGGACAATACTGGATCTTTTTTTTTTTTTTTTAATATATTTTATTGATTTTTTACAGAGAGGAAGGGAGAGGGATAAAGAGCTAGAAACATAGATGAGAGAGAAACATCGACCAGCTGCCTCCTGCATGCCCCCTACTGGGGATGTGCCCACAATCAATGTGCATGCCCTTGACCAGAATCGAACCTGGGACCTTTCAGTCCTCTGGCCAATGCTCTATCCATTGAGCCAAACCAGTTTCAGCGACAATATTGGATCTTAACCCAACACACTCCAGCTGAAGGTATAAGCGGTGATAAATACAACAGTTCCAATTAGAAACCTGTTTTTGTCACCTAGAGATGGCTTCCATTTCTCTACCTCCCTCATCAGCAAAAATAACACACACTCAAGCAGGCCAATGGCTTTCTTATTTGCTTATCTATGCTAATCACTGGGTCAGGTCACTAGAGCACATTCAATCAACAACACACCCAATTAAAAAACGGTTTTAAAAAATCACCAATTTGTAAAAAACCAAGCCTTTTTATTTTGTTGACAATAAATCAGATCTTTGTTTTTAATGAAGTTAGTTTGCATTAGTTCATTACAAAGTGATACATGAATAAATCCATTCTGTAGATTATAGATTTTACATGCTCGTGAGCAAACACAAAAATGTTAGAGGGAAGCAAATGAAAATGCGAGGCATTTATGGTTTTCATGCAGGCTTGGCCATTAGCAGAGCAACCTGGGCACTCAGCCTAATCTCGGAATCTTTTTTCTAACCTGTGAACGGAACACCAGGCCCACTTTTCCTCTGGAAGAAAACTCTATTGAAGCAAGTTGCCATCTTCAAACTCCATCTCTCTAACTTACTGAGGGATTATTTCTAAAGACCACATCAGCCCAGAGTTTGATAAGTGACCCAGTTCTGTGCAAACAACTTGAAAGCGGAATTTTACTCAGACAGCTGCACTATACCATCAGCCGTTTCTATCCGGAAGATAATTAAAGCCCTTATTGTTATAGTTTATAACAGCTTCTGTGGGCCACAATAATTTCAGATCGTTTTCACATGTTTCTTAATCCCAACCCTGAAGGAACCACAACTCTACTTACAGTTACGAATGTTATTCCAGTCGATTTTTGAGAAAAAAGGATGACAACAAAGGCCTTCAAACTTCAGTCTCTCTTTCTGGCCACACAACAAGCTTTGAATCAGATCCAGTAATTCACTGCTAACTTTGGGGTCATCTGGAAACTTCAAAAACCGCTATTCCAAAAAATAAAATAATTTCCTTAGCAAATTCAGCTTTCTATGGCCCAATATTAAGAAAGTACTTCTCCTATATGCAAGCTTCTTTTTCTTTTATTATAAAAGGAAGTTTTGTGCCCTCTTCTCTTTGAACCAAAGGCAAGCTCCCAAAATAAATGTCCTGTTCATAGAAACAGGCCTCGTTTCTTTGCAAGAGCTCAATACTTTTCATGACTTGACCCCTGCTCCTCTTCCATTTCATCTAGCGCCATTCCCCATCTCCCTCTTGGCTGTCCAACAATGATGAGCTATTTAAAGCTGCCCAAACAAATCATGCTGTTCTGTCTGCCTAGAAAACCCTGCCCACTCTGGGCCCTTCTTCCCTGCCTACTTTTCCCACCCTATCACTCCCTCCTGCACTCTCCCTCTGTATTCCGCTTTTGCACACACACACATGTATCCTGATTTCTGTGTGACGATGGAGGAAGAAGGCAGAGAACCTTCTCCCTGCTCATCACTGTAAATCTGGTACCTCAATGTAGTGAGTGCGATCTGCTCCTTGCTGAATGGTGGGCTGAAATGAGGGGAATAAATCAGCCCAAGAATCATCTAAGTGGAAACTTTAACTCAAGAGGAGACTCAAGAATAACAAATAACTATGCATGTTTTAAGCATATAAAATATGTATTATACATATAAAAATATGTATTAAGTATTCCAGAAAGATGAAATTGGGTGAGATACCAAAACCTGTTAAAACACTTCTCTTTTTCCTTTTGGTTGAAACTAAAACATTTATATTTGTCATATCTTTAAGAAATGGGCTTACTATAGTGAATAGTCAGTTATTAGAAAATAGTTTTAAATTCTACTTTATATACATTACTGTATTTGATTCATGCCCTCAATCACATTCAATAGCTAATAGTAATAAGAAGCCACATATAGCATGACATCAAGAGCATAGACTGCAAAGCCAGACTGACTGTGTTATTTTGGACAAGTTACTTAACTACTCTGTGCTTTTGTTTCCTTATCTGTTACAAAAAAATAATATCTATCTCACAGGGTTGTTGGAGAATTTGCCAAGTTAATAAACTATATTTCATCAATTCTAAGACTCACATTTATTCACATTTAACAACACTGAAATAAAAATGCATCTTATACTTAAATATCATAGATTAACTGGCTGCAGTTTTTCTTTTTTAATGGTACACAAAATAATGACATAAGCTTACAATTAATTACTGGCAGCTAACAGCCAATAGACTACAAGTAACAAAGTGTTTAGAACAGCTTTTGGCATAAAGTAAGTGCTATATAAGTATTTGCTATGTTATTAATCAGTATTACTGGCTTACATTACAAATGCTCATTCCACAATTTTTAACATTTCTTACTATTATTTCAAATCTAATAATAGCTCTTTACCTGGAAATTCATGATGTTATTAAAGGTCCTGGCCGAAGTTCCCTCAGTGAACGGAGACCTTCCATACACCATCTCATAAGCAATAACTCCCACTGACCACCAGTCACAGTCGAGGCTGTAGACACCTTTTCCATCCCCATTCATCACTGTCAATACTTCTGGGGCCATGTAATCTGGGGTCCCAATTGGGAGTTTGGCATTCACCTGGAAATCCATAAATAAAATAACACAATAAGCTTTCAATTATCCTCAAATATATTGTGAACAGCCACATTTCAGACACAAGCTGATCTGCCACTGATTACTCTTCTTCCAGGCACTTAAACCTTCTGTCAGGTGGCACACTGTCAGGAAATGCAAATGACTTACTAGTTTTTTTTAAGCACATAGTATAATCCAAAAGAAAAGGGCAAAGAGCTTTTGATATATAACCTTTGGTTACACAATGAGAGGGGAGTATATCCCTGAAGTGGAAGGTAGCTTTTCCGGTACACGTTATGGATATGACAGAACTTCTCTTACTTATGAAACAGCAAAGTGATAATAAATCCTAAAAATGAATCTATAAGATCAATCTACCCATTACTGAGACACTGGCAGCTAGTTGGCAACACAATATTACAAACATGTTATATGTCAATTTTAAATATTTGGAATCAACATTTTCACTTTGACCCATCCACCGGGCCAAAGATATGAAAATTTGCACAAGAGGTCAAATGTTACTGAGTTCACTTTCCTCATCCCAACTCCTCCTATTTCTTGTTCCCTCCACACTGTTCAGAAACCAGGGCCCTCCAATCCAATGGCCCAACCTTGGCAACAAAAGATTAGGACGATGTAGCATGTCTTTTTATAAAGCTAAATATTTTCCATTTAAAGAACTGTCCTTTCTGTTTCTGAGAATTTGTCCTTCTGGCTGTTTTGGTGTTTAAATGTCCTTTGTTTCTTGAAATGATGCTCATGACAGAAGTAGGCTTTCTGCCCTTCACCCACCCCTTTGGAGGCAACCTAATAAGTCAGCAACAGCCTTTTGGTCTTCAAAATTGTTTTGAAGTTTTATTGCACCATGAAATTTGAAGTCTAAGGATCACCTCTCTAACCTTCTTCCCCATAAACCAGAGAGGGCCTGGTGTTAATCGTATACTCTGTTGACCAGTTGTCCAATAACCCTACATCTAAAAAGGTTTCTCTCACATCAGCAGTTACATGGCACAAAAGAACTTTCTCCCCATTAAAGGATGTTAAGTGCCCCTCTGTGAGCCAAGAGATTTTATGGGTAAGGCCACATGTCTTTAATGCTGGGCTTTATATCAAGAAAGTAAATTAACTTCGATTGGGAATTGAGAGGAAAGCGAATGTTTAGAGGACTCTAGGAGGTCTCCTTTCCCCAGTGATGAAGACTCAAAGCTCTTCCAACTGTAAGTTTAATTTTGTCCATTCCTCTGACCCAGAGGCCCAATGTGATAGGAAATGGACTCATTTTCCATACTCGCCTCCTCGTGCCTCCCTGCCTCAGGCCCATCATGTTTTCCCAAACTGCAAACCAGAAAGCAGTGTGATGCTGTTACTCTTGACATTATGGTCATCAGGATCTCCACGGCAAATACCCATTTGGGAAAGCTACATGACCACACCCCCCAAGAAACCCCTGGACTTGTGTTGATGGACAAAAGTGAAGAGTGCCGGGACCGGTTTGGCTCAGTGGATGGAGCGTCGGCCTGCTGACTGAAGGGTTCCGGGTTCAATTCCGGGCAAGCGCATGTACCTTGGTTGCGGGCACATCCCCAGTATGGGGGGTGCAGGAGGCAGCTGATCGATGATTCTCTCTCATCGATGTTTCTAACTCTCTATCCCTCTTTCTTCCTCTCTGTGAAAAATCAATAAAATGTATATATTAAAAAAAAAAAAAAAAAAGAGGAAGCCTTGACGCTGGGAAGCCTGAGCCCAGACTTCTGTGTTTTAATGTGTGTGTACATGTTAATGAGCTCAACACAAGTTAGGATTAAATTGCAGGATTCTGGTAAATCCATCAATACTGACAATGAGGAATACCTCTTAAATATCAAAATAAGAAAATAAACACTATAATACTTTGATTTTCCCAGGTGTTAGTAAGGCCACTGTATCGTTGATTAAATGCTTACCCTTTATGCCTAATTATCTTGCAGAACATTAATACACAATCCTCAAATGTACATCATTTGCATATGTTAGGTTTTATTTTATCATCACACTAGGTTGTTTGACAATATTCAGTTTTCCCTGTTTGTACCTCACATGGCTTGGCTACTTGTCCACAACCAAAGAGTTGAAAGTCAAGTTGGAACTTGACTAGGTCATGTGTATCAGCATGATCCAGCAAAGGGTATATATTGCCAATGCCTCATTTTCAAACTCATTAGACTCATCAAAGAGAGTCAGCTAACTCCCCAAATAATGCCCATAACAGATATGTGATCATAGGCATCTGTCTCATCCATTTGTAAATTTTCTAAATTTTAAAGAAAAATACTCCTTTGCTTGCTTTTTGTATATGTCCTACTACAGTAATTAACAGACTTTTAATGGCCATTAATGATTACTAAGTTTCCATTAGCTATTGACCTCCAAGAATACTAAACTTGCTCGATATGTCACTTCACACATCTTGATAAAGTTTTTGCAAGATACTTTCATTCTCCTCTGGGGGCAATTCATGGCCAGCTAATGTGAGTGAGATATCAAAAAGGGAATCATGTACTATAAGTCCAGTCCAACACACCATCTGACCAGGCCCCCATTTTGTGAAGTTTCTTTCATTTTCATTATATTGATAAAGAAGAAAATTTACCAGTTCAGAAGGAGATGAGAAGAAAATTACTAAAAGAAGGGTCAGTCATATTTAGAGAAATAGAGGGTTTTAAAAAAAGAAAGAAAAGGATTAATCTAGCAGGTTCTTTTATAAGCAGAAAGAAGACAAGAAGAAGGTAAGAAAATCACTGTCTTCCTCTTCCCAAGCCCCTTCCCACAAAATGCTTACACTATATAAAACTGCTTCAACCTACCTTTCCCCATCTCACTGCCCAGGGTGTAAACATACACCTCTACAGAAACATACACCTCCAACATAAATCTAAAAAATGGCTATATCCTATGGGTTTCCAACTGATCAATGGGGCTGATTTATAATCTTTATAATCTTCTTACAATTTTTTTTCTGAGCTGACACAGATTAAAAATGTTAGCTGTTGACCATTCTTTGAGATTCTCTTTTTTAAAAATATATTTTATTGATTTTACACAGAGAGGAATTGAGAGGGATAGAGAGTTAGAAACGTCTATGAGAGAGAAACATCGACCAGCTGCCTCTTGCACACACACCCCCCCCCACTGGGGATGTGCCCGCAACCAAGGTACGTGCCATTGACTGGAATCGAACCTGGGACCTTTCAGTCCACAGGCCGACGCACAATCCACTGAGCCAAACCAGTTTCGGCCATTCTTTGAGATTCTAATAAATGAAGTGGTGACCTAAGTCACACAGCATGTCACTGGCACATCCTAAAACACCCAAATCTCCAGGCAGTAAGGTCCACCTGTACTTACTAAGAAAAATACTCCAAAGCAATATTCTAAGAAGCTTGAAATAAAGACAATGGAAGATAGAAAACACAACAGATTTAAGATTCACAAATATCCAAAACATATAAACAATATTTGTGAATAAAAAGGGATTAATTGACTTGGGATAACACAATAATTTCAGTCAATGTGGATTCGATTTTATATAGTGTATTTTGAGTACCAACATCATTTAGAACCAACTTAAGGGCTATAAAACATTATATTTAAACGTTTTTTTATTTGAGAAACATCCAAAATGTTATTTATGTAATCATTCGTTGATTCTTGTATGTGTCCTGACCAGAGGTCAAACCCACAAACTTGGTGTATCAGGACAACACTAACCAACTGAGCTACCTGGCCAGAACCATAAAATATTCTATTTAGTGGAAACACATTTCTAACCTACCTCCATTGATTTAAAAAAAAAAAAAAAAAAAAAAAAAAAAAAAAAAAATTAGCCAAAACCGGTTTGGCTCAGTGGATAGAGGGTCGGCCTGCAGACTGAAAGGTCCCAGGTTCGATTCCGGTCAAGGGCATGTACAGTGGTTGCGGGCACATCCCCAATAGGGGGTGTGCAAGAGGCAGCTGATCGATGTCTCTCTCTCATCGATGTTTCTAACTATCTATCCCTCTCTCCTTCCTCTCTGTAAAAAATCAATAAAATATATATTTTTAAAAAAGGAAAAAAAAATATAATTCTACTAGAGGTCCAGTGCACAAAATTTGTTCACTCGAGGGGTGTGGGGTCCCTCAGCTGGGCCTATGCCCTCTCACATTCGGGAGCTCTCGGGGGATGTCCGATGGACATTCTTAGTACTGCCATGAAGGTGGGAGACGCTCCCACCATCACGCTGCACTCACCAGCCATGAACCTGGCTCAGGGCTTCTAACAGCAGCGCTCCCCCTGTGGGAGCGCCCTGACCACCATGGGGCAGCCCCGGCATTGAGCATCTGCCCCCTAGTGGTCAGTGTGCATCATGGTGACTGGTTGTTCTGCCATTCAGTCAATTTGCACATTAGCCTTTTATTATACAGGAAGATATCCATACTTGATCTATCTAGTAGATTGCAAATACTTAGTCTTCTATAATAAAAGGGCCTTTGCACTTAAAACAATGCTAAAAACCTCTACTTCTCTGGTTGTCACATTCTCAGCCCTAAAAGTAGGACGTTCAGAGAAAACTGATCTATCTCCACAAGGAGGGGAGGTACAATACTCTTGTGTGTACAGGACTGAGAACCACATCTCCTTGACCAAAATAATCCAGGGGTAAACTCATTGAGCTGCAAATAAAAGGCAGTGCCTCTGGGAGGATCCCTGCCTGGAGTGAAGGTGCTACAATTAGAAGTGAAAAGGGTGGTTTGAAGCACTGAAAAACAGAAATCGGAAATGAATAGGAGTCCTGTCTCTGCCGCAAGGGGTCTGAAGAGAGTGACTCCAGATGCAGAAATAGGGCCTTCGTCCTGATTCCCATTTGTTTAGCAAGCAATGACACTGGATCTTAGCCTAGCATTCTAAGCAGATTTATTGCAAACACATTGTTGCTAGCTCTCATTAACTAGTTTTCAGATGCTTCTCAATGATTCTCAACCTGGGGTGATTTTGCCACTCAGCACATGTGGAAAACAGTATGGCATTTTCTCAAAAATTAAAATGCCTGGAGACATTTTTGGTTGGTTATTGCAACTGGAGGGGAAGGTACTATTGGCATCTACTTAGTGGATAGAGGCCAGGGATGCAGCTAAACATCGTGTACCACACAGTACAGCCCACAACAAAGGATTCTCCAGACCAAAATGTCAGTGGTGCTGACCTATGCTTCAATTATCAGATTATGTACCTATGGCCCAATTTATTTCTTAGATGCATAAGTTTTTGTTACAAATGCAATGTATAAGTTTTTTTATTCTTAGGTGGTAAGACTTTTGCTGTATTTAACTCTTTTTTCAGAACTTTATTCCACCATAAATTCAACACCTAAATTTTCATGCTTGTTTTGGACTTGCATATAATTTTAAAAACAAAATGTTTTGGTTCTGTAATCTAATTCTTAATGTAATGGTCAAGAGGAATAGATTATAAAACATAATTTGATATAAATGCCCACCTTTCCTTCAAGAAATTTGAGAAAGATAACTTTACATATTTCCCTTTACAGAAAGAACTTAACTCACAGCTGGGGGATTTTCAAAGAACAGCTTCTCTAACCTCTTAATTTGTGCACTTTTACTAAAATCAGTATTTTCTGGAGAAAGAATAAAAGGCCAAACTCATAAGGACTTATCTAGGTCACTGAGTGGTTCAATTGTGAAATGAGTCTTAAAACCTAAGTCGATTTTCTCTTAGACTTATCATTTGTTGCATAATTGACTTCCAAATTCACATTTTAATATGTATTAACTTTATTAGATTTTTAATCTTTTTTTTTTTTTTTTTTTTTTACTTTGTCATTTTTTCCTAACATATTCTCACTCTGGCTCTCAATAGCTGCCCTCTTGCCTTACTATTTAGCACATGAGATATATTTTAATTTTTACCACAGTTCCAGGACTCAGGATTAACATTTTGAGCACTTAGTTCTTAACGTCTAGGATATTTTGGTTCAATTGCTCTGATGATTAACTTTAATTGTGCTGCATGGAAAATAGAGGATTTGAAATAAAGAAGATTATGTTTCAACAAATATTTTAAGGTTAAAAAAAAAACCATAATGTAAAAGAAGACAGTCTCTACCAGGCAAAGAAAATGAAGGGAAAACAAAATAAATATTTTTCTCTCTTTTAAACCAAACTATAAGAATGTTCCTAGCCGAAACCAGTTTGGCTCAGTGGGTAGAGTATCGGCTTGCAAACTAAAAGGTCCCAGGTTCGATTCTGGTCAAGGGCATGTACCTTGGTTGCGGGCACAACCCCATTGGGGAATGTGCAGGAGGCAGCTGATCAATGTTTCTCTCTCATTGATGTTTCTAACTTTCTATCCCTCTCCCTTCCTCTCTGTGAAAAGTTAATTTTAAAAAAAAATTTTTTTTTAAAGAATGTTCCTAAAAATGTCTTGTAGGGTATGAACAAGTATTATACATAACAGGGCGCAAGGTCAAGTAAGTCTGGGAAAGAACTCTGGGTCCCCATCCCCACTCTCATCCCCCTTAAGAAGTCATTTCACATGCCGGCAGAAAAAGACTCCAAAATGTCACTCAGCTTTATCCCAGTATTTCCCCAACTTATTATAAGGATCACGGAATGTTTTTCAGTACAACCTCTATTAAGCTAACTTATTGCATTTTGTTACCATCTTATTTGAGTTCATTTTAGCAGCTGATCCAAAATCCACCAGCTTGATGTGTCCTGTCCGATCAATGAGAATATTTTCAGGCTTGAGGTCTCTGTAAGAAAATCAGGCCACAAATTAGTGTTGTCTTCTCCCTGCCAATCAGCAAGCATCTGCTCACCTAGGACCTTGATTCGGCCAAGAATCTTAGTGTCTGCTGTGGAAAACAGTATGGCATTTCCTCAGAAAATTAAAAACAAAACTCCCATTTGACCCAGTGAACCCACTTTTAGGAATAAACCCCAATAAATCAGAAACACCCATCAGAAAGGACATATACACCCCTATGTTCATAGCACAATTCACCATAGCTAAGATTTGGAAACAGCCTAAGTGCCCATCAGCAGATGAGTGGATTAAAAAACTGTTACATCTGCACAATGGAATACTACAATGCTGTAAAAAAGAAGGAACCCTTACCATTTAGAACAGTATGGATGGAACTGGAAAGCATTATGCTAAGCGAAATAAGCCAGTTGGAAAAAGGTAAATATCACATGAACTCATCATTTGTGGAATATAATAAACAACATAAACTGGTGAACAAAAATAGATCCAGAGACAGAAGTATAGAACAGACTGTCCAATCTGAGAAGGAAGGCAGAGGTGAGGGGGCAGTAAGAGATCGACTAAAGAACTTATATGCATGCATATAAGCATACCGTGGACACAAACAGTAGGAAGGTGAAGGCATGTGCTGGGAGGTGGGAACAGCTGGGGAGAAGTCAATGGGGGAAAAAGAGACATATGTAATAATTTAAACAAAAAAGAATTTAAATTTAAAAAAATCTTTGTGTCTGTATTCTGCTCTAAGACCTCCCTATTGATGGATATCTATACTAATAATAGAGGAATATGCAAATTGTCTGGGATACTGTCACAGTAACAGTAACGACCAAACAGCAGACTGTGTGGGGCAACCAGGCCAGCAAGAAGGGGTTAGTGAGGGACGACCACACAAATGAACAGCAGGCTGCGTGGGGCAACCAGGCAGGCTGGCAGGGGGGTTAGTTGAGGGCATCCAGGCCAGCAGGGGGGTGGGGACAGTTGGGGCGATCAGGTCAGCAGGCAGAAGCAGTTAGGGGTGATCAGGCTGGCAGAGGGGGCAGTTAAGGGTAATCAGGCAAGCAGGCAAGTGAGTAGTTAGGAGTCAGCTGTCCCAGATTGTGAGAGGGATGTCTGACTGCTAGTTTACAGAGGTTGAACATCCCCCAAGGGGTCCCAGATTGGAGAGGGTGCAGGCTGGGCTGAGGGGAACCCTCCCCTGTACACAAATTTTGTACACCAGACCTCTTGTAAATAATAAGCACACATTTTGCAAAATACATTGTTTTGAGGAGGAAGAGGAGGAGGACTCCTGTGATTCCTGGTCTAACCACATTCCATTCCCACAACATTCTCAGGTACATAAAACATCAAACTGTGAGGATGCACAGAAACACTTTTCAAGTGAGGATCGTGCGGAATACCTTTGTAAATTACTAACAGGTGAAGTCAGAAGTACAATTCCATGGTTCTGTTCTACATGGTATGACAGCTCCTTTTGCAAGTCAAACTCTGTCTTTCTACCATATAATGCAAAGAATCCCTCTAAGAGCTCCTGGTCTTAATTAACTACGTTCACACACCTAACTAGCAAACTTGAGAACATTACAATTCTAGGTCTATTTCACTGTTGAATGGGCAAGCTGAAATGTCTGCCATTTTGGAAAATTTAGTTTCAGCCAGTAATAGTTAAACTGGCTAAAAATTAGAAGAGTGTTATTTTGATGCCTAAATCATTAACCATTCATTCTACTGTTGGAACTCTTAGGTGATACAGATAAACTCTCAGTATTCACCAGAGAGTTCACTTACCGATGTACATATCCCATCAGATGAACGCTGTGAACAGCCAAAATCAGTTCAGCAAGGTAAAACTGAATCATGTTTTCATCCAATTGGTCTTCATATCTGTTCAAAAGTGACAGCAAGTCCCCTCCAGGCTGATATTCCATGACCTGTATAGAATGCCAAAGCTATTAATTCTTCATACACACACACACACACACAAAAAGGAAATGTCTCAATTAGATCCTCAAATCCTGCCTGACATGTTCTAATTACGATGTCTCCACAAAGTAATGAAGATGTGTGAGACATATTATAAGTCATGTAGAAAGAGGTCCCCGCCCTAAGGAAATGGCATCTGTTCCCCAAGAGAATCAATAAAATGAAAGGCTAGTACCAGACACCATGCACAATCTTTGCAAGGCAAGCTTGAAAAGTTGAATTAAGTCCTCCCACTCGCCCACCCACTGACACCGACAGGCATTCCCGAGGGTGAGTACAGAGCATCGATGGAAGTTCCTGGAGGACAACAAACCTCTTGCACCCCTTCTGCATTCCCTCAGCACCCAGCAGAACACAGCACGCATGCAATAAATGTGATACAATCTTTGCCTTTAACCGTCAGTCAGGGTGGAAGACAGTCTGACTCTCTATTAAATATTTAAATGTGAACATATACTCTTTGGTCTCATAATTCCACTTCTGACTATTTTACAGGAACATGTAATAGTTTGTAGATAGATAAACAGATCCACTGCAGCACTGTTTGTAACATAAAAGGAAAAAAACCTGGAAATCTCCCAAATACCCATCAGTAAGAAACTGCTAAAATGTGATCCAGCTAAACAGTGGGATAAGATACAGCTATGAAAACTGAATGAACTCGATCTATTCAAACTGCCATGGGAATCTGTCCACGGTAATACAGAGTGGCATCCTATGGAGGGTAAAGTACAGCTCCTTTGTTGTGAATTTTAAAACAACAAATAATTAATTTGTTAGTATATACATGGGGCGGGGGGGAGAGGGAGGGAAGAAAGGGGGAGTTAGTGCCCTGGCTGGTGTTTCTTAGTGGTTAGAGCATTGGCCCACACACCAAAGGGTTGAGGGTTCAATTTCCAGTCAAAGGCACATACCTGGGTTGTAGATTCAAGCCCTGGTCCTGGTCAGTCACATGCAGGAGGCAACCAATAAATGTATTTCTCTCACACTGATTTTTTTTTCCTCTCTCTCTTTCGAGCTCTCTCTTCCCGCCGCCCCCCCCCCCTCCTTTCCACCCTAAAAATCAATGGAAAAATATCCTTGGGTGAGGATTAACAAGACAAACAAAAAGATTTGATTAGCAAAAAACTTCGCCCACACCAGGAACCCTCTCAGCACAAAGCCTGGCACCAATAAGGTCCTCCACATCGTTCACATTGTTCACATCCTTTCCCTCAGTAAAGTGAATTTTCTCCATCCTCCTCCAAACTCCTGTTTGCTTTTAGTCCAGAATTAGAAGAAAGCTCTAGTCAAGTCAAACATGGAGCGTGGGCACATATCCCCAGAGGCCCCAGGCTAGTCAAGTAAAGGCTCTGCCCCACACCAAGCCAACCCCAGGCCAGAGGGCCCTGAAAGGAATCAGTGACTTGCGTGTCCTCCCGAAGGGCTCCACATCACCTGGGAGCCTCCTCCATTCACATGGCATCATACACATGGCAGATATTCAACCAGAGACTGGACAATTTGAAGAGTAAGGTTCCATTTGATTTGATCTATGAACTAACAAAATGTAGACTTCATGTCTCCCAAATTCACAGCAGACATAAGTTACTTGTCCCTGTGCTAAAAGATCCCACAGGAGCCACCTAGCTGCCTATGGCTCACCCACTCAACCCAACCTTGTTCTCTACAGGCTCTGATATGTGAGTGAATGAATGCTAATTTTGATGTCTGTTTTACATATACACTGAGTAGCCAGATTACTATGATCTCTGAATGCATAATAATCTGGCCACTCAGTGTATATCCTATATAATAAAAGGCTACTATGCAAATTGTCCCCTCAACCAGGAGTTCAACCAGCAGGCAGGCCAGTCAACCATCCCCCTCCCCCTGACCAGACTGGAATTCATGTACCAGACCTCTAATATATATATTAGAGGGCTCCTCAAACCTGCCTGCCCACCAGAATATATATATATATATTCTGGTGGGCAGGCAGGTTTGAGGAGCCCTCTAATATAAATACACACACACACACACATAAACACACATTCATCTCTCTCTCTCTCTCTCTCTCTCTCTCTCTCTCTCTCTCTCTCTCTCTCTCTCTCTCTGAATGGCCAGATTATTATGCAGTCAGAAATCATCATTATCTGGCCACTCAGTATATATTACCATCAAAAAGGTCTTAAACATCCCCCCAAAATTCACATAAAACACTAGTAGTCACACTTTTAGAATGAAAATGCCTTAAAATAAGCCCAAGCCAGTTTGGCTCAGTGGATAGAGCATCAGTCTGCGGACTGAAAGATTCCAGGTTCGATTCTGGTCAAAGGCACATACCTCGGTTGCAAGCTCAGTCCCCAGCCCTGGTCAGGGCAAGTGCAGGAAGCAACCAGTACAAGTTTCCCTCTTTATCTCTCCCCCTCCCTCCACTCTCTCTAAAAAAGATCAATGAAAAAATATCCTCGGGGAGGATTAACAACAACAAAAAGAGAATAAAAATTGACATTCCTAAAAAAAAGTCACAAACTAAGAGTCTTTAAGAGCAGCATCAACAGACACTATCAACAAACTAAGGCTAAAGTTACCATCCACGCTGTTCCAGACTGATCATTCACAGCACTTGGTTTTACTATCCAGTGGTGCCCAGTGAGATGTTGGTTCCCCCCATAATATGGTTTCTAACCTACTTAGACTGGTAAAACCTTTGGGCAGAGCTCCTCAAACCTGCCTGCCCACCAGAATCACTTGGATAAGTAAGCACTATTTTAAAATAGATAAAATATACTCATCCAAATAAATATGTGAGTGCCTACTATGTGCTAGGCACTGTTTTAGATACAGCTATCTTCATGGAGCTGGAATTCTAATGCAATGAAAAAAATTTCTTTTTAATTAAGCAGCATGAAAGGGTAAAGTATGTCTCTTCCCATCCTAACCATTCAGGATCTTGTTAAAAATGTGGGTTCCTGCCGAAGCCGGTTTGGCTCAGTGGATAGAGCGTCAGCCTGCGGACTGAAGGGTCCCAGGTTCGATTCCGGTCAAGGGCATGTACCTTGGTTGCAGGCACATCCCCAGTGGGGGGTGTGCAGGAAGCAGCTGATTGATGATTCTCTCTTATTGATGTTTCTAACTCTCTATCCCTCTCTCTTCCTCTCTGTAAAAGAATCAATAAAATATATTTTAAAAAATAAGTAAATAAAAATGTGGGTTCCAGGGACCAACTCAGACTTCATAGTCAAGCTCCGTGGGTGAGGCTCAGGGACTTGCATTTTAGGGCGCTACCAGGTGATTCTGATGCAGCCAGCCCAGCACTATGGTGGAGCACCGGGGGTCCCTACTCCAACCAGTTGAAAAGTTTCCACAGCAAAGGTGCCCTTGTACGAAACCTGGCCTCATACAACTATCGCTTCTGTTTTGTACATTTTTTTCCCAATGGCTACCTGGAGCCTTTCTGCAAATCAAGACAAGATTTAAATCAAGACACTGACTACAAAGGGCTGGAAAATAACCAGACTGTCAGCACTGAAGCTACAATCCCCCATCTTTGCAAGGACGAGAGCTGTCCCTGAACAGCTGCAGGTCACCCAAATGGCGAGTGCCAAGGCATGGTAATCAAAGGCCAGGAAGTGGGAGGAGGAAAGAGCCCTGCAGTGAAACAGCCCTAAATAGTGTGACAACCCTGCGGATGGCAGAGAAAGCACAGCAGCTGACAGACGAGCCAGGCTTGGAGCTATAATGGACTTGCTCTTTTAAAGCAAAGACATTCAGGCCAACAGAGACAGACCCTTCTGATGGCAGCCGCTATAGATGCTAATTAAAGGGAACGTCTTACATGCTTCTCTGTTGGTGTTTGCGTCCAAACTCCCAAGTACAAGGATGGCAATTCCCATCAGCTGTGTTACATTTGAAACCAAGAGTGAGTGTATCAGTAATGTGCACACACATACCTGCACACTTGCTTATACATGTATGCATATGTAATTATATGAATATTTAATAGTTCTTTAGTACTCTATTCCAATCTGCCTAGGGTGTCTTTAGAGGCACACTGCGCTGGCCATCACTTAGAAATATTGTAACATTGTCCTTGAAATGCCTGCATTATAATCAGCAAGACTGAAAGTGCCATGGAAACGCAACGATGCTATTGGCATCATTACCTACTATGCCAGTATTCCTGATTTTTGGTATGAGGGAGCAATGAAGGGGTCCTATAAGCAGAGGGGGCCCTGGCAGAGACCCTAAATTATTCTTGAAAGGCAAGATGACCAAGAGAAAAAGAAAGGAGGCCTTTTATTTCAGAAACTATGAATCCCAGCCTGATTCGTGCATGAATTGAAAAAATCCTCATTGAGATCTGAATCACACACAGTGTTGGCCAGAATCAGACAGCACACTCAAACTAGATAACAGAGGAGATGAATTAATGAAGGGACTATTTCCAAAGGCGTAGGTAGGGTTAAAGGAAATAAACATGGATGGTGAAACTCTTGTGGCTAGCTAACAGCAGAGGAGTGAGTAGGTACCATGCCTTGGCCTAAAAGAACCAGAAAAGGGGTCTCAGATGTGTATACTAATACTGAAGGAGTGGGAGGAAGTCGCAGGAACCAGATGCTAACTATAGCCATACCAACAGCTATAGGACCCTGGTTCTCAAAGTGGGGTCCAGCAGCAGCATCCTCACCTGGGAACTGATCACAAATTAAAATTATTGGGCCCCGCCCCAGACCTACTGAATTAGAAACGGAGGATGGTGCCAGGCAAACTGGGACAATGTAACTAAACAGTTACACCCAAAATGGTAAGACTCTAAATTCACTCACTTGAAATATGCCTTAAAGACCAGGATACAACACAACTATATGAAAGGCATGGAGAACTCAAAGAACCCCCCGAAGGGAACACACTCAGCAAGTGAATTGGGGTCCATGAGAGGTATTAATATCTGATTCCACCACTGAGAACATTAAAGCCGAAAAGGCCAATGACTCCGGACAGACCAGATCAGGAACAGCAATGAACAAAGACCTACATTCGAGGGAACAGCCTCCTTCTGATGGGCAGCTGTCTTCCAAAGCCTGCCTCCCGAGCAGCAGCTCGTGAACACGCTGGCGAGTTTTGAGACAAGCCTGAAAACTGGTAATCTTACCAGTGAGATCAAAACAGCACATGTCTTTGCTGTCAAAACTTCCGCAAGCTGCCACATTTCAGTAAAACAAACAATGAAGTTGTATTCGCTCTCTCCAGACTCCCAACGGCAGCACAGGCTGGTGATCATACAGGCCACGGGGTCGCTGCCTGGAAACAGCCCACCTCTAAATTTCTCCTTCACAGAAAGGAAGACTGTTTACGAAACCGCCTGGCTGTGCATTGAAAGAGAAATAGGAAGAATAGAGCAGTAATTCCAAGCAGGGCATGAGAACCAGGGTCATGTTAGAAGTGGTTTGGGATGCAACAATATAACATAATGACAGGATGGGAGGTGGTTCTAGGGAGCGTGGCTTACACCCACTGTTTTCATCTCTGTGGCAGACTACATAACTTGTCCCCCAGATCCATTCTTCCCTTCGTCCATTGTGGTAAGAATCTGAGCTGGATACAGGCCAGCAAGACAATACAGATGTGTAGTCATGTGACCAAGGTCTTGTCAGCAAAATGTGAGAGGAAACCATGTGCCCCACCTCTGGATCATCCTATGGAAAAGACATGTGGCTGCTCTGCCTTGCTCTCTTTCTGCTACCAGTTGGGGACAATAAAGGCATTAAATGGCCCCAGTTCAAGCACATCAATGAATACAACATCCTAAGGGATAAGGGAGTCACAGATGGAAGGAAACTGGGTTCCTGAAGTATCACTGCTGCTCCACCCGCATGGACTGTATTTTGGGGTCTCTTCGTTACAATGCCTTAGCCTATACCTTAACTACTACCTCCCCGTGTGCAACAGAGGGACATGGAGCATTGGGGACGCACAGAGGGAAGCTTATAGAAGGCCAGCAGGGAAAGAAAGTTCACTGGTTAGTTATAGGCTCAGTGCTAAGGCAGCCTGAAGAGATCCACAGTATGAAACACATCAATACAAAACTAGCAAGCTCTAAGAATTTACAAAGAATTTAGATGTAATTGTATTACAAGTGGTGAGTTGCAAAACAATGTTTCCTTTGTAAAGATCAGCTGCATCGTGGAAGGACACAGGCAAAGGCATCTGCTATTCAGAACTGAACAGATTTCATCATGATCCAGATTAACACAGCACTGTTTCCATGGGCCACCTGCCAGAATGCAGGACTAGCCTTGTTATACAGAACCAGATGTTACAACGAACTTGCTACAATTTTCTACATACCAGAAATTATAAGCCACATTCATTAGTATGTAACTACAAATGGAAAATTTTTAACCATCAAAATTCCGAAATGCCCAAGTTCAATTTCCTTGCACTGCACTCCAAATTTTGAAAATCCCATTGCGTCTATCTTAAATTATATACTTTAGCGTACATATTATTTCCATAACACAATAAGTAAATTTGTATACAAATCAAATTTCTGTGAAATCAGTGTTTTCATCCAATAAATATTTTTTAAGCATTTACATGGGGAAACTCTACTGAAACAAGGGAGACATAATCCCTCCCTCCCTTCCTGGAAGGAGTAGCCTGCTCAGAAAGAGGAAGTACAGGGGTGCAATGAGTCCAGTAAAGGGCCCGGCAGGAATTTCTAAAATGGTAAGTTATAGAACCCTATCTGGTTTGGCTCAGTGGAAAGAGCATCGGTCTACAAACTGAAGGGTCACAGGTTCAATTTCAGTCAAGGGCACATGCCTGGTTGCAGGCTCAATCCCCAGTAGGGGGCATTCAGGAGGCAGCCAATCAATGATTCGCTCTCATCATTGATGTTTCTATCTCTTGCTCCCTCTCTTTTCCTCTCTTAAATCAATAAAAATATTTTTTTAAAAATAATAAAAGATTTTTTTAAAAGATTAAGTTATATATGCCCAATCATTGGGTTGTGCACCTGAAACTATACTGTACCTCAACTCTTATTTAAAAAAAGTTTTAAGTTATTGAAGAAGAAGAAGAAGAAGAAGAAGAAGAAGAAGAGGAAGAGGAAGAAGAAGAAAAGAGGAAGAAGAAGAAGAAGAAGAAGAAGAAGAAGAAGAAGAAGAAGAAGAAGAAGAAGAAGAAGAAGAAGAAGAATTAGAATTAGAATTTCTAAAAGAAGTAGCATCTGGTCCAAGCCCAAAAGTTGAAATCAGAGTAAGCCAGAGGAACAAGGAAAAAGGGAACAGCATGGAGAAAGGTTAGAGGCAAATTCAAAGAACCAAAGAAGTGCAGGGTGACTGTCAAGGGAAAGGAAAGAAATAGTAAGCAACAAGGCTGGAGACATATGCAAAAAAAGGGCCATGTAAACCACGTGGAAAGGTCTGGACTTCATCCAGAGGGCAGCAGGGAGTCTTGAAGGGTTTTAACAGCAGGACAACTTGGCTGCACTGTGTGGAAGACCTGGGGGAAGGACAAGACAGATGGCAGGGAGATCACTAGGAGGTTAATGCAGTAATGCAGGCAAAAGATGGAGGCCGGAACGCACACGTAGAAGCAGGGCTGGAGAAGAGAGATAGCTCTGAGAAATATATCGGAGGTGGAATCCTATATCTTTTCATTAATGTAAATTGTATCATGAATTAAATGCATTTGCATTACCAATGATGTTCAACTACCAGGGGAGCTTACCATGATTTGCATGTTTCCCTAAACTTCAAAGGTTTGATGATCTCTAAGTGGTCAAACGGTATAATGGAATTTAGTACTTTATGATACCAAAGTAGATCTAGTCCCCTGATCCTGCGGCAGAACGCATTCCCAGGTTTCAGAAGGGTAAAATGTGCATATACTTTACATTATGTAACACCCAAGGGTAGGGCCTGAGATAGCACCCTGTAATAAAATACATTCATAATTTTGCAGCAAAATGGATGAATAGTCGCACTAAAGGGAATAAATAAGAGAGTTCAGCTCAGGTTTTGCTGGAGTTCAAGTCAGGCTTTGCTATCAAATAAGTAACAAAAGAACTTGAGGTTATTCAGAGCTCTGGGTGTTTCAGAATTGCAGATAAGGGACGGTGGATCTGTAATCTCACCTTGATTCCTATATTAAGTTTGGATTTTTTTATGAAAACTGTACCCTTAGCAAGCATTTTACTCCAAAGTACCAAAGTAATTGAGAAGACAATGCAGACAAGGAGATAATTACAAGATGCCATCAGTGATACTCAATGGAGCTACTAAAGAAGGGCATAAAGATGTTGCAACCAGGTATCAGTGTGCTGAGGCAACCAGAACTCCAGAAGCAGCTGTTTTGCAATCATTCCCATCTTGCACGTTAGCAGGTAGATAACCTGAGAAGATGGTCCTTAAGCTGAGGATGCAGATGCCAGGGACAAACCCCAGGGGGGAAGCCCACAGCTAGAAGACCCCAAAAAGGAAACCCCCTGCAGCCACAAGCCATCTTAGCAGAGGAACGGCAGGTATTCCCAATCCATGAGCTATTCCAAGAAGGCTATGTTCAAGCAGAAGTCCACACAGTTAAGTCCACAAATTAAAAAGAAAGGGTAGGTTTTTACCATTGTGACAAAGCCAACTGGTAAGGATGAAAATGGGAATACCAAAAGAGTTTAAAATTCTCAAAATGCCCAAATATTACTTCCTGAAGATATGTTTTAAAACTTGTTGAGCCATGAAAAAAAAAAAAAAAGACAATGGGCCGAAACCAGTTTGGCTCAGTGGATAGAGCATTGGTCTGCGGACTGAAAGGTCCCAGGTTCAATTCCAGTCAAGGGCATGTACATTGGTTGCGGGCACATCCCCAATGGGGGGTGTGCAAGAGGCAGCTGATCGATGTCTCTCTCTCATCGATGTTTCTAGCTCTCTATCCCTCTCTCCCTTCCTCTCTGTAAAAAAATCAATAAAATATATTAAATAAAAAATTTAAAAAAAGACAATGGTAACTCCTAGGTTCCCTCTGGTCATCCTCATTGGCCACCACAGACGACACCATTTCCCTGAAGCAACTAAGCAGTGACTGCCACCTGTGCCTGGACCACTAGTTGTCATGTAAGTTACACACAACACTCAGAATCTGTCATCGCCCTGCCAAAGCTGGCCTTGATAGTGTGACAGTCCTAAACAATGTGTAGTTTTAAGAAGCTGCAGCCGAAACCGGTTTGGCTCCGTGGAGAGAGCATCAGCCTGCGGACTGAAAGGTCCCAGGTTCGATTCCGGTCAAGGGCATGTACCTTGGTTGCAGGCACATCTCCAGTAGGGGGTGTGCAAGAGGCAGCTGATCGATGTTTCTCTCTCATCAATGTTTCTAACTATCCCTCTCTCTTCCTCTCTGTAAAAAATCAATAAAATATGTGGTGTTTTTTTTTTTTTAAAAAAAAAAAAGAAGAAACTGCATGAGATGGGATATCTAGAAGATGAGCTCTTCAACCCAAAGGAAGAGAAATATGAACTTACAGAGCAGTGCAAGGCAAACCAGAAAACTGTGGACTGAGCTTTTGCTAAAAATCAGTGCCTTTCCTAGTTCTAAGACTGCATGTATTGCCTTGAAAATAAAGCTTATCCTCACAAGCTGGTCTTCTAAATCATTTGCAGAATTCTAATTAAAATACCCAAAACAACAATAACAAACAAACAAACCCCTGCTGGTTTCAAGGGGATTTCTTTTCTGCAGGCTAATCAACAAGTCTGTTAATAGCCACAAACATAAGGGACTCTGTAAGATACAGACACCACAAGGCAATTGTTGCATTTGCAGCAAGCATCAGTGAACACATCATCAAGGTCATTTGTGAAGGTCAGGGCTCCATGCCCCAGTTCTCAAGGAAGAAAAGCTTCCCAGACATTATTCAAGGAAAAGAAGTTTCAGGCCATAAACAAGCAGATGTGGTGTTGATTTTGAAGGAGCATGAGGCTGGTGCAAGGCCAGTCTCCCAGCAGTCTGTGAGAATGTCCTCGTTTAGAAGGCTGGGTATAGAGTGGTGGGGGAAGGGGGATGAGGAGGCTTCTCTACTAGCATGGCTTCTCAACTAATATGAAGCCAAAGCAAATAAACTGTTTATTCCAGGTTGGAAATAAAGGCAGTCAAGTACCCAAAAAGAAGCCCCGTGAAATTTCAAGATAAATAGAAGCCCATCTCTCTCTTACATGAGCCTCTATAAAGTTTATATAGTCTTGTTTTAAGGACTAACTCAGAGACAAAACAAAAATTGTTTCTAGGATACACTTTTTTTCTTTTTTTTTTTACTTTAAGAATCTAAACCCCCAAGAACCTAAACAAGGCCCCAAAATGAATTTTAGCATTCTACAACTTATGTTACATGCACATCAGAAATACCTATGGCACCATTCAAAGAATGAAGCACATCTGTATGTACTAATCTGGAAAGATGTCCATGACAAATCGTGTAAAGGCAAAAAGCAAGGTGAAGAACAGAGCAGAGAGTAATATACCTTTTTTGTAAAATAAACTATATGTATGTGTTATAAATATAGACATAGAAATATTTTTCCCATGAGGCATAGTTAAGGGTCAGAGAGAACATGCATAATCATTAATATTTGTTCTACTAGAAAATGGACTAGAAAGGAAGAGCATTTTCCCTTCTATGTCATACAGTTCTTCAGTGATTGCATTTTCTTAATAATAATCATCAATTATCTCAATTTTAAAAAATTAAAACTTTTTGCCCCCCGGAAGAGGCTTAGTTGGTTAAGCATCATCCAAAAGGTTGCCAGTTCAATTCTCAGTCAAAGCACATACCAGGGTTTCAGGTTTGATCCCTTGTCAAGAAGTGTATGGAAGGTAACCAATGTTTATCTATCTATCTATCTCTAAGCATATTCTCAGATGAGGATTAAAAAAATTTTTTAATGATGTTAACTAGACTTGTTGTGATCACTTCACAATATATACAAATATAAAAATATTATACATCTGAAATATAGTTATTATATATCAATTATACCTCTATTAAAAAATTAAAGCAAGACTCTATTAAAGGTAATCCCAGTCTATTCCCAAATAAATGATTTCTCATTATTGACCTATAAGTCATAGCTACACTACCCAACAGTAAGTGGGGCTGTTTCTAAATGGGCTAGCCCTCAATCTTTAGGGTGAGAAGAACAGGAAGACACCTGAAAGTCAGAAAAGCAGGGGAGGGAAAGAGAGGTACCATGGACTGTCTGAGCAAGAACCACATCGGTTCTATGACTGACATCCGGTATCGGCGCACCGAGCTACTTCCAGATAGATGTAAATACTCACCAGATAAAGGTTATTTTTGTCCTGAAAGGCATACTGTAATTGGGGGATCCAAGGACTTGTGCTCTGAGATAATATGTTCCGTTCTTCCTCAAAAAATGAAACCTAGAGGAAAAAGAAATCTTTTAGACAATTATAATACAAAGCAAATGTGAGGAAGAGGAAAATGCCCTTTTCTTTCTCTTAAAGCCTAAATTGATGTCTCTAGTTTAAAAATAATAATAATAATTTAACCCAGCATCCCACAAATCTCATCCATTTTCTTACTTTGCTCACAATTTTTGCCAGATCCGTATATTATCTGACCAATTATTTACTTAGTGTCTTTCTTTAAAGTCAACTCACTTTCTTTAAATCTAAGTACTTTCTCTTTCTCTTCACCTTCCCTTCCTGAGCATCAGTGGTAGTAAGAGGCATGGTGGCCCAGAACAGGATACCAGGCGCAAGCAGGGTGAGGAGGGCTGCAAACACGTGTGGGTACAGTCCAATATATGGTATCAACAGCCATACAGGGTGAAGAAGGCACCCACATATAGGGAAGCTCTGAGCCTACCAAAGGGAAGGGCAGCACCAAAGACAGTAGATTACATGCATTCTAATGCATTTTTATTATATAGGTAATAAAACCTTAATATGCAAATTGTCCCCTTGACCAGAATTCATCTGGGAGTTCGACCACTTGACCAGGCACTATAACGTGCACTGACCACCAGCGGGCAGACGCTCCAACTGACTGGTTAGCTTGCTGCTGGTGCTGTGGGCTGGACTAGAAAGTGAGGTGTGATGTGAGAGCCATCAGGAAGCTCCCAGGGTTTGGCCCGAGCCCTGAGCAGAGACGGGAGCCAGGAGGGCTGTTTTATACGGAAAGGACTGTTGCAGGGCTGGAGTAGGCAAAGTAAAAGTACAAGGTCCTGAAAACTTGTACCAGAAAGTAAGACAGTACTCAAAGGTGGGGTATGTCAAAAGGACAAAAAGCCAATCTAAAGAGATTCTCATGGACCAACCTGGTGACAATTTAACTATAAAAATATATAATAAAAGTAATGGATCATAACTCTTTGACTTAAACATTTAAATGTAAGTCCGTACAGTATAAATGAGTGAGTTGAAAGTTTTATGAGGAATGCCTATTTTGATAGTTTGAAAGCACCTTCCTACAAGATACTTAGGTCAGTGTTTTTCAACCTTTTTTGGGCAAAGGCACACTTGTTTCATGAAAAAAATCACGAGGCACACCACCATTAGAAAATGTTAAAAAATTTAACTCTGTGCCTATATTGACTATATATAAAGTATAATTCTCTTGAATAGGAATCAAATAAACACAAAGAAAGTATTTTATAATTACTTTATTATGAAATATTAAGTAAACAAAATAGTGAAAAATTATAAAATTCTTGTCTTGTCTGCACCTACGGCACACCAGGCAACATCTCGCGGCACACTAGTGTGCCGCAGAACAGCGGTTGACAAACGCTGACTTAGGTAACTAGAGTGAAGCAGCTCAGCAGATACCAAAGTGAACATCATCATGAATGTGACCAAATGAAATTGAGAGCCACCTGCAGGATGCAATAAAAAGAACTGAGCATCTCAACTGTGATGTTCCTGCCAAAGACATCTAACCTGAACCCAAACATGAGAAAATCAGACAAATACAAATTTTACAAAATAACTGGCCTGTAGTCTTTAGAATTATCAAGGTCATGAAAGTCCAGGAAAAATTAAGGAATTATTCCAGATTGGAAAGACTAAAAAGACAGGACAACTAAAGGCCAGGTGTGGTCCTGGACTGGATCCTTTTGTCCCAAAAGACCGTGGAACCACTGGTGACACCTGAATGGGGGTCTGAGGATTAGACGGTAACAGTGTATCATTGTTCATTTAAAATGACCTCTTCCACTTCTCACGGAGCTCTGGCTGGCTGGACTGGCCGCTCCTAGGCGACAGGTCTTGTCTGCAGGACACTACCTCTCCCTACCTCCTCCCCTTCGGCATTTCTCTTCACTCATTCCTGGTGCTGGCGTCTCTCTTCTAATGCTCTTAAATTCCAAAGCCTCCGCATGGCTCAGCTAAGGACCCTGCTTTTCTTAAAGTCACCCTCTTGAGGAATGGATAGTCAACTTCAACATGTGTATGATTTTAGAGACCTCCCATCCATACCTCACAGAGTCATCACGAGTCATTCCCCGGGAGGAAGGCACGCTATCTGAACTGCAGTGTGGACCGCTGGATTACTCTGCCTTTGCATGTACTGTTTCCATTTACAAGGTAAGCATCTCGAGGTCGGGACTATATCTAATGCCTCTTCCCAAGGACCTAGAAACACTCCAAACACAACAGGTGTTCAGGAAGAGTTCACTGGGGATAGATGGTATGTAGGTGCTAGGAGGCCAGGTGAGCATCTTCCACAACCTGCAGACAATCTGCCGCACCCTGCATTGGTCCTTTCTGGGTAGTTGCTCACACTGCATTCCTAAACACGGGCTACATCCCCCTCGGACTCCAACAAGCAGCATCCTGTCCTCCGCTCTTCTTTGTCTGGAGGCCACACAAAGTCACTGAGGTCCTGAGACTCTGATTCCAACCTCCTCCTTCCAAAAGCCTAAATGATTGCCAGCTGTCTCAGAGATTAAACTGTCATTCCAAAAACTGGTTTAGGGGGAATGGGGAGTTATCATTTCTGTTTGGGATGTGAAAAAGTTCTAGAAATGGCTGTGGTTACACAACACTGCGAAGGCACTAATACCAATGAATTGATCTTTAAAATGGTTAAAACGATATATTTTATGTTATATCTATTTTGCCACAATAAAAGGTTCTTGAGGTTTCCCATCAGTTACTCCCTTCCCACCCAAATGTCCTCATTTCTTCCCATTCCCAGGTCTATTCTAAATCATTTTTAAAAAACTAAAAATACAAACCACATCTGCATACAGCAATCCTGTACTCAAGTCTCCAGAAAGTCACTCATGCTGCACCTGGCATATTCTCGTCACTTCTCTCTGCCCAGAACCCGCAGCAACAAACGTTCCCTGACTGCCCCTGGCTCACACCTCTCCTCACTCCATCGTTCAAGGACTTGCTAACTGCTCTCCCTCCTGCGACGCTTTAGCTGTTTCAGCTGGTAAGCGCCTGCTTTATATATTTGCATTTTTCCTCTGCTTTCCAAGGTTATTTTAATTTAAACCCTGAAACCAACAGCATGGAGCTTCTCTTCCTTGTGCAGGCTTCCCACGAGCCAGATACATTATCAGACACATGATGTGCACTCAAACGTCTGTAACTAATAAATTACTCTCTGAACAACAAGGCTGATGGCCATCTCTCCAGAAACACAGCAAAAGAATCAATATGTCTGGAGCATCAGGCTTGTTTAAAAGAAAGAAAAATACCATAGCCTTCTTACCTGCTCTCAAACAAGCAACTCTCTAGCCACATAAGGATTTTATTTCAACTCTTTAGAGGCGTGTTTTTTAAAATCAAATATACATGCCCATAGCACAAATATATAAAATGTGCACTAAAGCAAATGCTGACTCACCTCATAATATGCATATCTCTAAATCCCCAACTGACAGTCAGGAAAGACCTTAAACTTATTAATTAAAAGGCCAAGTTGGTTCTGAATAACACACACAACTATAAAAACATGATAAAGAAATCCAGGGGAGTTGTAAGCCTTCAAAATGAGTCAAGATCAGTTCAAGAAAAAGAGCTAAGGACATGAGAGACCTGTCTGCCCATGCAACTGCAACTAACTAATCACAGGAAAATGTGCTTGATCCCAGATGTCAATTCAGCAGATGAACAGCTCTGCAACGAACATTCTGGTACAGAGAGGGGAAAGGGTGTGATGCCAAAATGTTCCTACCTGCTCCTGGGCCAACACGGCCTTCTTCTTCATCACTTTCATGGCATAGACATCCCCGGTGGCTCTCTCTCTGACCACCTGCACTTCGGCAAAGTGTCCACAACCCACCAGGCTTCTCACTTCGAAGTCCTTCGCAGAAGGCTGGAGCTCCTGCAACTCAGTGATGGTGCTGGAATCTGCAAACATAGAAAAATGACTCCCAGGTAAATAAAGAGCTTCTAAGACCTGCATCTTTATGAAAGCCAAAAAAGAGAAAGTGTTCTTATGTCCTCCCTCACTGTCAAAGACATTTAGTCACTTCTCATCATCATGAATAATTATAAAATCAGCACAAAAGTGTTTTTATATTTTAAATTAAGGGCTCCAGAAATTCCAAAGCACAGTTTCCATGGCAGCTATAATTTGCATCCTGTAGACTTGGGAAATAGGGAAGGAGAACAGAACAAGCTTTCCTTCCTCCTCCCCAAGGCTGCAGGGCAGTGTTTGGTCAAAAATGCTTGTCTGCATTTAGGTCAATTTTACAATGGATGCAAGCATCCTGACTCCCATCTCAACCAATGCTGTAGTTTCTGGAACAAACTTACATGCCACAGTTCTGAAAGGGTTGCAGCTGTCTTTTTCTTAATGTATGGTCTTACTCCTTTTCCTAGTACAGTGGTCGGCAAACTCATTAGTCAACAGAGCCAAATATCAACAGTACAACTATTGAAATTTTTTTAAAATATATTTTATTGATTTTTTTACAGAGAGGAAGGGAGAGGGATAGAGAGTTAGAAACATCGATCAGAGAGAGTCATCAATCAGCTGCCTCTTGCACCTCCCTACTGGGGGGATGTGCCCGCAACCAAGGTACATGCCCTTGACCAGAATCGAACCCAGGACCCTTCAGTCCGCAGGCTGACGCACTATCCACTGAGCCAAACAGATTTCGGCTGAAATTTCTTTTGAGAGCCAAATGTTTTAAATTTAAACTTCTCCAAAATAGACTCGCCCAGGTCATGATATTTTGTGGAAAAGCCACACTCAAGGGACCAAAGAGCCACATGTGGCTTGAGAGCCGCAGTTTGCTGACCACTGTCCTAGTACAAACTGTTGGTGTCTCAGTTTGCTTTGGACGGCTATAACAAATACCATAGACATTTGTTTAAACAACAGGCATTTATTTCTCATCATGCTGAAGGCTGGGAAATCCAAGATCAAGGTGCTGGCATATTCAGTTCCCGGTGGGGCCCAATTCCCGGCTTATAGGCAACCACCTCTTCACTCCGTCCTCACATGACAAAGAGAAAGGCAGTTTTAGTCTCTTTCTCTTCTTATAAGAGCACTAGTCCCTTCTTGGAATCCCCATCCTTGTGATCTCAATCTAAGTACCTCTAAAGGCCTCACCTCCAAATACCATCCCATTGAGGGACACAGGCTCAACACAGTAAACTGGGCGGGACATAAACGTTCAGTCAGAGATCTTTGATGTATGAATATGGACTAAATAAATGAATGGCAGGTTTCTAACATACTTTTTTTTAAACACTGAAAGAACACTAGGCTGGAGCATCTCTGAATATGCAGCAACTCTAATGACCTGCAAGAACGGAGGGTAGCAGCTGTGACAGACTGAAAAATTAATTCAGTTCTGCACATTATAAGGAAACTGCACCGTATACAGGGGTACACTCCAAAGGAAGACAAGGAAAACACATCATCAAAATTACCCTGGAGAATCCCTCAGACAGTGCCACCTTGAAGACCAAGAGGCTATCTTGCAATCCCAGAGGGACACTGGAGTCCTCTGGGCACGGCAACAGATCACCATTTCTGTAGGTTGGCCATGAACAAAATTGGAAGATAGATTTCTAGAGTTACGTTCAGCTCAGCAGATTGTTCAGACCATGACAGAACCAAGTCCAACAAAAAGAAAAGCCATTTCATACCCACATTCACAGAGTGGCATATTGATGAATTAGCCAATGCAGTTGTAACTGCTATCACCCACCCCCTTTCTTTGTTGCATGGCTGGAATTTAATTTCTTTGTATCAAAGGCACTTATGATGAACTCTGTTGCACTAAGTGTTTACCCACCACAGACCCACCTCTCACATTAGCCAGTCATCCTGAAAACACCTTCCTTCCAGCCCTTGGGGAATCAGGCCAGAGTGGAAGGTAGATCCCCATGAATTCATCATGACCATTGTAAAAATAAAAATATAAAAATAAAAAATCTAGAGTGCCTCCACAGAGAAATCACTGAAGAAGCAAAATTGAAAGCTGAACGGCATTTTCCTTTTACCCTGACATCACAGTGCCAGCCCCATCTTTCTTCCCTGTCCCTTTCCAAGTTTCTTTCAGATCAAGCGTTTGAGTTCTGAATTATAATTTCCCAAATACGCTGGCTTGCAACTCTCTGGGCTGAACCCGATTTCATTACTGCTCCCACACAAGGCCAATCTCTCCTGATTCTCTGTTAGGCCTTGAGCCCACAATTTGCTTACAGCCTTTGTCCAACTTATTAATTTTGGGTCTGTCACTGCCAACTACCAGACATCTCAATCACACAAGCAGGCAAACTGCTTACAGGCAAAACCACCATGATACTCTCAGAATTCTAAAAAATCATTCCAGGAGATACGAGAAGAATCCAAGATGGCTGCACAGGTAAACACCTAGCCACAGCCGCACACAACAATTTCAATAAAATACAACTAAAATATAAAATGGACATTACCCAGAACTACAGGAAAGTCAACTGACTGGAAATTCTACAACGAGAAGCAAGGAGAAAACCAGAAGGAAGAGCAGAGGAGCTGTAAAAGCCTAAGGGACGGAACCGGAGAGGAGGGGCGGCTGAGTGCCTGGCTGGCATTCCCTAGAGCACATGTGTCAAACACAAGGCCCGTGGGCCAAATCCGTCCCGCCAGGCCTTGCAATGTGGCCCGCACCGCACTGTCATCACTGCACTCTGCTGCGTTTCCATCACAATGACAGTTTATGACTGTTCAGTAAACCATTCGGCCCACGATTTAGGCTGGATTTTAGATTTTGGCCCCTTCTCTGATTGAGTTCGACACCCCTACCCTAGAGGGAAGGAGTTAAAAACTCCGACTGTGCTGGGCCCCAGTTCCGACTGCTCTGAACCCCAGTTCTAGACCAGACCCTGGGGACCCAGGCTCATCCATAGGGAGCTGGGCTGTAAGGCAGAACCCCGGGGGAGCGGCGAAAGGAGGTCCCAGAGGCGCGCACATTGCGTGCAGAGAAGGGACGGTTGGCTGTGCCGCAGGATTGCCCTGGCAGGAAGGAGACAAAAGCTCCAGATGGCTCTGAACACCACCTCCAACTCCACTTCCAACTGAACTGAACCCCAGTTCTGGGCTCATTGGGGGAGAGCCTACACTGTTTGGTAGCAGGCGAAAATCGAGGGCACCTTTCTCTCAGAGGTGCTTGCAACGAGTACTGAAGGATCCTGGGGATTACTGAGACTCAGGAACAGCATAGGGCGGGGCTGACGGAAGCCAAGGCTGTAGGCTCCACCCTGAAAGCCTGCCCCATCAGGGAAGCTGCAAAAATTCCGAGACAATGAAATAGATCACAAACGAAAGAAATGGAGGACAAAAAGCAACTGGATATAGAGTTCAAATCTACGCTTACAAGGTTTTTCAAGAATTTCCTAGAAAAGGTCGATAAGACCTATGAGGATATGAAAAGGGATCAACTAGAATTAATAAGGAATCAACAAGAAATGATAAAGGATCAATAAGAAATAAAGAATACATTGTCTGAAATAAAAAATATTATACAGAGACCTAAAAACAGAATGGAAGATCCCAAGAATCAAGTCAAAGATTTGGAACATAAAGAGCCAGAAGACACTCCTCCGCAGAAGCAAGAAGGCAAGAGAATCCAGAAAATTGAAGATAATGTAAGAAACCTCTGGGACAACTTCAAGCGAACCAACATCAGAATTATGGGGGTCCCAGAAGATGAGAGAGAGCAAGATATCGAAAACATACTGAAAGAAATAGTGACAGAAAACTTCCCCCACCTGGTGAAAGAATTAAGACTTACAAGTCCAGGAAGTGCACAAAACTCCAAACAAAAGGAATCCAAAGAGGACCACACCAAGACAAATCATAATTAAAATTCCAAGAGCAAAAGATAAAGAGAGAATATTAAAAGCAGCAAGAGCAAAGCAGGTAGTTACCTATAAAGGAGCACCTATATGAATGTCAGCTGATTTCTCAACAGAAACCATGCAGGCCAGACGGGAATGGCAAGAAATATTCAAGGTGATGAACAGTAAGAACCTACAGCCAAAGATAATCTACCCAGCAAAGCTATCACTCAGAATTGAAGGCCAGATAAAGAGCCTCACTAATAAAAAAAAGTTAAAGGAGTTCATCACCACCAAACCAGAATTATATGAATTTACTTTCGGAAGAGAAAGTAAACAAAGATAAAAATTATGAACAACAAATACGTAACTATCAACAAGTGAATCTAAAAACCAAGGAAATTAAAAAAAAATCTGATGAACAATATTAACTGTTGAATATAATAGAATCAGAGGAATGGAAGGGGAGTGAACTGACGATTCTTGGGGAAAAGGGGAGAGGGGGGATGTGGGAAGAGACTGAATATAAACTGTGCACCTATGGATGAGGACAATGGGGGGTGGGGAAAGAGCAGAGGATGTAGTGGGAACCTGGTGGAGGAGAGCAATGGAGGGGGGGAGGGACATTTGTAATAATATGAACAATAAAAATTTATTTAAAAAAAAAAGATAACATCTTAACCTTAAAAAAATAAGTAAATAAATAAATAAAATAAAAAATCATTCCAAATCTCAATATCTTTTTTCAAAGGCTTTGGATTGTTAGGGTGAACAGGTAAGACCCTAAACTCAAGTCTAAGACTATTTAAGAAAATAAATCTTCACAATTTCTCTCTAAATTAGCAGCTTCTGTAATCCCAAGACCATTTTACCCTTCACCCCTGCACATGGTTATAGCAGGTAAGAGCCCAGTGCTGACTTCTGAAGTGGTGATAAAGACCGGAAGCACTGTAACAGAATGCAGGCAAAGGATGGTCTTGTCAGATAGACATTTGCATCCAGAAAGGAAAAGCCAGCACTGCTGAATGGACTGCTTCTTTTCTGAGACTTAGTAATCCAACATTTCAACTTCTAGGAACTCAAAGTGCTTCACAGAAACACCAGCACATGTGCTCGCAGAAGATACATATGAAAACGTGATGAGCACGCTTGTAACAGAAAATTAAAAACAACCCAAAGGTCCATCAACGGGAAAGTCCACCCACATAAAAGAATATTAGGCCCATGTTTAAAAGAATATTAGGCCCTTATTCAACCTCCACTAGAATATATGGGGAGAGTTTGTCTGTTTTAGTCACTATTGTAAACCTAAAAGGGAATCTGGCACGTAGCCAATGCTCCATAAATATTTGTTGGGTAAATATGCTGCTAAGTGAGCAAAGCTAGTGGCAAGACATTATACACAATGTGAACAATACATTATACACATATGTGAACAATAGTAACAGAACCACTCTAAAATGGACTGGAGCTGCCAAGCCAGAGGAACTGTCTTAAACTTGTTCTGTCTCAAATCTTTGGAATGTTAAAACAGAGCAAACAACATTTGGATGGGGCTTAAGAAACCTTGTGTCCCAAAGAACTGTTTGCCAAAATAACAAAGAAAGCAGTTATTATGACTACTGGCCTGAAATTTTAAATATGATTTAGAATGAACATGGCTGTTAATGCTATCTGCACCAACAGAAATGCCTTCCTTCTGTTGATGTCATCCTCCCCCTTCCCTTCCTCCTAAATACCTATTGCTCCTCATCGGAACACTATTTGGGCTTTGCCTGAACCAGTGATTCTCATTGAGTTCTTATTGATCTCAAATAAGTGATTATGTTTCACTTTCTAATTTAACACATATTATTCTTTTTGTGTAAAATTAAACACAAGTAATGTTAGAACATGCAGGGAAAGGGCTGATAGATGCTAAAGCTAATTGACCGGGGCAGAGGAATTCATAAAATACTCTCTTCTCCTTTCGATGTGTTTGATAATTGCTATAATATTTTATAAGGACAAAAACATTGCAATACTATACACCAAACTATTAATAATGGTTATCTCAGGCAGGCAAGATTTTGAGGGATTTTTCTCTTTGATCTTTTATATTTAATTTTGTATTATGTTTACTATTAGGGAGAAAAAACTTCAAGTTATAATTTGCCCATAAATATTAAAGTTGTGAACACACAGATTTTACCTATGGTGAATGTGGATGAAAGCGGGTAGAATTTTAGCTACTATCAACTCACAAAAAAATCCCAACTTTGGCAATTATGAACACTTTTCTATGTGTGTTTTAATATCACTCTTGCTGTTTATTTTTCACACAAATTATGAGACACTATATTTAAGGTTTGGCCACTTGTTTTGTTCATTAGCATCATAGTCAGTCAACCAATATTTACTGAGCACCTAATATGTGTCAGACACTGGGGATAGGACAGTAATTAAGGAAAAAAAATTCCATCCCTCGTTCCCAGATGCTAGTTCTCTGCCCTCCCTTGGTCCATGCTAGGGGCAACACTTTGGTTTATAGGGGTACACTTTGTCTCATTTCCTCCAAAAATTCCCAGAGAAAATTTCTATCTCTATGACAAGATTCTAGAAACTTGGGCAATAACAGCTTTTGGACCTTTATTCCCATGGGAAACTGAAGCTTGCATTCTGAAACAGAAACTCAAAAGGAAAGAAAATAAATTTAAAAAAAAACAACACTAATGCAATCAACCTTTTTCAATCATAGCCTCTCAACTATACTCTCCAGGAAGCCTCTTCAACAATATGAAACAGTTCCCTGAAAGAGAATTCCATTAGAAGAATCTACATTTCACTAAGCCTAGCCCCCTGATTATGGAATGAGTCAAGAAGAGCCACTGCTTTAAAGTAACCAGAGAGCAATCTCCAGCCTAATGAAGGTGCCTCTGGGTGGCTTGGTAAGTGGTAAATTCATCTGTCACATAATTTCCCTTCCCCTCCACTCCCTATTTGAGAATTTAAATATGCAAGATAATAAGGTGGGAGTTTATTCAAACAAATACAGAATAATGAGCAAACACCCCAAGGACATTTTAAAGTTAAAGATATATTAAACATCGGTGGAGGTTTATGACTATCGTTATTAGGAAACATTTATGGAGTGTCTCTATGTACCAGGCAACATGATAAACCTGATCATTCAATCTCCTCACAGCCTTATTAGATATACATTTCCCCCATTTTACAGACGAGGAAACTGAGGACAGACAAGTATCACACCTAACTACCTAAAATCACTGTACTGAACATACACTGATTTTTTTTAAATACATTTTTATTGATTTCAGGGAGAGGGAGAGGGAGAGGGAGAGGAGGGAGAGGTGGGAGAGGGAGAGGGGGGAGGGGGAGAGGAGGATGGAGAGGGAGAGGGGAGAAACATCAATGAGAGAGAATCATGAACGGCTGCCTCCTGCAACGCCAGACACCTTCAGTCGACAGGCCAATGCTCTATCCACTGGCCAAACAGGCTAGGGACCATACACTGGTTTCATCTATTCAAAACTCCCAGCTCCTCTGGGTACTTGCACATCCCCCATTCCATGAGGCCCTGGTAATCACGGTGCCCTGAACCCGAGAACCAAGATGAGGCCAATCACAGTGACTGGTGGGCAAACGACCCAAAACAGAGCCGATTAGAATCTTCCCTGCCATTGTATTAATATCTTAGTACACAGTGAAAGATAAAGGTCAGGCAGTGTATGACAGCCAGTCTCTGAAGGTGGTGCAGGGTGACACATGTCCCCTGGAATTCATGCCCTTGCATAGTTCCTAGCAGTGGAAGCTGGGCCGCCCTATGACCCACTTCAAACAGAATGTAGCTAAATAGACCCTAGGCCCCTTCTGGGACTTCACCCTAAGGGGCCTGGCCGCTTCTCCTTTAGTGCTTTTCGAAACCTCGAGCTACCATGTAGGACATCTCTGCTAGAGACCCACCATGCAGATCAGGGATCAGCAAGTTTTTCCTCAGTTAAAGGACCAGATGGTAAATACTTCAGGCTTTTAGGCTTTGTAGTCCTTTCAAGGTCTGTCACCACTACTCAAATGCCATTGTAAATGTGGAAGCAGCCACAGACAACGCCTAAACAAATGAGCTGTGTGTGTTCCAGTAAAACTTTATTTAGATAACAGGCATCCCAGGCTGTAGCTGGCTGACCCCCTGAGAGAGGGACCACATAGAGGAGCCGTGGAGAGCACGAGAACCCTGAGACTTCAGGAGAAAAAGGCCTAGTCACCCCAGAACCCCAGCTGAGCCCAGCCTTCTAGTCAACATGTCAGCATTGGGTGAACCATCTGGACATTCCAGACCAGGAGTCTGGTGCCTGAATTCCAGGGGACATAGAGAGGAGGAGTCCTCAGCTGAGCCCAGGCAACCCACAGAATCGTGAAAGGTAATACAATGATCATCATTTGAGACGACTAAAGTTTAGGGTAGTTATACTGTTAAGTCATGTAAGGCAGGGTTTCCAAAACTTGGCACAATTGATATTTCCAGCCCAATAATTCCATGTTGTGGAGAACTGTCCTGTGCATTACAGACTGTTTAGATGCCAGTAGCAATCCCTCCTCCCCCAGTTTTGACAATCACAAATGTCCCCAGACGTTGCCCAGTGTCCCTGTGGGCAAAATCACCACTGGTCAAAAAAGACTAGGGACCAGCAGCCAACTTCCCCAAGACAAGCAAAGTCAAGAACAGGGTGTGGGCAGGGCCAACGTGGGCCCTTAGGCTCTTTTGCTTTCATCAGCCCCTTCCTCCATTAAAAATAAAATAAATAAATAAAATAAAAAATTATATATATTTGATGAGCAGTGGCATAATGACAAATATAATCATAATCCAGAACCATTATACATTATTTCTATATACATATTTCCTTATGACTTTAAAATAAAGTTAAAATAAATTAAACTTATTAAAATTAAATATTGTGGGACTTAAGCATTGTGCCCACTATGCCTAATGGAGAAGTCCAGGCTGAGTGAGTGGAGGACTAGGCCAGAGGACAATATAAGTCCCTGGAACCAGCCATGCCTAAAGTTTGACCCACCCTTGGATTTCTCACTTACTGGCCTAAGCTAGTTTGAGATGAATTTCTGTCACTTGCGAACAAGAGGCCTGACTTATCCGGTCTCCCAGCTACAACAGGTGGAAGCTGACTTTGAAAAGGGGCCTGTCTAAGAGCAGAATTCTTTCCCACTCTCAGCAACCACTGACTCATTCTGCCTGTGGCATCCTCCCTCCAGAGGAACAGTTTTCAAGAAACAGTTCTCCCAACTTACACTTCCGGACGAAGTTGCTCACGTGCTTAATCTTCATCAGAGCAGGCTGACGGCATTCTTCAAAGAGAACGAAGAGGGCATCTAATATCCCTTCTCGGGAAAGAGAAGACAGCTGCTGTTGAGTCATCAAGGGTGGTTTCCCCTAAAAACAGCAAACAGCAGATGGAGACACTGTCAATAATGAAAAGCTTTGATCAATAACATCCATCCACACAGAGTAAATTACAAGCCACCAACTTGACTAACTGCTCACGACACATGCTAACAGCCCAATTCTGTAGCTTCATTCTTTAAAGAGACATCAATTGACAGTCATTAAGTTATCACTTGTACGATTCCATTACTGTGGGTTCCTTTCACCAGCATCTGGGAAGAAAAACTTCACGTGAATGTCATTAATTAGAAAAGGCCCACGGGAACATTTATTCTGGACCCTGCTGGTCCGGACATGTCTCCATGTCTCTACTACAGGAAACAAGGACTGCCATTTCCTTCATGTGTGCCCAGAGGTTTATTAGTATAACTTCAGTGTCTTTAATTCACTCACACAATCTAGAGTGTGATGAAGGGAGTGACTATTCTAAAGCTGAATTCATTCCTGATCTAGAGCAACAGTTGCAAACTGGCAGACTGTATCTAGCCCACAGACATGTTTTGTTTGGCCTGTGATATGTAAAATAATTTGAATTATCTGCCAATATTGAAAAATCAGATTTTACCAAAACGGTGGGAGAAGGGGGTGTTTCTGGCTTCTCTTAAAACACTGGCAGATCACCCTAACCAGTTTGGCTCAGTGGCTAGAGTGTCGGCCTTCGGACTGGGGTGTCCTGGGTTCGATTCCGGTCAAGGGCATGTACCCTGGTTGTGAGGCATATCCCCAGTAGGGGGTGTGCAGGAGGCAACTGATGGATGTTTTTCCCTCATCAATGTTTCTAACTCTCACTCCCTCTCCCTTCCTCTCTGTAAGAAGTCAATAAAATATATTTAAAAAAAAAAAAAAAAAAAACACTGGCAGATCTAGCAGCATTGCTCCATACTTATGCCTGCTGACGCTGCATGAGAACGGGATGTCTCCTAGGTTGGTCTCAATATTGTAATAAACATAAAGATGAGTGACAAGGAAACAAACTCAGGTGAGCAGAATTGGCAGCCTGTTACCTGGAAGAAAAGATTCAGCCTGGAGGCCCGAGTGGCAATGGGCTCAGCAGCGCCAGTGTCCAGCGGATTCCGGGCTCCATATTTGAATTTCAACATCTCCCCGCAGGTGCTGAAGGGAGAAAGGAGAAGGTCAAGGGTGCGCTGACAGGTGAGAAGGAAGGACTGAAGGATCCTGATATTCCTTAGATAGCAGGGATAGGAAGGTGAAAGTCGGCCCCCACACCCGGGGTCTTGGGGTACTCAGTCTGGGGAGGGCGAACAAAAAACAGCTTTCTATCCACGGTAAGCAAGCCTTGTGATCACTGGAGAAGGAAAAGCACCCCAGGCAGAGGGACCAGCCAGGGCTCCACTAAGGCTGAGGCAGGCGCTGGCCTTCTCTAATGATGGCAGGAAGGAAGGCCGAGGGGCTAGAGCAGAGTGAGAGGCAGAAGGAGGCAGGGGGTGGGTGGATGCTGGGGTGTGATGACACTGAGGAGGTAAGGCCACACAGGTAGCAAGTGGCAGCCGGACTCCACTGGACGGAAGAACGCACGCACGTCATGCTGACAGGAGGCGGCGCAGAAGGCCATGGAGCCAACTCCTCCCGCCCTGGGCCCCCGTGGGAGAGGCGCGCGCACCGCCATCCTGACCCTCCGGACCCCGCCCGCCGACCCCCGACCCCCACAGCTGACCCCCGACCCCCACAGCTGACCCCCCGACCCCCACAGCTGACCCCCGACCCCCACAGCTGACCCCCCGACCCCCACAGCTGACCCCCTCCCACTCCCGCCGCAGCCCTGAGGGCGGGACCTCCGCCCTCCCCGCAGCGGGAGGCGAAGCGGGACTGGTGTGGGTGTCGGGGGGCCCTCCGCCGTGTTGGGAGTCGGGTGGGAAGAACTGGGCTCGGGGGCTCAGACTCACGCTCAGAAGACCCCGCCCGTCAGCGCCGAGCTCCGCCGCCGGTCTCCCGCCTTCGCGTTTGAACTCGGGGACGGATGGGTGGGTCCCAACTCTGTTTGGACCAATCAGAGGACCGCTACCTATGATGGACATCTGCGTACCACCCAGGCCCCGCCCAGGTCCTTAAAGGGACAGAGTGAGGGTAAAGGGGAGCCAATCAAATTGCTCCTTCCTTTGACTGGTGACCAATGGGAATCTGGGAAGGACTAACCCGGCAGGGCCGGTCTAGGAATTTTGAAATTGGCGGTTAAACTGGATGCAGGGGTTACTGACGCCGAGTTTGTGCCTAGGATCCCTGGGGAAGTGGCCAGAGCAGCGTCTCCTGCTTTCAAGGCCACCAGCGAGGAGGAAGGCAGCCAGGCCTCCGCCTGGTCTTGTTTTTCAATCTTTGCTAAATTCTACCTTTCAAAGAAGAGGCTCTAGATACATTCATACATAACTGATGGGAGTGTAAATTAGTACAGTCTTGGCACTATTTGCTAAAATTGAATATACGCACAGTCTACAACTCACTCTCAGAGAAATGCCTAACTGTGTACACCAGGAGACATGTACAAGAATGTACAAGTAATATTGAGTGGTGTAAGGGCCAAAAGAACTGGAAGCCAGCCAAATATCCATCAGCCGTAAGAAAGGATAATTTCTTATTTGTCCTGTTTTCAAACAGCAATGAAAAGGAATAAACTACACTACACACAATGGCATAATAGGTCTCAAAACTATGTTGAATGAAGGAAGCAAAACAATAAAGTATGATTTATTAGTATAAATTTCAAAAGCTGACAAAACAAAGTTGTTGTTTAGGGAGGGATGTATATATGGGTGGTAAAACCATAAGAACGCAAAAGGCCAGACAGTGGTTACCTGGAGTTGTGATGGGGCCTTTCAGGGAGTCTGGGTACGGATATGATCTATTTCTTAACCTGGGTGGTAATAAAATCAGATTTTATAATTATTCCATTGTGTTTATATATATATATATATTCTATTTGTGTATATAAAAAAATTTAGGTCCTTTCTGTACTCTTCTAATCCCTACACTAGATAGAACTGGAAATGTGTTATCACATTCACACATGTACCGCATATGCACATATCAATACAAAACCAAAACTACAGACTTGCTTAATACACTTTTTCCCCCCAAATATAACTTGCTACTCATTTCTGAGACAATACAGCTCTTATTTATCAAGCACTCCTTACTTTACCAAGCACTTTATCTCAGTGAATCTTTACCACAATCCTGAGAGGGAGGAACTGTAATCCATATTGTACACATTGAAGTTTAGAGGGATCATGGGACTGATCTTGAGTCATCCAGCTTTAGGCTTGGGGCTAGGTTTGGAACTCTGGGACTATATGACTTCAAATCCTTTCCTCTACACAAAACCTGCTTCTCAGAAGACATTAGACATTCTCCCAGCCCTTGCTTTTGTCATTTACAAGGGCCGACCCAGTCCAGAACAATGTTTCTAATGGCCTGAGAGGCTTAACTAAGTTTGTGGATGGCAAGATGAGGGAAGACCAAAAAAGGGTTCTAGACAGCTCTTGCCTTGATATAAAGAATCTCAGGCCCTGGGTGATAGCTCAATGGTTAGAGCATGAGCCCATGGACCAAAGAATTGAGCGTTCAATTCCTGGTCAAGAGCATGTACCTCAGTAAGAGCATGTACCTCAGTTGCAGGTTCCCCAGCCCCAATCTATGTGTCTCTCTCACATCGATGTTTCTTCCCCCCTCCCTGCCCGCCCCCCTGCAACTTTTAAATATCCTCAGGTGAGGATTAAAAAAAAAAAAAAAAAGAATCACAGAAAAGCTGGGAATATGGAGCTAGTCAATGCTTCTGCTGCTTTTTCTAGTCCAGCAAACTAGTTTCCAGGCGTCACAAACAGAAGTCTTGACCAGAATCTTAAGTCTTATTCTTCCTAACTTAGAATGCAATGTTAAACAACACCCTTTTGCATTGCCCTGAGTCCTATTTTGATACCCTTCTAATGTCCCAGTAGAACAGTGACTGGCCTCTGCGAATCCTTTGTGAAACAAGATAGGAAATGAGCAAAAGGAAGAAAGAAACATAAGGCAAAAGCCACATTAGCGCTAGCACTTTTCCCTCAGGGGTAGTCCCTGCACAGAGTGTGGGAGGGAAAGAGAGTGAAGAGGGACAATAGAGGCTGTGCCAATGCTAAAAGGACAGGCACGGCCAAATGGGCCAAATGGAAGGAACCGTCGTTAGAACGAGACTGTTAGGAAATTGGACGTTTGTTCTTGCACAAAATGAGATGATGACCAGTTCAATGCTGAACGTGAATCCGTGATGATTGCCGTGACAGGGATTCTGGACGAAGTTCACCAGCTCTGAGTCATAATGAGGGACATTGTGATGTTCCTGCATTTAATTACCGCTTATTCGCTTATTTAAAAAAAAATTATTATCCCAAGCACTGAGGGCACCAATATGAAAAGAACTCCCATCTTGCCTGTCTTTGAGGAGCCAAGTGTGATGGGGAAATGGGGCTGTAAGCGAACAATTGAGAAGGCTGATGAGTCCTGTGGCAGGGGAGGCGGCAGAGGGCTGTGGCAGGCGGAATGTGATAGCAAATACCCGAAACTTTAAATCAATATGATGGCCCTCAGAACATTCACCCGGGAGAGGAAGCAAGCAGAGGTAAGCCAATGCACCTTAAAGAGATAGGAGACTTGACTTAAGAATAAGATTCAAACCAGACGGAGTGGAACACTGAGCATTGTACATACCATCTTCCCAAAGGGAAGAAAAGGACTCTGAGAAGCTAGCCACAAAGAGACAACACTATTCTGGCCCCTTTGGTAAGAAACAGTTCCTGGGGCTGTTTTAGCTGCAGGTAAGTTCTAAATAATGAAAATGACTACCACCAGCTGCGTGCGCACTAAGAGAGAGCCATAGCCCAGGCATCACTTGTTCCCCTAAATGTGTTCCCACCACCGGTGTGAGAAATACTTTCAGGTCACATACATTTGTTACATTTTACCCTGTGCCAGGGAGAACTGTAGCTGGTCCATCAAACCAGGTATTTCACAGCTTATGTCACTTGGAGTAAGGCTAAGGGAGGTACTTAAGAAGAAAATGAGCACTAGCCAGTTTGGCTTAGTGGATAGGACATTGGCCTGTGGATGGAAGGGTCCCAGGTTCAATCCTGGCCGAGGGCATGCTCCATCCTGTGTCACCTGAGGCAATATCAATGTTTCTGTCTCTTCCCTTCCACCCTTGCTTAAAAGGAATAAAATAAGTGAATAAAGAAAATGTTAAGTTGATAGTAGTATAAGTGGCACATGAAGATAACTTTTTTTAAATCATGAAATTTGGAAAACACACATCACTTAACCTTTGAGTCTAAATTTATGCATAGTTATTATGACATTAAGAGCTAAGAAATGTGGCCGAAGCCGGTTTGGCTCAGTGGATAGAGCATCGGTTTGCAGACTGGAAGGTACCGGGTACGATTCTGGTCAAGGGCATGTACATTGGTTGCGGGCATGTCCCCGGTGGGGGGCATGCAGGAGGCAGCTGGTCCATGTTTCTCTCTCATCGATGTTTTAGCTCTCTATCTCCCTCCCTTCCTCTCTGTGAAAAATCAATAATTTTTTTTTAAGAGCTAAGAAATGTGAAATGCTTTGCAAAATCTAAAGCCAGCAAACCACAGACTAGGGAAAAATATTTGTAAGTCAGATATCTAATAAGGGTCTCATATCCAGAATGTATAAAGAATTTTTACTCAACAGTAAAAAGACAAATAGCCCAACTTTAAAATATGCAAAAGATGTGAATAGACAGTTCTCCAAAGAAGATATGCAAATATGGCCCATAAGTGCATTAAAAGATGCTCAACATCATGAGTCATTAGGAAAGTATAAATCAAAACCACAATGAGATACGACTCCGTACCCACTAGGATGGCTATCATAAATAAAAATAAAAACATGCAATGCCAAGTGCTGCTGAAGACATGCAAAAAAATTGAACCCTCCTACATTGCTGGTGAGAATGTAAAATTATGGCGTTTGGCAGTTCCTCAAAAAATTAAACACAGAATCTATGACCCAACAACTTCACTTTTAGGTATATACTCAAGAGAAATTAAAACATATATCCACACAAAAACCTCTAAACAAATGCTCCTGACAGCATTTGGCATTCATTGCAGCCCAAAAGTAGGAAGTAACAAATAAATGGGTACACAGAGATGGTTTGTCCAAGTAACGGAATATTATTCTATCATAAATAGGAATGAACCGCTGGCAACCGACTACAACATGGATGAATCTCAAAAATATTTTGCTCAGTGAAAGAATCCAAATGCAAAAGGCCACATATTACATGATTCCATTTCCATGAAATGTCTAGACTAGGGGAATCCAAGGAGATAGAGGCAGAGATTAGTGGTTGCCAGGGGCTAGGAAGATGGGGGGACGGGGAATGACTACTAATGAGTATGGAGTTTCTTCTCGGAGGTGATTAAAATATTTTAATTAGCCCTGACCTGTTTGGATCAGTGGATAGAGTGTCGGCCTGCGGACTGAAGGGCCCCAAGTTCGATTCCGGTCAAGGGCATGTACCTTGATTGCGGGCACATCCCCAATAGGGGGTGTGCAAGAGGCAGCTGATTGATGTTTCTAACTCTCTATTCCTCTCCCTTCCTCTGTGTAAAAAATCAATTTTTTAAAAATGTTCTAGAATTAGATGGTAATGTTGATAGTTACACAACTTTGTGAATATACTAAAAACTACTGAACTCTACAATTAAAGTGTGAACTTTATGGTATGTGAATGATATCTCAATTTTTAAGGTAAAAAAATTTAAAATCCTATATAATGAAGAGCTGATATGCTAATTAGATGGAACAGCTGAAGGACCTTCTGGACGTCCTTCTGGACAACCTTCTGGACGAAGCCAGGGTGCGAGGCCTGCTGAGGCTATGAGGGGCTGTGAGGGCCTTGCACAAATTTCATGCATTGGGCCTCTAGTGAGTTATAAATGTGAAACATTGTTATCACTCCAATTTCTCATCCTGGACACTGTTGACATTTTGGTCCAGATAATTCTTTGTTATGGAGGCATGTCCTGTTCATTGTAGGATATTTAGCAGTATCCCTGGCCTCCACCCACTAGCACACACCCCTAGTCATGACAATAAAAAATGCCTCCAGTCCTAGCTGGTTTGGTTCGATAGAGCATCTGCCTACAGACTTAAGGGTCCTGGGTTCTATTCCAGTCAAGGGCACATGCCTGGCTCGATCCCCAGGAGGGGGCGTGCAGGAGGCAGCCAATTGATTTTCTCTCATTGTTGATGTTTCTATCTCCCTCTCCATCTCCCTTCCTCTCTGAAATCAATAAAAACATATGAGGGGGAAAAACGTCTCCAAACATTGCCAAGTGCCTTGGAAGAAAAGATGGGGAGGGCAACGTCTCCCTTGATTGAGAACTGTTGTGAGTGTAGGAATGGGAAGATTCCCAACAAATACATTAAACATATGTTATTTAAACCAACACAGCTCACAAATAAACCAAAATACAGTTTCCAGATTTAAAGATTATGAAAATTTAACTGTTACAACTTCATTTTTACACCTAATGGTGTCGATGTTTTATCCAAGTTTGGATAAATCATTTCCTATTTGTGTGTGTGTGTGTATGTCTGTTTCCCTTTTTTGACCCTAGACAAAGCTTCCACAAGGAAAAATAAATTTTTAAAATACAATTAGCTTTCCTGTCATTTGATTCTAGACAATCACTCTGATACTTGGGCATGTCCGTTAATCGTGTTTCTTTAAAGGTATAAGCTTTAACCTTAGAGGTTTAATACGGCTACCTTCAGCCCACTAATTTCGGGAGTATTTTACAATGTCCCGTCCATTTAAAATGCAAGAAATTCAGCCACCTGGCTCACATCAAATGTTCTCTAGGACAACTAGAAAAGAAAAAAGTCATCAAATCCCCACAGTGTTTAAGAAAATAAAAATAAACGCCACAGACTGGGAGAAAATATTTGCAGATGATACATCTGATAAAGGGCTATTACCCAAAACATACCCCCCTCAAAAAAAAACAAACAAAAAAAAAACCCACAGCCGAAGCCGGTTTGGCTCAGCGGTAGAGCGTCGGTCTGCGGACTGAAAGGTCCCAGGTTCGATTCCAGTCAAGGGCATGTACATTGGTTGCAGGCACATCCCTAGTAGGGGGTATGCAAGAGGCAGCTGGTCGATGTTTCTCTCTCATCGACAGTTCTAGCTATCTATCCCTCTCCCTTCCTCTCTGTAAAAAATCAATAAAATATATTAAACACACACACACACACACACAAAAAAAAAAAAACTTAAAAGTTAACAATAAGAGAACAAACAACCTAATTTAAAAATTGTTCAGCCCTCACCGGTTTGGCTCAGTGGATAGAGGATTGGCCTGCGGACAGAAGGGTCTCAGGTTCGATTCTGGTCAAGGGCATATACCATGGTTGTAGGCACATCCCCAGTAGGAAGTGTGCAGGAGGCAGCTGATCAATGCTTCTCTCTCATCGATGTTTCTAGCTCTCTATTCCTCTCCCTTCCTCTCTGTAAAAAATCAATAAAATGTATTTTTTTAAATATATTTTATTGATTTTTGTACAGAGAGGAAGGGAGAGAGATAGAAAGTTAGAAACATCAATGAGAGAGAGTCATCGATCAGCTGCCTCTTGCACACCCCCTTCTGGGGATATGCCCGCAACCAAGGTACATGCCCTCGACCAGAATCGAACCCGGGGCCCTTCAGTCCCCAAGCCGACGCTCTATCCATTGAGCTAAACCGGTCCCGGCAATAAAATGTATTTTTTAAGAAAAAGGCAAAGCCTCCTTAGTTCACTGTGAACAAACTAATTTTTTCTTTAAATGGGTCAAAAACCTTGACACCTCCCCCTAGAAAACAGACAGGTGGCAGATAAGCACATGAAAAGATGCTCCGCATCCCATGTCATTGGGGAAGCGCAAATTAAAACAACAATGAAATACCACCTTAAACCTGTTCCCAGGACCCAAGTCAGGAAACCGGCAACACCAAATGCTGGCGCTAGTGTGGAGCCACAGGGACGCTGGTTCATAGCTGCTGTGAGTGCAAAGTGGTGCAGCCACTTCGGAAGACGGTTAGGCAGTTTCCAAACCAAAGGTGCCATCAGCCCGGCAATCATACTCCTTGGGGTTTAAGGAGTTGAAAACATATGTATCCTACATAAAAACCTGCCTCTGAGCACCCACACTTCAGCCGTGTGAGGGCAGGGACCGTGCCATCCGGCTCCCGATAACCATCTTCAGTATCTTGCACTGTGTCTGTGCCTTGATAGGCCCTCGGGACATAGATAGTCTTGAGTTAGTGCACCCCTGAGTTCAGTCAAGTGCTAGAACCTAAAATTCAGCTGAAAAGCAGCTCTGGTTTATGTTTCACTTTGGAAAACGCCATCCCTTTGGCTGGGTGAGATCGCATATTCCCAGGATCTGAGCGGTAGGACCTGCACATCTTTGGGAGCCACGCTGGGCCTCCAGCAACCAGCATGGTGGAAGAAGGCGGCGTGCAGGCAAAATAGGAGGAGATGAGGTCTGAGAAACTTTTTGTAATGACTAAATGCTCATCCACTAAGAAGAAAATTGTCTTTGCTGTCGCATTCTTTAAAACTGCCTGGACTGGCCTTTTCTCGCTGTAAATAACCTGAGGCTGCACTTTTCTACTCTTTCCGCTGTGGCACAGCCTTGGTCATGTTCTCTTTCTTTCTCAACTTCTAGTGAAGTTAAAGCACTTGGGGAGACTGCAGGATACATCTTAGTTTTCCATATGGGGGTGTGGAGAGACTGTCCCAGCCAGAAAGCAAACCTAGCTGGGAGGATTTTGGGGGTGGGGGGGGGGGGTTGTGTAGGAAAAGATAAGATGTGTTCTGTTCTGTTGCTCATTAGCATCACTTTGCAGAAAAGCCCAAGATCGCTCTTTGGGGGGCTTATACATATTGAGAAAGACGCTGTCCAGCCTGACATAGCTCTTGTTCTCTTTCTTTAAAAAAAAATATATATATATTTGCCCAAACCGGTTTGGCTCAGTGGTAGAGCATCGGTCTGCGGACTGAAAGGTCCCAGGTTCGATTCCGGTCAAGGGCATGTACATTGGTTGCGGGCACATCCCCAGTAGGGGGTGTGCAAGAGGCACTGGTCGATATTTCTCTCTCATTGATGTTTCTAGCTCTCTAGCTCTCTCCCTTCCTCTCTGTAAAAAATCAATAAAATATATTTTTTTAAATAAAAATAAAAATAAAATATTTATTGATTTGACAGAGAGAGAGAGAGAGAGAGAGAGAGAGAGAGAGAGAAACTGATCTGTTGTTCTACTTACTTATACATTCATGGTTGATTCTTGTATGTGTCCTGACCAGGAATCAACCCCACAACCTCAGTGTTTCTGAACATCGCTCTAACAACTGAGCTATGCAGGCAGGACTCATTTATTTTTTTTAATTATGGTTAGAATACAACGAACATAACACTTACCATCTCAGCCATTGTCAAGTGTACAGTTCAGGTATATTCCTATTCTTGTACAACTACTACCACCATCCCCCTCCTGCGCTCTTTCCATCTTGCCAAACGGAAACTCTGTACACGTTACAGAATGACTCTCATTCCCCATTCCAAGCCCCGGTAACCTCCACTCTTCCTGTCCCTCTGAATCTGCCCATACCAGGTACCTCATACAAGTGAAATCATAGAATATTCATCCTTTTGTGTCTGGTTCATGGCACAAAATTAGAATAATGTTTTCCAGATCCCTCCACATTGTAGCATGTACCAGAACTTCACTCCTTGTTATGACTGGGTCATAGTACATGGTATAGATAGACCTCATTTTGTGTGTCTATTCAACTGTTGATGGACCTTGGGTGGTCTCCACCTCTTGGCTATTATGAATAATGCTACTATGAACACAGGCATACAAGTATCTGCTTGAGTCCAGCTTTCAATTCTTTTTTTTTTAATATATTTTATCGATTTTTTTACAGAGAGGAAGGGAGAGGGATAGAGAGTTAGAAACATCCATGAGAGAGAATCATCTATCAGCTGCCTCCTGCACACCCCCCAGTAGAGATGTGCCTGCAACCAAGGTACATGCCCTTGACCGGAATTGAACCTGGGACCTTTCAGTCCGCAGGCCGGCGCTCTATCCTATCCACTGAGTCAAACCAGTTAGGGCCTGCTTTTGATTCTTTTGTGCAGATACCTAGAGGTGGACTTCTGGACGATATGATGCCACAGTTAGTGTTTAGGAGCACTGCCCAACTGTTTTCCACAGCAGCGACGCCATTGTGCATTCCCACCAGCAATGCACCAGGCTCCAATTTCTCCACGTCTTCACCAACACTTGTTATTTTCTGCGCTTTTTAAAAATTATTCTTAGGGTCATCTTAGTGGGCATGAAGTGTTTTCAATTAGTAGTGCCTACTAATTTCTACTTTGCTTGTTTAGCAATGGAAATACTTCATCTATGAAATGCAGACTTTCTCCGTTCCGCACTGTCTACTGAGCACCTACTATATCCCGCCTTCAAATTTACTTCCTTATACTATTAGGCTCTTTCGGAGTTTTGCCTCACCGGAGCAGAAGCGCTATCTAGTGGCCGAGTAGGATAACTGCAGGTGCCGCCCCCTCTCACTTGTACTGTCCTAACCAAGTCCTTAATTATATCTTGCTTTTCCTGGTGATGCCCATCTGGTCATGCCTCAAAAAGCAAAGTCCGAGTCAAATGCAGCAAAGGGTGCCTTTACAAAGATTATATAAATGGGCTTTCACCGGAGTGACAACGCCTATTCCAGTGACCTCTTAATTGCACCCCTTTCTGAAACAGGAATAACAGACATGCAGCGACCGTTTCAACGCGCTGGTTTGTCTGGGCCCGGCTCTTCCAGGTAGGCTCCGCTGGGGCTATTCCCAGGATTAGGTTGGGGTCTCAGGGGCCAGGTTCTGGTCTTCAGAACCAGTGTCAGCCCTTTGGGACTAGATTCAGCTCTTAGGCCCTGACTGGGCCATCCCTGGGTAGGTCCATTAACATCAAATGGGTCTGGGCCATGGGGAGGTCCCTGCCCCCAAAAGACTGCCTTAGCTACAGCCCTTAGGGTCTGGGCTGGGCTCTAGGGTCTGGGTTTAGTTCTTCGGGGCTAGGCTCCACCCTTCGGGTCTGGGCTAAACACTTTTGAAAGTCCCAAATCATTTCTGAATCCTTCGGTCAAGATTGGCAGAGAGAAGTTGAGTTTATTAATGGCCAAAGATATAAAACAAATGAGTTTCTGAGCTTTCTGTGGGTTATAAGAGCCCCAAGACACTCACTCAGTTTGAGCTTGCCTACATTTTCAAATTTAGAGATCCAACTATAGGAATGATTTTCAACAACTAACAATGAGGATGTCCAGTCAGTCGGCAAATGTATTGAGTTTTTGCTTGTGTAGGGCTACTAATAGGTTTCCTTAGAGGACTCAGGCATATGATTTCATTAACTGAAGGGGCCCAAGGAGGGTCTGTAAAAACCCCTTACGTGCCAAGAGAGCCTGCATAGCCTGCTTTGGGAGGTAGGTCCTTCTCAATAGCATGTGGCCTGAAGTTCCCCATCCATTCCTCCCTAAAAAGTAGTCAGTTGTGCTCATAAGAGATGGTTGCCAATGAGGATGTTTTGGTTGAAGTCCAGCTCCAGGCGCTTAAACAATGCCGAGAGAATGTGTTATCTATTCGCTCATGTGACTGAAAACCTGTAGGCATCTCCCTCAGGTAAGGCTTGCTCTCCTGGCCTCCAGCTTTCCATCCTCTCCTTCCTTCTATGGGGCTAGCATCCTCTCCAGGGCTTACCAAGTGGTCCTATGGCTGCTCCACATGGTCATGCTCGTCATCCCAGGGAAGAAAGACTATCTTCTGAAATCTCTCACACAAGACCTGGAACTTACTTTCTCTTGTTGACCTGAAGCCAACCATTTGATGACCCTTGAACCAATCTGTGGCCAGAAGATCAGAACCAGGAACCAGATAGCCTCAACAACACATTGCTCCCTTTTTTTATTGTTAAGTACCAGAGGCCCGGCACACGAAACTCGTGCACAGTAGTATCCCTAGGCCTGGCCTGCAATCAGGGCCGATCTTTCCCAGCTGCTGGCAGCTGGCCCCGCCCTCTGCCCCCTGCTGCCACTGATGGCCCTCTGTGTGTGGAGCCACCAGCAGGGCGATTGGGCCCCAGCACCGCCTGCATTCACCACCACCCACCCCCAGTTTCCCACTGGGCAATCAGGGCCTACAGGCTGGGGGAGCTCCTGCTTTGAGTGTCTGCCCCCTGATGGTCAGTGCACATCACAGCAGACCGGTAATTCCGAAGTTTGGTCGATTTGCATATTACGCTTTTATAGAGATAGGCATTTTTATTGGTTTCACAGAAGAAGGGAGAGGGAGAGATCGGAACATCAGTAATGAGAGAGAATCATCAATCAGCGCCTCCTGCATGCCCCACACTGAGGATCAAGGCCACAACCCAGGCATGTGCCCTGACCAGGAGTCAAACTGTGACCTCCTGGTTCAGAGGTCAACACTCAACCTTGGAGCCATGTCAGCCAGGCAACACATTCCTCTCTTAAGGTTAGGTCTTTGAAAATGGCTCCCCTAGGCCATAGTCTGCAAACTGCAACTAGCAAGATTCCATGTGGCTCTTTGGCCCCTTGAGTGTGGCTCTTCCACAAAAATACCACGACCTGGGTGAGTCTATTTTGAAGAAGTGGCATTAGAAGAAGTTTAAGTTTAAAAAATTTGACTCTCAAAAGAAATTTCTTTATATATATATATTTTTTTTTAATTGATTTTTCACAGAGAGGAAGAGAGAGGGATAGAGAGTTAGAAACATCGATGAGAGAATCATCGATCAGCTGCCTCTTGCACACCCCCTACTGGGGATGTGCCCACAACCAAGGTACACACCCTCAACCAGAATCGAACCCGGGACCTTTCAGTCCACTGAGCCAAACTGGTCCCGGCTCTCAAAAGAAATTTCAATCATTGTACAATACTATTGATATTTGGCTCTATTGACTAATGAGTTTGCCGACCACTGACTTAGGGAAATGGTGAGCACAATGTACACCCTAAGGATAGCAGAGGGATGTGGAGATTCCAATTGCCCAAGGCTTGCTCGCTGGTCCACTGGCAGTCACGTCCTCTCAACCACCTCCTCCAACCAACGCCATGTCATCCAAAATGCTTCTTCTAAGGGCCCGATTCTGTCAGCTCACCACTCTGAGTTGTATAACCTGACTTCAGAGAGTCTATCTTTGACTTTGACACTTGCAAGATATCCAGCCTTGAGCAGCTCCCTGCAATTTCTGTGCCTTATTTTTATCCCATGAACTGAGGGGGAAAGTGGTACATTATTTCACAAGAGGACTATGCAAAGCAGTCCATAGACTTCAGGGATTGCAGTCAGGCCATCTGCCCCACTGATTAACAGGAAGCCGCTGAATGATAAGTCAGCCAGTTCCAACTCTGCCCACTCAAGACAATTTCAGCACCTTAATAATCAACGTGACTTGCACAGAATAGAAATGCATGACTTGACTTGCTAAGCGGTTTCCCACTGACAGCAGTCTAAATAAGAATGAGTTTTCCTCCTTCCCAACACACACACACACACACACACACACACACACACACCCCAACACGTGAGTTCATATTCCAGAGAGAAAATTGCCTATTAACTACAGTAAACATTCAATTACACTGCTTGGGGACTGGTTAACCAGTTTAAGAATGTCCTAAACCAGTAGTTCTCTACCCTAACTAAAAGCAGAGTGACTGACGAAGGTTTTATAAAACACAATGCCTGCGCCACACCCTCAGAGATTCTTGTTCCAGAGGTTGGGGGAAGGGGCGGGCCTCTAGTAATCTGTACATTTCAAACTCTCCAGGGAATTCTGGTGCACCAGATATGAAAACCACTGACCTGACCCAATAGTTCCCAAAGGTTAGCATGCATAAGAATCACTGGGGGAAATTCTTTTTCTTTTTTTTTTAAATATATTTTATTGATTTTTTTTTTTACAGAAAGGAAGGGAGAAGGATAGAGAGTTAGAAACATTGATCATCTGCCTCTTGCACACCCCCCACCGGGGATGCGCCCTCAACCAAGGCACATGCCTTTGACTGGAACTGAACCCGGGACCTTTCAGTCCGCAGGCCTACGTTCTATCCACTGAACCAAACCGGTTTTGGCAGTGTGGGGGTTGGGGGGAGGGAGGGAATTCTTAAGCATGTAGGGTCCTGGTTCCCACCCAGAGACTCTCAGTGGGCGGGTTTAGGGGAGGGCCCTGGAATCGCAGGAACTCTGATGCCTTCTCTCCCTCAGGTATTTTTAAGGTGTTTTTTTTGGTTTTGTTTTTTTTTGGTTTTGTTTTTTACCTGCCGTCATATTTGCAACACAGGTATGAGAAGAAAGAGAAAGGTGACATTTGAAGCCATCCATTTTGCAGATGGTCCAAAACCTATTGAGGGAGCGGGGTGAAGCTGATAACTATGAAAAGACTGAGGATGAGCATCAAAATGCATGTAACCATGCTCAGGCCTAGCAGGACACACACACACACACACACACACACACACACACAGAGAGAGAGGTTGCTACTATTTGGCCAGTATGTCCATATTGATTGTTAAAATGTTGAAATATGCCCGGCAGGTATGGCTGAGTGGTTGAGCATTGACCTATGAATCAGGAGGTCACAGGTTCAATTCCTGTTCAGGGCACATGCCTGGGTTGTGGACTCAATCCCTAGTATTGGGCGTGTAGGAGGCAGTTGATTCATGGTTCTCTTTCATCATGGATGTTGCTATTTCTCTTCCTCTCTTAAATCAATAAAACATTTTTTAAATGTTGAAATACTTTTGTACCAGTCAGTAAAGCCTCTCCCCCACCCCCCGTGCTACTGTTATGACCCCGACCTTCGCAAAAGCCCACCCCTGAGTGCTGACTGCGCCGGCCAGTGTCCCGCACCGCGTTGGAGGTTTTGAACATCCGGTCCCCCTGCCCCTCTCTCCAGTAAACATGTGCTGCGGAGGTTTGTCCAGCGTGGTTCAGAGAACAGAGAAGGGAAGTCACTTCTACCTGGAGAGGTCAGAAGATATGAAAAAGAAGTCCCCTTTAATGGAACCCCGGCAGGTGAGGAGGTCTTCAACAAGCAGGGAAGGAGGTGTTTTGGACGCGGAGCGTGAGCGAAGGCACAGGGGTAATCGGAGGTAGGAGCAGGGGTAGCTCACAGCTCTAGAGGGGGAGGGAGAAGCAGAGGGCCTAACCGGTAGGTTGGAATTCGGTCGGGAAGAAAGTCAAACAGCGGATCGGAAGCTGCCGCTGCAGCGGGACCCGGAGATCCTCACTCTGAACACACTCCTCGCCCACAGCTCACTGTGTGTTCGGACCGTGGGACAGCCCACGGGTTGGGTGGCTGTGGGTACCCTGAGGTCAGCACCCCGGAAGATTATTCCGCAAAAGACAGGCAGCGAGGTTTGTGTGGGAGGTGTGGGGGAATTCTGAGCCAGGGGTTCTGGGGAGGGAGGGATAGGCTGGGCCTGGGAAGGAGGCGGGGAGGAGGTTGGCGGGATTTGGTCACTGAAGCGTGTGGAGAGGGCAGGTGAGGACAAGTCACAGTGACCCAGGTTTCTCTACTCAGGGCTGGGGAGGGCGCCAATGAGGACATCGGAGCGCACGCAGAGTTAAAGAGCCACGCAGGGTGCTTAGTGTCAGACCTGGTAGTTCAGGATGGCTCTGGGACAGCCAGTGTGGCTCCTCTGTGACTGAGGTGTCCAGGGGTCAGGTCTGCCATCAGGAAAGACGATGAGGCTGCCTTGGCAGGTCGCTCAGTGGGTTGAAGCGTTTTCCTAGAGTCTAAAGGATCTGGACACTAAAGGTTGTGGGTTCAATCCTGGGTCAGGGCACCTACGGGAGGCAATGGATTGATGTTTCTCTCTCACATCAATGTTTCTCTCCCTCTCCCTCCCTCTCTCTCTAAAAATAAATGAAAACATATCCTTGGGTGAGGATAAAAGAGAAAGAAAGGGAGAGAGAGAGAGAGAGAGAGAGAGAGAGAGAGAGAGAGAGAGAGGAAGGAAGGAAGGAAGGAAGGAAGGAGGAAGGAAGGAAGGAAGGAAGGAAGGAAGAAGAAAGGAGGGAGGGGAGGGAGGGAAGGGGAAGCAAGGACAGGACAAGGAGGATTGAAGGAGAATGAAAGAATGATCATGGAAAATTGTCCCGGCGACTACCGACCAAGCCATCACAGACAGCAACATACCCCATAAAGAAAAGCACTCCCTGCCAGCCCTCCCAGCCATCAAGCACCCATACCCCCCACGCCAACCCTACCAGCCTCACGCCCCGCACACCCCCCTGCCCCCGCCCGATCCTGTCTTCTTCCCCCTACTTCGCCCTCTCTTTGGTCCTCTTTACCCTGTCGTTCCCTGTTACATTCTGTCGGCAAGAGCTGAAAACATGGAACTGGAGTAGCCGCTCAGGCCGACTCCTCCAGCAGGCACGGCAGGCACAGCAGGCGGGGCAGGCGCAGGGCCCGGGGCCCACACAAATGTTTTCATTGCTTTTTAAAGCAAAAGAGAAATAACGACAATGATACCCATAAATCCAGTCTGGATTTACATCATCTCTAAACCCACACAGTCGTAAACATGTAATTGTTAATAACTTCTGGGGAGGAGGGCCCCAGGCTCACGAGACGTAAAACCCTGGGGCCCTGCAGCCGTTCCCGTGTTCCTGGGTGGGAGTCCCTCTGGGTGTGTAACACACAGGATTACAAAGGAGCCAATTACACTGAAATACAGTTCCCGGAATACTTCTAACAGCCAACGTGGGGTACAGCAATGCGTGCGTGTCTTTATTAATGCACTAAATAATAAGATTCAGCAGCAGCTCTCACAGCCGCCCTCATTTCGAAGTGATTCTCAAGCACTAACTTTGGGATTACCAGCTCTCCATACAATATGCAAATGTCTGTGACCTCTGCTGGTGGGAAGGTCACAGAACCGGGAAGCACTCCGGTGCTCTGCCGCCTACATTCCTAACGAGAGGAGAAAGGCCAGCTTTTGGTTAGAACTTGGTGGGGGGAAAAAGTGATCTTCCTTGCGGCCAAGTTCACGGATGCCTAACTCCCTGCCCAGGCCCCTGGGAGGTCCGTGGAGTCCCATCAGGAACTCCCAGTCGAATGAGTGGCGGGAAAGTGGTGCCGGGAAAGGTCCGAGGAACAGGAGCAGATCCAAGAAATCCATTATCAAACCGGGGACATGTAAGGGGGCAGAAATAGAATGCTGGAACCAGCTAGCATTGTAGGAAATATCAATCAGGCTCTGTTAGCCGTGACCGTTTTATTCTGATTAAAGAAGGCACATTCCCCCCTGGCTGGAGCTGACTCAGAGAGGCAGCCCTCCCTCCCCGTTTGGAGCTGCCCGTTATCTGGAAAGAGGAGCAAAGATGTGTTACGGAAGCCAGCAGCCCTCTGATGATCCCCAGGCCCTTTTTGTATACCCACAGGGCTTTGCAAACCTCCAGCCTGCTCACCTGTTTGTTAATGTGGGCACTCCCTTCGCTGTTTCTCATGTAACCCCAGCCCTTGCAAATCACTCAGCCCTTTGAAGACCCCTAGCCTTCTGCATATCTGTAAACTCCCTTTGCCTACTTTCCTTTGTCCTTGTGCCTATATAAGCAGCTGGCTTATGATGGGCTGCACAGCAGATTTCTGTGGATGACCTGCTGCTCTCCCACGCTGCCGGCAATATTGGGGTAAATGCTCCTATGTGATTCAGCCCTGTCTCTGCTCCACTGGCTCGAGGGGAGTCAGGCAGCCCAGACCCATTGTCCGGTTACAGAAGCCTTTCCCACGTGCTGCCCTAAACCACATCACCCCTTAACAAGAAATTCCCGTCCCAAAAACACACCATCGAGCACACCATTGAAAGAGAAATGTCTTCCCGGTTGTGGAATCCTCTATGCCCAGAAAAATCGGTCATGTGAAGGCCCTGCTTTGCTTATGTCTGTCTCAACAAACAAACACAAAGCATGTGGAAGCATCAGTCCGTTGTTCCCCCTTTCCAAACGTTTCATTCTACATTAGCGGCCCAGTGCCTGGATCCGTGCTCAGGGAGGGTCCCTTGGCCTGGCCTGCAGGGATCGGGCCAAAACTGGGAGTCCAACACCCCCCGAGGGGCCACAGATGGCAAGAGGGCACCCTGCAAAGTTGCTGTTGCTTGGCAGCTCCTGCATTGAGCGTCTGCCCCCTTGTGTTCTGTGCATGTCATAGCTACTGGCCAGTCGGCTGGTCCGCCAGTAGCTTAGGCTTTTACAATATATATATAGACAACAGCAAACCCGTGGGTATTCACAAAACCAGTTCAGCCGGAGCCCTCTTCCTTCCGGCTGAGTGCGTGCTGGACTCTGCCATCTGAGGGGGGGCGTTCCCTCTCTTCACCTCCCTAGCATTTATTTGGCTTACAGGTGTTCCTTGTGTCTACACCACAAAATAGCATATTTTTGGAGGCCTCCATGACAAAAGGCCACCTAAAGGAATTGGAGCCTCCTGCTTGCCTTTGGTAATGGGATGGCTCTGGAGGAGGCAGCCCAGGACTCAAACCTGGGAACAAAAGGAGCTTCTCGGACCCTACGTTCCAAAGAGAGAAGAAACAATTGGGGTCCCCCTTTTCTATAAGAAGGAAACACACTCCTGGGCCGCCTGTAGCCTCACTCTAGCCCTTGACCCCGAACCCGGGCTGGAGTAGCACTGTTTCCTCTCCTCCTCCTGGGGACCTTTCTCAGACCTGAGGGCTGGAGATGTTTGTCTCATTGAAACATGGAAAAGCAGATCACGCCCCTCCCCACTCGCAAGCCTGGCCTATTCTGGAATAGGAGGAAGCGGAGAATCAGCAGGCCGCACAGGACTTTGGGAACACTTGAAGAAGCCTGAAAGCTACGGGATTTCCTCAGAGGTGGTAAAGGGAGAGTCCTCGGACAGTGGCTGAAGGGAGGCACTCGAAGAAAATAAAGTTCGAAGGCGATCACTCTCTCCCGAGCTGGTTTTCCTGCTGCTCCCATGAGCAGGGTATAAAAGGCAGAGTTGGAAATGAAGGCTTTGTGCCTTAGGAGCACAGCCCCCAGCTCACTTTCCTTCGCCAAGGAAAACCGCTTCCAGCAAAAAAGGTAATGCATCCAAGAGCCTCCACCCGCTTTCCCTCTGTGCGGCTAAGCTTCTCCCAGGAGCAAGAAATCACTATGATTAGAGCTTCATTGGAAATATTCATGGCAGCCAATCAGGGACAGAAATAGGGGCCTATTTCGCCGTGGGAATTGGTGGAGACCGGCTTGTTCTCTGAGCCACTGAGGTGTCTCTCTGTTTTCCACTAGGCAATAAAACAAGAACGACCTTACGCGGTGCTCCCGAATGCCGGTGGAGAGGAAACCGAGCGATCATTCAGCTCCATTGAATGCAAGACCTTCCTAACATGTTGGCACATGAGGGCATACGTTTGCTTTTCTGCCCTGGTCATGGGGGTAAGACACCAAGTCCCTGAGAACTCCTGGTCCCCATTCCCCTCTCCAGTGGTGACCCCTGTGTCTGTGTCTGCACAATGTGACCCCACCTCCTGACCAGACCTGGGACGAGGAGTAGACACTGACGCTGGTGAGCCCCAAGGCCATTTCTCAAGGAGAGCAGGGTGTGAGGAGAGCCCCAAGGAGAGCAGGGTGTGAGGGCCCATCGGGCGCTACTGTTCTCTAAACGGAGCCACGGAGACTCCAGGGCCGAGGACAGTCACCTTCCGCCCTGTGCAGAAGGGAAAGATAGGGGGCGTTATTGTGTGGAAAGAGAAGCAGGGATGCTGAGAGGAGAGAGATGAGAGACCATGCAATATCTGAAAAGGGGGGGCCTGAGAGATGTTGAAAAGTTCCTGAGAGCGTGCTTCATGAAAAGTTTGAAAAGGAACAAATATGACAGGTGAAGACTGGATATGACAGGGCGGTAGCAGGTAGAGTGGGACCCCTCCACAGGGCGGGGGCAGGTAGGGTCAGACCACTCCACAGGGCAGTGGGAGGTGTACTAAGCAAGGGAACTTGCACCAAGGTTGGACTTGGTGGCATCAGCTGAGTAGACCTCTGTCCCCACCTGCCAGAACCTCAGAAGTTTACGTCAAATACTAACACAAAGAGAGTGTTGGGGTGAGGTGGGGCGGAGGGAGGCAACCATTGTTCCAATTAAATTCTCAGCCCCTTGAGGACAGGGATTGTGTCCTGTGTTGTCCAGGGGTGAAGTGGGGGCTGGGGGGTGGGGAGAGTCACAGAGTTGTCTTAAGGACTATATGAAATCAGTGCAACCCATCGCCATCTACAGACCAAAGTAATATTGCCTCCTATGTACACAGGAGTATTTTCCAATTATGTATAGATGAAAAATTATTTTATTATTTCTAATAAAACAGAAATCTGGCAGCTTTGGGTCATTGTATATATTTTCCCCATTGGAATGTTCTAGAATTACATGGAGGTCATCGGGCCACCGAGTTTGCTGTCTCCTCTGCATAGAGGGCTCTTATCTGCACCCTCCCCTCCCGGTTTTGGCTTGGCCCATTCTCACTCCTCCTCGCGCCTTGGCTCACATCACATGGGCAATTAATTACTTGTCCAATATTTGTCTCCTCTTTCTCCACGAGGACTGGGACCGCTTCTGTATTCCCAACCCAGGGATGAATATTTGTTGATGGATGAGGGGTCAACAGATGGCCCACCTGAGACAGGACTTTAGAGAACAACTAATCTGCTAAAATTATTTTCATTTTCCCCGTCGCTGCATCAATTTTCATCCATTTTTGCCTAAATTGTATTTCACAGTTCTCCTCAGTTTAATCCACATTGCCAATTCATATTAACCTCGGGCTCTGATCATAGAGATTGAGGTCACTTCCAATTTGCCCCTCAATTTTTTGTTTATTTTTGGTACCATTCCTATGGTGGGAATTAATAGAAGGGGGGGGGGAAGAAGACACATGGGTGGCTCTAGAATAGGGAAGAGTTGTGGAGGCGGGGAATGAGTGAAAGGAATCAACTTGATGGAAATCGGGGAGAAGCATCAATCACTTTATTCCCCAAAAAAACTCAGGGAGCCCTCTGAGGGAAGCTTGCTCTTTGCTGCCACCTGGTGGCTGTAATTGGATCAGATCCCACAGGAATAAATTCCAGCAAATGATTACTACACCACACCTACTGTGTTCAAGGCTCTATTAATAATTCTTTATGTTTTTGCGTTCATTTACCAATGATGAAGCATTTTCACATACATCACTGCAACTCAATCTCATTGCAACCCATTGAGGTTGACCCTGAGCAGGTAGAATTTTTTCCATTTTGCTGATAAGAAAACTGAGACCCAGCTTGCACAGCTGGTCAAGAATAGTGTTGGATTATCTGACTCATAGTTCATTGACTATTCTTGGTTTTATTCAGGGTAAAACACAAAAAGGAAATAGTACCTTCTCAAGCAGTGAAGGTACGTAAATCCTGGAAAGTGACAAGGAAAGGAAAATGGACCAACAAGGGAGAAGAAGAAAACTGTGTCTCTAATTTTTTTCCAGCTCTCAATTTATTAATTTCAAGTAATAGCCTCACATTGTAAGATTTAGGATCAATGAGAGACAAATGAGAATCAGCTAAGATATCAATACTATAATGTATATTTGAAAACTGCTAAAAGAGTGGATCTGAAAAGTTCTCATCACGTAGAATTGAAAAGAACATTACTAATACATAGTACTTGCTATGGCATTGTTCAAAACTCTTTATGTATATGGGCCACTGAACACCACAGTGGCCCTACGAAGAGATACCATTATCAGCTCCAATTTACAAAAGAGGAAACTCAGGTTAGTTAAGTAACTTGCCCAGAGTCACACCAGTAATAATCAGTCGAGCCAAAACCTGTTTGGCTCAGTGGATAGAGTGTCAGCCTTCGGACTGAAAAGTCCCAGGTTCTATTCCAGTCAAGGGCATGTACCTTGGTTTCTGGCATATCCCCAGTGTGCAGGAAGCAGCTGGTCAATGTTTCTATCTCATCAATGTTTCTAACTTTCTATCCCTCTCTCTTCCTCTCTGTAAAAAATTAGTAAAATATATTAAATAATAATAATCAGTCGAGTCAGGATTTGAATGCCGACACTGATGTCAAAGTCCCTTTATTGCCTCATTACACTGTTTCCGAAAAGAAAAAACAGCTGGTTTGATGGGTGATGTGGAGAAAGATGCAAAATAAAGAAGCTAAAAATTAAAGAGTAATTATTTTCTGTTGTATAGTATGCTGAGACCACACACTTTGCTCTCGGGCTTTTTCTACATTCTATTGGTCCTTCATTAAGTTCCCTTCGTGACAATAAATGACTATTATGTTTCAAGGGTCGGGATAGAAATAAACCAAACATTGGCATTTCTCATATTTAATTGCCATTTCTCTTTTGCTAAAGTGCTTTAATTATTATCCTTAACACAAAACCCAGCAGAGCCTGGAAGGCGCGAGTGCTCTGAGCCGTGTAGCTGGCCACCTTAAAACATGCTACTGCACATTTATTGCCCTCCTCCCAAATTGGGAAAACAAGACTTTAAGTGTGCCTGAATACACCAGCTCTGGTCACATGCTACCCGAGTTTCCCTGTCCAGGCAAGTCTTCTTGTTGAGACTACTTTATGTTCAGAAACTAGAGGCCCGGTGCACAAATTCATACACTGGTGGGGGTGGCCTGCAGGGATTGGCCTGCTGTGGGAGCACTACTCATCCCGGTCAGCTGAGTGGTGCTCCCCCTGTGGAGCACACTGACCACCAGGGGGCAGTTCCTGCATTGAGCATCTGCCTCCTGGCGGTCAGTGCACCTCATAGCGACTGGTCGAGTGGTTGTTCTGGTCGTTCTGCCATTCAGTCGCTGGGCTTTTATTAAATGGGATAAAGACCGTATCTGTTTGTATAGATCAGGGATTCCCAACCTCAGCACTACTGAGACTTGGGGCCAAATAAATCTTTGTTGTGGGGACTGCTATCTGCATTGTAAAATGTCTAGCATCATCCTGTCCTATCCACTAGAAACCAGTTGTGATTATTAAAATGTCTCCAGACCCCGCCATTATCCCTTGGGATGGAAAATCACCCTTGATTGAGAACCACCAGTACAGGATCAATGGCAGTTTACAACCCAAGGATGCCCACCGCCATCTCTTTATGGGAATACACACTGGCACAAGCCTTCTGAAGAGAGACTGTGAAAGTAGGCTTTGGAAAACAATCATGAAAATATTCAAAATATTTGCACTTGGAAGGAGAGGGGAAGGTTTTTACTATTTATAGCCCAGGAAATGGACTGGATCCATTGGGAATAAGGGCTAGACTGTGTGTAAAATTTCGTTTTCCCTGAGTGAGAGACGGACTCGGTGGCTGCCAGGCCCCAACTATCCCTGAAGCAACCGCGTACGTGAGAAACCCTGTGGCATCTGGCTTGCCTGGCTTCGTCTACGCATTATTCCCTGGAAACCGTGGACAGTCCAAGGTGGAGCCAATCAAAGTGCTTCCGTGGGGTTCTTCTAACTGGAATGAGAAGAGGGTGTCCCTCCTCTCTGGTCACAGGCTCTCACCCAGAGAAGAAATCCTGAAAGCATCACAGCTGATTTCCAGAGAACGGCGTGGGTGAGAGGCACAGCGATAGTGAAGCTGAGTTCTGAGCATCCGGCGGCCAGCTCCAACCAGCACTTCCCCATGGTTTTGTTGGGGGAGCCAATGTATTCAAGCTAATTCTGTTAGATTTCTTTATTGTTTTGTTTTGTTTGTTTGTTTGTTTGTTTGTTTGGAGAGAGAGATTACTTTGTTGTTCCACTTATGGATGCATTCATTGGTTGTTTCTTGTATGTGCCCTGACCAGGGATTGAACCTACAACCTTGGTGATGATGCTCTAACCCAGTGGTTGACAAACCGTGGCTTGAGAGCCACATGCAGCTCTTTGGCCCCTTGAGTGTGGCTCTTCCATGTGCGGGCGTGCATGTACAGTGCGACTGAAACTTCATGGCCCATGCGCAGAAGTCCGTTTTCGGCCTAGGCAAGTCTGTTTTGAAGAAGTGGCGTTAAAACACTCAAGGGGCCAAAGAGCCTCATGTGGCTCTCATGCTGAGGTTTGCTGACCACTGCTCTAACCAACTGAGCTACCTGACCGGGCGGCTAACTGACTTATGTCATCCAGGGTTTGGAAGGAGAGCAGCAGTCCTCAAATTCAATTGGTCGTGAAGGCTGTTGTGAGTGATTGGATGCTAATGGCTAAGGTGCCGAAGCTTGAGAATGATTCATCTGTTCTTAAATAATGCATTATCCTTATAACAACCTAATTCTTGCCAGCATTCAATATGCTTTCCCCCGTGTCAGAAAGAGGAGTGGCATTCTGGGACTCCTGCGGTGTTTGCCTGCGGACGTTCAACATGTGTATTGCGAGGGGCAAAGGCTGAGGGTCACCGGGTTAGCTGGGCCCAAAGCTGCTTCCATCTCTACAGCGCGAAGTTCACCCAAACAGACATGAGTGGGTGGCATTCGAGATAAACACTCACCACTGTTCCCTGCCCGTGTGTCTCTCGTGAGGGACCACTCACTTCCAAGAGGGGTAAGAGGATCGAAAAGTGTATCACATTTTGATACTTTTAGGAGGAAAAGGGATGTGAGCAGAATGAAACATCAATCGGGGCAACAAATTAAGCGAGAATTGTGCTATGAAGCCCAGAACTTGAATCACCCTAAGTACCTGTAACTCCAGAAATGCCAGTCCAGCCCTGAAGCGTGTGGCTCAGGTGGTTGGGTGCCGATCAGCACACCGAAAAGTTGCCGGTATGATTCATGGTCTGGGCACAGGCCCAGGTTGCGGGCTCAATTACTGGCGGGCAGGAGGCAGCCGATCATTGATGCTTCGCCATCACATCAATGTTGCTCTCGCTCTCTCTCCCTCTCCCGTCCTCTCTCTCTAAAAATCAATAAAAATATTAAAGGGAAAAAAAGTACATTCATATAACTGGAAACCACCAGACCTGCTGCAGGAACATCACTCTCTAGGCGAGCTGGTGCATCTTCACGTCCGTTTCCCCAGAAGCCGAGCCTGAACAAGGATTTGGGTTCGGTACATTTACGGGGAGGAGAAGGGATGCCTTCAGGGTAGTGGGAAGGGAGACAGGAAAGAAAAGCAGCCATTGAGTGGATCAGGCTGGTGATGGCTGTGGCAGCTGGAACATGGTCCCTACGGTGTCCATAGGGACCTGCCACCCACACGCCCCTTCAGGAGAGACTTGCTGTCCAGATGCAGGAGCGTGGTCAGCAGACGGCCCCAGCTGCCGGCTCCTCCAGGGGCTGCCTCAGGGGGAGAGCTTCCTCCCTCAAAGTCCTGCCCTTCCCCGCGCAGCCCTGCCGAGGACATTTCTCCTAGGCGAGGACTCTGATGGATGGTCCTTACTCCAGAGCTTCCCTCGGGGCTGGCCAAGCATTTGTCAAACCTGTATTACAACTAGACTTTTCCTTTCCTTTAAAAAAAATTATATATATTCAATATATATATCATTTATTTATAAAATTATATATATCACTTATTTCAGAGAAGAAAGGAGAGGGAGAGAGGTGAAACATCAATGATGAGAGAGACACACAGGCTGCAATAAATCAACAAACAACAGGTGCTGGCGAGGATGTGGAGAAAGGGCAGCCCTCACACCCTGCTGCTGGGGAATGCAGACAGGCGCAGCCACTGTGGAAAACAGCATGGAGTTTCCTCAAAAAAATTAAAGATGGAGCAGCCGTTTTCCCCAGCAATCCCACCTCTGGGAATACATCCTAAGAATCCTGAAGCGCCGGGACAGCAAGGTCGCAGACTTGCTTCATACAAGAAGCAACCAATGAACGTATAAATAAGTGGAACAGCAAATCGATCTGTCCCTCGCTCTCGCTCCCCCATCCTTTCTGATATCAATAAGAATATATTTTAAAATATTTTTTAAAAAGGAAGCACTGATACATGCTTACAACATGAATGAACTGGAAATGATCGTGGTAAGTGAAAGAAGCCAGCACGGAAAGGACACACGCCTGGTTGGGTTCCGTGTACAGGGAAGAGCCAGAGCAGGCAGGTCTGCAGAGACGGGGTGATTAGTGGTTGTCAGGAGCAGGGAGCAGGGGTGATGGGAGCGACTGCTAATGAGCCAGGGACTCCTTTCGGATGGATGGAACCGCTGGGGAAGAAGCAGAGGTGCCGGCTGCATAGCAGAGTGAGTGCACTTAACACCCCTGGACCCTCGCTTCCAGAGGATGGATTTTATTCTGTGCACATGCACCTTCCTTTAAAAACACATAAGTGACAGAAGCGCCACGCCATCTCTCTCCTTCTTTGCTAAGACCTACGTGAAAACAGAGCTTCCTAGAGGTGACCTACTTGTGGGTGGTGCGACCTACGAAACGAAACGTGAAGAGCTTGTCTTTCAAAGGGTAGGCTTCCTGGTTTTTAGTTAGCGTTTCATTAAGTAAAACACTGAGCTTGCCTCTGAAGGGAGAAATATCACAGCTCAAAACTCCAGATGCCTACCTGCCTGTGACCCAGCCCTTAACCAAGTTCTCTCTGATTCAAAAGCTACAAAACGGTCCCTCCATTTCCAGGCTGTGAGGCCCCTGGGGAGCCCAGTCTCCGGCATTGCTGGTAATTCCTCTCCCGGTGGGGGTGCGATGGAGAGCGGTTTGCCAGGACACCTACCAGCAGAGATTAGGTTCGTTATCAGGATGCATTGAATTGCCATTGGGCGCTCCTCCGTGCACAGAGCCTGCTGAGTCTGCATCTTAAAACAGCGTCTCCAGAGCCATCTTTCGCTCCGCCTCCCAGCCTGTGCTCATGAAAACAAGCACGCCCACGTGATAGAGGTAGCAGGAGCCTTGACCTTACTAAACACACAATTCTATATTTGGTGGATTTCTGACGGGTGGCCTGTGGGAAACCTTACTACATAGAGGTCCTATACCTCCTATCCATTCATTGAATACACATTTACCGAGCATCTACTATGTGGCAGGCACGGTCCCAAGCACTAGGTTCAAAAAAGGGGCCACAGTCCTGTGCCTCTGTGTCTGCATCTGGTCACAGAGTCATGCTTTTTAAATTTATTTCTTATGGTTGACAATATTACATGTGTCCCCTACTTCCCCCCTTTCCCAGCCCCTGTCCACCCCCTCCCCCCAGCCTTCACCACACCATTGTCTGTATCCATGGGCTGTGCACACATGCATATGAGCTCCCTTCCCGTCTCCCCACCACCCTGCCCTCTGAGCTCTGTCCGTCTGTTCCATGCATCCATGCCTCTGGATCTACTTTGTTCGTCCATTTATTTCGTTCATTAGATTCCACATATACGTGAGATCATGTGATATTTTTCTTTCTCTGACTGGCTTGTTTTGCTTAGTATATGCTGTCCAGGTCCCTCCATGCTGTCTCAGAGGGTAAGAGATTCTTCTTTTTTACAGCTCACAGTACTCCATGGTGTAGATGCACCACAGCTTTTTACCCACTCCCCCACTGATGGGCACCTGGGCTGCTTCCAGATCTTAGCTGCTATGTAAATGGTGCAGCTATGAACATGGGGGTGCATTCATCCTTTCTGACTGGTGCTTCAGGGTCATTAGCATATATTCCCAGGAGTGGGATTGCTGGGTCAAACGGAAGCTCCATTTTTAATTTTTTGAGGAAATTCCATATTGCTCTCCACAGTGGCTGCCCCCTGTCTGCATTCCCACCAGCAGGGCACGAGGGCTCCCTTTTCTCCACACTCTCGCCAGCACCTGTTGTTGGTTTATTGCAGCCCGTGTGTCTCTGTGCTGTGTGTCATTCTACAGAACAATACACAGATGCTTTCAACATGCCCAGCGTTGTACGGTGCTGGGCACAGTGAACAAAGCTTTGTTCCAAGAAGGTCACAGAGGAGGAAAAATGGCCAACAAGTAAAGGGGACACGGTAACCCTCACTAGTATTTACTTATTCTCTGTTTCCCCTCCCTTTGCCCCCCCCCCAAAAGAAAAGATTGAAGGCAGCTTCCAAGAATACATAAACCATAGCCATGTAGCATGAAGTGTATGTAGGAGAGAAGGAAAAGAACAAACAACACAAAAGTGAGGACTGAGATGGGGCCAGAAATGAGACAACACAGAGACAAAGATGACGGACTCCTCTCTGCTCGTAGATGGGTGTAGTGACGGGTGTAGTGATGGGTGTGGTGACAGGAGTGGTGACAGGTGTGGTGATGGGTGTAGCGACGGGTATAGTGTCGGATATAGTGATGGGTGTAGTGACGGATATAGTGACGGGTATAGTGACGGGTGTGATGACGGGTGTAGCATACGCTGCGAGGCCCTGCCCAGAGCCCTTACCACCCATCTCTCTACACCACAGGGTGCTCATTGCTGCACCTGTGGCCTGAATGAGGGCTCTGTTCTGGCTGTGGAATCACTCCTGGCCAGCAAGCAGGACGGCCCAGAAGTGCCAGGGAGCGCAAGGCCCTAGAAGCAGCCCCACGGTGATGGGTGCAAGTGGGTAGGACAGGAACCCAGCTTCCTCTCCCTTCATTGCTACGGGAGGCCTGTCGTCTGCAGTCTCCCAGAGTTCCCCGGGGCCACCGAGCCCCAGGTGCCCAGAGCGGTGACTGGCTTGGTACACACCTCTTCCCGGCTGTCTTCCTTCCTGCGTCTCCCTTTCCCTCACCCTCACGCTGCTGTTTTCTGGGTTCATCCCCCAAATCAGTGGTTGGCAAACTCATTAGTCAACAGAGCCAAACATCAACAGTACAATGATTGAAATTTTTTTTTGAGAGCCACATTTTTTAAACTTAAATTTCTTCTAATGCCACTTCTTCAACACAGACTCGCCCAGGCCGTGGTATTTTGTGGAAGAACCACACTCAAGGGGCCGAAGAGCGGAATGTACTTGCGAGGCGCAGTTTGCTGACCACGGCCCCAAATAAACCACCTGCCTTTGAATCCTTGCCTCAGCAAGCATTTCTTGGGGGAATCCAACCCAAGACAGCTCACCGCGCCCTCCTCTGCTGTCTAACGTAGAATTCCAGACTCCTGCACGCTTACTCCCAGCCAGGATTTCTGGGAGTGCCCAGGAGGGAGTCACACGTGCTCAGAAACAAGTCTAGTCCGCTAACCACATTTTCGAATTTTCCCTCCTGTCCATCTGCTCTGGACACCTGCACCAAGCAGGCCTGCTGCTGTTCCTGCTGTTTGAGACGATCTCAGTTGACTTCCACTTTACCCGAGAGACATCTCCATCTTCTGTCATTGAGTACCACCTCTTCTGCCAGCCGCTGCTGCCGCCTCCTGGGTACCAACTAGTAAAGGTGCCACGTTGTTGGATGCATGAGGGTGGTGGTATTCAGTAGAGGGGAACGGCTCCCAGCCACATTGTGTCCCAACCCATGGACAAGATGCCACAACAACGATGAGTGGGGACCAAAAAAGTTCTCATTCAACAGCCCCTTCAGCTTTTACTGAGAGCCAAAGCCACACAAAACTAAGCATGGTAAGTCCTTAAGGACTGGTCCTGAGAAGTCATCCAAGTGACAGGTCCTCCACTGTCCTGAAAGATCACCCACCCAAACTCCAGCCAGATATAAGATTATTATTTTTTAAAAAAAAAATTATATATATATATATATATATATATATATATATATATATATATAATAGATTTTTTTACAGAGAGGAAGAAAGAGGGACAGAGAGCTAGAATCATCAATTAGAGAGAAACATCAAGCAGCTGCCTCCTGCACACCCCCCACTGAGGATGTACCCGGAACCAAGGTACATGCCCTTGACCGGAATCGAACCTGGGACCTTTCAGTCCGCAGGCTGATGCTCTATCCACTGAGCCAAACTGGTTTCGGCTAGATATAAGATTATTTTGAGTCTAACTTGCCTGACTGACTTTGACTTTCCTTTTGATGACTTATCTCCTGGGGAGTCCCGTGGTCTCTCAAGGAAACAGGCCCCATGGGAAAGGTGCAACGTGTGTTGATATGTGTGATTATTGATTAAAACACTGTGAATGCTGGAGGACACTTTTCAAAACTACTCAATTGTTAGGTCTTATTTCTGGCAATTAGATCTGAATGGAAACTATATCTGGTTACTTTTGTGCTCTAAAATCATCAATGGCTCCCCATTACCCTTAGAGTAAAATTTAGTTGCTTACTCTGACCTGTTGGCTCTGACTTGCCAACAACTCTCCTATTTCTTTCTCTTTTGATTACACACCCTAGCCCCGTGGTCAGCAAACTGCAGCTTGCGAGCCACATATGGCTCTTTGGCCCCTTGAGTGTGGCTCTTTCACAAAATACCACAGCCCGGGCGAGTCTATGTTGAAGAAGTGGCGTTAGAAGAAGTTTAAGTTTAAAAAAATTGGCTCTCAAAAGAAATTTCAATCGTTGTACTGTTGATATTTGACTCTGTTGACTAATGAGTTTGCCGACCACTGCCCTAGCCAGGTGGCTTCCATTCTATACCTCAAACACACTAAATTCTTTCCCATTTTAAGGTCTTTGCCTCCGCTGAGCTTTCTACCTGAGGGTTCTGGCCAGGTGTGGCTGACTCCTTAGTCTTTAAATGTCAATCCAAATGTCATCTTTGAGAGATTACCCAGCTACCAACCCTAACATAGTCATCCCTCACCTCACTCCTCACCTTTCAATGGAGTTGCTCTTTATCAAATCGCTATATTTATGGTTTTCATAGAACTTTCAGAATCTATGATTATCTGATTAATTTGTTTCTGTCTCTTCCCAGTGGAACGCGATTCAGCTAGGCAGGGACTGTTCCTGTTTCTTTGCACCTGCATTCCTGGCAGCTACCACAGTGCACAGAACCCGGCACCACTCAGCATACTGATGGATGGATTTAAATAAGGATCCTTCTGTTCTCAGCAGCAGGAAGGCATATACTTTTGGTTCATCCCAAACTGACCATCATTAAATTACGAGTTAAAAAGCAGAAATGGCCGGTACACACCTCTTATTTCCCCTCACTTAAAACATTTTAATGATTGTATTGTAAGACCTTTCCTAGTGATTCTGACTCTATATGAGCATCAGTAACTGGCAGGGAAGAAGGAAAACTTGATCAAACTCCTTTAACTCGCCCTAACAGGTTTGGCTCAGTGGCTAGAGCATCAGCCTGAGGACTGAAGGGTCCCAGGTTCGATTCTGGTTAAGGTCATGTACCTTGGTTGTGGGCATATCCCCAGTAGGGGGCATACAGGAGGCAGCTGGTCAATGTTTCTCTCTCATCGATGTTTCTAACTCTCTATCCCTCTCCCTTCTCTGTAAAAAAATCAATAAAATATATATTGCCCTGGCCAGCGTGGTTCAGTGAATAGAGCATCAGCCTGCCAACTCAAGGATCCCAGGTTCAATTCCGGCCAAGGGTACATGCCAGGGTTGCAGGCTCAATCCCTAGTTGGGGTCGTGTAGGAGGCAGCCGATCAATGATTCTCTCTCATCATTGGTGTTTCTATCTCTCTCTCCTCCCTTCCTCTCTGAAATCAATAAAGAAATATATTTAAAATAAAATATATATGTTAAAAAAAAAAAAACTCCTTTAACTCAATCCATAAACAAACTTCTTGTCCAGACTAAAGTCTAAGAAAAGGTGAATAAAATTGGCAAACAAATGATTTTTAACCAACTTTTCCATCCATATAGTTGTCAAAATATAAAAGTTTATAATAGGTGCTCAAAATAAATGTTTTCAAATTAGTTAGCTTGAGTTAGGTTTTTTTATGAAAACAGCACTGATAAAAATATAATGTAGGACACATGCATAATTTTATATTTTCTAGCAGCTATAATGAAAAAAAGCAGAAAGCAAACAGTTGAAATTAATTTTAAAAACATTATTTCCTTAAACCCAATATATCCAAGACATTATTATTTCAATGTATAACCAATATTTTTAAAAAGAATAAATGAGATCTTTGGTATTCTTTTTTTCATACAAAGTCTCTGAAATCTGATATAAGTGTAATTTTACACTTATCTTGATTGGGATGCTGTGTCCTTTGGAAATAATTGGAAATTATTGCTCTGTAGTTAAATTTCAGAATCTTGGAACTGAAAAAGTAGATTTATATACTCAAGTAACTCCAAACATACTTAAAAGTTTTCCAATAACAGCCAACTATTTTTAAATTTAAATGGAAATACACTTGCATTATTCTAAGTAAAAGAAGCCAGACACAAAAGCTATTATGATTCCAATTATAGGAAAAGCCTGGAATAGGTAAACCCATGGAGGCAAGCATAGATTGGAGATTGCCAGCTGGGGATTGGGGGTTGGGGTAGGAAGTGAGGAACATTGCTGACTGGGCACAGGATCTCCCTTTGGGGCGATGAAGGTGTTTTGGAACCTGATAGAGGTGGTGGTTGGCAGCATTGTGATTGTGACAAATGCCCTGGAATTGTTCATTTTTAAATGGTTACTTTTATGTGAATTTCATCTCAGCTTTTAAAAAATGTAAACTGATAGAATTTAAGTAAAAGTACAACCTCAGTTCCTCCGTCACACCAAGTGCCCAAGGGCCTTAAGCTGTGACATTGTGACAGGGAAGCCGGCGATTCCCACACAGAGGCCACGCCTGTTTCAGTCCTTCCCGTGCGCTTCCACGGGACACGGGGCCCGGCACCTGCCCGACTCCCCAGGCGCAGTGCCCGGTCTGGGGACGCACCGGCCGCCGCCCAGGTGTCACGTTGCATGTCACGCCAGGCAGCCGTGAACCGGATGGCTGCTGTTCCCGTGATGAGCACGATCTGGGTGACAGAGTGTAGGCTCGCCGCACTTTTGAGCATGTTGTGATTCTTTCATCTGAAAGGTGCCAGGCACCCAAAGCTTGTGCTTCCAGAGCTGGCTGCTCACGGTTCCCAGCAGCCCTCTCCGCCTGGAAGAAGAGCTGTGCAGGGAGGGAGGGGAGGCAGGGTAGGAGGCATGAACTCACGGAGCAGGCACTGTGCTGGTAGCAACACGTATTAGCAGCAGGCTAGCCTGGCCCGAAGCTCAGTCTGTTAGAGCGTTGTCCGAACACGCCAAGGTTGCAGGTTGGACCCCAGGTCAGGGCACAGACAGGAAGCAGCCCCTGAATGCGTAAATAAGTGGGACAACAAATCGATGTTTCTCTCTCTCTGTCTCTCTTTTAAAAATCAACAAATAAAAATAAAAGCAGCCGAAACCGGTTTGGCTCAATGGATAGAGCGTTGGCTTGGGGACTGAAAGGTCCCGGGTTCGATTCCAGTCAAGGGCATGTACCTTGGTTGCGGGCATATCCCCAGTAGGGGGTGTGCAAGAGGCAGCTGATCAATGACTCTCTCTCATCGATGTTTCTAACTCTCTATCTCTCTCCCTTCCTCTCTGTACAAAGTCAATAAAATATATTAAAAAACAAAAACAAAAAAATAAAAAAAAATAAAAGCAGTTTAAACGATTAGGGGCACAAAACCTTAGCACAGGAGGATGATTCACTGGGTTCAAAGGATCTGATGACCTCACCTTGATTCATCCCAAATGACTAAGAGCAAATTGCCCTTTTCTTTCAACTCCCTAGAGATGAGGATCCGCAGCCACTCTTGTTCTCGGGGCACTGACTCAGAACTCTCAGGCAGCAGGAAGTGTTTCTCTGCGTCTTTCTTATCAAAACCTCTCCTACTTGTTTATCTTTTTTATTTTAATTGATTTTTCACAGAGAGGAAGGGAGAGGGATGGAGAACCAGAAACATCGATGGGAGAGAAACATCGATCAGCTGCCTCCTGCACACTCCCCACCGGGGATGCACCGGCAACCAAGGCACATGGCCCCAACCAGAATCGAACCCAGGACCCCTCAGTCCGCAGGCCAATGCTCCATCCACTGAGCCACACCGGCCAGGGTTATCTTTTAAACTCTGGACGAAACCTGACAGCGTTATGGTGGCCGTCCCTGGATGTCAGGGCCCTCTCCCTGGAAAGATCTCCAGCATTTTCTCATTCCTGATGTTCTACCTCCCAATACAATTATTCTGTTCATCCACTGCCTGAACTGTTTTTCCTTGCTGCCCTCTCCCTCCTTCCCCTCAGTCCCCTTTACCAGATTGGAGGGAAGAGGAAATAAAATTTCCAAAGGTCAGGGTTTTTTTCTTGGCCAGTCCAATAATGGAAATGTATTCAAATTTTTTCTTTCTGATAGTAAAGGGATAGCTATTACCATCAATCTATACTTCTTATTTACTCATAACAGACCAAGGGTGATATTCTTTCTTTAAAATATATTTTTATTAATTTAGAGAGGAAAGAAGAGAGAAATAGCAGCATCAATGATGAGAGGAATTTATCAGCTGCCTCCTGCACAACTCCTACTGGGGATCAAACCTGAAACCCAGGCATGTACCCTGACTGGGAAGCAAACCATGACCTCCTGGTTCATAAGTCGACGCTCAACCACTGGGCCACGCTGGCTGGACTAGGATGATTTTCTTTAAAAAAAACAAAACAAAAAACAACAACAAAAAAAAACACACAATAAAATACAAACCATGGTGGCACATTTTATTCTATTGCTGACAAAAGTGATGGCTTTTAAGGGAGAAACCAAGATGGCGGCATACGTAATTACCTATACTTGCTGCCTCTCACAACCACATCAAAACCACAACTGAACAGCAGAACAACTACCACCCAGAACCACAAGGAAGCCGGCTGAGTGGGAGTTCCACAACTAGAGAGGTGAAGAAGGTGCAGTGAGACTCGTAGGAAGTGCGGGGGCACGGAAAGTGCTGGCACCTGGATGTGCTGCTCTTTTCTTCGGGAGGGATATACAAGCTCCCCACTGCTCTGAACTCCAGTTCCAGGTGAGACTCTAGGGGACCAGGCACATATGGGGGGAAACTGGACTGTCTGGCATCTGGACAGGAACACGAGGGTGACTTACTCTCAGAGGTGCTTGTAGCAATCATTGTCCCTGCACGGGGGTGCAGGATACAGAGAACAAGGGACTTCTCCAGTTCAGGACAGCCATTGCTGTTTGCTCCGCCCTGGTAATTCCCAGAAACCCCACCACACCAAATTTACAGCCCCACCCAAGCTGTGAGCAGTGGCTTTTGTATTATATATCAATGGCCTCTCCTTTGCAAAAAAAATAAAAATAAAAAAATAATAAAAAAAACTTGCAGCTGGGTCAGAGAGCTCCAAAGATCCTAAAAGAAGGACCACTACCTGGCAGCAGCAATGGCCTTACTTCACAACTGGGCTTCATCTAGGCATTGCCAAACCCAATACAAAGAGGAGGAATCAGCAGATGTCTCTGTAGTTCTTGCTGGGCGGCCCCAGACAGTGCATGACCTTGCACCTCCTTGGAGATTCAAGAGCCAGTGTATCCAGTGGTTAATGTGAAACCATATCAGATTACAACTCTTCACATCCATAAGAGAAACACTCAGACTCAATGAGCACCAAAGCCCTGCTGAAGCAAGTCTTGCCCCATAAAGGTGTCTCCTGCACAACAGATCTTCCAGGATAGACACAGCTGATCATCACAGCCATCTGGCTGGGAGATCAATTTCTACCAGTGCTACCAACAGCAAACAAGGCTTAACTACAGCAAGACTGTGCACACAGCCCACAAAGGGGTACACCAAGTGCATCCACCTCAGGTGACTGGGGAGACTGAGACACTGGTCCTATAGGACACCAATCACGCAAAGCCACTCTATCAACTCAAGGAGACTTAGCAGCTACCCAGTACATAGAAATAAATACAGGGAAGCAGCCAAAATGCGGAGTCAAAGAAACAAGTCACAAATGAAAGAAATGAATGAAAACAAAATACTGGATCTAGAGTTCAAAACCACAGTTATAAGGTTACTCAAGAATCTTCTAGAAACCTCTGAGAAATTTAATGAGACCCTCAAGGATATGAAAGGGATTGATAAAAAATTAAGCATACACTGACTGAAATAAAGAATAATACACAGAGATCCAAAAACAGACTACAGGATCCTAAGAATCAAGTCAAAGATTTGAAATACAAAGAAGTAAAAAACACCCAACTTGAAAAGCAAAAAGAAAAAATAATCCAAAATATGAAGATGGTGTAAGGAGCCTCTGGGACAACTTCAAGTGTACCAACATCTGAATTATGGAGGTCTCAGAAGAAGAGAGAGAGCAAGATAATGAAAACCTATTGAAAGAAACAATGACAGAAAACTTTCCCCACCTGGTGAAAGAAATAGACTTACAAGTCCAGGAAGCACAGAGAACCCCAAACAAAAGGAATCCAAAGAGGACCATACCAAGACACATCATAATTAAAATGCCAAGAGCAAAGGACAAAGAGAGAATATTATAAGCAGCAAGAGAAAAACAGTTAGTTACCTACAAAGGAGCTCCCATACGATTATCAGCTGATTTCTAAACAGAAACTATGCAGGCCAGAAGGGAGTGGCAAGAAATATTCAAAGTGATGAATAGCAAGAATCTACAACCAAGAATACTTTACCCAGCAAAGCTATCATTCAGAATTGAAGGTCAGATAAAGAGCTTCACAGATAAGAAAAAGCTAAAGGATTTTGTCACCACCAAACCAGTATTATATGAAATGCTAAAAGGTATTTCTCTAAGAAGAGGAAGAAGAAGAAAAAGGTAAAGATAAAAATTATGAACAACAAATACATATCTACCAACAAGTGAATCTAAAAATCAAGTGAATAAAAAAATCTTATGAACAGAATAAACTGGTGAATATAATAGAATTAGGGGCATAGAAAGGGAGTGGACTGACAATTCTTGGGGGAAAAGTGGTGTAGAGTGTGCGGGAAGAGACTGGACAAAAATTGTACACCTATGGATGAGGACAGTGGGAGGAGGGGTAAAGGCAGAGGGTGGGGTGAGAACCGGGTGGAGGGGAGCTATGAGGGGGGAAAAGAGGAATAATTGTAATAATCTGAACAATAAAGATTTATCAAATTCATCACCAGAGTTTTCTCACTGACTTTCTAAAGGATTTCTAAAACTGCAGTAAAATATGCATACATAAAATCTACCATCTTAAACATTTTTGAGTGTTCAGGTCAATATTGTCCAGTATATCCATATTATTGTACAACCAACCCATAGGACTTTTGCATCTGCAAGACTGAAGCTCTATAGCCATCCATATAACAGCTTTTCATTCTCCCCTCTCCCCAGGCCCTGATAACCACGTTTCCACTTCCTGTCTCTAGGAATTTGCTCTAGAGACCACATATAAGTGGAATCACATAGCAGTTGTCTTTTTGAGACTGGCTTCTTTCGCTTAGCCTAAGTCCTCCAGTTTCATCCATGTTGCAGCATGTGCCAAAATGTCATTCCTTTATAGGCTGAGTAATAAATACTCTATTAGATGAATAAGTCACTTTTTTTTTGGTTTTGTTTTCAGTATTTCTTTTTTTTTTTTTTAATCAATCTTTATTGTTCATATTATTACAAAGGTTCCTCATTTCTTCCCTCTCCACCAGGTTCCCACCCCACCCTCCGCCCCCTTCCCCTCCCCCATTGTCCTCATCCATAGGTGCACAGTTTATGTTCAGTCTCTTCCTCCCTCCCTTTCCCCGATAGTAAATCAGTTACTTAGCATTTTCTCATATCAATAATACCTCCACATTCCCAAAGATACACTTCACACAAAAGACATTTCCAAATAGAACAACCAACCTCATCCAGGCCCTGCACAAGGCACTCACAGATCAACACCCCAGCGCTATACTAACTCAACATATCCAGATCTAAGCCTTCATCACTTGATTCAGCAGACCCTCAAGTTCCCGCAAAAGTTTCCAGCCATGTCTGAGAGGCAGCCTTGGGGCGGGGGCAGGCGAGGAGCGAACTGTTCCGGGCCTGACTGCTCCGGGCCTGGCCTCTGTTGCTCTGGTCCGTTCCACAACCAGTTGCTCGGGGTCTGGCCACTGCCGCTTCCAACCTGGCTGCTTCGGGCTTGGCTACTGCTGCTCCAGGCCTGGCCACACCCAACCCGGCAGTTCCGGGCCTGGCAGCTCCCAGCCTGGCAGCCACTGCTCCGGGCCTGGCCACACCCGACCCGGCTGCTCTGGGCCCGGATGTCCCGGGCCCGGCCGCTCCGAGCCTGGCCACTCCCGGCCTGGATGCTCCGAGCTTGGCTACTGCTGTTCTGGGCCTCGCTGCTCCCGACCCGTCTGCTCTGGGCTCAGCTTCTCCGGGCCCGGCCACTCAGGGTCTGGGTGTTCCTGGACTGGCCACTCTGGGCTTGGCCGCCTCCGCCTCAGGCCTGGCTGTCACTGCCCCAGGTCTGACTGCTCCAGGCCTGGCTGTTGCTACTCTGGTTCTGGCTGCTGCTGCTCTGGGGCCTGGCTGTTGCTGCTCCAGGCCTGGCTGCCACTGTCTTGTGCCTGGCCACTCTAGGCCTGGCCGCCTCTGTTCCAACATTCTGTCCTTTTTTTTAATTTATTTTTTTATTTTAAAAACGCATTTATGTTGCATTGTTGGCTGGTGAGTTGAGTTCTGACTTAGTCTTTGATTTTTCAAGATCTTCTTTGTGTTCTTTTTTAAGTAATTTTACTATCTTTTGCTCTCCCTTGATTTCTTCACATTGAGAACTTCTTTGGTTTCTTCCTCCTTGTCCTGGAAGCTCAGCAGGTTGGCCTGTGGCACCCCTTTGTTCTCCGCGGGCTCCTGCGCTGCTTCAGCCTGTTGCCGGGGTCGGCCCCACCCAGGAAGCAGCCGCTGGCCTCGGCTCCATTGCCCGCGCTCAGCGGTCAAAGGCTCAGGGGCACCCCCCCTCCAGGGACCCCGTCGCCTGGTTCCTTGCTGGCACCTGGCTGGCTGGTGTCTGGCAGGGGCTCCTGCTCCTCGTTGCATTCCTCCAGTCTGGAGCTTTTTTTCTCCTTCCCGCTAGGGGAGTCTAGCATCAGAGTCAACAGACTGTCCTCTGCGTGCAATGTGCGTGACTCCGGGGGCTCGCTTTTCGCCGCTCCCCCAGGACTCCAGCTCACAGCCCCGTCTCCCTCTGCTTGAACCTGGGTCCCCAGGGATTGGCGTAGAGCTGGAGTTCAGGGCAGTCGGGAGTGGGGCTCAGCACCGCTGGAAATTTTGTTTCTTCCCGCCAAGGCAATACAGCATCAGAGTCAACATTCTGTCCTCTGCGCGCACAATGTGCACGACTCCAGGGGCTCAGCTTTTCGCTGCTCCCCTGGGATTCCACCACACAGCCCGGTCTCCCCCTGCCTGAGCTGGCTGGGGCTCCTGTTTCCTTCCCTCCAGTGCAATCCCGGATCAGAGTCAACATTCCTTCCCTTGTGAGCAATGTGGGGCTCGGCCTTTCACCGCTCTCCCAGGACTCCACCTCACAGCCCCGTCTCCCACTGCCCGAGCCTGGGTCCCCAGGGTCTGGCCCATAACTGGGGCTCAGCGCTGCCGGTTCGGGGGTTCAGCCCAGGCTGGGGGTTTTATTTCCTTCCTGCTAGGGAGCGCCAGGCAGGCACCCAGCCTTCTCCTCCTCTCTGGCTGCGACCTCTCCACAAGCGCGCGTGCGTGTGTGCGCGCAGCATGTCTCCGTACCTTAGGCTTTTTTCAGCTCCTCTGATTTTCCTTCTGGTTTTCTCTTTCCTTCTTGTTGTAGAATTTTCAGTCAGTCGACTACCTGTAGCTCTGGGCAATGTCCACTCTACATTTTAGTTGTATTCCATTGAAATTGTTGTGTGCTGCTGCGGTTAGGTGTCTACCTGAGCAGCCATCTTGGATCCTCCATAAGTCACATTTTTGTTCCTTCTTTCATCCATCAACAGACACTTGGGTTGCTTCCACCCTTTGGCTTTTATGAATAATGCTACCAGGAACATGGATATACAGATATTTTTTCAAGACTTGATATATATAATACTTCTTTTTTTAAAATATTTTTAATGATTTTAGAGAGGAAGGGAGAGGGAGCAGAGAAACAACGATAAGAGAAAATCATTGATCAGCTGCCTCCTGCACACCCCAACTGGGGATGGAGCCTGGGCGGAATCCTGGGTGGAATCGAGCCTGTGACCTCCTGGTTCACAGGTCAATGCTTAATCACAAAGCTACGCCAGCAGACTGTATTTGTTTTTATTTTTAATACAAGCCAGATCTAGGATGTTTTTAACCAAGTTATTGTTTTTTAGATGGATTGATCTCTCATTGGTTTAATTCCTTCAAGGCCCAAACAGAGGCAAGGATATGCTACTTAGGGAGGCAAATCTTAAAAATCAGAACATTCTGGTAGGGTCAGGTTGATGGATATCAACCCTGGCTCATGATTAATTACGAGCCAATATATGCCATCCAAGAGTCTCTGTTTCTGCCACCTAAGAGAAAGAAACCATCTGTAAAGGAAATTTCCCACAACCTGCCTGAACTGCTCCTCCTTTTGTTAGCCTAACTGCCAAGGTCAGTTAATCCCAAGCAGGACTTTGAAAAATAGTCTCTGTGATGGGGGAGGGGGGAGCTAGGAGGCTGGCAGGGAGCCAGTTCGTGACATCATGCTGAAGCTGATGAAGGTATCCGTGATGAGGAGAGAAAAGCGGGATTGACAAGGAAGTGGGAGACATGGGGAGGGGGGAGGTTAGAGTCAAAGAAAATTTTGCCAAGAATCTAATAGGACATCATTTTGTTGGCCTGGCGGTAGACTTAGACTAAGCAAAACCTGAGATTTCAAGCAGCAAAAATAAAAAGTGCATTCTTTAAAAGTGCACACGTATCCTTCAGGGTTCGCGCCTTCTGTTTTCATTAAAGTTAAAGCCAAGGTGCATGATTCAAACTAAAAGCTAACAGCGGCGTCAGATGCCTTTGGAGCTTTTCCTCCCCCCAGGTAGCCAGCTAAAATGGGAAAGTGATCAAAGGAAACTGAAATTCAGAATTCATTTTCTTAAGGAAATTCTCAGCTCTGCAACTCACCCACGCAGAGCTGTGTGCAAGTGCATAATTGATACTGAATACATTAATGGCAACACTATGCATGCTTCCTAAAATTAGCGGAACTAAAGCACGTGGTTGGAAAAGGAGGCCTAAAAGATAAATAAATAACAGGAAGAGCTTCCTAGCACATAAGACTCATTTTTAATCATCATTTGAAATAATAATAATACCAGATGTCGATGCCAGAAGCCCCCAAGAATCGGTGCTGAAAAGATTCATCAACTCTAAAAAATTACATCTGTTATGGCTCAGTGTTTAGTGGGCTGTTGGGCTAAAATTGGTAACTGTCTTCGGATATTTCCAGTTTTTAAAAATTTGTTTACTTATGTTGTTTTCTTTTTTTTTTTTTTAACTTTGGGATATCCCCATTTTTTATGAGAGAAGCTTTATGTGAAGCTGTACAAAGTACAGCTTTGTACAATGATCCTATATTTTTAAAGTATATTTTTATTGATTTCAGAGAGGAAAAGAGAGGGAGAAAAAGACAGAAACATCAATGATGAGAATCATTGATCAGATGCCTCCTGCACGCCTTCTACCAGGAAGCCGGCCTGCAACCAGGACATGTGCCCTGACCAGGAATAGAAACATCACCTCCTGGTTCATAGGTCGATGCTCAACCACTGAGCTACCTCAGCTGATCCTAAATTTTATTTATTTATTTAATATATTTTATTGATATTTTTACAGAGAGGAAAGGAGAGGAATATAGAGTTAGAAACATCAATGAGAGAGAAACATCAATCAGCTGCCTCCTGCACACCCGTACTGGGGATGTGCCCGCAACCAAGGTACATGCCCTTGACCAGAATCGAACCTGGGACCTTTGAGTCCGCAGGCAGACGTTCTTACCCACTGAGCCAAACCAGTTAGGGCTGATCCTAAATTTTAAATGACTTTCCTGATGTTCATTTCAACAAGGAGAAAAAAAAAAAAGAAAAAAAAAAGGCAAAAAAGAATACAAAACAGAACACCACAGCGCATTTCTGAGTTTCTCAGTTCTCCATTTAAACATGGGCCAAAACATGGATAAATTTAAAATTCCCTTTCCCTATGCCCTTTAGCAAAGATGAGATCATCTCTGATTTTAAAAAGAGGCTTCACTAGTAAACACAGGAAGTACCAGGAGCAAAGAAAGAAAAAAGCCACGTTGAAAAGCATAGGTTTTTGAGTTTCTGATCCTAGGAAAGCTGGCTAGCTTACTGAGACAGCTGGTTCTGATCTGATCAAACAATTTCCTCATTGAATTTTCCTGCTGTTTCTCTGGCTCCTGTACTTGTACCGACTCAAAAGAGGGCCCCACTACCTCGGAACTTCAAAGGGAAAGTGAGAGGAAGGTGAGTGAAATTGGTGGCCAGAACCTGGGTGGACAATGAACTTTTCACTCAAGGTGGCCATAACATTGAAAGGTTTCCCATTCCTAGAAAGGTTCTAGGGTTCGTTTCTTAGAGTGACGCTTTGCGGCCATACCTAATTTGAAACATCTACTGCACAAGAATCTAAGAGCTTCCATTACCCAAGTTAAGTCCTGGAGACTTAATCTTAGCCTCAAAGTCCGATTTCATTGGGCGTAAAGTAATTTTTATCAGAGGAGTTGCAGCTGTCTTTGAAATAAAATTGCACCTTCACTGTTCACACTCAAAACTTCCCACAGCTGAGACAAATCAATCCGGTCTGTTTTTAGACATCTCAAAGAAGCCGAGTTATCACAATAATCCAAGGGCAAGCACTTTCTGAGAATGTTATTGCTGTATGTTGACATAAATGGCCATTACATTGGATGAGTTTAGTTAACACAGACCAATTTCTGTTTTTATGATGGACTAGAGGCCTGGTGCACAAATTAGTGCACAGGTGGGGTCCAGCCTGCTCACCCTGATTGGGGCCAATTGGGCTGGGCTGGCTAGGAGGAGGGGCCTCCTGTGGTTGGCCAGCTGGCCCCACCCCCTGGTCAAACTCCCAGTTGAGCTCCTGACTGAACTCCCACTCAAACAGACAATTTGCATATTAGTCTTTCACTAGTATCATAGAGAGTTATATAGAATGACAAAGCGGAAGAGATGAATGACAAGCTCAAGTGTGCACCATCCATTCATACTTGGATGTTCCCCATGGCCACAAATAAGCCAGCCATCCTATATGTTACATCCTGGCCCACCACTTCAATTTTTATTTTTAAATACTAGAGGCCTGCCGAAACTGGTTTGGCTCAGCGGTAGAGCGTCGGTCTGTGGACTGAAAGGTCCCAGGTTCGATTCTGGTCAGGGGCATGTACGTTGGTTGAGGGCACATCCCCAGTAGTGGGTGTGCAGGAGGCAGCTGGTCAATGTTTCTCTCTCACCGATGTTTCTAGCTCTCTATCTCTCTCCCTTCCTCTCTGTAAAAAATCAATAAAATATATTTAAATGAATAAATAAATAAATAAATAAATACTAGAGGCCCAGTGCATGAAATTTGTTCACGGATAGGGTCCCTCGGCCTGGCTGGCGATCAGGGCCAATCTGCAGAGTGACCAGCGGGGCAACCAGGAGACCCCTGCTGGCACCTGCCTTGGCCAACCTGGGGCCTGCAGTCTGGGGGGCAGCTCCTGAGTTGAGCATTTTCCCCCTGGTGGTCAGTGCATGTCACAGCAACTGGTCCTTCCACCATTTGGTCGATTTGCATATTAGCCTTTTACTATATAAGATGTTTTCAAATTGATTTCAGAGAGGGAGGGAGAAGAGAGAGAGGGAAACATTGATGTGAGAGAGAAACATCCATTGGTTGCCTCCTGCACACCTTCTACTGGGGATTGATCCCACAATCTGGGCATATACCCTAGCTGGGAATGGAACTGGGACCTTCCAGTACATGAAACAGCATTCAACCAATTGAGCCACACTGGCCAGGGTGGCCACTTCCTTTTAATTTATTTATTTTTTTATTGATTAAGGTATTACATGTGTGTTCATAATCTCCCATTGCCCTCACCCCCTAGTGTCTTATGTCCATTGGTTATGCTATATATGCATGCATACAAGTCCTTCGGTTGACTTCTTACCTCCCATCTCCCCCCACCCAGCCTTCCTGCTGTAATTTGACAGTCTGTTCGGTGCTTCTCTGCATCTGTATCTATCTTTTTGTTCATCAGGTTATAATGTTCTTTACTATCCATAAGTGAGTGAGATCATGTGGTGTGTTTCTGTCACTGACTGGCATATTTCACTTAGCACAATGCTCTCCAGTTCCATCCGTACTGCTGCAAATGCTAACAATTCTTTCTTTTTTAAAGCAGCATAGGATTCCATTGTGTAGATGTACCATAGTTTTCTAATCCACTCATTTTCTAATGGGCACTTAGCCTGTTACCAAATCTTAACTATGGTAAATTGTGCTGCTATGAACATAGGGGTGCATATATCCTTTCTGATTGGTGTTTCTAGTTTCTTGGGATACATTCCTAGAAGTGGGATCACTGGGTCAAATGGGAGTTTCATTTTTAGTTTTTTGAGGAAACTCCATACTAGAGTTCTCCACAATGGCTTCTCCAGTCTGCATTCCCACCAGCAGTGTTCCTTTTTCTCCCCGTCTTCACCAGTACTTGTCATTTACCACTTCCATTTTTAAAAGCAGTCCAGAGTCTGTAAATTTAGTAAATGATTTTAGGGCCAGTCAACCAGCATTTCCAGAAACTTTTGTTTGATATTTAATTAAAGTCCTCAGTGTAGTTAGAGAGTAATTGATCACCACTGTGATGATTAATTTTCTTTTTTAAAATATATTTTTATTAATATCAGAAAGGAAGGGAGAGATGGAAACATCCATGATGAGAGAGAATCATTGATTGTCTGCCTCCTGCATGCCTCCTACTGGGAATAGAGCCTGAAACCCCAGCATGTGCCCTTGAACAGAATCGAACCTGAGACCCTTCAGTCTGCAGGCCGATGCTCTATCCACTGGGCCATACTGGCTAGGGCAAGTGATGGCTCATTTTCCATGTCTAATGACATAGAAATAAGGGGCTATGGGAACTCCAGCTGGTAAAACAGTATTTCTGGCATACCCCAGCATCTCCCCAGTTCTCGGGCCTTTGGGTTTGGACTGAAGTACATCACCAGCTTTCCTGGCTTTCCAGCTTGGGGACAGCAGGTGGTGATATTTCTTGGCCTCCATAACCATGCGAGCCCACACCTACAATAAATTTCTCGTCTATTTGTCCCATTGGTCTGTTTCTCTGGAGAACGCTGACTTACACAACCACCTTCAACAACATAACACAGAATGCTGTTACTTATCTCAGGTTAAGTAATTCTATTCACTCACAATTTCTTTGGAAGTTCTGTTTACCAATTCTTCAAGTGAATGTTGTGATTTTCTAAATCATACACTTGTTTTGGTGCCGTATATTGACTCACAGTTAGAAAGTAGCAAAGTTAATGGCAGCTAGTTCATCTCCTTGCTCAGGTCCTCTGGACCAGCCTTGTTTGCTCCAAAAAAGAAACAGTATCTGTCCTAGACTCTGATCAGCTCCACTTCATATTACTTTTCTGCCCTGGCCCTTATCGTTACTATTCAGCAACTCACCCACACCTGAAACCCCTAACTTAGCCCAAGAATTTCCCAGTTCTCACTCAAAACCCTGCAAATCTCATCAAACCCCTTGAGTTCACACAATAACAAGTTTTGTTTTGTTTTTTTCTGTAATGGGCCCAGAATTCTTTAAAAGGACAGTAGAGAAAACAATAGATCTGAAACTGGGCACCAAATGGGCCTCACATGACTTCAAAGTTTTCCCCTTTATTGGCCAATCACAGTCAATTAAATTCTACCATGTGAGAGCATTCCTTTGGGTATTGGCAATACATTTCTGGGAAGGTTAAAATGGATGCATGTGTAATCCATAGTTGCTCTCAGTCATGACTTCATTGGCATTAATAAATTTGTTGTACTGACTACAGTAACCTTGCCAGGGACCTGCAAGCTGGGTTATGTGAAGGCCAGAGCTTGTGGTACTCCCTGCGGGATGCTGGCTTTGTGGCAGGAAATCCTGAGGGTGTACAGTGCTTAGAAAGAGAGGGAGAGGCAGCAAAAAAGGAGGCAGGAAGGCAACCTGGGATGGGATGGCTCCTTCACAACGTGCCCTGCACTTTGCCTATAAGAGGTGTGCAGCCCTAACTGGCTTGGCTCAATGGGTAGAGCATCAATCTGCGGACTGAAGGGTCCCAGGTTTGATTCCGGTCAAGGGCATGTACCTCATTTGTGGACACATCCCCAGTAGGGGGTGTGCAAGAGGCAGCTGATCAATGTTTCTCTTTTATTGATGTTTCTAACTCTCCATCCCTCTCCCTTTCTCGCTGTAAAAAATCAATAAAATATATTATTTCTAAAAATGGCCAGAAAAAATTAAAAAAAAAAAAAGAGGTGTGCAGATTCCAGCAGAAGAGAAGCATGTGGGCTCTGCGAGGTCAGACTTTGTCTATCAAGAAACCTCATAGGTGAGTTCAGTTCCTATTAATAAAAGACTCAGCACTGGCATAGTGCTTATTATGTGAGAGGCATGGAGTTATATAAATCAGTACAACTCTATGAGGTAGGTACTGTTTTTGATTTCCATTTTCAGATCAGGAAACTGAGGTTCAGAGACATCTATGGCCTGGCTCCGGTCTATGGTCTAAGAGGCTTAGGAATCTGACTTGGCCAGCACATCAGTAGCAGCAAAATATTTTAGAATTGCTCTGACATTCATTAGCGCTCAATAAGCCTCATGTTCAACCAAGATGCCAAATTATTAATTATAAGTACTGCACACTAACCAACTGTGCCACTGGAGCTCCCCAAATTATTAATTATGATGAGAAATATTTAATCTCTCAAAGACCAGGATGTTGAGGTTGGCATGACCAAAAACATTCTCTCTTTGTAGGCAGAGAAGCCAAATTACAGTCAGAACACAGTTTAAGAAGCATATAATTAGAACCAAGAGAATCAGGAGAATGAGCTAAAAAAAAGCGTCCCTCCGAATATTTAGACACACTCTGCTCTTCTGGGGATAATCTCCTCAATGAGTCTGTAAAGTAGAACTCTATTCCTGAGCCGTGATTTAATGGGTCTCCTGATAGTTCCCCCCTTGATTCTTTTTCTGTGCTTCCAAATAGACCAACTTCTCTTCTGATAAGCAACATTTTAAGAAATGGTGTTGAATCCCTGAATTCAAGTCTCATTCTGCCTTGGGAGTACTACATTGTATATTTATTTTATAGATCTCTTTTATACCACCAAATTAGTCTTAATTACAAACTCGACCAAGCCTAGCATTGTCATTATATAAGGCAAATCCTCAGGCATGTTTGTTGAAAGAATGAGAGCGAAGGAATGAATGAATAAGTGCATCTCAATGTCAGATGATTTTAAAATAGCTCTCCAGCACTATGGGGAACATATGGAGATTCCTTAAAACTTTAAAAATAGAATTACCACATGATCTAACAATTCCATTTCTGGGTATATACACAAAAGAATCAAAAGTAGGGACTTGAAGAGATATTTGTTTCCTCATGTTCACAGCAGCACTATTCACAAGAGCCAAATGGTGGAAGCAACCCAAATGTCCATTAACTGATGAAAGGATAAACAAAATGTGGTATGTACATATAATGGAATATTAGTCTTAAAAAGGAAGGAAGCAAAAACCGGTTTGGCTCAGTGGATAGAGTGTTGGCCTGCAGACTGAAAGGTCCCAGGTTCGATTCCGGTCAAGGGCATGTACCTTGATTGTGGGCACATGTCCAGTAGGGGGCGTGCAGGAGGCAGCTGATCGATGTTTCTCTCACATCATGTTTCTAACCCTCTACTCTTCTCCCTTCCTCTCTGTGAAAAATCAATAAACTAAATTTTTTAAATAAAAAAGAAGGAAATTCTGATACATACTACAATGAGCATTGCGGTCATTATGCTAAGTGAAAGAGTCCAGTTACAAAAGAACAAATACTGAATGATCCCATGTACGGCATATCTAGAATAGCCAAATTCATAGAGATCGGAAGTACAGCAATGGCTGCCAGGGGCTGGGAGAAGGGAGATGGGGAGTTACTGTGTAATGGGTACAGATGTTCAGTTTTGCAAAACAAAACGTTCTATGAATGCTGGTGGCGGTGGTAACACAACAATGTGAATATAATCAATGCCATGGAATTGTTCACTTAAAAATGACAAAAATGTAAAGTTTATGTTATGTGTATTTTACCAAAACTGGAGGGGGGAAAAAGAAAAAGAAAGAAAAAAAAAAAAGCTCTTCCACGCTAACTCATGCTTATGTTTTTAAATCTGAGCTGTTTCCAGAAAATCAACATATCACCTCCTGTATTTGTCCTTGTTTAGTACAATGGTTTGCCTAATGAATTTCATTCTGTTTGAGACTCCCTGTGTTACATAGAGTTGTGCAACATAGAACACAGCATCCTATATAATAAAAGGGTAAAGTGACCCTAACAGTGGAATGGCCAGTCGCTATGACGTGCACTGACCACCAGGGGGCAGACACTCAATGCAGGAGCTGCCCCCTGGTGGTCAGTGCGCTCCCACAGGGGGAACTCTGTTCAGCCACAAGTTGGGCTGATGGCTGGGAGTGCAGCGGAGGTGGCAGGAGCCTCTCCCACCTCCTCGGCAGTGCTAGGTATATCCAACTGCAGCTTAGGCCCACTTCCCAGGGGGCTCCTGGGCTGTCAGAGGGATGTCTGACTGCCAGCTTAGGCCCAATCCCCCGAGGGGTCCCCAACTGTGAGAGGGGGCAGGCAGGGCTGAGGAACGCCCCCTCCCCACAGTGCACAGATTTTCATGCACTGGGCCTCTAGTTTCCAAAATAAAGGTGCAAACATTATTGTCACTCCCTACTTGCTAATTAAAAGGACAGACTTTCGCCGAAACTAGTTTGGCTCAGTGGATAGAGCATCGGCTTGGGGACTGAAGGGTCCCGGGTTCGATTCCGGTCAAGGGCATGTACCTTGGTTGTGGGCACATCCCCAGTAGGGAGTGTGCAAGAGGCAGCTGATCGATGACTCTCTCTCATCGATATTTCTAACTTGCTATCTCTCTCCATTCCTCTCTGTACAAAATCAATAAAATATATATTAAAATAAATAAATAAATAAATAAAATAAAATAAAAAATAAAAGGACAGACTTTCAATCAAAGAAATTAAGACTGGCCCTAACTGGTTTGGCTCAGCAGATAGAGAGCTGGCCTGTGGACTGAAGGGTCCCAGGTTCAATGTTGGTTACCAGATTTCAGACTTAGTCCCCAGTGGGGGCATGCAGGAGGTAGCCAATCAATGATTCCCTCTCCTCATTGAAGTTTCTTTCTTTCTTTTTTAAAATTAATTTATTTATTTTATTGATTATGGTCTCACATAATTGTCCTTATCTCCCCATTCCCATCCCAACCCCCTCCCTACATATGCCTCACCCCCCTGTTGTCCATGGCCACTGGCTAGGCCCATATGCATGCACACAAGTCGTTTGGTTGATCTCTTCCCCTTACCCCCACCCTCCCCTACTTTCCCTCTGAGGTTTGAGAGTCTGATTGCTGCTTCTCTTTCTCTGGGTCTGTTTTTGTTCATCAATTTATGTTGTTCATTATTTCCTCTAGATGTGTGAGATCATGTGATCCAAGAAATATCCTTGTAAGAACCTAAACTGCAACAAGCAATAATGGTTATGCTGAGAGGCAAATGAATCAGTCTGTAGTGAGTTCCTTTCTGGGCCAACAGTTCTTTTGAGTCCCAATTTCAACGTCAAATAGTTCCTTATGTGTACATGTCAGCCATGATATTTCAGATCTTGTTGGTGGACAAATGGTGGTAATGCAGGTCTGACTGTCTCTGGTTTGGTCCTGGGCATCCTTCAGCAATACACAGCTGCTGTCTACTGGTATGCTGAGGCGTCATCAGCATCTTTCATCTCTGAATTGTGTCTCTTCTCTCTTCATGGCTGGAGCGCTTCTGCCTATTCCTCTCTGTTACAGGATTCCTGATGGTCTTGAAGCTGTTTTCTGAAAATATACAAATATATTCTCGACCAAAAGTTAATAAAGGGATATTTTCTTTAAATTTGATTTGGGATTCTTTTTCATTTCCCCCCCCCCCCCAAATAATTTTCCCCTGGCTTGTTTTGACACCAGGTGTGTATTTTCATGGGTATCTTGCTATTAGCGTTTCGAATGAAGGTTAATTTTCTAAAGTACAAATTTTTTAGATGTAAATTATTCTCAGGATATTTTCCCTTACATGATATTCTTCCACTGTCACTCCCTTTTTTACTTTAAATAATAGGAGACTTTTGTAAATTTTATAATGTAGTCTTGATAGCTTTTACATTTTAAATTTTTTGCGCTACACTATGACTGCTTTAGGTTCATAACATGTGCAATTTTACCATGGGACGTTCGTTCTGCCAATAGAATTTTTGTTAACACTTTAAGAACAGCTTTTTGTACAGCACAATCAGTTTTTCTAGAATATTCATTTATTTCCATTAGCCACATTAATTTCCTCTGAGAAGTTGGCTACTATTCATCTGTCAAACTCAACACTCTAGCAACAATCTTATTTACCATGTGTATATTAGTGGAATTGATTATTTCCCTTCTTGAGAAGAGCCTGAGCATTCCTGCTACTAGGCTGGACTTGGATATTAAAAACCCACTTGCCCACACCATGGGTATAAGACCTCTCAAACAAATCTTATTGCAGTGAGAGGGCAGCTGCTGTCAGCCAAGTCTCTGTCTGTCCTCTGGGTCTCATTGTGAGCTGTGCATAGGAAGCGAAGCAGCAATGGGGGCAGGAGACCTCCCTCAGAATGGGAGAAGGTTCAGGTGCCTGCCATGTTGCAGGGGGTGGGGGTTGGTAAGGGTCTGTGCCCCACCTCTGTTGACCCCCAAGTTCTCTCCTGATGGCCCCTCTGCGACTGTGCCTGTCTTAGGTTGTTCCTTCCCTGAGGAATCTTACCCGTGTCTGGCTAACCAGCCATCCTCCAGGGCCAAACAGGGTGATGTGAGGTTTAGTTCTGTCTCCTTGGTAGCCTGTGCCCCCATGGGCTCCACACCCAGCACCTGCCTCAGGAACCCCTCACCTGCTGGCGAGGCCCGGACTTTGATCTCATAATTTTTGGGAACCCATGTTTCTTCTCTGGAGAGGGTCCAGCTCCCCGCACTGGGCAGGCGAGAGATCCATGGTACCAGCCACCATGGTGCTTCAGCCTCGGCATGAACTGAAAGGTCAGGCAACAGTTGTGGGCACCTGGACCATGAGAAGAGGGTCATTTTTGGCCACAAGGGCAAGATGGGCCAATATAGAATGCTCAGGTGCCTTCCCAGGGGGCCCTCTGCATAGTGGGAGGGATGAAGTCCTTTCTTGTCATTTTAAATTGCTGCCAGACATTCAAAGGATTGGTGTGTATGTTTGTTTGGGATAATTGTACAATATGCTGTTGTAATTCTAAAATATCTAGAGCTGTGTACCTTTGTCTCCAAGCACCACCAACAAAAATATATATATTAATATATAATAAAATAAATGATTTTTTATTGATACCCCATGGTGCGAGGTACTATTATACTATTATAGGTAATGGGAATAACCCAAATCTGGGAAAAATTATAGTGACCTTATAGAATAATATCATGTAAGGATATTCTTTGCTCTAGTCTAGGCCATGGAAATCCCATTTTAAACTGGCCGTCAATTTCTTTTTCTATAGACGAGGTCTTTGTTTCATCTTCTACACCTCTCCCAGGAGGAAGGAGTGATGGTCCCTTCCTTTGGTGTCATCACCAGCCAGAAACCTCTGTTTAATTTTACACACAAAGGAGCAGTGGTTTAATTTTGTCATACAGAAGGGGAGATGGGTGGTGACCGCTATGTAATTATATTTCCTTGTCCCACCTGGGGTCCTCCTGGATGACCAAGGTGTTTGGTATCATCAGTGACTACTTTGGGCAGGAGGATCAGCCCAGGTAAGGGCTCCCACCCGTGAAGGGTTAGGAATATAAGTCCAGAAATACTTACCCAATAGCCCTAGGTTATATTACCGTACAGCTGATGCCTGCTAGCATGGCAGTAAAGGTGTTCTCAGTGATGCTTCTTTCTATCTCTCTCGCCCTTCTTCTCTAAAATCAATACAAATATATTTTAAAAAAGAAAATTAAGAATGTATTCATGGTTGATAAATAAAGCAGTTTGACACTAGGTTGATATCAACTTTGACAATTTAGCATACTTTTTTTTTTTTTTTTTTTAGTTCTGCAAGAAACAAATATACCAGCTGAGTGCAGTTGAACAAAATCCTCACAGAATTAGCAGTTTTCTGACCCACTTACTAAAAAAAAAAAGCTGAATCACACCACGGAGACCCCAGGGAAATGCAGATTTATACCTTTGATGTATTTCTTGGTTTTTCTTCAATTAAAATAAATTCTGGGATCAGTTTCTGAGTCTTTGCCATCTTCTCTTCTTTTAATGGGTAATTTCACACGTCTTCCTGAATATAAATTCTTGACTTTTGTAAATGCAAATGGATAATAAAAGCTGCAGACAGCTTTCTTCTATGCAAACATTTTCCAAACCCATCAGGAGGGCCCTCTTCTCTCTCTAATGCCTTCCTCTGTTGGATTGGGGCTGGGGCTGGGAGGAAGGGGCTGTCAGGGAGAGAAGCCCGATGTGCTTCACTGCAGATGGGGGCAGTGGTCACTCCACCTGTGGTCACACCGATAAAGGAGAGACGCCACCATTCCCACAGGCATGGAGCCATGTTTGCTCCCCATTTCCCACCACCAGGCCTTCACCAATGCTTTTCCAAACACAGGGGACCACCTTTCTCCTCCTGTCAAATATTCTAGCCCTTCTCCATCCATACTAGTTGTCCTTTAAGAACTTTTCTTCCAGACGAGGAAACTTTCCCATTTCAAACCCATTAATACAATTCCTGACCAACATCTCAACAACAACTCCCTCTTGTGATTGCTGTATTTGCACTGATTACACGCTGGTCTTATTTCCCTATAGGAGCCAGGTGTCCTTGGCTGCAGCCATAGTTGCTGATTCTCTCTGTCTCCCTAGCACTACCATTCTTTGCCCAGGTTAGCAACCTCAGAGGCACATCTGCAAGTATCATTGCATATACATTTTGCTTCCGACGTAGTATCTAACACCACAGACACCATATAATAAATGTTCTGTAAATGAAGAGGTTAATACCAACCAAGTTAGTATGTAACAAATCTGGCATTCTGAGATCAAGGTGTTCTTTTCCTAACATCGTACTGAGTGAGCACTGACTATGCTAAGCAGTGTGCTAAGTGCTTTTCATGTATTATTTTTATTTTATTTTATTTGTGTTAATCCTCATCTGAGGATATTTTTTTTTCCCCATTGATTTTTCAGGGAGAGTGGAGGGAGGGAGGCAGAGAGAAACATCAATGGGAGAGACACATGTTGATTGGTTGCCTCCCACACATGCTCTGACCAGGCCAGGGATTAAACCTGCAACCGAGGTACCTGCCCTTGACTAGTAATCAATCCTGAAACCCTTGGGTGTAAAGGCCAACATGGTAACCGCTGAGCGACACCAGCCAGGGCACTGTACATATTCCTCATAAACATGTATCAAGATCTGACTATAGGCACTGTGCTATGCCTTAAGGATACATTAATGAACAAATTATTTACTTACACATTGCCTGGTGGTCAGAGAGGTGGTCCAAGGACCAGTTAGTAACTGGGGGAGCCTCAGTTAGGTCTTACTCTAGAAACATGTTCTTAACCATTACGTTTATTTCCTCTGGTGTCAGCTATTGACAAGCCACATGATCATAGTGACTGTCCCGTGTGACCACACTCTTACACAATCAATGATGTAATACTCCTTGAAGATAACATCCTAAGGTCTTATATAATGTTAATTCCAAATCCAAGCCAACTTTTGTTGATTAATCAATAAATACCTACTGGCCAACTGCTCTGATAACTGAATTATCCATTGGCTTTCATTAGAACTTGGGAATTTTAATTCACCCATAAAGATATTTCATCACCAGTAAAAACTTATTTCTCCCAAGAGCCAGAGGGTAGTAATAGCAATGATACCACAAATGATGAAAAATAGATTTTTAAGGCATCCTACCTACCCACCAGCAAACATATTCAGTTGTCCTGGCAACTGGATGATATACTATTTATAAAACCAGTTTCTTTAAATTTGACAAAGAAAACTACAGGAGAGGGGGGAGAAGAGAAATTCACTTAAGAAACTGTGAGTATGAGCAGTATCAATAGATATAAATATCTTGCCTGCCAACAGATTAAACCAGAATGTGATGCAAAAAGAACAAGACATAACAAATGTTTGAGAAATTCTTGAAATGAAATAAAACTAGGAAATGCCTAAAAATAGCTTCAGATAAATGATACATGTAGCAAAACACATCAGCAGTGTTTTTAGGGCCAAGATTGTTGGAAAGAAATAGAAAGATGTGGATACAGAGAAAATTAAATCACAAATCTTTCCAACTGTGGACAGTAAAGAACAAAATACAGCCAACTCTTAGCATAAAGTAGTAATTTTCAGATGAATTTGGGCAATGGAAACAGCCAAATCATTAGAAGAGGGAGAGGGAGAGTAGGGAGCCATTTAGTCGATGTTGAGAGCAATTCAGCTCAAAACAAAAGGATTTTTTTTTTTTTGCTTGTTTGTTTGCCTAATTTTTTTTTTCTTGTTTGTTTGCCTAAGTGGTATGGCTCTGTTATGGGCTGGTTTCCCAATGGGAATCCCTAGAAGCAGCCAAAAGCACCCATGGGCTCACATCATAGACTCTCTTGTGTACAGCCCGTTGATTCCTTTTCAGGGAACAAATCCCATGTCAAATTGCAGAAGCCTGTCATTTTAGATCACAACCTCAGCACTATTGACATTTGTGGACAGAAAATGCTTGCTGTGGGCTGTCCTGGCATTGCAGAATGTCGAGCAGCATCTCTGGCCTCTACCCACTAGATGCCAGTAGCAACCCTTGCTCTCAGTTGTGACAACCAAAAATGTCTCCAGATATTGCCCAGTATCTCCAGGGGGCACAAGCACTTCCAGGTGAGAACCACTAGCTTAAAAGATGAAAGATGGCCATCCAGCCCAACCTCTCACCATACAGACAAGGAAACCAAAGCCCACGCACATTGAATGCCTTGCTCAAACAGACACAGGTGCTTAAACGCCAGATCTCAACCAGAAACCCCAGACCATCACCCTCAATAATTCTATTCTACCCTGGTTTTAGTCATATCCATATCACCATCATGATTTTGCCATACCCAATGCTATTTCTATCATTATTTATTATTTTTATCTGAGTTGACTCATTTTTTTTAAGTTTAATTGATTTTAAAAGGAAACAGGTATAAGGGAAAGACAGATGCAAAAATTAGAAAAGATTATGGTATCCGAGGGAGAGATCTGTGCTCAGGTATTTTATCAAACACCTACATTGTGCCTACCATGTGCCATGTACCATTTATTTATTTACTTATTTATTTACTAGGGGCCCAAACAATGGACCGAGAGGCTGCAGTGGGCACAGGGGTGGGCCTTGGCCCATCCTTGATGCCCCCGCCTGGCCCGTCCCGCTGTGGCCCCTGGTCCCGTCTGCCAGCAGCCTCTGCTCCTGCCACCGCTGCTCCCACTCTCTGACAGCGCCGGCCCGGCTGGCACCTGCTGACAGCACAGAGTGATTGGGGCCCATACCAGCAGCAGGGGTGAGAGGTGGCTGCTGCCCCAATCGCCCCTCAGGAGCAAGAGGTGGAGAAGCCCTCAGGGCAATTGGGGCGGCAGCCACCACTCACACCTGCTGACCTGAGGACTGCAGTGTGTGGGAGCAAAGAATTTTCAGTAACCACCAGAGCCTTGCCCTGATGACAGCGACTGGCGCCCTGCCTTGGTCTGGCACCCCACTTGCCTGCTCCACCATCCCACCATAGCCACCACCCCCGATGTTCCCTAGGCCCCCTGGTGGTCAGCACATGTCATAGAAACCTGTTGTTCAGTTGTTTGGTCTATTTGCATATTAGCCTTTTATTATATAGGATTATTACATAGGATTCCTCACCTGAGGATATTTTTCCATTTATTTTTAGAGTGGGGGTGGGGGGGAGACAGAGACATCGATGTGAGAGAGACACAATGATTGGTTGCCTCCTGTATGTACCCTTGGCCAGAATCAAACCTGGAACCTTTCAGCCTGTGGGCTGATGCTCTATCCACTGAGCCAAACCGGCTAGGGCTACACCATTTTAAGTGCTTTACATATATGAAATTTTTTTGTCTTAATAATGATCTTATTAGATAACTGTTACTATTATCCTCATTTTATAAAGGATAGAGATTCAAGATGACCCAAGTTGGGGCAGGGGGTTAGGGGACTAATGGGGGGATGAGGACACATAGTTAATACATTAATCAATAAAGAAATTAAAAAAAAAAAAAAAAAAAGACCCAAGTCACAAGTGGCAGAACTGGGATTCCAGCCCAGAAAGGCTGGCTCCAGAGTCCATGCTCTTCATCGATAAAGGGAAAGATGGAAAATGCCTGCGAAGGGAGAGATGGGCCTGGAGTTCAAACCTCATGAGCATTTTCTATGTAGTTAGAAAATAATGGGTACAGGTAAAAAGGCAGTCAGACCCGTGTGTTAAGTAAATCCTTTTGGGAGAAAGGAACTCGCACCAGGAAGAGAAAGGTTGGACAGAAATAATGGTGGAAAGAAAAGGACAAAAGCTGAAGGAGGGTGAATCAGGGGGGAGGGACAGGTATACTTGAGTAAAGTGTGCCAGGCTCTGAGAGAAACAAGGAGCTTGGCAGGGTGAGGACACGGTGAGGCTGAAGGTGGATATTCAGGCAGAATGGTGATCTGGGAAAAGGGAAAAGGAGTGGGATGGGGGTTGAGGCCCAGGAGAGAGCCCTGGAGAGTTGAGGGGAAAGGTGCTAGGGGATATCAAGGTGAGAACCCAGAGATGGGGGTGGGGAGTTGCTGCAACTTTAGGTGGGACTGAGAAAGGATCCCAGCAGGGAGAGCTGAGGCACCCAGATGGATAGAGAGAAAGCACACTCCCATGCCAGGGAGAAGAGGGTGTCTGCTAAAGGCCAACACTGGTGAGCGCCAGCCACTGACGTTAATATTTTTTCCTTAAAAATCAAGTTTAGTCCTGCCAACTCAGTAGTTGAAGGTCAACCTATGAACCGGTCACAGTTGGGTTCCTGGTCAGGGCATATGCCCGGGTTGTAGGCTTGATCCCCAGAGTGGAGCGTGTACCAGGCAGCCGATCAATGATTCTCTCTCATCATTGGTTGTTTCCTCTCTCTCCTCTCCTCTCCTCTCCTCTCCTCTCCTCTCCTCTCCTCTCCTCACCTCTCCCCCTTCTTCTCCTGAATCAATAAAATAATATTTAAAATCAAGTTCAGTATACACACCACGTTTTGCAAAATGTTGAATCAATTCATCTCCAAAATACATTTTAAAAAGCTTTTTAATTACATTTGAGAAAATTTTGAGACTTTTGTTCCCACCACTAGCTCATAAATAAAATATGCCACTTGAAAAAATGCACACACACTTATAATTGCTGAATAAAAATATCAAGCGTAGAACTGCTTTGTCACATGTTTTGCCAACTCCTGGTGTTTCTTCAATGCTTTACTTTTCATATTTTCTGGAAAATGTTTTGTCTTTTACACTTCGCAGTTTTTGCAGATCAAGATGTTAATAAAACAACTTGGGGAAATTCAATGAGTGTTGCCATATTTGGAAATAGGATTTCTTAGAAGGAAAATTTCCATCCATAGTAGAAATCTAAGGTCAGTCATATCCAAGTTCAACCAGAATATCCAGGTACCAACAGCAAAACTAATACAAATATATTTAAAGGAATATATAAATATTAAAAATGTCAAGTGAGATATAGTAATTAAGAGTGAGTCAGGCCCTAGGTGGTTTGGCTCAACAGATAGAACATCAGCCTGCAGACTGAAGGGTCCTGGGTTCAATTCAGGTCAAGGGCACATGCCCAGGTTGTGGGCTCTATCGCCAGTAGGGGTGTGCAAGAGGCAGCCGATTCATGTTATTCTCTCATTGATGTTTCAATCTCTCCTTCTCCCTTTCTCTCTGAAATCAATAAAAATACATATTAATCTATCTATCTATCTATCTATCTATCTATCTATCTATCTATCTATCTAAAGCCAGCAACCAGAACGCTGTAACCACTGGTTGCTATGATGCCCACTGCAGTCAGCGAACCTGTCCCATTGGGGGTGGGGCTGGCCAGCCAACCTCCTACTGACAGGCCCTGCTCTGATCCGCCCACCTGTGCATGAATTTGTGCCCTGGGCCTCTAGTAAATAGTCAGTCAGGCATAAAGCACTAGACTAGCATCATAGTATCAAGTAGTATATATATTGGGATTACATATTAACAATATAGGTTATTGTGAGGATTAAATGAGATGTCATATAAAGGATATAAGGAATGTACAGCTAAATATATTTTAGCTAATATTATTCTAGCATGAAGCAGAATAAACTTAACAATAAGCTTTGCTTTGGTGAGTTTTAAATTCTGGCACTAATTTCTATATTGGCAGGTACTTATTTATTCTTCTTATCTCAAGTCTGACCTAATGGTCTTAAATGGTTCTAAATCAACAGTTCTCAAACTGTGGTTTACAAACTCCTGAAAGTCCCAAAGACCCTTTCTTAAAATCTATAAAGTGAACACTATTTTCATAATTTTATTAATAATAGTATAACTAGCCCAACCAGTTTGGCTCAGTGGATAGTGTCAGCCTGCAGACTGAAAGGTCCCAGGTTCAATTCCGGTCAAGGGCATGTACTTTGGTTGCCAAAGGGCACATCCCTAGTTGGAGGTGTGTAGGAAGCAGTTGATCGATGTTTCTAACTCTATCTCTCTCCCTTCCTCTCTATAAAAAAATCAATAAAATATATTTTTAAAAATAATAGTATAACTAATTTTAAAATATTAATGGTCTAATACCATTTTCATTTTTCACTGTTGACATTTGTACTGATGGTGCCAAAGCAATGGTGGGCAATACTACAGAAACCTTAGCATGAATCAAAGCAGTGGGACCAACATGCATTGGTGGGAATGTTATTCTTCACTGCCATGTGCTACCAAAGAGGGAAAAAATAAAGCTAGTTTCCCTTAAGAATGTGCCTAATGCTCTAGCCAGGTAGCTCAGTTGGTTGGAGCATCGTCCCCTTCCCCAAAAGGTTGCAGGTTCGATCCCCAGTTGGGATGGGTATGGGAGGCAACCGCTGGATGTTTCTTTCTCATATCAATGTCTCTCTCTTTGTGTCTCTCCTCCTCCCTTCCATTCTCTCCAAAATCAATGGGAAAAATATCCTCGGGTGAGGATTAACAACAAAATAATAATAATGCTCTGGGGAGGGAGGGGATGTGTGGGAGGGAGAGGAGCAAAAAAAAAAATATATGTAAAAATGAATAAATAAATAATAAATAAAAAGTGTTTAAAATAATAATAATAATAATAATAATGCCAGTCTTCTCATTCTTTTTAAATTTGGGACTGCATAATGATTTTTTTTTTTTACTAAAACACATGATGTTAATATGTAATAGGTTTATTATAAGTATTTTTAAATGAAATAATAAATGTTTTCAGTTAAGGTTTAATATGGTAAATATCAGTATCTAAATCTATCCAAACTAAAAGTTTTTGGAATCTTCAATAATTTTTAAGAGTGTAAAGAGGTTCTGAGACCAAAATGTATAAGAACCACTATTCTAAATAATTCTCCAGCCGAAGCCGGTTTGGCTCAGTGGTAGAGCGTTGGTCTGCGGACTGAAAGGTCCCAGGTTCGATTCCGGTCAGGGGCATGTACGTTGGTTGTGGGCACATCCCTGGTGGGGGGTGTGCAGGAGGCAGCTGGTCGATGTTTCTCTCTCATCGACGTTTCTAGCTCTCTCTCTCCCTTCTTCTCTGTAAAAAATCAATAAAATATATTTCTTTAAAAAATAGTTCTCCAATCTTGGGCTGGTCTCTTCTGATTACTCACAGGGAGACAGCGCTGAAGGCAAACCTGTCCAGTAGGAAATGACCACTTCCTGGCCAGGTCAGCAGTGGAGCCCTGTGAGCTAGTTAGCGCTGGGGGACGTTCTCTCAGTAACAGGTCAGTCTAATGGAGCAGGACCACTGAATTCAAGAAGGGGCAGACCAGCCCTAACCGGTTTGGCTCAGTGGCTAGAGCGTAGGCATGAGGACTGAAGGGTTCCAGGTTTGATTCCAGTCAAGGGCATGTACCTTGGTTGCAGGTACATCCCTAGTAGGGGGCAGCTGATCAATGTTTCTCTCTCATCCATGTTCCTCACCTTCTATCCTTTTCCCTTCCTCTCTGTAAAAAAATCAATAATATATATATATAAAATTATTATTATTATTATTATTATTATTTTACAAAAAAGGGCAGGCCAAACACCTTTTTGGAAAGATGGGCTGTAAGTCTGGATCAAGGAAAAATAAACAGCCAAAACCCCTCTGGATTAGAAATTCTGTTTCTAAATAGATTAGGGAGAAACATGTTCTTTCCTGGCAAAAAGAGACAAAGGGGAATTGCCAAACTGAGCTCTAACATTGATGTGGGACCCGTCTTGTCTCTCTCCCTTCCAGGCAACAAGTGAACAAAGCAAGCCCTAAAGCTCGAGGCCTTTCAGATTCTCCCCTGTAGCCCCAGGGTAGAAAGTGGTGCATAGGCCTGAATATGGTGGGGCCCTGAATTTAATAAGAAATAAAAGCCAGGAGAAACGTTTGACCCATTTTGGCCTCTTGTCCTGAAATTCTCATCCCACTGCGGGGAAAGAATCAAGCCATGATCTAAGAAAAAATGGGATGCTGTCCTTCAGAAAGGGCAGTTTCTGGAAATAGGAGACGGAGCATCACCAATGAGGTCAGAGCAAGGACCGACCAGCACCAGCTAGTGGGCTCAGTCTTCCTTCTGATCCCCGCGGGCATCGGTCCTCACCACCACCTTCCTCCGGACCTCATTGTGAGGAAGTAACCCCGGCCAACCTGTCTGGACCGGATCCTGGTGCAATTACCTGCGCGACCACGGGCCTCGATTTTACGAGGAGGCCTCCGTAAAATAGGAAGAGTGATCGAGCTCACCTCCTAGGGTGCCTGCGAGGGTTACCTAAGATAATGCATATGCATCCCTTAGCACCTGCCGTGGCACCCACCCAGTGCTCAGAGGCAGAAGTTATTATTTTTAAGTATATTTTATTGATTTTTTTACAGAGAGGAAGGGAGAGGGACAGAGAGCTAGAAACATCCATGAGAGAGAAACATGGACCAGCTGCCTCCTGCACACACACCCCACTGGGGATGTGCCCACAACCAAGGTACATGCCCTTGACCGGAATCGAACCTGGGACCCTTCAGTCCACAGGCCGACACTATCCACTGGGCCAAACCGGTTTCGGCAGAGGCACAGTTATTATTAGGGGCATTCCTTTGTTCCATATTCTCCTCAGTGAGAGGTGTTTTTCGTTATTTCTCAATAGAATCCCTTTCTTTTTTATTTCAGAGGCTATTTTCGAGGTTCTGGTCCCTCACATCACTGAGTCATCACCATCAAGATGCAGGCTTCCGAGCCAGCCCCTCCTCCCGCCCTCCAGGGCTCCCTCTCCTGACGGCTCCGCCTCGCGGGGCGGGCCTCACCGCTGGCATCGCGTCTCCCCGGGGCCGGGCCACCTGTCCGCGGGGACGTCCCTCCGGGGCCGGGCCACCTGTCCGCGGGGACGTCCATCCGGGGGCCGGGCCACCTGTCCGCGGGGACGTCTCCGAAGAGGCGGCGCCCCGCCCGAGCCTCCCCAGGTTGTGAGGCTCCCCCGCCCCCAGGGGGAGCGAGGCCGAGGCCACACCCCGCGCTGAGGGCGCTGGAGGCCGGGCCGCACCTGGACGGGCCGGAGCGCCCCTCGGGGCCCCCGCGGGTCCGAGGCGGGGGAAGCCTCAGGGAGCTGCCGGCCGCCCCGCGCGCCGCCCCGGGCGTGAGGCCGCGCAGGGGTCACGGCAGGGGTCACGGCTCCGGCGCCCCCTGGCGCCGCCGCGGAGACCCAGGCGCCGGCGCACCCTGCGGCGCGGCGAACAGGTGCCGCGCGCGTCAGGCGGCAGCGGGGGCGGGGCCAGGGGCGCGGCCGGAAGCCCGGGGCGGGTGCGGCTGCCGGGCGAGCGCGAGGGGCCCCGAAAGGCAGGAAGGAGCTCGGCGGGCTGCGCGGCGCGCGATGTGGAGCGGCCGCCTCGGCGCCTGAGCAGCCGCCGCCGCCGCCGCCGCCGCCGCTGCCGGGGCTGCCGCCGCGCGGAGGGACATGGAGCGCGGCTGCGGAGCGTGGCCGCCGGCAGCAGCAGCAGCGCGCGTGGAAGCGACAGCGGAGCGCAGCCGGCCCCGTGAGGCGCTGCCCGGCCGGCGGCGGCAGCGGCAGCGGCAGCGGCAGCAACAACAGCAACAGCAACAGGGCGGCTGAGAACCCGGCGGCGGAGGCGGCGGCGTTCCTCCCGCAACCTCGCCTCGCCTCGCGGCCCTAGCCTTCCTTCGCGGGGCCTCCCCGGACCACCCGTCCTCCGCAGCGCGCGGAGCGGCTGAGCCCGGGGGCGGGCGGGCGGAGGGCGCGTGCCGCCGGCGCGGGGGAGGGGCGGCCGGCGCGCGCCGCGCCCAGGACTCGCGGGGCCCGGGGGGCGCGTGCCGCGGCGCGGGGCGGGCGGGCGAGGCGCGGGGCGGCGCGGCGGGGCCCCTCCCCCTGCAGCCTGGCGCGCGCCGGCCGGGCCGCACCGCTGCGGGCTCCGCGCGCGGGCCATGTCCGCCTTCTGCCTGGGCTCGGCCGGCCGCGCTTCAGCACCCGCAGAGCCGGACAGCGCCTGCTGCATGGAGCTGCCCGCCGCGGCCACCGACGGGAGTCCAGCCGCCGCCGCCGCCGCCCAGGTGTCCTTCCCCGGGGGCCCCGGGGAGCTGGAACTGGCGTTAGAGGAGGAGCTGGCGCTGCTGGCGGCCGGGGAACGGCCGTCCGACCCCGGAGAGCAGCCTCCGGCCGAGCCCGGGCCTCTGGCCGAGGAGGCCGGGCTGCTGCTGCCTCTGCCCGCCCAGGACCCCGAGCTGCTGTCGGTGATCCGGCAGAAGGAGAAGGACCTGGTGCTGGCGGCCCGGCTGGGCAAGGCGCTGCTGGAGAAGAACCAGGACATGAGCCGGCAGTACGAACAAATGCACAAGGAGCTGACGGACAAACTGGAGGTGAGTTCGTCCCCGTTGGGATGGGTGGGAAGCGGGGAGCCCAGACTCCCGCCAGGCCCTGGGCCGCTTCCGGAGCCACTCACCCACTCCACCCCTCCCTGGCTCACCCTGCCTCACAGAAAACCGCCTGGAAGCATGGGAGTAGGATGGAGGATTTCGGATGATCAGACCAGGGCATCCATCGAATACACAGACTTTGCCACCCTGTTCACAACACATGGGTCCATGCACGCTGTGGACCAGTCATGTATGGACTGTACACAGCATCTCCAAGAGAGCTCACAGTATGACTGTTCATGCAGGCTGGGGTGGTGTGTGCACACAGAGCAGTGAGAAAGGGTAAGCATTTAAAATATGCTTCAGGTTTTCAGAGTAGTTAATCTCTAATCAGGGTGTTAGCCTAACTCTTTCTAGTTTGGGCATTAAGGCCTCCAGATGCCCTTGTCTTAACTTCCCGGCAGCTCAGAGTTGTGGGAAACAAGTGCCCCTCAAGGAGCTTTTTATAGCCTTCAAATACTCGGGGATTAGGAAGCGTGGTTCCATTGCAGCCAGGCCAGCTGGGCTCAGCGTGTGACCCTGGTGGTGGATTTAATTTGGGCCTCAGTATTTATGTGTATATAAACAGCACTTTTCTGAATCCTGGGTGCAATTGGATGGCCACATATGAGGACCATATTGTTTCAACTATTATACGTACCCCTTAAAGGAGCTATAAGATTTCTGCCATGTCTTGCCCTTAACTAGAAAAGGGTCTTAACTAGAAAGTGGCATGGAACACCACCAGCATTTCTAAAAATTAGATTTTAAAAAGGGGAAACATCGGTGTCAGCGGAGACAAGCTTATCTTTTTTCGGCCTGTGCATTTACTGTTGTTACCCACTTTGGTTGCAGCCAGTTTTGTTTTGTTTTGTTTTTTTATTGGTTACAGGAGAATAGTACAGTCCTGAATAAGGTCTGAAATCGACCCGAGTCTGGTTCTATATCACGTGCTGCTGCTTGAACAGTCAGAATGTAGGCTGCAAAACTTTTCTAGAGTACGCTTTAAGTTTATCTGTAGTCTAACAACATACCGCAAGTAAATCGGGGAGAGAAAGAGGAAACCAGTGAGTGCCCTGTGGTTCAGGTGGCCTGTTAACTAGGTCTGCCAGGCGATGAACTCTCCAGATACCTCTGTGAAAAGCGGTTTGTGAAACCTATAGGTAGACTGCCAAAAAGCAGCCCAGTGAATTGAATTGTTTCATTTTCACTTGAAGTGGAGCTCTACAAATAAAAGAGTGTCTTTTTTTTTTAAGAGATTTGATTACACGGCTCTATATAGAAGTACTACTGCAGAGATTTATACTTGATCTGAAATTCCTTCAGTGAGGGAGCTGATTGAAGAGACAGCCGACTTGAAAGGCCCATCGTCTCAGTCAGCTTGATGAGTGGTAGATTTCAGAGCAGTCCTGAGGGTGCAGTTACACACATCGTGGGTCCCGTGTGGAGCCTGAGACCTTTCTTCAACAAAGGAAAAAGATTCCAAAATTCGGCACCCAGACAGGTTCTGTTGTGAGTGAGTCAATTACCTTTGTCTATGAAATAGTTTAAAGCTCTTTAAGACCCTCACTCCTCTGCAGGTCCGCATCATGAACTCTAGTTAATTTCTGGAAGTTGGTTGCACAACAGTGTGAATGTACTTAACACTACTGAACTGTGCACTTAAAAATCAAGACAGGAAATTCTATGTGACATATACTGCAGTCCCCCCTTTACTTGAGGAGGATATGTCCCAAGACCCCCACCAGATGCCGAAACCACAGATAGTACCGAACCTCATATGTACTGTGCTTTTCCCTATACTTACTGCGTACCTATGATAAAGTTTAATTTATAAGGGAGGCACAGTAAGAGATTAACAACAACGAATAATACAACAGAACGATTAAGTCAAGAACTTTGACCTTTTCACTTACAGTAAATGCTTCACAGCTTCCCTGGCGGTTCCAAATCGCCAGCTTTGTGTTTTGCAGCCACTATTAAGTAAAATCAGGGTTACCTGAACACAAGCACTGCAGTGCCAGGTTAGGTGACCTGTTAACCCCGAGGGCTCCGAAGTGACTAACTGGCGGGGAGTGTATACCGCTGGACAAAGGGATGACTCACTTGCCGGGCAGGACAGAGTGGGAGGGTGAGAGATTTATCACGCTTCTCAGGTGGGTGCAAAGTTGAAAACTTATGAATTGTTTATTTCTGGAATTTTCCATTTAATATTTTTGGACCAAGCTTGACTGTGGGTAGTTGAAACTGTGGAAAGCGAAACTACAGATAAGGGAGGAATGCTGTACTTTTACCACATTTTTAAAAAGTTTATTTTTTAAAAGGCAAATATTGAGCATTATTGAAGCTGTGCATGAAGAATTCAGGTATACTGTTTCTTCTAGATACGTTTGAAAATGATCTTAAAAATTTTTAGTTTTGGCTGGCCGGTGGGACATAGTTGGTTAGAGTGTCGTTCGATGCACCAAAAAGTTGTGGGTTCTGTTCTGGGTCATGGCACATACTTAGGTTGTGGGTTCGATTCCCCTGTTAGAGCACATATAGGAGGCAACTGATAAATGTTTCTCTCTCTCTCCCCCTTTCTCTCTAGAATCAAACTTTTTAATCTACAAATTCATGATAAATAAAAGGAAACTGAGGCCCAGAGAGTCTGTGGACCCCAAGAAGGCAGGCACTATATCAGTTGTTGTTTTATCCTCAGCTAGTCATTGTTATGTTCCACTGATTTGAGAGAAAGAGAGAAACATTGATGTGGGAGAGAAACATGGATTGGTTGCCTCCCCTACAGGCCCAAACCCACAACTCAGGTATGTGCCTTGCCTGGGAATCAAACCCTCAACCTTTTTGGTGTACAGGGTGACCCTCCAGCCAATGAGCCACCCAGCAGGGGTTCTATCGATAGTACTATTTTTTTTTTAAGAGGGCAAAGCAAGTAAAATGAAAATGACTACATAATAGGACTCAGTGGTACATTCAGGGAAGCATACCTAGGGGGTCTTTATTTGCATTCAATGCTAGGTCCACTTTTTAAAAAGGTCTTTTTTCCTTTGTAATTTTCAAGAAACATATCCTGGACTTATGAGAATGGTGTTGCTTTTTCAGTTCTTTGCAGAAATCCATTTCTGTGACAACCAATTTTAGGTAGGATAATGGTACTAGCTTTTGTTTTTTTCAGAGTTTTAAATAAACTTTTTCTTTTTTAGAATGATTTTAGATTTTCAGAAAAAATGTGGAAAGATGGTGCAGAGAGTTTCCATATGCCCTCTACCTAGTTTCCTCTCTTTCTAACATCTTACACTAGTATGGTACTCAGCATAATGAAGAAACCAATACTGCCTGGTCAGTGTGGCTCAGAGGTTGAATCTCCACCCAGGAACCAAGAGGTCTCCAGTTCGATTCCCAGTCATGGCACATGCCCTGGTTGCAGGCTTGATCCCCCAGTGTGGGATGTTCAGGAGGTAGCCAATCGGTGATTCTCTCTCATCACTGATGTTTCTCTCTCTCCCCTCTTCCTTCCTCTCTGAAATCAATAAAAAATATATATATATTTAAAAGAAACCAATACTGATACATTATTATTAACTAAAGTCTTGAGTTTATTCAGATTTCCTTAGCCTTTAATGTATATTTCTGTTCCAGGGTTCCATTCAGGATATCACATTATAGTTTTCATATCTTAGTCTCTTCTTTGCTGCAACAGACTTGCCTTATCGTTGTTTTTTTAATTCATTTTTATTCATTGATTTATTATTTATTTATTTTTTTTAGAGATAGAGGAAAGGGTGGAGGAAGGGAGAGAGAAGGAGAGGGGGAGAGAGAGCAACATGGATTTGTTGTTCCACTTATTTATGCATTTATTGGTTGATTCTAGTATGTGCCCTGACTGGGCATCACACCTGAAACTAACTGAGCTATTTGGCCATGGTGAATTCTTTGTTTGTGATGACCTTGACACTTTTGATATTAATTTTCTATTCTGTGGAGGTATAACTGACCTATAACATTATGTTAGTTTCAGGTGTAGCTATTAACTTCTAAGACACCATATAGTCCCAAGAAACAGGAAGCATGGCAGAGCCTCCACACTTGCCGACAGTTCTGCCTGGAGCAGCAGTTGCCACCCGAGTCCGTGAGGTCCGAAAGGTTGGCGACCGCTGGCCTAGAATTTACTGGTTAATTCAGCACTTAATTGAAATGCAATTCTAGGAGAAACCTTTCTTTTTCAGAGTAGATAAAGCCTACATTTTGTATGTTTATAAATAGGGAGGTCTTGACTTTCCTCCCCTCCCAACCCCCACGTGTCGAGAAACTTGAATTAGGAACTTTGTCACGTGTCCAAAGAAACACGAGGACAGATTGATCAGCACCACCTGTCCTCAGCCCCGCCCCTCAAGTGGATCGGATTGTTTCAGTTGCTTGCTTGGGCTGCTCACTAACAGCTGCTTGCTGAATATTTTTAAGTCTCTCTGTTCTTTTAGAACACAAGCCTAATTTATCTGGCCTCAGCAACACTGTGAGTACCGAGTGCTTGCTGTTGCCGTCTGCTCAATATTTTTCATTTTGGAAAAACTCAATAAAACCAAGAATTAGTTTTAAGACTGTAATTATCACTTGTTTCCGCATTTCATCTTTCTGCAGTGTCTACAGTGAGTAAAACGTTCTCCTTTTGGACGTTTAGCAATATGAGGGAAGCACCGATAGAGCATGAATTCTCATGCTGATGAGTAGAAGTCCCTCCCTTGTCGTTCCTTTTCCCACATGCTCCAAACAGAGACGGCATAAAGTACAACCAAAAAGTGACACTTTCAACAAATATACTAGCATGGCTATAAACAAATGAGTTGTTCCCTTAAAGTGATCAACTTGGGAGGCTGTACATTTATTTCAATATTTATTAACTGCCTTCACTAATGCGCTCAGAAATTTAGTTTTGGATCACTGCTTTTATCATTTGGCACATTATTTGGCCTATTCTGTAATGGTAAATTTTCATCTTTTAGAGGTAAATTCAACTTTCAGAAACACACCTCACCCAGAGCAAAGTAAGGCGTGAATAGATGTCAGGATGAAATGCCATCACCTCTTTTTTAGACACATCTCAGATGTGAAGTAATGGGACCAATTTTCTTGTGTAACTACACTCTGGCCCTTAAGGCTTCCCCAAAGAAGCATTCCAACAAATATTTGAAAGGTGAAATCTTGGATAGATTGAGAGCCTCCCTTCCCAAGGTGAAGAGATGACTGAGTCCTCTGAAGGAGAAGATTCAGATGCTCCTGTTAGCCTGTTGAAATAGTTTCACGCTTGATAACAACCTTCGGTGCATCAGATCTTGGATAGGTGGGTGGGTGGTGGATGGATGGATGAATGGATGCCTAGGCCTCATCCCATTCTTAACTAAATCACGATCTTTGAAACTGGGATTCAGGTGGGTATATTTTGGACATTTAAATCAGAGCTTTTCTGAGAGACTGAAAGTTGAGGACCATTGCTTTAACTTACATTTATATGATTCTTTAGGTATAGACTTGGCTTTATTTTGTACATGCTATGCTTTCAAGTAGGAGAATGTACTTGCCTCATCGCACAGAAACAGGAAGATGTTCTTATTTCCTTCAATCCAAAAGAGTTTTTCTGTTAAGCTGCTCCTTCTAATCGTTTATACTTTTTCCTGCTTATCATTTTCACACACCACTTATTACAGGTATCCGCCCGTCTCACTGGCATAAAAACTCCATGTAGGCAAAAACCGTGTCTGTTTTGTTCATCACTGTATCCCCAGCACAATGGCTGGCTCCTAGTAAGCACTAAGGAATGAATGAATGGGTTAGGAAAAAATGTGCAAGGCTACCAGGCCATGATTTAGAGTAGGCCTGCACCTGACCTTGCCTTAGTGATTTTGAAATACAGTGCTATATATAGCAACAAATATTTATTGAGTGGTGATTTAGAGCACCAAACAGTCAAATGACTGGGACACAAATCCCAGCTCTGTCATTTACTAGTACTGATCTGAGCTCGTTACTTAACCTCTTCTGTTGCCTCATTTGTAAGAAAAGATAGTAAATCTGAAGGGTCTCTGGAGTTCTTTCCGTTTCTGAAAATTCTGTCTGGTATTCTTCCAGGCAACAGAAGCCTTCTTAAGTAGTCATTTTAAATTGTTTAAATGTATAGTTCAATTAATTAGATAACTTGCTAAATTTCAAGTGAATTCCTAAGTCTAGAACCCCATGCCCAAGGACAAGAATAAACATAATAATTTAAGTATTTTCAAAAGGAATGGCATTCTCTTTATGAAACCAACTCCTTTTCTATTCTGGATGGAGGGGATATTTTTGTAGCTGTGAAATGGACAACTTTTCCCTAGTGTTTTGTTGTACTAAAAAAGAAAAGTTAGGCGAGGCCCTGGCCAGGTAGCTCAGGTGGTTAGAGCATGGTCCCACTACACCAAGGTTGTGGGTTCCATCCCTAGTCAGGGCACATACAAGACTCAACCAATGAATGCATTAGTAAATGGAACAATGAGTCGATATTTCTCTTTCCTCTAAAATCAATAAACAAACAAAAATGTTAGGAGAGTGTGCAAAGAGAAAAAAACGAATTTTTAACAGGTTTTAAATCTTCACTTTTCACCCAGCACTTAGAACAGGAGAAGCACGAACTAAGAAGACGATTTGAGAACCGAGAAGGAGAGTGGGAAGGGCGCGTGTCCGAGCTGGAGAGTGACGTGAAGCAGCTTCAGGATGAGCTGGAGCGGCAGCAAGTTCACCTACGGGAAGCAGACAGAGAAAAAACACGGGCTGTCCAGGAATTATCGGAACAGAACCAAAGATTACTGGATCAGCTCAGCAGGGTGAGTCCCAAGTTAAGAATCGATGGTGTAAAATTCTTAACTGAATTTGAAAGCTGAAATAGAGCTTCTGTATCATGTCAATCATGTTTAAAGTAAGACTAATTCTCACTTCGGTTGCGTTTGGTGTTATATCAACAAGTTGAATATTTTTCACCTATAAGGACTTTAGCTGTGCTATGAATCAGGCATTGGCCAGCTATTGAGGCTTTAACAATCACTTAACTTGGGGATTTTCTCATTTTTTAAGTGAAAGAGTTGTGTCTAATGATTTCTGACATTCCTTGTAGCTCTAAAAGTCTCTGATTCCTTTATCTAGAGAAAACCTGTCACTGGGAAAATTATATTAATGCGTTTAGTTCAAATATCAAATGCCTCTGTCTTCAAACTAAAGGGAAATTTTCTAGGGCAGATGATTTTTATTGATGTTGCCTTTGTGAATGTAGATTCCTTTGTATTATTTAAATATGAAAGGAGGTATGTGTATCTGTATTTAAAATTTGTTCTCTTTATTTCCACACTAAGTACAAATTCTTTAAAAAAAAAATTCTTGTACCATTTATAGGGTGGTGTCATGAAAATACTAATTAACCAAGGTCAAGTCTGTAAAATCATTGCAAAGAAAAGGTTGGAAGGCTGGATAGGTGGAAATCTAATTTAAATATAGAACATACCTTTTTAACAAATGCAGGAATGTTGTTAATGCCCTGGTCTCTAAATCCACCCACTTTTGAATTAAGAGCTGCATTTACTATTGTTCTTAAATCCTTCTTGTGTGTTGAAAAGAAAACTGCTAACTCTTTAGTTACCAAAAGAAAAAAAGGACTTCTTCTCTGATCTCATCCGTAAGCGGTAATATTATTTTTAAAAAATTTTAAATAGATTTCAGAGAGGAAGGAAGAGAGAGAGAAAGGGCGGGGGGAAGGGGGGGAGGAACATCAATAATGAGAGTGACTCATTGATTGGCTGCCTCCTGCACACCCCTTACTGGGGACCGAGCCTGCAACTCAGGCATGTGCCCTTGACCAGAATTGAACCCGGGAACCTTTAGTCTGCAGGCCAGTCCTCTATCCACTGAGCCAAACTGACTAGGGCAGCACTAATATTCTCATGAGAGCATGGTTCCTCTTTGGTTCTTAGATCTTTGGGAAAGGCTTGGCTAGAGCAGCATATGATAAATTCTTGGTGTTTTCACTAATTGGATGCTTAACACCTGTATGAGATTAGTGCGCTAGTCAGTTGCTTTCAGAGGGTACTCAGAGAGCCTTCATGCCTCACAAGGAAGTGTGAAGTAAATGCTATAATAGAGAAAGGAAGAGGAAGGGGAGTAAAGAAGGATAGCATGGAACGGAGAGGGAGAGGGAAAATAGGTGAGAGAGAAGGAAGAATAAGTGAGAGAGAAGGAAGAAAGAAGAAAAGGAGAGAGAGAGAGACAGAGAGAAAGAGAGAGAGAGACAGAGAGAGACAGAAAAATAGAGAGAAAGAGAGAGAGAGAGAGAGAGAGAGAGAGAGAGAGAGAGAGAGAGAGAGAGAGAGAGAGAGATGCATTCATATCAGAATATCTGAAAGGTTGCCCTGGCCAGGTGGCTTAGTTGATTGGAGTGTCCTCTCAGTGCACCAGGGCATGTGTAAGAATCAAGCAAAGAATATATAAATGGGTAGAGCAACAAATCAATGTTCTCTCTCTCTCTAAATTTTAAAAATGTATCCCTGGAACTGTCACTTAAAGTCAGCAGAGGCATGTCCTGCTTTTTCCTCGCCCCGTCCTGTCGCTGGGAATGCAGACATCCATCTTGGGGCCAGAGGATTAGGGCTGCGGCCTGGGATGGCGGAGTGAGGAGCTGGAAGGGGCTTGGGTTTTTGGAGAGTTAAAAGAATGAAGCCAATGGCCGAAACCGGTTTAGCTCAATGGATAGAGCATCGGCTTGGGGACTGAAGGGTCCCGGGTTCGGTTCCGGTCAAGGGCATATACCTTGGTTGCGGGCATATCCCCAGTAGGGGGTGTGCAAGAGGCAACTGATTGATGACTCTCTCTCATCGATGTTTCTAACTATCTTCCTTCCTCTCTGTACAAAATCAATAAAATATATTTTTTAAAAAAAGAAAGAAAAAAAGAATAAAGCCCTCATCAGCCTGAACTGCACACCTACTTCCTGACTTTTAGTTAAAAGGGAATAAACCACCGTCACATGTAAAAAAAAAAAAAAAAAAAAAAAAGAAAAGTAAAAAGAATGTAGGTGAGAATTCAAGCAATAGATCTAAAGGTCTTACCTGCAAGTTTCCTGTCTAGGAATCCAGTCACCATTTGATTGGCTGGAAAGGAAGAGTTTGATAGTTCTTCAAGAAGTCATTTACAGCTGAAATTTGTTTGGCTCAGTGGATAGAGTGTCGGCCTGCAGACTGAAAGGTCCCAGGTTCGATTCTCATCAGGGGCATGTACCTTGGTTGCGGGCACATCCCCAGTGGGAGGGGTGCAAGAGGCAGCTGATCAATGATTCTCTCATCGATGTTTCTAAATCTCTATCCTTCTCTCTTCCTCTCTGTAAAAAAATCAATAAAATATATTTAATTAAAAAAAAAAAGTCATTTACAGGGCCAGCTCATTAACTCAGTTCTAAACTGACTCAGTTCTAAAACCATTTTTAGCATCTGGGGAGGGAATCTCTAACCTTGTGAGACTTTATACAGGTTTTTGAGTCTTTGTTATTCATGAAAGGTTAAACTAACCAGGTAGGCCTAGCCACATTGATTTGTTTGTTCAAAAACATTTATTTCACGCTGATTCTGAGCAAGTGTTTCTTATGGAGACTTATGAAAGGAACACAATCAGCCAGAACAATGAAAGGGGAAATTATTTCTTGAGGCTAAATTCACGTTCTGAAAGAACTCTGGGTGGCCAAGCAGAGGAAGTGAGAAAACAAACATGAGCATGACATAGGAAAGAGCCCAGAGCTGGGAATGCAGATGCTTCTCATTAGCAGGCGACCTTCTTGGTGCCTCACTTTCCTTGTCCTTAAAATGGGGGGAAAACATGTGCTGCATGCAAGTACCGTACGTACTGCTGACGTGAGACTAAGAGAAAGTGTTTACGTTAAGTCGTATGAGAAGATAAGGATTTGTGTCGGTGTGGATGGTTCTTTTATTTAAGCAGTGCCTTTATAGTTGAGGTTCCTTTGCCTAATTTCTCTGTAGAAATTCCTGATAAGCAGCTCCCAAAAGATTGTAGGAGGATATCATTTCCACTCGATCTAGATTCTTTGTATCCTCTCTGGCCTTGAATGTAGGCCCTTGGTGAGTTTAGCGGCCTTTTTTCCCCTTTCTCTTTTTAAGCAGGACAATTCCCTGGGGTTTCTTTCCATCAGCAGCCAGTTTAGAGTGCATTACATTTTTATTTTATAACTGGGTATTCAGGAACTTGAGGACTCGAGCAGTACTTTGAAGTGAATTAAGATTCTCCTAGGACAAGAAAGCAACCAGCAGAATAGAAGGCCATACTTTCCTTGCAGTGTACATAATGTGCTTTTATAAGCATGAAATGTATAACGTCTACAGTGCAGTACAATATTTCTGTGGTGCTTTTGTCCAAAGCATTTTTAAATATATTTCCTTTACTGCTGTGTCTTTCAAGGCAATTGTTTGTTTGTTTGTTTGTTTGTTTTTAAATATGTTTTTTATTGATTTCAGAGAGTAAAGGAGAGGGAGAGAGAGATAGAAACATCAGTGATGAGAGAGAATCATTGATTAACTGCCTCCTGCACACCCCTGCACATTGGGGATCATCCCACAACCAGGCATGTGCCTTGCCAGGAATTGAACTGTGACCTCCTGGTTCTTAGGTCGAAGCTCAACTACTGAGCCACGCTGGCTGGGCTGTTATGTCTTTTAATAATAGTTTTATTAAGATATAATTCACAGACCATAACATTTACTTTTTAAAAGTGTACAATTCCGTAGTTTTTAGTATATTTACAGAGTTGTGCTACCAGCTCCACTATCTAATTATAGGCTATCTTACCTCTCCCCCCTCAAACAAACCTGTACCTATCAGCAGCCACTCCCCGAGTCTTCCTAACCGACTACTCCATGGCCTGACAACCACTAATCTCTGTCTGTGGATTTGCCTACTCCACACATTTCATATGTGACCCTTGGTGACTGGCTTCTTGCCCTTACTTAGCCCAGTGTTTCCGAGGCTCATCCACATCGTAGCAGGCATTAGTGCTTTATTTTTGTAGCTGAAGAGTATTCCACTGCGCGGAGATAACACAGTTTGTTTATCCACTCATTATTTGGTGAACATTTAGGTTGTTTCCACTTGTCGGCTACTATAAACATTCATGTACAGGTGTTCTGTGTGACTAAGGTTCTTTTCAGCTCTAAAATAGGGTGCTGTGAGCATGTGTATCCGGGAGCCTCTGGATCCTCGTTACGATGAAGAAAGGGAAGGTGTTGTTCTGAGTCCATAACTGGGAAAGCTTTAGGGACAGGAAGAAAGATACGTGTCTTGCTTAAGGATCTTCCTTTTGAAGACTGATTGGGCCTCAGATTCCGATTTCTGAGGCAGCAATTAAGATCAGAGGCATTGGAGCCAGACAGCCCTGGGACCAAACACAGACTTTGCTCTTTACCAGCTGGATGAACATGGAAACCTTTTTTTCACCTTAGTTTCCTCCTCCATGTAGTAAACAATTATATTATTTCTAGTGCCTGGTAGTGCTGCGAGGACTAAGCGAGAGAATGTATGTTACAGCTCCAATCACAAAATCTAGCGTATCTTAAGTGCTCAGTAAGTATGGTAGCTGTCATTATAATTATCATGCCCTCGTCATGTCAGTGGGACTTCAGCATTTGTGAAACACGGATTCTCTCACTTGAGAGTGTCCCCAGCACATGCCAGTAGATGAAAATGTTTCGTTTAGTAGGTCAGTCGCTATGCAAAAATATTTGTGTAAAATTGATTATCCCAGGAATTGAGCTGGGTTTATTCTATGGCACCCCGTATTCCCTGGATACACATGTATATGCTGCTGCATATATCCTGGGGATACCTTGATGGCCTTTTTTTTTGCTAATTTGGACAAAATGCCCTCTTAAGTTCTCTTCTAGCTTCTAAGATCACGAGTCTTGTTTTGTGAAACTCAGGCTGATGTATTTGGAGAAAGTGTAATTCGCTTCCCAAGTTACAAAGTAATATCACGATGGCATTGACAGTGGCGTTTCATAGGACGTGTTAGACATTTAACATCCTGACTATATCACAAGTGGAAAGAATACAGTGGGCCTTGCTCTCACAAAGGGCTCCTGGCTGTACTTGTTGTCTAAGGAGAGTATTCCCTTTAAAAGCTTCAGATGGAGGTAGGTGAGAAGCCTTCTGATACATAATATAGTATTTTTCATGGCATGACAGCAAAAACCTCCAGAGCCCCAGACAACTTTTCTCAACAGCAGCAGCAAAGATATCGGGGTTCTGATCCGTATTAAAGAGGTGGTTATTTGCTCATTTTTATCCTGCTACAGCGTATAACAAACACAGTTTAGACACTGTGGAAGGTTCTTATGTACCCCAACGAGCCAAAGCAGTGATTTGGACAAGGAGAAACAGTCTTGTTCATTATGAGAAGAATATCAGCAACCACAGTCTTCTTACTTGGCCTTTTCAGTCTTCAGAGGCAGTTGAAATAAGATATTTTCAAAATGAATCTCCGTGGTGTTAGAAACGCCAGTCAGAGTTAAAAGAAAGCATTTTCCTGGTACTAATGAAACCCTGCTCACACATTCTTGCAAACACTAAGGTCAGACTTGAGCACCTGGTGACCCAAGAATGGGAAAAGCAATTGCTTTCTTCTTATAAAAAGTGGGGTTTAAAATTGCTTAGGGACTTCTAAGGGTTTTCTTCCCCAAAATACATAGCTCTAGAGTTTGTAAAAATTGGCCAGAAAATGTCCTTACACTTCTCCCTGCGATTTTAGGTGTGATATGTCAGTCACACCTTTTTTCCATCTCCTTCCCTCCTCATCCTACCAACAGCATGTGTGTGGTCCTAGCCTCATTTTCTTTATTTTTTAAATATATTTTATTGATTTTTTTTTACAGAGAGGTAGGGAGAGAGATAGAGAGCTAGAAACGTCGATGAGAGAGAAACATCGACCAGCTGCCTCTTGCACACCCCCTACCGGGGATGTGCCCGCAACCAATGTACATGCTCTTGACCGGAATTGAACCTGGGACCTTTCAGTCCGCAGACTACCAACGCTCTGCCACTGAGCCAAATCGGTTTCAGCCCAACCCCATTTTCTTTACAAGGAGTTAGGGCTTCAGTCCCCTGCAGGCCTGAATGTATACAATCTTAGTGATTCTTTGATTATTATGTATTAGATTGTAATTATTAGATGTAATTATTAGATTGTTGCTTTTTTCATTTTAAAAAAGTATGAGGTAACTTCAAGCAGGCAGAAAACCACAAAAAATAATATAAGTCCAGCTTTGTAAAATCTAAACATTTTTCATAGTCAGATTTCTTAAGGAGATAAGGCATTTCTGATACATTTGAGGCTCTCATCTCATTTCTCTCCACTTTTCCAGACTTATAATCCTCCCTGTTCATGCTTGTATACTTATATTACTCCCCACACACACACACACACACATATATGTGTGTGTGAACACAGATATATCACCAATAAATATACATGTAACAGTGTAGAACAATTAAATTTTTTCCATGTTTCAAACATTTAATAAATGGCAGCATCACGTACACATTTTGCAACTTGTCCTTTGGCATGCTTTGTTTTGGGGGATTGAACCATGTTAATAAATGTAGTTCCCGTTTATTTATTTTAATTGTTTACCATTTCACTGTGCAAATGTAGTACAATATAGTTATCCAATCTTTTGTTGAAAAACACTATACATACTTTTTTTTGTGCTTTTTAAATTGAATTTATTGGGATGACATTGGTTAATAAAATTACACAGGTTTCTATAATTTGCATTATTACAAACTTTTTTGTAATGATTATTCTTATACCTCTTCTTCTGGTGCACATATAAGTGATGTACTCTGGGGATAAACCTAGGAGTGGAATTGCTGGGTCCAAGAGTAAACTCATATTCAACTTCATGAACTGTTGCCATATTCTTCTCCAAAATACAGTTGTACAGATCACATGCTTAGCCAGCAGTGTGTGTGAGAGCCAGGTTGTGCGTCTTCAGGTCTTCACCAATACTTGGTTATTGTCAGATTTTTAAAATTCAGTCTCATGGATGCGAAATGGAATTTTTATTGTTTTTGTTTGCATTTCATGAATTCCTGTGAAGCTGAGCATGTCTTGTTTTTATGCTTGTTGTGAATTGCCTGTTTATATCCTTCACCTGTTTTCTTATTGGCATGTAAGAATTTTTTACACATTTTTGATACTATTATATTTTTAGTTTGTTTATGGAGTCTTGTAGTAAACAGGAGTGTGTACTTTTTTTTATATATATTATTGATTTCAGAGAGAAAGGGAGAAAGAGAGATAGATAGAAACATCAATGATGAGAATCATTGATTGGCTGTCTCCTGCATGACCAGAATCTAACCCGGGACCCTTCAGTCCACAGGCTAACGCTCTATCCACTGAGGCAAACCAGCTAGGGCCAGAAGTGTGTACTTTTAATGAAGGCAAATGTATTCATCATTTTTTTTATATTTTGCTCAGTCCTGCCCTCCATGTCATAGATATTTTCCAATATTCATTACAAAAATTTAAGACTTGTATTTTACATTTAGATCTTTAACCTACCTAGAATGTATTTTTTAGTATTGTGTAACATAGGAATCCAGTTATGTTTTCTATATGAATTATGTCTCAGCATTGTTTATTCTCCCGTGGATTTCTAACGCTGTATGGAATTCTTAATGGAAAAAAAAATCATAACATTTACTCTTGATTTAGAGCTAAGATAACTTAAAATGAAAACCTTAGAAGGTTATAGAAAACTGTATTGGTTTGCTAGGACTGACATAAAGTACTTCAGAGTGGCTTAACCAACAGAAAGTTCTCGTCTCTCAGTTCTGGAGGCCAGAGGTCCAAAATCAAAGGGCTGGCTTCTGAGGGCCGTGAGGACAGACCTGTTCCAGGCCGCTCTCCTTGGCTGTCAATGTCTGTCTTCTCCTTGTGTCTCTTTCCTCTTTGAATATTTTCTCTGTTATCAAATTTCCTCTCCTTGTAAAAACACCAGTCATATTGCATCAGGGCCCAGCCTACTGGCCTCTTTTTAATCTGATTATCTCTGTAAAGTCTCTGTATCTCCTGATAAGCCACAGTAGGAGGTAGTGGGGTTTGAACGTCAACAAATGAATGTCAGCCCGTAATAAGAAACCATTTTTAGGTGTGTGTTTTTCAGCAGGTCCAGCTCTTGGATCTTAGGAAGTGCAGTCTATGAGAGGTGCTCACAGTGGTGCCACTGTCCTTGGGGGTTTCTCACACTCACTATACTATGTTTACACACCAAAGACACATGTGCCTGCAACCAGTTGAGTAAGGGTTGCCATGACCAATGGGAAGAGGTTTGTAACCCTTAATTTTATTCTTTGAAAAAGTCCTAGATCTACCTCTCTCATCACTCTCCCTTAATGACTAACTGGCATTCTGTTATTTTGAGTAAAAGAATAAAATCTTTATTATTTTTTAATGGAAAAATTCTTTAATTGAACATTCAGCAAATATTTATTGAGCAAGGCATTGGGGATACAGTGGGTAGCGCAAGGCCTTTGTTGTGTGGAACCAATAGGGAGGAAGAGCTATATAAACAACTAAACAAATCCACAAGAAGGGGGATGTGATGGCCGATGATCAGAGAGAAAAGAGCTGCCTTAGGAAGGGTCAGTAGGGAAGCTCTGCTGAGGAAATACACGTGAGGTGAGACCTGTGGGGTCTAGGAAAGCGGGGAGCAGGGTTCTGTGGTGGGCAGTGTTCCATTGTAAATGCTGAGAACAGGGACCACGTCCAGCTTGTTCATTGTTATAAACAGGTGTCTAGGAGAGAGGGCATTCAATAGATGATTGTTGGTTGGCCTGACTGGAGTGGCTCAGTTGGTTGGGCATCGCCCTGTGCACAGAAAGGTTACTGGTTCGATTCCCGGCAGGGCACATGCTGGGGTTGCGGTTTGATCCCCAGTCAGGGAGCATCCTGAAGGCAACCCATCAATTGATGTTTCCTCTCCCTCCCTCCCTCCTGTAAGCATGTCCTCAGGTGAGGATTAAAACAAAAAAGGATTGTTGGTTGTTATTTTTGTTAAGTGGCTACGGTGCACGGCATTAAAGAATTATTTAAAACGACTCTAACTTTCTGAAGAGCACGCTGCCCCTCCACGCACTCTGCAGAACACTCCTTACTCTTTCCAGCTCACTCGCATGTTATGTGGGTGCTGTTCGAAAACGGTGGACGGGGGGGGGGGGTGTGACTGTGGACGGCAGTGCTGACAGGCAAGCTGCAGGTAACAGGAATGCAGTTGCCTAGTAAGCTAATGCTGTGTTCATGGCTGCTCCTGTCATGATAAACACCCCACTTTCCATGAATCGAGAAGAGTGACTACAGAATGGGCAAGGCTTCTGTGTCTTGACTTAAAGCCTGCGAGTACCTGCATTGTGCCGTGTTTCTCAGTGGCCTGTAGGTTAATCAGCTACTGAGTGTGCTGAGGGAGATGGGAATGAACATTTTAGCTCCCCCCCTCCATGCTCCCCCAGATGATTTTGCCTCATGGGAGGGTTGGCCATTATTTGGGTTTGGATGTCATTATGGCTCCCCCTACCCACTTATAGGGAGCATACACAAAGAACTCCCCGTCTCCACTGTCTGTCATCTTAGCTGTTCTTAGAACCTCAAATGGCCTGTAGTGTGCACAGGTAGGCAGTCAGGCATTCCCCTTTAGAAAGCTCCTAATGCCTGCTTTTGGACAGCCGTCTTGAGGATGTGTCGTTGCTCCATGTGTAGCCCTAGATGTAAAACTCCTATGCATTCACCTTAAAATCATTATTTCCCCTTATTACTTGTTCCAGTACTGTGCTGTGTTCTTTAGCGTTTTCCCCTTCATTGCAGCTCTGCATGTGTCTCTAACAAGCCTTTCCCCGGGTCCTCACATCCAGAAGTGGGGTCATGTGTCCAGTCACAATGACTTTGGATAATTAGTATTTAATTATGCCAAAGAGAGAAGCTATCGTTGGAGCAATATTTTTTTACAAAGGCCATTTCAAAGGCTGCGTGAAGCCCCCAAAAAGGTTATAGAGTCACAGATGGAGAAGGGGATAGAAAGAGTTCAGCAGGAAGTTAGGCTTAGGTCCAAGGCCAGGGGAAATCAAAGCTTGCATTTTAAACGAGAAGGACTTAAGCCAAGAGGTGCCTGGAGGACTAGTCTGAAGGTTGATGATGAAGAGAAGAGGTTGAAATAAAGGAACAAAGATCCTCTTGTATTAATAGTTCAGGTGAAGCCTAGCAGTTTGAAATCTGTGTCTGTGAAAGCTTGGCACCCAGTGGTGTGTTCTTTGTGAAACTTGGTTTATCTAGCTGGGATAGGGTTGGCTTCTTAAGGGAAGAAACTTTACTCAGTGTCCCTCACTACATATTCAGGAATTCTAATTTTGCCTCTGCTTTTAGGATTCTACTCATAGGTTTTTAAATTTATGTATACACACACACACACAGGGCTTTTTCTGATGGCGGAACGAACTCATTCATGATCAGTATAAAAGGAAATTCAGACAGCACAGAAATGTTTGATGTAAACAGGGAAAATCCCCCATGATCCTCTGTCAGAGTAAAACTAAAGACGGGCCCTAACTGGTTTGGCTCAGTGGATAGAGCGTTGGCCTGAGGACTGAAGGATTCCAGGTTCAATTTCGGTCAAGGGCATGTACCTTGGTTGTGGGCACATCCTCAGTAGAGGGTGTGCAGGTGGCAGCTGATCGATGTTTCTCTCTCATCTATGTTTCTAACTCTCCCTCTCCCTTCCTCTCTGTAAAAAAAATCAATAAAATATATTAAAAACAAACAAACAAAAAACAACTAAAGACGGTATACCAAGGTTATGGGTTCTATCCCTGTGAGGGCACACACAAGAATCAACCAGTGAATGCATAAATACGTAGAACAACAAATCTCTCTCTCTCTCTTCCTCTCTTTCCCTAAATCAATGTTAAAAAACAATTCTGTTACATTGAAGTGAAATTTTGAGTTAAGTTTCCCATCCAAGCTCTCGGTACCTGAGGCCCTGCACTGGTACCTTTGGTTAGGTGACTGAAGCTGTATTCAGATGAGTGTCTACCCCCTGACCCCAGGGCTGACTTCTGCCCTGTGGTCCCCCTTCTCCTTCTCACCCCCACCCCCCACCTTCACTGTGTAGAAGTGTGTAGAGGAAGTTGGTGCAAACAGGTGTTTTTGTTCCCTGCCTGTTTGGAACTGTAGGCCTTGGTTTCGCCTCTAATGTCTCATCTGCACACAAAGAATATAACGTGCCTGCTAGCTGGAGCTAATCTTCCCTGAAGAGACGAATTTCCTCTGAATGGAAGCTGACTCTTGTCTCTAAACAGCTCTGCACCTGGGACCTTCTTGAAGCCCCTTCTCTCCTCACCCTCAACCCCCCTTCCTGTTTCTTTCTCAGGGTGCCGGCTTAAACTGTCTCTAGGACACGTTATAGTGAACAGCAGCTGCTCATCTAAAGTAGTGTTGGTTGCTGAATTGGGTTTTGGTGTTTGTGTTTTTCCTTTTAGGGTGGGCACTGTTACTTGTTTTCTTCGGAATGGCTGCTTCACTTGCAGGCGTTGTGTTGTAGGAAAAAGACATGGCGGGTATTAGTCAGCTTATCCTTGAAAGAAGTGAGGAAAATAAGGTTTATTTCCCAACCGAACAATAGGATGTTCCTATGTGAGACGACCTCTCACGTTACCACTCTGTGAGGAAGTGGTGGTAACTGCTCTTGATTTGACAGAAGGAAACTGAAGATCAGAAACTGAGTATGGTTGCCCAGCGGCCTTGCAGGGTTACGGGTTAACCACTGGTTTGGAGATCGGTTTTTGTACGTTTCCAAGGGTGGGATGTCAGTCAGAAACAGAAACCTCCTCATGTGTATCTCCACCCATGGGCGTATTTTTTAGGTGATCGTTGCCTGGGTGTTGTCTGGGGCCCCTAAACTTCAGAGTCACAGTGAATCCAGAGTTGGGGATCCCCGTTTAGCCGTTTCTCTGTGTTGTCTCAAGGGTGTCGAGAGGGTCCCTTGAGCTGAAACAAAAGAGGGCTTTGCCTGTGGGAGCTGTGCTCTGTGAAGACAATATGGCCAGCCTTTCCAGATTGGTGTTATTGCTAATTAGCAGGTTAAACACATGGGGGGGGGTCATTGCTTATTCTTTCAGCAGATGGGTGTTTTTATTGGTAGATTTGTGTCTTGATTATTTGAGCCTGTTTTTAATTATTTACCCAGAGAGGACCATGTCTGATTCAAGAGTCTTCAGGTTGGTTGTGTTAGTGACAACTGTACCTAGTTCTGATTAGCTTTTTCTTTTTTTTTTCTTTTTTTTTTTTTTGGTTAATCCTCACTGGAGGATATTTTTCCACTGATTTTTGGAGAGTGTGGAAGAGAGGGGGAGAGACAGTGAGAGAGAGAAACATTGATGTGAGAGAGACATTAATTGGTGTCTTCCGCACATGCCCCAACCAGGACTGGGGAACTGAGGTATGTGCCCTTGACTGGAATCAAACTTGGATCTTCCGTCTACTGGCCAGTGTTCTATCCACTGAGCCAAACCTGCTAGGGCCTGGTTACCTGTTTCAAAAGAAGAGCGCCTAAGGTTCTAGCATTAAATCTAAATTCAAGAGGCAACCCAAGATTCATCAAAGCCAAAGATTTGGATGAATGACTATAGAAGTAAATCTTTTCTTTTTTTTAAAGCAAAGTAATGTACTTCTTTTTTTCTTTTTTTAAATTTTATTGATTTTTTACAGAGAGGAAGGGAGAGGGATAGAGAGTTAGAAACATCGATGAGACAGAAACATCGATCAGCTGCCTCCTGCACACCCCCCACAGGGGATGTGCCCGCAACCAAAGTACATGCCCTTGACCGGAATCGAGCCCAGGACCTTTCAAGTATGCAGGCTGATGCTCTATCCACTGAGCCAAACCGGTTTCAGCTATAGAAGTAAATCTTGTTAATGCTGCTAGCTTTGACTTTATATAATGGTAACCAGATTTTTATTTATTTATTTATTTATTTATTTATTTATTTATTTATTTTTACATCGAAATTTGGGTTCCTTGAGTCCTTGGAGACAGCTTAGTGCCTTTATTGGAGTGGAAACAGTTAAACAAGCTGCCACTGTCTGATGTGAGGTGTGGCCTCCACATTTTGTACCTGCCAAGTGGGTTGTGGGTGATAGAAAGGTTGGAATTCACTGGCAGGAAAAAAAACAAAAACTGGCAGCAAGCTATGCATGTGTTTGTTACCCAGGCAGGTTAAACCATAGTTCCGGTTTCTACATTTGTTGCCTTGGAAAAGAAAATACCGGTATCTGTACTCAGCGAGTAAACATAATCAGCACGAAAACAGGTCATGTTTTGCCTCGGAGCGCATCTTCATTGTAGTCTAGGAAGTAATCCATCGCTGTCATGTGATTTTCAGGCCTGAAAAAGAACGTCTCGTCAGCTGGGAGCAGAGGTTTATAAGACGTTTGCTTTTCAGAGCTTCTTCAGACTTGATTGTGTTTTCTTGTAAATTATAATACGTGGAAGAACCGTTACCAAAATAGAGAACATGCCCTCTCTTGGGAGGGACGCCGCATTTCACAGCGGAAAGGCTGTTGGGGCCTCAGCGTGTGCCGCCTTCTAGGGACATGGCCTACAGCCTCTCACCTCCCGGTGAACAAAGGGGTATCACGCTGTTGGAAGCCGAGTTGTGTAAAAGTTGGTGGTATTTGTAATGACGTCACTGGGTGAATACGGTTTGTTTCAGAACTTTAAAATCAGAAGTAAGCCGAAACCGGTTTGGCTCAGTGGTAGAGTGTCGGTCTGCGGACTGAAAGGTCCCAGGATCAATTCCGGTCAAGGGCATGTACATCGGTTGCGGGCACATCCCCGGTAGGGGAAGTGCAAGAGGCAGCTGGTAGGTGTTTCTCTCTCATCGACGTTTCTAGCTCTCTGTCTCTCTCCCTTCCTCTCTGTAAGAAATCAATAAAATATATTTTTAAAAATGAATAAATAAATAAATAAAAATAACCTATAAAAAAAATCAGAAGTAAATCCACAAACACATCAATACTGAGTGAAGCTGCTGTTGTTATTCTTATCCTCCAGCTTCAGGTGGTTTTGAAAAGGCTTCATTGTTCCTATTGTGTTTATGCGTTTAAATTTACACATTTAAGTTTACCTTTATCTGTATCTGTGTATTGAAGCTCCTCATAAAGGTTTGTGCTGTCAAAAAAACAATAATCCATAATGTGGAAAACTGTTGGTTTAGATCAGTGGTTCTCAGACTATGTTCTGAGGAGCCCTAGGGCTCCCAAGGTGCCTCAGGATGTTAGAGGGAAGAGATAAAAGTGACAGAAAGCTGGGGGGTTTCTATCCCTTCCCCATTTCCATTTCCCCCTGAGCATTCCTATGTTTTATATATTGACGTTCTGCTTAATATTTTATTTGGAAAAAATGGGTTTTCAGCAGTATATTAAAAATTATTTGCAAATCACTAATCTATACTACTAAAAGGGTAATATGCTAATTAGACTGGACGTCCTTCTGGACAAAGCCATGGTGGCAGGGTCAAGGCAGAGGCAGTTAGGGGTGATCAGGCTGGCAGGGGAGAGCAGTTAGGGTGATCAGGCTGGGGGATGACTGACTGCTGGTTTAGGATGACACCCCCTAAGGGGTCCCAGATTGGAGAGGGTGCAGGCTGGGCTGAGGGACACCCCCTCCCTTGCACGAATTCCATGCACTGGGCCTCTAGTCTACACTAATAAAAGATAAATATGCAAATTGACCATCACTTCGTGACGCCCACCAGCCAGTCAGGAGTGAGTATGCAAATTAACACGACAAAGATGGTGGTGGCCCTGCCCCCCAACCACTCCGGGCCTCTGAGCAACATACATGCAGGTGCGGAGCGGCTGGGCAGGGCAGGATGCCTGCTATGATGGGGAAGACGGGGGGGGGGGGGGGGGAGCAGAGGGAGCTAAGGAGCAGTGCTCTGGCCACGAAGACGGAAGGTGGTGGCCAGAGTGAAGGCCTGGGTCCTGGGTACTGGAGGAAAACTGGTGCGGCAGCCAGGGGAAGGAAGGCCTATTCATGAATCTCTTCATGCAACGGGCCTCTAGTCTATTAATAAGTAGTTAAGGAAATGGAGACCCAGAGAAGTTAGTGACTTGTCATGCCTGCAGTCCCAGTCCCTTGCTACTTCCAGTGGGGCTCTCAGGGAGAAGCAAAGCCGTATCTTTGGGAATAAATAATATAACACTGATTAAAGGAGAAAACAAAGGAATAGTGTGCACTATTTGTAGAGGGGTAACCTAGTTACATATTATTACAGTATTTATTAATACTGCAGTTTCTGTAGCAGTTAAATCCCCAAATCTTAGTAGCTTAACAGAGGAGTTAAAAGTTGGTATTCTGGATTGGCGGGTGGCCCACAATTCAGGAAATGATTCCGTGATCCAACCATCTCCATCTTGTGACTCTGCCACCTCCCACAGGTGGCTTCCAAGGTCTCAGCAGGAGGGAGCAAGCCTGGCAGGGTTCCGTGGGACATGCTGGACGTGCTGCCCATGGCTTCCACTCACTCACTGCTCAGAACTTGGTTACAGGGCCTCCCTCCAATACAAGAGAGACTAGAAGCGTGGGCCAATTCTGTCTCCAGAGAGAAGGGGTTGGTGACACAGCCATACCAGTGTCAAAAGAAAGAGTCCTGGACTTCCCTTTCCTGGGAATTTTCCAAAGGACTTGGAGTGGCTGATGGTTAACTTCCCACCAGTTCTAAGTACAATGGCAGACAGTTGTAACAGTACCACCTTTCCTTGTACATACACACCATTCTTTCCCAAGTAGAGAGGTGGTTGGCTTTTTTGAACTCAGGTATACCTCTGTTAATCACAGGTTTTGGTAAGTTTCTGTAAAGCTGTAACTTGATCCAGAATCCCTTAAATTTTTTAAAGAGTGGTTATGTTTTTAGATTGCCTTGGGGTAAGATATATCCATTCATGGTTACATTAGGTACGACAAAACTTATATCAGACTAGAGGCCCAGTGCACAGAATTAGTGCACTCGGTGGGAGGGGGGTCCCTCAGTTCGGCCTGCACCCTCTCACAGTCTGGGAGCCCTTGGGGATGTCCAACTGCTGCAGAGGTGGGAAAGGCTCCCACCACTGACACTGCAGTAGCCCGCCATGAGCCCGGCTTCTGGCTGAACCGTGCTCCCACTGTGGGAGCACACTGACCACCAGGGGACAGCTCCTGCATTGAGCGTCTGCCCCCTGGTGGTCAGTGCACATCATAGTGACAGGTCGTAATGCTGTTTGGTTGACTTGCATAGCAGCCTTTTATTATATAGGATAAACCCTAAGATCTCAAAGGCTTTACATAATAGAAGCTTATTTTTCATTCCCATAAAGTTAGGTTTTAATGGAAAGAATTGGCCTGGGAGCACTGAAGACCTCACTGCCACCCTGTCACTCACTTCCATGCACCGTCACTCAATGGACCTTTAATAAATCCTCACTCTGGGTCTCAGTTTGTTTCAGTGAAACAAGGGGATCGAACCATCTAGAGTCCATGGCTCTCATTCTCTGAATGTTCACATGAACCTATGTGATGGCTGCTGTGTGGTACCTGGTGAGCCGGGTAGCTTTATAATGTTGCCTTCTTTATGTTCAGAGCACACTCATTTGTAGCTGGGACCAAGGCGGCTTCTCCTCTCCCCAAAATCCAGTGCCTCTCTGTAATGAGAAATAGAGAAAGACTGAGATGATTGGTGCTGCGACATTCATTTTCCATCTCGGTGGTGACACAGAAGGGACTTTCCCTGAACCTGAGCGACGATGTGGGCAGGGAGGAGGTGTTTGCCTGCTTTTCCGGTTGAAGATTCTGCAGCCTCGTACTAAGGCTTTATGCGGCTGCCGTTCCCAGCTTCCCTCGGATTAGTCGGCTTTTCCGCATTGCCCTAGCGTTATTCGCACATTCCGCGCTGCATGACTGTCCTCTGCAGAACTGGAAGAATTCCCCCTACACGCACCTCTCGTCATCAGTCGCTAGGTTACAGCATTTTACATTGCCCCAGTCTGGTGATGTTGCTATGGATACCAGTTATTCCTCCTCCTGTGGCACTGTTCTGGTCAGGCTCAGAGTGCAGACAAGACGTAACTGTGAGGTCAGCTGTTTAGAATGTGGCTTTCCCTCTACCTTAATGATAAGATCTAAGTAATAGCTATCAATTCCGTGTTCCCTAATAAAGGAATTAAGGAAATGAGGCATCACTGAATCCTGGACGCACCGCTCCTTCACTTGGGCCTGTATTCCATTATTAATCTACAGAAGTAAAACTAACAGATTTGAACTTGGAATAAGAGACGTCCAATGCACGCTCCACACAGAACAGCATCCTGCCTCTTACAGGGAGGGCTCTCCAGGAGAGATAACCATCAAAGGTTAGGGACATTTAGGGATGTTCTTTGTCAAAATTTGTCAAACACTATTGATCTAAGTGATAAAGCCTGTTGTCGAAATTTTATTGCCACTTACTATCACACGTGGTTATGTTTGTCTTCCTGCGAGGTTTTAGACAATACGAAGGCAGGGACTGTGTCTCTAACTGGTTTTCGCCCCATCTGTGCCTAGAATAGAAACACACACACACACACACACACAAGGCAGGGATCCAGAAAAGGTGTGTTGATTTGTTTCAGAGACTGAAAGAATAGGCCATTACTAACTGGACTTTAGATTTCTAGCATGTTTTAAGATGGGGCGAGAACCCCTTCATAATAGAGTCACTGAAGAGGGTGCTTAACCCACGCTATTAAGCTGTTACCTCTTCCGACTCTTTGATCTCACAGTTGAAGAAACAACGGAGGCCCTAAGAGGATGTGACTCATCTACGGTCACTGAGCAAGTAAAGCTGTTGTTTCTACAAACGTGTTATAAAAAGTCTGTAAGAAAACAAACAAACAGTTTAAGATCTTTGCAGTAGAAATAATGCTGTGTGCTTAAACCATCGTGTTTGCTTTTATGCAGTCTGTTCGCTTAGAAATGGGGCAGGCAGACATATCTGATTAACTTTAATAGGAGCTCTAAGAAGACCATACCAACTTTTATTTTTATTTTTTTTAATATATTTTATTGAGTTTTTACAGAGGAAAGGAGAGAGATAGAGAGCTAGAAACGTCGATGAGAGAGAAACATCGATCAGCTGCCTCTTGCACGCCCCCTACCGGGGATGTGCCCCCAACCAACGTACATGCCCCTGACCGGAATCGAACCCGGGACCTTTCAGTCCGCAGACCGACGCTCTACCACTGAGCCAAACCGGTTTCGGCTACCATACCAACTTTTATTTCTAGTCAGCTAAAAGCCTTGCAGTCCACTTAATAGTATTTGACTTATCCCTCAAAATCCAGATTGAAATTGAACATAGCATAGGATCCAGGGCAGCCTTTCAAAATTAACATCCTGTTTAAAAATGGGCCAAATCTGGCCCTACCTGGTCTGGCTCAGTGGATAGAGTGTCGGCCTGGGGACCAAAGGGTCCTGGGTTCGATTCCAGTCAAGACCATGTACCTTGGTTATAGGCTTCTCCCCCTGGTCGGGACTCATGCAGGAGGCAACCAGTGTGTTTCTCTGTCTTACCCTCTCTCTCCCACTCTCCCTAAAAAATCAATGGAAAAATATCCTCCAATGAAGAGTAACCAAAACCAAATAAAAAGCAGGCCAAATTTGAATTAAAAAGTCATCTCTTGCATGTGATGGTACTTCCCTAAAGGGAAAGGAATTTATTTACCAGGTAGATCCTTTTACTCGGGAACCACAAAACGAATGAGAATATGTCTTCTAAAGCACGGACTGCCAAAGGCCAAAGGCGTCCGCACGGACTTTGTCAGCGGGAAAGACCAGACAAACCCCGGGAGAGTCCGGAGAGTGATAAGGCCCAAGCCTCAAGGGATGACCGTCCTTCCAGGGGGAGCCCCCTCCTCCGGGGACCAGAGAACCAGAGTCTGCGCCTCCTTTCTCTTCTCACGGCCACGGCCACCTTTATGTGCAGAGCCCTGGTGAAGCGCTCTGAACTTCAGGCAGCAATTCTCCACACGTCTCTCTCCGCCCAGGCTCTGCCCCTCCACTTTTCCCATGGTCACGTCACCTTCCTTCATGGGAGTTCCGAACAGCTCGCTGCCTTCAGGGGGCTCCCGTTAGCCACCAAATTAAGTTGAGACTCCTTGGCCCGGCATTCAACCCGGTACCACCTGGGCCTAGCACCCATTCCAGCCTTGTCTCCCCTACCTTTCCGTTGGTGACCTCTGCATCAGACACGTTTCCTGAGAGTGCTGGGGCTTTCCCAGCCCACGTAGTCCCCTCCCCATGCCACCTGCTGGAATTTTCCCCGTCCCAAGGCCAGGCTCAGTTGCCACTTCCTTTATGAGGTCTTTGCTGTTCTTTCCCTTCCGTTTTTCATCTCTCCTTCTACTAACCACAAAGGGCACTTTCATTCCTTTCTTTTGTCCAAAGAGTAGATGCTAAGTTTTAGAACAACATCCACAAGTAAGCATTTGACTGTTTACTAAAAGGTTTGACCTTGAGAATCAATATTTTCCTTCCTTCAATGTACACTCCATTTTTAGGGGAGAATTATCTTTTATTAACTTTTAGTATTTTTGAGATATAATTGACATATAACATCATAGAAGATTTAGGTAGACACCATAACGATTCGATATTTGTATATATTGTGAAATGATCACCAAATACACACTCATTTTTGCTGAATTGCTTCACCATTGCTTATATCAGTGGTTCCCAGCCTCTCAGTATGAGAACCTTCACTCTTTAAAAATGTAATCCAGTTACCTTATACAATATTTTTGAGCACCCTTACTGAGGTATAATTTTCACTTTATAAAATGCACCTATTTTAAGTACAGTTTTAAATAAATCAGATAATTGTGCAACCATCACCGTAATCTAGTTTTAAAACATATTCATAGTGCTCCCCTCCAAAAAAATAAAAAGTTCCCTTTTGCACTCAGTCCTCACTCTTACCCCTTCCCGCAGCCCCAGGAAACACCAGTCCGCTTTCCCTCTGGATGGTGTGCCTCTTCTGGGTATTGTATGAGCGCAGGTGGAATCACACAGGACAGCTTCTGTTTCTCTTTCCCTCAGGGTGGTGCTGGTGATGTTCGCTCATGCTGTAGTAGAACATGTCAGCAGTTCCTCCATACTGCCCAGTAGTGTTTTGATGTGTACATACATCATTTTATTTCTCCCTTCACCCGATAATGGACGTTTGGATTGTTTCTGATTTTGCCTACAGGGGACAGTGCTGCTGTGAACAGGAAGTGGGTTTATGTACCTTTTTTCTGGGACATTGTTTCATTTGAGCAGATACCTGGGAGCAGACTTGCTGTTCGCTATTTCTCTGGGTCACCTCTTAAGAAACTGCCAAACTGATTTTCAGAGAGGCTGCCACCATGTTACATTCCCACCCACCAACGAATGAGGCTCCAGTCGCTCCACAAAAGGGCCACCTGCTTGATATTAAAGAAAGGACTAGCCCTGTCCAGTTTGGCTCAGTGGATAGAGTGAAAACCTGTGGACTCAAGGGTCCCAGGTTTGACTACGGTCAAGGGCGTGTACCTTGGTTGCGGGCTCATCATCCCCAGTAGGGGGTGTGCAGGAGGTGGCTGATCAATGTTTCTCTCCCATCAGTGTTTTTATTTTTATTTTTTAATATATATTTTATTGATTTTTTACAGAGAGGAAGAGAGAGGGCTAGAGAGCTAGAAACATGGATGAGAGAGAATCATCGATCAGCTGCCTCTTGCACACCCCCTGCTGGGGATGTGCCTGCAACCACAGTATATACTCTTGACCGGAATCGAACCTGGGACCTTTCAGTCCACAGGCCAACGTTCTATCCATTGAGCCAAACCGGATTTGGCTCCCATCAATGTTTTTAACTCTCTATCCCTTTCCTTTTCTCTCTGTAAAAAATCAATAAAATATATTTTTTTTAAAGAAAGGACTGTAGATGGTCACATGATAACAGATGTCACTTTAGTATCTGCAGATTAATAAAAAGAATACAAATGACACATGATGAGGGACGTGGTAATCCTTTTAGAAGGAAATTCTACAGGCACACCTCGGAGATATTGCAGGCCCGGTTCCAGACCACAACAATAAAGCGGTTCCTAATCTCTTTGCTGGTTGAGGGTCTTGCCTTCAATTTATAAAAAAGAAGAAAAAGCAGATCTGTAAAGAGCAATAAAACAAGGCATGTCTACATTCTGTAATCACAACAGCACAGGAAATGCTCTGCATGCACTCTCAAGAAATCCACGTCCCCAAGGGTCTTTAGTTGCGATCTGCTTGTTTGGAAATAAATGTAAACGATCCTACGTCTTTCTTTGTGTCATCTGCCTATCAGCGTTTCCCAAAGTGTGGTACGTGTACCCCCAGGAGTGCGGGAAGAGTTTGGTGGGGGTACACGTTGCACCGAAGTTTGGTGGGGGTATGCACTGCACCGTGCTTAGCTTCGCCTAATTCTACATTCTCATGAGTACGAGGGGTACTCAGCATTACGAAAATTATTGAAGGGGTACACATGTGTCAAAAGTTTGGGAAACACTGGAAAGAGGTAGAGACCTACCTCATAAAGTTGTTAGAAAGACATGTCAAGCATTTGGCCCGTAATAGGTGCTCAATTAGTGTCAACTGCTTGTGCTAGGGACCAGGTGGCTTAATAGAAGGAGCTGAGGCTTGGAGCCCCCCAGGTGAGGATTCTGGCTCATCTGAACCAGGTCAATTACTAGCAGTCTCTCCTCTACCCAGACTGCCTTGGAATGGAGACTACGTGGATTCTTGCAAACACTTGTCTTCATACTTAATTCTTGCTAACTTCAAATTTGTTTGCATCACCCGTTTTCTCTAGTTTCACCTTTGTTGGATAGGAGCCATCTTTCCCCCTCGCCTCTAATTTATCCAAGTCACTTCAAAAATGTTCCTCCTGTTGCCCATTGGGATCCTCTTGTGTGGAGAGCAGCAGTGTTTTGACAGGTTCAAGCCTCGGACTGATACGAGGGCACAGTCCTCTCATGGCCACATGCAAGTCTCAGCTTGGAGGGCAGAGCCCTCCAGCACAATGACAGCCAACAGCTGTAGTTGGAAGCTTGAACCTGTGGTCTGAGCACGTGGCCCCACGTGCCTGAGCGATGTGGGATATAGAGTTCAGGTGTGTGTAATTGATAGGATGGAAACCCACGAGAACGTTGTAAACATCTTGACCACACCCTTACTGTGCCTCGTGGCATCTGGCTATAAAACAAAGACACAGCTTGTAGTCCATGGCGCTGTCTCTCCACCAGAGAAGCAGCAGCATCCACCCAGCCTTCATTCTCTTGTCTGTCTGCTCTCAATCCTTCACCGCCCCCTCAGGTTCACCTTTGGCCGTGCTGGTACGGCACACACCTGGGCAGCTTTTGTACTGAATACAAATGCCTCGGGCCCACCCTTAGAGATTCTGATTTAAGTGCTTTTGGATGTGACCCGAGGGTTGAAATTTTAAAAGCAGGTGATTATAGCCGAAACCAGTTTGGCTCAGTGGGTAGAGCATCTGCCTGCCGACTGAGGGGTCCCAGGTTCGATTCTGGTCAAGGGCATGTGCATTGGTCGCGGGCACATCCCCAATGGGGGGTGTGCAGGAGGCAGCTGGTCGATGTGTCTCTCTCATCGATATTTCTAGCTCCCTATCCCTCTCCCTTCCTCTCTGTGAAAAATCAATAAAATATATCTAAAATTAAAAAAAAATTAAATAAAAGCAGGTGATTATAATGTGGGCCCAAGGATGAGCATTGCTCTTCCAATGTGAACCCAGGATCGGTGGCAGCTGTTCTCGCCTAATGCAGTCTCAGCAGCCAACGCTACAAGTACAGGCAGACCTCGTTCAGTTGCGCCTCGCGGATGCTGCGTTTTTTCCCAAACGGAAGGCACAAACCGCCACCAGCAAAAAGGTTACAGCTCACTTTTCTGGAGGCAGCTGAACCCAAACCTGCAGGATCGAGGCCTGCCGTTATCTTGATTCCTTTGTCAGTAAAGGGAGGGAGCGAAATGGAGCCTCTGGGATACCCTGTTAGAATGCCATCAAGCCCCTGGGAGTGCCTCTCAGTAAGACTTTCTTCCACTGAAGTACCCAGTTGGTGTCTGAGGAGAGAGTGTGTGGAATGACCGCCGAAACCTTGCTGGAGGCAAGGCCTGTTCACCCCTCCTCACTCCTTCTGGGAGGTAGTGTGTACCGGGAAGTGGATTCAGATTTGGGCCCTAGATGAATCCAGGGTGACTTTGGCCTTGTTGATTACTGGCTGTGTTGGTTGAGCTTCCGAGAGTTTGCAATTGCACGTTGTCGCCTCATCAGGAAAGAAAATAGGGATTATTAAAAACAAAAACAGAATCATATGCCTTTGCAGGTTTGTTTGGATTTTAGACCGGGCAGATAGCAGCTTCAGCGGTATGACTAGCTATAACTAATTGGACGTGAAAGCCAGGGACTACCAAGTCAGAGCTTGTATTAGACTCATTTGTGTCTCTGGTACCCTGTGCTCAGGTTATGAAGTTTGATGTATACTTGGTTTCTTTTTTGGAACTTCTGACTGGTTGATCTCGGTAAATAATTAATAGAGATGTGGCAAGTAAATGTTGCTGCACATTCTAATGTCAGTATCCCCTCATTTTTATTTAATGAGATTCATGGTCAAAGTCATGCAATGTCATACAGCCCAGGAACAAAAATAGTAGTACATAGTCTTCAGCAAGAAATGCTTCAGTAGTTTCAACAAGTTTGATATAAGCAAGAGAACAGGTATGAGGGATGGCTCATACCAGACAAGGAATGAGAGAAAGGTCAGAACGGGGTAGGTTGGATACAAAATCAGAACATTGAAATTTAATTCCTCTTTATTTCCCCCCAGCTCTGTCCGTAAAGGGCCAAGAGGCAAAGAAATAGGAGTAGACAGGAGCACCGCTAGTGCCCAGATTTGACTTTGTAAATATTGTTCCCCCTAAGAGGAACCGGGCTCCTTGGGTAAATGAATAATTCCAAGTCCAGAGTAGGACACCCTCTTGTGCTACAAGCAAGAAGGCTTCCAAAAATCTAGTGGAATAGTTCTACTTTCATTGAACACAGACTAGTGGAGTTGTGTCAGAAGGACACAGGAGTGAATTTGAAGGGACTCCGACTGGCTGACGTAGGAACATCAGAGCATTAGGGAGAAGAATGGCTGCAGTTGATTTATATTCACGAACATGTGAAGGTCCAGGAGTGTGTACTGACTCTCAGAAGAGAGAAAGCCCGACTCCCAGTTGTCAGCATTAACAATTACTCTAATATCAACGCCTTCCTCTAAATATTGGCAAAATAAAAAAATTGAGCATTTGTCCAGGAGCAACTGTGTTGTTGTTTTTTTGTTTTGTTTTGTTTTGTTGGTTTTTTAAATATATTTTATTGATTTTACACAGAAAGGAATTGAGAGGGAAAGTTAGAAACGTCGATGAGAGAGAAACATCGACCAGCTGCCTCTTGCACACCCCCGACTGGGGATGTGCCCACAACCAAGGAACATGCCCTCGACCGGAATCGAACCCAGGGCCTTTCAGTCCACAGGACGATGCTCTATCCACTGAGCGAAACCTGTCCCGGCTGTGTTATTGTTTTTTAAGGTCTAGCTCAGTGGTCGGCAAACACATTAGTCAACAGAGCCAAGTATCAACAGTACAACGACTGAAATTTCTTTTGATAGCCAAATTTTAAAACTTAAACTTCTTCTAACACCACTTCTTCAACATAGACTTGCCCAAGCCGTGGTATTTTGTGGAAGAGCCACATTCAAGGGCCAAAGAGCCGCATGTGGCTTTCGAGCCGCAGTTTGCCGACCACGGCTTGCTGTTCTTTACATGAAAATAGTTTGAAGGAAAAAAGAAAAGGGGCCAACCACAGAAGGTAAATGTGAGCACCTGTAATGGAGCTGTGCCAACAGCTTGTGGGAGGAAGGACCTGTCACGGCGGCCCCCAGCGCGGGTCCGAATGGGCGAGAGATCTGCTGTGTTGTCACGAGGCTTTAGCCTGCTGGGCAGCGTTTCCTTCCTTCCTTCCTTCCTTCCTTCCTTCCTTCCTTCCTTCCTTCCTTCCTTCCTTCCTTCCTTCCTTTCTTCCTTCCTCCCTCCCTCCCTCCCTCCCTCCCTCCCTTCCTCCCTTCTCCCTTCCTCCCTTCCTCCCTTCCTCCCTTCCTCCCTTCCTCCCTTCCTTCCTCCCTCCCTCCCTCCCTCCCTTCCTTCCTTCGCTGTCTCTGTGAGTGTGATTATTGGTATGAGATCTCTGTGCAATGGCTTGACAGAGATTTGGAAGTTGTTTTCCACACGTGGAGCTGAGTGGGAGTTGGTATTAAACTGGTAGAGCCCTGGCCGGTGTTGTGCTTAGTGGTTAGAGCGTCAGCCTGCACACTGAAGGGTCTTGGGTTCGAATCCTGGTAAGGTTACATGCCTGGGTTATGGGTTCGATCCCCAGTAGCGGGTGTGCGGGAGGCAGCCAATTGATGTGTCTCATCCAGGTTTTTCTCTCTCCCTCTCTATCTCAAAATCAATAAAAACATGCTGTTTTTAAATTAGTGGGGGGAAAAATATTTAGGTGAGGATTAACAAAAAATAAAAACTGCCAAAACCGGTTTGGCTCAGTGGATAGAGCGTCGTCCTGCAGACTGAAAGGTCCTGGGTTCGATTCCGGTCGCGGGCATGTACCTTGGTTGCGGGCACCTCCCCAGTGGGGGGTGTGCAAGAGGCAGCTGATCAATGATTCTCTCTCATCGATGTTTCTAACTCTCTATCCCTCTCTCTTCTTCTCTGTAAAAAATCAATAAAATTAAATTAAATTAAAATTTAAAAAAAAAGTGGAAATTCCGTGAGGAAACAGATTATATAATGAATATGAATTTCTGACTGTTTCGGTGCTTGAGATGAAAAGAGAATGAGAATGAGAATGATGGCACAATCGCAGATCCCTCTGCAGTGAAGTTGGATCTCATCTTCCTTCCCTTGCAGTACCTCTTCACCTCGAAATTGCCTGGGAATAGCACTTCCGTGCCGTATAGTTTGATCTGTCGTCAGATGTTATCTAACGCGGGACGCAGAGCTGCGTTGTTGTTACAGATGAGGAGACAGACCCAGAGAGGCTGCGACTGGCCCAGGGTGGATCAGCTAGGTCCTTCACAATCGGTCCTATTGTCACTTTCTGTCTTCTGTCATGGGTGTTTTTCTCAGACTTCTTTCAGAGCTTAAAAAATTCTATTTGCACTCACCAGGTATTGTTGAAAATATGTGGAAAAATATATGCTCTGGAGTTTTCTTTTTTTTTAAATCCTCACCCAAGGTCCTACTTTTTAAATTGACTTTAGAGAGCAGAGGAAGGAGTGGGTGGGAGAGTGAGAAAGAGAAACATTGATTGGTTGCCTCCCGGACACACCTGGACCAGAAATCAAACCCACAACCTAGGTACGTGCCCTGACCGGGAATGGGATCCAAAATCTTTTGGTGTACAGGACAACGACCCACCAACTGAACCACCGGCCTGGGCTGGACTCCAGAATTTTCTCTCGAACAGATTGTAGTAAGTGTCCAAAATAGATTTGGTCCCCATAGGACCAGTTTAGCTATTTTAATCCAAGACCGATGCTAACATCACTCAACACCATTACTCCTAATTAACACGTCAGTTTACTCTCAACTTGCAGTTGTAGTACAAGATAAACTAACGGCAGGATTCGGAATCTGAAGCACTGAAATGTTGCTTGTCATGTACCTACACAGTATTTAGACAGTGTTTTTTTTTTGTTTTGTTTTTTGGTTTTTTAAATATATATTTTATTGATTTTGTACAGAGAGGAAGGGGGAGAGATACAGAGTTAGAAACATCGATGAGAGAGACTCATCTATCAGCTGCCTCTTGCACACCCCCTACTGGGGTTATGCCCGCAACCAAGGTACATGCCCTTGACCGGAATCGAACCTGGGACCTTTCAGTCCCCAAGCCGACGCTCTATCCATTGAGCCAAACCGGTTTCGGCTAGACAGCGTTTTAATGAGGCAGTGGTGGGTATTCAACTCCTCCTCACCGTACCCCTAAGCTGTCGGTGACTCGGGGTTCATCGGGAACATTGGCTGTTTTGGAAGGCTGGCTGTGAAATGGCTTGTCTCGCTCATAACGTCTTATCCTGGGGCCATGACTGAGTGCAGTCCAGGCCTGGAACTGGGATGAGGCTCTGGTTTCCTGGGGTTGCAGGCCTTATTAGGAAAGCCAGCTTGGTAGTCCCTCCAACTCTCATTTCACTGGAGTTTTGACTAATAAGAGGACATCTCGCCGAGACGGGTTTGGCTCAATGGATAGAGCGTCGGCTTGGGGACTGAAGGGTCCCGGGTTCGATTCCGGTCAAGGGCATGTACCTTGGTTGTGGGCACATCCCCAGTCGGGGGTGTGCAAGAGGCAGCTGATCGATGACTCTCTCTCATCGATGTTTCTAACTCTCTTATCTCTCTCCCTTCCTCTCTGTACAAAATCAATAAAATATATTTAAAAAAAAAAAAAAAAAAAAAAAGAGGACATCTCTAGTTCTGTTTTGCTCTGTGCCTTTCAAACTTTTCTGTTTCACTGGCTTTACCAAACATTTCAAAGGCCCATTTGTCAGTCACCTATCTGAGAAGTGATTCCCCCAAAAAATATGAGTATTGAAAATTTAGGGATGTGTTACTACCCTGTTAAACTGATGGGTTAATTAGGCCGTGTGGCTCGGTTGGGCATGTCCCATACACCGAATGGTCAGGCTCAATCCCCAGTAAGGGGCATGCAGAAGGCAGCTGTTTGATGTTCACTCTTACATCAATATTTCTCTTTCTCTCCCTTCCTATCTTTCTCTAAAAATCAATTTTTAAAAATCTTAAAAAGAAAACATTACTTTGTGAAAAAGGCAGCAACGATATAGTAGTAGCTAGAAACCTAGCTATTCAGGCAGCCTACGGATTCCGTAGTTATTGGTAATTGAGTAGTCAGGTTGGAAAGCAGCAGCTGATTTAAGAAAATATAGATCTCAGAGGCGGATGTGATCCAAAAAGCTAGTGAGGAGGCTGGAACAGAGTGTGCTGAGCACAGGCGGGCCCTGATTCAGGAGTGTGGGCCTCAGAACCATGGCTGTGAGTGCTGTGGTCAATGTGGACCCTGCTCTAAGTCATGAAGGAGTGGGCCTGGTAACTAAGATCGCAAGTGCCCAGCCAGTGCAGCTCAGTGGGTGAGCGTTGACCTATGAACCAGGAGGTCACGGTTCTATTCCTGGTCAGGGCACATGCCCAGGTTGCGGACTTGATCCCCAGTGGGGGGCATACAGGAGGCAGCCAATCAATGATTCTCTCTCATCGCTGATGTTTCTCTCTCTCTCTCTCACCCTTCCTCTCTGAAATCAATAAAAAGAAATATGTATGTGTGTATATATGTATTTGAACGATCTTGACAGGGAGGACTCTGGGACCCCAAGGGTAGTATTCCGCCCGTGCCCTGAACTGCAGAACTATAATTCCACCTGAAGGTTAGCACCATTTTCCCCTCAGCAGGTAGGACAGAGATCCCTCAGCTTCGTTCTATAATAGGGGTGTCGAACTCAATCAGAGAAGGGGCCAAAATCTAAAATCCAGCCTAAATCGCGGGCCGAATGGTTTACTGAACAGTCATAAACTGTCATTGTGATGGAAACGCAGCAGAGTGCAGTGATGACAGCGCGGTGCGGGCCACATTGCAAGGCCTGGTGGGACGGATTTGGCCCGAGGGCCTTGTGTTTGACACGTGCTATAGAACATCATCTCTGACATTGCCATTGCTATGACTAAGTGTTCTTTTTTATTTTTAACTTGGTTGCCATCAGTGGAATACTGAAGTGAAATGTAGATCTATTTAGAATTTTCCAGAGTGTTGACAGTAGCTTTCCCTCAAAGCATCAATCCCAAGGATTGTGTATCAGAATATAAAAAGACTCCATGGTCAAAGCTGTCCAGGAAACATTTACTATTCTCTCTTTCTCTCTCTCTCTCTCTCTCTCTCTCTCTCTCTCTCTCTCTCTCTCTCTCTCTCTCTCTCTCGGACAGTTGCAGTGTATATTCATACACTAAGGTTTTTGTAAGTCTCCTAGTAAAGAAGCCTACTTGATCCAATGTTTCCCAAATTTTTAACTCCAGAATTTTGTTTTTTGTTTCCAACACCTACTACCTTCCTTTTGAACCAGTATTTATTTTTTAACTTGGGAAATGAAACGTACCCTTGGAAATAATAACTATATGCCAGGTGGATTGAGCTTGAAACAAATAGAGAAGTTTTAGATTTTCAGTAATGTAGCCCCAGGATTTAGAGAAAATTTCCAAACCCCCTTAAAAGAATAGCTCAGGGACTAGTCATGATGAGATGGTGTATTTTGGGAAGGGGACAGGCTAGCATCACTTGGACCTAACCGGGTGAGGAGGGTACTTCACATTCGTATTAAGCTTTCAGATTTACAAAACTGACCTTTCCACAGGCAGGACCCTGTGAGGTAGAAAGGCAGATGCTGTCTTCATTGAACAAAAGAGAAACCTCACATTGAATGACTTTTCCCACAATCACATGGCGTGGCTAATTGTGTAGTAAAATGAGTCTGTCTAGAACTCTGGGCTTAGTCTGCCAGTCCAGGGTTTATGCCCACAACACCGGAGTAGTTGCTCCCATCGATGCGAATGAGTGCTTCTTTTATAGACGTGTACACGTCCTCTTACTCGCTTCCTTCCTCTCCCTGGTAAGTTCTTTAGTTGCATTTCCACCCCTAAATTCTTCTTAGCCTTTGCTACTTCCCACCACAGCAGAGTGGTGAGCAGTCCAGATGTCACAAATACCTTCTTTGTCTTTGGGCATCCTACCTCACAGAGGATCACATACTTTAAAATGTCTCATATAGAACATGATTCCACGTATGAATTTAGAACCCACTGTGTGTAGCCTTTTTTGGTTTTGTTTTCATAAATTCAGCAGACGTTTACTGAGGACTGACCACCAGGCAAGGCATCACGTTATCCTTCAGTCCATTTTATCTTCTGGCGCATTTCAAAGTCAAATGGAGACATCAGTACACTTTAATCCTTAATGCTTCGGGATGTATGTCACTTACCGGAGTTTGGCATTTGTTTACAGTTCCTTTTGTGTTTGTGGGTGCCAGCCACATGATAGGTGCCTACCCAATGTCTACAGATGTGTGGAGGACTCCGTCAGATCAAAACACGGGAGAAAGAAGAAGAGTTTGTGCATGCATGGAAGTAATAGAGCCCTAGGTAGTCTGAAAGGTCACGTCTGGTGTCTCGGTAATCTCAAAATAAAATTCCGTCCACATCTTCCCTTCGCCCCTTCACGTGCATCCGGGGCCCCACATGTACCTGTGTTAGAACATTCCATTCTCAGAGGCAACACATTCCATTCTCAGAAGCCAGGCAGAGGAAATCTTTTAGGAAAATGAGGCCAGAATAGGTCAGAGCCCCTCTTCCCAATAGTGGCTTCCAGGTCATGAGCAATGACAGGAATAAGAAGCGACTGATGAAGGTTGAAGAGGAGGACTGTTTGTCTGTTTAGCCTGTTTCATGGCCTAATCAAGTGATCCTTCATCCAGGCCTGTCACTTTCAGGCTGACTGATGGGCTAAAGAATCAACAGTTTCTGCTTGTCCAAATTCCACCCACTTTTCCGGGACTGGCTAGCGGTTCATCTCCTCCGAAAGGCGTCCCTCACCATTCCAGCCCAGTGATTGCTTCATCTAGTTGGCATTTATTAGTCACTGCCTTGGAAGTTTTGTTTTGCTTGACTTATTTTTTTAACTAACCTTTTTTTTTTTTTTTTAAACCAAAATCATATCATCTGGTGCACGAACTACAATATTTCATAACCTGGTTTTTATGTTAGTGATCTCCACTTTTCTACTCCGGGAATTTTTTTTCCTCTAAGTCCTCATTCAGATTTTCCTAATTGACTCCAGAAATGTCCTTTACTCTTCGGTTTGCACATCAGAATCTAATCGAAGACCATGCCTTATTTTATTGCATCACGTTTTATCCCTTAGGTGTTATTTATTATAGTACCGTTCCCCATTTGTGTTGACATTTCTTTAAAAACTGGGCCATTTGTCCTGTAGAAAGTTTCAGCCTCTGATTTGGTCTGGTTGCTTTCTCACAGTGACATTTAGCTCATTCTTCTATTCTGTGGCATTTCCAATTAACGGGAGGTTATGTTTTAAAGCGTGGTGGACTCAAATCAAATGTTCGCGGCTAGACGATACGCATTTATGATGCATAACATCAGTTGGCACGTGGCTGGTTGTCCCCCAGGCTACGGAGATGATGTGAGGTCCTCTATTCAACAAGAGAAGTAATCTGTGGGGTATTCAGGCATTGACTTTTGGAAGATTCTTTTTTAACACCACCTGATACTGGAACACAGTTTGTCCTCCTTCGAAGTCATTGAGCATTGTGATGAAAATAGCATATCACCAAGTAAATTTTTTCATGTAGATTTCCAAAATGGCTTCTGGTCTCTATAATTTACTGCTCTGAATTCTGAAAAGTGAACCAGTTGGAAGAATAATAGAAATTGCACTTTATCTCTAAGATTGAAATTCAGAAGTCTTCAAATACAAGTCTGTGAAAATGACAGAGAACTATCTTTTAGTGAGTACAGGTTTGGGAACATGCAAAGTACAACCAAGGTGATTCAGGAAGGCGGGACTGGACTTATTTTCGCTATAATTATAATGCTGAAATTACATACCATGGAGGTTAAGAGCTGCTGCCTGGCATCGGTTTCCCTCCCTGGATTGGGGATGCGGGGCTTGAACAGGAGCATTGGGTCCTGGGCATTTCATACCTGGATGGAGGGAACATGACATGTGACTTCATGACCCCGTTTGGGACATACAATCATCCAAGAATCTTTCTAACTGGAATTTGGCTTCACACGCCAATTTCTTTCAAGAGGTGCAAGGAACTCATGATCCTTATATTTATTTGTCACCGTTGCTGGTGGTCAGGAGTTGGGCATGAATTAACTGAGCCCTCTGCTCAGGGTCTCACAAGCCCCTCCACAGTACAACCCCCTTCTTCTCCCCGGAGGAACTATCTTCCAACTTCTGTGGTAGCCAGTCCTTTCCTGTATAGTGAGTTTCACTTGCTAAATATGTATCCATAAAGAATACTTTATTTTTCCTATTTGGGAATTTAGTGTTAATAGAATCATATAGTGAGAATTATTTTGTGTCTGATTTCTTTCACTTAACAATTTGTTTTTTATAGTTCATCCATGTTGCTACAAGTAGCTTCAGTAATTTTCATTTACTTTGGCATGTAATCAACTAGAGGCCCGGTGCATGAAGTTTGTAGCGTCCCTAGGCCTGGCCGGCAATCAGGGCCAGGGCCTGCCTTCTGGCTGCTGGCCGGGGTCTGCCTTCATTCTGTACCGCTCCCTAGTGGTCAGCGCATGTCATAGTGAGCGATTGGTCTCCTGGTCGAACTCCCTCAGGGATAATTTGCATATAGGCTTTTATATATAGATTATATGAATATATCATACACCTGTTTTATTGGTGATGATTATTTATAGGTTTTAGTTAGGTATTAACAAATAGTGCTGTTATAAATTATCTTGGATATATATTCTGGTGAACACAGCGCACACCTCTGTAGGATATACACCTAGGAAATTGCTGGTACATAAATCTTTGACAGCTTCTTTTATTATTCCTGAAGCTGGATTCCTTGCAGTAAAATTAATGGCTCAGAAGATGTAACCATGGAAGTTGATTTCAGAACTGCTATGATTTTGCTCCATAATCATCTGTAAGATAACCTTTCTTCTAGCTTTATTCTTTCTGCTATGGTGCAAACCAGCCACACTTGGTTCAGTCCGTGAAAGCGAGGTACAGAATCAGTAAGCAATGTCCTTGCACCGGGAGCATCAGACTTGGTTTTCCCTCAGGTTCATCTGGGAATGTGCCCCTTTCATGCTGCCTGTAGCCTATTCTTGCGGGTTTACATAGCGAATGTGTCTGATTGGCTGGAAAGCTTTGAACTGTTGAGAAAAGTCATTGCATAGAAATACCAATTCACCGTGATCAAATGTGTAAATAAATATGTCAATGCCATCGTTGTCTTTTAGGATTCACTTTTCCAGAACTTAACACCTGTCACTTGAATGTTTGAATGTGTGTGCTCCTGCTTGTCCAAATTCCACTCATTTTAACAAATGCAATCCCTGGCTTGTTCTTTTGCATGGCTCCTGTCTGTCCTTGAAATCGGGGCTTCACCTTACTCATTGCCTAGCATACTGTCTGGTCTGTGGTAGATGTTCAGTAAGTTAGGTTGCAGTGGGTCACCACATCATTTGGAATTGCTGCCTTTGTTGTGTTTTTGGTCTTCCTTAGTGTGTGTTGTTTACTAATGAGGGTCATTTTGATTTACCTGGAGCACCTCCGCCACCTGGGAGCTCTGAGGTGACAGCTTATTTGGGTTCTCTCTGGCGGGGAATAATTATTCTGCCATTTAATTGAGCCTGTCTGAGTGTGCTCCAAATTTTCATTTCTATCTTTTCAAGCTTTCTTGCTCCCGAAAATTTTCCGGCTTGTGAGAGTGCAGTTGTAAATTCTATCAGGGCATCCAGACAGGCATGGGAGTTGACTGAGAGGAAGGAAGCAAGTTTAAACAGAAAGGTGCAGAGCAGTGAGGTGGTACTTCATACTTGAAAGCCTTCACAGACGTTAATCAATTTTCCAACACCTGGAAGAAGAAGGAAATGGTTTTTATTATGTATTTACTATCTGAGAAAGTGAGATATGCTTTTAATCTCTTTTTAATACATTTTTATTGCTTTCAGAGAGAGAGAATCATCCATTGGCTGCCTCTTGCATGCTCCCTACTGAGGACCAAGCCCGCAATCAGGGCATGTGCCTTTGATCAGGAATCCAACCAGGACCTCCTGTTTCATGGGTCGACGCTCAGCCACTGAGCCACTGAGAAATTGATGTTCACTTGGGAACAACTTACTTTTTATAGCCTAGTTTACATAATACTTTTTTTTTTTTTTATCAGACTCATCCTTTGACCTCTCATTTTTCTCAGGAGAAAACTGAGTCAACTTCAAAACTTACTGATTTCATGTATACACAGCCAATCCACTAGGCAGTTTCTGGAAGTAGTAAGCTATTCTTGCTCCGTTTCCATCCTCAGAGAAATAAGAAAGTAGAACAGATACCAACTCACAACACTGATAAAGTCTAAGTGCCCCCAAAGATGGTCTAGCAGTGGGTAGAGTTAATTTGTCCCGTATTTTTTATTTATTTTATTTTTATTTATTGATTTTTAGAGGTGGGGGAGAGAATAAGAGAGAGAGAGAAAGAGAGGGGGGGGGGGTTGGTTTGTTGTTCCATTTACTAGTATTCATGCATTCATTGGTTGCATCCTTCCTACATTTGCTCTGACCGAGGATGAAACCCACAACCTTGGTGTATCGGGACAAAGCTCCAGCCAACTGAGCTACCTGGCTACGGCTGCCCATATTTTTTAAAAGCCTGAGGAAACTTGCTCCGTTTCCATCCTCAGAGAAATAAGAAACCCACAACCGAGGTGTATCGGGACAAAGCTCCAGCCAACTGAGCTACCTGGCTACGGCTGCCCATATTTTTTAAAAGCCTGAGGAAGCCAGTGAACCAGGAAGGTAGAACAGGTGAGCTATGTCCCAATACTTTTTCCTTACACCAATTTTAAGCCTTTTTTTCCTATCAAGACACATGCTCAGAATGCTTCTGAGATGTTTGTTTTGCAGAGGGGACTAGCCATAACTACACCTGTTGTCTCCCACTCAAGAAAACATAATGGCCAAAACCGGTTTGGCTCAGTGGATAGAGCATCAGCCTGGGGATTGAAAGGTCCCGGGTTTGATTCCTGTCAAGGGCATGTACCTTGGTTGCAGGCACATCTCCAGTGGGAGGTGTGCAAGAGGCAGCCGATCGATGATTCTCTCTCATTGATGTTTCTAGCTCTCTATCCCTCCCTCCTCCTCTCTGTAAAAAAAATCAATAAAATATATATTAAAAAAGAAAAAATAATGAGTGAACCTTTTGAATTTGCTGCTATTTATACTTTTTAACAAAAGTATTTACTACATTCCTCTATTAGTAATAACAAATTACTTGCAGCATATATCACAACTGATCATGACAAATTCCCATATGTTCATAGTTACAGTTTTATATAAAAGTTCTAATTGTTTTTCCAAAATAGTACATGGCATTGTTAGATGTCTTCTAGTACTTTTGATGTCTTAAAAATAAAAATCACACATATGTAACACCTTAATCAATAAAGACATTTTTTAAAAATGAAAATAAAAATTGGCAGTCTCTGCCTTCTCACCCACTCACATCCTCTGTCATTCTTGTTTTTTCATTGTTGATTTTCTTTAAGTCATTTTTTGTCAGCTCACTGCCTGTTGTGAGCCCAGCCCTTTCTGGGTCCTGAGAAGTTGGGCCAGCCTTTCCTTAAAGAATGTCCCTGTGAGCACCAGTGATAAGGCTTGTTTTGGGGGAAATAAATTGTCCTCCTGGAGAAGCCACCCTCTCCAAAGTTCAGTTCCTCACTGAAGTAGTGGGTTAATGGTATCTACCCGGTGGGTATTATTTTGAAGACTCGGTGAAGTAATTAGTGTGACAGCACTTAGCGCTGTGCCTGGCAGAGGGAAGCACTCAGTAACTGTCCACTCAGTTTGCTTGTAAGGAGCCAAGCAAGACACTAACCAGAAGAGACTCATGACGATACGAAGGCCATTTTTTAAAAAGGTGAGTTGAGAGAGAGACACGGGAACTGAGAGCTGGAGTTTATTAGGACAGGCTTCATGCAGAATGGAGGGTTCAGAGAGGCTCAGAAATTAATGATGGAGCTGTCGGTGTAGGGTAAGGAATGGATAGACTCTGCTTCGGAGAAGGAATTTGGGCTCCCTTCCCCTCCACTTGCAGAGTCTCACCAGCTTTTTATCCCTGTGTGAAATCTGTGTGGCTTCCCCAGAACTCCACAGAAACTAATCCTGCACCCCGTGGTAAAGCCCTCTGGGGTAATGGTGGTCAGCATTACTACTGTTTGCAAGGCAACCATCAGATGGTGTATCATCTAAGTGAGGCAAAATCCAAGAAGTATTTCCATCAACAAATCCCCAAACGGCCCACAGGGAGATGACTAGGCTACTTCAGCTCTGCTTTTCTCGTGTTTCTGTGTCTAAACATGTAATAGGAGATGATTTTAAGACAAAATTTTGCCATGGATTTTTTTCTATAAGGAAATAGCATCATGCTTGAATACTTTTTTTTAAAAAAATTTTTATAATATATTTTATTGATTTTTTACAGAGAGAAAGAGAGAGGGATAGAGAGTTAGAAACATTGATGAGAGAGAATCAACAATCAGCTGCCTCTTGCACACCCCCTACTGGGGATGTGCCCTCAACCAAGGTACATGCCTTTGACGGGAATCGAACCCGGGACCTTTCAGTCCGCAGACCGACGCTCTATTCACTGAGCCAAACCGGTTTCGGCATGCTTGAATACTTTTTAATTGTTTTTGCAAAATGGACATAACAGATAAGGTAAATCTGAAGGGGGGGCATTTAAATCTAATTTACATAGAGTTTTGTGATTCCTGGTTAGTAGTTGGGGGGCAGTGGTAATAATTGGCATGATTCATCTCCTGTCAGTTTTGTTCAAATACAAGGAGAGATTTAAAAATAGAATTCCTATGCTCGCTTCCACAGCACAAACACCGAAATCGGAATGACCTAGAGAAGGTTAGCATGGCCCCTGCGCCAGGATGACACACACATTTGTGAAGTGTCCCGTATGTTTAAAGAATGCATTAATAATAGTAATTATAAAAGTTTTAATATTAAAAAATAAAAATCCCAGGTAAAAAGTGAACTCATTCTGGCCCTGGCCAGTGTGGCTCAGTTGGTTGGGCATCATCCCATGCACCAGAGGTTGCCAGTTTGATTCCCAGTCCGGGCACATACCCAAGTGGCGGGCTTGATCCAGGACTGTTCAGGAGGCAGCTAATCAGTGTTTCCCTCTCACATCAATGTTTTTCTCTCTCTCCCTTCTTCTCTTTCTGAAAAATCAATTAAGAAATTTAAGTTTAGCCGGGACCGGTTTGGCTCAATGGATAGAGCGTCGGCTTGAGGACTGAAGGGTCCCAGGTTCGATTCCGGTCGGGGGCATGTACCTTGGTTGCGGGCATATCCCCAGTAGGGGGTGTGCAAGAGGCAGCTGATCGATGACTCTCTCTCATCGATGTTTCTAACTCTCTATCTCTCTCCCTTCCTCTCTGTATAAAATCAATAAAAATATTTTTTAAAAAAAAAATTTAAGTTTAAAAAGTGAACTCACTCTGTTATATGGGAATTTTATAGAATTTGTGTAGTTCCCTGTGACATTTAGGAGTATGGTATAAACAACTCTAAGTGAAAATTAAGTGAATTGATGTTTTTCCTTGGATTCAACAAATTTGTCTGCAGTGTGCGTGGCACATTTCTGAGTCCTGGGATTATGGCGGCAAAAGCAGCAAGGCCCTGCCCTTTTGGAACTGACACCAAGGCTGAGAGGCAGTCAGTCAGTTAACAAAGACGTAGATAGCAGATGTGATAAGGGCTATAGGAAAAAGCTAACCGGAAGAAGGGATGGAGATTGCCACATAAGGGTAGGTGGACACAGGAGTCTCTCCGATGAGATGCTGTTGGAGCAGAGGCCTTAGTGAGGAGAGAACAGACCTGGTGAACGGCCCCGGGAAGAGATGAGGCAGAGGGAGGAGTGCAGGTCGTGGTGTAAGAATGTGCTCCACAGTCAGCAAGGAGGCCCGGAGAGGGGAACAGAGGGTGCAGTGATAAAAGAGGAGGTACTGCCTGGCCCTGGGGCGCTAGTTGAGCGTTGACCTATGAACCAGGAGGTCAGGGTTCAATTTCCAGTCAGGACACACGCCATGGTTGCAGACTCGATCCTCAGTGGGGGGCGTGCAGGAGGCAGCCGATCAATGATTCTCATCATTGATGTTTCTATCCCTCACCCTTCCTCTTTCTAAAATCAATAAAAACATATTTTTTAAAAGAGGAGGAAGAGCCGAAACCAGTTTGGCTCAGTGGATAGAGCGTCAGTCTGCGCACTGAAAGGTCCCAGGTTCGATTCCGGTCAAGGGCATGTACATTGGTTACGGGCACATCCCCAGTAGGGGGTGTGCAAGAGGCAGCTGGTCGATATTTCTCTCTCATCAATGTTTCTAACTCTCTATCCCTCTCCCTTCCTCTATGTAAAAAATCAATAAAATATATTTTAAAAATAAATAAAAAGAGGAGATAGAGAGGTGGTTGGGGCAGGAAAAGGAATCTTGTACAGTCTTTTAAGGCATAATAATGACTTTATTATGTGTTTTATTCTGAATAATAAAGCTTCTACAGGATTTTGAGTAGTGACGTGCTGATTTGGGAGAGGGAGGGAGAGATGGAAACATCAATGATGAGAAAGAATCATTGATCAGGTGCCTCCTGTATGTCCCCTTCTGGGGATTGAGCCCTCAAGCCAGGCATGTGCCCTGATGAGAATCGAATAGTGACTCCCAGTTCATAGGTTGACGCTCAACCATTGAGCTACGTCCACCAGGCGTGACAGAGGTGAGTAGGCTGCAGGACACAGCTGCGAGCAGGGAGACCAGCTCCAGTGGTTCTCAACCTTTCCAATGCCGCGACCCTTTAATACAGCTCCTCATGTTGTGGTGATCCCAACCATAACATTATTTTCGTTGCTACCTCATAACTGTAATTTTGCTACTGTTATGAATTGTAATGTAAATATCTGTGTTTTCCGATGGTCTTAGGCAACCCTGCTAGTGGTTCTCAACCTGTGGGTCTCGAAGTAAGATATGTTACGTGGAGCAGCGCTTAGACGTAAATGCTTAATATGCATTCATCATCTTCGTTTTCTTCGGGTTCAGTCTGTGGATTCAACCCTAGCAGAACACGAGAAATCTAAATTGGAAGCTTACTCCCACATACACTGTACCGAGAGGGTGCCTGTTTAATAACAAGCTCCAAAAAAGGCTTTCAGATCTATCAACTATCAAAAAATAACCTTTTCAAAGGCAGGAGTTTAGTGAGCTTTGCAGAAGGCTCAGGGAAGAAACAGGTGGGTTCTAAGTAGTAAAGTTTCCACCTGAGAAGCAGAGTGAAGGTAAAAGCAGTAAGTGGGTAAGTCCTCAGACCCGTCAGGGGTACTTCACGTCAAAGCCCGAGCCTTGGTGCCCTCACGGAGGGAGTGGAGCCTTTTCTGGGGACGGCTATTCACATCAAAGGGGATTATCTCATTAATTCTCCCAGGATCCTGCTGGGACTTTCCCCAAAGGAACACTCCTGGGGTTTAGCTTAATCCCACTTCTATTTTCTTTTTCTTTCTTTAATATATATTCAATATTTTATTGATTTTTTACAGAGAGGAAGAGAGAGGGACAGAGAGTTAGAAACACCGATAAGAGAGACATCGATCAGCTGCCTCCTGCACACCCCCTACTGGGGTTGTGCCCGCAACCAAGGTACATGCCTTGACCAGAATCAAACCTGGGACCCTTCAGTCTGCAGGCCGACGCTCTATCCACTGAGCCAAACCGGTTTCGACCCCACTTCTGTTTTCCACAGTTATAGCTCGACTATCAAAAAGTACTCCTGTGGGGTTTTCAAATTTTACCTTGTACAGTAAACACTGAGCACCTACTATGTGCCGTGTACTTTTTTAGGGAAACAGAGATAAATAGGAGGTACAATTCCTGTCGTTAGAACAGAATTGCAAATAAATAAACCAGTGGGTGGTAAAACAAACAAAATAGAGTGTGTAATACTCAAGAGCATAACAGGACTGCAAATAATGTTGTAATTTTATCCTGGTGAATTATAAAAAGCAATATAGTGGTCACCCATGGAAAAACTGGGCTGTGAAGGTTAAGAATTTATCAGGTGAAAATTTTCAGGGGGAGACATTCCAATAAGCAAAATCCTGGAGACAGGTTCAGGGGAAAAGAAAAAGGCATAATTGGATTAATTGTCTGTTTTTATAGTGGTGGGAAGAAAGTGACCACCACTTTGGAAGCAATTTTCCCTTAATCCCTCTAAACAAGAACATTTGAACTTCTTAGCCTTTTCTTCAAGGTCTAGACGAGTGTGCTGGTGAGCCATATGACCAAAACAAACCAAAAAAAAGTACTGGAATTTTCTTTCTTAATGAGGAGATTAGGCACGGCAGTTATTTTTTGAGGGGCTCCATTTGTCTCCCAGTGAAGAAATCCTAAGGGTTTGCCCCAGCCCATTCCCATCACTGCCCTAAATTAAAATTGAGAAAGTAGAATGTTCAGATATCTTCCTTCCCTTCGCCCTTCCTGTTTATGATAAAAAGCTTATCCGTTTCTTTTCCAAGTACCTTCCCGTAACCTCCCTTAGAAAGCATAAACATTTCGCATTTGGGAGTCCTACCACACGCAGTGTTTTCAGCCCTGAGCCAGAAGGGGGCGCTTCCAAGAGAGACCTGTTCTTGGGTACAGCTCAGGCCTGGGGTAACTGGACAGGAATTCTTTTTTCTTGCCTGAATCTGCAGGTCCACTTCCTCTTTGCCCCCAGAACTTTCAGGGCTTCTCTGTTCTTACCGGCCACCCTCCTGGGGAAAGGTGTGCCTGCATTCCCTCCAGCTCTGCCTCAGGGCTGGCATTTCGCAGCCCCCATCAGTCCCTCTGCCGTATTTTCTTAGACTCTTCAAGATCTGTCCTCGTTTATATTTGACTAGAGCAGTCTTTTTCAACCTTTTTTGGGCAAAGGCACACTTGGTTCATGAAAAAAATCACGAGGCACACCACCATTAGAAAATGTTAAAAAATTTAACTCTGTGCCTATATTGACTATATATAAAGTAATTCTCTTGAATAGGAATCAAATAAACACAAAGAAAGTATTTTATAATTACTTTACTATGAAATATTAAGTAAACAAAATAGTGAAAAAGTATAAAATTCTTGTCTTGTCTGCACCTACGGCACACCAGGCAACATCTCGCGGCACACTAGTGTGCCGCGGAACAGCGGTTGAAAAACGCTGGACTGGAGGCCCAGTGCACAAAATTTGTGCATAGGGGAGGGACCAGGCCTGCACCCTCTCCAATCTGGGACCCCTCGAGGGATGTCCTACTGCCCAGTGAGATCAGACCTAAACGGGCAGTCGGACATCCCTCTCACAATCCAGGACTGCTGGCTCCCAACTGCTCACCTGCCTGCCAACCTGATCACCCCCTAACCACTCCCATGCCAGCCTGATTGATGTCTAACTGCTCCCCTGCCAGCCTGTTTACCCCCAACTTCCTCCCTCTGCCAGCCTGGTCACCCCTACTGCCCTCCCCTGCAGGATTGATCACCCCCAACTGCCCTCCCTTGCAGGCCTGGTCCCTCCCAACCGCCCTCCCCTGCTGGCCATCTTGTGGTGGCCATCTTGTGTCCACATGGGGGTAGCCATCTTGTGTGTTGGAGTGATGGTCAATCTGCATATTACTCTTATTAGATAGGATAGAGGCCTGTTGCATGGGTGGGGCCAGCTGGTTTGACCTGAAGAGTGGCCCAGATCAGGGTGGGGGTTCCTTTGAGTCATGGGCAGCCTGGGCGAGGGGCCTGTGGTGGTTTGCAGGTCAGCCACACACACACACACCACCACCACCCCCCACCCCACCACCACCCCCCGTGACCCAAGCAGAGGCCCTGGTATCTGGAATTTATTTATCTTCTACAAATGAAACTTTGTAGCCCGGAGTGGAGCCAAGCCTTCTGATGTTCAGTGCCTGCCACCATTTCTGTTTGGATTTGTTTACCTTCTATAATTGACACTTTGTAGCCTTGAGTGGAGGCTTAGGCCAGCAAGGGCAGACAGAAAGCTTGGCTTCTTCCATTGCCTGGGAAACCCAAGACTCCCTCCTGCTCTCTGTGGTCACAGCCATCTTGGTTGGGGTTAATTTGCATACTCTATCTGATTGGCTGGTGAGCGTGGTTGGTTGGCGTGGTTGGTGGGTGTAGTGGAGGTGTGGTCAATTTGCATATTATTCTTTTATTAGATAAGATCTTTTAGACATTTCTGTGCCTGTGACTTGAATATCAGATTTTTTGTTTTTAATTGATTGGTTGCTCTTTGTTTCTTGCTCTGATCTGGGAATCCAACCCAGAATCTTGGCATATTGGGACAACGCTCTAAAGTTTAGAGTCTAAACTACTTGAGTAAGCCAAGGCAAACCTCAGATCTTAAATCACGTAATAGTGCTGAAAAGTACAAAAATAGCAACAGCTAGCACGTCTAGTACTTAGTGGGACTAGGCACTGTTCGGATCTCTGCAGGTATTAATTTATTCTGTCCTCACCACGACCTTTTGAGGTAGCGACCACTTTCTCCTCATTTTACAGGACCTGCCTGAGGCCCCACAGGGCAGAAACCGGGGAGAAGAAAGACTGTGTTTTTCTGAACTTGAGTTTGGAACAGTTTCCACCCAGGAGCTGAGTCTTATGTACTAATATTTCTCTATCCTTAGTTTCAAGCATAGAGAGCAAGTGTTCCGTCCACATTGAAATTAGTGCACAGGGCCAGGCCATCCGGTTAACAGAGTATTGTGTGTCATTTTGGTAAAAAAAAAAAAAAAAAAAAAAAAAAAAAGGACAAAAAAAGAAAGAAAAAGAAAAGAAAAGAAAAAAAGCTTCGTGAATCAAAAGCTCCTGTTGTGAATACAGTATATTGGGAATATCTGGGGCCTGTCTTATTATAGGAGCCCGCATAGAACATTTAAAAATAAAAATTTAAAAATACATTCTCTCCGAATTCTTCTGAAGTTTTTATTTTTATTAAGTAGCAGCAGGCCCTGGACATTGAATAGTGGCCCTATTTTAGAAACAAAAGCAGACTAATAATTAGCATCTGTCCTTTTTTCCTTTTTCAATTAAGGCCTGTGGTGCCCAAGTTGCTGGTCTTTGACACTGAGGGGATAACATTGGTGACAGTGATTGAGAGGAAGATGATGAAACTATTATTGTGCTCGATGTTAAAGTTAGTTCCAGTCAAACGGCATGAGCCATGGCCCCCATCTAGTGGGTGTACATTTTCTAAGTGTCAGGGCAGCTTTTACAAGCACCGGGCGTGGCCAGGGCCCCCAGTGATGTGCTGCTTTCATCAGGCATCCCTCTTCTGGCATCTCATCCCAGGGGTGAGATGTTGGCATCCCTGAAAGTTGTCCAGTATGTGACTATCTGTTTTTGTCTTTGTTTTCAATGGCAATGAGCTCTGGCTGGTATGCCCAGTGGTTAAGAGGGTCGGCCTGTGCACAAAAAGGTTGCCGGTTTGATTCCTAGTCAAGGGCACATACCTGGGTTGCCGGTTTGATACCCAGCCCCAGTTGGGGCACATACAGGAGGCACCCAATCAATGTGTCTTTCTCACATAGATGTTTCTCTCTTCTCTCTCTCTTCCTCCCCACCCCCTCACTCTTCCTTTCTTCCCACCCTCCCTCCCACTCTCTCTAAAAATCAATGAAAAAGATATACTCAGGTGAGGATTAACAACAACAACAAAATGCTAATGAGCCCTGGCCAGGTAGCCAGCTGAGTTGGTTAGAGTTGCCCCGATTCACAAAGGTTGCAGGTTAAATTCCTAGTCAGGCACATATAAGAATCAACCAGTGAATGCCTCAAGAAGTGGAACAACAAATGGATGTTTCTCTGGGTGTCAAAAAATCATAATTGTAGACTCGTGAATCTTATTCTGTGCACTGTAACCTAGGACTATTTTTTTTGTTTCATTGATGAAATAGTCCCATTCTTCAGCGTGGGAGCTCAAGATAGCTCCTGTGGGACCATCGTTTTAAAGCACCTCCTTTCTTTCCGGCATGACAAGATGTTCCTGCTCATTGTGTATTTTTCTTGCTTCATGAAGCTCTGGCACCAGCTGTTTCTCCAAGGAGCCGTCTGTGGCTCGTTCATTAGAGATTGGTATTTAGAAACCAAGATCTGAGTTCTAGGTGTGCTTACTGCTGCTAGGGTGTCATTACTGTAATTATGTCTCAGTCTATCCATTTGTCTCTATACAGGGCAGGGCAAAAGTAGGTCTGCAGTTGTTTGTATGGAAAATAATGCAGTTGTTTGTATGGAAATTAATAAATAATAATACAAGAATAAATTGTGTTCCACTTACAACTGTAAGCCTACTTTTGCCCACCCCTGCATAGGAACAGTATGATCATAACTAATTGTACACACACGTAGAAAGGCTGGTGGGGGGTCAACAAAATGCTAACAGTATTTTAAAAGCATTCTATAGTGGGGTTCTGTTTACATTTAAATTGAAAAATAGATTTAATTATTTTGAAAATAGTGTTCTAATAAATTAGCAAAGTTTTCAACTTCAGTGCATTACAAATGATTTTAAATAGTTCCCCCTCTAAAATGAGAATAAATTCAAGGCAGTGGCTCTAAAGTCTCTTCCATTTTAATAAGCATCTTTGAGAGGGAGCAAGGGGGGGGCTGGAAAAGGGGTGCTCTGTGTGGAGGCTGACAGTATGAGTGTAGAAGCTAAAGGTCTGGATGGGAATCCCAGCTCAGCACTTCCCAGCACAAGTGTGACCTTGGGAAATGACTCGCCTTGACGACCTCATCTGCAAATAGAAAAAGTCAGACCACCTCCTCTTCCCGTCACTGTGAAGATTAAACAAATTAACAAGCGTGAAATACTCACACCGGGACAGAGCACTAATAGATGATATGTGAGGCATTGCTTTGGTGTTGCTCATCCCGATTGTCACTCTCACTGCCACGCCTGAGGTAGTTCAGGCAGACGCCCGTTATTCCTTATGCCCTGGCAAAAGAGGAGGAAAAAAGGTTGATAATTTTTTTCTTTCCTTTTTCTTTTTTTCCAAACACAAGCAAAAGTTTATTTAGAAGGTTCCAGAGATAGAAGTAAGTCAGCTGGCTCAGGAAACAAGATACTAAGGCAGAAGAAGGGCCCTTGGAGCTTAGGAGAAAGACAGGCAAAGAAAACGTCTCTGGGGGAAGGAGGTGGGGAATGGCAGGCTCGCAAGCATGTCAAACTCAAGGTCCGCCTTGAGTTTGATGTGCTTGCTCTAAAGAGAGTCCTGGGGAAAGATGGGAGTGGAGAAAGTTGCAGGTGTGGTCTAGAGCACATGTGTCAAACACAAGGCCCGCGGGCCAAATCCGTCCCGCCAGGCCTTGCAATGTGGCCCGCACCGCGCTGTCATCACTGCACTCCGCTGCGTTTCCATCACAATGACAGTTTATGACTGTTCAGTAAACCATTCGGCCCGCGATTTAGGCTGGATTTTTTATTTTGGCCCCTTCTCTGATTGAGTTCGACACTCCTAGTCTAGAGAGAGAGCACTGATTGTTTTTCTTTCATTTTTTAAATATGTTTTTTGTTGATTTCAGATGGAGGTCGAGATTGAAAACAGCAGTGATGAGAGAGAATCATCTATTGGCTGCCTCCTGCACACCCCCTAGCTCTCAACCCAGGCATGAGCCCTGACTGGGAATCAAACATTGACCTGGCTCATAGGTTGACGCTCAACCACTGAGCCACACCAGCCTGGCTGAGAGTTTTTTTCTTAAAACTCGGTAAATCAGGCAAACTATTAAAATAGTATATCTTTCCTACTACGATTTCTAAGTTAATTGGTTCATTCCCCCCCCCTCCCCATTTGACAAGCAAGTTAAATGGATGCTTACGTGTAACTATTGCAATTTTCTTTCCTCCTTTTAACAAGAAAGTGTATAGTTAACAGTTCTGTTTTGGCCAGTTTAAACAGATTTAATCTAAATGTTCCATTTGGGGGAAATGTTCTATGTTACTAATCACGTCACGAGGGAAAGTAATCATGGAACAGCTCGGCTCAGTGGGGAGAGTGTAACCTGTCCAAGATGGTCCACTGACCACATTGAACATTTGGGGAAAAGGAACACAATGTCTGTTTGTTTTGTTTTTTTTTTTATTGTTTAAAGTATTACATGTCCCCCCATTTCCCCAATTAACCCTGACCCCACCACTCCTACTCCTGAGGGCAAGCCCCCACCGCCCCAGTGTCTGTGTCCATTGGTTGATCTCTAACCCTCCCTCCCCTGCCTTCTCCCTGAGGTTGGTCTGTCTGCTCAGTGCCACCTTGTTTCTAGATCCGTTTTTGTCCACCAGTTTATGTTGATCATTATATCCCACATATGAGTGAGATCATGTGACATTTACCTTTCTCCGACTGGCTTATTTCACTTAGCATAATGCTCTCCAGTCCCATCCATGCTGCTGCAAATGGTAATAGTTCCTTCTGTTTTATAGCCACATAGTATTCCATTGTGTAGATGTACCACAGTTTTTTAATCCACTCATTTGCTGATGGGCCCTTAGGCTGTTTCCAAATCTTAACTGTTGTAAAGTGTGCTGCTATGAACATAGGGGTACATTATCCTTTCTGATGGATGTTTCTGGTTTCTTGGGAAATAGTCCTAGAAGTGGGATCACTGGGTCAAATGGGAATTCCATTTTTAACTTTTTGAGGAAACCCCATACTGTTCTCCACAGTGGTTGCACCAGTCTGCATTCCCACTAGCAGTGCACGAGGGTTCCTTTTTCTCCGCATCCTCGCCAGCACTTGTCGTTTGTTGATTTGTTGATGGTAGCCATTCTGACAGGTGTGAGGTGGTACCTCATTGTCGTTTTGATTTGCATCTCTCGGATGATGAGTGACTTTGAGCATGTTTTCATATGTCTCTGCCTTCTGTATGTCCTCTTTGGAAAAGTGTCTACTTGAGGTCGTTTGCCCAGTTTTTTATTGGATTGTTTATCTTCCTTTTGTTAAGGTGTATGAGTTCCCTGTAAATTTTGGAAAGTAAACCCTTATCTGAAATAACATTGGCAAATATGTTCTCCCAGGCAGTGGGCGCTCTTATTGTTTTGCTGATGGTTTCTTTTGCTGTGCAGGAGCTTTTTATTTTGATGTGGCCCCATTTGTTTATTTTCTCCTTAGTTTCCATTGCTAGGAGCTGTATCGGTAAAGATATTGCTAGAACTTACATCTGATATTTTGCTGCCTATACAGCATCCATTTTGTTTTATCATTTTGAAGATTAATGATAACAACCCAAGCACTCGAATTATAAAAGGAGTTCGCTTCAGATAGCGCAAGGACTACGTAAGTGTTAAACTCTTCAGCATTCTTTAATGGAATTAGAGTTATTTCTCAAATATCTTGTTTTTATAATCATCCAAGCTGTATGCAATGAAAGTAAGAGGAAATCTGAGAATATTAGAAATCGATATCTAAAGACTAACATGTTTCATAATACCCACTGGTGGCAAGGAATTGAGAAGCAGGCATATTTGTACTCTATTGGTAGGGATATAAATTAAGGCAGCCTTTTTGGCAGGACAGTTTGGCAATACCTATCAAAATGAATATGCCTAGTGATTCCACTCACAGGAATGTATTCATTTTTAGGACAAAGATAGGTAAGCAAGGATTTTTTTTTTCCAGCAAAATATTGGAACACTAAATGCTCACAGGTAGGGACTAATTAAATAAATCATGGTATATTTGTATAACTAAATATCAGACAATTTTTAAAAAGAAGGTAGATCTACATATTGACATGGAAAGATGTTAAAATATGTATTTTTAAAGGTAAATTTTTTAAAATATATTTTATTGATTTTATACAGAGAGGAGAGGAGAGAGATAGTTAGAAACATCGATGAGAGAGTCATCGATCAGCTGCCTCTTGCACACCTCCTACCGGGGATATGCCCGCAACCAAGGTACATGCCCTTGACCGGAATTGAACCCGGGACCCTTCAGTCCCCAAGCCGACGACGCTCTGTCCATTGAGCCAAACCAGTCCCGGCAAAGGTAAATTTTTTGGTAATGTTTTCGATAGATATGAATAGAAAATTCAGAGAAAGAATCACAAGAAACAACTCCAGTGTGGATGGTATCAGAGCTGCCACTGGAGAATGGGGACTTTAACTTTCATTTTGACCCTTTGATCCACCCTCACCCCTGCTTTTTAAAATTCTGAACACTTGCCGAAACCGGTTTGGCTCAGTGGTAGAGCGTCGGTCTGCAGACTGAAAGGTCCCAGGTTCGATTCCGGTCAAGGGCATGTACATTGGTTGCGGGCACATCCCCGGTAGGGGGTGTGCAAGAGGCAGCTGGTCGATGTTTCTCTCTCATCGACATTTCTAGCTCTCTATCCCTCTCTCCTCCTCTCTGTAAAAAAATCAATAAAATATATTTAACAAAAAAAAAAGAATTCCTTCTTTAAAAAAAAAAAATTCTGAACACTTGTTACTCTCATAGAAAAAAATTTTGAGTTGAAGAACAAGAAAAACCAGAGCTAAAACCATACCATCTTTGTTGTGTTATTGATTACAGGTGGCATTCTTTGCCACAGTTTTGCCTAGCTGTTCCTGGCTACTTAATCAGACATGGTGGCCCAAACTCAACATGATCAGAAGTAAACCATGAGTCCCATGCTTGCCATGTTCCATTTTCAGAATGACTTGTTCTAAGATCATGCCGCCACCACCACCTCCTCGTCCAAAACCTGGAAGTAGGGAAACTCTTATTTCCAAGGGCCATGACTGCTGCCCTAACCCTAAGTAGGAAAATTTGCATCTCCAATGAACATGACTGGCTGGCTATTGAATAGCTTTGAAAGGTCACCAGGAGACCAGGACCGAAAGCTATGACTGCTAAATGTTTCTGTATTTCCCCCTATTTTCTAGCTTGACCCACACCTTCGTGATGTTGGCTGAGTCACCTAACAAGCTGTTTGCACTGCCGACCCCGAAGTGGACTGTGGATATGACAGCACCCTGTGACATATCCCTGGTGTTCTCAGTACCTGGTTTTTGTGTGTGGATTTTAAAAATATTTTTATTGATTTTTAGGGAGAGGAAGGTGGGGAGAGAGGGAAGCAACACATAATAGAGAAACATCTATCGGCCGTCTTCCCTACCAGGGATCAAGCCTACAACCTGGGCACGTACACTGACTGCGAATCGAACTGGCAACCTTTGGAGCACAAAACAAAGCCTAACCAACTGAGCCAAGCCGACCAGGGCTCAGTACTCGGTTTTTGAGAAAAAACAACTGATCCTTGGAAAGTTTAATATTTCACACAGTTGCCCTAAATTTGTAGCTATGCAGTATTTCTTCCTTTATTTCCCTAAACTTCGGTGATTTGACTCAATCCACAAAGTCCTGAGTATGAAATAGGGAAATGGGTGTTCCTGTAGACCCACCCTTTTGGAGTTACTGTGTAAAGGAGACATGTCTATAATTTGGGAAAGAGGTCAAATTATATAACAACTTTTCCACATTCGATGGTAGAACTGGAACCCTGGCCACCTGACTCTTTCTTCCCATCAGGCCATCTCCTCTCAATGAAGTGGGCCCCTTTAGTTGCCCTGGCTAACTGGCTCTCCAACTTGAACTTCAAAGAAGCTGTGACATTGTTTATGGAGCTAAAAGGGCCTTGTAGGTTTCCTGGTACTTTGATCAGAAAGCATTTAGAACGTTCAAGTTGTGTTATTTAATTTATGTGCAGAAGTAGATAATTCTCATTCTGATGGGTCTAAAGATCTAAGCCAGAGTCCATCTCTGAAAAAAGAAAATAATTTTTTTTGAAAGGTGCATTAGTTCCCTGCAAATGGTAGCTTTATCCATCTGTCTGGTTTATCCATCCCCTCCACCATCATCACAGCATATGACTGGCCACCTGGTGGGAGGTGGGAGGTGGGGGCACAGAACCTGTCGGCCAGGGACCAGGCAGTGCCGCTCCCTGTCAGCCTCCACCTCCCTGTCTGCAAAATGAGGCCCGTGACTGCTGGGTTCCTGCTTCGTGGGGCTGCTGGGCATTCGGATGAGAGGTGTGGATTAAAGGCCTTTCTGACACCGTGTCCTTGGCACACCTGAGGAGTCAGGCATTAAAGGAGACCTTATGCTCAGTGGTTGGGCACCCAGGCGCTGGAGTCGGGCTTCCTGGTGGGAAGCGATGCATTTCATTTCTAGGGGGAGGGCTTGGAGAGGAGACGCCTCTGGCCGCCTGGGCTAGATTCGTAGTCGTCAGCGCATCTCCGTGGCGGGGCTGTCTCATGATTCGTGTCAAGGTGGTGATGCTCAGAATAAAGTCTGCTGCCTGCATTGCCCAGCACTTAGCAATCTACACATATGTGAAACCCTGGTGGCAACTGAATCCAGTGCAGGCAGTCACACTGCAGACTTATGAGATGGGATTTTCCTCATGGGCCCTAAATTCTATTCAAAGAGATTATAAGTCTTAAGTAAAATTGCTTATTAAAAAAAAGAAGAAGAAGAAGAAGAAGAAGAAGCCTTGCTAAGTTGGACTCATAAAGTTGGGTTTTGATAGTGAGCCATAGAAATGGGAAAAACTATTTCAAGATAAAAGAAGTCCTAATTTGGGAGTAAGATGACCCAAAGGTTGCTGTTCTGATGTCATCACTTACTGAGGTGCTGGGCAGGTTTCCTCACTTCCTGTTCCCTCAGGATTAAATTGAAGGCACTAGGCCTTACTTAGGTGAGGTAATTGAGATAATGCATTTAAAGCATTTAGCAAGGTTCTTGGCACATAGACTCAGTAAATATTATGTTATTTTTAGGCAAGGGTGACTGATATTTCTAAGTGATCATTTGCAGCAACCTGAGTGGAATTGGAGAATATCATGCTGAGTGAAATAAGCCAGTCAATGAAAGAGAAACACCACATGACCTCACTTATTTATGGATGATAAAGAACATTATAAACGGAAGAACCAAAAGATAGATATAGAGACAGTAAAGCAACAAGTAGATTGTCAAATTACAGCGGGGAAGGGAGGGAGATCTGGGGGAGATAAGAGATCAACCGAAGGACTTGTATACATGCATATAAGTACAACCAATGGACACAAAACTCTGGGGAGGGTGGGTATATATGGGAGGGGGGGCAATGGTAAAATATGTACAGAGATAATTATTTAATAAAAATAAAAATAAAAAAAGTCTGAGACAAGCTGGCAGTGTCAGAAATTAAATTTAGAATATGAAGGGGAAATGGTGGTTTCATTTTATTCTGTTGTGTTTTATAATTTTTTTATTTATTGATTTGAGAGAGAAACATCAATTTGTTGTTCCATTTATTCATGCATTCATTGGTTGAGTCTTGTATGTGCCCTGACCGGGGATTGAACCCACAATGTTGGTATATCAGGACGATGCTCCAGCCCACTGAGCTACCTGGACAGGGCGATAATTACTGTTTTAAAATTAGAACTATAGGTTAAGAGTCTTCTTATGTGTCTCTCTTGTTGGGAATAGGGGGAATCAACATTTGTTGAATCTCTGGGACCTCTCAAAAGATGGACAGTTGATTATATAATACTTGAAGATAAAAAGAAGTACTGACCGTGTAACCATTACCGCAAGAGCCTCATTGAACAGCTAGCCTACCGTTTCAGCGTCATGACGTCCTGCCTTCTCCAGAAAGCCTTTCCTGAGCCTCTGGGCACACGGTGATCTCGCCCCGGAACCCATAAAGCTCACTGACCCCATTTGGCCTCAGGAAGCACGGAGGCCGTTGCTTGCTGGTCCGGAGGCTCTCCCCTGCGCTGGGCAGTGCTCAGGGAGCGCCTGAGTGGGGCTGGGCTGGAGCCTCCGGAGGAAGACTCGAGCCGTGTCTTATCCAGGGAGCGTTCTTTCAGAACACTCGCCTGCATATTCGAGAAGGTGCTGACCCACCAGGATGCCGGGGGTTGCTGTTTTAGCATTGGAGAATAGTGGGCGAGGGTGGGACATGAGCACCTCAGCCAGTGCTCCCCAGAGAATTAAAGTTGCAAAATAGCCCTGGCCGGTATGCTAGCTGGTTAAGAGCACCGGCCTGCGCACCGGAGGGTCTCGGGTTCGATTCCTGGTCAAGGGTACGTACCTAGGTTGCAGGTTTGATCCCTGGCCCCAGTTGGGTGTGTGTGGGAGGCAACCAATCGATGTTTCTCTCTCTCTTTCCCTCTCCTTTCTACCCTCCTTAAAAATCAGAGGGAAAAATATCCTCTGGTGAGGATTAACAACATAAAAAGATGTTGCAAAATAATGTCCTTGAGGAGTGTAAGGCATGGCAGAGTTTTAAATAGTGCCCGTGTAGAGTGGACGTGAGAAATGCAGGCTGCGATGGCCCCCGGGGCCCGCTGAGGAAGTGATGGGAGAAATACCGGGGTTTCTCCGGGCGTGGGTGTGTGTGTCTGATTCTTTGGGGTGACACCCTGAGGCTTTGCTGAGCCGCTGCCATGTACCCAGTAACGACAATGATGGTAACCTTCCCAGGCTGGCTCTCTTCTAGACCTTTGCCTCTGGCCAGCAGCATGGTCCGGGACCCCGACCGAGCCAGTGACGGCGGAGGCAGGGCAGGGCAGGGGCTCGTCTCGTGTGGGCGCTGGAGGGCCGTCAGGCCCAGGGGAGGAAGCCAGCTTCTCCTCTTCCACTCACAGAGGAGAGCTGCAGAGAGACGCTCGAGAAAGGAAAGGAAAGGCAAACCATAGGAGCAGGCACCTTGGCACAGCCTCTGAAGGTCTCCTCTGCTTGCAGGCATCGGAGGTGGAGAGGCAGCTCTCCCTGCAGGTCCACGCCCTCAGAGAAGACTTCCGGGAGAAGAACTCCTCCACCAGCCAGCACATCATCCGCCTGGAGAGCCTGCAGGCCGAGGTGAGCTCGGGGCCGCAATGCTCGGGGCTGCGAGTGCTCCATGTGCGAGCACTGCATCGGGGCTCTTCGATAAGGAGCCCTCTGACCCGGGGAACACACCCTGTGCTCTCAGATCCCCAGAGGGACGGAACCCGCTCTCTCAGATCCCCAGAGGGACAAATCCCGACCTCTCAGATCCCCAGAGGGACAAATCCCGATCTCTCAGATCCCCAGAGGGAAGGAACCCGCTCTCTCAGATCCCCAGAGGGACAAATCCCGCTCTCTCAGATCCCCAGAGGGAAGGAACCCGCTCTCTCAGATCCCCAGAGGGACGGAACCCGCTCTCTCAGATCCCCAGAGAGAAGGAACCCGCTCTCTCAGATCCCCAGAGGGACAAATCCCGCTCTCTCAGATCCCCAGAGGGACAAATCCCGATCTCTCAGATCCCCAGAGGGAAGGAACCCGCTCTCTCAGATCCCCAGAGGGACAAATCCCGCTCTCTCAGATCCCCAGAGGGACAAATCCCGATCTCTCAGATCCCCAGAGGGAAGGAACCCGCTCTCTCAGATCCCCAGAGGGACAAATCCCGCTCTCTCAGATCCCCAGAGGGACAAATCCCGCTCTCTCAGATCGCCAGAGGGACAGAACCCGCTCTCTCAGATCCCCAGAGGGACAAATCCCGCTCTCTCAGATCCCCAGAGGGACAAATCCCGCTCTCTCAGATCCCCAGAGGGACAAATCCCGCTCTCTCAGATCGCCAGAGGGACAGAACCCGCTCTCTCAGATCCCCAGAGGGACGGAACCCGCTCTCTCAGATCCCCAGAGGGACAGAACCCGCTCTCTCAGATCCCCAGAGGGACGGAACCCGCTCTCTCAGATCCCCAGAGGGACAGAACCCGCTCTCTCAGATCCCCAGAGGGAAGGAACCCGCTCTCTCAGATCCCCAGAGGGACAGAACCCGCTCTCTCAGATCCCCAGAGGGACGGAACCCGCTCTCTCAGATCCCCAGAGGGACGGAACCCGCTCTCTCAGATCCCCAGAGGGACAGAACCCGCTCTCTCAGATCCCCAGAGGGACAAATCCCGCTCTCTCAGATCCCCAGAGGGACAACTGCGAGAGGCTAGGGGCCGCATGGGCCCCGCGCCCCTGGGGAGCCTGTGGTCTGGAAAGAAGGCTCAGAGTGACTGACTGCTCAGTGTTTGAAAATGACCTGCTTGTGCTGAATGTGCTGATTCCTCCACAAGCACTGGCCGTCCTCAGTAGAAGGTGAAAAGGGAGTCTTCCTCTCCCCCCTCCATCTGGGCCCAGGGTACTCACCTGATCGGGGCCTGTTCTCACCTCTAAAGGGAGCAGAGTAGAGTAGCTACTTCCGAGGGGGGTGGTGAGGACTTGGTAAGTTTATAATGGGAAGCACGGCGGGTGAGGGTGGTCATGTCATCGACAGTTGGGTCTGTGGCCCTGAGTGGGCGGGAGGGCAGGGCAGCGTGGCACTGAGGAGCCGTCCTGTGAGAACGCAGGTGTGGGTGGGGAGGGGGGGCGGTCATACTGGCAGCCCAAACGGGCTTTTTCCTGGGCAGCTGCTCCCTGATCTGCTCCAAGGACCCCCCTGGCTGAGTCACACTTTGAGGACAGACCAGGGCCAGACACACATGCACCCACTGTGGTTAAGGAACCCGCCAACCTGTCGGGCCGGAGAAGCAGGCTGCTCCCTGCTTCATAAAGGACCCAACGGTGTTTCCCTAAAGTCTGTCCACGTCTTCTCTCTCCTCCTGCCTCTCCTTCCCGTCCTCCCTCCCTCCCCTGGGATTGAGCAGCAGGTCCTTGAAGTAAGTAGTCTGTCTCCTTGGGCTTGGCATGTCTGTCTGTGTCCATGGGCTTGGCATGTCTGTCTGTCTGTGTGCATGATGCCGCTCACCTGCCGCCACCAAGACCTGGCTCCTCGAGTTGCCTGTCCTCTCTCTCCTGCACCCCCTCCGCTTCCACATCCCCAGACCCTCGCAGCACGGGCCCATTCCCAGGCATGTGCATTGCCAGATGTGGTCACAAGTTCCCGGGGGGGTAAAGGGGGCGAGGGGAGGAGGGTGGGGGAGTTGGCCGCCTCCTGCCGATTCCTTGCTCCCAGCAGCACTCTCCCTGTGAAAACCCGGGCTGTGGCGTTACTCGTTTCAAACAAGTGACTTCCCGGAGCCGGGCTGTCTCTCAGAACTTGCCTCATGGCTCCATGGAGTGAACTTGGGAAGGAAATGGGAAGGTCAGAGGGGGTTTATATGAAAACCAGCCAGAGTAAGAATTCCTTTCGTGCTTACGTGGCTTCAGGGAGGGAAGAGGGGGCCCATTCACAAAAGGGGCCTGCTCCCCCCGTCCCCTCCCGGGGCGGGCTGGAGAGACAGGGCCGCTTTGTGTGACAGATACCTGATCTCTGGGCAGAGGCCACATACTTGGTTTCCCGGGACGGCCTCCTATCTGATAGGTTGGTGGCCATGGAGATCTGTGCCCCGGGAGCAGAACTCCAGTGCAGAGAGTGAGTGAGGGCGGCGGGAAGCAGGGGAGCGGTGGGGAGATCCAGGCGGGCCCCCCTCAGTGAATGGTCACCCACACGAGACCGAGCAGGAGAAGCTCGCAGCCATGTCAGGAGACTCTTGACAAGCGAGATGCTGGTTGAGAATCAGTCCAGCAGGAAGCTGAGGAGGAGGAGGAGGAGCCCGGGTACCTGCAGGGGCTCCTAGACGCCCCCTCTCCCAAGGCCACCGGCCTCTGGGGGGACTTGGGAAAGCTTCCCGTAGCCCCGAGCGGGGCGGTGCTCGGCGATGAAGCATCGCTGGCCCAGCTGCCACCCGCAGACCGTGAGGCCAGAGAACACTTGGCATCCCTTCCCTCTGTTTTCCTGAAACTGAAGCAACCGGACAGCCCTTCTAAAAGATTAATGTCTCTCTGGAGACGGGCTGGGCGTTCTGTGGACCAGCACCCCCGCCTGCCTCGGGAAAGGAGAGAAAGGGCTCTGTCCACCAACTACTTGCTCAGGCAAAACAGACACCGGGAGTGAGTCCGTCACCCCCGTGTCCCTGCTGCTCCCTCCCAGGGCACAGGCTGGTGCAGGCACTGCCAGCTCCCCACTAACTCGGGTCTGAGCGGGGACCCCGGAGCGAGACCCGCCAGAGTGGGGAAAGACAGACAGGGAGACAGCGGCTCCAGGGCAGGCGTGGGCGTCTGTGCGCGTGTGACGTGAGGAGAAGGGCGCAGAGGGTTAGGTTCTCCCGAGCAAACTGTGGGATTGGAGTCAAGTTGTGGGCCGGCAGGGTGGGGCTCTCCTGTCTTATCGCTGGAAATTCCAGAGCACTACCCGTCCCTTTCCCCGCATGGCACCCCACATTTCAGCCTTCCCAAAACTCCACTCCCACCCCTTCCCAGGTTTCTCGACGGGAGGGGTGTTCTCTGTAGCGGAGGGGGTCACAGCTTCCGTCTCAGAGATGGGGGCCCCTGGGCAGAGGATGTGCGTGCCTGGAGGCTGGCCCCTCCCCTCTCCCACGCTTCAGCCGGATGTAACTCCCCCTTTCCCCCCCTCAGATCAAGATGCTGTCGGATCGGAAGCGGGAGCTGGAGCTCCGGCTCAGCGCCACCTTGCAGGAGAACGACCTGCTGCAGGGGACCGTGGAGGAGCTGCAGGACCGGGTGCTGGTCCTGGAGAGGCAGGGCCATGACAAAGACCTGCAGGTACTGAGGGGCCGCACAGAAGCAGCACTCAGCTGCCCCGCGGGGAGGAGAGGCCGGGAGGCAGCGCCACCTCCACCCGCCGGGCCGGCCCTGGGTGCCGTCTCCCCGGGCCTGGTCGTGGTTCTGGCCTCACTGCGTGGGCTGGGCTGGCTCTGCTCAGAAGAAATGCATCGCCACCCACAGGGCACGCTTGCTTCCATTCTGTGCCGAGCCACTAGCCCCAGAGCAGTGTCACAGAGTTCTCTCTGGTCCGCGCACAGGGCTGGGACCGAGCAAGTGGGAGTGTCGTTCTGCCTCGGGGTGGAGACCTGGGCTTTCAGAGGGAGCCTGTGGGGTGCTGGCTCGTGCTCTCTGCTGCTGCTCCCCTGGGCTGGTGGACGCGGTCGGCAGGAACCAAGAAGCTGCCCACCAAACCCAGCAAGGCCTGCATCCTGCACCCTGCTTCTGCCGGTGGCGGGAAAAGGCCCTGGCTGACCCCTTGGTGAGCCTGGATAGCCTTCTTATTTCCCACGGAAGGAAATGGCTTCATGGCCACTTTTGTCCTTTTTGGCACCTGTCAACTGGCCTCAGCTGAATCCCCAAGCTCACAGTTAGCAGAAACAACCCCTTGAACGGGATCATGGCTCCCAGCCTCCCCGGGTGTAGCATCTGCTCCCAAGAAAGCCTTGCTGAGCAGGCCTGGGTGCCAGGGCCAGAGACTAAGGGCGCTGCAGCCCAGGGGTGGGGTGGGTGCTGCTGCAGCATCGTGTGTGTGTGTGTGTGTGTGTGTGCGTGTGTGTGTGTGTGTGTGTGCAGGTGGTCGGCCAGGTGTGCGAGAGCTCCAGGCGCCCCGCCCGCGGGCTCGGGGTCAGCTGTTGCGGGAAGCCTTGGAATGTGGGATAAGGATGCACTTTAGGCGAAGATCACTTGTTACTGGCACCGTCAGCTGGCTGAGCTACCCTCTGAGTGACGAACCTCTTTAGGGCAAATTAGCAATTTTCCTCCCTCCATGCTTTTTGCATATGCATTCAGCTTGGAACGTGGCCCATAGCAGGGCCTCGGATAATGTTGAATAGAAAAGGCTGGAAGGAGTTTGCTCAAGGTTGATGGTGTTAACAGCGTGAATGTCGTATGCTTCCTTACAAGGAACAAAGTGCCTCTGCACGCGTTCTGAAGCTGAGGGCTAGAAAAAAGGAAATGTTTATCCGCAGCAGCATAGTCAGTCTTGTGGACCCCTCGCCGCCTGCGTTACCTGGTGCTCGGTGCTAACTTCCAGCCTGGCCCTGACCCTGCAGGTCGGGGTTGCACCAGCCTCTGTTACCCATCAGGCACTCTGCTGAGGGCTGCAAGGTAGAGCGTGGAGAGAAGAAGGAAAAGAAGTACAGGAGTACGGAAAAGCTGCTCTGCCTGAAAGAAACTTTCTGTCTGGCATGAATTCACAAGTGAAATGTCCTCATTTCCCATCAAGAATTGAGGCTCTCAGCCCTGGCCAGTTTGGCTCAGTAGATAGAGCATTGGCCCTCGGACTAAAGGGTCCCAGATTCAGTTCCTGCAAGGGCATGTACTTCAGTTGCAGGTTCGATCCTAGCCCTGGTCAGGCGCATGAGGGAGGCAACCAGTTGACGTCTTTCTCACATCGATGTTTCTTTGTCTGTGTCTCCACCTCCCTTTCATTCTCTCTAAAAATCAATGGGAAAATATCCTCTGGTGAGAATTAACAACAACAAAAGAATGGGGACCTAGGGCCTGCCGGGAGTCAGCATGCCTGGCTGTGGGAACAGCCAGGACTAGTATGGACCATCCCTTACCTGGCCGGCACAGTGGACTGTCTATTCTCCGAGTCCCATGTCCCCCCACATTCACGCCCTCCCCACGGGTACATCGCTGTCAGCTGCTCAGGCTTCCTTAGAGCGAGAGGGCCTTCGCCCAGGACCTGCAGGCCAGTCGGGCACTTCCCACTCTGCGCTGGAAAGTCTGCGTCTATGGGAGGAACCTCATTTTCCCAGCTGTTTGTAATTCCTGTTCTTTGGTTGGCATGAAGCTCCTTCCGCTGCTGCCAATGACCGGTGTCCTCCAGAAAACGCTTTCTGCTGCCAAAGCGGCCCATAGGATAAACGAAGATCCAGCTCGCTCTGACGGTAGTTGAATGCTCTAAAATTGGGTTTGTGAAATGTAGAGCTCGTGGCCTTGGGCTGTGTATCATCCACGGTGTTAACCCCTTTCCTTGGAACGAGAGAGAGGCCAGCCACAGCCGGTCTTGGCCTCCCCCTCCACCCTACCCCCGCCTTTGATCTCGCTCACTGTGTCCTGGGGGTCCTACTGTCAAACCACTGATCAAATCAACTCCGGTTTCTTTTTCCGGGCTGTGAATAGGGATAAAAAGTACTACTTACTGAGGGTCCAATAATTTTTTTAAATGAAGCTAAACTCGTGATGTCCAGTAAAGGCTGTTGTCCCTTTAAGGGCCCTGTGGCTGGCCTCGCTCACAGCCAGCTGGGCACCGTACAGATGTGCGCAGCGGGCGGGCTTCCCCCGCAGAGAGCACAGCCCCACTTGGGGCAACCCAGAAAGAGGCGATTTGGCAAAGTTCCCCTCTCCGTTCCCCCCTCTCCATTCCCCCCTCTCCGTTCCCCCCTCTCCGTTCCCCCCTCTCCGTTCCCCCCTCTCCGTTCCCGGTGTGCGGGGAGGGGAGGACCCGCTGCTGCCAGCGTGCGGGGCGTGACTGTCGAGAGCTCGGACGTGTCACGCTGCAGGAACACAGGCGTTTGGCGGCTTCCTTGTTCATACAGATAAACGCATTCAGTGTCCTCTCCGTTGTGTAAAGGATGACAGTTCCCATGGCAGAGGGTTCTCATACGTAACAGACTCGTCCCCGGATGGATTCGTGCGTTTTTCTCTGCATTGGCGGTGGATCGGTTGCCAGCCAGAGCGGCAGCCCCGCCCGGGGTTCTGCGCCTCGCTGTTACAACTAATTAGTGCTTCTGCGTGTGCGTGAGTAACTGGACTAATTCCGTCCCGTGCAGAAGCGCTTGTCCCGGTCTGTGCTGCACGCCCCCTGCCGAGGGCTGCGTGGCGCTGTCTGGGAAATAATTGGGAAGCTCCCTGCCAATTTAGGATGCCGTCTGCAGTCGTGCCAAGCGCTTCCTAGGAATGTCTTTTTTACTGTGTTTTTTAACCCTCATTTCTTGTCTCTGAGTTTCCTCAGAACTGGGGCTGGAGGAATGCCCACTGGACCGGCGGGTATTGCTGATCCACGGGAGCCAGGCAGAGCGAGCTTGCCAATGCCTGTCTCATGCTCTGCGCACCCAGTTTCCAAACTTCCAGTCAAGGCGCATCCAGAGCCCCGGTGCCAGCAGCCCACTGTTCCCGGTCCCGGCCGGTAGAGGGGGGCCGTCGGGCCACCTAAAGGGCTGGCTGCAGGCCCCGCAGGGGGCCGGGGAGGGGCGGCCCCCTGCAGCGTGCTCCATCCGTGAGAGCTGCAGAGTTCTGAGTTGCTGCCGGCACCCTCCGCATCTCTGTTGGAGCCACAAGCCCAACTGGAAAAAAACAGTGCTGTCTGCTCTTTCCTTAATCCTCACCGGAAGACACAGTCACTGGTTTTTAGAGGGGGAGGGAGGACGGAGAAACATCCATCAGTTCCCTCCCATGTGCACCCCAACCAGGGATTAAACCTGCAGCCAAGGGGTGTGTCCGGACCAGGAATCAGACCCACCGCCTGTTGGCGCAGAGGGGGATTGGGACCCGCTGAGCCAGCCAGCCAGGAGCCGAAGTGCTGTTTTATAAGAGGATGAGTTCGTTACATTTAAATCCCAGGAAGTTCTTCTCACAGGGGGGGAGAGGGGCGCTGAGGGGCAGACTACAAGTTCAAGAGCAGGGGAGAGAGAAGAGCGGGAGACATTGTTCCTGGGCAGGTGTAATGTGTGCACGTGTGCACAGCGCTTAGCGATGGACTCGGTGCTGCGGTGAAGGTCTCTGCTAGAAGCACGTTGTGAGTACGGCGTGCATAGTCACGCGGAGTCTACCCTTACGTTCGGCAGCAGTAATGGCACCAGGGAGCAGTGGCCTGTTTGGATCCTCAGGGAAGGGGCCACAGAGAAATGGGGGATGTCATAGCAACAAGAGAGAGGGATGGAGCCCTGGTCCATAAGCCGTGGCCCCTGCATTGCTGTCCCCCCTCTCCTTCTGTGAGCCCGGGTACAGGGGACTCCCCTCCCCCCGGGACCAGGGCTGTGTCCGTAAACCCGCGTCTGACACACAAGGCAGACGCTGCTTCCCGTGGGTTTGGAGATGCTGGGTGTTACTACCCAGGTGTTCCTCCACATCCCCCCTGGGGCCTTGGCAGACAGCCCTAACTTCTTCACTGAAATACAGTGTACGTGTATACACATAAGAGCACAGCTCTTAAGCAGACAGCCCAGTGAATGTGTACAAGTATGTACCCCTGTGTGACCACCACCCAGCTCTATACAGTTGATGATCAGCACCCACACGCCTCCCTCCCAGGCAATAAATTCCCTGCCACTTCCTCAAAAATAATTCTCTGTTCCGGCTTTCTTATACCTCGGTGGACTGTGGGCACTTCCTTTTTTTTTTCTTTTCTTTTTTTAGTTTTTATATGGGACAGTACCAGTTTTATTTATTTATTTTACTAATATTTATTGTTGAGATTATTACAGTTGTTCCTCTTTTTTCCCCCATAGCTCCCCTCTACCCGGTTCCCACCCCACCCTCTGCCCTTACCCCCTCCCCACCACTGTCCTCGTCCATAGGTGTATGATTTTTGTCCAGTCTCTTCCTGCACCCCTCACACCCCTTTCCCCCAAGAATTGTCAGTCCAGTCCCTTTCTATGCCCCTGATCCTATTACATTCACCAGTTTATTCTGTTCATCAGACTTTTTATTCACTTGACTTTTAGATTCACTTGTTGATAGATATGTATTTGTTGTCACTTTGTTGTTCATAGTTTTTGTCTTTACCTTTTTCTTCTTCTTCCTCTTATTCTTAAAGAATACCTTTCAGCCGAGACTGGTTTGGCTCAATGGATAGAGCGTCGGCTTGGGGACCGAAGGGACCCGGGTTCGATTCCAGTCAAGGGCATGTACCTTGGTTGCGGGTATATCCCCAGTAGGGGGTGTGCAGGAGGCAGCTGATCGATGACTCTCTCTCATCGATGTTTCTAGCTCTCTGTCTCTCTCCCTTCCTCTCTGTACAAAATCAATAAAATATATTTAAAAAAAAAAAAAAAGAATACCTTTCAGCATTTCATATAATACTGGTACTGGTTTGGCAGTGATTAATTCCTTTAGCTTTTTCTTATCTGTGAAGCTCTTTATCTGACCTTCAATTCTGATAACTTTGCTGGGTAGAGTAATCTTGGTTATAGGTTCTTGCTATTCATCACTTTGAATATTTCTTGCCACTCCCATCTGGCCTGCATAGTTTCTGTTGAGAAATCAGTTGACACTCATATGGGTACTCCCTTGTAGGTAACAAATTGTTTTTCTCTTTCTGCTTGTAAGATTCTCTCTGTCTTTTGTCCTTCGCATTTTAATTATGATGTGTCTTGGTGTGGTCCTCTTTGGATTCCTTTTGTTTGGAGTTCTCTGTGCTTCCTGGACTTGTAAGTCTATTTCTTTCACCAGGTAGGGGAAGTTTTATGTCATTTCTTCAAATAGATTTTCAATATCTTGCTCTCTCTTCTTCTGGCACCCCCATAATTCGGATGTTGGTACGCTTGAAGTTGTCCCAGAGGCTCTTTACACTATCTTCGTATTTTTGGATTCTTTTTGCTTTTCCAGTTGGGTGTTTTTTGCTTCTTTGTATTTCAAATCTTTGACTTGATTTAAAAATCATTAGTCAGCAGAGTGGCAAACCGCAGCTTGTGAGCTGCATGTGGCTTGTGAGCCGCATTTTGCCTACCACTGCTCTAGTCTGCTGTTGGATCTCTGTATGTTATTCTTTATTTCAGTCAGTGTATGCTTAATTTCTAGTTGGTCCTTTTTCATATCCTCGAGGGTCTCACTAAATTTATTGGTAGTTTCTAGAAGATTCTTGAGTAACCTTATAACCATGGTTTTGAACTCTAAATCCAATAGTTTGCTTTCCTCCATTTCTTTCATTTGTGACCTGTTTCTTTGTCTCTGCATTTTTGCTGCTTCCCTGTGCTGATAGTGTGGCTTTGTGTGCTAAGTGTCCTATAGGGCCCAGTGGCTCAGTCTCCCTAATTACCTGAGGTGGACACTCTTGGTGCTCCCCTTTGTGGGCTGGGTGCACAGCCTTGTTGTAGTTAAGCCTTGATTGTTGTTGGTATCACTGGGAGGAATTGATCTCCAAGCCAATTGGCTGTGAGGATCATTTGCGCTCACTGAGTCTTCCACCTGAGTGATAGTCTCTTATGGATCTGAAGAGTTATAGTCTGGATGGTCTCTCTCTGACCACCTGGGTACATTGGCTCTTGGATCTCCAAGGAAAGAGGCCACCTAGCAGGAGCTACAGAGAGATATGCAGATTCCTTCTCTTTGTTTGGGAAGGTGAGGCCCAGCTATAAAGCAATGCAAGCTGCTGTTGATTCTTTTGGAGGCTCTGGGGCTCTTTGACCCAGCTGCAGTTGTTAGGTTCCAGATTTCAAAGGGCCAGGCCATTCATAAGTGAAAGCCTCTGTGCACAAATTGGGTGGGGCGGGTCTCAGGGCATCACTTGGGTGGAGCAAACAGCAATGGTTGACCATCAGCCCTGCCTGGAAGAGGTTCCCAGGCAGTGTTCCATGGCATCATACAGGAACAATGATTGCTGCAAGCACCTCTGAGAGAGAGCTGCCCTCGAATTCCAATGCCAAACAGTCCAGTTTCTCCCCATATGAGTCTGGGTCCCCAGAGTCCCGCCTGGAACTGGAGTTCAGAGCAGTGGGGAGCTTGTGTCTCCCTCCCAATGGAGTGCCTCCGTACCTCTGCACTTCACTTCTGCACTTCCACCCCTCCTCTGAGTCTCAGTGTGCTTTTCTCTTTCCTTCTAGTTGTAGAATTTCCAATCAGCCAGCCTTCCTGTGGTTCTGGATTATGTCCGTTTTGTCTTTTAGTTGTAGTTTTGAAGTAGTTGTGCGAGGCAGCAAGTTCAGGTGTTTACCTATGCCGCCATCTTGGTTTCTCCTGTGGGCACTTTCTATAAGTGGAATCATCGTTATGAATTGTTTTATGCCTGGCTTTTGCCCAGCCTTATGTCTATGAAACTCATCCATGTTGTGGCATGTAGTAGTGGTGTATGCTTCGTTTGCTGCAGGATAATATTGCAGCACGTGACTATAGCCATTCTATTTTTCCTCACATGTGGATGGTTTTCCATTTGTGACTCTCAAGAATAATGCTGCTGTGAACCTCTTGTTTAAGAGTAGAACTGCTTTCCTGGCCGGTGGTGCTAAGTGGTTAGAGCCTCGCCCATACACCTAAGGGTCATGGGTTTGATTCCTGTCAAGGGCATGTACCTGGGTTGCAGGTGCAGGAGGCAGCCAGTGGATGTGTGTCTCTCTCTCTCTCACATTGACGTTTCTTTCTCCCCCACTCCTTTCTCTCCTCTCTCTCTAAAAAAATGGCTGGGAAAAAATATCCTCAGGTGAGGATTCATAAAAAAAGAGAATTGCTGGTTGTAGGACAGGTGTGTATCTCACTCAATAGAAACAGCCAAACAGGTTTCCAAAGTCCATCTTCCACCCCACCAGCTACGAGTCCCAGCAGCTCCACGTCTTCCTCAACACGTGATATTATTTTCCCGCTTATTTGTCTTAGCCATGTTTTGGTATTTTACCTTTATGTATATGTAAGTGTTTAATTTTTTAAAATACATTTCTTTATTGGTTTCAGAGAGGAAGGGAGAGATAGAGAGATAGAAACATCAACGATGAGAGAGAATCATTGATTGGCTGCCTCCTGCACGCCCCCTATTGGGGATCGAGCCCACAACCTGGGCATGTGCCCTTGGCTGGAATTGAACCTAGGACCCTTCAGTCCGCAGGCCGAAGCTCTATCCACTGAGCCAAACTATGTTTAATTTTTTATTGTGGGGAGTTACAGGTACACTCAGAAACAGAACAGTGTAACGATGCCCCATGTTCTACCAATCAGCGATCCCTACCCAGTCTTCCATACGTCCACTTGCTCCTCTCCTGTATTGTTTTAAAGTAAATCCCAGAATTTTTATGATTTCATCTGTAAATAACAAATGCCTCTACATGTTAAGAACCTGGAAAATATAACCACAGGGCTATTATACCTAAAAAAAAAAATTGCAGTATTTTCTTAATATCACATATCCAGTCAGGGTTCAAATTTTCAATTGTCTTACAAAATCCTAATTGTTTTATATGTTTTTCATTTGAATCCGGGTACAAATTAAAGTAGGCCGACCCATGACACCCTGGTTGGTATCTCTTAAATCTCTCTACCTTTATCTTCTTTTTTTTTTCTCTCTCTCTTTTATTGAAATTTATCTGTGGGAGAAACTGCACTGCTTGTCCTGTGGGATCCCCCAAATCTGAGTGTCACTGGCCGTCCCTCTGGGGTAACCCAGCGTGCTTCTCCTCCGAATGCGTTTGTCTATGCATTGGGGGCTGGAGGTAGAAGCTCGGTCAGGCCCGGGCCTGACCAGCCGCGCCTTGCTGTCCCCCCGAAGCTGCACCAGAGCCAGCTGGAGCTGCAGGAGGTGCGGCTCTCCTGCCGGCAGCTGCAGGGGAAGGTGGAGGAGCTCACAGAGGAGAGAAGCCTGCAGAGCTCGGCCGCCACCAGCACGTCCCTCCTGTCCGAGATCGAGCAGAGCATGGAGGCCGAGGAGCTGGAGCAGGAGAGAGAGCAGGTGCTGCTCCCCACCCTTGCCACTGGGGCACGACGGTTCCCGGGGGACCCTGGGCGGGCCCTGACTTTGGGAGCCCCGCCGTCCCCCTCTGCCCGGTGCCGGCTGCCTCAGCGGGAGCCGGTGCGAGTCTCCAGAGCCTCGTAGAAATGCTTGTTCACTAGTCGTTAGCCTCACCTCTTACCCACAGGGTCCCAGTCCTCCATGGTCGCCCACCGGGCTGCTTCTCATAACCAACCACTCCTCCCCCCCAGAGCAGCCGCCTAAAGAACCAAGTGCTTTATGCGGCGAATGGGAGAGGCTAGAGGGCAGGGAACAGAAGAATGGGATTCTGTGTCGATGTCCCGGGCCCATATAACTGTCCATACTTCGGGAACAGATGGTTTTAAGAAGATTCTGCTAGAACAGGATCTTAGACACTTGGGTGCACATAGGAAAAGAGGGCGGGTGGGGCCGGGGGGCGGGACTCTCCCGAGCCCGTAACCAGGGTGATTCTCCCATGGGGCAGCTGAGACTGCAGCTGTGGGAGGCCTACTGCCAGGTCCGCTACCTCTGCTCACACCTCCGAGGCAGCGACAGCGCCGACTCGGCCGTCTCCACGGACTCCTCGATGGACGAGTCTTCGGAAACCTCGTCCGCCAAGGACGTGCCGGCCGGCAGCCTGCGCACGGCCCTCAGCGAGCTCAAGAGGCTGGTCCAGAGCATCGTGGACGGCGCGGAGCCCACGGTAAGAGCCGGGCGGAGCGGGGGTGCCCGTCCCTGCAGGACCTGGCCGGTGGGGGTGAGAGCCAGGGCGCAGAGGCTCAGGGACCCTCTCTCCGTGTCGTGGGCTTTCCGTGGAAGCTTTTTTTTTTTTTTTTTTAAATATATTTTATTGATATCTTACAGAGAGGAAGGGAGAGATAGAGAGCTAGAAACATTGATGAGAGAGAAACATCGACCAGCTGCCTCTTGCACACCCCCCACCGGGGATGTGCCCGCAACCAAGGTACATGCCCTTGACCGGAATCGAACCCGGGACCTTTCAGTCCGCAGACCGACGCTCTACCACTGAGCTAAACCGGTTTCGGCTCCGTGGAAGCTTTGAAATCGGGGCTTTGGATCCAGGCAAACACTCAGGTCACTTCTCTGCACTGCTTGTCCTGTGTGACGCCCCTTGAGGGGGGAGTCGGCTCTGCACAGGCACACCGGAAAGGTCCGGAACTTCTGCGGAGTGCGTCTGAGTGAGACGGGGTTGAGACGATGCACAGCAGGGCCTTCGGAATCCCAGATGCGGCTCCTCTGGAGGAGGGGCAGTCCCAGGCCCTGACCGCCTGCTGCCGCCTCTGCCCTCCTGCTCTCTGGGGGGCAGTTTCTGCTCGGGGTCATGGAGGGCCTGTGAAGGAAGGCGGGAGGCTGGCCCCCCTGAGCCACCCGAGCCGTGGGGACTTGTGGGACGGGTTGCAGTCAGAGACTGGGCCGTGGCTGGAGGGACGTGGGCTGTTTACGCCACGCCACCTTCCCTGGAGCCTGGCACACAAAGGTCCTTGTCTAGCTGCGGCCTGCTGATGAAACTGAGCAAGAGAGTCTCTCCTCTAATCCTCCTCCTTCCTTTGTCTCTCCTCTCTCTCCTTCCTGCTCTCCGTCCCACCTCCTGCTCTTTCTCTACCATCACTCACCTCCTCCCTGGCTGGCTGGCTCGCTCTGTCTTGCCGTCAGAGCTCCCGGAGAATTGAGGAGGACTCCTTAGAAGAACAGATAAGGCAGACCAGTGAGGATTCGAGAGCCCTGAGGGAACTCATGGAGGGAGAGAGGGGTAAACTGAGGCAAAGCCTAGAAGAGCTGCAGCAACTCCACAGTCAGGTGAGCACCCGTCCTCGGCCCGGTGCCTCCCCGTGTCCCGCAGAGCAGGGCTCTCCCTGTGCCCACTCCCCTGAGGGCAGGGACTGAGGGTGAGGTGAGGTGGCGTCTTCGAGGGAAGAAGCCAGTCCCGGGTTCAGCCCACAGTCACGGTCAGGGAGAACAGCTGACCTGCGGCCCTCCGGCCACGCTGCCTCCGCAGAGCAGGGGGATGTGGTTCTGTGTCTTCAGTGGCAGCCACAGCTCAGGCCCCAGCAGCTTTTGAGCAGGGAAACCAAGGATTGGTCTTCACAGCCGCCTCTGTGGATGCATCCCCTCGGCTTTGGAAGCACTTAGGCTGCACGCCCTGCTCCTTCCCACTGGCGATGATGGCTTTCCTGTCTCCGAGAGGGGCACCTGCGTTCTGACCCGGAGGGTTTTTGGGGTTTTTTTTTGTTTTTAATATATATTTTATTGATTTTTTACAGAGAGGAAGGGAGAGGGATAGAGAGTTAGAAACATTGATGAGAGAGAAACATCGACCAGCTGCCTCCTGCACACCCCCTATTGGGGACGTGCCTGCAACCAATGTACATGCCCTTGACCGGAATCGAACCCGGGACCTTTCAGTCCACAGACCGACACTCTATCCACTGAGCCAAACCGGTTTTGGCGTGAAACGAAGGGTTTAACGGCCTCGGGAGCCAGCCTCCGGGAAGGAGCTTCCGACGTGTCCCGGGCGATAAACACAGGCTTCCTAGTGACCAGGGCGAGGTGTTGAGGTTTTGTCCCACGTGGGGGGACACCCAGCAGGCAGCCTGTTAAACCCTGCCCCCACCCAGCCTGCCCCGCCTCTCCTTGTCCAAAGCTAGTCACCCCTCCCTGCCTGCCCCCCCTCCGCCCCCCCGCCGGGCAGATGAGAGGGAACTGCAGCCTGGCTTTCGCTTCAGTCCGTCTTTCTACCTTTAAAGACCGACTGGAAATAAACGCTGTCTTTCTGTGGGCTGCGCCCCTTAGACTTCCTAGCGCTCTCCTGGAGCGGGGTGGGGGTTGACACAGGACCGGACAGAGGCTGTTGAAAGCCGAAGCTTGTTCCAGGCCGAGTGTGGGAGTGGGTCTGGGCAGCCCACGACACCCAGTCCTGGGGGCCAGGCCTTTGAAACCGGGAGAGCAGGAGAAGGTGATCCGAAAGTTCTGGGATACACACAGGCTGTGTTCACTTCAAGCTCATTTATATTTCTGCCAGTGCTTGTCCGTGCTTTGATCTCGGCTGTCTTTTGTTTTATTTTGTTTCGTTTTGTTGCTTCTCAGAATTGGGGAGTCCCACCCAATTCTGAGAAACCTCTGGAGGGCATTGTCTCATTCAGAAGCATAAGCAGGGCTAGGTTGCTGGGAGTCTGACGAGGAACTTTTTTCTCTTTAACTTACTGATTTGAGACACAGAGAGAAACATCCGTGTGCTGTTCCTCCCGTGTCTGTGTTCACGGGCTGATTCGGTCTGTGCCCGGCTGGGACCCACACGCCAGCCCCTCGCTCTGGCCAGGCCCGCGGGCTCTGACCGGCACTGGGTCCGTGTTGTCCCCCCTTCCCCCCGCCCTTCCCCTTACACCCGCCCAGGCTCTGCCTTCAGCCTCAGGTCCTGGTCGGGTTTCATGTCCTCGGTAACCTCCCATCTCCACGGTCCCTCGGCCCCACGCAGACCAGCTCGAGGTCTGATGTCCCTTTTGTCTTCTCCCAAAGCTCCTAGCGCGGTGGCTGGTCACAGAACTGTCCAGTGAAAGGCAAACAAAGCCCTGGACACTGAACTTCCCGGTGTTTTCTCCGATGCTTTTCCTTCTCGAGGACGGCCGCCTTATTTGGGAAAGGTGGGCTGGGGGTGCTGGACCCTGTCGTTGTGTAAAAAGCCAGACCAGTCCTCAGGACCACCATCAGCAAGCCGCCCGTGGAGGGGCGGGGGGGGGGGGGGGGGGCGGGGAGGTGGAGGATGGGATGGGGGAGGGGGAGGGGGAGGAGAAGGGTGCAGAGCTTACCACCAGGCGGCAGGCACCATGTGCGATGCTGATGTCACTCATCCATTTGATCCTCACAGCAGCTTGATGGTGGGAAATACCTGTATTCTTGATTTTTATGGAAAGTAGGGCCGAAACCGGTTTGGCGCAGTGGATAGAGCGTCAGCCTGCGGACTGAAAGGTCCCAGGTTCGATTCCAGTCAAGGGCATGTACATTGGTTGGGAGCACATCCCTGATGGGGGGTGTGCAGGAGGCAGCTGGTCGATGTGTCTCTCTCATTGATGTTTCTGGTTCTCTATTCCTTTCCCTTCCTCTCTGTGAAAAATCAATAAAATGTATTTTTTTTTTTTAAAGTAGGTGTACTCAGAAAGGGTGAGTCCCTGTCACTCTGAGGCAGAGCTGGTGGTCTCTGTCCTGACCAGGCTTTCCAGGCCAAGGCAGAAAGTTCTTGTTGAGCTCGGCCAGCACAGCCCAAGGGTTGAGCATTGACCTGTGAACCAGGAGGTCACAGTGCGATTCCCAGTCAGGGCACTTGCCTGGGTTGCGGGCTCGGTCCCCGGTAGGGGCCGCGCAGGAGGTAGCCGATCAGTGATTCTCATCACTGACGTTTCTGTCTTTCTCCCTCTTCCTTCCTGGAATCGGTGAAGTCCTCGCTGGGTTCTGTCTGGAGCCCGCTGAATGCCGGCGCTGCCTGCCCAGCACGGACTTTATCTGTTGCTCACTCAGCGAGGAGCCGGGCTGCCCGCTGGCTGAGCTCGCGTCCGGCTCACAGGGTCTCCGGGTGCCTGGCTGTCTCTGCGGCTGCTTTCTGGGGCCTGGTTCCTGGATGCCAAGCGCAGGACCGGCTACCAAGTAGGGCAAGGCTGGCCTGTCTGCCTCGGGCGGGATGAGCCGCACATGCATGTCCTGCCTCAGGCAGGGTGAGCCGCACATGCGTGTCCTGCCTCTGTGGGGTGAGCCGCACATGTGTGTCCTGCCTCTGCGGGGTGAGCCGCACATGCGTGCCCTGCCTCTGCGGGGTGAGCCGCACATGCGTGTCCTGCCTCTGCGGGGTGAGCCGCACATGCGTGTCCTGCCTCTGCGGGGTGAGCCGCACATGTGTGTCCTGCCTCTGCGGGGTGAGCCGCACATGCGTGTCCTGCCTCTGCGGGGTGAGCCGCACATGCGTGTCCTGCCTCTGCAGGTGCCCCAGCCTGTTCTGCCCTAAGGCTGCTCACCCTGCTCACTGCTATCCCCACCTCACAAGCACCAGGGCCTGGCGTTCCTTACCAGGCAGCCGAGAGAACGAAACCCGTTGCCCTAGTGACCGTCCTGTGTCCCTCTCCCCGGCGGGTGCCTCACTGGGCAGTCCGGGGGTCTGCAGGGAAACTCCATCCTGAGCCTCAGTCCCGGGCCTCGGCTCAGCCTCATTCTGGGGGATGGTGGGCCCCGGGCCCGAAGAGCCAGGGAGTAGCCCAAAGGTGACTCCACCCCAGAGGGAGGAGCAGGCCTGTGTGGAGGGAGCCTCCTTGGAAACAGTGAAAAGAACGAGTGATGTTTAACCAGAGGGAGGAGGCCTCCGGCCGCGGTCGGATCCTGTCACCTGTGAGAAGGGCCCAGCCCTCCAGTCATTCCACAGAGCCGTCCTAGGCCCCGCCCGGCAGGCTGTCTGTGGCAGACCTTCACTGAGGCAGAAGAGAAGGCATGGGCATGACACCTGACCTCTTCCAGAGCCACAGGGAGGCCGGAGAGCTGAGCTCCGGAACAGGAAGGAGCCGTGGGAAGTGCACAGCCTACTGTTCATGCAACACTGCCAGGGCCTGAGGCAGTGCGGGGGGTGGGGGCTTGACAGGCAAGGCTGGGGCTCACCCCCAGGGACCTCGGAAAAGACACGTCTCTCCCCTTTGGACCCCCCAGTGTGGAGGACATGCCTGTCTCCCACCGAGACTCGCAGCCTGGAGCGCCCAGAACAGGGAGGGAGCTGGGGTGATGGCTGGCCAGAGAAGTCACAGCTGGCCGCTCCCACTCACTGCACAGCCCCGGGGGGTTAGGCATCACAGAGTCCGGCTCTGAGGAGCAGAGAGCTGGGACGTGCTTCCTGCCATCCGCGCTGTGTGCCGGGGTCACCGTGCCGCCAAGGGGCTCGCCCGCGGAGGCCCCGGGCACGGGAAGGGTGGCGGGTCTGAAGGGGGAGGCGGTAACATCCCTTCGGCGTTGGAATTGCCTGCACTGTGACCGGGGGCAGCGTGAAGGTGGAGATGCCAGGCCAGCCAGGGTGCTGTCCAAAGTGGGACCAGGTCCCAGGCTCTCACCGGCCAGGTCCTGGGCTGACAGTGCTCCTTGTTGAGCTTCTTCCAAAAACAGTGTGTTTCCAAGCCTGGTGCGTGTGTAGATTCCTCCGTTCGTTCCTGGGATCGCCCTGGATTAGAGGAGGTGGTGCGGGGGGCCATGGGCGGAGGGGACCAGGGCCACTGGCCCTTGCCTAGGAGGGGGCCTCCTTTCTCCGAGGCGGGCCTCCCCCGGGGCAGCGGGCGGAGACCAGCCTGCCTGGCACCCAGGCCCCGCACTGCCCGGAGGCTCCCGCTCCTCTCCCTCTCAGAGGGAGACACACACACACACACACACACACACACACACACACCGCCGCCAGCGGCGGCATCGCCACACCCACCCGTTTGGCTTCCCTGCAGGTGACTCTGCTGAGTGTGGAGATGACTGCACTCAAGGAGGAGAGAGACCGACTCAGAGTGACGTCTGAGGACAAGGAGCCGAAGGAGCAGCTTCAGAAGGCTGTCCGCGACCGGGACGAGGCCATCGCCAAGTGAGTGAGCGTGCCTGGGGCTCCGTGTTCACAGTTAACACCCCTCAGAGGAAGAGGAAAGTGAGAAGGAGAGTTTCCCTGCTCCCCCCTCACCCCAAACCCATTCCTCCCTCCAGGCAGACGCTGCTGCTGACAGCTGGGTGGGCCTTGTCTGCAGGCCTCCCTCCTGTTCGGGTGCGGTGTAGTTGCCGTGGACTTTGGAATGGCATCAATGGGTGATGCTCTACATGTGCTGCTTTCCCCCCACTTACATCTGAGAGAGCCTTCTGATTCATTATAAATGTACTCGAGGCCCGGTGCACAGATTCTCAGCCTGGCCTGTGCCCTCTCACAATCCAGGACCCTTCGGGGAATGTTGGAGGCTCGGGGCACAGACTTGGCCTGATCCCTGCAGGCCAAGGAGTCCCACCAGTGCATGAACATGTGCACCAGGCCGGTTTCAGCCCGATCCCTGCAGGCCAGGCCAAGGGACCCCACATGCACCAAGCCTCTGGTGTGCGTGTAAGATTTTTGTTTAATCTCTTCCCTTCCTCCCTCCTCCCCCTTCCCTCTGAGATTCATCAGTCTGTTTCATGTTTCCATGCCTGTGCGCTGAGTGTCTGCCCCCTGGTGGTCAGTGTGCACTATAGTTTCTGGTGGAGCAGTTGGACGGTCGCTTAGGCTTTATATATATGAATATCTACCTGAACATTTTTATTTTGGGGTGGGTTTTTTTTGTTTTTGTTTTTTAACTTCTATTATGGACATTTTCAAGCATACACAGAAGTAGAAAAGATGGATCCCTTCCTGCCCTCCCTCAGCTTCCACACTGATCAGCATGAGGCTAGTGTCTGACATCCCCATCCTCGCCCACCGCCCTCTGGAGGTTGTTGAAGAAAATCACAGCACATCCTGTCGGCTCATCTATAAACCCTTCAGTATGGATCTCTACCAGGAAAAGTCCCTTTCTGTAAAACACAACCCACAGTACAGTTCTCACACTTAAAACTTACAGTAATGTCTTATGTCATCTAATATCCGGGGTTCAGATTTTCCCTGTTGTCCCAAAAATCTTTTTGTAATTGATGAGACTCAGACTCCGAAGGCTCTCTTTACTTGATATGTCCCCAAGTCTTCACCTCCTTTTTTTAAATCCTGCATTTATTCATTGAAGAAAGTGGGTTGTTTCAGAGTTTATATTCTGAGTGTGATTGCATCCTCAGAGTGTCATTTAACATCTTTCTCTGTCTGCTGTATTTCCAGGAAACTGTAGCTTTTTAATGTGGGTTTTCTTGAGCTGAGAAGAAAAGGTATAAATGCATTCCCTTACATTCAAAAAACTTGCAAATACATAAACAAAACACATATTTACCTATTCCCCATCTTGTGTTAAATTTTGTTATTAATCCTCACCCAAGGATATTTTTCCATTGATTTTTTTTAATATATATTTTATTGATTTTTGTTCAGAGAGAAAGGGAGAGAGATAGAAAGTTAGAAACATCAGTGAGAGAGAGTCATCGATCAGCTGCCTCCTGCACACCCCCTACTGGGGATATGCCCGCAACCAAGGTCCATGCCCTTGACCGGAATCGAACCCGGGGCCCTTCAGTCCCCAAGCCGACACTCTATCCATTGAGCCAAACCAGTCCCGGCTGATTTTTTTTTTTTTTTTAAGAGAGAGTGAAAGGGAGGGGGAGAGACAGAAGCATCGATGTGATAGAAACACAATTGGTTGCCTCCTGCACACGCCCCAACCAGGGCTAGGGATGGAGGCTGCAATCAAGATACGTGAATAGCATCTGGGACCCTTCGATGAGGACCAACGCTCTATCCACTGAGCCACACCACCCAGGGCCTAAATTATTTCTTATGCCCTCAGTCTAAACCCTTTTCTAGGAAATTCTTGAAAAACCTTATAAGCGTGGTTTTGAACTCTATATCCAGTCACTTCTTGTCCTTCCATTTCTTTTGTTTGTGATCTGTTTCCTTGTCTCAGCATTTTCACAGCTTCCCTGAGTTGGTAGGGTGGCTTTGTGTGCTAAGGTGTCCTATATGGTTCAGTGGGTCAGCCTCCCAGTTACCTGAGGTGGACAGTCTTGGTGTAGCCTGTTGTGGGCTGTGTGTGCAGTCTTGTCGTTAAGCCTTGCTTGTTGTTGGTATCACTGGGAAGCGTTGATCTCCAAGCCAATTGGCTATAAGGATCAGAAGTGTCTCAACTAGGAGGGTTTCTGTATTCCGCTTGGATGGGGCGGAGTCTCGGGGTGGCACAGCCAAGCTTTGGTGAATCCCGTAAGATTGGTTGCAGGCGCGCGCACCTCTTTGGTATAGTCGCAGACAAGCTTTGGATTCCTGTCTGTCACTCCCTAGGAGAGTCCTATTCACGGCAAACTAGAAAGCTGGCCACTGGAAGGGCTTCTGTGCTCCGCTTGGATGGGGCGGAGTCTCGGGTGGTGCAGACAAGTTTTATTCAGCCCCTCCCTATGAGGGCCTGGTTTCTGAGTCCCGCAGTAATGGCCGCTGGCTTCACACACCTCTGAGAGATCTCTGCCCACTGCCTGACAGTCTGGCCTCTCCCTGTCTGGGGCCATCTATCAGAGCAATAGGGTGGTTCTGTTTTCCTCCCGAACAAGAAAGCAGCCGCGCTGTCCACCTTCTCCGTGTGCCGGCCCTCTCTGCACTCGTTCCACTCTCTCCGAGCTCCGCAAGCAAGCCGGCGGCAAAGTCGGGCGGCTGCCTTTTCGCACGCACAATTCTCCAAACCTTCACAGTTCCTGAGGTTCAGCGTGCCTTCTCTCTCCTTCCCAGATGGTAGAGCCTCCTCTCAGCCAGCCGTCCGGCGCTTCAGGGTGATGTTTCCCCCGTTTTCCAGTTCTAAATTCAGATTTGTTGTGGTAGGCTGCATTCAGGTGTCTGCCCTGTGCCATCTTGGTTTCTCCTCCATTTCTCAGTTTTACCTTTGCATCTCTTTTTCCTATCTGGTCGATTCATTTAGGAATTTTACTCTCAGTGAGGCTCACAACCTATATGTTGTCCAGTGAACTCAAACAGAGTCTGGAGATTTTTGGCTAAAATTATCAATACATGATCTATTATTCAAAGGGGTTAAAGTGTGTGGGTTAGGAACCCAGCTAGGCAGAAACCCACAAAGTGTTCCAGAGGAGGAGAGAGTGAAGGCCCGCAATCTCAGCCCTCGGATTGGCCCAGTGGTCACCAGGCTGGGTCAGGTTGTCTGGAGGCATCCCTTTTCCTGGGCTGCCCGCATCCTAAGGCATTCCCTAGTTTATCTCCTCGCTGGCGGAGGGCCCTCACTAAAAGTAAACCAAACTCTAGGGCTGGCATTCTAGTTTATAAAAACAAAAGGAGTCTGTTACTAGTGTTTTCATTTAAATGAGGAATTCTAGCCCCTTAAAATATTCCTTTTAAAATCTCTGGTCGGCATATGAGTTAGTGGTTTCTGCAGTTTTGCTTTCTGGTTTGGCTGGAAGGTGGCGGGGCAGTTGGGGTAAATTTAAATTTCTGACTTTTAAAATTCCCTCACCGCCGAAACGGTTTGGCTCAGTGGTAGAGCGTCGGCCTGCGGACTGTAAGGTCCCGGGTTCAATTCCGGTCAAGGGCATGTACCTTGGTTGCGGGCACATCCCCAGTGACTTGTGTGCAAGAGGCAGCTGGGGTTTTTCTCTCTCTCATCGACGTTTCTAGCTCTCTATCTCTCTCCCTTCCTCTCTGTAAAAAATCAATAAAACATATTAAAAAGTAAAATAAAATAAAATTCCCCACACCTTTCCCTTCTCACACCCTCACCCACTTCCCACCTTTCTGTTTTCATTCATTTTCATCATCTCCATTTCTTAGTTTTCTATTATTTTTCTAATATGTATCCTATTATTTTTTAAATTTTTTTGCCTTCTATCCTTCTCACGGAGGACAAGCACCCGGATGCCCTGGTGTGCGAGCAGAGGCCGTATGGAGGGGGGCCCTCGCTCCTGGCGCATTCCAGGAAGAAGACCCTCCTCCAGCTCAGCCTTCCCTCCGCTGCAGCGTTACTCAGCACATTCCGGGTCTCCCGGCTGCTCTGGCGCCACCTGCCGGGGGACGCCGGCAACTCCAGGGGCGGCCGCGGGGCGGGGCGCTGGGGAGCCTCTCTGACAGGCTGGGCGTCCCTGGCAACCGGCTCCAGGAGGAGTGCCGCCTGTGCCGCTGGCCAATCGCGGCGGGCGTGACGGCCTGCGCTGTCTGAGACGCCGGCGCCCATTGGACAGGCTCCGCTCTCTGCAGCCGCATTGCAGCGGCAACCCGGCTGGCTGTCCTGAGCGGCTTCTCCAGGAAGGGCGGGCGGGGCCCTGTATGAAGCGCTGGGGTGTCAGGGGAGGTGGCCTGGAGGCCAGTGTGGAAGTGCCGGTCATGGCGGTGGCCTGAGTGCTTTACCCCAACCGCCCCGCCTTCCAGCCGCGCTTAGCCCGGTGCGCTCCTGAGGCCGGAGCTGGGCGGCCTCTGCAGGAGGGTCCTCTGGTTGTGGTCCGTGGGTCGCTGGCCCTGTGCAAGGACACTTGCCAGCCTTCTAGTGTCGAATGCAAAAGGGATGAAGACAAGGGCTAAGAGATGCTCGTTTTGACAGCAAGGCAACCAGTGCCACCTCTGCAGAGGCAGCCCCTTCAGCCTCCAGCACTTTTATTTCCATCCCCCTCCTGCTCCCCATTATTATTTTGCCTTGAGCCAGAATTTAGCAATGTTGGGCAGTGTTTACAAAGTAATATGCGTAAACACTTCACAATTAAAATGCCAAAACGTGTGAGCGTTTACCCGTCAACGATCATCATCCAGAGATAACGAAGTAGACATTTTCGCCTGCGACCTTGTATACACACAGAATATACTTTTCCGAAGCAACTATATCCGCCCTTGTTTTCTGGTGCTTTCCACCCCCAGGTCCAAATACATGGTGAGCAATTCACCACCAGGCTCCTTATAGGCTCCTGTGATTAGCTGAGCTGTGATCACCCCTTTGTGGCCACCTTTGCACACATGCCTCTTAGATCCCTTAGGAAAGTGGGGGGACCGGGAGGACGAAGGCCCCCACCGCTCACAGAGGCTGGCCTCTGGGAGAAGGATTAGCAGCTCTCCAGTGCTCTGTGAGGCTTTTGCTTCTGGCCTGTGAGATGGGATGACAGATAATCCCTCCCCTGCAGGCTGGTTAGGAGAATTGAGAACAGTATGGGGAAGCATGCTGCGAGCTGCCCAGCCTTCCAAAGGCACGTCAGAGTTGCCGGTCGTTACGAGGTTAGGGTCCGAACCCGTTTCCTCACCGGGTGGTAAAGAACCAGCCACCCGGCACCCGGCGCTCACGCTCACGGCTTGTCTGTTTCCAGGAAGAACGCTGTGGAGCTGGAACTCGCCAAGTGCAAGATGGACATGATGTCTCTGAACAGCCAGCTGCTGGACGCCATTCAGCAGAAACTAAACCTCTCCCAGCAGCTGGAGGCTTGGCAGGTAAGGGCGGGGGGACGGGGCTCCGGGACGCTGCGAGTGCGGGCAGCGTGTACGGAGTCGGGTGCTGACCGAAGATGATCTCGGGAGCAGCGGGCCCAGGCTGTGCTGCCTGGGGCTGCGGCAACCTCCAGGCTGGGCACAGGGACCTCCGCAGCTTTGTTCCATTGGCTGGAGAGAAACCGCGGTGGAGGTGGAGGGCCCGGGAAGCCCGGTGACTGCACGCACACAGCCCTGAGGCCGCTGCAGCTGCTGCCCTTCCCTTCTCCAAGGCCAGCTTCCTTTTGCGGGAGAGCCGGGGACAGTGAGCTAGTGCGTCCCTCTGGGGCCCACCCCTCAGCCCGACAGGCTGTCCTCGGGGCCAGGGCTGCACTGGCTCTTGGCTGACGGCGGCCCGGCCAGGGTAGGACAGTTCAGACCATTCAGAACACGGGTGTGGCCGTTCGTTAGACACGGTGGCCTTCCCAGGGGAGCCCCGCGCCCCCCTGACCCTCCCTCCACGCCGAGCGGGGCCCCGGCTCACGTCCTGTTCTTTTCTCTTCTCTCCCGGCTACAGTTCGCTTCCTCAGGGCTTTTTACTATCTGGCTCCTTTGGTTTCTGATCTAGTGGCCTTTCTCAGTTCCCGTATCAACAGCTTTAGTTGTACACCCCTCCTGCCTTTGAGGTGAGATTGCGCTCTCATCCCACCCGCCCGCCCCCCTGCCATGAACGTCCGTCCCCATCGCACCTCGTGGCCCACCGTCTGTGTGCCGGAGTCCGGCGTCATCTTTGTCCTGTGCACCATGCCATCGAGCCCGCCTGCCTCCCGTCATCGCCACGTCCGTGAGCGGGGCAGCCTGTGGCCCGGTGCCGACAGGCCGGCCCTGGTTTCTCGGTGGCACCTCCTCATCAACGGGTTGCTTTGCCCACAGAAGTAACGGCAGGTGTGGGATTATGAGCAGCTTATGTAGGCGAGTGTGTGTGAGTGTGTGAGTGTGTGTGTGTGTGTGTACGATGTTCTAAAGTGACATAAGCATAAAAACGCGGTGTGCGATGTGCCCGCACAAACACTGGCAGCTTGGGAAGGGCTGTGCCGCCCTGGTGCTGCACTGAGCCACGTGGGCTCTGTGGAGCCCGGCCCCGGGGCAGGGCCCGTGCTGTGGGTTAGACACGGACAGGGCTGCGAGGAGGGAGCAGGTCTGTTCCTGAGCGGAGGAGGGGGTGCAGGAAGGATGAGTGTGACGCACACTCGTCGGGATGGGAGGAGCGAGAACAGGATGTGGTCAGAGGGGAGAGGAGCTCCTCCCCAGCGGGCGGCCGCCTGGTGGCGGCTAAGCAGTCTTTGCTTCTCACGGACACCAGCAGACATTGGTGACTCCGCCAGGAGAGCTCGGGGAGAGGCCAGGAGGTGATGGACGAGCTGCCCAGGGAGGGGCCCGCAGCCCCCTTCTGCGCTCAAGTGAGTGGTTGCCCTGACGGTGGGGAGCAGGCCAGGGGGGAGCCCAAGGCTCAGGCTTTTCCCAGGGCCTGCAGCCTTCAAGATGCTTGTTGTTTCCTGCTGCTGGGACCTGGACAGGGTGCCTAGATCTCTAAGCCGGCAGTGTTCCCGCTGTGCGGGCGGCAGAGTGCCTTGTCAAAGGAGTCCCGCACAGAATGGAGTGGAGCTGCGTCCAGAGGCTCCTCGGAGGTCAGAGCTGCCCTTCTGTGAGGTGGAGTCGGGCGAGGGGCATTTCCTAGGCAACGGGACCCCATGGGGAGGGGAAGGTGCTCCCCAGTGAGGAGGCCGAGGACGTGGCCTGGTGAGCAAGACGAGCCCTGAGGCGGCGATGGGAGCCTCGCAAGAAGGGGCCGTGCATGTGGTTGGAGGCAGGCAAGGGAGGCACCAGGGAGTCTGTGTCCTGGTCACGTGCAGTTGCCGGTGTGTCGCTCAGGCCGATGGTAATTGGAAGGGGAAAGGGGCAGAAGCCAGCACTGGGCTGAGAGCTGGCAAGCTGAGGTTGCCAGCAGGGGCAGGCACCCACCCAGCCTCAGAGGTCACAGGAGGCAGGGCAGAGAGCCGGGACAGCGTGGAGACAGACAGGAGTACCAGCTGCAGGCGCCCTGGGCCGTCTGTGGGGTTAGCCGAGGGGTAGCCTGTGGAGGAGGCGCCTGGTTCGTGTGTCCCGGGATCTCCACCTGCTTTCTTGGTTGGGGCAGCCCCTCACTCATCTCCTCCCTCATCATCCTCATCCTCATCTCATCCTCATCTCCTGTCCTTCGGTCCCTCAGACGTGTCACCCCCTCCCTGCCCACCCCACGTCGGGACTCTGCCCTGCTCAGCCCCTCCGCTCCTCTCTCTGCAGGATGACATGCACAGGGTCATTGACCGGCAGCTGATGGACACGCACCTGAAGGAGCGGAGCCGGCCTGCCGTCGCCCTCTCCAGGGCCCGTGGCGCAGGGCGTGGGGTCGAGCCCAGCACCGCTGAAGGCAAACGGCTATTCTCATTCTTCAGGAAAATTTGAGTTGGGAGGAGTCAGGCCAGCGAGGACGGGGGGCCTGGAGGCGACAGGGTGCGGGCGAGGCCCAGTGCACGGCGTTCACGGGCAAGGGCTCCCCTGCCGGGCTCCACGGGGCACTGCCTGCCCGCACCGGCCATTCCTCCAGGAGGGCCTGCCGGCCTCTGAGGCCGCCCTTGGTGGAGGGACAGGCAGGAGCCTGTCCCCACGGCCCAGCCCAGCCCAGCCTGGGCTTCCCTAGGATCCGCTGCTGTTGAGCAGGGCTCAGGCTGCCCAGAGCGGCCCACCCCTCAGTGGCTCCCACACCCAACCCCTGGCTGCTGCCCTCCCTGTGGGATCTGGGGAACGGGAGAAACAGGCCCTCTGCATCCTCAGGAGGCTGCCACGGCGTGCCCACCCGTGGGGGCCGAGCCTGCAGGGCACCACGCCCAGGCCTGAGCCTCCTTCCTCCCCAAGCCCGGCCCAGGGAGTAAGGGCGGCGGGCCCTCCCCCATGTGCATGCACCTCCGCCAGGAGCACCTCTGCCAGGAGACCCAGCCTGTGGGGCCCGATGGCTGTCCTTGTGCTCTCGGCCAGTGGGCTCTGCAGAGGCTTGGCCGAGGCCATCCCGAGCCCAGAGGAAGACAGCCTGGCCCCTGGCGCCACCGCGCTCCCTCCCCGGCTGCGCCAGTGCAGGCCTTCCCCCTCAGCCGGTCTTCACAGGGCCTCTGCAGGCTTTAGCCATCCAGCCCTTCCCCCTTCCTGGGCCACGGCTGGGAGGGGTCCCAGCCTCCCACTCCCCTCACCTATCCAAGTTCTTGGTTCAGCCAAGCAAGTCTAGGACACAGAATGGCCCCAGAAGGCTCTGCAGCCACCTCCACCTCAAGGGCAGCACTGTCACCATGGGCGACGCCTCCAGATCCTGCCCCCTGGGCCTGCGGGGGGATGCGTCCTGCCACCTGCTGCTCCCTCAGCAGCACGCCCTTCCCTGCGGCCCTCTCCCCGAGGCTCCGGCTGCGCCCGCCCGAGCTGCCTCACGTGGGAGCAGCCCAGCAGGGACGAGCGGAAAGAATGTATCTATAGATATGTACATACCACAGTGCTGTACTTTTGTATGTAGCAATCATGTAAATACATGTATGGATTTTATAATATACATATTATATATAAATCTATAAAGGCATATTTTTAGAAAAACAGCACACCACTGCTTCTTTTGAAAATAGTCTAAGAATAAATTGAATTTCTACAGAGCTTCCTGCCTGGTCATTGGTGCCCAGAGGGGGTGTTAGAACACAGCTTGCCTTTCAGGACCGCCGCTGGCCCGAAGAGGCAGAAATAGTGAGCCCCCAGCGCGCCTGGGAGGTCACCTCGTACCCAGGGGCCCAGCCAGGGCGTTCAGCCGGACGGGGCACCTCCCGGAGGGCGGAGGCGCCCTGTGGGTGACAGCCACGGGCAGGCCCTCCAGCTCGGCAGAAACTTCAAGCCTGAGTGAAGTCACGCAGGCGAAGCTCCGACGTGAGGAAGTAAACAGGCGCTTCCCCTGGCATCACCGCTGCTCAGCCAGCACGTCACGGCCTCAGCGCGGACTGGCTTCTCCAGAGGCCCCGGTTCAGGACTCGGACAAGAGCCCACCAGAGCGGACACAATGGTGGGAGAAGCTAGAGGAAACAGCCCCGAAGGAAATTTGGCAGCTTGAACCTTTATTTTTAGTACTTTTTTAAAAAAGCATAATTAGAAACTTTCAATACAGAAATAATCCTAGCAAACCATTTAAAAGTTTTGTTGTTTGACAGGATTTCGCATCAGGTCCACCAGGACGTCGGCCCAGCCCTGTGAGCACCCCACCCCCACCCCCCATTCATGCGAACACCACTCCGCGGGACAGGCACAGTAGTCGCCAAAGTCACCCGCCACCCGGGCCTGGACATCCAGCTGCCAGAGCCATGAGTGTTTCCGGCCGGGGCTGGACCCCTCCAGGACCCCCTCCTCTTATTGCTTGAGTTTGCAAGCACTGCCACATGGCACCACCTTCGTGCTCAGAGTGGAGTGAGTGTGCTGCCCACCCAGGACCCATGATCGGCCACCCTCCACAGCACCGCCTCCCGGGCCAAAGCACGCCCCCAGCTCATCCTGCGGCTCCAAGTGCAGGCTTCACACGGAGCCCAGTGTTTTGGCAGTTTGGGGAAGTGGGGAGGCAGGTCAAAGGAAACCCCACGTTTTGATTAAAAACCCGTCAGCAGTGTTAACGAGGAAAATCTGCAGTGTGATCTGTGATGTGATTGTCCAGTCAGGGCTTCACCTGGAAATCGCCAGGAAAGGGAACCTAGTAGAACACCCCACGGTGTTGAAATAAATTATTCCCAGGTTACGTGATCCTTTTAGGGGAAAGGTGAATGACGTGTCCCAAGGAGGAGGAAAGGGGACAGTAATCAAGTGTAGATAACCCTGGTTTTTCCTCCGAGGGACCAGGGTCGTCCAAGCTGGCTGGCTCCCAGCCGCAGCTGCCATTCCTTCCCACCTGCTAAGGAATCCTCTGCTGCCTTTGCACCAGCACAGCCGCCAGCGAGAGGCGGCATCCCCCGTCCGGCAGCACCCACGCCCCCGGCGAAGACCCAGGAGCGCAGTGGGGGCCGTGGACCCGCACAGACGAGGTCAGAGGCCCCGTCTCTCCCACCAAGAAAGGTCAGAAAGGTCAGCAACGCTCTGCCAAGGGCCCGGCCCACAAAGACAGGAAGCCATTCGCTTTTCCTACCAACACTGGGCCCAACGGGAGGCCACGGCTCTTGCTGCCTCAGGAAGAGGAAAGAAGTGTGAGGAACGTGATTCATTTGATGTGGCTTCGTTTTCTCAGCTGTTAAAATAATGCTCCTAAGCCCGCTCCTGCGTGAACACACCCTGTCTTTCTGCTGGAACCGAAACAGGTTGGTATAAATAGAAGCACAGCTCCCCTGGGTTTGTAGCTTAGAGGCATCTAGAAGGCAGGACAAGAAGTCTGTTGGCCAAAGGGCAGGAGTGACTCCTGTGGAACCTTCCAGCTGAGGGCAGGGCCTCTAATGGGAACGCTAGGCCTACATCAAGGCCAGGCTCCCAACTACCAGATAGTTAGGGGGAGGGGAGGGAGAAGGCAGGGGCGTGGGCGAGGCCCTACCTGCCAGGTACAGAAGTCAACGGTGGCCTGCAGGAGAGTGAGGAACGTGAGCCCACTCCACCAGCCCAGGTTGGCAAAAGACGTGGCTAGAACTCGATCCCATCTCCTCGGGAAGCTGCTGGCGGTAAGATGGGATGGGGAGGGGGTCTGGTGCAGCAGGCTGGCATTAGGGAGGCAGTCAGAGCGGGACGAGGGTGAGACGGCCATTAAAGCATATACATTATGTACAAACGGGTTAATCAGTCCGCTCGCTGGCAGCGTCCTCGCTGGGCCCGGCGCCTCGGCCAGGGGGCAGGGCACCAGAGGGAAGGGCGGGTTGTCCAACACCTCCTTGGTACTCGGGGAGGGGAGGAAGTGCCGATGGCGCCTCCAGATACAAAAACGTGGAGAATTCTTAAATAACGGCACGAAACAGACTGTCCCCCGAGGACCCCGGTGGGCCTCGGGCCAGGAGTGGCCGCAGTGCAGTCTCTGCAGGGGCTGCGAGGCATTAGCAGCAGCGTTTCTTCCGTTTACTGTTCCTCGTGAGCTTCACCACGTCGTTCTGTTGCTGCTGCTGCTGTTTCGCTAAGTTGTCTTTTTTTGCTCGGAGGACCAGCTCTGTGATGCAGTTGAACATCTGTGAGGATGAAGGAGGCAGGGCGGCCTCAGACCTCGTGTGGAGGCCGTTGCGGCTGCCGCTGCTGGCCAGCAAGGCCCCGCCCCATCGCCCAGGGCCCAGCTTTCTATTTCTACTCGAACTTTTTGGTCTGTGTCTCCCCACACCCTTGTAGGAGGTGGTGACGTGCAGAGGTCAAAGAGGAACATCAAAACCCAATGAGCTGTGTCCTGGAGAAGTCACTCTCAGGATTTTCCAGTCTTTCTTTTAAAGAGAAAGAACCCCTTTCCTTCAGCTGGACTCTCTGGACAAGACAGACAAAGGTGCCCCTACTAGCGACGGGTTCGAGGGCCCAGAGCCTGCCCACTCCGCGCCAGCTCTCAGCACATCCAGCCTAGGACCACCTACCAGCCGCAGTCCTGTCCTCCACTCCACCAGGCACGGTATCATCAAACACTTGACAATTTGCTTCACTTTTTCCTCACAACCCCAGGGACTCCCCCCAGATCCACAGAGGAACCATGGAGCCTAGAGCAATAAGCTCCGCCCAAGGTCACCCAGGCCCCACACCACAGGCTCCACGTGGAAAGGCCCCGGCCTGGGATCCTGGCCTGACTGAGGCCCAGGGTGTCCAGGAGGCAGTGGGGATCCAGCTTCCTGGGCCTCTGGACTCCACACACCACGGACAGAACTCGCCCCAAGCCTCGAGTGTGGCCAGCCTGGGCTTGGGGCAAAAGCCCGCTCTCTCCAGACTTCCTGGCAGGCCCCACAGAAGTGACGGGGCTGCTGGGTGGGAGGCTCTGGGAGGGCTGTGTCCACAGCAGGTGCCACCGGAGCTCCGGAGGCCAAGGCTGCAGAAAAGCCCGAAAGCAGGAGGAGCACAGCTGTGGGCCGGGGCAGGGCGAGGGAGGCAGAGCACTGAGTGACACTGCATGGCTGTGGTGCAGACCGGTCTAAGCTTGACTTAGCCTCTAACGAGCTGGGCACTGTTCCTTTAGTTGGAGCCTCCGTTTCCCATGTGAAACGGAACAGTCTACCTGAGAGGACTGTTCAGACTGAGCTCGGACTTTAAAGGCCTGGCAGCTACTATGACATGTTCTGTCAGCCACCTGGTGCCCGCAGCAGGCTGGCGGGGGGAGGAGCAGGCTGTGGTGCAGCAGAGCTGGGCCCGCTCCCTCCCTGGCCCTGCTCCGACCCAGGGCTCACCTCTTCCACGTTGACATTCTCCTTGGCACTGGTCTCAAACAACTGGATCCCCATCTGCCCGGCGAATTTGTAGGCATCTTCTGTTTCCACCACCTTCCGCTCAGGGTCATCATTCTTATTCCCCACTTTAAGGCAAAGCAAAGTCAGCTGGTCCTGCAGGAGCAGCCCTGGCGCCCTCCATCCCACGGTCCCCACTGCAGGGAGCCCCATCTCACCTAGTATTCGGCACACATCGTCACAGTTCTGGTTAATTTCGTGAAGCCACCGTTTGACGTTGACGAAGGACTCGGCGCTGGTGACGTCATAAACCACGATGACCCCGTGGGTCCCCCGATAATACCTGTAGGGCCAGGGTCTATGTCAAAGCTTCAGCCCACACAGGACCTGCCTGCCCACTTGGAGATTGGCTGGAAGGAGGCAAAGCCCTTCCAACAAGACACCCAGAGGCCCCCCGCCTGGCCCTGCCGGCCCGGCCTGCACTGCTCGGCATCGGCCACTAGCTTGAAACGTCTGAGGTCCTCGTTTTATTTTTAAAATTCAGGCAAGGTTTGCACCTGACATCATATATCACTATCCTTGGTGTGTGTTTTTGGTTAATCTTTACCACAGGACATTTTTCCCATTGATTTTTAAAGAGAGTGGAAGGGAGAGGGGGAGAGAGACACGTCGATTGGTTGCCTCCCACACGCACCTGACCAGAGCCGGGAGATCAAACCTGCAGCCCAGATACATGCCCTCGCCTGGGCATCGATGCCACCCTTTGGTGTGCAGGCCAATGCTTATCCACCAGCCAGGGCTCACTACCCTTGTTTTAACATTCAAAAAATTTTCTCTCAAATTTTAGTAAAATGCCATTCCAAGATGTGCCATTTGTGAAATCTGCCAAAGTCTGCAACCCCCAGGAGACGGGGCACCTTGCATCCTGCCTCTCATCCATGCCGGGGCAGGGTGAGCACGGAACACAGTATGGCATGGCATGCAGGGAGTGTTGGGGAGAAGGTTTCTCACGTATGCCACCACCAAACGTACAGACCCCGCAGCCTGAGGTCAGCTAGAACAGCAGTCGCCAACTGTCCAAAGGTTGGCGACCACTGAGCTAGAAGGTCTGGGGGACAGGAGGGATAAGCGTTCGCCTCCAGACACCATGTCTCCATTCATTCCCGTGGTTCAGGCCAGATGGAGGAAGAGGAGGACAAGGCCTCACACATCCGCTTCCCTGGAGAGCCTTCCCGGACCCAGCAGCCGGGGACTCGCCTGCCCAATGCTGTAACCACTCAGAGCGGCAGACTCACTACCAGGGCATTCTGAGAACGAGGTACCAGTGCCCACAGCTCTGCCATCCACTGCCTTGGGGAGCCATTTAGGTACTGTGCCCTCCGAACCAGCCCTGTCCTCTGCCCCCAGCAGGTGCTGCCGAGAGTGCCAGGTTATTAGCAATTTGGCTTTGTGGACACCCCTCTGAGCAGCAACAAGTGCAGGAAGAGAACACTGTCCCCGGCCAGCGAAGTGTGCAGAGTGGAATGTATTTCAAACTCTCCTTTGCTGAGACTATTGAAGGTGCCAAGAACTAGCCACGGCCCCAGCCCAGTCCCACCACAAAGCCCCTCTGGGGCCCAGTGAAGGCCTTTATCAGAAACAGACTCAAAGCTCTGGCCAGGAGGGTGCCATGCCTTGGGTACCTGTTACCACCGCCATCAGTAATCACTTCACTCACCACAATTTAGCTCTGTACCAGGCCCGCCGCCTGGCGCTTTATCTCCACTACCCACTTAACCTGCAGCAGCCTGTATGGCAGGGCGGGTGCCGTCTGACCAGTGAGGACATGAGGCCGAGTGACCTGCCTGGAGTCACATCCCAAAGTCAGGGCACCTGGATCTCCCTCCAGGGCCAGAAATCGTCACTTCCCTCCCCCTCTCATCTCATCCCCACACCCCACAGCCACACCTCTTGGTCAGCAAAACCCAGCTACCAAGAGAGGGTGACAATAGGACTCCTCCTTGGCAGGCTAACAGGGTGTGATCTTAGTTTCTCTTTTAATGCCCTGAATCAGAAAGGCCACACTATTGTGCCCGACCTGATCCCTGAGAGAACAAGCTCCCAACCTCTGCCCGTGCCCTTCCTCCTCAGCAGCGGCCACCACACCGGGCCCTCGGCATGGCCTGCAGAGCCCCCGCCTCATGAGAGGCACAGCAGGGACCCCAGACGGAGCTCTCCTCAGCCTCCCTCGGCACACAGGACGCCAGCAGGGGCCAGGCCAGTGTCACAGTACAGGGTGCAGTGCTGCCCCTTCTCGAGCACCTGAAACACACTGCGCTCAGGCAGCTAAGGAACTGTCACCCCAACAGAATGAGGAGCTGGGCGCCCCTCCCACCTGCCCCGAGAGAATCTGGTGGTCAGGGGAGGGGCAGGGCACCCCAGGGCCACCGCCCTGCCCGAAGCATGTGTCACGGCCACAGGCCCAATAACCTCGGCCGCCCTGAGTTCCTGACCGGCTTTAACCCACAGGAAGCACTACAGCATCTGCCACGTCCCAGTCCCTGGGGGTGAGGGGTCAGCAGAGCAGGACTATGGACTGGTTAAAGGCAAGAGCCTTGCTATCAGACCTCAGTTCAACTCCTGACTGACCAACCAAGCTGGGCCTCACTTTTTTGTTAATAAAATGGAGGTAATCACAGGACTCTTTTTATATCAGGATTAAGTGAAATGAAGTAATGCCCTTTATGGCAGTCTCAGCCCCAGGGCAGGCCAGCTGGGGTCAGTGCCTTGGTCTGACCATGATGTCTTGGTCTTGTTTGAGCCTGGACACACTGGCCACCTGAAGGAACCCACCCTCCCTCCCCAAGGAACCTCTGACCCCAGTGCCCTCCTCAGGGCCTCGCAAATAGGCACTGAGACACCAGAGGCCCAGGTAACTCATCGGCAAGGAGCAAGGAAGCGGCACTGGGCAGACCCCGGGCCAGGACCCATGGGGCTGGGCTTCTCGGACCACAGTACACAGGTGCTCCCTACAGAGCTAGCCCCGTGACAGACACACACCCCCAGCACCACTGCTCAGGACCCAGCCCCTTGTGCAGGCTACCCAGCCAGCATCCTTTACTCCCTCGAAGGTCCTGCGGCCAGCATGCTGAAGGGAGGAAAGGCATCTCTGGCCGGAGGACTTCCTCACCTCCTCCCCAAAGCCCCCCACAGGGCTCCTGGGGCAGACAACAGAGAGGCCACCAAAGAGCAACTCCCGCGGCCGGACACCGGCTCCTGCTCCGGCACGTACTCCGCCGGGTGCAGCCCGCTCTGCCGCCCGCGGGAACAGGACCCTCTCGGGAGTTCCCGCGTCTGTCCAGGGGGAACAGCAGCACTGCCTGCCTTCCAGAAGGCTCACTGACACGCTCATGAAGCCCAAGCCCAGACTCCCAGGCACACAGGACTCCGCATCAAAGCAAAGCCTCAAGGTAAACAAACCCTGTGAGAAACCGCAACACAACATTCAGGCAGCTTACCCTCCGTCACAGCGAACAAAAATGTAAATTCTGAACCATTGCCCTAGCTGGTTTGGCTCAGTGGATAGAGCGTAGGCCTGGGGGCTGAAGGGTCCCAGGTTCGATTCCGAGCACATGCCCAGGTTGTGGGCTTGATCCCCAGCAGGGGGTGTGCAGGAGAAAGCCAATCAATGAGTCCCTCTCATCATTAATGTTTCTCCCTCTCCCTCTCTAAAATAAATAAAAATATTAAAAACAAACATACTTGGTTCATAATTTTTTTTTTTATTTTTTTTAAGTATCATCTGCCTTCAAAGCCCTGCTCTTTCCTGGAACCTGTTCCATTTACACCTAAGAACCAACGGCCCCTCCACAGGCTTCCAGGTCGCGCTCCAGCGGGGTTCTCCGCCTACTGGCAGCTAAGAGTCACAAAGGTGCTGCTGCACCCACTGGGTGAGCCGGGTTCCCAGGAACCAGCTTTGGGGAAGCCAAGTAATGGCCTCTGCACCAGCGCCCCGCCACCCGTCCCCACAGAGCAGCCAGCTCCCAGAGCAGGGTGTGTGGTGGGCAAATGCACAGCTGACAACCCAGCAAGTGTTTGACCACCAGGTGAAGCCAGGAGCAGTCCTCTATTCACAGACAAAGGGACCAAAGGCCAGAGGGTTTGCTGACTGACATGTACCGCCGGCCAAACCCAGAGCCATGCACTCAGCCGCTGCCCACCCACAGCAGCAGCCATCTCTCATCTCCTCCTCCTCTCACATCAGCTTCACACCTCTGACTGTGGCCTGCAAGGAGCTCCCCTCCTGACCGTCCAGGACCCACCCGTGACATTTCCACCCTGACCTGGGCTGGTTACTCCACTGTGGCCACTGTCGGCGACGAGGGGGCAGAAGGGGGCAGATGGGGGCAGATGGGGGCAGAAGGGGGCAGGCGCCCTGACTCACGTGGAGGTGATGGTGCGGAAGCGCTCCTGCCCAGCTGTGTCCCAGATCTGCAGCTTCACTTTCTCCCCATTGATCTCCACGGTCCGAATCTTGAAATCCACTCCGATCGTGGTGATGTAGCTGCCTGCAAGCACACACATTAGCAAGGTCCACAGGTGCCCCAGTCAGACCACAGTGCCCTCACCCTGGGCCCAGCACAACCGAGGTCCCAGGGACATAGTTCTGAATAAGAAAGACACGGTCCCTGGCGTGATGGAGCTCCATGGACCCCACAGTCAAGGTGAGGGCACCAGACAGGACACCACGAGAGAGAGAAAACAAAGACAATGTCACAGTGATGAAACCAGTGCCAAAGGAATAAAACCAGAGCTGACTGGGAGGGCCAGGCTCCTCTAATCAGAGTGGCCAGCTGTTAGCTATGGCCTGAGAATAGTGGAAGGCCTATCATGCCCTTTATTTTTTTCTGTTCTGTTCCAAATGTTTTTAAAAACCCACAAATTAACTTCCTAACACACAAGTCATGACCTGCAATTTGAAAAACAATGTTTGAGGCAGAGGAGACAGTAGCAAAAATAGCAGTGGAGGTAGAGGGGTCACGTAAGGTCAAGCACAGAGCCGAGTCAGGGAGGGAGGGGGTGCCAAGCGCTGGTCTCGGGGCATCTGCACCATTCGGAGAGCTCGGGCTTTCTGTGTGTGACGGGAAGGCGCGGAAGGTTTTAACCAGAGTATGAGCTGCGTTAGAAACAGCTCTCCTTGCATCTGAGTGAGAGATGGAGAGGAAGAGAGTTTCTGGCCAATGTAACAGTTTTGTCCAGGCTTACAAAGGCCCGAATGCTAAGACCTGTTTTCACTCCAATTGGAGCTTACAGTATAGCACAGTGAGTGCTGCAGACAGGACAAACACACAACTGACTCTATAAAGTATCAAAAGTCTAGAGGAAAGGTCAAAGTTCAAGGTGGGGTGGAGATCAAGGAAGGCTTTGGGGAAGAAGTCACATTCGAGCTTGAAAGAATAAGTAAAATGACAAAGGTTGAGATTAGGTCGGGACGCGCACACACACACACACACACACCCCACCCAGAGGCAAAACCCTGAGAGAGAACGTTCAGAAACCAGCCAGCCTGGCATTCCGGGCACTGGGCACTCTGCGGGCTCTGATGAGCCAAGGAGTGTGACCCAGCACCTACTGCTGCAGGCAATCAACCAGCAGCTGGCAGCTGAATGAATGAGTAAGCGAGGGAGCTTGGGAAACAGCAAAAGAATGAACAATCAGAGGAGCCAGAAAGCTGGGAAGGTGAGCTGAACACAGATTATGAAGAGCAGAGGTTTTCAGCGGGAAGACCGTGTCCGCAGAGGACATGAGCAAGGTCTGGAGACATTTCTGGTTGTCAAAGTGGGGGAAGGGCCAATGTTACCGGTGAGTGGAGCCCAGGGATTCTGCTCACATCCTTTACGGAACAGCCCCCACCACACAGAATCACAGGCCCAGAGTGGGAACAGTTCTGGGGTGGAGAAACTTGCCCTAAACTCTGCTCACGTAAGAGAGGCCCACTGAGGTTTGAAGCAGAGGCACACCCCTGGCAGAGCCATGTACCAGCTAGATAAATCCAGCAGTTTGACAGGGGATAGGGAGGAGCTGCTGAAATGCTTCCGGCTAAAACTAACTAGATGCTGGTAGTAGAAATGGGAAGAGGAGTGAGAGAGCAAAAGAGAGCCCTCCAGGAGTGGAAGCCATGAGGATGGGGAATCAGAAGGTCCAGGTCATGAGGAAAGTGAGTCTTTTTCAGCCTAGTGATGAGCTGCTCCTTAAGTGACCATTCCTGAAGAAGCAATAACAAACCACTGGGAGGCACTGAAAGATTCCCGAGACCAGGGCACTCTGACCTGCAGGGTCACAGGGACCCTCACAGCAACCCCTGGGGAAGGACGGTCACCAGCCCCACGGACGATGAGTGAGACTTAGGCTCATGGTCACACAGGCAGCTCTTTCCACATCACACCACAGCGCTCTGCAGGATGCCTGCTGGGAGAAGCCACTTCACCAAGAGAGGCGGGAGCCATGTAATCACTTCCTAGTTTTAGCTCATCCCTTAACCACATCCTAGGGAATTCCCTACAAGACAGTCACACTTCATCCCTGATCAGAGAGAGCCAAGCCAGCCCGAAGTCTACATGAACCTTATTCACAGGCACACCCACTTCCCCAGTGTCTGGGAAACACAAACTTAAACCAGAGAGCACTTTCTGCTGATCAGTTTAGCAAAAATGAAGACTATCCAAGACCTAGCATTGATGGGCCCTTTATACTCTCCATGCCCAGCTGGTGCTGCTCAGTGGTTGCGTGTTGACCGTGAACCAGATCAGAGTTCGATTCCCAATCAGGGCACAGGCCCAGGTTGCGGCTCGGTCCCCAGAGTGGGGCATGCAGGAGGCAGCCGATCCATGACTCTTAGTCATCATCCATGTTTCTATCTATCCCTCTCCCTTCCTCTCTTGATATATATATATATATAAAATAATATAAATAAACCCTTCAATGGTAGTGTCAGCTCTGAAAGCTCAGTTCAGGGCACTGTGAAAAGTTAAATGCACAAGCCCCGCCCTCATGGCTGCTCTTCTGTGCAAGAAGAGACAAAGTCCGGCCAAGAAATGCACATCGCTGAGACCAGAAGCTACCAGGCAGAGCACACCAAGGTGAGCCATGTGCATCCATCCGCAGCCAGGGGAAATCCTGAGCAATTCTGAGCCGTTCCTAAGAACCAGAGGTCTCATGTGCTCTGGGGGAGTGACCCTTGACACACGAGGGGAGGCGAGTCGAGTCGCTGACCCCGCATGCGGAGTGAAGAAAAGTCGGACAGATGGACAATGCTGAACAGAGGCTCCCAGGGCACCAGAGCGGGTAGGTAAAAGGACAGCTTTCATTTTCCACTAGTGAGTCTCTGTTTAAAATTTTACACAGGCATGTACTAACTTGCAATATTTTTTAACTGTGTTTTTTTTCTTTTTTAAATATTGGGCACAAATAGACCCAGGTGGCCAAAATATGGGCCTGAAAAGGATTTTTTTTATTTTTTATTTTTGAACCAGACAAATGAAGCCTGACGCAGAGACTTCTAACCTGTGCCTCCCTCTGCTTCTCCGTCCTCAGCCTGCAATCGCACTGACAAGGTTTGCGACATGAGGCAGAGGCAGGTGTCCTGGCGCCAGGCAAAGGGATTTCAAAACTGAAACACCTCAGCAGCACCTCGGGGGCACACTCACCTGAGAAAGTGTTGTCGGCAAAACGTAAGAGTAAACTGCTCTTTCCCACACCTGCAAGAGAGAGAGCAGGAGATGAGCGGCAGCCTGGGTCCCGCCCCTCACCCAGGCCTTCCTGCTGCGGGGAGAGGACACCCAGGTCCTACGTTTTAAACGCAGTGGACTGAGCTCCCTCCTCAGTGCTGCTTTTGATCTGAAGCAGCCACACACCACGAGCACCTCCCCACTCAATTTCTGATCTTCTCAGTCCTAGTGAAGACAGCTGCCCCGGAGCCCAGGGGAGAAATGAGAAAGGGCCTCGCGCCCAGGTCCTGTGCGGAGGGCTAGCCCCAGCAACTCAGAGGAAGTTGCCAGATGACAGAAATAAAGCAGGGAAAGTCACCAAATGAAACTGGCCCCAAAGTGCGTCTGAAGGGTGGTCCCTAGAAAACTGCACACCATGTGTGGGGCTTGACTGTGTGCGGCGTGAGACAGGACCTGCAGGGCTGCAAAGAACCCTTGAGATCACTGGGTCTATTCTGCAGGTGTGGAAACTGAGGCCCAGACAACTCTAACCAACTGCAGCCATCTTACCCAGTTATGTCAGTCAGCTGGGCAGGGGAGAGGGGTGTCTGCCATACACCTATCAGCCCAGCAGCTCCCATGGCACAAAGCATTTCACCTGCCGCGCATCTGCGGGCACACTTGTTCCCAGACAGGTGGAACCCTCGTAAGCTTGGCCTCCCTTTACCTCAGCCTCCAGGTACAACCTGTCCCGTGTCCCTCCCCGCCCCCCCGCCCCCCCTAAGGCCAGCTAGGCCAACTGGCCACAGAAGGAAAAAATCAGCATGCAGAGAGCTGTGTGGGGCACTCTGATGCTCCTATGACTCCAGCTGCATCTATTAAGATCAGGATATGGCAACTGAGACTCCAACAAGCTAGGCAGCTGGCCTAGGGCCTCGGCAGGAAGTGTGAGCTGAGATCTGAATCCAGAGCTGTCTACTCGGGAGCTCTAAAGCTCTTTCCGATACATTCTGCTTGGGGAGTCTTGCTGCATCTGTTTCAGGAAGTTAAAACAAAGACCCCAAAGAGGCTCCTGCATCTCACTTCTGGTTGACTTTTAGCAGCAGCGCTATCAAAACTAGATGGGAAGAGAACTTAGCTCAGGGTCTCAGAAACCCCCACAACTAAGTGCAAATTTGGAGTCTATGTGCATATTTGGAGGGAGGACTCATAGCATTCATCAGCTCCTCAGCTACCTCCGCCCCAGCCCCACTGTGCCTAACTAACCCAGAAATCCCCTCGGAGCAGTCCTCTTGGATGATATGTCTGGAGCTTCTCCAGGCGAGTACTCTGTCCAGGGAGACCCAGGAGAACGTCTCACGGTAAACCTGGGTCTGACCTTCCCAAAGGCAGGCTGGGGGTGCTGTGCCCATGGCACCTGCTGCTCAGCCCATGCCTGCAGCGCTCTTGCTCAGAGCCACTTCCTCATTGCTGCCTCTACCAGGCTTCCTGCTGAGCCAAGGAGAGCCCAAGTCCTGGGCTGGGTCCCTCCCAGTGCTGTCCAATGCCAACGCCCCATCGGTCCTGCCTGCTCCTCTGCTTCCTCCTGGAGACTTCTGGGTCCACTTACTCAGCTAAAAGCTGTGTCTGGGCAACCAGGCTGTGAGTTCCTCCAGGAAGGCAATCTCACCTCACCTACCCGGACAGTTAACATGCTGGAAGCCAGGCCCAGCACTTAGTAGTTGCCAACAAAACACTGTGCAATGATTTATGACGAAATGGATGGCAATCACACTGACAGCTGTGCTATTGAATGCTGACTGCAGCATCACTAGGAGCCAAAGCAGTGCTTTTCAAACTTTGAGGGGTGGCAGGATCCTTAGATCCACAACAGATAAGGGAGGTGCTCTCTGCGAAGCAGCAGCGCTCCCTCCTGCATGGCCTCCTGGGTCCCCTTCACTCCCCCAGCTCCTCTGCAGAGCCTCTGAAAGCCACCAGTCTGCAGGAAGACCGCCACGGTCACCACACCAACAGCTCCCGAGCCTCAAGGCTGGGCCTGACACCAGCCTCCAGCATTGCTCTTCCCTTCAAATGGAACAGACACCCACCCGCAGAAATGCCACCTCCCAAATAACCCGGGAAGAGGCTTCTCTGGGAAAGCTCGCTGCTACCATTCACCCAGAGCACTGGCCTATGGGAGGAAGTGACAAGTCCCAATCCACCTTCACCACAGCTGAAGTCAACAGGTTCCAAGGGCCGTACCGAGTATGAAACCCCACACGTCCAGCCCCATCATCCTTTACCCAGCAAGAGCAGAGGCGGCACTCGATGCCTCTTGGTAGCCAGGAGGCAGAGTTATTCTGCAAAGACTTCACACACCACTCTGTCATCACCGTCTCCCTGCAGCACACCCCCTCTCTCCCTTGCTTTCTGCCTTCTGGGCTACACAGATGCTCCGACCCTCAAAAAGCCTCCACAGAAGTCCCCGCCCTCAGCCCTGCTCCTCCCTGGGGCTATGGTTCCTTCACTCCTCTTGGCTTCGGTTCTAGACTGTTGAAGACCTTTAGACCTTCAAGTAAAGTGTTCTCGATTGCAAACCGGGCTCAGTAACTAATTCACTGGATTACCTCCGACAAGCCACTTCCCCTCTGCAAGCCTCAGCTCACACATGTGTAAAGTGAAAGGCTCTAACCAGCTCTCGGACCACCGCCCGTCTCCAGCTGCTCATGGATCAGATGAGACGCTTACACAATGTTGGAGCATGAGAGAGAGGAAGAACCTTGGGCATAAGGAAGAGCTGCAGAGCTGACAGAATGAGTTCTAGGAGCATGTACAATCTGGCAGAGTGGGAAGAAGAACTCTAGATTTATGAAGAAACTAACATTCACCAAGGGCCCACTGTTTGCCAGGCCAGGGACCAGCTGCTCACACGTGAATCCATGTGTGTTAACTCTCGGCTTTGCCTCTGATGAGCTGTGTGGCTCTGGGCAAGTCAGTCAACTCCTCTGAGCCATAGTTTGCTTTTCTGACAAACTACACAGGCCCAGGGGAGAAGCCGAGGGGCGAGTGTCTGACGTTATTGGTAAGCCTTAAGGAAGCACCCACACAGGAGCCCAGGTCAGGCCAGCACATGATGCTCGTCTCCTTGCTCAGCTGCCAAAGATTAGTTTGAACTTCCATGGCGACCTTCTCCCAGTCTCCTAAGCATTTGGCTTTGAGTATCAGCTCACTGTCAGGAGAAATTAAGCTGCAAAGCATCTGTCTTCTCTACACAACACAGTCCTCTACACACTGAACTAGGAGCCAGTGAGCTTCTCCAACACCTGACTTCTGAGTGAAAAGTCAATACGCCATGCAGATGTACTGTGAAGGGGGCCAACCATCCCCTGGGATTGACAAAGAAGAGAACAAGCCATGTCTTCTTGCTGAGCTTATGCTTTTCATTTTCGGGTACCAACACAGGCTCTAGCTGTCTTGTAGCGGGAGAGGAACCCCTGACCAAGGTGAGCTACTTTAACTCCTGAAGAGAGCACTCACGCTGGGCCAGCCCCTCCGAACCAGAACCCAGACTAAACTGAAATCCTGTTAACGGCACAAGCCCCTGGGACCCGGAGGATGCTGGCGGCCATCTCCACAAGCAAGTCTACACAGCTTGTCTGGTTTTCTTTTATTCAAACCACAGCCTCCTCCTTTCTAACTCCTTCCCCAACCACAGCTACTCTTCATCCCTAATTTTTCCTCTTACCTCTCCCTTCTGCCAGTAACCACGGAAACCTCAGCCATCTTTCACCTGATCCCAACCACCAACCACATCCCAATCCAGCTCCACAGGAGACCAAAACCCACCCACTTCCCTGGCCCAGCTCTGACCCATCACGCCTACATCATCAGGCTGGCATCCCTCTGATTTGGTTCCCTTTCCTTTACAATCCATGGGCTCCACCACCGCTAGTCACATGACCCTCCCTTGCCCACATTCAACTCAGGTCTGGTCTGGTCTATAAAATCGGGTGCTCCCCGGTCTCCTTCCTCATCATATAACCCCGGCGCCTCAGTTATAAACCTCCTGAGGCCTGCCTCCCTCACCTCTCGGTCACCCCAGAAACCTGCGTACCTGCCACACTCCAAACACCTCTAAACCCTCCACCCTTTCCCAGAAACCAGCCTAATGCTTATCAGGACACTGAATATTCATTCAACAACCATGCGTTAGGCACCTACTGGGCGCCAGGCGCGCATCGGCACAGAGAGGCTGCAGTGCGCTGAGCTGGAGCTCTGTAATTCTGGCTGCACCTCCGGTGCCCGTCCATACACATCCAGCACCGAAAAGCAAACACATACTGACACTCACCTTGCGCGTTACCTCACCCAACACCCAACAGCCCGGTGACAGCAACCCTATTATTCCATTTCACAGATGAGGAACCGGAACCACAGGGAGACAGGGCAACAGCACCTGGGCAGGAATGGGCCGGGCCCTGTGCGAAGTGCTTCACCTGCCTCACCTTCTACACCTCGCAGGAGCCCCGGGAGACAGGAGCCCGGGGAGACAGGAGCCCGGGGGGGCAGGAGCCCCGGCAGACAGGAGCCCGGGGAGGCAGGAGCCCCGGGAGGCAGGAGCCCCGGAAGCAGGAACATGCCCACTTCGCAGGGGAAGAAACTGACAGCCATGCCCACAGAAAACCTCTGCGCCAGGTGGGGACCAAGCACTCTCCCAGCTTTGTCTCATCGCAGGCTCACGCCACCCGGCGAGGCAAGTCCCCACTTCTCAGCGGAAGACACTGAGGCTCAGAAACGCGAAACAACTTGCCCAAGGTCACAGACCGAGGAAGCTGGTCGTCCCGGCACTCGAACCCAGGTCTCTCCAACTCCAGAGATCGCGCGACTTGACCAAGGTCACACGTGAGGCAGCGGCGGGCGCGGGGAGTGGACCGGCCGCCCCAGCCCCGACCCCTGCTCGCCCGGCTCCTCCGCCCCGCAGCCGGGCCCCCAACCGCTCCTCGGCGCGGCCCCAGCCCCTCGGCGCACCCCTGGGCCCGCGACCGCCGGCAGCCCCGCCCCGCGCGGCCGGCAGCTCTCCGCCCGTCTGCCGCCCCAAGGCCCCCGCGGGCCGCGCCCGGCAGGGCCCACGCCGCCTCCGGCCGCCTCGGCCCTCACCGCTGTCGCCGATGATGAGCAGCTTGAAGAGGTGGTCGTAGTCCCGGGCCATGGCGGGCGCGGGAGGCGCGGGCAGGCAGGCGGGGTCGGTGCTGGCCTCGCGAACCGCAGCTCCCTCCGGGCTGCTCCGGCAGCGGCGGATCCACTTCCCGAACAAACAGCCGGAACTGACAGAAACACCTCCCTCCGCTCCCCCTCCTCCTCCTCTTCAGCAGCCGCCGCCGCCGCAGCCGCCGCCTCTCTCCTTCCCGCCCCACCCCGCCACTGCGCAGGCGCAGCGCCCGGCGCCGCCTGTGCGCAGCCGCAGCGCCGGCCGGCCGCGCCCTCGCCGCGCTCGCGCACCGCGCATGCGCGCTGGCCGTCCCGCCGGCGCGGACCGGCTCGCCCGCTTCTAGGCGGGCGGCGCTGCGGCGGCTCGCGGCCCTTTGGGCTCGAAAAGATGAGCTGCTGTCAGGCCCGAACGGAAAGAAGCCGAGAATGCCGGAGAAGCCCTGCCGTGGCCCGGGACGGACCGGCTCCTTCAACTTCCGGCCCTGCAACCCGCGGAGAGGAAAAGACAGGCTCGCAGGGACCGCGCGAGCGGGGCTCACCCGGACTCGGACACTCCGCCCCCCTCTGCACGGACGCCGCCCCCGGGGTGCTGGCTCCGGCCCGAGTCCCGAGCCCGTGGAATGGACGCCCAAGCGGTTGGTAGCTGCTTGAGTTTTACCGGAATGGAGGCACCTGCCGGAGCTGAGCGGTGGAGAGTGGTCTCTTAGCTCAGCTCTGGGTCGAAATCACATCCCAAGTCCGTATACACTCCGGGAGCGCGAGTGTATTGCCTTCTTGGTAAAATCGGGAAAATAGTTGGATCCGGAGGTTAGATTAATGGCCCGGTGTGTTTTCTGAGAGAAAAGGGCTGGGGATGGGGAGGAGCTTTGCTTTACGTTTCATTTATTCCTGTGCTGCTTAAATTTACAATGGGTACTTCCCATAAAAGCAGCAATAAAAAAACAAAATAAAGTATCTAAAATCACCATCTATGCCAATATGGAAAGAATGTAAATATTAGAAAGGATATAAATAAAATATTAGGTAGGATTACAAAAGACAAACATATCCTTAAACCAAAAAGTAAGATAAAACAAAAAAAATCTTGACTATAAAAAGTAATGCTTATGGAGGGTGGAGCAACAAATTGATGTTTTTCTCTCTCAAATCATTTTTTTTTTTTTAATTTTAAAGTGGTGCTCATAGGTGTTTTTTTAAATATGTACATTTTACCAAAAAGTACACGCTGCTACTTTTCCTTCAGACCCACTCCTCATAGGTAATCTCTGGATGTTTCTTGGATACCTTGAAATGCTTAATAAATATATATTGAGTGAATGAGAAAAGTGAGTATTCCTTCAGTGAGTATTCTGTGCCTGTGCAAACACATACATGTATGTGCGCTGCCTTTTGCTGCATTATGGTACTCCACATGGTTGAACTATATAATTTAACCACTTTGCTGTTGATAGGCATTTAGTTGGTTACAATTTTTTTGTTATACAATGTGACAGGGAAGGTCCTTGAATAGAGTGTCTGAATAAAGCTCTGAGTTTTTCCAGGAGCTGAGAATCAGTGTGGTGATGTCAGAAGAACCTGGGCTTGGAATCGGAAGGTACGGAGAGAAGAGCTGCTCTATGACCTTTGAGAAATGGCCCTTCTTGGTCCGGGAAAGGGTCATGGGGTCCCCTTTGAGCCGCCATTTTAGTTAGGAAATATCAGGGAAGAAGGAAGCATCCATGTAGCCACCAGGCAAGCACACGCAACCCTGACCAGCTGAGGCTATCACTCCAGGCTCTCTGCTCAGCCTGCTCTGGAGGTGAAGAGACTGTTCGGAGGCCAACTCTGAAATCCTGGCTCCGTCCCTGAAAAGCTTTGAGCTTTTGCATAAGTCACATCACAGTGTCTCAGAACCCCAGGTTCCACACAGGATTAGAGCTGTGTTTGTAGATCACCCGCACGTAGAGGCATACTTCGTTTTACTGTGCTTCTCAGGTTCTTGTTGTTTACAAAAAAAAGGCAAGATCCTCCACCAGCACAGAGATTACAACTCATGAAGGCTCAGCTAGCATTTTTTAGTAATAATGTATTCCATTTTCTAGACACAATGCTATTATACTCTTAAACTACAGTAATAGTGCAAATGTGACTTTTATATGAAACTGACAAACCAAGAAATTTGTGCAACTGGCTCTATTGCGATACTCGCTGTAGTGCAGTGTCTGGGGCTGAGCCTGCATGCCACCAGGCGTGCCTGTGTGCACATGATAACAGCCAAGGCCCTTGTACACGGGCCTGTCATACTATTAGCCATCTCTCGCTGTGGACTCCAGCACCATGTCCAAGGCACCCCCCCACCCCCGACATGAGGAGAGCAGAACTGGCCGTTGTGAAGAACAGGTGCCTGTCCATAACATTAATTCCGTCATGTATTTAGTAACTCATTATTTAATGAGTGCTGTTTGTTTATTATGTGCCACGGATGGTAGAAGAGAGCCTTTCCCTCCAGGAGCTTACAGGCTCATCAGAATAAAATATGCTCATGAGGAATTAAAAATACAAGACAATACAAGAGATAAGATAGCTGTCAAACAGGCAGTCTAGACTTCAGAGGATGGATGCTGTCACTTCCAGCTAGAACGAGGGGAAAGAGATTTCATCATAAAAGGTTTCCCGATGGAACTGGAATTGAACGCTTTGAATGACTGGTGTATTCAAACAGCCACTGTCGCAGTCTGTGAGAAGCCTCAATTTTGTCTGAGGGGAATTCCCTGTAGGTCAGGAGATGTGCCTGACATCCCAGAAATGAAGCTCTGAGTACATTTCCTGTGGAAATACTGTTTTACATTTAGTTACACTGCAATGATTGGAGCGATGCGGTGGTAGGTGGATAGATGTAGATAGAGACTTTATATGTGGATACAGATAGAAACTTCCACGGCCTGAGGTGAGATTCGGTGTGTAACACTGAACAGACAGCTGAGCTTTTGCAGCACCACCTGTTTGCAAATTAGAAACTGCACTGGGGAGGCAGTGAAAGTTTGAGCAGAGTAGCAACAGCAAAATGCTATTTTAGGAAAGTAATCTGCTGCAGCATACAACAAGGATATCAACTGCAGCCCGTAAAGGAGGTTATTGCTGAAGCCCAAGTGTGAGGCAACAGCAGGAAGGGACAGATGCAGAAGGCAATATAAAAACATCAACCAAAGCAACATTTTTTTATAAGTCGCATATCTGACAATTCATTCACTAAGTCAAGTACTGTGTGCCCGCTAGGAGCCAGGCACTGTGCTGGGCACTGAGGACATAACATGGGCAAAACCAAACCCCATCCTCAGGGAGCTTACCGTGCCTTCCACAAGCATCTGAGCGCTCGGTGTGCCAGGCTCTCAGCGGGAGGTTCAGCATGAACAAAACTAGAACCCCCACTTTCGTGGTAGAGAATGCAAATAAATGTGTCTCAACAAAACTAAGGGGAACAGGAGCTTGCAGAAGTTTAAGGGACAGTGACACTATGGCGGTGTAAGTATATATTGTTCAAGAAGTTTGCAGTGAATGAAAGAGCACAAGGATGGGTGGTGAGAGCAGTGGTGCTGAATGAAGTGTTTTTCAGGATAGCAGAGGTGGCGGATTAGCCGCTGGCGAGTGGGAAGGATTGAGTAGTGAGGACTGAAGACGGGTGAAGGGCACTTTAAAGAGCTTTGCTGACTAAGAGGAAAGTGGGGAAGTGCCCTCGGCCTTGGAGACGGAGCCAGCAGTGCCTGGAAGCAGCAGGAGAGAGGAGGGTTAGCACAGTAAGGCCTGGAGGGCCTGTGAAATCCAGCTCCGAGACTGGTCAGCAGTGGGTTCTAAAGTTGCTGAGATTCTAAGTATCGATAGCAAGGGTGGGAGCACATGTTGCAGTCCTGTGAGAAGGTAGGAGGAGGAATAAGAAGGGTTTAGAGAGGGCAGGAATAGAGGAAATTGTGTGTGATCTCTCGTTGGTGGAACTGGAAATTGGCCCTTTATCCCATACCTGCATGCCTGATGCCACACCGAGAGACCTGGCAATGGCCTTGCCCTGCCCTTAGGTAGCTCAAAATCAAGTGGATGTTAAGTACCTCGATTGCAGGAACCATCCTGATATCCTCTGGGGCCTAACAGGTGGTAAGTACTTGGGTGGTCTGTTGAATAAAAGAAAAGCCACACACAGAATTTAAAGAGAAGGAATATCAGAAATAATAGCCGAGTCCGGTTTGGCTCAGTGGATAGAGTGCCGGCCTGCGGACTAAAAGGTCCTAGGTTCAGTTCCTGTCAAGGGCATGTACCTTGGCTGTGGGCACATCCCCAGTAAGGGTGGTGCAGGAGGCAGCGGATCGATGTTTTTCACTCATCAATGTTTCTAGCTCTCTATCCCTCTCTCTTCCTCTCTGTAAAAAATCAATAAAATATATATTTTTAAAAAAATAAAAATTAAAAATAATATAGTTTAACACTCAGGTTTGCTTTATGAGGGGTATGAGCCAAATTTGAGATCTCTCACTATAAAGAGTCAGTCTCCTCCCCCCATTCCCACCAAACCGTCAGTAGGGCCCTAGTTTCTTTTAGATCAGTGGTTCTCAAAGTGCAGTCTGGGGACCCTGGGGCTCCCTTATCAGTGAAGTCAAAACGTTTCATAATACGAAGAAGGCACTTGTGTTTTCCACTCACTCATACAGTGGTTTCCCAGAGCCTACACGTGTGATCTCGCAGGAGCAGACTGAGAATCCAGACATTAAACACGCAAAAATGCAAACCACACTGCTCTTCTCACTAAATGACTTGTCTTGAAAAACTTAGTTATGTTCATCATAGATGGTTATTTGTAATTAATGGTTTATTTTTTGAAATAAGTTTTTATTGATTTCAGAGAGGAAGGGAGAAGAGAAACATCAATGATGAGAATCAGTGATCAACTGCCTCCTGTACGCTCCACACTGGGGATCGAGCCCGCAACCTGGGCATGTGCCCTGACCGGGAATCAAACCATGACCTCCTGGTTCATAGGTCAGTGCTCAACTACTAAGTCACACCAGCTGGGCTGGGCTTATTCTTTTTAAATGAATTAATAAAACTTTAAAATTGACCAGTTTTGTTATCTAAGATGGTAAATATCAATGGGTAAGTATAAGCAACAGCTCTTTGGGGTCCTCAATAATTTTTCAAAGTGTAAAGGGGTCCTGAGCCCTAATTGGATTGTCTCAGTGGATAGAGCATTGGCTCAGTGGATTGGCTCAGTGGATAGGTCCCAGGTTCGATCCCGGGCAAGGGCGTGTATCCAGTGGGGAGTGTGCAAGAGGCAGCTGATCAATGTTACTCTCTCACTGATGTTTCTAACTATCGCTCTCCCTTCCCCTCTGTAAAAAAATCAATAAAATATATTTTTTAAATGCTTTTAAAAAAAAGGGAGGGGGGGGGGGAGCCTGAGGCCACAATGCATGAGACATGCTAAATTAGATACTGTTGCACCCAGTTTCCCACCTCGCTTTTTCATGGGAATCTTCACGGTAGGAAGCACCAGAAAGTGACTGGTGTGTGCCATGTGGCACTCAGGAACCTCACCCAGAAATCCCACTGAGACAATAATCCTGGGACCAGTTTTTCTAGTTTCCTAAGCGTCCGTCTCCATCGGCTGCAGGGGACCTTAGAGCCCAGGGGCAGCTCGGAACCAGCCAGGAAGTAACTGGGCTTCTACCTCTTCTGAAAAGGGAGACCCAGCCACTCCACAGAGCACAGGCCAGAAGCTGGGTTAGTTTCTTTATTAGATTCACCAAAATCATTTCTGTAGGAAGGCAATGGGGCTTGGTGACCAGAGCATCAAGAAATAGGGTTTTTTGCCAAAACCGGTTTGGCTCAGTGGATAGAGCGTCAGCCTTCGGACTGAAAGGTCCCAGGTTCGATTCCAGTCAAGGGCATGTTCCTTGATTGCGGGCAACATCCCCAGTGGGGAATGCAAGAGGCAGCTGATTGATGTTTCTCATCGATGTTTCTAACTATCCCTCTCTGTAAAAAAAATCGATAAAATATATTTTTAAAAAAAGATGAGTATGAATCAAGAATAAATTTATTTTTTTTAAAGAGGGTTTGTTTTTCCCCCCAGTTCTGCAGCCAACTGGCTGTGTGACCTTAGAGATTCTCCTTTCCATCTTTAACCTCACCTTTTCTTTAAAATATATTTTTATTGATTTTTCAGAGAGAAGGAGAGGGACAGAAACATCAATGATGAGGCTGAGTGATTGATCGGCTGCCTCCTGCACGTCCCCCACTGGGGATCGAGCCTGCAACCCAGGCATGTTCCCTGACCAGGAATCAAAACATGACTTCCTGGTTCATAGGCCGATGCTCAATACTGAACCACACCAGCCAGGCTGTACCTCAACTTGACTCCTCAGAAAAAAAGGAGCAGCCCTCCCAGTCTCTCCCTCACGTGTGCCGGACGCACCGCTCAGACGGAAATAAAGGCTTTCCTGCCAGGCCCAGCAAGCACCCAGCCGTGTGCCCTCCTTCGGTGTTTCACGTGGCCAAGCGCAGTAACTGTCATTCCTCAAAGAAATGTTTCTGTTAGCTTTTCAAACTCCAGGTTCGGGAAGTTACCACTACAGATACAAATCGTGGGCCCGGCAACTACCTCCTGAATGTGCAAGGCCTGTCCTTGTGACATCGTGGGTGGTAACTGGCACCTAGCTAGTGTCCCGTGTCTCTTCAGTGACGCCACATCCGAGCACCTCCTGTGCCCGGCCTGTGCAGAGCAGCCTCACTCCAGACAAGCGCGGGAGGGCACGGATGTGGACATGTGGACTCAGAGAGGCCAGGGAACACGCCCGGCCACCTTGCTCACTTGTAAGCCATGTGTTCAGGTTCAAGCCTGACTTCAGAGGCCATACTCCGCTGCACTAGAACTTGAAAATGCTATCTGCGTTTCCTTAAAAACACTCGGAATCCAGATCTTTACGTTAGGCTGCTTCCTGTTTCTATTGTTCTAATTTAAAAAGGCTTGAAGGCAAATTTGGGCACGTCCACACACAACCATACTTAGAAGAAAAACATTCCTGCCAGTCTTGTTTCAACATCTGCCTCAAGAAAAGGTTTCCAAGTCCCTGCGACTCCTGGACCCTCTGCACCACAGCAGTGGGGCGGGGGGCAGGGCGAGCGCAGGGATTTACCTGGAGGTTTGGTTCCAGAAGAAACGTGATGTCACACTCTCCCACGTTTTAAAATAATCTTGATGCTCAGAATTCAGAGGTTTGAGTCAGGGGAAGGACTGAGAATGCTGTTTCGTTGCCCCTGGATTAGCTAAGGACACATCCTGTCACTGCCTTCAGGCATGGGGCAGAGAGATGGGGGTCCCCTCTCTAGAGGAATGCTGAGCCTGAGAGAATGTCTTTCCAAAAGACTTTCCCGAGAGCAAGTGCCCCGTGCAGGGCGTGAGGTGTTGATCGGGCCTGCACTTGCACCGCCTGACCGTCTGGAGGCTCTGTTGGAAGCCTGACCAGCCGGCACAGAAGTCAGAGAAAGGCAAGAGTCCGCTCTGGGGGACGGACTGCCATTTACTAGTCATGTGACCCTGGCAAGTGGCTTCTCTGTGCTTCCATTTCCTCCGGAAAACAGTAACGAGAACCCACCTCACAGGTTGAAAGGGTAAGAAAGTGTCATCCGTTAACCCCTAAAGGATAACTTTGAAAACAAGAGCTCTTTAGAGCTTCTGCTCCAAATGCCGTTTTACAGATGAGCAAACTGGCCCAGAGAGGTTGGATGACTTGCCCAAGGCTGCACAGCTCCACCAACCACCAGCGCCAACAGCTGAGCTTCCCTGCTGCCGGGCACCATCCCTCCGTGTGGGCTGTTTTCGGGAGTGCTCCGAGCTGGGCTGAGCAGGCCCTTTAGGTCCGCTCCATCGTCGGGTCTGGGACAGCCCTTCACAGCTCACTTCCTCCAGACTCAGGAAAGGTAACTCAGCACGCTCTGGAGCCTTGTGCTGCCCATCTATGCTGAACACAGAGACCTCATCCTCCTCCTTTCTGGAAGCTGGCCTTTTCCAGATTCTGCCGAGTATCTCCCACCTCTAAGTTCAGACTGTGGACTGAACACGAGATGGACATAAGCATCAACTCCAAGGTCCTGCAGGAAACACTGAGAACCATCTCAGGTGCTTACCCAAGGTTTCCAGCCTATGCCCCTCCCCCAGGAACTTCGTCAGCTCCCCACAGCTAACTGGCAGAGGTGACCATATATGCACACAGCGTGCTGGGCATCGGCGATGACCATCTGGATCCCAAAAGCAGGGACAGCTACAGTTACCATGGCTACCAAAAGCTGAAGCAATTGGCTGCTTTGGCTGTGGAGACAGCTGACCTCTCAAGGTCCCTTTCAGCCCTGGGATTCTACAATTACACGGAGCCCGCTGAGACCATGTTTGCTACAAGAAAATAGGAGTCCTGTGACCGACAGCAAGGAATCTGTCAGAAGTATCTTAGAAGTCACCTTAGCGTTCATCCAAAGTGCTGAGTCACAAGGCTGCCTCGGACACATCATTAAACAAAGCTTTGCTTTTTTTGGTAGAGCACTTGAGACTTTTTACTAAGGGCGCTTGCTACCACCACGTCTACTTCTTCTTCCTCTTACAGCTCTGACCAGTCACTTGGACAGATGTTTATTCCGCATTGTGGCCAGAGAAACAGCCCAGAAAAACTTGCGTCACTGGGCGCAGAGGGGCGTGCTCCCTCAGACAGGACGCATGGATCACGAGCCTTCTAAGAACAGGAGGAAGGAAGTCACTCATAAAGGAGGCAGACGCTAAACCGCCACTCTGCCTTCCTCTGGGAGTCCTCTGCCTGCAGGACGTGGTTCTCGCTCCACAGAGGGGATGGAGAGCTCGTTAAAACTCGAATACAGAGCTCCCTGCCTTCCTGAGACAGGACAGAGCGGGGAAGGGGCCCAGCCAGCCCCGGCATCCTCCTCCTGGGTGCAGACACAGGCCTGGCTGCACCCCTTTCCAGACCGGACCTCCGGACAGGGAAGTCTGCGGTATCTATGAGCCTTCCGAGAGCAGGAGACGCCCAGCAATCAGTGTGGCCATGCGTAACGCAAACAGCAGCCGGTCTTGCCTTATGTCTGCTGGAGGAAGCTGCGGGTTTATTGGATGTTTGGGGATCTTTAAAAACTGGATTTCGTAAAGATTACATCAAAGCCTTTATTACACTTTATTCCTCCTTCAAACAACCTGCCTCTAAACCTCCTCCCTCCCTCACCCCCAACCTGTGACTGCAAGGCTTCATGAGTATCACTTTCACTGGACAGGGGTCAGGTCTAATCCGGCCACACAAGACCGAAAAGCTACACCAAGACACGCCACACGCAGCAAACCTCGACATTCTGGCACTCCACTCAGGATCTAGGCAAAAGGCTGGCAGCGCTGGCTCTGGAGCCAGAGCTCAGGCACAGAAGAGCCGAAAGCCTGACCAGTGTGCTGAGCTGGGCCCCGCTTCCGCTACCATCTGGTGAGGCTCACTCATGTGCTTCTTCTCTCTTCTCCAAAGGCCAGGGGGAGGCCACCTCAGGTGTGTGTGGGTTTGATTAAGGCTTTGGCTGTGGTCTGTTGATACAGGAAAATACTTCCCGGGAATGCCGTCTCCTAAGCTCCCCATCGGAACCAGAGTATTTTCAAAAATGAAAACATTGAGCGGAGAGGTGGAGCCGAAACGCTGGTGCAGAGCCCATCATGTCAGAATGGTGTCATCCACCTGCTCCGTGGAGTCGGCCTGGCTGGCCAGCTTCTTCAGCGACCTGCGGTTGCACTCGTTCAGCACCTCTAAGCTGGCCGCGTCCAGGATCTTAGAGAGGGACTGTGGGAAGATGCAACGAGGAGACGGTCAGAAACAGGGCTTCCGGTTTCTCCCAAAGACAATACTGAGTGGTAACCTCAGAATGAGAACCCCTGAGGGCGTCGAGGAAAACCAAGGAAACCACCCCCGCGCCCCCGTGGCGAGGAAGGGCAGTGCTCAGTGCTATGAAGGTTGCCCGGCGGGAGGGACGGAGTGAACAGAATGGGCGCCCGGCTGGCATGTTTCAGAGGTTTGGGTGCCACGTGAGACTTGATTGGAAGGGTGGGCTCTGTTGCTAAGAGAAGTCTCAACACTACAGGGAGAGAATGGTTTCCGGCATTAGACCAGTCCTGATCCCACCCTGTCCCTCCACACTCATGCGCACAGGGTGTGATGTCTGAGAGGGTAGAGCAGAAGACCTGCAGGACGAATGCCCACAGCACCCCCGGGAGGCATGCAGCCCGGGCTCCCACCTGAAACACCTCTTCGCCCTGTCTCATCTTGAGGAGGTTGACAATCGCCTGGTCGCTATAGGCCCTGACGACAGTGTTCTTATCCTTGGTGTTGTCAAGAAGAGCCTTCAGGATGGGTTTGATGGCTTGGGGGTCCAGGGGAGGCAGCGGGTCCTTGTTTGCCCACCAGATCATCTTCTCAGCCACCAGCCGGATGTCGCTGGACGGGTTCTGCAGACACTGAAGAGGAACACAGGCTGTTAGGCAGGCGCATCCCATCTGTTTCTCCAAGAAGCCCAATGTCCACCCAGACACTCACTTCATCCTGGAAGCTGACCCTCCGCTCCCTTTTGACGCCTTCCCTTGCGTGGGAAGGGACAGGGAGTGACTCCTTCATCTCCTGCCACTCTCCCCTCTGCTCACTGCTCTTGGCTCACACCGAGCTTTCGCTTCCTCACACATACCACTTGCCTTCCTGCCTCAGCCCTTTTCACTGGCTGGTCCCACTGCCTGGGACGTGCCTGCTCCAGAGCCTCACGGGTGGGCTGCTTTGTACCCATCCTCCCCATCCTTCGGGTCTCAGCTGAAATGTCAGCTTTCAGAGGGCTTTCCTGACAGCCCCATCCCCCAGGCTCTCTGTGCATCTCCAACTCCAGGGATCCTGTCTGCCCGTTTCTCTCTACACCTCCAGGTCCACCCAGCAGGCCGCACAGCGGGTCCTGAGTAAACAAATGCTGAGGAACAGCTGCAAACAGGGCAATGTCCACACGGCTCCCTCTCATCGGGCGGCAAACTCAGCAGGGTTCTGGGGTCTGCAGGGTGGGGGCCATCGCCCTTTGGAACCTATCAAAGCGAGGTCTGTGCACCCACAGCACCGTCAACGCCTGGGAGCTGGTTACAAAGGCAGAGTCTCAGGCTTGGCCACATCTCTTAAAGGCAGTTCTGGTTCTTTCTTTCTTTCTTTCTTTCTTTTTTTTTTTTTTTGACTGATTTGAGAGAAACAGATTTGTTGTTCCATTTACTGGTTGATTCTTATATGTGCCCTGACTGAGGATCAAACCTACATCCTTAGTCTATCGGTCTATCAGGATGATGCTCTAACCTACTGCACTGCCTGGCCAGCGCCACAATAGCCACCCTCCTAAGTGCCATGCCAGCTAATGTGAGACAAGGGAAGAAAGAGATTTATTAAAATTTGATCCCAGATCTGTCCCTAGTTTTATAAATTCAGGATGCCTAAAAAAAAAAAAAAAAAAAAAATGCCTAAAATACTAGTTCTTGCGTTGGGGCCGCAGGTCTGAGAATCTGACAGGAAGCCGGGCACTCTCCCAGAGAAAAATGCACCCGAACCACGCCCAGAGCTCTCACTGACTGGAGCACAGCTGGCCTGGGCGCGGGCCCCGCGCTCTCGGGTCCTGGGCCTCCTCACAGCCAGGCCAGCCCCTCACCTTAATGAACAGGCTGGAGAGCTTTGCAGGCAACTGTCCTCCTGTCTCGATATGATGCTTCATCAGGAAGCCCATGCCCCGGACGCCGCTCACCGCGATGGGGATCTGTGGAGGGACGAGAGAGCTAGACAGGACAGCAACCGGCTCCCTCCTTGGGGCAACAGGACCAGGCCCAGACCCATTCCCAGGAGGGGCCGGGATCCTGGCCTTGCACCTCCTCAGCCCTCTACCCAAGGCTGCCCTGGCTGCAAGGCAGAGGAACAAAATGCGCATCACTGGTTACACGTACAGGGATCAAAGACTCTCCTTAGCAGGGACGTCTGGATGCTTCAACCAAACTCCTCACTGTTTAGACCACATGTGTCAAACACAAGGCCCGCGGGCCAAATCCGTCCCGCCAGGCCTTGCAATGTGGCCCGCACCGCGCTGTCATCACTGCACTCCGCTGCGTTTCCATCACAATGACAGTTTATGACTGTTCAGTAAACCATTCGGCCCGCGATTTAGGCTGGATTTTAGATTTTGGCCCCTTCTCTGATTGAGTTCGACACCCCTAGTTTAGACAATGAAACTGGGGCCCAGAGAGCAAGTGCTGGTCCAAGGGCACAGCAAGTTACCAGAAACGATAAAACTTGAACCAGGCCTCTGATACTCGTTTCCCAGTCTGGGTCCCTCCCCACCCCACGCTGTGTCGGCGAGGCTCTGGCAGAGGAACTTTGCTAGGGGAGGGGAGGCCGTCTGCTGCCCCGAAGCCTTACCCTGTCTGCCACGGCATTGCTGAGGATCATGTCCTGAACTTCGCCGCTGTATTTGCCTGCACAGAGTCTGCTGGGAGCCACATTCACAGCCACGGCGAGTGCCAGGCTCCGCCCGTGCCGAACCATCCAGTCAATGCCAGACACGTCCGCTGGGGGAAGGACACAGGGGGTCGCCCTGCACTTTACAGCATGCCTTCCCCAAACCTCGGGCCCGCCCCACCTCTGAGACTAGAGGGCACACTGCACATGGGCCGCCCTGCCCCAGTGGCACTGGAAACCCCATTTTGCTTCAGCAGCTGGAATCCCAAGGAGAGGCTGGTGCAGCTGCCGGACCCTGAGGGAAAGGGAGGCACACCCACAGCTCCCCGGGCTGAGAGCCCCCGGGAGAGGTCCCCACGGGCAAGGAGACCTACCCAGCAAGCACTGCTGGAGGACTGTGCCGAGCTCCTCCTCCGTCAGGAAGGCGCACAGCTCCCCGAGGCATCCGGCCGAGGAGATGCGAGTGTTGTCCTGATAGAGCAGAGAAGGGACTGAAAGGTGGTGCGAGCCATCCCTCCAGCTCCATCATCACCACAGCAACAGTGCCAGGACAAAGGGCAGGGAAGGAGGAGGACAAAGCAACTCAGGCCCTCGGCTGGGGCTGCCATTCACTACAAATGCCACTTGGTGCGGAGTGAAAAAGTACACCCCAGCACTCCACTTAATTACAGAAACTCCCGTGTGGGCAAAGGGAAATCTCCATCATAATAGCAGTAATGACTGTATTTCCACAGCGCCTTTCTTCTCAGGAAATCTGAATGCTTTCCACTATTATCTCAATTACTATCAACAGCCCTGCGAGGCGGGGAGGCTCCTGCCCACACAGCTGGAGAGCCCCTCAGCTCCTTCCCCCCCAATCCTGTGTGTCCATCCATAGTGAACGCCTGCTCTCTCTCTACTGTGGCAGTGTGCCACTGCCACCTACATTACATCAGGGTTTTCACAGGAAGTCACCCTGGAGTCACTAGTCAGTCCAAGGAAGGTAAGTAAAGGTCAAGCATTTGCTGCTGAAATCCAAGCCAGACACACAACGGCTCCTCCCTGCCAGCTAGGGACGGGACGCGGAGCGAGTGGAGCTGAGGTGCTGTGCTATCAGTAAGTGCCAACCTGCTGTGCCTCCCCAGACACCAACCAACCAGCCAGGGACTCAGTGCCCACAGGGAGGCTCATGCCAGGCCGGCAGCGTGGACTGCCTCCTTCGATCCCGAGGGAGCTCTGAGGGGAGGAGGTGGTCTGCAGGCGCTGGGGCCTCTGAGCTCCCAGAAGCCAGGTGCCCGGCGAGGCTAACGGCTCTCTGACGCCCACGCTCTCCAACAGGGTCTATTTGAGGCTCCACTGCGGTGAGATGCAAATTGGCTTCAGTGCTCACTTTTGCTTGCAATGTTTCGGGTCCTGTGAAAACCTGGACAGACTATGACCAGAGGAAAGCGGTTTCCCTTCCATTCGAACCCCAGAGGCGGGCCCTGCTCTGACAGCAGGCTGGGGATTGGGCCAGGTGGGAGGGGACGTGACAGGTACAATGGCCGCCCATGTGGGGGCTCACAGTGGACCCGTGAACCCGAAGGCCTCTCCAGAGATTAGCCCCACAGATGGCAGTCAAAGAGCACAACAGAGGCTGCTTGTCGACGAGGAAGGAAAGTTCTAATCCACAGACTCAGCCCCTACTGGGCCTGTCACGGTCAACAGACGCCTCCAGATGGGCGAGGGAGGACCACATTCACGGGATTGTGGCAGAACCAGGAGCCACAGGCTCCGACTCTGCTCTGACTCCCCCGCTGGCTCGGTGTGGCCAGGCAAGTCTCACTCTCTCCAACCGAGCTGAGACCTCCCACGGGACAGACACAGGCAGTTCCCTGACGGCTGTGCCACACTTCAGTTACCTCAGGCTCACTCTTCACTCAGCAAGTGTTTCCAGAACCAACAGATGAAGCTTTATTTTACAAATGGGGAAATGAGGGGCAGAGAGGAGAGTGACTTGTTTAAAATTTAGAGAGCAAATTCAAGAGTTATCTGGGACTTTAAAAACCTTACTTTTTTTAATCTATAACAGAGTCTTGCCGGGCCAGTGTGGCTCAGTGGTTGAGCCTCAACCTATGAACCAGGAGGTCCCTTGTCCAATTCCAGGTCAGGGCACATGTCCAGGTTGCCAGCTCGATCCCCAGTAGAGAACGTGCAGGAGGCAGCCGATCAATGATTCTCTCATCATTGATGTTTCTATCTATCTCTCCCTCTCCCTCTCTCTTCCTCTTTGTAATCAATAAAAAATATATTTTAAAAAATTAAAAAGATATATATTTATATATACTTTAAAAAACGAATGGAGTCCGAATATCAATACCACCTGCCTTGTCACGCACACAACCAAACAGTAAACCATACAGAATGATGCCAATGTCAGAAATGACTGCTGACCAGTCAGCAAGTGAACCAAGTTCTTCTGCAAAGCGGAGATGCCAACCACAGAAGAGCCCACCAGCCCGCCCCCCTGCAGCCGTACCTCGTCATGTCCCAGCATGCTCAGCAGCAGCGAGACGATGTTTTTCCGGATGGCTGCGTCCACTTTGGCCCCGGCTCCCTGGATCACAAACCTCAGGGCCTGCAGCATGGTGTCCCTGCAGAACCAAGGCTCTCCTTCACCGCCGCTCCCTCCACGGCGGGGCCCGGCCCAGGGCTGCTTCAGCAGCGGCCACAGCACGCCCCTGCTGGCACCTCACCTGACACCCGGGTCCTCCATGACACGGATCCCGTTCAGCAGCTCTGTGAAGAGGGGGTCCACCTTGATGTGGATGGAAATGAGCTTCCCCAGCGCGTCAGCAGCCTTCAGGCGCACCCCCCGGTTGGAGTCCTGCAGGGCTTTGGTGAAAGTGGTCTGCAGCTGGGGCAGGAAGGGCTTCAGGGCGATGCCAACCTGTGAGAAAACCCACACCAAAGCAGTGAGTGGAGGCCGCGCGTGCCACAGGCAGGAAGCAGAGGACTGGCCAGCTCTCACACAGGCCAGGAACAGGTGGCACGAAGAGGACAGCCAGGTACAGCCAGGGCACGCGCAGCCTCCGCCTCTATCCTTAGCCTCCTTCGCTGCACAGGAAAGAGAGGAGGCTTGGGGGGAAGCACCCCCACTGAGGGAGCCGTCAGCTTGGCTTAGTGGAGGCCTGTCCACGTGAGCAATGTCTGGGAACCTCGGATCTGAATACACTGAGGAGCAGGGAGGCAGCCGTCAGCACCACTAAAGAACCATTCCAGTGCCAAGACAGGGAGACGAGCTAGGTGCATAAAGGGCAGTACCACCTGCCGAGCACGTGGCATTTACCTCCCAGAACAACCCTATGAAGCAAGTGGCCCCTGAAAGTCACCCCTGTACACACGGTCAACCCTGTCATTAAAAACCCAGTGTAGCCCAGATGGTGTGGCTTGGTGGTTGAGCATCAGCCTATGAACCAGGAGGTCACAGTTCGATTCCACGTGCCCGTGCCTGGGTTGCGGGCTAGATCCCTGGTGAGAGACATGGAGGAGGCAGCCAATCAATGATTCTCTTTCATCATTGATGTTTCTGTTCCTCTCTTCCTCTCTGAAGTGGAGTTCTTCAGTATATATACTTAGTGGCCAGATTATTATGCACTCAGAGATCATAATAATCTGGCCACTCTGTATAATTGAGCAGTGTGTAGTGTGAGCAACAGTCCCAGGTCTCAGCACCTCTGCTCTGCTGTTTCCTCATAAGCTGTCACTCTCTGCCATGACACCCTGGACCAGCCTCCTGCAGACAGATCTGTTCTCTCACATCCCCCCGAAGAGGATGAACCCATCAGTCGCTTACCTTGGCCAGCAAGAGGCTGAGTGTCTCGAGCAGAGCCGCCTTCACGTTCCAGCTGAACCGGTCGCCCAGGATGCGAATCAGAGGGCCAGTGATGCTGACCACGGAGGGCCTCAGGGCGTCAGCGGAGGTCAGGCGGATCACCAAGCCTAAAGCTTTAGCTGCTTCCTCTTTCTGCTCCGGGCTGCCAGTCAGCACTCCCTCCCGCAACACGGGAAGGATGGATGTTACTCCCTGGCAAGAGAATCACATGCGAGTCAAATCTCCAAGGCACTGGGCCCAGGTGTCCGCCCACCGGAAGCAGGGAGCTGTCAGCCGCCCCCTCCGTAATTCCATGGGAGAGACTGATTGGCTGCCAGGATCACAGCCAAGAGGGTGCTGGCTGGGGAACAGTCTTAACTTGCTGTGGCCAGAAGATAAGAGCCCCGACTGGCCGATCACACAGGCACACGCATTGCTGTCACCTTTGTGACTCACTCCCAGCTTAAACCCAGTCCCCATGTGGCCACCGCGGAAAGAAACGCGCTGTCTGAAGGTGCAGAACAGCACCTGGGCACGGTCAGACGGACACACTGCTGCTCCGGTGCCCCACGCAGACCTGGGCCTGAGAGGAGAGGCCCAGGAGAGCCGCTGCCCACAGCACTCTGCGCCTGAGCCCTGATTACCTTCTTGGGGAGGCAGAACCCTGGCACGTGCTCGCCTTTGCTCTCGTTCCCTATGAACCGGATTTCTTTGTGGAGTTCTTCAATTAGTGCCAGCTGGTTGCCAGCATCCAGCTTCTGTGGGAAGCCAGGAAAAAGCAGAGAGGCCGTCAGAGGTAAAGCAGAGCCCTCCCAAGACTGCTCGGAAACATGACAGCAAGGGGGAGGTCTGGGGGAGCACAGAGGAGGCTGGCCATGAGCGGGGATGTTGAAGCTAGGTGACAGGTACGCAGGGGTTATGTTAAGGGTCTAGTCTTATAAACATCTGGAACTGTCTACAGTCAGAAGCTGGCAGAGGGGTCATGGGCCTGACCTTGGTGATGGCATTCAGAGCATCCCAGCTCTCCTCAAGAACCACGGGGTTGGAGTCGTTGAAGAGGCGGATCAGGCCCGAGACCAGGCTCCGCAGGTGGCTGGTGTAGTCCGCCTTCGAGCGGGAGCAGTAGATGCTGAGGATGATGGCGGCGGCCTGCCGCATGCCCACCTCCGGGCTGCGGGTGGCTTCCAACAGGTCCTCGATGATGATCCGGTGCCCGACGTCATCCTCTACCGACAGGATTACGGCCTGACAGTTGGCCATCTCCTGGAACCACAGGGGCACCTGGGCTGAGCACGGCTCCTCCGAGGCCGGCCGGCCGGGGGCTAGAAAGCCAGCGGGAGTGATCGTGACACTCACCAGCTGCTCACCGGGAGTCCCAAGCTTCTCCTTCAGGGCCACCATGACCGCAGGGAGGATCACGCCAAGGTGACGGGTCAGGGCGTCGCCTGCCACCGAGGAGAGGAAGGCCAGCACGCGGGTATTGACGGGCGGAGCTGTCAGCTGTGGAACAATGGACTCCGTCAGCCCAAGGAATGCTGCCTGCTCCAGGCTCCGCAGAGCCCAGGCCGCTCCTCAGGGCTGTGTCCGCTCCAGGGCGTTCTGCACCCACTGCCCGCCTCTCCCAGCATCTGAGTGCAGAACGGGTCTTCACAGAGGCCCAGGAATGCGGCTGTCTGTGGGTTCTGGGTCAGAGGGGATTGGAACTGGTGGGCTTTACCTTGGGCACAAGATAGGGCAGCACCACACGACTCTTGATGGCCATGACTTGCTTCAGACCGTCCAAGGCAAACTCGGACACCTCTTCATCATCCTGCAGAGGGTCATGGGGGCCGCACTGAGGCGCTGGCTCCTGTCCCCACCTCTGCTGTCTGGACCAGCCACCACCGACTTCCTTCTCCACTCTGCTCCCTCCTCCCACCGCACCCACATTCACTGGCTGTCCAAGGAGAAGAGAACTCAATCTGCTACCACTGCACCCAGCTTCCTGTGCCCATACTGCGGCTGCCTGGCACCAGGAGGCCCCGAGTTTCGCTTTCTAAGAGACAGAAAAGCCGGCCTGTAGGTGTGCGGAGAGCCACTCACCAGCTGCTTCAGCAGGAACGGGAGGATGTCCTCCAGAGCCTGGTGGCCGATGGTGGAGTGCAGCTGCTCAAAGGTCTTGGCCGCCGCCTCTCTGACCTCCTCCAGCGGGTCACACAGAGCCTTCCTGGCCGTGGGCACCAGGGACTCGGAGAAATACAGCACCTGCAACAGCACAGGCGTGTGCCTGGGACGGCAGAGGCAGCAGGGAGCGGAGGCAGGCGAGGACGGGCGGTGAGGACCTCAGCCCAGCCAGGCCACCCCCTCTCCCGGGGCTTTGAACTCGGCTGCTTTCTGGGAAAAAGCGCCAGTCTACAAAAGCAGAGGGGGGGTACTTCACTTGCGAGGAGTCTAAACCCACGGACCCACTGGCACCTGATTTTTAAGGTGAGTCTTACTGATACTCTCCATCTCTTACAGGATCCAAATTCTTTCCCACAGTGAGGCCTACTGACGTGGCCTCCCTCCTCCAACTTGTCCCTTTGCCTACCCTCTCGAAACACCGCAAGCTCTTCTTCAAGTTCAACTCAAACGCTTGCTCCTCTGTGAAGTCCCAGGGCTACAATGGGGCCAAGGACACTCTGCCCCCTTTAGCTGATTCCACCACAGCTAAGCTCTCTGTGAACTTAAGCCTGGTTACAGGTTGGCCTTGTCACCTGCAAAGCCTCCGCCCTCAGGGGACGCGGGAGCTACTCGATGAATCACAGCTCTATCTGGCGACAGAATTGGTTTGTATTCTTTGCCAAATGCAAATACAAACCCCAAATGTAATACTTACACTGATACACACGGGAGAAAGAGCCAGTCTGTGAGGGTGCCCTGGCTAAGTAACTGGCCACATGCTTACATGTCTGACTGGCCACCCACCTCACTGCTGTGCTGCTTTCCTTCTAGTCGACAGCCTGTGTACACATCCGACCTATCCCCAGGAACGTTTTGGGGCCAATGACCTTAGAAAGTAAGGTCAGTGGAAAGGACCCCAAACCTCTTGATTGATCTCGCTGCTATTGAAACTGTACCACTGCTGGAGACAGTATGTTCCTGCCCACCCAGCACTTACTCCCATCTGCTCTGCTCCCTCAAAGGAGCAAGTCTTATAAGCACCTCAACTGTCTACAGTCAGAAGCTGGCTGTGGGGTCAGCAGGCCTGACCTTGGCGATGGCATTGAGAGCATCTAAGGACTGCACGCCCCCCTTCTCCCCCGCTCCTCCCCACCCCTGCTCAGGGCACCACACATCTTAACTGAACTGATACAGAGACCCAACAGGGATTAATAAAGCAACCTCAAGAATGGTGAGAAAAGGATCATCTCCAATTTCCAAAGGCCACTCAAGACCTCAAAATTGCTTAGTTTTTAGCCAGAAACTCTGACAGGAAAGCTGAAGAGGGAACTCCAGTCTCCACGGGCCCCGCCGGCAGCACCCTCTGGAGTGAGGGTCGCGGGTCCTCACTTGGGAGCGCCGCTTCTCCTGCAACCTCCCAGCAGCTGAGTCAGCCCCTGCGGGTGCAAGGCCTGCAGGGTGCTCAGAGGACACTCACGGCATCCCGGCTGGTGGACTTCATGATCTCGCTCAGCCCGATGCACACGCCCTGCCTCTCGTCGCTCTTCTGAGACCTCAGGCCTTCCTCCAGGATGGGAATGATCTCGGGTAGGATCTTCTCCCCTAACTTCCGAACCAGATCTCCCAATGTCCGCGCTGCGATCTGTCAGTAGAGATCAGGCCAGGATATCAACTCCCTGCAAACTCCGGAATGAGGCCCAGGAACCTCCTAGACTTTATCTGAGTCACTGGCTTACCTTCCCCAAATGTTCTTGCCCCCGCAGAGCCCCCCGGGTGCTTGCAACACTGCGTAACAAAATTACCGCTGTGTGACAGGCACCCACACAACCTACACAAGAGCTGGCACCTCATATGTGAACAGGAAATGCAGCAAATGCTGCCTGGTCACAGGCCAATTTCCCTGGACTGAAACTGCAGCCTAGAAGCCACTTACACTTGTGCTTCTGCCGAGGGGACAAGTGAATTAGGAACCAAAGCTTTAGGAAAAACCCCATCTGCTCTGAGGCCTCCAAACCCTTTGCAGCCAAACACTCAGTTTGTTTGCCAGGGCTAAGAGGTATTGGCAGTTGGCCAAAGTGACCATCAGCCCGGCCAGGCCCCCCAGCCCAGCTCATCAGCCCTGCCACACCAGACCCACTGCCCTTTGCTCATTCCCTACTGCGGGCCATTTTCTTGCCCATCACGAGGCCTTTGCCCATCCTGTCCTTGTATCTAAAGCACAATTCCTCAGTTTGAAAGAGTCCTTTGTCACCTCCTGACCTGTCCAGTGCTCACATCTTTCATCTTCAGGCACCATTTCTTCTGAGAAGCCTTTCCTGGCCCCCGACTGGTGAAATGGGCCCAGTATGGGCACTAGCCGTGGCGGGAGCTGCATCTACCTGTCTGTGTGACTATTTGATTCACACCCATCTCCTCGGTCAGACTGTAGCTCCATGAGGACAGGAATGAGGCTGCCTTTCTTCTCCATACATCCCAGGTCTTACACCAGCGGATGCTTCATAAGCACTGGCTGAATGACTACTCTGCCCGGCTCCGCAGCCCTGCCTTTCCGGCCTCTGACAGCAGGCATCAGGGCAGCTGGGTCAGAAGCAAGGCCAAGAAGCTTACCGTTCTCTTATCTGCACAAGTACTGGCCAGGAAGCCCAGCAGCAGCCCGAAGAGGGTGGGCAGGATCTCGCGCAGGGTGCGGGGGGTGTTGGAGACCACGATCTTCCAGACGTGCAGGGATGCTTGCCGCACCACCAGCTGGGTGTCCGAGCGGCCCATGTACAGCCCTGCCAGCACGCGGTTCCGGCGGTCCACCCCCAGGGCAGTGATGATGGCCTGCAGCCGGCGCGGAGGAACAAGAACACGGAAGGTGAGGCCCCCGCAGCATGAGTGCCCTCCGCAGAGCAAGGAAACTGACACAAGGCACGCACCTTGTTGGACTGGGCAGTCCCAAAGTTGTCATCTTCAGAGGCAGTTTCCGTGGTCATCTTTCCAGTGACACCTGAGATGTGGAACAGGAGGTCCCCCAGGAGCTGAACGGAGCTGAACCTGAGGGGACGCCAAGCACAGAGTCACACAGCTGCACCGGGCAGGAAGGAGACTGAGAAAACGCATCAGAAATATTGAAGGTGGTTATTCTGGAATGGGAGGAGAGTTATGAGCGATTTTCACATCTTTACACTTCCCCACTTTATTCTCTTGCTAATGAACTTTGATAATGAAAAAGAATAAATACTTTTTCGCCGAAACCGGTTTGGCTCAATGGTAGAGCGTTGGTCTGCGGACTGAAAGGTCCCAGGTTCGATTCCGGTCAAGGGCATGTACCTTGGTTGCGGGTACATCCCCAGTAGGGGGTGTGCAAGAGGCAGCTGATCGATGATTCTCTCATCAATGTTTCTAACTCTATCCCTCTCTCATTGAAACTAAAAGATAGTATTGAAGAAAAAATTTGTATAATAAAAAATGTTTTAAAAAGAGAGCCCAAATGGAAGCATTAACAGGACATCAGGAATGCGGATCATCAGAAGAGGCCTAGAAGGATAAACTTCTCTTCAAATTAAGTGAGTTTGTTGTTCTTAATGATCATAAAAAATAGTCCCTTCCAACCGCAAAATTCCAAAAATACAGAAAATGAAGAATGTGAGTATAAACAATCATTGAAACCCCCACTTCTCAGGCTACCGACCTGACACCTGGTGACAGCCTTGTATAGGGCACCGGCTTCAAAGACACGCACTCCCCCGCAGGGTGGGAGCGAGTCCACACCACGTGCGCTGGCCACGGGCCACCTGTGATGTCAGCTAGGACTAGGAGCTTCCTGGGTGGGTTGATAAAGGTTCTTTGCCATTCTTTGTAATGACTGATAAGTTCACTGTGTGGATGTGTTGTGACTTTTTTAAACCAACATCCAATTTTTCAAATGGTAAAAACAATACAGCAACAGAGAGCCTCTAACTACATCTTTAAGCACGCGACCAAATCTGTGCTGGGAAAAAACCCTAGAAGTAACATTTCCAGCTTAAAAAGTATTCAAGCTTAAATTGTAATACAACTGAAGGACTGACTAAAGAGAACCTTTTAAAAAGAGAATCAGAATGAAGACATTGCTACAGGAAACTGGAGGACTACAAAATGTTTGAAAGTGAGGATCTGGAGAAAGTTGAGAGTTCTTGGCGACATTTTGCTCTATATTCCTTAAGAGTTCCCAAAATGCAACGCTGGATCTTCCCGCCCCAGTTCGCACCTTATTCTCCAGAGGTCGTCGAAGAGGCCTTGCTCCAGCTGGGGCAGCAGCAGGGCGATGGCCGTCTCGGCGTACATGGAGATGACCCGCTGGCCCGCACGCAGCGCGGTATCGCGCACAAACTCGTTCTCATCAGCAAGAGCCTGTGCACACAGGAGGGTCAGCCAGGGCTGCCGCCCCACCCTTCCCAAGGCTCCCAGACCCAAAAGGAGATAGGACTCCCCGGACAGCAGCAAGAGGACTCCCCACCCCGCCCCGTCAGCCAGCTGCCCTCGCTCCCCACCAGGGCACGGGGGCCCCCCTCCTCAGCAGCGCTCTCCTCGGCCTGCTCAGCGGTGCCTACTTTGAGGATACAGGGGATGATGGGCCCCACGTAAGGAGTGAACTTGTCCCCAAAGGTGATGGGCAGGTAGTTGAACATCATGATGTAGCCATCTCGGACGTGGGGTGCAATGTCCACTTTGCTGGCGGTAGCCACAATTTCTGGCATCAGCTTCTCCAACTTCTCCACCCCCAAGCCAGCCATGACCTCGGCCAACCCTGCAACAAAAGACGGAAGGAGCTCACTGGATCGGAGGCCCCTACGGGCATTTCGGAGCGGGCCCCTGGGCCTGCGCCGGCCTCACCTTGTGCAGCGCCTGAGCGATCCACGGAGCTCTGCTCATAGGTCAGCGTCTCCATCAGCCACGGCAGCAAGTCCTCAAAGCACGACTCCCCCATGCCCTTCACCATGGCCCCGAGCGCCTTTGCGGACACGGTCCGCACCTGTCAAGCAACCAACAGCAGGGACAGGGGAGCTGAGGGCTCAAAACTAGGTGCAGGCGGGAGCAATGAGGGGTCCCTTGTTCTCCTTTCCTCAGCAGACTCACACAAAATTCTCAGGGATAAATTTTCTGGGGACTGGGCTAAAACAAGCAGCTCTTGCCTCCTCCCCTCCAGACTCACCTCAGGTACAGGGTCCAAGAGAGAGGCTTTCAGGCCTGGGGTCACGCTCGGCAGGTACGGAGCCAAGTCCTGCAACAACACAAGCGGTGACTCGGTGACGCCTGCTTCTCCAGGATCTGTCCTCCCGTGGACCTGACCTCGCCATTCTGCTGACAAGGAGCACTTGGGAGGGGTGCTCCCAGAACAAGGAGGGGAAAGGGAAACCAAAAGGGACCGAGGCACCTTCAGGAAGAGAGAGCCCTCAGCGGGCGCAGTGCTCTGACCCGCCTCCCTTCTCCCGGGACCCAGCCTGGCCCAGCCTCGGGGATCTTTAGGAAGTTATTTCTGCATTTTCCTTTCAGAACTGCAGCATCATCTTCCCTGTCCTCACCTTAAAAGGTTTATGTCTCTTAATATAGCATTCAGCCTCAGGGAACAGTTTTAAATATAGAAAAAGCCTTATGTTCACAGCAGCAACATTCAAAATGGCAAGAAACTCTGGTTACTGTATGGCCAATGATAGGATTACACAAGTTATAGTATGTAAACTTATTGGTCTATTACAGAATTATTAAAATCAGTCTTATGAACAACTCATTATAACTCAGACATAAGTTGATGTTCAGGAATATAATGTTAAAAATGTGATAAAGGATATTAAGAGAAATTGTTTTAGTGCAAGAGGACTATGAGTAACATTTTAAATTTTTTTGGTTTTTCAATCTCCCGATTTCCTAGGATTGATATAACCTTCCCACTTTCCCGATTGTGCCCACAGCTCAGTGAACTGGGCAGAGGTGAAGCAGGTGTGAGATCCCACACGCAAGGCTTCGGAAAAAAACAAACAAGATCCATCTCCCCTACCTTCCTGAGAGACTTACAGAAACTAGTGTGATACAAGAAAACAATCAAGCAGTCAAAGCCTCAGCCACTTCCCCCTCACTCCTGAAAGGTCAAAGATGAGGCTGGGCCTTTCCTGAACCTCAATCTGTAAAAGGGGCACACTGGGAGGGGCCTCACTGAGAACTGGGCTAACCAGGACTCAAATGCTACCCCGCAGGATGCCCAGAGAACTGCCATTCCCACCCTCCACACCACAATGGCCCACATGTGCCCCCAAACATCACCAGGGGCCCAATGAGCGTGCTCCCTCCCGTGTCTCCCGTGTAAGGACCATGTGCCCTTGAGCAGCATCTGCTGGTCCTCGGTGCCAGCTCCAGCGAGGCTGCTACCTTCTGGTCGGTCAGGGAGTACATGTTGCCAATAATCTGGGCTGCCATCTTGCGCGTGTCCGTGGACCGGTCCTGGAAGGCTCTCTGGACGATGGGCATGATGAGGGCCAGGGACGGGGCATCAATGAAGTGGACAAACTTGGTGTCCAGCAGGGTCTGCAAGCATTTCTGGGTCTTCCTGGAAGGGTCCGTCAGGGCATCCAGCAGGACGGGGGCAATGGCTGCATACCCAAACAGGGAGGGACCGGAGAGAGGGGAGTCAGGGCAGCTGTTCCCTGGAGCCCGTCCCCAGCTCGGGAAGCCAGTCTGTCTGCAGAGAGCAATACTCGCTCCAACAGGAGGGACCGGTATGGAGGCGGTAGCTGCCACCTCTTTGCCTGCAGAGCTGTGCTCTGGCGGAGTTCCTGTGGGCAGGCTTCGATGGGCACTGAGCTGCTCAGCCTCCAGAGAGAGCTGCTCAGGCACCATAATCCCTATTCTGGAAGCAGAAACCCAAAGTGGTTTTGTGAAAAACTGAGAAAACAAAGGCCCCTAAACCAGTGATGGGGAGTGAAGCACCCATGCTCAGAGGAGCCAAGCCCAGATAAATTTTCCATAAGCCCAGGGAACTCAACCACTATAAAGCCCAGGCTGGTGGTCAACAATTTAACAAAACTAATTATGCAATTTAAAAATAGAGACAGTTCTCCAAAGAAGATATGCAAATGGCCAATAAAAACAAGATGTTCAACATCACTAGTCATGAGGAAAATGCAAATCAAAGCCAATGAGATGCCGCTTCACACCCACTAGGATGGCTGTAACCAGGGCTGGTTTTGCAGACAATAAGAGTGCCGGCAGCTGGACTGCTCATACATTGCTGCTGGGAATGTCAAATGGTGCAGCTGCTTTGGAAAACAGCTAGCAGTTACTTGAGAAGTTAAACAGTTACTCTAGGACCCAGCAATCCCATCTCTGGTATTTAACCAAGAGAACTAAAACATGGCTATAAAAACCATGCACCCTTGCTGAAACCGGTTTGGCTCAGTGGATAGAGTGTCAGCCCGTGGACTGAAAGGTCCCAGGTTCGATTCTGGTCAAGGGCATATACCTTGGTTGTGGGCACATCCCCAGTGGGGGGCGTGCAGGGGGCAGCTGATTGATGTTTCTAACTCTCTATCTCCCTCCCTTCCTCTCTGTAAAAAAATCAATTAAAAAAAAACACGCACCCAAAGGCTCACAGCAGCACTGTTCATAATAGCCAAAAAGAGGAAACAACCCAAATATCCACCAACAAAGAAAGAGATAAAATGTGGTCCACATATACAACAGAATATCACTGGGCCACAAAGAGGAATGAAGTACTGATACAGGCTGCAACTCGGGTAAACCTTGCAAACATTATGCTAAGGACACAAAAGGCCACATATTGTACAATTTACATGAAATGTCCAGAATAGGCAAACCTAGAGACAAAAAATCGATCTGGCTGGGGGTAGGGGAGAAAATGAAGAATCAATGCTAATGTGCATGTGGTTTCTTTTGGAGGTGATGAAAAATGCCCCGGAACTAAAAAGTGTGATGCTTACATGAAAAAAACACTGAATTGTACATTCTTAAAAGGTAAACTTTATATTACACATATTATATCTCAATTAAAAAAAAGAAATCCAGGCTGGATTCTCAGAATAAAGGAACTTCTAGCCCTAGCTGGTTTGGCTCAATGGATAGAGCGTCGACCTGAGGACTGAAGAGTCCCGGGTTCGATTCTAGTCAAGGGCACATGCCCAGGTTGTGGGCTCGATCCCCAGTAAGAGGCATACAAGAAGCAGCCAATCTATGATTCTCTCTCATCACTGATGTTTCTCTCTCTCTCCCTTCCTTTCTGAAATCAATAAAAACATATTATAAAAAAAAAAAAGACCTTCTACCCATTCAATAGAGATGAGACTATTCCGGGCCTTATCTGTCCCAAAGGCTGTTAAACATTGTAAAAACCAACAAAATCCAAGTACACCTATTCATCCTAAAAAACAAAAATTCCCATAATTTTCTGAGAAAAAGAAAAATCTAGTAATACCTGTGCTGAACTACACTGAATGGGCACTGAGACTCCAATGCTGAAGCTTAAAATTTAACAAGGTAGCTGGCTAGGTCTTCTTTCTAGAAACCAACCTCTTTCCATCACTCAAGACTGAACCACACTAGGAGCACAGTTAAGGGGAATAACCTGTCCCCTACCTTCCCCTCTATCTCACGTCTCCTGGAATGAGATTAAAAAGTTCCCAAAGATCCTAACATGGGGGATGATACCGAGATGGTCTGAGATGGTCCAGAGCTGGTCATTCAATTCTGCTGACCTCGGACCCAGCTCAGGCCACAGAGCTTTCTGTCAAGGTGCTTCTGAGCTGCTGACACAGTTTCTCTACCTGTGCAGTCAATGACAACTGCTCCAGACAATCAGGAAAACCCACCACTTCCTAACTACCATTTGGTCTAGGAAAAGAGCTTCCCAGGATTTAGAGTTTGCTTCCCATAACTTATCCTCGGCACGTTCACTCAGTGTCCAGGGACGAGAGGAGGAGCCAGGGCCACTACCCACGGGAGAGGCCTACCCAGGATCTCCGGGTTCCTGATGACGGAGCCGATCTGCCTGAGCGCCTGCTGTCCAGCCTTCTGCACTTTGACGTGGGAGTCGGTCAGCACCTCCGTGAGCTTGGGCACGATGTTGGGCAAACAGGAGGACAGCTGCTTGGGAGCACAGTATGCCATTGCCCCAAGCAGCTCCACCGACCCTGCGGATGCAGACACACATGCCGTGTAGAATCACTCAGCACGGGCCAACAGTCACCTGGCTGGCTGCCCAGGCAAGGGACAACCAGCCTGGTCCTCTGCAGGCCATGCTCAAGCAGTCCCCGGGCAGAGGGCAGAGGGCAGAGGGCAGAGGGCAGAGGGCAGAGGCAGAGGACGGGACCCAGGGAGACCTGGCTCAGTCCTGGCTGTGATCCAAGGCCAATTTTCTGATTTCTCTGGCCTGTCTCCTCATGCACCAGTGAGGGAACTACTTGTGATTTGTGATTTTTCAAACTACAAAGCAAAGCCTGAAGGACCCAGGGGAAATATGCCAAGTACAAGGGCCCCAGACCCTGATCTTCCAAAAACCAGAGTAGCTCCGCTTAAATCTCTTGCATATTAGGATTCCAGATAAGATTGCATTTTTAAAAAAGGGTTTAATGGGGGGGTAGGGAGACGCTTTAAAAATCACAAAACTAGCCACAGACAAGCTTTAAAGCTCTAGGCTTTCCTGATTTAGGGCTGCATCTTCTGTCAAGAGGCCTGCTCTTTGCAGACAAGCAAGGCATACCAGCCACGGAGGGGCTGGAATGCCTAATAGCAGTCTTGGCCTTATCCTCTCTGGGCTGGGAAGGACACACAGGACAAGAGCTGTGGCTACCTAGGACCCCTTGAGGACCACGTTTGGGACAGGAAGTTAGGACAATGGCACGGAAGAGAGTGGCCTCACCGGCTTTGGTCCTCCAGGATTCCTCCTCCAGGGCAGCCAGTAAGGAGGGGAGCACTAGCTTCACCCCGTGAGCACTCAGGTTGCTCATCACAGCTTTGGCACAATCATCTGCAGCCTCAAGGAGGAGAAAAAACGTTCAGGGGCCTCCTCACCCAAGCAAGGATCAAGGCCTGACTCTAGACCAAGTTTCAGTAATTTACAGGGAATCAGGGGAGTCCAGACCAGTAACTGGGGCCCAAGGTCTGGCGGTGGAGCCTTTACCCCCCCAGCCTCCCTGCTGAGCCTCCCAGCAGCGGCCCGCGGGTCTCACGTGCAGCCTCAGGCCTTACCTCACGCACGTACTGGTTCCCATCCCCGAAGCACAGCAGCAGGTGGGGCAGCACATGGACCACGTACGGCTCAAAGAGCTTCCCCAGCATGGTGCACAGCATCTCGAACGCAAAGAGGGCTCCTGGGGAAGAAGGCGGACGGCTGGGACAACGGCCCTGCAACCGCCCCACCTTCTGGAAACACTCAGGGCAGCTGAGGGACTGACGTGGCCTCCCCACGAAGCGACAGCACCCTCTGCCTCTCCACCACCCAGCACAGACCTGGCTGAGCAGAAAGGGAAGGAGATCCATCCACCAATTCTTGGCACTAACAGCCAGAAAGGCAGAATATCCCTCAGCTAAGGATACTGCTGACGTAAGAGGCCAGGCCGCAGCAGCAAAGCCCGGTAAAATGAGTCACGTACAGCTGTCCCTCTGCAGTGCACAAACACAGCCCCTCGGAGGGGAAGGAAAGACCAGAGTCCTCCCTCCGGCAGCCGAGACACTCACCCTCTCGCCGGCGGAAATTCTTCTTATCCTGGATGGCATCGGTCAGCGCTGCCATCATTTCCTGCTGCTTTAGTGACAGGATGCCCAGGCCCTTCACCAGGCCCGCCAGCCCGTACGCGGCCCCCCTGCGCTCGGCGTACTTGTCCGACTCCAGCAGCTGCTGCATAAGCCTCTGGACCATTGCTCCCGCGTCCTCTCTGACGGCAGGCACGAGGGGCGGCAAGCAGCTGGCCACGGACTCCTGGACCTAAGGGAGGGGGCTGCCACGTCAGGAACCACAGCCTTTCCTGGCGGCCGGCACAGTCCTACACAGCACCTCCCCACTCGATGTCCCCACGCCCATCTCAGCCACGGTCTGTCAGACAGCTCAGGGTGTCAGAAAAGCAAACGGGGTTACGTGGACCCCATCAGGGTGCACACTGAATCTGTTAGCGACGACAGCATCAGCCATTACAGCACTCTTTCTGGTCTAAAGGGAGAACCTCAGTCAGGGTGGGCGGGCAACTCCAGGAAGACTAAACCCACTCATAGAACAAAACCCAGAAAAAAGCACACTCCTGTGCCTCCGTAAGCGGCCCATGTCTGCCAGCTGTCACTTAGCAAGGTGCCGCGTCACCAGCGCCAGGGCGGGACCTTCGCACGTGTGCGCTGCACTGGGTGAGGACATGCTGGGCAGCCCCAAGTGTGAGCTGCAAAACTTAAAAATGTGTTTTTAAAAATAAAAAAAGCTCTTGCACCGGGGGTCGGAGGCTGCATTCAAGGGCCCCTGAAACATGTAACAAACATGTAGAGAAGGTCAGAAAAAAGCTTGACCCGCCGAAACCGGTTTGGCTCAATGGATAGAGCGTCGGCTTGGGGACTGAGAGGTCCCGGGTTCGATTCCGGTCAAGGGCATGTACCTTGGTTGCGGGCATATCCCCAGTAGGGGGTGTGCAAGAGGCAGCTGATTGATGACTCTCTCTCATCGATGTTTCTAGCTCTCTATCTCTCTCCCTTCCTCTCTGTACAAAATCAATAAAAATATATTTAAAAAAGGAAAAAAAAGAAAAGAAAAAAGCTTGACCCAAGAGGCAGCCACTTCGTGTTTTGTTTAAATCTCAGTATCCCCAGTGCCAAGTTTATACTAAATGAAAAAATAAAATCACCAAAAGACTGTTAGAAAATGAGTAGGAAAAGATGAAAATATCTAGGTCTACCAGAACAAAGTCACACAGTAATTCCCTGCTTGGAGGTGCTCTTAACTATAAACCAGGCGGCCCCCCAATTGTGGGGACAAATTCTTGCAGAGAACTGGGCCTCTGGCACCCTGATACCCAGCTCCCTGTGATCCCACTGCCTCCCCCGTCATGTCTCAGGTGGCAGTTACCTGCTGGGAGGGGGTGGAAAGGGCAGCAATGAGCTTGGCAACGATGGGCTTCACTTTGGGGTCACTCTTGTCCAGGTGCTTGGCGAGGGAGCCCATGAGGACCACCACACTCTGCCGCACGGCATCATAGCTGGCATCGTTGGGCGCATCCTTCAGGAACTCCTCGAACACTGGCAGCAGCGAGTTGACGTTTTCCTGGAGAGCACCCAGGACTCACATCAACCCCACAGGCTAGGTCTGGGGTAACAGTCTGCCCCGACAGCCCACCAAGCCTGCCAGCAGCCTCCCAGTTTTCTGGCAAGACTGCAGCAGACTTACAAGAACTTAATTCCCTTTTGGGGTCGTTTGTGGTTCAAAATAAATACAAACGGAATTTGGGCCAAGTGCCGTGCCGTGTTTGCGGCACTCAGCCTCCCAGTGTTGCCATCGCTCAGCTCCGCCTTCTCCCCAGCGCCTCAGGGGCAGAAATCCTTACCTTCCCGTGGGCATTGAGTGTGGCAAGGGCTGCATCCAACATGCACTTCCGGACATCAGGGTTTCGGTCGTTGAGGGCATCAGGGACAAAAAACTGAAAGAGCGGCTTCACCTGAGAGCTGTCCAAACACTGCGAGAGCTTGTTCAGGGCCAGGGCCAGGCCACACCTGGGAAAGCAATGGGAGCGTGTCAGGGAGACGGGGCTGGCCAGGGATGGGGAAAGGGGGTGGGGGTAGGAAGGCCACCTCTGCAGCTGGGATCTGTCCTGGGAGTCACAAGGAGAAAAATGCCAACAGCAAGTACCACTTTGCAAGGCAGAGCACAGCTCAATTTCTCTGCCCAGTGCTTGCCCACTGATCTACACAGTGATCTGAAGCAACCCATTTGTCAAATAGAAACCTGCCATCGGCTCAGAGTTTCCTCCCACAGGTGACCAACTCTGCCTCTGTTTCCCCCAAGAGTGCAATGCCTCCAGGGCAGGTTAGGAGAGGAGAGAGAGGTCAAGGAATCGGCTATGAAGTCACTGGGAAATAGACATAGTCTACAAAGGCAAAGTGCTACTGTTCTTTCTCGTTACAGAGCAATACGAAGACCCCGAGGGCCTCCGAGGACACAGAGGCCTGGAGGGAAGGAGAGACAGGCCCCCGGGCAATGGCCAGCATGGAAGAAGCCAGCACTTGAATTCCGGTCTGACTCAGAGGGAGGGCCTATCCTTTCCTCCACTGTTCCGTTATCTGTGCTGCCTCCCCACACCACCCAGCCCAGCCAACTCGCTTCCTCTCAGGCAGCGCTGAGCGGAACAAGACTGAACAGCTGTTGTACCTGGCTTCCCACTGATCCGGAGGAGATTCTGAGATAACTCGTCCCAAAGCATCCAGCACGGGGGGCGGCCGCTGCAACAGACAGGGGACAGATGAGCTGTGGTGCTCTCCCCAACAAGCCAGGCCAGCCAGTGACCCGAGTGAGGCTGTCATCGGCCGCTGCCACCCTGAGCCACAGAGGCTGAGCAGAGCCCAACCTATCCTCACCCTCCCAGCCCTCCAGGACACACAGGCGACTCACATAGAGCTTCTCCTGGTAGATCTCCATGAGCCTGCCCATCACCTCAGCCGCCTGCCGCTGGTACCGCGCCACGGCCTGGGAGAGGGCTTCCGCCCCGGCCTGCCGCACGGCCGCCTCATGATAGATGACGTCGTCAATCAGCAGGGAGCAGAGGTCCGGCTGCAAATCTAGGCCCATCGTTGACCAGAGCCTATGCAGGCCGGAGGGGGGGGTGGTCAGGCACGGATCTGCAGCGCCTGCCCTGCCACCCCAACGCCCAGCCCTTCTCTCGCTGCAGGCTGAGCACACCGGGTTCAGTCACTCCCTGAGAGGCTCTCACCTCTCAGCCAGCTTCCGGATCTCCTCGTCCTTGTCAAACTTGACCACCCAGAGCCTCCGCAGAAGATTCAGGCCATTCTTCTCATCGGTATCGGGCGTTGGCAATACCATGTGGAGTTCCATGAGCCCCTGTGAGGGTGTGAGAGCGAACCCTGTGAGGTGTAGCCTTTCAGAGGAGTCCTGACTTGCCTCTTCGACTCCCTCTAAGGCTGTAGTCACACGTGGGTCTTCAAAGTCAAATCAATTAAAATTAATTACAATTCCTTGTTGTGCCAGCCACATTCCAAGAGCTCGATAGCTACACACTGGCTAGCGGCCACAGCACTGGCCAGCACAGACCCCTCTCCATCCCCACAGGACGTCCCCCTGGACAGCACTGGTCTAGGGAGGGCTGTGCGTCAGCTCAGCTCACTAGCTTCTCTGTCTCTTTAAATGGCTTTTCTTTTGTGACCTCTCCTCTGCGCCTCCAAACAAATGTGAGCTTAAACCCTCGCTCTAGGGATGCCACGCGGCCCGAGGGAAGTGAGTCCGCACCCGGAGCGCAGTGTCCCGCACGCTGTCACACGGGGACTGCAGGGCGCAGAGCAGCACGTCCACTGCCTCCTGCTCTGCGAAGGCACAGCCGTCCTTGCCGCTGCTGCTGGCACACAGGCTGGTCAGGGCGTCGGAAGCCAGAACCTACGAGAAACGGGGACACACGGGACTCAGCTCGGCCAACTGTTCACTCCTAGAGTCAGGCAGAGGCCAGGGACGCAGAGAGAGGTTTGAATTGGAAATGCCTACCCAGTGCTGGTCAAAACCCGGGGCAGGACCCAAGCAAAACCCTTCACAAACTGAGCACAGTCAGGCTGGCTCTCAAAAGCAGCCCTTCTTTCTGCCAAATTCCAAAGGTGAGGGTTGAGAAAGGAAGTAGGACTCAACCCCAAACACCGGGACCTGTGGTCAGGGTCACAGAGTCCCAGCGACAGCCAACTGAACCCCAGCTCACCTGCAGGCGGGGCGAGCCCGTCCCGATCACCCACGTCAGGAGGCGCAGCATGGCCACGCGAGGCAGCAGCTCCGGGCCGTCCTAGGAGAGAAGAACGGTGAGGCAGGCGAGGCCGCGGGGAAAGGCTGTCATCAGGCCCGGTGGCACGTGCAGCCACAGCAGAGCGTTCTAGGCCTTCTCGCCAGCTCCCTGCAGGAACCCCTCAGGCTTACAACTGAACCCACACTAGCCAACCCATTGAAGCACGAGCCTCAGGGACCCAAAACAAATTCATTCTGAAACTTGCTTGAAACTCACAGGATATGAAATACAGGCGGCCCACAAACACATGGAGACTTGATTTTTCCAGTAAGTCAAGAAACAAAAAACAAAACCAAAAAAAAGGTCTTGTTCTTTCACTCATTTTTGGCAAGTAAACAGTAACTGAGGCTGCATTCGCTTTGGAGGAAAGGGACTAACTGCTAGTGAGGATGGAGCTCAGAACATACCACATCACCGAGCAATTCCATGCCCCACAATCTGTCCCTTTGGAAATGGCTCACATGGGTGTACAAGAAGCATATACGTAAAGGGGTCACGCCGCTGTGCGGTTCAAAATAAGGCAAAGTTGGAAACAACCTTAAAATATCCATCACAGGTATCACTAAATCCCACGCAGCCTGCAAAGCCAATAACGCAGACCCACAGGCACTGCCATGGAAGGAGACCGAGTCTCTGCTTCACTGCGTGTGGGGGCGCGAGTTCTGCGTGAGCATAAAGAAAGGCCCACAACAAAGGGTGGGTGGGAACTGGGTGGAGGGGAGCAATGGATGGGGAAGGAAAAAAAAATTAGGGACATTTGTAATAATATGAATAAAGATTTAAAAAAAAAAAAAAAAAAGAAAAGAAAAGAAATAAAGAAAGGCCCACAAGGGTATACACCAGCTGTTAGTAACCATTACCTCTGGAAAGTGAAATTTATTTATTAATTATTATTATTTGCTTCTGTATTGTTGGAATTTTTTTAAATATGCATGATTGCCCTGGCCGGTTTGGTTTAGTGGATAGAACATCAGCCCGTGGACTGAAGGGTCCCAGATTCAATTCCAGTCAAGGGCACATGCCTGCGTTACTGGCTCGATCCCTAGTGGGGGGCCATGCAGGAGGCAGCCAATCAAAGAATGATTCTCTCTCATCATTAATGTTTCCTTCTATCTCTCCCTATCCCTTCCTCTCAGAAATCAATAAAAAATATATTTAAAAAAAACATATGCATGATTTTGGCAAACTTTTATAACAAAACCTATTAAAAAGATCCAATCTCATAATCGTAAGTCAAAGGGCAAGTGGCCAGTGTTATCTTCTGAGTTAGAAAAAATAAACACAATAAATTAATTCAAAATCCTTCAACTTCTTTGGGTTAGAAACTCCCAGCAGGAGTTTGGAGACCTGTAGAGAACATCTGGGTTCTCCACCAAAAGCTGCTACTATCTAAGCCCACACCCCAAGCCCCACAGAACTACTGATGGGCCAAGAAGTGTCGAAAGCCCCTGCCCCCACCCTCCCCCAGCCAGAGAGCTCAGGGGCCCTGCCAACCTCGTCCACGCGCCCAGGCGGGGTGCTGGGAGAGGCCCTCAGCTGGGCGTGGACAGTGAGGATCTGGAGAATCTGAGCCATGCGCTCCTCCTCCTCCTCACTGCGGTGGGGCATCTCGGTCAGCACCATCTTCAGAAACGGGAAGACTAAGGAAAAGGCTGGCGCGGACAGGGGTGCAGCATCTGTGAGCAACAAGCAGACACAATCCTGCAGGCCGGGCGGGGCACTGGGCGCCGCTGCCTCAGTTTCCATCCTCAGGGCAAGAGGGCAGCGGAGAGAGCTGGAGGCCCTTTCTGACACCCAGAAGCACACAGAATGACAGCAGGGAGGACAACCAAGCCTGCTCCCACTCCAAACACTGCCCAGTTCCAGAATGTGAGCTAAAACAGACAACTATGTTCCAGTGACAAGAAGTAAATCCTCAGTGGGGTTGCAGCAAATCACAGAATACCAGGCCTGGACTCAGAAATCTTCCATTGGTCCAACTCTCCCTCCCCCCACCCCCGTTTTCCAAATGTGGAAGCCAAGGCCAAGGAGGGCGGAGAGTCCCCAATGGCCGCAGCCTCGGGAAGCCCAGGGGACGAGGCAGCTCATCCACTTCCTGCACCAGCTCATGCCACCGAGTGTCCTTTGTGCCTCCTTACCGGGCTCACCCTTGCGCACCGTGCTGGTGATGGTGTGGCTGTGCAGCAGGGTCACCGCCCTCTTCACAGCCACCGACAGCTCTTCCTGGCACCATGACTTATCCAGGGCGCACTCTGGCTTCAGCAGGCGCAGAGTCACGTGGCTCACCAAGGTGCCTGTACCAACGAAAAGAGACCCAGGGGGGATGACCCACAAACTCAAAGAATCTGGCCCAGCACAGAGGTGCCATGTCCCTCTACTAATAGCAATCCCATCTGCTGTGCCCTGTCCTTAACTTAAATTTTCATCTCCTCTCCATGACAGCTCGAAGGGTAGGCAGGCAGGGAGGTGTCCTGACACTAAGAACTGAAAAGCACGCTGGAAGAAGGCATGAGCTACCCAAGCGGCATTCAGCCAAGAGCAAAGCTCTGTCCGCATGGTGCTCCCACCTTCCAAGCAGCAGGCCCAGCAGCCAGGTGACAGCTCTGGCAGGCGCCATGTGCACTGACTAGAAATCTTTTTCCACGCTTTTTTTTTTTTTTAAATATATATTTTATTGATTTTTCACAGAGAGGAAGAGAGAGGGATAGAGAATTAGAAACATCGATGAGAATCATCAACAAGCTGCCTCTTGCACACCCCCTACTGGGGATGTGCCCGCAACCAAGGTACATGCCCTTGCCCAGAATCGAAATCAGGACCTTTCAGTCCACAGGCTGACGCTCTATCCACTGAGCCAAACCGGTGACGGCTCTTTTTTTATTTTATACTAGAGGCCTGGTGCACAGATTCATGCACATTTAAAGGAAATTAATTAGGTGGACGGTGGGGCAGGACTGGCGAGACAGTGGTCCCTCCCTGGCTGGCCGCACCTGGGGCGGTGCGAGGGCTCAAAGGGTGTCTGTGGAGTGAGCGGAATCCCTAAAGCAGGTAGCGTCCCTTGGCCTGGCCTGAGGGATCGGACCGAAACCAGCAGTCTGAGGGGCCTGGAGTGTGTGAGATGGCACTCTGCAAAGCTACTGTGTTGAGCGTATGGTGGTCAGTGTGTATCATCCCTACTGTCCAGTCGCTTAGCCTTTTATGTATATACATTTCAATTACAGTTTACATTCAATATTATTTTGTCTTAATTTCAAGTGTATGGCATAGTCATTAGAAACTCATATACTGTATTTTCCGGCGTATAAGACGACCCCCTAATTTTACAGTTAAAACATAGGTTTAGGCCTATATTCGCTGTATAAGACTACCCCCACTTCAAAGAAAAGACTTACTTTGCCGTCAAGATCTACAGGTAATTTTTGTGCAATTTTGGTCTTTTGCCCCCGATTTTCAGTTGACTTTTTTTCGTTTCAAAAGATGTCTTATATGCCGGAAAATACGGTACTTAAAAAGTGTTCCCCCTGATATTCCCAGTCCCCACCTGGCACCATCCATAGTTATTACACTATTACTGACAACATTCCCTGGGCTGTTCTTTACATCCCCGTGACTGTGTTATAATTACCAATTTGTACTTCTTAATATATAAGAAGTTTTATTGATTTTTTACAGAGAGGAAGGGAGAGAGATAGAGAACTAGAAACGTCAATGAGAGAGAAACATTGACCAGCTGCCTCTTGCACACCCCCCACCGGGGATGTGCCCGCAACCAATGTACATGCCCCTGCCCCTGACCGGAATCGAACCTGGGACCTTTCAGTCCGCAGACCAACGCTCTACCACTGAGCCAAACCGGTTTCGGCCCAATTTGTACTTCTTAATCTCACCTTTTCCCCCAGTTCCCCAATCCCCCTCCCCTCTGGCAAACATCAGCCTATTCCCTTCTATATTTATTTTTCCAGAATTCATTTTCACTCAGAAGGTTCTTAATCTAGCCTCAGACAGGGCAACGTTCCCTTTAGGCTAGGAAGGAAGTCTGCTCAATTCCCAGCCACCCTACCTAACCTGTTTCACCCCAGCAAACAGAAAGCTAAAACTTAAGAGACCCCTCCTCACTGACACATGGCTCATCAGGAGCTCTAGGCTCCACTAACCAGCCACATGGCACCAAACCACCCCCACAGCCTCTGTCCTTGACTTCTTAGTTTTAAAACTGCTCTAGAAAGATCACACTGACTGCCCAGCCGCATGGCTCAGTGGCTGAGCATTGACCTATGAACCAGAAAGTAACAGTTTAATTCCCAGTCAGGACACATGCCTGGGTTGCGGGCTTGATCACCAGGGGGACATGCAGAAGGCAGCTGGTCAATGATTCTCTCTCATTATTGATGTTTCTATCTCTCTCCCTTCCTCTCTGAAATCAACAGAAATATATATTAAAAAGTAATTCTCATTAACAAAATATTAAGAAAAAAAAGATCACACTGACTAACATCTAAACTCTGGGCCTCAGAGTGAAGGCACAGCAGACAGACAGAACAGAAAAGAAAATGTTGCTCCTGACATGCAGCTGGAGGTCCCTCAGGCACTTCAGTATGGAAACAGAAGTCAGTACTTAAGTCACCCCTGGCTCCCACCAGTGTTCAGGGGCATCCCCGCCCCCTTCCCAACCTGCCCAGGGCCGTGCTCACAGCCAGCAAACAAGGACTGACCCAAAGCCTTGAGTCGAGGGGGCATGACACAGGCAGCCAAGGACAGAAAAGGGTTCTTGATCCGGGGAGCGGCCAGAGGAGATTTCAGCAAGGGCAGGAAAGACTCGACCAAAACAGGGATGTACTGGGTCAGGCCAGATGGGTTCTTGGCCAGGATGGTGTCCAGCAGTCCTAGCGCCGCCTCCAGCTCACCGTCCAGCTGCAAGCAGAGTTGTCCCAGGAGGCAGGTCAGCGGGGCCCTGCTCTGGGGCAGCCAGGAGCAGGCCTGGGCTGTCCAACACACTGACGAACAGACCACTCACCTCCTGCAGCCGCCTCCGGATCTGCGCCTCCTTGTCCAGCTGGGCCTGCAGCATCTCCTTCTGCTTGCTGGTGAGCTGCACCTCCTCTTTGATGCCCTTCTTCTTCTTTATCTCCTGAAGGCAATGCGCAAAGCAATTCCATCTCCGGGAACAGACCTTCCTCCCCACAGAGGGCGAGCTTGGTTCCACAGTCAGTACCGTGTCAGCTCTCAGTCTGTGACTGGGGCCCCAACCCCAGAGTGTGGTCTCCCCACCTCCCACCAAGTCCGCAGCCACCTGGCTCCTACAGAACCGAGATGGCAGGTAGAGAAGCGATTTCTTACTGGATTCTCTACTGACAAACCAAGGCAGGCCTTTTATATGCTAGGGAATTGAAGAGCCCCTCAATATGCTGAAAAGGGCATTCTGACCCACACAGCTTCAGAATCAAAACTTCACCCTCCCTCCTAGCCCATCCCTCCCTGCAAATCCTCTTTTCCCCGGTATAAGCTTTCAGCTGAAAAAGGCTAAGCAAGCCCTCATTCATTCAACAAGTACGGACTGGGCACCTACACTGCACCAGGCGCTGTTCTAGATGCTGGGGACACCGTGGGGAATGAGACCAAGTCCCTGCCTCACGGGCACACAATGTGGTGGGTGAGAAAGATAATGAGCATGTAACCAAATACGTATACAACATGACTTCGCGGCAAATGCCATAAAGGGAATAATAGGATGCACAGTAACCAAGAAGGGCAGGTCCGCTTTGGCTAGGTGGGCAGGGCGGTCCCTCTGAGAGGCAGACATGGACATGTCTGAGAAAGACAAGAAGCCAGATTCATACAGACGGCGGAAGGGCAAAGGCTCCGAGACAGGCAAGGGCACCACACGCTGTGTAACAAGCTGAACGCAGCCTCAAACCACGATTCCCAGAGGCGGCCCTGGGCTGCTGCTCAGAGTAAAGACGGGTCCCAGCCATCAAGGCGCTGGGTGGACAAACACAAATTCAAGCAGCACCACTTAGGGAAGGAGGTGTACAAACTGCCGCCAGTACCCCACGGAAAGAAATTTACTTTCCTTGAGTTTGGGCTGGAAAAAGCTACTGAGAAAGAGTAAATAAAGCATAGGTAGGTAGGCGGCATCAGAGGCATCATAGGTGACCGAAGGGAAGGGTATAGGCGCTTCAGGAAATGCCACCAGCCTGAGGGCACCAAGCTCGGCCAGACCCCGCACGCACTTCAGCCATGTACTCACCTCCTTCAGCTCCAGCTCGATGATCTGCTCCTTAAAGGAATAAGCTTTGTTCTCTCGCTTCATGTTGGCCTTTTTAATGCTGTCCTGCTGGGCACTGAAACAGCAGAGCGAGTGATCAGCCAGCTTCCAAACGACCCCAGTCCCTTAGCCTCCCCTAAGGCAGCTCCGCTAGCATTTACGTAGCATGCACCAGAGGAGTGCTGAATGCCAACATGCTCTCGCTTAAGCACGTGCCTGGGACAGAGCAGGCACTTGTCCAGGAAGCGGAGGGATGGTTTCACTCATTCTTCACAACAACCCTGCGGAGAGGTGTTGTCTCCATCTTCTGGGCAAGAAAAAGGAAGGCTGGTGCCCGGCGGTATCTCACCTCTGGATGATGGATTTGTCGTACAGCTCCCCGGCAGGGGTCTGCATGATGGCAAACTCCTCCCGTGTCACCTGGTGCAGGGCGGGGTTCTGCACTGAGGCGGTGATGGTGCTGATGAGCTGTGGGAGGACCCGGTCCGGGGACAGGAGGGAAAGGGAGCCCATGGCATTCATGGAAGACTGCCAGACAAACACAGACAGTTGGTATGTGCCAACGCTGGCACTGGAATGTGTGCCACCTGGCCTAAGAGCCCCTGGCAACTGACTGCTTCTTGTCCCTGCTGGATCTTTCTGAGCGAGTCCCACAGGAGAGGAGAGCTACAGCAGGTGCCTGCCTTCTCAGCAAGCTTACTGCTTTCCCGGGGTGAGCATGTAACCCATCCAAAAGGATCCGCCCAGGGATGAACACAGCACCCAAGTCAGGGCAGGGAGACCCCATGCCAGCTGAAATGACTGGGAAAGCTCCATCCACTGGAGCTAATGGAGGATAAGCTGTAAGCCTGGAACTCTAGCAGCTGTCCTACCACCAAACAGGGGGAGACTGCTGGAGAATGGAGCCCACATCAATGGAAGCAGATACAAGACACGAATGAAGACATGGACAGAGAGGAAAGAGGCACTACCTACGATGTCCCGAGGATGACATCTGAGCTCCTGTCCAGTCAGATCCTGGGAGTTTGCAGTTAAATGAGGCAATAAATTCCCTTCTGTGCTCAAACTAGTTGGCATTTTCTATCGCTGGCAACCCAAGGGTCCAAACCCACATTTCATCACACCGCCACCCGTTTCTCTGCATTCCCCTTTCTGAATTGTGACCTGAGGCCAGCACCAACTCCCGCGCCCATCACCTGGTTCAGGGGACTCTGGGTGGTGATCCTGGGAATGATCTGATCCAGGTGCCTGGTGATAAAGGCTTCAGGATCAATCTTCATTCTGGCTAGAAGTGCTGGCCAGAGTCCAGACTGCACTGCCACTGAAGGGAGGGGAGCAATTTGAGGCCTTCTGCTCAGCCCGCTGGTACCCTGCCCCATATAGCCCGCCCCTCCCATATCTGGGACAGCCACAGACCTAAAGAGGGGTGATGGGAGATGATCAGCATCTCCTGGGCCAGCTGTTCGGTGTTGCTGGTGTCGCCCTCCAGCCCTGGCACCCTGGAGATGATGCCCAGAGCCTCCTGCAGGACTCGTGGAGGCACGTAGGCCTTGCCGGCCTCAGTCACCTCCCCAGCATCAGTCACCAGAGCCTCTAAGGGCAGCACCTGCGTGAAGACAACACGTGAGCCCCCACTGCTCGGAGCCCTGTGCAGGCCTTGCACCCAGGGACACAGCTGCCTCTCGCTCATGTTGTCCTCAGGGGTCTGTGCTAAAGCAGAGACATGCCCAGCTCCTGCATGGGGACCTGCAGGCAATGAGATGTGCCTGGAAGGAGGAAAGCACCTGGGACTTTGCACATGAAAAGCTCAGCGGCTGAGGAAGAAGGCAACAGAAACTGGTCCAGGAGACCCAGCCCGTGACCACAAGTCTGTCACGGCACTGCATCCTCCAGCAGACTCAGAGGGAAGCAGGGCACAGCATGCACTGAAGTGGGAGTCAGGTCTGCCAGCCACCACTGTGACCCTGTGCCAGTCATTTCAGCTCCTGGAACCCTGCACAACTCACATAAAAAAAGGCAGGAAGCTTGTCTGCCTTGTAAAGCCATTGTGAAAAGCCAAAGGGGAGAATGGATAGAAAATGCTTTAAAAATTACAAAGTACCTTAAAAATACAGTGTTATTTAATTACTCAAAAATAAAAAGGTTGCCGAAACTGGTTTAGCTCAGTGGATAGAGCGTCGGCCTGCAGACTCAAGAGTCCCAGGTTCAGTTCCGGTCAAGGGCATGTACCTTGGTTGCGGGCACATCCCCAGTAGGGGGTGTGCGGGAGGCAGCTAATTGATATTTCTCTCTCATCAAGGTTTTTAACTCTCTACTCCTCTCCCTTCCTCTCTATAAAAAATAAAATATTTTTTTTTAAATAAAAGAATAAAAAGGTTGAGCTACATATGAAAAAGTATGAGAAGAAAGAGTCTGAAAAGGAAAAGGAATTGCAGTGGCCCCTTAGGGATATGGGTTTGAACTGCACGGGTCCACTCACATGCAATTGGCCTCAGGCAGTTTGACTACCCACACAGTTCAAACCATGCTGTTCCGCTGTTCAAGGGCCAACTTCACATATGGGAATCCACATACGCAAAGGACTGACTGCAGTTACACTCCAATTTTCAGCTGTGAGGGAGGTAAGTGCCCCTACCTAACCCCCACCCTGTTGAAGAATCAACTGTGTGTGAACCAGGTGTTACTGGAGCTTAGGGGCAGGAGAGAAGATTCTGGCATCACAGAGTCTGAAGGAGGAAGGGAGAGAGAAGGAGGGAGGAAGGGAGGGAGAGCAAGGAAAAGAAGGAGTGAGGAAGAGAGGGAGGGAAGGAGGGAAGCCCAGGAGCAGCCCATCCAAAATCCGTGGCAGGAGCAGGTTGGTGAGGCAGGTCTGAGCGCCTCACCTTGTGAGAACTGAGGACGGCCTTCAGCTCCTCCAGGAGCCCATGCGCCAGCTTGAAGCCCCCGGGAGAGGACAGCAGCTTCCGAACCGTCTGCTGGGCCTGCCTGCGCACGTGCCAGGTGCGGCTCAGGAGCACGGCCACCAGAGCCCGGTGGTACTGCCTGCGAGCACAGGGACAGACCGTGCTGGTTTTAGGCCAGGCAGGTTCTCCACAGCCAGCCCTGCTACGCCGCTCGGCCCCGTTCCTCAGGCTCCTGCCAGGTTCCCCTCCGCTGGCCCAAGCGGAAAGGTGCCCAAGGGGAAAGGCAGGCGGGCTCACGTACTGGACTTTGCTGCCGGTGAGTCTGTGCGGGTGGTCGAGGAAAAGCCTCTCGGTCAGATGCAGCACGGTACACAGGGCTAGAAGGGGGAGGAACAGCAAGTGTGATTTTAAAACAGAGGACACCTCCAGAAAGAACTGGACAACGAACCCCCAAATGTAAGAGCGATTACCACTGGCTGTGGGATGACAGCTCATTAGGGTTTCCTCTTTTTGCTTGCTGTGAACATGTGTGTGGAGTAAAGAAAAATATACACTTTCTTTTAATTAATTAAAAATGACTATGCAGCCCTAGCCAGTTTGGCTCAGTGGATAGAGCATCAGCCAGCAGACAGATGGGTCCCAGTTTCAATTCCAGTCAAGGGTACATGCCCGGATTGTGGGCTTGATCCCCAGTAAGGGGGTATGCAGAAAGCAGATGATCAATGTTTTTCTCTCATTGATGTTTCTCTCTTTCCCTCCTTCTCCCTTCCTCTCTGAAATCAATAAAAATGTATTAAAATAAATAAAAATAAATGACTATGTACCTCTAAAAAGGAATGAGGACACTCACTCTATACTAACGTGGAGTGATTTCCAAGTCTAGACAGCACACTGTTTATAAGAGGCAAGCTACCATTTGTGCAAAAAAGGTAGAGAACTAACATATAAGATATTTACTGTAACAGAAATAAAGTATCAAGGATGCACAGAAGGTAATAAAATTGGTTCTCTCTATGGCCAGGAAACTGGGCAGCCAGAGAGCAAAATAGGGAATATAAATTTCAGTGTAGATACTCTTGGATCTTTTGATTTGAATTATGTGACTGTATTTCCTATATAAAACCTTCTTAAATCAAGAAGTGACTAACAATTGTAGCTCAATAATAGGATGTTGTGATTTATGAGTCAAAAGACTTTTCAAATCACCAATTAGCGGCAGACCCTGCAAAGGCAACCCAGAATTTTAAGCATACATTTAAAGATCAACTGTTCCCTCTCTTCCAGGATAGAAACCAGTAGTTTCTGTGTCTCCTGGAGGGGCGTGGAGCCAACCACACTCCACCAGAGCTTCACGCTGCTTCTGAATGCAGGAAAACCTGAGACAGCACCAATTACCCAATCCGCCTTAATTACACCTAATCTCTCAGCTCCATAGTCACAGTGCTCTCCACAAGTCTCCCACTTCTCCCCACTTCCCTGACCTTCCCCACCCCACGGGAATGCATTCATTCCCAAGACAGCCAAGGCCTTGGCCAGATCACTTTGGTCCATGCCTCTGCAAAGCTGACTGGTCACAACAGGCAGTCAGGGCGGAGCCTTCGCTGAGGACCCTCCGTGAGAGAGATGCAGCCCCAGCCTTGAGTCTACGAAGGGACAGTAACGCACCATCCTCTGAAGCCAGGAGCAGGAACTTCTCAGAAGTGAAAATCTGCTTCTTCTCATCCACGATCAGCTGCCAGAAACTGCTCAGCTTGGCCTCTGCCAGAAACAAAAGGTCACCTGATGGCACCACTCACCACGCCCACGAGGTTGGGCTCCTCCATCCTGAAGCAGCTGGGGCTGGCATGCTGACAGACCCTGCACTGCAGGGACAGGTCACCGCTAGGCTCTCTGCCCTCCAGGCCTGAAAGCAGACCAGTCCTTCTGGTATCATCGCCCACAGGAAAGCCTTCTGCAGCTGCCTGCTGCCCACAGAAGCCCAGACAGGCTGCCTCCCATCTGGAATTCCCGCCTCTCTGTGCCAGGCTGAAAGGCTTGAGGTTCACACATGGGCCTTCCCTTGCCCTTCCTGACCAGGGCTGATCTGAACCCACACCAGACTATTCCCGTCCAGCTGGTGAAATCCTCCTGGCCTCCCAGCCCCTCGTTCAAATGCTCCCTCCTCTATGAAGCCTTTTCTGATACCCAGTCCTAAACTAAAAGCAATCTCTCCTTCAAAACGGCATTAATGCCACATTTTGCTTTAAATGAGAGACTTCGATGTGCATCTCCTCTCTCCCACTAGGGTGTAACGGCCTGACGTTTGCTGAGGCAAGGTCCTCCCTGCAGGGAGCCCAGTGCCGTGCATGTGCACAGATGGCACACATACTGTATGCAAAGAGCCAGCTCCGTTCCTAACCACAGGAGTAAGAGCAGGCACGTCTACACGCAGAGCAGAAGGTAGACTAAAGAGAGCACGGGATACCAGGTGGCCCAAAAAAGAATGTGAAGGCTCTTTTTGTTGTGCTCATTTGGGACTTTTCCAAGTTATGTTTAGTACATAACATGGCATATACAGTTTGTTATCTGGTGTGTCTGATCAATGACAAATTGACCAGATGAAACTGGTAATACTGCCCAAGGAGGGGAACTCAGAGGCTGGAAGATAGGGGGGCTAAGGGAAAGTTTTCCCTGGTACACTGTACGGATGTAAAACCAATTTTTTAAAAAGTGCACTTCTAAACCCAGGTTAGCCTGCGCATTATTTACAAGAGCCCGTCCCAGGGCACTGGGGCCGCAGGTTGGAGACAGTGACAAAGGCCCTGGCTGTCTTCCCATCACCCAATGTGACTCCTAGGCTCATCCCAGCAGAAGACAAACTGCCGGGTGGCTGACCCAATTCAGTAAGTGGCCATGCTGATCCTATAAAAGCCTAAACATCACAATACCCCTCCCAGGGACTCAGAAAGCGGCCAAGGTCTGCGGCCTTCCCAGACGGCTCCTGACTCTCACCAGCCTGGGAGTCGGCCACCGAAAGCTTCAAGAGCAGCAAGGCCGCAGCGACGCCTTCGCTGACGGGGGGAACCTGAGTGCTTTGGGAAGCTGCCTTCTCCACCGTCTGGGTGAGCAAGGGGAGTAAGTCCAGGGCCTGCAGCAGCGTGTCACCTGCGGAGAGAGCACCAGCACCTTACAGACCACCCTAACTCTTGGGGGTGACAAGCTACTCAAGGAAGGAGTTGCCCACCCAGGTCTGAAGTGGCTACTAAAACCCTCAGCTACCTTGTGAAATACCAGGAAGAACTGGAATCAGAGCCTGGGCTTAAATCAAACTCCACAAACTCCTTGCTAACCCAGGAGTGCAGCTATTTATTTGATGGGTAAGGAAACAGCGAGAGAGGTTAAGTGAGTTGCCCAAAGCCACACAGCTGGTCTGAGAGAGAACCAGGGCCAAACTCAAGCCTACCATTTCTTTAAACGCAGCTCATCCCTATTTAAACTTTCAAAAAAAAGAAATATAAGCCTATCTCAGAGGCGGAAACCAATATTAGTTAGAGCTTTTTACCTGGAGATCAAGCTCCTACAGATTTGAAAGTTTCCCTAGCTGTTTGGGAAGGAGGTGGATGCCCGTGCCCAATGACAGGTTTGTCAGCAGTGAAGCAAGGGCAGAGGTTGTGGGTCCAGTTATATAAACTGGACCTTTTAAAGCAGTCCTATTGCCGAAACTGGTTTGGCTCAGGGGATAGAGCGTCAGCCTGCGGACTAAAGGGTCCCGGGTTCAATTCTGGTCAAGGGCATGTACATTGGTTGCGGGCATATCACCAGTAGGGGATGTGCAAGAGGCAGCTGATCGATGTCTCTCTCATCGATGTTTCTAACTATCTATCTCTCTCCCTTCCTCTCGGTAAAAATTCAATAAAATATATTAAAAAAGTAAATAAATAAATAAATAAAGCAGTCCTATCAAAATCATTCCGCCATGATTTCAGAATATAGTACCAGGTTCTGGTTGTGGGTCCTCTCGGAATAAAACTTTGTCCTTAAAGGTCTAACGGGAGGGAGAGGCCAGAATGTGTCATGCAGATTGAGCTGGTGCTCCCAGAGGCTCGGGAAGAAATGACACGCATGAGCTGGACAAAAGGGAAAGCCTGGGACAGTAACGATGCCCTAAAAGCTGGGCCCCCTGCGGCGGGGAGGGCAGCATCTCACCTCGGAAGCAGGCCAGCATGCACTGCAGGTAGGCGTGCCTCACGGCGGAGGTGGAGGTCTTCAGGCTGAAGGCTTTCTTGAACCACTCGGTGAGCTTCTTGGGCACCTCCGTGGTGAAGCGATTACACCAGAGAGCCAGGACGGAGACGGCATGCACCAAGGTGCCTTCGTGAACTAGGGCGAGCATAAGTCCCGTCAGCCCGACATCTCAGACCTGCATCACATCGTGGCTGGGGGCGCAGGAAGCAAGCAGGAGTACAAGGGAGCAGAGCCGACGCTTGGGCAGGAGTGCCTTCCGGAGGGGCTCGGGGCAGGCTCTGATGGGGAGTGCGGGTCCAGCACGGGTCCCCACCGATGCTCACCACTGCACAGCATTACCTTCTTGCTGGAGGAACGGGATGAACAGCTCAGCCACGGTCCCATTCAGGACTTGACTGGAAGGCCCAGACACCACGTGATGGCTGACACTCCCGATCCCTAGAAGGCAGGAGACCCCTGCTCAACTCCTCGCCACCACAAAACCACCCACGCGGGAGCCTTCCTGCTGCTGCCCTCCTCCCAGGCAGCCAAGCCTCTCCTCTGGCCAACACTCCTCCTCCTCCCACCCCCTGCAGAGGCCAGACCTCCCGCTGGACTTCCCGCGTGCCAGGCAGGCAGGCGGCAGTCCTGGGAGCCATGCTGGGATGTCCCAGGAGGCCAGAGGAGTCAAGATCCAAAGAAGGACTCGCCTCCCTAACAGTTACTTACACCTCCTCACCACCACACCCAGGACCCGCGGGAAAATTCTGTACCTGAGAGGACGCTGGTCTTCTGGGCTACAACAGTCAGTTTTCCCTCCGAGCCTGAAGAGAGACGGTAAACATTCAAATTCACATCCGCCACCTTTCCCGGGGACCATGTGTGTGATATCAAGATGCAGCTTCTGACTCCAGAAATAGCCTATTGTGAAGCTGGGTTTAAAATCATATTTACTAGCTTTCTCCCCTAAAAAAGATTCTTAGAGAAAAATCTGAGAAAGAGAAAAATGTCAAGAAAAAGGTTAAAAACCACCCATGGCCACAAAGGCCCACTCACCTCCAAGGATAGCGAACAGGTGCCTGGTCACGGCCTCCATGGCGGAGGAGTCGCTGCACTGGCGGGCCAGGTTCCGCAGCGCCAGCACCGCCTCGTCCATCAGGCGGGGGCTGTTGGACCTCAGCTGACCTGGACAACAGACAGCTGCCACTCAGAGGTGCTGAGGATCCAGGCTCTTACCTTTGTCTTTCCCATGTTCCCGCTCTGCAATCCTAGCTCTAGTTCTCACAAAGGGTCTCTGGGAAGAAACTATGCAGGTGCCATTTAGGGTAATTTCTAACCTGAGCTGTTTCTCCAATAACTGGGACAAGGACAACCAGAACCCAAGGTGCCATTCGAGGGGCTGGGGGGGTGGGGGGGGGGTCGGGACACGCACCGGCCAGGCCTTTCACGATGTCCATGGCGTACTGGCTGAGGTCGAGCGTCACTGATGCCAGCAGACTGGAGATGGCTGAGGGGGACAGAAAGCGCTGACCAGGTTAGTCACAGATGTAACACCCATTTTTGGCCTGCTTCCCACAAATACCACCCGGCCTGCTAGCTAGACACACAGAACTGTGACTACTCTTCATCTTTTATGGCCACCTGAGTGCTCACACCTTTGCCCAATGCTCTGCTGCAGAGTTGCACACTGCCCCACCCCAATCAGCAAAAGTGTCTCTCAGGCATTCTACCTACATCTTTTAGCAAGATAAATAAAGTCAGAGACTCAACGTTTCAAGTACCCTATGGTTTCAAGTGCCACCTCCACACCAAGTTCAAATTATCTGGAGAAGAGGTTCTTCACTTGAATGGTCTCCAGAAGGTTCCTGGACCTCTAAAACTGCATGCAGTACTCGAAGCCGATACACTTCTGTGCTTTCTTCTGGAAGAGGGCCGTGACTTCCAACATACTCTGAAAGGGTCCCTGATCTCGCCCAAAGTCCCAATGAGGAAGACGACAGTGAGCTCATCCCTCACCCCAGGCCAACGCTTCCTGCTGTCAAGTGTCAGGGGTGCCGCCTAGCAGGCACTGCCTCCCTCCCATGCCTTGTTTGGCTACAACCTACTTTCAGTGACATTCTCGGGACTCCTCAGTAGGGACTTCTGGATGGTGGGCAGTACCAGATCCTTAAATTCCGAGTGGGACATGTACCGGAGCAGCGGGGCACAGCTATCCTAGAAGGAGAAAGGAGTCAGGCACAGCCCTCACGCAAACAGACCAAGAATCCAGGACAGCTCTGACCCAGACTTGAAAGTGGGGTTGAGCTTGTCCGGGTGAGTACGCCCCACCTCTCACTCACCAATAGATACTTCTGAGGCTTCACTTTGCTCATCAGGATGTTCTTCACATAAAAATCCAGCAGCGCACTCTAGAGAATACAAAGACCTGGTGACGTTCTGAATATCTCATCCCTGGCCTGCGAGGTTCCTCTAGTGGGAGTGTCTCCAAAAAAACACAAATCAGTGCCCCAAATATCAGTGTCAGGCAAAGAGGGACCACACGTCCAAAGTCCTCGGCATGGCTCGCAAGGCCTGCCTGCTACCTATGTGGCCGACCTCCCTACCCCACTCAGGACTCTCCAACCCCACTGGCCTCCTCCCAGACTGCTTTTTCTGCCCAAAATGCTCTTTCTCACCTCTCAACCTAAGGCTTATTCACTGTTTAGGTCCCTTCATTAGAGATGTGTTCCCTGACCCACAACCTAAGTAAGGTCCCCGGTTACAGAGTATCATGGCTTCTTGCATTTTCCCTCTGTAGTGTGTATCTCAGATATAACCAGGGCACGGATCGCAGCTCCATGCTCACCACTGCATCCTAACACCCAACACAGTGTTTGGCACATGGCAGCTGCGCAGCTGTGGGAGAATGCATGACTGCATGAACAGGCTATCCTCTCAAAACTATGCCTGGATTCTCCCCAAACCAGACATGGTGCAAAAACTTGCCAACTTCTCAAAGTGCATGGAGAAAGGCCAGGTCCTGAGTGAGAAAGCCAACAAGCTCCAGACAAGGCCAGCAGCTGGGGCCACAGGAAAAATCCAGCCCCACCCCCCGCCAGGGAGTCCACTTGCCTTGTGCTGGTTGACCACGTCCATCTCCTTGTGGCCCGTGCAGAACTGCACCAGCAGCCCCAGCATGCCCGCGTAGTTCTGGTTGGGTTCTAGGCTGAGAATGGCTGACAAGTACTGTTCCACCAGGCTGGGGTTCTGCAGAGGAAACGTGTAAAGCAGATGATGATGATGATGAGCACCTGGGGTGGCACAGAAGCAGCAATGCCCACCACCCTGCTGCCTCCTGTCACCTCTTTCCACAGCTTGGTGAGCTTTTTCATGGCGCCATCCACCGCGTGCTTGTGGGAGCCACCCAGCACCTCCAGCAGGAGCAGGCACTGCACCTCCACCTGCCAGGAAGGAGGGGCTCGGGTCAGGATGTGACACGGGAGTGGAGGTTGCATTGGCCTCCCAGTTTGGCTACAATCTTCGTCAGGCCTGAGGACCCTGGGCTCATCTCCACTAGGCCTCTCCCACTGGCCTCCAGCCCTCCACCCCTCTGCAATGACCCTGTTCACTCAAGCACTTCCTTAATAAATATTTGCTGAGCACCCGCTATGAGTCAAACAATGAAAATACATGGAGACCAACACAGGCATGGTCCCTGCTTCCATGCACCTTAGAGTCAAGAGTAAGAAAAGGGTATTAAACAAATAAACACACAATGAATATATAATTCCAGAGGAGTTAAGTGGCATGCAGGAAAAGAACAAGCATCCTCTTTTACATATTTATCTGCCTCAACTTTTACTTTATTTATTCCACAAATACTTACTGCACACTGACTAAACGGCAGGCACTATGCTAGGCACTGTGGACACAGAAGAGGAAGACCCACCAGGAAGATGACCCAGGCAGTGCGGAGCTCACTGTCCAATCCAGAATGAAGCGCGGTACCCGTACTCAACTAAAAACACCTCAGAGACTTCATGTGCCTCAAATGCCACGGACACGGGTGAGCAGTGTGACCTGCCACCCTGAGAAAAAGGGCAGCTTGAGAATGTGCCCAATTCCACATGCATGTGTACTAATGGCATCTGTACGAGGTTATTCACTGCAATGTGTTTTTATAAGCAAAAGATCGCAAACAACAAAAATGCCCATCAAGAAGGCATTTGTAGATCTAGTTATATAAACCTACTTATAGAAAGGATTAATAGACAGTCATACAGAACAGACTCCAAAGGCCGGAGGAACCTACCAGCTTGTTCCAGATGTCCCCCTGCCGCTTGGCTCTCGCGGGAAAGACGATGCGCACCAGGAGGCAGGTCCAGGACAGGGCCAGCAGGGCGGCCGAGCCGCTGCTCTTACTGCAGAGGGAGGAGAGGGCAGGCAAGAGGTGAGTCAGAGCAGCTCCATCTTAAGGACAAATGGTCAGCACGAGGCCCTGCTTGGTATGCAGGACCCTCCCTTAATCTACAACTGGGCAGAACTTGAAGCCAGCTCCCCGGAAACCATCTGTGACAATTCGGGACAGAGAGCGCAGGCCTCCTCAGCCAAACTACCACCTTTTTGCACGCACACCATAAAAACAAAAAGAAAAAGATGGTTTCTCCCACTCCCTGCCTGGTTTCCCCTCCTGCCCTCCTGGCTCCTCCCTCCACTCAGAGGGCAACTGCCGGCACCATGCAGAGCGGCAAAGGGGAAAGGGACAGGCGCTGACAATTGCTCAGTGACACTCCCCTGCACTGGATTCTCCCGGGAGGACTCCGTCAACCCCCTTGGGCCACCACTTTTAGACTCACCTGGGGACACCTGCCTTGGAGCCGATGCCTGAAGACTGCAGAGAATGCAGAAGGTTCTTAGCAGTGGCTTCCGGCTGGGCCTCAGCCAACTGCTGGATGGCTGCCTGCAGGGCCCTGCGGGAGGCTGCATCTCTAGGGGAGGAATGAAGGTGACAATGAGCATGTGGGCGCGGGGGGGGGGGGGGAGGGGGGGGGAGGGGGGGGGGGTCGCGTGCGCGCAAGGCAGCTTAGGCCAAGTGCTGGATTTTCTCAGGAAAATCGGGCTGCACTGTATTCCAGAGGATCACAGATGATGGGATTAGGTAATAACCAGATAAATCTATCACCTCCAGGGATTCTGGAAGCAGCTAATAAAGGCAAATAAAACATTAAAGCTGTAAGGGCAACACCCACATTTAAAAAACACTATGGGCCTCAAACAGGCCAAGGCTTTTGTGTGCATGGCTGGTGCTCTCATATTATAGCACGGCAGGCACTTCACACTTTCTAACCACCACCTATGAGGTAGGTAACAGCATCCTCCCATCTGTATAAGAGGAAACTGAGGCATAGAGAGGTTAAGTAACTTGCCTGAGATCTAACAGCTAGGATGTGACACAGCCCAGACTGGACCCAGGCAATTAGGCTCTACAGCCTGGGCTCTAACCACTACCCTCCACCACCACATCTCTGCACAAAGTGCTCCGGACACTGCGCCTTTGGCTGGGACTCACCGGTATCGATGCAGAGTCAAGCAGAATAACTTGCAGAGCCCTTTCACTGCTCCCTCTGGCAGATCTGAAACCAAAGATTACACAGACCAGTCCATAAAAACTACTCCATGAACATCTGCTTCAGCCAAACATGGTCAGACATGATCTCTGCCTCTGGACACGCCCTGTTCATTTGAAAGAGAATTCCCCAGAGGAAAAAACAATGACAAATAGGATGTCAAGAAAATACGTGGTACAGAAAAGCTCGCAGGTAGACATTTAATGAATAGACTAAGGCAATACAGCAGCCTCAAAACTTCCCCTGCTGTTGAGTGGCGGTGCTAGCGTGCTGGGACTGTTCTGCTTCTCCATCGGGATGCTGGTGACATGGGTGTGTTCGTTTGCGATCATTCAGTGAGCTGTTTGCTTATGCTATGGGCACTTTTCTTTAGGTATATCCTAACAAACAGGTTTATAACCTGGGACAAAAATTAAAGTACCGTGAGGAATGGAAAAGGAAGAATACCAGTACCCGTAGTGGTTTCTGAAGGTTTTAAGGACGCAGACACGTGGCTAATAGATTAGGAGGCTCTGGGGACACGGAAAGGGACATCCGTGCGGAGTGGAGGTAGCACAGGGTAAGAATGCACGATGCCTGTTCAGGACACAAGAGGAGAAATAACAACACCAACACTTCAGAGTGCCAGGTCCTGCTCCACGCACTTGCCACACATTAACCTACTTGACCCCCACAAGATGGGCACTGTGATTTTAAGACGAAGAAACCAAGACACAGGAAACCAAGCAGACCAGCGGAGTGAGAGAGAGACTGTGATTGAACACTGGTGCTCACTAGCGGAAAGCTGACCTGGGACAGGCTCTGCGTCCAGACTGAAGCACACAGCCGAGAAGAAGCAGGAGGTGCAGAGGAGAGACTGTGAGCTGCAGGGTAAGACGGGCTAAGGTGGGAGGCACCGAGAGCAGGAGGCCCACAACGCTGGCGCAGTGCCCCACACTTCAGGGACATGCATGGTGAAGGGGAAATGAAGGAGGGAGGGGCAGAGACCCATTCCCCCAAACCCAGAACACTGTATTGTTCCACTGGACTTGGGCCTCAGTAACCGAGGAAAAGAGTAACAGGGGTTAGAGACAGGTTGCGGCTAAGAGAACAGTAATAACAGCTAATATACACTGGGAGCTTACCACAGCTGGTCACGCACTGTGTTAAGCACCAACCATACATGTTGTGCTCATTCATGCCTCACACCAACCCTGTGAGGGAGGCACTACTGCTATTGCAAGGAGTCAGGCTCAGACGTGTTAAGAAGCTTGAATCAGCCGAAACCAGTTTGGCTCAGGGGATAAAGCATCAGCCTGCAGACTGAAAGGTCCCAGGTTCGATTCCGGTCAAGGGCATGTACCTTGGTTGCAGGCACATCCCCAGTAGGGGTGGTGCAAGAGGCAGCTGATTGATGATTTTCTCTCATCGATGTTTCTAACTCTCTATCCCTCTCTCTTCCTCTCTGTAAAAAATCAATAAAATAGCCGAAACCGGTTTGGCTCAGTGGATAGAGCATCAGCCTGCGAATTGAAAGGTCCCGGGTTTGATTCTGGTCAAGGGCATGTACCTTGGTTGCGGGCACATCCCCAGGGGGGGTGTGCAAGAGGCAGCTGATCAATGATTCTCTCTCATTGATGTTTCTAACTCTCTATCCCTCTCTCTTCCTCTCTGCAAAAAATGAATAAAATATAAAAAATAAAAACTCAATAAAATATATTTTAAACAAAGATGAAGAAGATGTGTACAGACAGCAACTTGTCACACTACAGCCTTTTCTAACTACAACCTTGTTGAGAAAAGTGATTGGGAAGACTTTAAAGGTGCCATAAAAGTCACACACTGAAGCATTAAAACATGAGAGACTCTCTTAGGTGCTCACAAATAGCAATTTACTTCACTTACACACATTTTAACAAGCTTGGGTATGTTACCAGGAGACAGCAGAAGCAGCCAATGAGGACGTGGGTCAAAGAGTGGTAAAAAGTGGGCTCTTGACTAATCCTATCCTATCCTATATAATAAAAGGCTAACATGCAAAATCACTATGACGCACACTGACCACCAGGGGGCAGATGCTCAATGCAGGAGCTGCCCGTAGTGTCAGTGTGCTCCCACAGGGGAAGTGCGGCTCAGCCAGAAGTCCTGAGCTGGGCTCACCACTGGAGAGCACAGTGGCGGTAGCAGGAGCCTCTCCCACCTCTGCGGCAGTGCTAAAGATGTCCAACTAACGGTGACTAAGGGCCCCTGGACTGCGAGAGGGCACAGGCCAGGCCGAGGGACCTCCCCTCGCCCCCGCCCTGAGTGTGCAAATTTTGTGCACTGGGCCTCTAGTGAGAAGTAAAAGCTGACACAAAGGGAGATTCAACATTCTACAACCACAGTTCTCAAACTTCAGCAAACACAAGAATCACCGTGTGGGCTTGTTAAAGCACAGATGCTGGGATTCCTCCCACCCCCGCCAGCCACTGCCACCCCACCCAGCCACCCACTCCCAATCTACAGTTTCTGAATTGGTGTTGCTGGGTGGAACTGACAATTTGTATCTCAAACAAGTTCTGAGGTGATGCTGCTGCTGCTGCTGGCCTGCGGACCACACTTTGAGAACCACTGCTGTATTGCAAAAACACCAAAGGAAACTCAAAACTAATTAGGATTGATCGGATGAAGGCAAACTAGTCTTACATACCCCAATAGGTTGCAGGGATAGCTCTCCATTATGGTACAAAATATGGATGACTGTATGTGCTTAGCATTTCCTAAAATGTGGTCCCAGACCCTGAACAGGTTTTTTTTTAAAAGAGGGGGAAAGGGGTGTTCAAGGAAAATATGGGATTAAAGAAAGATTAATAAAATTAAAGCACCTCCCTGGAATATGTTGTGAATCTCCCAGTGGGCATTACAAATGTGACGTGTCCCACACGTAATGGATTTTGGCATCCGTTATTGGCCAACCACCTGCTACCATCTTGCTGAGTTCCACAGAACACCAACTGGGAAAATGTTTTTGCATCTGATAAATTACTTAAGAAAGATAGTTGGGCCGGGACCGGTTTGGCTCAATGGATAGAGCGTCGGCTTGGGGACTGAAGGGCCCCGGGTTCGATTCCGGTCAAGGGCATGTACCTTGGTTGCAGGCATATCCCCAGTAGGGGGTGTGCAAGAGGCAGCTGATCGATGACTCTCTCTCATCGATGTTTCTAACTCTCTATCTCTCTCCCTTCCTCTCTGTACAAAAATCAATAAAATATATTTAAAAAAAAAAAAAAAAAGAAAGATAGTTGGTATCTTTTAGAACTATTTCTAATCAAAAACGCTTAAAACTGTAAAAAAAAAAAAAAAAAAAAAACCTTTGGTATCTAAATGGATAAACTCTCCACTAACCCTACTGTTTCAATGCAGATTATAACAAGCAAATACAGAAAGTCAAAGCAGAACTTATTACAAGAGGGGGAAAGAAGGCCTTGGTTCTAAACAGAGAACACAATTTATTTTGAAATGGATCATCTCTAAGCCATATGGATGGAAAATAAATACCTTTTCCAGCAACACATTTTCCCAGTTCACTGAGGATTTCTCTCCGCTCCTTCACGCTGGCTGTTGTCACCTTCCCTGCAAAACGCTTTAGTGTCTCAGAAACCTGTGAAGACCAAGCCCACAGAGGGAGTTCCACCGGTCAGACTCCAAAACCGTGAACACGTACATGCAGAATGCAGGGCAGAGCTCTCTAACCCTGCGTTTCTCAGCCTCGCTGCTGACCCTGTGGGCGGGGTACCTCTTGGTGGGGGGTGGCTTTTTATCAGCATTCCTACCCTCCACCCACAAGCAGTCCACTCCTTCCACCCCAGGGGTAACAATCCCAATTGCCTCCAGATGTTGTCAAATGTCTCAAATCATCCTTAGTTGAGATATGTTGCTTTAACCCAACCAGCCAACTGGTCAATGTAACTTATACTTGAACCGAAAGAGGTAAGACAAAAATCAAAAATCTTAGGACAGGAAATATCTGTTCAGAATCATGCAAATTCTAGTGAGGACCTACTATGTGCCATGTATGTCCCCTTTGTATTAGCTCACTTAACCCTCCCACAAAGGGCACAGCAGTACCGTGGCAAGTCAGTAGCAGGGCATAGCACAGTCGCCGGGTGAAGAAAGATTAAGAGAGTGAATCCCAGCCCTGCCTCTTACTAGCTGTGGACACGTAAGTCAAATTATGTCATCTGCTTGGTCTTCAGTGTCTCCATGTATGCAGCACAGATAACAGCACTTACCTCATGACTGTTACGGCTTATATGACTACATCCATGCAAGGTAACGGGAGAGCATTTATCTCATCCCGAGCCCACAGCTGGCTACTACCACCAACCCGCCTTCGAGACAGCAGCAGCACCGCCTCACAGGTGGCAAAGGGACCAACTCTGAGAAGGAAATCATTGCCCAACTGGGGTTGAGAACCACAGCACCTGCATTTTTAAAACTAAACCTGAAACTAATAGGTCTATGACTGAAGCTAACACAGTTTAGCTTTCAACCCCCATCCCAGTCACCACAGCTGCATCAGCCGCACAGGGACCTGGGCCTGAGACTCAGAGAGGCGGGCAGTATGCAAACACTCCTCAGTGTGCTCCTGAGAAAGGTCCTACAGGCGGCCAGGCTGTGGAGCGGGGCATCAGACCCAAGTAACTAACACACCGGTGCCGTCCTCTTTCCAAGCGTATTTCACAGACAGGCCTTATGAGTAAAGTAAGATTCAAGGGTGCAAAGAAATAAAATGTTTCCCTTATACTTCTCTCCCTGCTATAATTCTATTGGCAATGAGTAAACTCGTGTCCAAAACTGTTTTCTGCATAAATGATTTGTTTTAATATTGCCTTTTGTCTTTATAGTAATATATGCATATAATTAAAGAGTCTAAGTCGAAGAATTCTGGGAGGTTTGCTATAAAGACCAATCCCCTGCTCTCACCAATTCTGGCTGGTTATTTTGGTAGTTATCTCTATATCGTTTAATAACTTGCTTGTTGTGCCCTAGCCATTTCGGCTCAGTGGTTAGAGTGTTGACCCTCTGACAGAAGGATCACGGGTTTGATTTCAGTCAAGGGCAGGTAACTCAGTTGCAGGCTCGATCCCCGACTCTGGTGGATCGCTGGCCCTTGTCGGAATGTGTAAGAGAAACAACCAATCAATATGTCTCTCTCACATTGATGTTTCTCTCTGTCTCTCACTCTCCCTTCCACTCTCTCTGAAAATCAATGAGAAAAATATACATGGGCCGAAATCGGTTTGGCTCAGTGGATAGAGCGTCGGCCTGTGGACTGAAAGGTCCCAGGTTCAATTCCAGTCAAGGGCATGTATCTTGGTTGCGGGCACACTCCCAGTAGGGGGTGTGCAAGAGGCAGCTGATCGATGTTTCTCTCTCATCGATGTTTCTAGCTCTCTATCCTTCTCTCTTCCTCTCTATAAAAAATAAAAAATAAATAAAAATAAAAAAAATAACTTGCTTGTGCTGTTACTTCTTTATTTTTTCAGTTTTGTCTTTCTACCATAGCTCATCACACACATGTTCCCCATATAATTCCTCAGTTTTGTAATATGGGCTAGCTCAGTAGTCAATGTTAACATTATATGTAAACTTCCATTTAATAAACTTTTTACTATCCTGCACAGCTTTTTTTTTTTACAGAGAGGAAGGGAGAGGGATAGTTAGAAACATCAATGAGAAAGAGACATCGATCAGCTGCCTCCTGCACACCCCCCACCGGGGATGTGCCTGCAAATCAAGGTACATGCCCTTGACCGGAACTGAACCCGTGACCCTTCAGTCTGCAGGCCGACGCTCTATCCACTGAGCTAACCAGGTTTTGGTCCTGCACAGCTTTTTAAATTAACCCTCAAGTTCATAACTGCGCTTTCTCACCTCACCTCAGTCACAATATGGCTCTAGTGGGCTTTTTTGCACTTTAGAGAATGTTAAACATTCAACATGCGTTCCTCTAACGTAGGGGTGTCGAACTCAATCAGAGAAGGGGCCAAAATCTAAAATCCAGCCTAAATCGCGGGCCGAATGGTTTACTGAACAGTCATAAACTGTCATTGTGATGGAAAAGCAGCGGAGTGCAGTGATGACAGCGCGGTGCGGGCCACATTGCAAGGCCTGGCGGGACGGATTTGGCCCGCGGGCCTTGTGTTTGACCCATGTGCTCTAACGGGTAGAGCCTAACCCCTTCAAAAATACCCAGCAGGCTAAGCAGCTTCCAAAATATTTCAACTTGAAACAAATTTCCTGCCCCGTGCACAGGAGACTCCCAGGAATCTACTGAATGTTTCAATTAAGTGGCCACCATCTGGCACCAGGGCCACCACATCATAATCGATTAATGTCCTCACCCCGGAGACCCCAGTGAGCCGAGCTGTCCCTTAGACACCTGCTTCTTTTCCCCTAAATGTTGTCTTTTTACTGTAAACCACAACTACAGACGAGGCTGGGGTGGAATGAAACGTTTTCCCAAGTCCTTCCCTGACCTACAAGGCAGCCACAGCTGACAACACTCAAGGGGGACAAGACTCTTCCTCGGTCATTTTTTTTTTTTTAATCTAAGCCTCCACCTAAAAATAACCAACACACAAGGAGCTCTACTTCATCTCCTCGAGTCCTCACAACAACCCTACACGATCGGTTTTATTTTTAACCCCATTTGACAGAATCAAAGTCTGAGACTTGGGGGGGGGGGTTTAAGTCACTTGCCGAGCGTCTCCCAGAAATGGACGGGCTGGGGCTCCGAACCCAGTCCGCTCGGAACGCAGGGGCGATGCTGCCAGTCCTTGCACCCAGCAGGTGCCCAGAGACACGCGCTGGGATGTTCAGTGTAAGGACCAGCGGGCACTGGCCGGGCTCGCTGAGGGGCTTCGGGGACATGGAGCAGGGTCTCCCAAAGGGAACTTCTGCTGCTTCAGGGTGGGGAGGGGCCCCGCCGGGGTCCAGCTGCCGACCCCGAGGCCGGAGCCCCTGACCCCTCAAGTCCGGGTCAGTCTGCGCCGCCGGGGCCGGGGGCCGGGCCGGACCCGGAGCCGCGAGAAGCCGGACCGAGGGGGCCCCTGCGCCGCGCCCTCCGCTGCCGACGCCCCCGGGGCCCCGGGCCTGGCCACACGAGCCGTCCCGCCCGGGGGCCGCCGTCCACGCCCAGCCGCTGGCCGCGTTGGCCCCGCAGACACCCGCCTCACCTGCGTGTCCGCCGCCATCCTACCGGCGCTGACTCCGGAAGTGCTTCCCGAGCACTTCCGGGTCACGGCGCGGCCCACGCGGCAGGGCGAGGCAGGAGCTGGTCGCCGCTGCGCCGCCCGGGTTGGAAACCAGGAGGGCGGACCCGGCGCTGGGCCACCGCCGGTGACCAAGGCCTCCTCCCGGCCCCGGGCCCGGGGCCCTCTCAGCCCGGCCTCTGGGGGAGCAGGGGGATTTGTAACAGTGAAGCCCCTGCAGCTCCGCCCCCTCGATCCGCAGCTCTTATTTCTTAGAGAAACGTGTTTCCTGGCCGGCAGGAACTGAACTAGGTAAAAGGCAGACCGGAAGCTGGTGTCTTGTCCGCTGGAGCCCCGTGGTGGACAGATCAGGGTTAGAAAACAAAGGTGGATGTGGCGGTCAGGGAAGGATTCCGGAGCCGAGCAGCCTGCCCCAGGGGAAATGAATGCCCCAGGCTGGGCACTGAGCCAAGGCTACAGGCGGGAGGCTGGGGCCTCAAGGTTTGATAGTTGCCTGAATTTTACTCAGCCTGCCCCTCTGCCAGCTATAAAATGGGGGCTGCACCGCTGATTGGCCCTCTAATAAGCAATGGCTTTCCAATTTGTGACCAGAGATCAAGTCACAATACATCCTTGTCATTCACACCTACCCTTTCAACAAGCAGCACGTTTTTCCCTTTAAAATAACCACTGCCCATTTTGAAAAACTGGCACTCACTGGAGTGTTTAACTGACATTAAACCTACTCAAAGCATCTTAGTGTGCTTCAGTGGCGGAGTCAACCTATGAACCAGGTAGCAGTGGGTTCCTGGTCAGGGAACATGCCCTGGGCTTGATTGATCCTCAGTATGGGGGATGCAAGAGGCAGCCGATCAATGATTCGCTATCACTGAAGTCTCTCTTCCCCTCTGAAATCAATAAGAATATTAAAGAAAAAAATCTTAAGAGGACCACAGACTAGGGTGGCCATTGTAAATAATTATAATAAATTAAAAGTTAAAGCTGGCTGGGCTTTAGTATCAGATGTTAGACAAGCGTTTCACTTATAAAGAGAATTCCCTAGTGTCAACTCCAAATAGACAGACCTTGGATTATCTTGGACTCTACCTACACCATTTCATGGTTACAGTAACCAATCTCCCATTTATTTAAAAAAAAAAGTTCCATAATTTCAATGTATGTACATGTGCTTTGTTTTTTATTCATTTACCACAAGACTAGAAATAGCTGTCTTTTAAATTTTTTTTCCTGTTTATGGCTCTGTATGTGCTCCATGTGAGTGATGTAGGTGCTTATTTAGGTGGGTTCCAACTTATAGCGAAAATCACTATGTCGAACCAAAGGAACGGATCTCCGACGTAAGCAGAGGACCTATTGTGAAGTTGTATGGTTTTAGTTTCTAGAATACAATACTATAAACTTCAAGATATAGAAAATGAAGAGTGCAGAGACTTAAGAGAAGTAAACCTTTATTTCCTTGCTTCTCAAATAGTTGGCTGAGCTGGTTGCTTTTTGGTAATTAATCAAAGAGACCAAATCCCATATCCTCGTCCGACTCCTCCGACTCTTCCTTTGCTTCTACCTTGGCTGGGGCTGCGGCAGCAGGAGCAGCAGTGGTGGCGGCGGCCGCAGGGGCAGCAGCCACAAAAGCAGATGGATCAGCCAAGAAGGCCTTGACCTGAAGCAAGGGGAAAAGTTCAGTCAGAACGGTGGTCCACCACCTGTCAGCCTTGTAGAGCTCTAGAGTAACAACAACGAATGTCCAAGCCTTCCCTGGGTGACCAGGCAGGTGACAGCTTAGGCATGACCTGTGAGCTTGAGGCCAGCTTGTACCCATTAACTAACCCTCTTAGGATCCAGGGTCTCTTGTCATTTGTAAAGTCAAGGACACACCTCCCATGCCACCCTCCTTCCTCTCCCCTCTCCCCGCCCCAGCCTCTCAAGCATAGGTTAAAAAAAATTGTTATCTGCACCCTAGCCGGTTTGGTTCAGTGGATACAGCATCAGCCTGCAGACTGAAGGGTCATGGGTTCGTTCCAGTCAAGGACACATGCCCAGGTTGCAGGCTCAATCCCCAGTTGGGGGCATGCAGGAGGCAACCAATCAATGATTCTCTCCCATCATTGATGTTTCTCTCTCCATCTCTAAAATCAATAAGAAATTTTTAAAAACACTTTATCCGCTACTATGATAATAAAAGCGATCACTCATCAGGCTGCCATTTATCCGCCTGCTGTCAGACCCACCATGGTCCCAGTAGGTTCTTTTTACCTTTTCAGCAAGTGGGAAGGTGTACTCAGTCTCCACAGACAAAGCCAGAACTCGCTTGTACCCGTTGATGATAGAATGGGGCACTGACGCAACAGTCGGATAACCAATCTGAAGGCACACGCTGGCAACATTGCGGACACCCTGTGGAGGGAGGGGAAAATTATATTTTAGGTGAGAGATCTTAACGAAAAGAGAAGATAGAGAAGTCCAAGCAAAGCTCAATGGCAGATAAAACTTCCTGGACTAGCATCTTAGTCTCACACAGGAATACTTCACACCAAATGCTCTGGCAAGGCAATTCAAATCCAGTAGTTCATAAATGCTTTTTATCCTTATGCCCATCATGGGTATTACTATACCATGATGACGATTGCTACAAAAGCCTCTATTTTGTTTAAAAAAAAAAAAAAAAAAGTAAACTATTAACATAACCATTGAGTTCCACGAGAGGAAGATGTTTAAATAATGCCAGGTGAGAACTTTCCATCCACTAGTGAGACTTACAAAAAATAGCTAGAGTGAACCATGCTATTCCAAGCCCTAGAATAGCTCTAACTATGTACCCAGCACTGTTCTAAGCTTTATACTCATGAATTCATCCATCCTCAACAATCTTGTATCATTAATACCATTTCACAGATGAGGAAACAGGGCAGACATTAAACTGTCCTTGATTACACACTTGGTTCAAAGGAGGGGCCAGGATTCAGTCTGAAGCGAGGCATACTCTCAACCATTAATGTGAGATCCTGGAGTGAGCAGCATGTACCTCCAGGAAGCGGGAATGCAGAGTTTCCTCTGTGATGTCAAGCACTTCCGGGTTGTAGATGCTGCCATTGTCAAACACCTGCTGGATGATCAGCCCAAAGGAGAAGGGGGAGATGTTCAGCATGTTCAGCAATGTGGCTTCGCTGGCTCCCACTTTGTCTCCAGTCTTAATCAGCTGCACATCACTCTGCAGGACAAGGCAACACGTTAGCACCTGAGCATTCAGCAGGCCGACAGCCACCAAGGTGGCCCCACTACTGGCTTGGCTAGTACTGGCAAGCCAGGTCCACTCACCAGGATTTCAATGGTGCCCCTGGAGATTTTAGTGGTGATGCCCAGAGCCTGGAAGAAGGAGGTCTTCTCTGGCCCCAGACCCGTGTTCTGGGCTGGCACAGTGACTTCGCACGGGGCAATGGCACCAGCACGGGCAGCAGCTGGCACCTGAACAAAAGCAAGAATGTGAATTCTCCCTCCACAGGTACAAACTGAGAATCTGGCTTTTAAGGAGCCAAAATTGATAAGGTCTCTTTAGCCAACCTGCTTCTCCTCTTACCTTGTTGGCCAGCAGCATGTCCCTGATCTCAGTGAGGTCCTCCTTGGTGAACACAAAGCCCACATTCCCCCGGATGTGAGGCAGCAGTCTGCAAAGAGAAGGTCACAGAGCGGCGGTCACCTTCCCGCACGTTCTCCTCCAGGAGAGGGGAGAAGGGCACGGGGGAGGGAGGACAAAGGTGCCCGGGCACGGACTGACTTCTCCAGGGCGGGGTTGTTCTCCAGGTGTCCTCGGATGGCCTTGCGCATCATGGTGTTCTTGCCCATCAGCACCACCGCCTTCCCGCGGAGGGACATGCGGATCTGCTGCATCTGCTTGGAGCCCACATTGTCTGCTCCCACAATGAAGCATTTTGGGTAATCATCCAGGAGTTGCTACAAAAGCCAGGAAGAAACAAGCCAAGTTTAACAGGAGGAAAGGGGGGGGGGGGAGGAATCAGGAGATAGATCATTGTCCCGATACCCCAGGGTTTTGAGTTCAATTCCCAGTCAGAGCACATACAAGAATCAACCAATGAACGCATCAATAAGTGGAACAAGTGGATGCTTCTCTAAAAATCAATCAACAAACAAAAATTTCTAAAAATCAGGAGAAACTAACCCCCAACGGTTGGTTTCCATCTCCCTTTCTTCTATGCTTTTGAAGTGACTCCTATTGGGCCAACTCCTCCCACTAGGAGCCACCTGGGTTGTAGCACTGACAGATTTGTCCAAGATTTGCTTGCTGAGTATGGATAGTAAAAATTGAGTTGGTACATTCAATCAGAAAAAATTTTAATTTTAGCTTTTTTTTTTTTTCTTATGTTTCTGATTTGGGCATTACCAGGGGCACTTACTGCCCAAGCCAGTGAATCAAGACCAGCAGATTCTCTCCAAGAACTCTAGCACACCAGGACAATAGCTGTCAAGATGTGACTCTAGTCTTGGGTTAGCTCTCATTTTTTAACATTTCCCAATTATGAGATGTTTCTGACCCACTAAAATGACTTGACAGAAGAAAAAAAAATTCAGCACTCAGATCACAACATAAAGTAAATACAACAAAACCTTCCTTGTAAAATCTAGGATGTGGGTTTCAGATTATTTTACTATCCTGTTAAGAGCACCCACTTCAAGGCCTTCGTAGAGATAACCTCCATTGGGACATTGGGTTTCTTGACTGGCAGGACCTAACTATGCATCAACTTGACTTTTTATGAGTCACTCACTGCCTCTCGCTTCCCCAAAGATGGAAGCAGAGAAGTACAAGTGTGATGAGTGCTATCTGAATGCCAGACAGACCTGGGAATTAATGCCATTTGGCTCTCTTAGGAGCCCAGAACTGCCCGAGCCTGTTTATCTGCAACAGGTGGGGGCGGCACGCAGGGCTTTGGAAATCCTTAAGGTTCAATGAGATTTGCCTGAAATGGCACAATTCAGCAGCTGGGCCCATGGGAGCCGATTGTCCCTCTTGGGCTGCCGTGGCGGAGGCAGCATGATGGCGGCCGCGACCCACCCCGCACTTACGATGATCTTAAGGAAGTAGTTGGACTTCCAGGTCGCCCTGTCTTCCCTGGGCATCACGGCGGTGCGTCAGGGATTGCCACGCAGGGTTTAAAGACGATGTCACTGAGGAGAGAGAGGGAGCTCAGACACCCGTCCCCCGCCCGCCGGGCTCACACCAGAGGCCTGTGGACGGGGCAGGCCACGCGGGAGCGCCCGCCGGTCCGGCCTGGCCGCCGCCCGGAGAGCGCGAGCCCCGGCCGCAGCCCCAGGCCGCGTAAACCCGGGCCCCGCGGCCTCCGGGCTCCCCCGCAAAGACGCCCATCCTTCCCGCCGCCAGGCCCCGGCGCCAATCGGCCATCACACGAACCTCCCACGAGGACGCCTGGCGAGAGGAAGGCCGTGCGCCGGCGCGCGCCTTTTATAAGTAAACGAAGCAGCCAATCAGAAGCCTCCGACAGCACCCCCACCTATTGGCTGGCGCCCACGCCTGTCTGGCAAAGCAGACCTAACACAGGCAGCCATTGGATGGTATAGCTGCCACTCCAGCCTACCGGAAGCCGCCTTTCAGTAAGGAAGTTAAGGAAGCGCCGCCTCGGGTTGGAGCGGCTTTCTCAGAGCTGCTGCCCTCTGCTGGGCTGGCGCTGCTCTGGTGGAGGCGCCAGAGTTTGTAGACTCCGTCTGCGTTTCCCCTGCCACCTGGCCACGTCGCAAACTAGAGTATTTCGTGGAGTGAGAAATATAATATTTTAATAGTTGCATAGAATGCTCTCTGTCCCCTCTGTAGTTTGTCCTTCCCCCTACAAAAGCAGAGGGATCATTCAAAACAGTCGGATCAAAAAATAAATAAAACAGTCGGGTCATTTCCTTATCTGTTCAAAAAGCTTCCCATTTTCCACAAAGTAAAAAGATTAAAACTTAACTGGCCTATAAGACACTAGCATGTCAAACTCGCGGCCCACGGGCCACATGTGGCCCACAACGAATATTTTTGTGGCCCAGCCAATATAATGGTATGTGTAAGAAACGTTTTAGTAAAAATTTCACAACTTAATTTTTACAATATCCTGTTATACATAATTATTAATAACAAACTACAATGTTCGCTAATGACTGATTACTATAGTCGTGTTGCATTCATTTCCCTTATGTGCCTTACACGCAGGCTCATCATTTCTCTCCACTAATACCAGCAGCGAATATTTTAGCAGCCGATGGCCAAAGTATTAGTCTTGGACTGACCTGTTTGGTGTGCACAACAGGAAATATTTCGGAGAACAAGAAAAATAGGTTTATTTGCTTATGCTTATTTGTGCAGTTATTCAATGTTTGGTAAGTTAATGTTAAAGAAGAAATATTAATTTTTATTAAAATGTTTATTAAAATTATGGCCCTGACTGGTTTGGCTCAGTGGATAGAGTGCCAGCTTGTGGACTGAAGGGTCCCAGATTCAATTCCGGTCAAGGGCATGTACCTTGGTTGCAGGCAACATCCCCAGAAGGGGGTGTGCAGGAGGCAGCTGATCAATGTTTCTCTCTCATTGATGTTTCTAACTCTATCCTTCTCCCTTCCTCTCTGTAAAAAAAAATAATAAAATACACTTTAAAATAAATAAATAAAATATTATATTATGTTATGTTAATGGTTACCTACTCATTTATTTCAGCCCTTTATATTCAGTATGTCTCTAGCAAAATAAACCTACTTTTCTATGAAAATTGAAGTTTTTTTGGGGGGGGTTGTTGTTGTTTTATATATTTTATTGATTTTCTTACAGAGAGGAAGGGAGAGGGATAGAGAGTTAGAAACATAGAATGAGAGAGAAACATAGATCAACTGCCTCCTTCATACTCCCTACTAGGGATGTGCCCACAAACAAGGTACATGTCCTTGACTGGAATAGAACCTGGGACCAGTCAGTCCACAAGCTAATGCTCTATCCACTGAGCCAAACCGGTTAGGGCAAAGCTTTTGTTTTTTTTGAGGCCCACAAAAACTTGAACCTTGCCGAAACCGGTTTGGCTCAGTGGATAGAGCATCAGCCTGCGGACTGGAAGGTTCCAGTCAAGGGCATGTACCTTGGTAGTGGGTGCATCCCCAGGAGGGGGTGTGCAAGAGGCAGCTGATAGATGATTCTCTCTCATCGATGTTTTTGGGTTTTTTTTAAATATATTTTATTGATATTTTACAGAGAAGAAGGGAGAGAGATAGAGAGCTAGAAACGTCGATGAGAGAGAAACATCGACCAGCTGCCTCTTGCACATTGCACACCCCCTACCGGGCATGTGCCCGCAACCAATGTATATACCCTTGACCAGAATCAAACCTGGGACCTTTCAGTCCGCAGACCAACGCTCTACCACTGAGCCAAACCGGTTTCGGCTCTCATCAATGTTCCTAACTCTCTATCCCTCTCTCTTCCTCTCTGTAAAAAAAATCAATATTTTTTTTAAAAACAAAAAAAAACTTGAACCTTGTTTATTTGGCCCGTGTTAGCCTTTGAGTTTGACATGCTTGCCCTATATTATCCACTCTCCACCTCTACTCCTATAATCGCATCTCCTATTTTTCTGACTCATTTCCTTCCAGCCAGACAATGTGCCCCTTGACAGCTCTTACACCAACTGTTCTCTCTTCCTGGGAGGCTCCTTGCCTCTATCCACATGTGTGACACCTCCATCACAGTTTGGCTCAAATATCACCTGCTAAATCAGGCCTACTCTTATTTCCTTTATTTAAAATTACTACGTACAAAAAAAATTTTTTTAATAATCACTCCCACTTCCCCCTTACTCTGTTTTATTGTTGTTTTTTTCGTTAGCACTTACACTTTGTAACACACTATGTAGTTTACTTATGACACCAGAGGCCTGGTGCATGAAATTCGTACACAGGTGGGGTCTCTAGGCCTAGACCACCAATCAGAGCTGATGGGGGCCTTCCAGCTGCTGACCAGGGCATTACTTCCCCAGCTGCCAGCTGCCAACAGGGGGCCTTCATTGATTCCACGCCACCCCCAGGTGGTCAGCGCACATCATAGCAAGTGCTGGAACTCCCGGTCTCGCCATCAAACTCCTGAGGGGACACTTTGCATATTAGCCTTTTATATATATAGTTATTTGTCTCTCCCTGCAAGAATGCAAGCTCCACAAGGCAGAATCTTTTGCTTTGTGCCTAGCACATAGTAGGCATATCATAAATATTTGCTTACTTGTTTTTTAATGTTTTTATTGATTTTAGGGAGAAAGGAACTGCAAGGGTAATAGAAACATCGATGAAAGAGAAACATCCGTCAGCTGCCTCCTGCACACTCCCTACCAGAAATGGAGCAGCAAATCAGGCATGTGCCCTGAGCAGAAATCTAACCAGTGGCCTCAGTGCACAGGACAGGACCCAACCCACTGAGCTGCACCAGCCCGGCTCATAAATAGTAGTTGTTGAATGTATGAGTACAGGGTTTGCAGTCAGATGACCTGATCTTCTTGTTCTTGGAAGTGATTTCACCTTGCTGACACTGTTTCTCATTCCTTACCTGTAAAATGGGATGAGTATCCACATTCTAGACTTATGAGGTTACCTGAGCTATTTGTGAAGACTTGACACAGTTCCTGGAATGCAGGAGGAATTTACTACAAACACTAGTTTCTTTCATTATACACTCAAACAATATTTATTTGAACGATTGTACTACCCTGTGAGTGTGTTTTTTTAGATATATATTTTATTGCTTTTTTACAGAGAGGAAGGGGAAGGGATAGAGTTAGAAACATTGATGAAAGAGAAACATTGATCAGCTGCCTCCTACACACCTCCTACTGAAGATGTGCCCGCAACCAAGGTACATGCCTTTGATCGGAATCAAACCTGGGACCATTCAGTCCACAGGCCGATGCTCTATCCACAGAGCCAAACTGGTTAGGACTTGTGTTTTTTTTTGTGTGTGTGTGTGTGTGTTTTAATATATTAAGGATTTTGTACAGAGAGGAAGGGAGAGAGACAGTCAGAAACATGGATGAGAGAGAGTCATGGATCAGCTGCCTCTTGCACACCCACCACTGGGAATATGCCCGCAACCAAGGCACATGCCCTTGACCGGAATCGAACCCGGGACCCTTCAGTCCCCAAGCCGACACTCTATCCATTGAGCCAAACCAGTCTTGGCAGGGCTTGTGTTTTTTAAAAAGTAAGCTTAGATCCGTATTTTTACCCTTTGCACTTGACCAAGTTAGAAACCTCTGTATTTTGTTTGAAAGCCTCCTATGGCCTCTGCTGATGAGCCAGTGAAGAGAAAAGCTGGAGATGATTACTGCTAAGGTTGCTTTGTCATGACAAGGTTTACTGCTGCATGCTTAGCGTTGTGCTGAGTCCTTTGCGCACGTTAGCGCTATTGATATTTGCAACAATATCAACACCATTTTAGTATTTCCGTTTTATGGATGAGAAAATTCAGAGAAGTTAAATATTTTGCCCAAGTCCCTCAGCCAGCGAATGATGATGTCAGAACTGAAACCCATAGAAAGTTCATAGCCCGTGGGCCTCGCTGTGCTGTAGTTCCTTCCAAACCCAGTGTCTCCCCCTTATCCCACTTTACCAAGGATGTACTTACAGCTACCTTCCCAAGGACATCCTGGCTCTGATGACATACGAATTTCTAATTGTAGTACATCAATATAATGGAATACCGTGAGACCATTAAAAAATGCAGATCTATATTTATTGACATGGGGAAATACAGAGTACACCTGAGTGAGGAAGCAAATTGCAAGGAACTGCACCATATCCATTTCTATAAATAAAATAAGTCCAACGTGAGCGGGAAGGATAAACCCAGTAACTATCTTTGGGCGAGGGTTGAAGGTAATTTTCACTTCTGAGCTCACTGTGAAATGGACAGGGTTCAGACTAGAATCAACATGTCCCAAAGAGGTAAGAGGTTTTGGAGGGCCATTCCAAACAACAGGGAAACTGAGGCCGGAAGAGGGTGTAGGGCGTGGGGAGAACGGGGGTCTGGAGCAGGACTGAAGTTCTGGCTGACAAAAGCGAGGAAGCCTGCAAATAAGGAACATGACCACCAGGGGGAAGTAGAGACCAACCGCCAACTAATTGCCAACCATCAGTCCACGCCCTTCAGTGGAGAGGGTCCGTCGCCCACGGTGTTGTGCCAGTACATGTTGTGCCAGAGTGGAAAGAGGGCGGGCGGGGGGGGGGCAGGGTCCGGTCAGTGCAGGAACACTGGCAGAGGTTAGCTGTGAGTTCATACATCCTGTCTCTGCACGTCGGTTCTCCTCTCCGAACCGCTTTCCCCATCTGCAGAGAGTGTAAGACCACCCACAGGCCCTGGTGAGGGTGCCTGAGGGGAAGCCAGGATAAAACTTAGTGCGGGCCCAGACCCAGGCAGAGCCCAGCCAGGCTGCTCCCCAGCCTTCCCTGGCCCACAGCTCACGCCGGGAGCCAGGAGGACCTGCGCTCACAGACCAGAGTCCTTGGGGCAAGGTCCCACCCCAGGCTTTTTACCTGTCAGGAACGCGGATGATTTACCCTCGCACTGCGGGCTCTGTGAGTCTAGAAGGGTTTGGTCTCTCTTCTGGGACTAAGCTGCTATCTCAGACCACAAAGAAAACGTACTAACACGGGTCAAAATAATGGCAAACTTTATTGGCATAAATCACAGGAATTGAAATGAGGAAAAGCCAGGTTAAAAAGTTTACAGAGAAAAAAATTAAAATCAGTTCATCAAATAACCACTGACCCGGAAGGTGGGCCCAGAGGCCCTCCCTCCAGGAGTGGATCTGGGCGGGTGGCTGTAAACAGAGCAGTAAGGCCTCTGTGTGGAGTGGAGACATCAGACCCTTGGGGGTGCCGCTGACCTGCCCTTGGGGGGACGGCAGAGCTCTGGGGCCTTCCCGTGCTTCAGCGGGTCCCGTCCCTCTGCCCACAGCCCCACCAGGCTGCCGGGCATCACCCTGGCCCTTTCCCCAGCCCTCCAGTTCCCGAGGAGATGGGAATTTGGGGAAGTGATGCTCCCAGTGGAATCAACAAGACCAATGGTCAAAACCGGACCCCAGCTTTCCTGAGGAGGCAGGAGGAGCCCCAGAGCAGTGAGGGGGCGAGCATGTTCCGGGGGTTCTTTTGGATGCCAAAGAGTTCACAGGGGAGCGGCGGCTCCTAATGGCTTAGGCCGGAAACAGCACCCCCAGAGCATCCTCCCCGTCTCCTCACCATGGAACAGGACGGATGAGGTTCAGAATCCTAGGCCCCAAGGGGCAAGACACCCTCAGGCCACTTCAGTTAAGAGCTTGCTGGCCTGGGTAGTTAGGAAGGGATTTCAAAATACAGCAGTTTATAAAACAGTCCTGGGAGCCGTGAAGGAAAGACGGGGAGTCTCAGAGCCGCTCCCACTTCACCTGCTTCTGCTAAGAAAAAGGAAAATACAAATGGCTTCCCCACCCCAAGCCCTCAGCACAAGGCAAGCCTGTCCCCCAGCCACTGCCCCGGGGGCCGGCGGTGGACGAGGGGAGTACAAAAGGGGTTCTTTAAAATCTCTTCAAAGTCACTGTGTGCAGAGAAGTAAAAGCACTCGGACGATAGTCAAACCTCAGTGTAGAAATCTATCAAAGTCGGCACAGTGTCCAGGTTGAGGTGAAAGGCCCCTCCCGCGGGGGGAAGAGACCGGAGACGTTATTGCTGGGGGGTCTGCGTCAGTAGAATCGGAGCAGTGCCGGGCAGGGCAGGAGCACCAGGAACCGTCGGGGCCCCCGGGCACTTGGCCTTGGATGGGTGGGTGGATGCTGGCATTGTCTGGGGGAGCCCTGTCCCCCCGGATTATTTGGATAACTTGGTCGGACGGAAATAAAGGTAAAAGAGACCCCATCCGATCCTGCCCGCCCGCCCCCGCTCCACTGCGAAATGAGTAAGAGATGGCTCCAGTGTGGGGTGCTGGCCTGGCCAGGCGGGTTTGTGGGGAGGGGCACCAGCCCCCTCGGGGAGGACGAGGAGCTGGCAGCCTGGGGACAGCTGCAGGAGGAGGGGAGGCCCAGAGGCCCTGGCAGGGGCAGGAAAGAGGGGGCGCCCTTTGAGCCCTCTCGCCACCCTGCACAGCCAGGGCACGGTTCCAGTTTCGGTCGGGCCTGGCCCACCAGCCCCGGGCGGCCTTGGGTCACAGTAGCAGTTGGGGGGCCGGGCCGGGGGCCGGGGGCCGGGGGCCGGGGCGGGTGGAGCGACGGGGTGCCTAGCAGAAGAGCTTGAGGAAGCAGTTCTGACAGTAAGGCTTGTCGTTCTGCTCCTTGAAGGTGCCCTTGTTGAGCTGCTTGAGGCAGAAGGCACAGACGAAGTGCTCGGGGTGGAACTTCTTGGCCATGGCGGTGATGCAGCGGCCGGTGATGGGCTTCTGGCAGCCGGAGCACAGCGAGCCACGCCGCTCGTGGTAGTGCACCTCGCAGTAGGGCTGCCCGTCGTGCTCGAAGAAGCTGCCGTTGATGAAGGGCGTGAAGCACTCCTGCGGGCGGGAGAGGGGTGAGGCGGGAGAGGGGGAGGGGGGAGAGGGGTGAGGCGGGGGGGAGGAGAGGCGGGGGAAAGGGGTGAGGCGGGGGAGGGGGGAGGCGGGGGAGAGGGGTGAGGCGGGGAGAGGGGTGAGGCGGGGAGAGGGGTGAGGCGGGAGAGGGGTGAGGCGGGAGAGGGGTGAGGCGGGAGAGGGGTGAGGCGGGAGAGGGGTGAGGCGGGGGAGGGGTGAGGCGGGAGAAAGGGGTGAGGCGGGGAGGCGGGAAAGGGGTGAGGCGGGGGAGGCGGGGAGGGGGAGGGGTGAGGCGGGTGAGAGGGGTGAGGCGGGTGAGAGGGGTGAGGCGGGAGAGGGATGAGGCGGGGGAGAGGGGTGAGGCGGGAGAGGGGTGAGGCGGGGAGAGGGGTGAGGCGGGGAGAGGGGTGAGGCGGGGAGAGGGGTGAGGCGGGGGAGGGGTGAGGCGGGGAGGGGTGAGGCGGGGGAGAGGGGTGAGGCGGGAGAGGGTGAGGCGGGGGACGGGGAGGCGGGGGAGGGGGGAGGCGGGGGAAGGGGCTCGGGCAGCCCCGGGTGCGATGGGCAGGGGGCGGGCAGGGCCACCACATGCCCACTTGCTGAGCATTTCCTGGGTGCAGTTCCCAGGCGGGAGCGAGGCGTGCGTGGTGAGTGGCCTGCCCAGGGCCGTGCCCCCCAGTGGCGCAGCCTGGATGTGAACGTCCGCTCCGGGGCATGGAGCCGGGCGGCTGCACGGTGTCCCTGAAACCCTGGTGCTGAAATGAACGTTTCCCTGACTTATCCGCCCGGAGGGCCCTGGCTGGGACGCCCCCGATGCAGTTTGGAAACCAAAGGCCAGGTCCTCGGAGGCCCGGAGAGCTCGCATCCTCACGGAGCCCCCCATGCCCTTCTCCCGATCCCAGTGGCCGCCACACGGAGACACTGCCTGCTCCGGTGTCCCCGCCTCAGCACGAGCCCGGCCCAGACCCCGGGCTGACGACGTGTCCCCTGCTGCTCCCCAACGGCCGCACACAGGGCCTCCAGGCTGCCCCGGAGAGCACAGGGAGGGCCCTTCTCTCCTGGCTGCCCAGCGCCCCCACCCCCTTTTAATATATTTTCACTGATTTCAGAGAGGAAGGGAGAGGGAGCGGGAGAGGGAGATGGAAACATCCATGTGAGAGAATCACTGATGGTTGCCTCCTGCACGCCCCCGACCGGGGCCTGAGCCCACAAGCTGGGCCTGCGCCCTGACCGGGAACTGAACCGGGACCTCCTGGCCACAGGTCAGTGCTCGCAGCTGCGGGCGGGGCTCCTTACCCGGCACACGAAGCACTCGGGGTGCCAGAGGGTGTTGAGGGCCGAGATGTAGTTCTCCAGGATGGCCCGGGCGCAGCCGCCGCACTTGGGCGCGAACATGTCGAAGTAATCCTTCCGGCAGTAGGCTTTGCCGTCCTTCTCGTGGAACCCTGAGGAGCAGGTTGTGGGGCGGGGTGAGGGCCTCCGAAGGGGCAGCCCTGACTCCAGCATCAGCAGAGCCCCTCCCCTCCCCTCCCTCCCCTCCCCTCCCCTCCCTCCCCGATGCTCCCTCCCCTCCCTCCCCATGCTCCCCTCCCCTCTTCTCCCCTCTTCTCCCCTCCCTCCTCTCCCCTCCCTCCCTCCCCTCCCTCCCCTCTCGTACCTTCGGGGCCGAAGAAGGCACCGCACTGGGCACAGAAGAAGTGCTCGGGGTGCCACGTCCGGTCGAGGGCCGTCACCACTTTCTGTGGGAGCGAGGGCGGGTCAGAGCCGCGCTGGCCCGTTGGACAGGCCCCACCGCTGAGCTGTCCCCCAGGCCCGCCAGGAGGGGGCTCCTCACTGCTCTGAGCACGGCGGGAACTCTGACCCCGAAGGAGGTGACCCCCCACACTCCTTCCCTCTCAGTGGGCGGAGGTCACGGGTCCCACTGTGACTGTGAGGCCATCCCGTAAGGAAGAGCCGGGCGCAGAGCCACGCGTGGGAGAGGGAGTGGCACCTCAGCCTCACCCCGAGCCCCGCGGAGGGAGTCTGGGGGGCGGGGGCCTCCGGCACCAGGCCTGGGTTTGACCCCGAGCCCCGCGGAGGGAGTCTGGGGGGGTCGGGGGCCTCCGGTACCAGGCCTGGGTTTGACCCCGAGCCCCGCGGAGGGAGTCTGGGGGGGGGGGGGGGGGGCGGAGGCCTCCGGCACCAGGCCTGGGTTTGACCCCCGAGCCCCGCGGAGGGAGTCTGGGGGGGTCGGGGGCCTCCGGCACCAGGCCTGGGTTTGACCCCGAGCCCCGCGGAGGGAGCCTGGGGGGGGCGGGGGCCTCCGGTACCAGGCCTGGGTTTGACCCCGAGCCCCGCGGAGGGAGTCTGGGGGGGGACGGAGGCCTGCGGCACCAGGCCTGGGTTTGACCCCGAGCCCCGCGGAGGGAGCCTGGGGGGGGCGGAGGCCTCCAGCACCAGGCCTGGGTTTGACCCCCGAGCCCCGCGGAGGGAGTCTGGGGGGGGGGGGGGGACGGACGGAGGCCTCCGGCACCAGGCCTGGGTTTGACCCAGCGGTGAGCTCGGGCCTGTGGCAGCGCCTCCTGAGCCTCGATGCCGCCCGGCCGCGGGGGGCGGCGTGGGGCTGAGTGAGTGTGTGTGTGTGTGTGTGTGTGTGTGTGTGTGTCCACACTCACGTCCAGAATGGGGCCGTTGCAGTAGTGGCAGCGCGGGGAGAAGAGCGTGTGGTAGTCCTTCTCGCAGTAGGGCTGCCCGTCCCGCTCGAAGAAGTTCCGGGAGCCGATCTCCTCCTGGCAGTGGGTGCAGACGAAGTGCTCGGGGTGCCACGTCCGCCCCATGGCCGTCACCACCTGCGGAGGGACGCGGCGGCTCAAGGCCCTGGCTGCCCCTGAGCCCCTCCCGGGGAGCCGGCCCCTGTGCCCACCTGCCGCCCCTCCCCCTCATCACCTGCCCGGCGATGGGCTTCTTGCAGGCCCCGCAGACTCCCTTGGCGACTGTGGCGACCCCCAGCTTGTTGAGGTCGGACTGCAGGCTCCCCAGCATGCTGTCCAGCTGGCTCCCGGGCTTCGGGGGCTCCCCGGGGGGGGAGCTGCTCCCCGTCTTCCCCTGGTTCATGAACTGTGGGGAGAGGGGGCAGTCAGGGGGGGCTTTTCTCCCCTTGGACGTGGGCCAGTGGAGGCAGGAAGTGCGACCTCCCCCCGGGGCCCGGGGCCTTCCGGAGGGAGTGACGTCACAGGCTTCCCGGTGTCAGAGGGCCTGGCCCGCGCCGGCCTGAGCCGGGACACGCGGGGCACACGGCACTGACCCCGCCCTCGTCCTGCCCCTCGGGGCTGCTCTGCCTGCCACTCGGAGGCCAGCCAGCCGCCCAGCACAGCTCTCCATCTGCTCTTTGTTCCAGGCCCTGGATCTTAAATGGGGAGAAAACGAGGATAGGAACATTTCTTAATTAAGGAGGAAACCAAAGAGACCTGCTGTTGGGCATTTCACAAAGGGATTTAGGATGAGGGTTTTCCTCTCCCACTGGCAGCGCCAGAATCAGGAGGAAAAGTCTGAGAAAGTCTAGAGTAGGGGTGTCGAACTCAATCAGAGAAGGGGCCAAAATCTAAAATCCAGCCTAAACTGCGGGCCGAATGGTTTACTGAACAGTCATAAACTGTCATTGTGATGGAAACACAGCGGAGTGCAGTGATGACAGCGTGGTGCGGGCCACATTGCAAGGCCTGGCGGGACGGATTTGGCCCGCGGGCCTTGTGTTTGACACATGTGCTCTAGAGCGTCCCAGAGTCCCAGGGCGGACAGAGAAGGGAAGGGGAGCCGACCACGGGCCGGGTCCCGGGGGGAGGGCCTGAGGCCGGGCGGGCTGCAGGGAGGGGCAGCTGGGGTCTCTGGCCCGGCTTTCTCAGAGGGAGCTGGGACAGATGGAGGGATGGGGAGGGACAGGCAGAAGGGAGCCCACAGGCGGGCAAGAGGACGGTGACATGCTGGGTGGGAGTGTGGCGTCAGGTTAAATGAGGTCCAGGGTCAAGGCTGGGTGTAGGAAGGACACGGTCCTGCTGGGCTTGTGGGTGAGAGAGGGGGTGTGTGTGTGGTTAGAGGGGGACAGGGAGGCTCATGCTGGGCCCGGGGCCTGCCTGCATCGGGGGGAACATCGGGTCCTCGTCGGTCTGGCAGCCCACGGACCTCACGGCGGGGGGTGCAGGCAGGGGAGAGGCGGGCCCCGGCACACCTCCCTGCGGCCCTGGCCCAGGGCTCTGGGCCCCGGGGGAGGCACAGGGGAGAGGTGAGGGCCCCAGCGGGGAGGGCGCCGGCAGGCCGGGCGGGGGAGACGGGCTGCTGGCCGAGGCATCTCTGTGATGCTGGAGGAAAGGGACAGGAGAAGGCAGAACAGAGAAGGTTCTTCTCAGGGGGACGGGAGAGCCGGGGGGAAAAACCACCTGGGAGGAGAGAGGAGGAGAGCGGTGAGGAAGACGGAGGAAGCACCAGGCAGCAAGCACGGGCAGAGAGCCACGGCCCCCGCTCCCCGGCCTCCCACTCTGACCAGCCTCTCCGGGGCCACAGGCCCAGGACCCCACAGCCAGCTCCCCTCCGGCCGGGACGCCTGCAGCCGGGCCTGCCCCGGCGGCATCTCCCTGCTACCTTCTCCACCAGCTGCCCCTCGGCCCGCCTCCCGCGAGGCTGCACCGTGATGACGACGCCCTCCGTCATCCAGGCCTGGGCGCCGGCCCCCGCGGCCCCCGCCGCCCCCTCCGCCTCGGGCGGGATGCCCAGCCGGCCCTGCAGCTCTGCGATGAGCCGCTCCTGGGAGGGGGTCCTGCTCAGGGTGGCAGGGTCCAGCCGGCGGCGAGGGGAGGGCTCCCGGGACATGGGGTGCGCGTGGCCTGTCTCCCGGCTCCTCCTGATCACGGAGCGGATCTGAGGGGGGAGGGGAAGCTGTCACAGCCCCACTCTGGCTCTGCCCGCCGCTCAGTCCACACTCGGGTGCCCGGGCAAGGGAGGGCTCAACCAGGCGGCCAGGAGCTGAGGTGGGCGGAGGCGGGGCACAGCACACTCCCAGCACACAGCTCCTTCTCAGCGCTGACCTTGGGCAAGACCTCCAGGGGCCTGGCTCCTCCATCCTTGAAATGGGTTCGCATTTTCTCGGCTGCCTTAGAGGTTACTATGAGGACTATTTATCTGAGAGCATGGGAGTGGGCACTCTTAAAGGGACACAAGGCTTTTTCTTTCTTTTTAATTTGTAATAAAAAATGTGGTCATTCCTTCCAAATCTTCTAACCAGCTTTTTTCCTTATTTATATCCTTGTTTCCTTGTTTAACCTGCTGGTTTGCAGTGGTTTTGTCTTTTTGTTTCGTTTCGTTTCTGTAAAGTAAAAAGCAAGTAGCATCGGCCACGCTCCCTGCGGCCGTGCGCTGTACTCCGAGCACATCCCGGCGTCAGTTCCCGGAATCCTCTGGACAACCCGCGGGGAAAGGCCTGCCTTTACCCCATTTTAAAGATGAGAAACTGAGGCTGGCGGGAGGTTGCCCAAGGTCAGAGGCAGCAGGTGTCGGAGGCAGGGTTTGTTTTCAGTTCTATCTGGTCCCAAAGCTCATGCTTTCACCCCGTTCGCGAACATGGTCTCCGGATGGCAGGGGCGCCCATCTACAGGGAAAAGCCCAGACAAGCAGAAGCGGCTGTCACTCAAAGCGATTCCGGGCGGGAGCGGCACTGGCCCAGGGGGCCCAGGCGAGCGCTGGGCGGTCACAGGCCACGGGCCCAGGACCCCGGCCAAGCAGACATGCGCAGTGGAGGCGGCATGCGGTTAGCCAGAGCGGCCAGCTCGCGCCTGCCTGGCCGGAGGTGGAAATCCTCTCGGTGGCGGGCGAGCCCGGGGCCACGGCACGTGGACGCTCCGGCTGTGCCTCGGCGGTGCCCGCCGGCCTCCGGGCGGTCTCAGGCCCCCCGGGCGCCGGCATCTCTCCAGCCGACTGCTCCCGGCCCACAGGAGCCGGGCGGCGGCCCTCCGGCCCCGCGGGCTCCGGCCGGGCCCCCTCCGGCTGTCCACGTTGCTTCGTGAGAGTCCAGGTATCCGGGAAGACGACCTGACAGTCTAGGGCCACGACGGCTGGCTCCGTTGCTTCCTGGAAGCTGGGCGTCGCTCTGTGGGGGGTCTCTGGCCTGAGCGCCTCCAAAGCCCACGGCTGCTCCCACGTGGCAGCCAGGGCCTCCTCTGACAGCCCTTCGGGGTCTCCCGGCTCCTGGGGACCTGCACACCCGGCTCGGGGTCCAGTGTGGCCCGGGGGAGCCCAGGCGAGCTCACTCTTGAGGTTTAGCGCGTCCCTCCAGCCTCGAGCCTGGCTCTCTGCACCCAGCGGCCCCAGAGAGCCCTCCTCAGGGGGAGACCTTGGGTTGGGGGTGTCAGGTGTCACCCCGAGGCCAGCCAAATCAAGCCAGCTGGGGGCCATGGGAGGTAAGAGGCCCTGCCCGTCCTCATCATCCTCTCGGCAGAGGGCCTCTGCAGTGTGACCGTGGCCTCCAGGGGAGGGTTTAATAGTGGATGGCAAGAGCACAGAGGGCCCGGGAGGAGGAGGAGGAGGAGGAGGAGGAGGAGAAGGAGAAGGACGTATGTGGTGTGAGGATGGAGCTGAGCTGGGCGGCAGCCCCAGGGAGTTCAAGGCCACAGAAGAGGAGCTGGTCTGGAGGAGGAGAAAGACAAAAGGCAGAGGGAGGAAGAGAGAAACGGGAGAGGTGAGGAAGACGCTCCCTGCAAGGAGTGGGCTCGACCTCAGGCTCCGAGAGCCACCGTCTGTATGGCGGGGCGACCGTAAGCTGGCGGGTGAGGACGGGGCCTCACAGACACCCAACAAGGTGTTCCTGGGCCACGTGTCCTCGGCCCCCAGGCAGCAGGGGGCCAGCCCCATCGGAGCAGGCAAGAGGGAGAGAGGCGCAGTGAGGGGCCATAGGAGAGAGTGACCGGGGAGGTCAGCCCGGCACCATCAAGGGACAGTCAGCCGCCTCCAACCCAGAGACCAGCCAGATTCTCGGCTTGGTCTCTCCCAGACACCCATCTTCCCTCATCCCGAGACCTTGGTCAGGCCTCAGCTTCCCACGGGCACCCCAATGCTGGCCCTCAGAAAGCCCCGGTCGAAAGGGCGCGAGAGCAGGGCTTCCTTAGGCCAGTGCCTGGCCTTGGCTGCTCAGAACGGCCAGTAGCTCACGCCCCCACCCCCAAGCCCCACCTGCATCTCCCACAAACCCCAGCTGAAGGAGGTTTGGAGGCACCACCAGGGCCAAGAGCGCATGGGCCACTTGCTCCCCTTCTCTGACTCCCCAAATCACGGGCCAAAGGCGGACCCACGGGGAGAGTGCAGTGAGCGGCCGCAGGAGCGTTCGGAGGCACCGCATCTCTGGACAAAACGTCCGGCCTGGCAGACGGGGGCGCCAGAGGGGGGAGGGGACTGGCCCGGCAGGCAGGTTCCCCGCAGACAGAGCCTGAGGGATTCAGAGGCCCGTGGACAGAGGGGCAGGCGGGAGGCTGGCACAGAGGCCTTGGACTGAGACGCCGGAGGAGGAAGAAAGGGACGCGCTGAGAACAGCCAGCGTGGGAGACGGGGCTCCGGGCAAACGACCTCTCAGGCCCCAGATCCCAGGCCCCGTGGCCGCAGAGAACACCACCCCCACCGAGCGCGGCCACACAGGGCCCTTTGTTTGCCTCCCGCCCGGGCCGGGAGCTGGGAGCACGGGGAGGAAGGAATGTCTCCGCCTCGCGGGCTCCAGGCCGCTCAGCGCCCCCCGCTGGCTGAGCCCTCCCGCCCCCACATCCCAGGGCTCTGCGGGATGGAGGAGAAGGCCTGGGACACGGGCGGGACGAAGGGGCTTCGGGCACCTTAAAATCCGACAGGGAGGCCATCAGCTCGTCCAGCTCCCGGGTGGCGGAGGAGGCCGAGATCCGCGTCTGCTGCTGGCTGGAGGTGACGCGCTGGGGGCTGCTCATCTCGCCGCGGCTCACGGTGATGGCGGGGCTGCAGGCGGGCAGTGTCAGAGGGAGCCCAGTCCAGCCCCACGCTCCCCCCGTGCGGCCCGCCCCTCCTCAAGGAGATCGACATGCCAGCTCTGACACTGGGGTCCCAACCCCAAGCCCGGGGAAGCCCCCCAGCTCCCGATCTCTTCCGGGGGAGGAGGTGCTGTCGGCCGGGGGAGAGAGCTGACGTGGGAGAAGGGAGGACACACAAACAGCAACTTCCCCAGGTAGACGCCTCTAGGCATCCAGCCCAAGTTCAAGCTTGCCCGTGGCATAAGCCTCCGTGACACTGCGTGCACAGTGCGAGCGCCAGAGACACACGGTCAGCCCCGGAAGAGCTACCACTTAGAAAGCTCACCATGTACAGCGCCTGCTGAGCCAGAAACCACGCCACGTGCTCTACATGGAGGACCGGGTCGACCCCAGGGAGGCAGGCGGCCCATCCCCATTATCCACAGCCCCAATCCCATTTTGCAGGTGGAAACATTAAGGCTTGAGACACTTCGTAAGGGCGGAGCCAAGGTCTGAACCCCACTGTGTGGCTCCAGAGCCTGTGCTGACTGCCCCTCAGCTCCAGGGCCCTCAGCCTGCCTGGCGCCTGTCTCTTCAGGCGGCGGTGGCTCGAGGAAGCAGGAACGGTGCCCGGGCAGCTCCCCCATCCGCCCGAGCCTGGCGCGGGCGGCGGACCGCAGGCTCTTACGGAGGGGACGGGTCACGGGCACTCACACGGGGCTGGGCACGGAGCTCTCCAGCTCGTCCAGCAGGCTCTCCACGCTGGGCCGCACGTCCTCCAGGCCGCGGGCCCCGTTCCGCTTGGGCTTCTCCTTCGCCGGGGGCCCGGCGCCGCCTGCCAGCAGGCTGTTCCCCTCCGGGGCGCCGTAGTGAGGGCTCAGGGCCCGGGGCAGCGGGGGGCTCGAGTTGGCCTCATCTTGGGAGAGGGAGAGAAAGACCGCTCAGCCTGAGCCCTCTCGGGACGGGGCGAGGCCGGCCTGCCCGGAGCACCCACCTGCGGGGAAGCCCGGGGGAGCACCCACCTGTGGGGAAGCCCGGGGGAGCACCCACCTGCGGGGAAGCCCGGGGGAGCACCCACCTGCGGGGAAGCCCGGGGGAGCACCCACCTGCGGGGAAGCCCGGGGGAGCACCCACCTGCGGGGAAGCCCGAGGGGAGCACCCACCTGCCGGGAAGCCCGCGGGGAGCACCCACCTGCCGGCAAGCCCACGGGGAGCACCCACCTGCGGGGAAGCCCGGGGGAGCACCCACCTGCGGGGAAGCCCGAGGGGAGCACCCACCTGCCGGGAAGCCCGGGGGAGCACCCACCTGCGGGGAAGCCCGTGGGGCCGTGCTGCACGGCGTTCAGCTCCAGCAGCAGGCGGTCCAGCTCCGAGAGGTTGCTGCCCAGCGAGGAGCTCATCACGGTGGGCGAAGGCTCGGCCGACTTCTGCTTGTTGGGGAAGCTGAGACAAAGGGAAGGTCGCCCTGAGCGCACGCCCGGCGGCGGCCGCCCCGCTCTCCAGGGGAACGGGCAGGGCGAGGTCTGCCCCGGCGAGAGGCCTGAGGGGGGATGGATGTCCTGCCTCTCCGTTCCCCGCTGACAGGGGCGATGTGGCGGGACGGCTGGTTTGGTACGGAGCCCGGAGATGGCAGTGACCAGGCCGCCAGGAGGCACCACGAGCGGCTGGGAGCCTCGGGCCTTCTGTGATTTGGTCCATGACCCAAGGCAGGACCCCGCGGGCCCGGGCCTTGCCTCCTCCCTGGCCTCGCTGCCTCCAGCCCTGGCCGGGCCCCAGGTTCCCAGGCAGGAGGGGAGGGGAGGGGAGGGGAGCGGCAGGGGTGCCCAGGCAGGAGGGGAGGGGAGGGGAGGGGAGGGGAGGGAGGGGAGGGGAGGGGAGCCCAGGCAGGAGAGGAGGGGAGGAGGGGAGCAGCAGGGGTTCTGGGCAGGAGGGGAGGGGAGCAGCAGGGGTTCTGGGCAGGAGGTGAAGGGAGGGGAGCGGCAGGGGTGCCCAGGCAGGAGGGGAGGGGAGGGGAGAGGCAGGGGTTCTGGGCAGGAGGTGAAGGGAGGGGAGGGGAGGGGAGGGAGCGGCAGGGCTGGCGTACCTGTAGACGTGCTCTTCCTCACCGGCCCGAGCGCAGGGGGGGCCCAGGCCGTCCTGGGGCGTGGGGGCACCGCACGGTGTGGCACTGGAGCCGTAGGCGGGCGGCAGGGACTGGGGCTGCGGGAGGAGAACGCTCAGAGCCTCGGGGGAGAAGGAACAGTCACCCCCAGGAGGCTGCCGTCTCACCAGGGAATTTCCACCCTGGGCTGGAGGCAGGTGAGTAACACTCGGTCACCGCCCCTCACGTGGCGGCTGGTGGGGAGAGCCCTCTCCCTCCCCAGCCCGTCCCTCCCTTGGCGCCAAAGCCCCGGCCGCACCTGCTGGTGGAGGAATCGGGGCGCGCTGGGCTGCCACTGGTCTAAGGGGTCGAGCAGCGCGCCGTTGAGGGCCTCGCTGGACGGGGGCGGGGGCACCGGGGGCGGCACGGCGATCTCCTGGTACGTGTGGCTCCCGGTTGGGTAGGAGTAGGGGGTCTCCTCCGACAGGAACACGGGCCGCTTGGAGATGTGGGAGGTGGTGGACTCCAGGTCCTCCAGCAGCGCGTCTGCGGGAAGCGGGAGGGTGAGCAGCGGGGCCTGGGACTCCCCCAGGCAGTGCCCGCCGGCCGGCCGGCCGGCACCAGGAGCTGAGGAGACGGGCACCTGCCCCGCCTCAGGTCAGGAGACACCGGCTCAGCCAGCCTGCCTAAGAGCCAGCCCAAAGCTGACCTCCTCCGTCCGTCCAGCCCCACGGGGGTGCTCGGAGGCTCCCGGGCTGCCTGCGGCTCTCCTACCTCCGTGGGCCCCTTGTTCCCTCCGGACAGGCAGGCGGAGCAGCCGGCTGGCGGGAGTCAGCGATGCCCGCCTGGAGCCGGTGCTCTGACTCCGCGGGCAAGGCGCAGAGGACGGTGGGAGGGGCCCCACGTCACGGGGAGGGGCCGTCTCAGCCCCCATCGAAGGGACCCTGGGTGAAACCTGCCTTCCTGACGGGCTGTAAGCAGAACCCAGGTCTGAGAGCTCCTTCCAGGCTGCGGGGAGGTGTGTGGGAGGTGGGGGCTGGGACTCGGCTGGTGCAGTGTTTCTACCTCCTGGGCCAAGCCTTGGGGGGGTGGGATGGAGTGGAGGGGGTGGCAGAACTACTCCGTAGGCTGTTTCTGCAGAAGCCTGGCAAGCAGCCTGGCCGGAGGCTCCAGGGCCCCACTCTTCTGCTTTTACCAGCAGCAAGGGAGCCGAATCGGCCCTCGAGTGCAAGCTTCCATCACCCCCCCTCCCGGACCTTCACCAGCCCCAGAGGGCCGGCCCACACGCCCACCGCATCCCTGCCACCCCGGGGACTTCTCACTCTCACCTCTGGCGGCCTGACCTGCGCGGGACAGGCCCGGCCCTGCACAAACTCCTGAGAAAGCAGTGGCTGCACCACTGGCATTTCCTAGTGGCAGGCGCAGTGGACGCACTCCTGGCCTCAGTAACCCTCCTATTACCCCACCAAGCGGGACTCTGAGGCTTCCTTTACAGACAGGACACCAGCTTCTGCAGGTGGTGGGACTCGTCCCCCACCACCAAGCCAGTAAGTGACAGGAGGTGACTCCTCAGAAGCCCCCAAACCTGGCCTGTGAGAGGCGCTGTGATCACTAGCCAATGCCACATTTAAACGGTACAACCTCCTGCAGCAAGGGCCCGGCTCTCAGGGCTGCCGTCCGTTCCCTCAACCCCACCCCAGCTCAGAGAAAGGAAGAGGGAAGCAAGGCCCTCCGGGGGCCCTGCTCTGTGGGCCACACCTTCTCCCGCGGTCTCCTTCCCCCACGGCCAGCCACACCTACCCCTGGCTCCTGCCCAGCGGTTCAGGGGGAAGCTGTTCCACGGCCCAGGAGCCCGGCCCCCGCAGCCTAGGACCCTAGGACAGGGCTCCTGACTCCGAGGAAGGTCAATGCCTGCACTCCTCCCACTCCAGGTCCTTTGGAAGAGACCTGGCTTCCTGTCTCCAGCGAACCGGAACTAGAACAAGCCAGTGTGTGTCTAGGTAACAGCAGAAAAGGAACCAGCGCCCAGGCCAATCCCAGTGGCCTCTCCACAGCCCCACCTGCTGCTCTGGCTTCCCGCAGAGTCCCCCTCCCTCTGGGCCCAGGCCAGCAAGGGTGGGGCTCCTCCTTCACGGCAGAGCCAGCGGGAGAGGCCAGAGGCTCCCCAGAGCAGGCAGCAAGTGCAACCCCCGGGGACAGGAGCGGCCGCTGTGCTTGAGCGCCCACCACATGCCAGGAGCTTCCCACACATGCCACTAGCTCAGACGGTAAACTGAGGCACAGAGGCAGAGGCACACCTCACACTGCCAGAGCCAGCTGCAGTGACCCAGCTGGGATATGAACTTGGGGTACTTGGGTCCCAAACACTCAGAAGAAGACAGATGGGTAACCTTCCCTGTCAAACCAAACCCTCTGCATCAAACAGCCCTCCTTGTCTCAGTCTGATTACTGGTTTATGGACTGGATGCTGGTTTACCATTTCAACGGGCTCTTTCTACAGATACATCAGCTGGTCGGAAGGCGCAGTCCCGGAGTACAGAGACAAAAGGCCTTAGGTTCTGGAGCTGAGTTCAAGCCCCAGCTGCCCTCTCCATGGTCCATGGCCACACAGCAAAGCCACTTAGCTGCCCTGAGCCTCAGTTTCCTCAGTCAGCGGGGTTTACACGGGATAGACAGATGCCATAGTGCACATCGGATCTTATTTGCTTTGTGAAATTCAGAAAAAGATCTCCTTCGGAGGCGATCAGGGTGGGATGCAAAGAACTGACTCCTCCTAAGTCTTCTATGGGCAGAATCTGGGCAAGACATGAAAGGAAGCCCTTGAAGAGAAACGCAAAGTAATAAAGTAGCATTCCAAGCGAAACACTGTGGATGTCAGGGAGAAAGAAGATACATCATTTTTCCAAACTCCTGCTGAGAGGAACCCCCGCGGGACACAGTCACGGGGTCTGTGGTGTACTTCCCCCTCTCCGCCCTCCGTCTCTGTTCAGCGACTAGACAGGGCCCGGTGTCAGCGTCCCCCCAAAACCTCCCAAACACCTCAGGGAAGAGCGCCGGGAGCACGGGCAGCCCGGAGGACACGCCGACCCCTGCGGGGGGGTTCCTATGGGTGCAGCGCCTGCTATCTCACGGCGCAGTGGTCACAGCCAAGTTTCCCTGCACGTTCAGCAGACTCCTCCCCTGCTGAGTCAACCGAGTGGCCACGAGGACTGCACAGAGTTCACCTGCAGGCGGAGCCCACAGGGAAGGGTCCCCAGATTTCAGCTCCATCTGCCGCCTGGCACCCAGCTCTATGCACCCTGGGGGCAGGCTCAGAGCTTCCTCCCACTCATACCCCAAAGAAGGCGCCAGAGAAAACGGGGCTGCCTGGGCAAAGCAGGAACCGAAGCAGTCAGGGCTTGCTCATCCAGGATGAGGAAGGCCTCAGACTTCCGCCCTCCCAGGCCTGAGACCCTCCCAAGCCCGCCGCGGGGCTGCCCCGGCATGCTGCAGCAGGAAGCTCCCCGGCTGCCGCCCCGATCTGGAGGAAACCACCTAGACCCCCAAAGCTTCTCGCTTCTCCGCCAGCGGGGCACGTCTCTTCCCACGCGTGTGGAGAGAGAGGTTCTCTCCAAACTGGGGCCCCAGGGGGAGGAGGGGAGGGCGCTGAGAGCCAAGTCTCCCGCCCAGCGAAGGCCACTCGGCTGGGCTCTGGCGGCGAAGGGGTGCAGACCTTCGCCCTCCCCGCCAGAGGGCGCTCCTGGCCCGCCGGCTCCCGCTGCCGGAGTAGCCGCGGTAACCTCGGTAACCTCGCGCGATCACCGATTCGGCCGGGAAGACCGGGAGCCCCGCCACCGATGCACGAGGGAGACTTCAGTGCCGGGAGGCGGGGCTGCGGGGGAGGAACGGAGCCGGCTCCGAGGAGGCGCACGAGGCGGCCTGGGTGCCCAGCCTCCGGCCGTGCCCGGGGCACACTATCATTGAAGGTGCGACCCCCGAGTGACGCTGGCCCTGAGGACCGCTCCCGGATGCCACCCCTCCGCAGACAGACCAGGGGCAGGTGCCGGACCCCTTCCCGAGGCCGTGCCTGGGCCCAAGCAATGCTCAGAGCAGCAGCGGCTTCGGCCTAGAGGCACCTGGGGCAGGTGGCTGGGGGCAGGGAGCATCTGAACCAGGCCTCGCCCAGCCCCAGCCCCAGCCCCAGCACCGAGCCCCTAGCAAGAGAGTGTAATCTGACCTGAGGACCTGCTGGGAGCGGCCGGATCTGCGGCCTGGGGGTGAGGGTGGGGGTGGGGTGTAATTAAGACTCAAGCGCCTCCAGCTGCTGCCCCTGGAGGGAGGGGACCCAAGGGCTGGTCTGCCCGCATTCCAGGACTAGCTAGCCTAGGGGTGCAGAGCAGAGGAGGGAGCCCCAGGACCCCTCATTCTCCAGACTGGCTCTGGAGACTCGGGCTGACCTACAGAGAATTAATGAACCCTTTCCACCTCTAACCCCAACTAGTGCAGAAAAACAAGTCAGGGCTCTTTTGCAAGACTGGCTTCCTCCTACTCAGACCACTTCTCAGGATGCGATAAGGGCTATCGAGAGGCCTAGCGCTGAACTGACACCAAGAGGGTGAGATAAACGGGGAGTGGTGGGTGTGGAGGACTCTGAGCCATCCCCCCTCCAAGCTCTAAGAGAGGGGGGTCTGAGTCACGCTGACTGCTTCGTGGCTGAGCTGCCCAGCCAGGCTGCTTAGCAGTTCCCGGGCCTTGGTGTTCTTGTCTGTCAGATGGGAATTCCACCCCTTAGCTCAGAGGGGTGAGGGTTACAGGAGAACACGGGTACAGTGCTTGCGGAGCCCCATGCTGGAACACACACACGCTCAGTACTTGGGGGCTAAAGCAGCCGGCGCTCCCTGCCGGGAGGCGGTTACCCCTGGAGGGGACAGAGGAGGCCTGCCCAGCCCATCCAGCCCGGGACAGGATGCTGTGGTCCTGAGCCAGGAGTGAGGGGCACTGTTCTGGGGAAACCAAAGTCACCCTGGAGAAGCCTCCCCGACAGGTCTCCACGGTGGAAGAGGTCAATGTGGGGTGTCATCGGGACCAGAGCCCACACTGCCACACCTGCCCCAGTGCTGGGCCCCTCCACACTGCTCCACTTGGCAGCCCCAGAAGAGACGGGCCATCAGGAAGACACCCCCTCGACAGGCCTCGGAGAGGCCCACCGTGAGAACAAGACCTATCAAGCCTCGGTCACGGGTCAGTGTAACTCAGCTCTCGGCGCCCCAGCCGGGCAGGCAGTGTCCTAGGAGCTGCCAGCGGAGGGAAGGAGCAGCGACAGCGCCTGAGAGCTCCTGGCGCGGCTGTGCGTCCTGCCATCTAGTACGAGACCGAGACCGGACTCAGGCGGCATCAGCTCAGCCAGTCCCTTCCCCACCGGTTCCGGGGAGGCCCAGCCTATGGCCCCAGGAGGTGTGGGGTCCCCTGCTGAGCACCTGCTGGGCCTGGGTGGTCTCCAGCAGCCAAGCGGGCTGGGCCTTCCAAAGGAAGGAGCTATGTAAACAGCAGGCCCAGCGCCCCATGGGTGTCCTCGGCCCCTTCCCAAAACTCCTCCAGATTAGGAAGGAGAGAGAACAAAAGGGCAGGTCTCCCCTCCCCCAGCCCTGAGCACACAGCGGTGAGAGCAGAGGTAATCCAATCCGCAGCAGTGGGGTACTTTTGCTCAGTGAGTAAGTCCCCAGGAATGGGGAGCTGGTATATTTATCCTGATAACTGTCCTGGGAGGGAAAGGCAGATCTGTGACCAGTAAGGGCCAATCCACAATGAGGCCAGATCTGCTCCCCCGCCTGGCCCGGGGACCCAGGACCTGGACACGGACTAGGAACTCGGGTCCCCTGGAGGGGCTGCCCTGCCAGTTGGGTTCTTGTCAGCTGTCTCCTCTCCAAGAGCTCAGCTCTAGAGAAAAGGGCCGTTTGCTCCATGCCACAGTGCGGCAGCTTGAAGGAACGGCGGACTGACAGGAGAAGACAGGGAGGAGCAGTGAGCTGGCAGCCGTCAGTGGAGACACTGCCAGGAGGCCCCGCCTGCCGGGCGCCCGTCAGCAGGTGGCACCCCCTCTCCGGGTCCTCCTCTTCTGTAAAAGGCAGAACCCCGTTTGCCCCACGGCTGGGAGCACGTTCAGGGGAGGAGATAACATAATCTCGGGTGGCATTTACAGGGGCGGGCAACAGTAGGTTTACAGCTGTAATATAATAATTAATAAATAATAAGACAAGGATAAACTGTTTCCTATATTCAACTACAAACTTACTTTTGCCAACCCCTGCAGACTGCACCTTTGAGCTCTTCAGTTTGTCTAAATCATTGCTATCCCAGACAGACTGCTCTCCCTCGGGGCTGGGGAAGAACCGCCAAGGCTGTAGTGTCATCTACATACTTAATAGCTGTGCCCGGGGGTTATGAACTCGGCCACCATTCTCCTCGGCTGACTCACGCCTCACTCACCAGGAACTGCCACTCTACTCACAGCCGAAGGAAGTGTGGGCTGGGGTGACACACGGGAAACGGAACCGGGGAAGGGGGAGGCTGTCTTCCAATCTGCGGCCAGGAGAGGTGGGCGCGTGGCCATGGAAGGTGCTGCCATTGCCGAGGAGGCTGGCATGAGGCGGGTGTGCCAGAAGCGGGTTTCTTTATTGGGTGCCTGGCTTGCGCCCAAGGTCACAGAGCACAAGTAACCAGAGGCTCAGAGAATAAAGGCAGAGAGGCAACGCCGGAGGGCACCCTGAGCGCCAGGCAGAAGCCTGACCAAGCCAAGCCCATGTGCACCAGGCACCCACCCAGAGCCCCTCACTGATCAGGCCTCCCAATCTGGGGGGTCCCAGGAAGGTAAGCAGCCCAGGTTTACCCTGCCCACCTCCACCTCCACCCCCACCCGCAGGCGCAGAAGCAGGTCCAGGCTGGCAGGAGAGCAGCCTCTTCTGCTGTAAATAACTCATCTCTGCTCCAAGTTATTTCTGTTGTAAATAACTCATCTCTGGTCCAAGATCAGCAGGCCCTCCCATCCCCCCTCCCTGCCCCACCCCCACCCCCGGAGGTCCCAGAACCACCGTGAACACATTTCATTGTCAGATTTCATCTACCTCCTCAGGTCACCAGACTCCAGACTTTAAGGTCAAGTCTAGGGCGCATGTCCAGGCCCATCCCACATTCCTTCCATGGGTAAAGGCGGGTTTACGTACAGAAAGAACCTAGAACCCAGAGGCTCAAGCGCTGAACATTTTGTCAGCTCTGCGAACCACCCAGCCAGCCTGCGAGCTGGGTCCCTCCGGGCAAGTCCGTCTGCGGCCAGCGTGCGGGGCTCCTCGGCCTCTCCCAGGACGGCAGCAGCAGAGGCCGGAGGGGCGCAGGGGTGAAGTCATCCTCCCTGGGAGACTGCGAGAGAAAGTTCAAAAGTTTGCCTGTTCCAGGAACGAGCGACTTCAGAGCACTAGTTCCCCTCGGCAGCCAGGCCTGACCACGGAGCTCAGCCCAAGGCGCTTCCCGGTCTCAGGCAGCCGCCACATGTCACTGCTCACCGAGTCGCATCAGTTCCTCCTCCACGGCCTCTCCCCGTTACCTCCCTCCCCCCCTTCCTTTCCACAGCAGGCAGGCAGCGGCTGGGACCTGCATCAGAACCCGCCGGGCCACCTCCCGCTGCCCGCGGGCTGCTCCGGGCGCTCCGCTCGGTCCTGGAACAGACACCAGCGGTTTGAACGCCGTGGAAGCCCAGCTGTTTTGTGGGTCCGTACATCCTCTCCCCTCTCCCTCTGGATGGGGCCCCCTCGCTGGATCCCAGCACAAACCCCTCGACGAGGAGACCTTGTTCCTCAGACCCTCGCAGAGCGCACAGGAGTCCCCGGTGAGAAAGTGTGCAGCTGCCCTGAGGGCGGGGACCTCCTATGCCTCCGCGGTGACACAGGGGAGCCTCCGGGTAAATAACCCCGCAGCGCTGATGGCATCTCCCGTAAGGACAGCAGGAGGAAGTGGAGCTGGGACTGAGGCCAAACATCCTGGGAGCCGGGACAGGCCCGTCACTCTCCCGGGCCTCCTTGCTGAGCACACCCTGACCTCGCCCCTCCGGCCTCGGGTTCACGCCAGGTCCTCAGGGAACATCAGCTGAGTCCGGAGGCCTCCCACTCCGGCAAGGACAGAGGCAAGAGAGAGAATGTCAGGCCTAGCGCCCCACCCCTCACCCCAGCCCTGCTGCCTGTCACACTGCTGGGGAGCCCCGTGGCTTTGAACCTGGAACCAGAACAGAAGGAGCTGCCCAAGCTCCAGGAGAGCTCTCGGCCTCGGCCTCAGAGGAGCAGGCCCGGGAGGAACAGCCTCTGCTCCTGCCTCAGAGGCCTGGGCTGGCAGTGCCACACAGGGAGCCAGAGCCAGGGGTGGGCATAAAAGGGAAGCCATCCTCACAGAGCATCTACATGACGCACCCGGGGCACCCCCATTTCACAGAGAACAAGGCTCCCGGTGCCCAATGAGTGCGCTCTGCAGGCAGATGGAGCCCGCACGAAGACAGCTCTGCCTGGCTGAGCCCACCCACTCCTTCCACGGCACCCACGGGGAGGCCACCCCCTAAAGCAACCCCAAAAGCCTGGCCCCGGGGCTGCCTTTCCCCTCTGCCCGGAGCCCCTGGTCTCCTCTCCCTCCTCCCTTCTCGGAGGCTCCGAGCTCGCCCATCTGGGCTCACTCGCTGCTTACAGGCCAGCCTGCAGGAGTGTTTCCTCCCAGCGGCCTCATCGAGCAGCATGATGCAAGATGGGGCTGCCCCAACACTGACCTTCACCCCCTCTTGCTGCCAGGCAGCTTTCCGATGGGGACGGAGAGGGGCCTGGGCACAGAGCGCGGTGGCGCCTCAGCCCTCAGAAGCCGGCAGAGCGACAGGTGGTCAGCTCCTCTGAAAGCACTCAGCACCTCCCGCGGGGAGAGGACCTCGGGCCTGAGGAGCAATGAGCCGTGACCGCCCCGTCATAGGTACTGACAGCGGCAGCTCGCTTGCTGATAGTTTAGAAAATGGACTGAAGCAGGGTCAGGAGCACCAGGACCACCGGCCCAGCCACAGGGTTCCCTGTGCTTCTCGGGGAGAGAAAGCTCGAGCGCACAGAGCCAGGTGCCCGGGAAGGAGGTGGCAGCAGGCGAGCCTCGTCCGCCCTGAGTGTCATCGGAAGGCTGTGTCACTGTGGGTTGCACGTTGGACAGTCAGGGACTCTGAGAAGGAAAGGCAGGCGGGAGAGGGCAAGAGCCAGAGCCAGCCGCCCTCCATCCCACAGCTGACCTGTGACACTTCCACCTCCCTGGACACTCCTGTGCCTCCCAGCCCCGGTCTTCCCGGCCCCACAAGTTCTCCTGGGGCCACAACTGACTCTCAGCACCGCCTGAGAAAGGGGGTGGTCCAGGAAGGGCTGGTTATACGCACGGGAGCCCCAAGACTTCTCCCAGGCTCTCCCAAGCTTCTCTCATTCCCCACGCTGAGGCTCATCCCCACGCTGCAGGATCATTCCCACATACAGGCTAGTCCCCACGCTGCAGGCTCATCCCCACACTGGAGGCTCGTCCCCAGCTGCAGGCTCGAACCCACGCTGGAGGCTCGTCCCCACGCTGCAGGCTGACTGACCGAGGCCCTGGGAGGATGGCATCTCTGGTTTACAAAGGAGGGTGCCTAGAGCCACTGTCCTGAGGACACAAACTTCCCTCGAAGCCCAGACCTTGCCAGCTCGCCACATGGGGAACGGCCTCTTGCTGGCAGGGAGGCAGCCGAGGCCGCAGTCCTCATGGCCTTGGCTAACCAGAGTCACACTGGGAAACCACAAGAGAAAAAAGGAGGAAAGACAGACTTTCCTGAAACAGAAGCATCCAGAGACCTGGGCTGTCGTCGGTCTCGCCTGCCGGGCTCACCTGGCGGGGCTCCACAGTGCCGAGGCCACTGTGGGGACAGAACCAAAATAAGACCCTGGAGTCCCTACAAGAAGCCCGCCGACCCCAGAGGAGGCCCAGAGCCATCAGGCGGCCAGCCTCAGGGAGAAGCTCCCGGCGCCCGTGCCCTGGGCCCCGCGGCAGACGGTCCCCGGCTCCAGCGCTGGCCTCCCCCGACCGTGGCAGCTGGTCACACGGGGCCTGAGGGGCGGGGAGGGTCCACCTCAGTCCTGATTTGGGTTGTATTGGAGGAGACACTGGCGCTCTGGGCATTCACCCCAGCAGAGCCAGGACAGATGGCAAGAGCAGTGCCTCGCCATGGTGCCAAAGACGTCAGAGGATGCCCCCAATGCACACACACAGACACTCCCAAATCGGTCAGGAAGCTGGATTTTGAACAGTGGGGACTCCCTCCTGATGAAGCAATGCGCAGAGGGGCATCTGGGTGACTTCCCCTGGACCCTGGGTTCTGCAGCGTCTGCGTGGGATCTTTCTCACTCGGAGGGGCCACGGGGGCCACGGGGGCAGGCCAGCAAAAGTCAGGAGCATTGACCCCATCCCTCTGCACTGTGTCTGCTCTGTGCCCACAACAGACAGGACCAGAAATCCTGTGCTTCGTCCCCAACAGCTATCCGAAATCAGGGAGCCTGTGGGGACCCCGCATCCTCTGATCGGAACAACACTGCCGCTGGGGCTGCGGCCTCCCCTGCCTATCTCTGCGCCCAGACAGGAAATAGTTCCTAAGGAAGGAGCAGGAGCCACCGGCCGCTGCCCTCTCGGACACCACTTTCCCCCTTTTTCAAAGTGGAAGTCTCTGTCCCTGCCCACCCCTCCCTGCTGTGCCCCAAACTCCAATGTCTTCCGGGGCACCCTCCCTTGAGAGGGGTTGCCTGCAAGCAAAGGGGGTGCCCAGCCCCTCCACTGTTTCACCCCACACCGAGGTGAGGTGGGAGCCGGGGTACGGGGAGTCCACTCTCACCGGCTGGGAGCGGTGGCTGTTGGGACAAACGCAGCACAAAGCTGCCCGGCCTCCCCCAGGCGCCGCGTGCCACCCTCAGAGCCAGGGCAGCTCAGTGTGCAGTGGCAGACAGAGGAGGGACCTGGTGGCAGAGCCCAGGGGGCTCAGAACCGGAAGCAGTGATGCCACTGCCCATTTCACCCTCCCTTCGGCCTTAACGCCCCACCCCACCTGCCTTTTTGGCGAAACGGGAATTGCAAATGGCAATGGGTTAGCCCAGATAAATCCTCAGAGACCTCTTCAGCAATGAACTCTGATTCTCCCCGAGGGAATGCCACAGGCAGCAGAAGCAGGGCGGGTGAGGGAGGGGCCGAGAAGTGAAAGAGGCAGAGGTCACCAGCCTCGCCCTGCGGACTGACCCCCACAGGACTGTGTGGGTTGGTCTTAAGAAACAAGGGGTTTCCCAGGATGTCTGGCTTCCCGAGAGCTAGATACTGACCTACATCCCTGAGGGCAACCACTGGCTGAGCATGAACTCCAGGTCCCTCTCCCTCCTGGCCCTCCACCCCCTCCCAGCAGCTGCCTGGCCTCAGCAGGTCCGTGAGTGCGCTGCGCGGACATGTCGTTGAACTTGCTAACACTGCGCCTCTCGGAGCTCAGTTCCCTCACCCACAGAACAGCGTAGCAGCAGCCCGGAGCCACAGGGACGGTGGCACTCCCAGCCTCGCTCACGCCATCTGGAGGAACCAGTAAGAACGGGCATGAGGCGGCCAGGCACATGCCAGGCACACGTCATTCGCGCCCACCTCACCAGGTGCCACCCGACTGACCCCCCCCCCCCAGCAGGGGTAAAGAGCACCCAGCACAAACCCTGGGCTGCTGCAGAGAAGGTGCTCTGAGAGGTGCCAGCTGGGCAGCCCAGCTCTGCCACTGCCAGTTCTGGTGTTAGTGTGCCAGGACGACCACTGAGCCATCCCAGCGTTCACAGACTTGCCAGCGGAAGCAACCCGAGGACCAGATGCTCGGGGGTGGGGCTCAGCACACAAAGCCGGGAGGCAGGGCACTGCTGGTCCTCCCGGGAGTCCGGTCCAAAGGCCACCCTCCAGCTCCTCGGCTATCGGCTCTGACATCCAAGCTCCGAGGAAGGAGTCCAGGAGCGGCCGGGGAGTCCTTGTGGCGCCTGCCCGAGGGTCCACCCTTTGGGGCGGCACGGGCCTGGGCCGCCCTGGCCTTCCTCCAGAGGCCCTGGCCCTCAGGCGTGACAATGCCCGCTAGCCTCTGGGAGGCAGTCCCCTCCCCCTGCGGACTCCTCACCCCCCTCCAGAGCACGAGGCGGAGACAAAGGAACCTCACCCCGGCCTAGCCTGGCACCCGGGTGGCCTCCAGGACTGTGTGGGTCGCCGGAAAGGCCACACAAAGCGGTGCACACGTCCCTACAACACTGCTGGGGAGATGGGCCGGGCGGCTCATGGGCCAGGAAACGGGAGTCTGCAAAGTGAAGCCACCGCCGGGACCCAGCCAGGTGGCCGCCCTGCACCTCGCAGCTCACTGCTGGGTCCACTGGAGACAAGTCTGATCGCCTGATCACAGGAGGGGGCAGGAGAGAAGCAGCCTCATCTCCCCTCCATCCCAGGTGACTGCAGTTTCTGAGATGGCCCTGCTGGCCACTGACCAGGCAGCCACACGGCTGTCCAGCAAAGCCACTGCTGCAGACACACACAGCACAGGGCAGGCGGCACGGACTGGCCTTGAAAAACAGCGCCAGTGCCGCATACCTGCCTACCGCCTCCTCCGGCCCTCCGGCCCTCTCTCCCTGGGGCTGCAGCAGCTTTGCCAGTGGCGGCCCCAACAGCGCTGGGCACAGGCACACAGTCTCCCCAGGGAGCACCAACCTAGGCAGGGGGCGGCAGGCGGGGCTTTCTGGGCAGAGGACTGGGTAGGAGCAGAGGCAGGGGATGGAGCTCAGGGTACAAGTCCCGGCCTGGTGGAAGGAGTTAGGAGCCCAGGGCCTGCTGCGGAGTCTGGACTTAAAGGGCAAGCCCGGAGAGCGGCCGGCAGGACCAGGCTTGTGTCGGTCACTCAGCAGTCTGTGCTGGAGAGCCGGGGGGGCGGGGCTTGGCCGGAGGCGGGCCCAGAGTCCCTGAGCCCTAAGTAACAGCAGGTAACATCAACAAGGCCCGGTGACCGAATGGCTGAGGGGAAAGCCGGAGGATGCCTCCCACATTTGTTTCCTGTGAGAGGATGGAACAGGGAGGGCAGGAGGGCGAGCAGGAAAGAAGTGCAGGGCAGGGTCAGGTGACAGGGGCAGCCATCGAGGTCAGGCAGAGCCACAGGAGCCTCCTCTCCCCGCCCCACCCCGTGGCCCACATCCCCATGGACCTCCCGGGGCCCAGAAAGCAGCAGCTGGGGAGTGATAACAGGCTGCCACTCAGTCTGCTCTTCCTCTAAAACAAGTACTGGGAGTTCTCCCGCGGCCTGGGGAGCTGTGAACTGCCTGCTGTTGGCTCCAGGAATCGTCAGAGTCCGGGACTATCACGGTTCCCTCCCTCTGCCCCTCTGGCGAGGTGCTAACGTCCCCCACAGAAGGGTGAAGCCAGGTTCCTCCCCGGGGGCTCACCACCGGGAGGCAGGCTCAGACACAGTCTCAGGCTCTCAACTCTCCTGGAAACGCCCTTCAGAACGGGCCTGGGGTCCCGGGCCCAGCAGGGACAGAGCTCACCATCGGACCGGAGGGTACCAGAAGCCCAGAAGCTGGCTCCCCCTCAGCTGTCACACCAAAGCCACCCCAAAAATCATTCCACTGAGGAAGCCAGGACTGCTGGCCCTGGGGCTCAGGCTGAGTCTGATTGCAAATCCAGTTGGGAGGAGGACACGGGTACAAATCTTAGCCAGTGAACACACACACACACACACACACACACGCCTCCTCCCCGGGCCTTTGCACATCCGCTCCCTGTGCCTAGACCACGCTCCTGTATTCTTATCCCTGGAGACTTATCACAGCTCAGTTTCCTCCTCTGCACCAGAAGGATGAAAGCTCCGCCCGCCATGCCTCCCTAGACAAAGGGAATGTGCAGGTTTTATACTAGGGCCTCTTCTGAACAAAAACTCAAGTCTTAGTGAGGAAATCCTTATTAACATATAAAGGACGAAAATTTAGAGCTTTTTCTAAATGTCAAGGTTCCAATTAAGACACAACAGTTTAGGGTGCCACTTCCTCCAGGAAGCCCTCCCTGACCACATTCCCTGCACAGGGTTCAAGACTTTGAGTTCCCAAAGTGCTGCGCACTTCCCCTGAGAGCACGTATCAATCTGGTAGGAGCTGTCTGCCTAACTGCCTCCATCCCCAGCCTGAGACAGCTCAGCAAAGCGGGGGGGGCGGCTTTATCATCTCCCTCCACCTCCTCGCACAGGGCAGTGCCTCGCACATAATGGGTGCTCCGTGGACAACTACTGAGCGAACGCTCCCCCAAGCCCAGGTGCTACAGAGGCCGGCCCGCCACGTCGCAGGTGCCGCCGCTGTCTCCGTGGTGCTCACATGCAAAGCAAGCGCAATGGGGGACAGCAGCACACGTGCAGGAGCAGGCCCAAGCCCTCCCTTCTCGCCCGGGAATCCCCCTCCGCTGTGATCCAGTGACCACCAGCCCCCAGCCTGCAGCAGCCCTGACCTTAAAAAAGCCAAAGGAGCGCCCCCAAGGCGCTGTGGCCACAGCATCGCAGCTCTGTGGGCACTGAAGGTTGAAACTCACTGTGTGGCCGGCCTGGCTTCCTGGGGGGGGGGGGGGGGGGGGGGGGGCGCGCGCATCAGCGAGGGGCTGGGCTCCCAGCGGGAAGCAGCTGGAGGGAGTGGGTCCCAGGCAGTCAGGCTGGGCCGGTGGCACTTTCACTGGGCGCTGAGGAGGAGGGAATGGCAGCCCAGGTCCTGCCAGCTCATCCTGTCACACCTCTCCCCGTGGGGCAGGGAGGAGGGGAGGGATCTGGAACTGTGTCACTGGAACGTGTTACCAACACCAGCCCGTTGTGTGGCTGCGAAGTGGCTGATGGCATCGTCGATTACCATGACTAAGCCGGGATGAACAGCAGCCTCTGAGGACCAGGGTGCGGAGGGAAGCTCCAGGCAGGGAGAGGAAGGGGAAAAGATAAAGGTCCTTTATACAGAGGCACAGAGAATGCCAGAGAGAGTGAGTTTACGGGTGATAGGAAAGACTGAGACGCAGTGTGGTTTACAATACGCGTAGCCGTAGATGTCTGAACACAATGACAAAGGACCGGAGGCTGCATGTACACCAGAACCTCAGTTCTACAGCTTCACTCGTTCCGGAAGGCTGTCCAAGAAGCGATCTGTTCAAAACCCGAATCAGTTTTTCTCATTAGAAACCCTGTAAGCTGAGTTCATCTGTCCCAGACCCCGCGAGTCCCCGTTCTAACCGTCCTCAGCTGCCTCGATCCTGCTTCCTGAGCACTTTCACCCCTCAGCCACCTCAGCGCTCCTCGTGCTTTAAAAGTGCGCTAACTGGCCGAAACCGGTTTGGCTCAGTGGTAGAGCATCGGTCTGCGGACTGAAATCCCAAGTTCGATTCCGGTCAGGGGCATGTACGTTGGTTGCAAGCACATCCCCGGTAGGGGATGTGCAAGAGGCAGCTGGTCAATGTTTCTCTCTCATCGCCGTTTCTAGCTCTCTATCTCTCTCCCTTCCTCTCTGTAAAAAATCAATAAAATATATATTTTTAAAAAAAAAAAAAAAAAAGTTTAGGGTGGTGTGGACCCACTTATAAAAAATAAAATAAAATATAGACTATTATAAGTTAAACCCGTCAAACTTATAGCAACGATTTGGGGGTGGTGAACACAATACAAAATACAGAAGATGGGTTATAGAATTGTACACTGAAATCTATATAACTTTATCTACCAATGTCACCACAATAAATCCAATTAAAAAATTGTAAAACCCCATATAGCGACCACTAGAAAAGGTCAACCAATGAAGTATAGCTAAATAAGTAAATGGTGGAGATAAATGGAATTCTAACATTTTTTTTAATGAATCTAAAAGAAGGCCGAAAAATAAAAAAGAATAAAGACAGATGGCACAATTAGAAAACAAATTTTAAGACGTTAGGTACACCCAGTCATACTGATAATGACTAAATGTATATGACTAGGTGTATATACTCCAATTAAAAGGAAGAGACTGTTCAGACTGGATAAAAATGCAAGGTTCAAACATGCTGTCTATAAGAAGCCTAAGTGACCGTTAGACCAGTAGCTATGACCACACTGAACACCAGTGGGTAGACACTCAACACACAGGCATGGAAACAGAGAACAGACTGATGAGTCTCAGAGGGAAAGGTTAACTAAAGATCTTATATGCGTACTACAGGCCTAGTGCACAATGCCCTGCAGGGTCCCTTAGCCTGGCCTGTGGGAATTGGGCCAAAACCGACAGTCCGACATTCCCAAAAGGGGTCCCAGATTGTGAGGGCGCAGGCCACGCTAAGGGACCCCCCCGGTGCACAAATCCATGCACTGGGCCTCTAATAAAGATAGATGTTTTTTAAATTAGGGATATGTATATCATATGCATGTTCGATGTTTATAAATAGAAAAGGTACACACCAAACAATTAACAATAGTTACCCCTGGTGAGGAAGGAAGGAAGGACTTTCATTTCTGTGCCTTTGTCTTTCCTTCTTAAACTGAGCGTGTATCTTCGTTGACATAAAGACTTTAACAGACCTAACCGGTTTGGCTCAGTGAATCGAGCATCGGGCTGCGGACTCAAAGGTCCCAGGTTCAACTCCAGATCCCCAGTAGGGGGTGTGCAGGAGGCAGCTGACTGACGTTTCTCTCTCATCGATGTTTCTAACTCCCTCTCCCTCTCCCTTCTTCTCTGTAAAAACTCAGTAAAATATTTTCTTTTTAAAGACTTTAACACAAGTAAATAATATCAAATACAAAATGACATGTAAAGGTCTCTAGGAAAGCCCAGGCCAGTTTGGCTCAGCAGACAGAGCACGGGCCTCAGGAATGAAGGGTCCCAGCTTCAATTCCGGTCCAGGGCACATGCCCAGGTTGCGGGCTCCATTCCCACTGAAGGGCGTGCAGGAGACAGCCGATCAGTGATTCTCTCTCATCATTGATTTCTATCTCTTTTCCCCGCTCTCTCTGAAATCAATAAAAATATTTCTAGCAAAGAAAAACAAGGCTTGAGGCTACAGTATGGCAGATGTGCAGTCCTAGAAATGAGGAAAACTAGGATCCCAGATATTCACCAAAAAGGGCAAGAATTCACCAAAAAAGGTCAAACTCACAGCCAAATATTTTTGAGGCCCAGCCAATATAACAGTATGTAAGAAACATCTTAATAAAAATTTTCTAACTTAATTTTTCAACATCCTGTTATACATAATTATTAGTATTAATAATGAACATTTGCTAATGACTGATTACTATAATCATGTTGCATTCATTTCCCTTACATGGCTTACGAGCAAGCACACGATTTCTCTCCACTGATGCTAGCAGCGAATATTTTAGCAGCCAATGGCCATGTCACTAGTCTTGTACTGACTTGTTTGGTGTGTGCAACAGGAAATATTTTGCTTTCAGAAAATATAGGTTTAATTGTGCTACACTTATTAATTTGTGCAGTTATTCAGTGTCTGGTAAGTTAATGTTCAAGAAAAAAATATTAATTTTTATTAAAATGTTCTATTATTTTATGTTAACGATGACTCATTTATTTCAGCCCTTTGTATTCACACGTCTCTAGTGAAATAAACCCACGTTTCTATGAAAATTGAAGCTTCTGTTTTTCTGCGGCCCACATCAAGGTAAACCTTGTTTATCTGGCCCGTGTCAGCCTTTGAGACATGCTGGGCTAGAAAGAAAAGCACAGGCCTGCTCTGCTACTACGTGTCCTGGGCAAGTGCTTTCTCCTCAGCGGGCTTTAGTCTGTCCATCTGTAAAATGGGTGAGTAGAAACTCCTAAGTGATTTACAAATGTTTTTCTATTTCTTATTTTCAGATTTTTGTTGTTGTTATTAATCCTCACCCGAGGATATTTTTGCCATTGATTTTTAGAGAGAGTGGAAGAGAGGAGGGAGGAGGAGAAGGAGCGAGAGCAAGAGAAACATCAATGTGAGAGACACACTTTGATTGGTTGCCTCCTGTACACACCGCAACTTGGGTCAAACCTGCAACCCAGGTATGTGCCCTTGACCGAGAATCGAACCCACAACCATTTGGTGCTTGGGCCAACGCTCTGACCACTGAGCAATGTGGGCCAGGATTATTTTCATGTTTTTTAAAACCCACAAAACCCCTTTGGCAATTGTCATCTTCAGTGGAAACCCAATACGTAAACAGATAAAGAGTGAGCAGCGCTGTCGGTGATGGTTGGACACCCCCACCTGACCCACGGGAGAGACGACACCCTAACGCTCCTCCGAGCTCTAGAAGCGGAGGGGCCTCAGAGAGCCCGAACCAGACCAGAGCCACAGAGGGAGTGTTGACTGATCACCCCCGACAGGGTATTCGGAGGAAAAGCTCTAGCAGGAGCAGGGAGCAGAGGAAGGGCAGAGCTGGGTGAAGCCCAAGCCAGCGCCACCACAGGAGCGACTACCAGCGAGGCCATCGGCACCAGCGGCCAGGCACCACGGCCCCGGGGCAGACGGCTATGACAGCCCAGCCCCACCGCTCCGGAGGCCAGGCAGGTAGCAGCTGTCCCCGGCCAGCGCCCTGCTGTCGGGAGCACAAACAGGATGTTTGGGAGCGGATTACCAGAAGTGACCACAGGAAGCCGTGACCCCACCTCCAGGTAGCGCTCCTCCCCTGCGGGTTTCGGTGTGGCTCCCCGCAGCAGGCACAAGACCTCCCGTGCCAGCCCCCAAAGAGGGGGATGGGCAGGAACTCACGGGAGGGTCAGGACACAGCAGAAGAGGCATCGAAGGCAATGAGGCCACCAGCCATCCGGGCAGCCAGGGCGCAGCCACGCGCGAGCCGGGGGGTCCCGGCCGGCTGCTCGCCGAGGCACAGCACAGCCTCCCGGCCCGCAGCCACTCCTCACACCCGCCTCAAGGAGCCCCCGCTCCCTGTCCTGGAGCTCCCAGCGAGGAGAAAGCGCCGCAGAGGGAAATGGCAGATACAGAGGAAACCAACGGCTGGCCATGGGTCACACCCATTTCCACCGAAGGAAGAGGAACAGTCCTGGAAACAGAGCAAGAAAAAGCCTGGCCAGGACTCTCAAAGCCACACAAACCCCACAACGGGGCCAGCGCTGGCCCAACAGATGAACTGCTGCCTGGCCAGTATGGCTCAGTGGTTGAGCACCGAACTATGAACCATGAGGAAACAGCTACATTCCCAGTCGGAGCATGTGCCACGGCTGCAGGCTTGGTTCCTGGTGGGGGGCATGCAGGAGGCAGCTGATCAATGATACTCTCTCATCATTGATGTTTCTCTCTCTCCCTCCCTCTCCCTCCCCCTTCCTCTCTGGAGTCAATAAAAATATATTAAAAAACAAAAACAGGTTGACTGCCCCTTGAAGGTACAGAGGTGGCAGAGCAGGACATCCCTGGACGGGCTTCTAGCTAATGGCTGTGCCCACCCAACTGACAAAAGCCACAGTTCACCGTCTAGAAAACCATCCCTCCCTTTTCAGCTGCTGCTCGGAGCCCTGCTGGCCCGGCCACCTGCGAGCCGCACACGTCACGGAGCGGCCTGCCCGGCCTCGGGACCCCCGGCGGCCTGAGGCTCTGGCGGAAGCCGGTGCTGCACTGGAAGCGGGTCCCGGAGTGGCTTCTGCGGCAGCTCTGCTGTTAGTATTAGGTGAGCGACTACCATAAGCCACGCCACCAAACCGCCTCCTCCCCCAGCCACTTCCTCCCCTAAGCCACCAAAGAGGCTCAGGGGAAATGACCGACTAATAGGCCCGGCCCTGGGTACCACCACACCACCTGCAGATCAGAGACCCTACGCTCCCCCACCGGCCACAAAGGGTCCCAAGTCACATTCGGAAGTAACCAAGGTCAGATTCCTTCCCTGGGCCCAGCCAACCAGGTTCATAGGCATGAAATGCCCACCACCAAGGCCACAGCCAACGTAAGTAGCGGGTTCGGGAAGTGGAGAGTGACAGAGAAGGCCAAACCCCCACAGCAATCCCCAGATTAGCCCAAGGATGAACAATGATAGCCGTTACCCTTGGCTGAGCACAGAAATGCACCCGTTTCACAGATCCGGGGACTGAGTCTCAGGTGTAAGGTGATCCGTGGGGTCACAGCCAGCAGGGGACGGCGCCGGGGCCACAGCCAGGGGTCACAGTCCGGGCACCGAGCTGCCTGCCCACCACCTGGCAGCAGAGGGTTTCTCGCGCAGACTGCCCGGTGGAGGAAGTGGTTGGCTGGAGGTTAGGCATCACAGCTCATACCCATTTCATCATCGACCATCCAACACTCATTAAGCAACTGCAGGGAGAACCGAGCTGCACCTGGCGGTCAGACCCCTGGGAGGCTTACCGGGCTGGGCAGAGACGAAAGGAAAGAAGCCTGACTTATAAAATCTGGGGAGTTTTTCCAAAGTGGGAGGGCCCAGAGGTTGCAGGTTTTGACCGGAAAAAGTCATCTGCAGAAGGAGGGTGAGGGGGGGTGGACCGGGCAGAGGCTGTTGTCTGCAACGTGGACAGAAACCCAGACTGCAGGCGAGGTAAGCCCGGAGCAGTCAGAATTCAAATCTAACTCGGAGGATGCAGTGCAAAAAATCCTCAGACTCTGCAATTGCATGTTTGCTGTAAATACAGGGCGGAAAGAGCCTTCTTGGAACCTCCCAAACCAGGGCCAGGTGGGAATGCGCTCCGGGGAGCGGGGCCCTGGGCAGGCGACAGAGCCACTGCGAGGCTGGGACCCGCAGGTCCTCCAAGTGGTGCCAGGAAGACAGGCGACTGGTGGAGCCAAGTTTGACTTTTCAAAAGAAACGACATGTGGATTGGGTAGGTGTGAGCTCCTAATGCTTTACATGTTGATGAGTAACTTGGAATATATTTTAAAGTATATTTTTATTGATTTCAGAGGGAAAGGGAGAGGAAGGAAGGGAGAGAGAGAGAAGCATCAATGATGAGAAAGAATTATTGATCGGCTGCCTCCTGCACACCCCTCACTATGGATGGAGCCTGCAAGTGCCCTGTCTGGGCATCGAACCCTGACTTCCTGGTTCATAGGAGCCTCACCGGCCTGACAACTGGAATATTTTTAAATACCATGAAGGCAAGCAACATGGTCTGCAGGCCAAACCCAACCTGAGATTTCCCATCTCTGCGTACAGGTGTCAGTGTGAAGAACCAACAGAGGATGGGCTGGACTTACAGCCCTAAGATCAAGTTCTCGCAATGTTATCTGTTGCGACAGTGGGTGTGTCCACTCCTCTCAGTCCCCGGGGTTTCAGTTTTCCTTCCTCATCTGCAAAACGGGAAAAACTGTGAGCTGCCCCGAAGGATTGTTGTCACAATCATATAAAAAATGACAAAGCAGCCCTAGCTGATTTGGCTCAGCCGTTAGGGGCATCGGCCCACAGACGGAAGGGTCTGGGGTTCGATTCCCAATGAAGGGCACATATCTCAGCTGCAGGCTAGATCCCCGGCAGGGGTCAGGGTCAGGGCACATGTGGGAGCAACTAATGGACGTAACATCGATGTTTCTCTGCCCCCTCTCCTCCTCCCTTCCTCCTCCTCCCTTCCACTGTCTTTAAAAATCAATGGAGAGCAAGCTGGTTTGAATCACTGGATACAGCATTGGCCTGCGGACTGAAGAGTCCTGGGTTCGATTCAAGTCAAGGGCACATGCCCCGATTGCAGGTTCATTCCCCAGTGGGGGGAGTGCAGAAGGCAGTCGATCAATGGTTCTTTCTCATCATTGATGTTTCTATCTTTCTCTTCCTCTTCCTTCCTCCCTGAAATCAATAAAAACATATTAAAAAGAAAAAATAAAATAAAATATCCTCGGGTGAGGATTTAAAATAATAATAATAATAATAATAATAATAATAATAATTAACAAAAGTCACCAGGCATCTGAAGGAAAAGACAAAGCGTGTGAAAATGTGGCCTAACCCAGAAGAGCCTGGGATTGCCACGGGCCAAGGAAGAGCAGGACAGGACAGAGGCGGACAATAGAGAGGCCGCGAGGAGAGAGTGAGAGGAAATGAGTTGGTCTTTGCCGCGCGCAGGCCGGAAGAATCTGGACAATGGCATCCACGTCAAGGGTGGAAATATAAATTTAGGAGTCGCCAACACTCAGTGAGAGAAGAGGTCACCCAAGTAGATAAACTGACCCAAGTATTTGGGAGAGAAACAGGAGACAAGCAAAAGCTCTGGGAAAACACAAAAGAAGCGGATCTTCAGGAACAGAAGGGGATTTGTGGTCACGAAAGCGTGGGGGGGTGTGCCTAGCAAAAGAAAAGAATGGCCCAGGCTGAGTTAAACACGGAAGAGGATGCCCTGGCCGGTTTGGCTCAGTGGATAGAGCATTGGCCTGCTGACTGAAGGGTCCCAGGTTCGATTCCGGTCAAGGGCAAATGCCCAGATTGTGGGCTCAGTCCCCAGTATGGGTCGTGCAGGAGCAACTGATCAATGATTCTCTCACATCATGGATGTTTCTATCTCTCTATACCTCTCCCTTCCTTTCTGAAATCAATTAAAAAAAAATTTTTTTTTAAACCACAAACGCAGAAAAGGAGCCCTGTACTGGTTGCTCAGTGGTTAGAGTGTTGGCCTTTGGACCAAAAGGTCATGGGTTCGATTCCCACACAAGGGCACATATCTGGGTTGTGGGTTCACTCCCGTTGTCCCCTGTCAGGGCGCATGCCAGAGACAACTAGTCAAAGTGTCTCTCTCACATTGATGTTTCTCTCTCTCCTCTCTCTTCCTCCCTCCCTTTCCACTCTCTAAACATCAATGGCAAAAATATCCTTGGATGAAGATTACAAAACAAAAACAAAAACACACAAACCCGAAAAGAAGTAAACGGAAGAAGTTAGGGAGAACAGAAAGGTAAAAACACCGGAAGAAAAGGGGTGAAGGCCCGGCCGCTTGTGAGTCAGGGGTTGAGCCCCGACCTATGAACCAGGAGGTCATGGTTCAGTTCCTGGTCAGGGCACAGGCCCAGGTTTCCAGCTCGATCCCCGAGTGTGGGGTGTGCAGGAGGCAGCCAATTGATGATTCTTTCTCATCACTGATGTTTCCATCTCACGGGAGATACGGAGTGGGAGCACTGGGGTTATAACAGGTGCTGAGGTGGAGAAGACTGGGAGGAGGAGATGGGTGAAGAGAGCCGAGGGAAGGCCTGTCTGCTGTTGAGATACCTCCACAGCCTCATTGGCCCTCACCGCGTGGGGCCTCCCAGTCAAGAAAGGCAGGGTTTGGGCCCATTTCACAGCCTGCTTTCAACAGGTGTTTTTTGTTTTTTTTAATTGTTGTAAGAGGCAGCCCTAGCCAGTATGGCCCAGTGGATAGAGCGTCAGCCTGCGGAACAAAGGGTCTCGGGTTCGATTCTGGTCAAGGACAAGTACCTAGATTGCAGGCCCCTCCGGGGCTCGTGCAGGAGGCCACCAATCGACGTGTCACATCGATGTTTCTCTCTGTCTCCCCCTCCCACTTTCCCCAAAAGTCAATGGAAAAATATCCTCGGGTGGAGATGAACAACAACAAAAAAAGACGTGGACTTGGGGCCAGAGGAGATGGAGACGCCTGAGGGTCCCTGAGACAGGAGAGGGGCTCCCGGAGGCTCCTCCCGCCTCGCTCTCGCTCGCCCCAAACAGCTGGAAATGTGTGACCCGCTCCCCCCACACGAAAACAGAGCAGAACATGGCTGCTCCTGCCAAGTGAGTTCTGAATAAGCTGCATTCCATTTCATTAAAACAATTACCTGAGTCCCAGCCAAGAATTACATAAAGCTTCCTCCCGGCACCACCCCTCCCCCAGGAACCCACAGGCAGCTTTTCCAACAGGCAGCGAGGCCTGACACCCACTCCGAAGTCACACAGGACGATCCCATGACCCCGCACGGCCAGCCTCTGCGTCCTGGCGCGCGGACGGACAGTGTGGCTCGGAGACCTGGGTGAGGCCCTCCCGTGCTGAGCCGGGACCCCGTGGCCAAGGGGCCACTGGCGTCGGAATCAGCTATTTCTCAGACGGGAGACCAACGGCCGGCTTTGCGTCAGCACAAAAGACAAGAGGGACCTCCGAGAGGGGATCCAGGAGGGGAGCCTCCAGAGGGGGAGGCGGAGGCCGATTTCAGCCGTAAGGAGAGCCGGGGCCGCTCCGGCCCTGCCGCCCGCCCGCAGGCCCGGTGCTCCCTGGGCCACAGATAAGAGCTCATGACGTGGACTGAATGGCATCTCATCCGCTCCCCCGGCTCCAGCTGCCCAGAGGCGGTTCTCTGCCTTCGGAAAGCTTCCTCCTGCAACCCACCGGCCACCCCTGCCCGCCCGGCTCACCACGCCGCGGGAGCCCGGGGTCCGCCTCCAACCCCGGGGGCCCTCTGGCTTTCTGAGCGCAGGTCACGGTGGCTGCGGCTCCCGTCTGCAGCCGGGCCCACGTGGCTCCTTCTCTGCCCACCCACTCTTCCCACCACCTGGCAGTCACAGGAGGCCCAGGCTCACTCACGTCAATCACAGGCAGACACTTAAGGGCACCCCTGGACCACTATGGCTTTTTCCAACTTTTTACCATGGAAATATCTAAACATGCAGAGCAGTGAAAGACGTTACAATGAGTACACATATACCTTCTACCTACATTCAATTATTAACATTTTGCCATTTTGTATAAAAAAATATGTGCACCTCCCATATACAACACACACACACACACCCCTACTTTTGTTACTATATTCTTTAAAACTAAGTTGCAGACATATGACTTACTCCCGAACAGTTCAGTGTGCACCTAATAACAATGTTCTCCCATAAAACCACAATCCCACAATCACACAAGAAATGAGCATTAAGAGGCCGTCTTTAAGGGAAAAATTGGCCACCAGGGCTCTGCCGAGTCTGGCCAACCACACACGCTGCCTGCCCGTGGCCCATCCAGGGCCTCCCTGGAGGGGCCGCCCTGAGCCCGCGGGTTGGGCAATCAGTCCGGGAGCTGGAAGGCGTATCCGGACGCAGACACATGCTTGAGGCCAGCGAGCCTCCCAACGAGACCACAACTGGAAAGCCCAAGTGGCTGGAGCTGGGAGCTCCGGGCCCATCCCAGGTGAGGAGATGACCTTGGCTGCCCCTTTCCACCAGCTGTTTGTCAGATTTTCTGGGAAAACTCGCTTCCTAATTCCTTCTCTCACTCTCTTCCTCCCACAAGACATCTTCAGTTCTCCACCTGAAAAGGTGTCAACAACGTCCTCCTCCCATGGAGGCTCCCCAGGCGGCCGGGAACTAGGACAGGAGCGTGTCTGCAGGAGGAGGGCACAGAGAAGGAACAGAGGGACCTCGAGGCAGCGCCAGGCCCTCTGCACATCTGTGCAATATGCTCCCGGTCTGTCTGGAAGGGAACGGGTGACGGGACTGGGCAAGGTGAGAAGTGGAGCCCCCACAGAGGCGGAGCTATTGCTACCGGTGCCCAGCGTCCCATCCTGAGTCCCTAAGAAAGAACAAAGGAGGGGGAAGCAGCCACGGAGAAGAGGAAAGGACGGATGAGGGAGAGGAACAGAGAATGGAAAGCCAGCAAACCAACAGGCTGTCAGGATCGGGTCCAGGATCGTGAACTGAAGGGTAAAGACTGGTTCCCGGCTCACTCTGCGCTCAAGCCCCAGCCTGGCACTGGCTGTTCCAGAACGTGGCCGTGGGCTATGTGGCCCTCTGTAAGGTGGGTGGCAGCAGTAACGGAACCTGCACCTCGTGTGGCCCTCAGGAGTCACAAAGCAATGTGTGCCAGGCGCCCAGCTCAGCGCCCGCACGTGGCACATGCTCAGTGACCGTTAGGGTGAGAGTTCCGCAGACGCCGTAAAGTGTCCTGCCGAGGTCTGTTATCATTAGCGAAGGCCAGGAGGCCACAGCCCAGGGAAGGGCTGGGGTGAGAGTGACGCTGGGAGGAAGTTCTTTCAACAGCCTCCAGCTGGAGGACCACACGCCTCAGGCATAAATGGAGGCAGAGGGCTGCTCAGCCATCAGCGGTGACTCTGGCCTTCCATCAGCCCCTCAGTGAAGGGCCAACCAGCCTCCCCAGTGCATGGGCATCGCCGGAAGCTGGAAGGAAGACCTCAAACCCGCAGTGGGAGGGGGGCTATGGCCACCAGAAGCCCCAGCCTCTCCACACTGAGCCGTGGCTGTCCAGGCAACAGACCCCTGAGCACAATAGAAAGGGCACCTGCTCAGAACCAGACACCAGGTTAGAAGCCCAGCTCTGCCCCTCCCCCGCACACAGCCCAAGAGAAGCCCAGGCGCTGACTCAGAGCCCCCTGCCCGGACACATGGCTCCGGGCGCCTCTGCACAGCCAGCAGCTGGGTGCCCTGACCCCGGCCCAACAGAGGCACCACAGACGGGCCAGCCCCACATCCAGACTTTCCATGGAAACAGGGAGGCTCCACAGCCCCAAATGCCCCAGGCAATCTCCCCTCCCCCCCAGTACCCCTCCAAGGACAATGAGGCACTGTTTTCCAGAGGGTCAAGACTGCTGAGAAGCTGCAGGAAGACATGTCCAGATTCCAGAGGCAACTGGGCATTGCCAACAGCTGGCTGCTCCGGGAGAGGGGCAGGCCAAGCCATGGGGCCTCTGCCACAGAGGCATGTCCCGGGGTGGCCTCCAGCAGAACTTTTAAACGTAACTAGTGCCACTCAGCTGGCCCCGGTCAGTCACAGATCACACCTATGGCCTTACTGGCATCAGAATGACCAGATTACCCAGCCCTCAGTGGTTGAGAGTCAGGAGGTCGAGATTTGATTCCCGTAGAGGGGTATACAGGAGGAAGCTGATCGACGATTCTCTCTCATCATTGATGCCTCTCTCTCTCTCTCCCTTCCTCTCTGAGAAAATAAATAAAATAAGATAAAATGGCCAGATCCAGAACTGGATCAGTCCAGGCTCCAATCCCCGCCCCCCCAGAGGACTTCCCCAGAGCTGGGTTTCCACGTATGCACGCACAGATAACACCCACCTCCGGAAAGGCCGAGAGGAACCTCAGAGGCCGAGCCCGTGCCTGTCTCCACCGAGCAGGAGTGATCCTTAGTGACCGCAACTGTGGTCACACCCCCTCCCTCCCACATGGGGAAAGCAAGGAGTCAGGTCAGACAGCGCAATCAGAGGCTCCGAGCTCTCAGCGCTGGGGAACTCTGTCCAGGAAACGCCGGCCAGAGAACAGGGCAACTCCCGGCCAAACCAGCATCTAAGCAGTAATGAGGAAAGCCACCGGCAGCCACCGCACCGCACAGCGAGGGCACTCACAGGGAAAGCTGTGTTTATGTTTTCCTGCCCGAAGAGCGATAAATTGGTAACTTATTAAATAGCACATGGCCAGTCCGTCACCACAGCTATGGGGAGGGGAGAGTGCCCCAGTTTAAGACCAAAAGCAAAGTCCCAGCCCAGACCCCTGCCCCTAAGCCACGTCACAGGACAGACCCCAAGCTCTCCCCGTTCGGGGTGGGGGCGGCCAGGAGGCTCACAGCTGAGGGCAGGCTCAGGAGGAAAATAACAGCGAGGCCTGGTCCCCCGGCTGCCCGAACTAAGGAAACAGCTGACGGGCAGGGCTGAGCAGTCAGCCAGACAGCTGACAGCCAGAGCCCAGAGGCAAATTCCTCTCCCCTCCTGCTCGCCCTGGGCGGCCCCTGGGAGCTTAGGCCAAGGAAGCTGGGCAGCCAGGATCCAAACTGGGAGCTGGGGTGGACAGCAGAAGCTACAGGTGGCAGCCATCACCCCGCCACGACCTCCCTCCCCCACACTCACCCCCCTAGGGAGGACAGAGCTGCAGGTCTGGGCGCTGGGGCTGGGCTCTCGTCCTGGCTCTGTCCATCTGTCCCTCCAGCGGCTGTGCAGCCTTGGGCAAGTGGCTCCACCTCTCTTAGTTCCCTCAATTAGAGAAAGGCAGGGAGTGGTGACAGAGGGGCCCTGGGGCTCTGTGCAAAAGGCTGCTGGGAGGGCAGGACAGCTGAGGCCGGGAGGACTCCACGCACAGCACGTTTAAACCCTTCCCCTGGCCGGGCACCCTTTCCTCTCCGAGACCACCCCGCGTCGGGCCTCCATGGAGGACTCAGGAGACAGGGGCTGCGGACTTTGACCGCAGACTCTCCAAGGCGGACTCCGTCCTCGAAACAGCGGGGAAGAGCAGAAGCAGAGCCACATCAGCACGTTAGGACTCTGACTGCTCCCGTCCCGGGGAAAGCCTGGTCAGAAAAATATCCCCAGCCTCCTCTAAAGCTTCCTTACTTTTATGTGAAAAAAAATACCTGCCTGGAGGCCATGCCAACCTTGTGTGTGGGGAAAATGGGTGCCAAGTCTGACCCAAGGGCAGAACTATGCTTGGCAGCCAGCACCCGCTGCTCAACAGGCAGGACTGGACACCATCCCCAGCGCCGGGATGGGGGGGGGGGGGGGTGACCCCAAAGGAAGCTGCCAGGAAGTAGTAAGGTCCCGGTCCTCCTCCCTGTGCCCTTGAAGTCCCGTGCCTGCACACAGCCAGTCTTGGTGCCCTGTGCACTGGGGGCCGTCACTTAGGGGGGATGAATCTGCTCCTCCCAGCCTGGGACAGAGGAAGCAGCAATGGCCATACAAGGCACCCATAGTCCAGAGCGGGAAGACAAGGCCCCTACAGAGAGAAACTTTCCCCTCGGCACCTCCCGGCCCAGAGGCCCTCCAGCCTCTGCGTGAAGGGGAGGGAGCGGGAAGCCTCCCACCCCGGGGTGCTCCCACTCCGGGCATTCCTGGAGCCCTGGCACCAGCCCCTTGGGCCGAGTGTCTGCTTCCAGGAGACACTTTCTCCCGCTTCACAGGAGTGAGGAGAGGAGCGCGGGAGCTCCATTAACAGGAGAACAGTGCGACTCTGTCCGGCGCCCTGTCCTCCTTTCCCGTGTGGCTCCCAGCAGGTTTGCGGCCAGGCGGCGGGACCCTGCCAGCCGGGACAGGTTCAAAGCTGGCCACGCCTGGAGGCCCACTTCCCCCCTTTCCCTGGCCTCTCACGCCGACTCAGTCTCCCCAGTTTACCCTTCCAGGATGAGGCTGGTGTCTGATATGCCGGTAAAGGGGCCGGCTGGGACCCACAGGAGTGCCCGGCCCATGAGACGGGGTGGCCAGACCTGAAGTGGGGGTCAGGGGGACGCATGGGAAACTTGTCTTTGTGGGGGGAGGCTCATCTCTAACTTGGGGGTCTGACATGAAAGGGCTGGGCTGGGAGAGGCTGCCCCGGAAGGGGGAGCAGTCCTGGGGTGGGGAGCACGCCCCGGAACGGAGGGACCGGCTTGTGGGGTCCGGCAGCTGTCCCCCGAGTTGGGCGGTGGGTCTGGGCGGTGGGGGTGGGGGAGCAGTCTGTGAGGCGGGGGTCCCCTCGCTGGGGAGACGGTCTGACCCCGGCAGGGAGGGTCCTGCCCCTGGAGCGGCCGGTCGGGGCGGATTCCTGAGGCGCAGGCTGGCCTCTGGGGCCGGGCCGGGAGGTGCGGGTGGGTCCCCGAGGGCCGGGCCGGGAGGTGGGGTCGTCCCCGAGGCGGGGGTGGCGGCTGTGAGGCCGGCGAGGCGCGGGCCGGCCTGGTCGGGGCTCAGGCCCGGCCCGGGATCCCCGCCCGCGGAGCGCCGGCCGGCAGGGACCCGCGGGGATCGGCCACCGGGGTGGGATCCCGGGGCCGCCGCTCGCTCGCGCCCGCCCGCCCGCCCCGGGCCGCGCGCCCTCCGCCGCCTCCGCCCCGACCCCGCTCACTCACCCAGGTCGTCCATGGCGGGGCCGCGAGCGCCGGGAACCGGCCGGACGTCCCGCTCGCTGCTGTCCGGGGCCGCCGCTCTCCGCCCGCAACTTTTCCGCCGGAGCCTCGGCCGGAACGGAACGCGCCGCCGCCGCCGCGCGCGCCCGCGCCCGGCCGTCCCCGCGGACACGCGCGCCCCGCCCCCGCGCGCCCCTGGCCCCGCCCCGAGCACCCCGGCCCCGCCCCCTCCGGGACCGCGGCGCGCGCCTCGCCGGATGGTGGGCGGCGCTGGGCGGGGCGGCGGCGCCCCCTCGCGGCCCAGGCGGCAGGTGGGTGGTGCCCAGGCCTTCGGGCCCTCCTGTCCGACTTTCTGTCTGTCTCCAAGTCACATGCCCCTCGCCTGTCTTGCTATCTCAGTCTGATCTGTGTCTGTCCGTCCACCAGACACTCATCGCACGCCTGTCCGGGAGAGTCAGGTTGGTCTGTCTTTCTCCCCGTAGGTCCCCTCCCAGGGAGCCCTAAACCCGCACCAGGCAAGGGAGCGGGGCCTTCGGAGGACCCTTCCTGGGGCTGCCCTCTGGGCCCCTGACATGTAACCGGAAGCCCAGCCTGTGGGGCAGACTCAGTACCTCCCAGGTTCTGTATCTCAGTCTCCCACATGTCCCCTCTCCCAGAGGGAGACTTCTGAATCTGCGTGGAGCAGGAGGGACCCCACCTTAGACACGAAAAGAAAAACTACAAAGAGGTTTCACCCAGGGCCGGGCACAGTGTCTGGAACACCCCACTGCCACCCCAGAGGGCTCTCTCCCACAGACTCAGAAATCAAGTAATAATAACAACTACCATTTACTAAGTGACAGATACTACATGGCTATTATCTAAATTAATTCTCATAAAGGTGGTTATTACTACCAGCCCTTCCCCACATTTTGGCACTGAGCAACTGGGGCTTGCACCACCAGAGGGTGCAAGCGGGGTGGGCACCATCAGTGGGTGCGAACCAAAGCTGCCGGCCCCGATCACCCCTCAGGAGCAGGGGGAGGTGGAGAAGCCCTCAGGGGCGATCAGGGCTGGCAGCTGCCGCTTGCACCTGCTGATGGCACCAGGTGGGACCACAGTGCAGGCAGCAAAAAATTTTCAGTAACCACCAGAGGTTCGCCCGATGATGAGGGTGACTGGCATCCTGCCTTGGTCTGGCGCCCCTGCTCACCTGCTCCACCATCCCACTGCGCGCACCCCCTGGTGGTCAACACATGTCATAGCAACCAGTTGTTCAGTTGTTCCGCCATTTGATCTATTTGCATATTAGAGTTTTATAGAGAGAGAGACTAGAGGCCTGGTGCACGAAATTCGTGCATGGGGGCAGGGGGGCGGGTGTCCCTCCGCCCAGCCTGCATCCTCTCCAATCTGGGACCCCTCGAGGGATGTCCAACTGCCCAGGCAATCGGACATCCCTCTCACTATCCAGGACTACTGGCTCCCAACTGCTTGCCTGCCTGCCTTCCTGATTGCCCCAAACCGCTTCTGCCTCCCAGCCTGATCACCCCCTAACTACTCCCATGCCAGCTTGATTAATGTCTAACTGCTCCCCTACCGGCCTGTTTGCCCCCAACTTCCCTCCTCTGCCGTCCTGATCATCCCTAACTGCCTTCCCCTGCAGGGTTGATCACCTCCAACTGCCCTTCTTTGCAGGCCTAGTGCCTCCCAACTGCCTTCCCCTGCTGGCCATCTTGTGGTGGCCATCTTGTGTCCACATAGGGACAGGATCTTTGACCACATGGGGGCAGCCATCTTGTGTGTTGGAGTGATGGTCAATCTGCATATTACTCTTTTATTAGATAGGATACTCTGCAGCCCTAGCCAGTTTGGCTCAGTGGATAGACCATCAGCCTTGCAGACTGAAGGGTCCAGGGTTCCATCCCGGTCAAGGGCACATACCTCAGTTGCAGGCTCCTCCCCAGCCCAAGCCCTAGTCAAGGCTCATGCAGGAGGCAACCAATCCATGTGTTTCTCTCACATTATGTTTCTCTCTGTCTTTCCCTCTCCTTCCCACCCTCTAAAAATCACTGGAAAAATATCCTCAGGTGAGGATTTAAATATATAGTCTGCAAACACAGCTTCCAGCTCTTCTTCCCCCAGGAATCCAGCCCCCAAGGCCCTCTGTGTCAGGCCAGCCCTCCAGGAAGTAGATGCTGAGAGAGTTGCCTGTGAATGAGAAAAGGGAAGAAGCACGACAGGGTAACGAGAGACTCAGATCTGACAAATCCAGGCCAACACAACCGGGAGCTCCAGAAAACTTCATGAGAGGAGTCCCCATCGTGCAGTGTCCAGGCCCCACTTCCCACCATGTCCACCATGGGCTGGGGTGCCAGAGCAGGTGGTCTGTGTCTGGAAACTGCCATTCGTCCCGCTGGATAACAAGCTCTTTTTGGAAGGCAGAACCAAGAGGTTCACCTCTGGAGCTCCACATCCACTTACATTAAGATTCAAGAGCCCAGCCCTAGCCACTTTAGCTCAGTGGAGAGAGGGTCGGCCTGCAGACTAAAGGGTCCCAGGTTCCATTCAGTCAAGGGCATATGTCTGGGTTGCGGGCTTGATCCCCAGTAGGGAGCGTGCAGGAGGCAGCTGATCAATGAGTCACTCTCATCATTGATGTTTCTATCGCTCTCTCCCTCTCCCTTCCTCTCTGAAATCAATAAAATATATATCTATTTTTAAAAGTGTTGAATACACAGATCCACTTAGGTTCAAGTCCCAACTATGCCCCTTGCTGGTGGTAAATTTCAGGCGGTTACTCTCTATGCTTCAGTTTCCTCCTCTATGGAAAAAAGATTAATAAAAGCCACCTCTTGCCAAAACCGATTTGACTCAGTGGATAGAGCGTCGGCCTTTGGACTGAAGGGTCCCGAGTTCGATTCCAGTCAGGGGCATGTGCCTTGATTGTGGGTGCATCACTGGTGGAGGGTGTGCGGGGGGGCAGCTGATTGATGTTTCTAACTCTCTGTCCTCTCTTCCTCTCTGTAAAAAATCAATGAAATATATATATATATATTTTTTTAAAAGCCACCTCTCACATAGCAGTAAAGGAGATGCTATGCATTTAGGACTTAGGATAATCCTTGTCACTAATAAGCATTCTTGACTCATTGCTATTCACTAAAAACAAAACACAAATTACATATGTAGTAGCCACATTTATTTTTTAAAATATATTTTTATTGATTTAAGAGAGGATGGTATAGGGAGAAAGAGATAGAAATATTAATGACTGAGAGAGAATCATCAATCAGCTGCCTCCTGCATGCGTCACACTCGGGATCCGGTCTGCAACCCAGGCATCTGCCCTTGACCAGAATGGAACCAGGGACCCTTCAGTCCACAGGCCGACACTCTGTCCACTGAGCCAAACCGGCTAGGGATGTAGTAGCCACATTTTAAAAAGGGAAAAAGAAACAGGAAAGATTAATGTTCATATATTTTATCTAATTCAATATATCCTAAATAGTATCATTTGTACTTGTAACCAATATTTTTTTAAAAATCAATGAGGCCACACACTTTTTTTTTTTTTTTTTTTTTTGTACCAGGTCTTTGAAATTTGGTGTGTGTTGGACACTTATAGCACTTTCCAGTTTGACTAGCCACATTCCAAGTGTGAATTAGCCACATGTGGCTAGTGGTTACCACACTGGACAGTTTTAAATATTATCTGGCATCATTGTTTTGGGGGATTTCAACCTAAAAGCTATTTCCTCAGAAAATCATTTCCTAACCTGCTAAGCTAGTGGTCGGCAAACTCATAAGTCAACAGAGTCAAATATCAACAGTACGACGATTGAAATTTCTTTTGAGAGCCAAATTTTTTTATAATATATATATTATATATATATAATATATATTATATATATATGATTTTTTTTTTAGAGAGGAAGGGAGAGGAAGAGATAGAAACATTAATTATGAGAATCATTGATTGGCTGCCTCCTACAGGCCTCCTACTGGGGATTGAGCCCAAAACCTGGGCACCCAGACCCTTCAGTCCGCAGGCCAACGGTCTATCCACTGAGCCAAACCAGCTAGGGCATTCTTCTACTAGACTGTAGACTTCAGAAAGGCAAAGGCCATATCTGTCTTATTCACTGTTCTACCCCAGTGCCTGGCATAGGACACAGCACATAGCAGCTGCTCAATAAAAATATGCTATGTGAATCACATTTATTAAGTACTACCTAATGAATTAAGGTTAGGGCTGCATTAATTGATGCTGGAAAGAAAGAGGGGATTAAGAAAAGAAAAAGGATTTAGAGTCGGGACTGGTTTGGCTCAGTGGATAGAGCGTCGGACTGCTGACTGGGGGGTCCCGGGTTCGATTCCGATCAAAGGCATGTACCTTGGTTGCGGGCACATCCCCAGTGGGGGGTGTGCAAGAGGCAGCTGATCGATGATTCTCTCTCATCGATGTTTCTAATTCTCTATCCCTCTCTTTTCCTCTCTGTGAAAAATCAATAAAATATATATTAAAAAAAAGAAAAGAAAAGAAAAAGGATTTAGAGTAATAAATCCCAGATCTTAGAATATAGATATAGAAATGTTCTTTACAAAAACAACAATTGGTCCTTGTAGAAAGATAATTAGAAAGGAGAGAAAAAGAAGATAAACTCAGAGATAAAAGTCCACAATCCAAAAACCTGAATGCTCAGTTGTACAGTCTTTTAGACCATGGTGTTGCACACATACACACACATATAAGTATCTATATCACATATACAAAATGTTTAAATGTGCATTTTTATATTTATGTACACTGCTTTGAAAACTGTTATTTTTCTCTTTTTTTATTGTCTAAAGTTTTACATATGTCTTCTTTTTCCCCAAATTGACCTCTCCCCCTTTCCCCCCAGCCATTCCCACCCCGGGCAAGCCCCCACCCCCCCAGTGTCTATGTCCACTGGTTATGCTAATGTGCAGGCATACAAGTCCTTGGGTTGCTCTGTAACCACCCCCACTTCCCCTGCCATTTGTCTCTAGATCTATTTGAAAACTGTTCTTTTTCACTTAACACTACCTTGTAAGCTACTTTTCATGGCATTCAATATTTTCCTAAAATATGATTTTGGGGGGCAAAATAGGGTTCCATCGTATTAATGTTCCAGTAGTTACCAGTTCCCTGGTTACATTTAGTTATTTCCAAGATTTCACAGTAACCAGCAATGCTGATAAGAACAGTGTGGTAGTTAAATCTTGGGGCACAGCCTTCATTATTTCCTGAAGATCAATTCCTAGAAGCGGAAGTGCTGTCAGAGGTTGAGGGCGCTGCTGTCAGGCCTTTCGCTGGGTGCCCACACAGCACTCCATAACAACTGTGTCAGATAAATATACACTGACATTTCCCGCACACTGACTCTCACACAATACCTCAGGGCAGTGGTCGGCAAACTCATTAGCTCACAGAGCCAAATATCAACAGCACAACGACTGAAATTTCTTTGGAGAGCCAAATTTTTTAAACTTAAACTTCTTCTAACACCACTTCTTCAAATTAGACTCGCCCAGGCCGTGGTGTTTTGTGGAAGAGCCAACACTCAAGGGGCCAAAGAGCCAGCCACATGTGGCTCGAGAGCCGCAGTTGGCCAGACAGGGCCTTAGGGTGACCCCCACAAAGAATTACCCCATTGCCCATTCGGCATGGCTCAGTGGTTGACATAAAACAGTTCTAAGAAAAATAAAATGGAACAGTGTGTGTAACGTGTGTCTTTGTGGAGAAAAACGGGAAACAATTTGTTTGAAATGCTTACACATGGTGGAGCATCTCTGGTAGAATAAATACACTCTAGTGTCATCTGGCAAGGGGTGGGGTGGGGCAGGTGGGAGAATGGGTAGCTGGGGATCAGGAAGGGGAAGGAGATTTCCCTAAATACCCTTTGGCATCTTCTGAATTTTGAACCTTATCTACTCCTAGAATGGGTTAATATTTCAAAATAAAACCCAACCAACCGGGTTGTAAAAATGATACCTCAGACACTGACATGAATCAGCTGCAGAGAGTGATTCAAATCGGGCCTGGAAAGGTTTGCTGGCAGAGCGGGAACGCGAAGTCAGTTTTTGGAGAATCAGAGGCGGTGGGACGAGCACTCCAGAAGGAAGCGTTAGGTTAGTGAGCAGAGATGTATGCTGAACCTGGCTGATGTGGTTCTAGTGGTCGAGTGTCAACCCATGAACCAGGAGGTCACGGTTCAATTCCAGGTCAGGGCTCATGCCTGGATTGCAGGCTGGATCCCCAGTTTGGGGCGTGCAAGAGGCAGCTGATCCAAGATTCTCTCTCATCATTGGTGTTTTTATCTCCCTCTCCCTTTCCCTTCTTCTCTGAAATAAATAAAAATATACTTTAAAAATAAATAGAATGAAAGAGGTGCCCACTGTAGCCATCAATGCTTTGCCCCGAAAGCCACATGGGAGGGCATCTGGAGAATGTTTGCTCTGTGTGTGTGTGTGTGTGTGTGTGTGTGTGTGTGTGTGTGGATGCGCTCTGCAGTTTTCACAGGATCCTCCCAGGGGAGGGAGAGGGGGGGAGGGGGACCCATATCCGGTTCTAACACTTGTTTGTTCTGAAATCCTGACCCGCTCCCCTTCCTCCATGTAAGCAAATATCCTTGGAAACATCAGCCCCTGATGGAACGGACCCCACCCAACCTTCCCACAGCTCCCGAGCCGGCCTGGACCCATTGGCTCCCGGGGATGAAAAAGGGGGACCCCAAGGACTATGTCAGCAGGGAAAGGGGCCACCAGCCCCCACACAGCCTCTCAGTGTTCTCAGGACAGCGGGATGTCTGCTAGCTCACCGGCTTCTCTGGGTTAAACATATTCCATGCCCGGGGCCCTCAGTGTCCGTCTCAGAAGACAGCTGGCTCACAGCTCTGTCACGGGGAAACTTACTGCGGCCCTGGCCGGTGTGCACTGTCCCATGCACCGAAAGGTCACCGGCTCGAATCCCGGTCAGGGCACAAACCCAGGTTTCCGGTCCAATCCCTGGTTGGGAGGCAGCTGATCAATGTTACCCTCATATCAATATTTCTTTCTTCCTCTTCCTTCCTCTCTCTCTCTCAAATCAATAAACACATTTAAATATATATATATATATATATATATATATATATATATATATATTATTAATTTTTTACAGAGAGGAAGAGAGAGGGATAGAGAGTTAGAAACATCGATGAGAATCATTGATCAGCTGCCTCTTGCAACCCCCCACTGGGGATGTGCCAGCAACCAAGGTACATGCCCTTCACCGGAATCGAACCTGGGACCTTTCAGTCCGCAGACCGACACTCTATCCACTGAGCTAAACTGTTTTTGGCAATAAACACATTTTTTTAAATGATGAGAGAGAACCACCAATTGTCTGCCTCTTGCACACCCCCTACTGGGGATCATACCCTCAACCCGGGTATGGGCCCTGATTGGGAATCAAACTGGCGATGTTTTTGTGCATGGGAGGAAGCTCAACCAACTGACTTATTTTTTATATTTTAAATATAAATATATATATATATTATTGATTTCAGAGGGGAAGGGAGAGGAAAAGAGAGATAGAAACATCAATGATGAGAGAGAACCATTGACTGGCTGCCTCCTGCATGCCCCCTATTGGAATTGGAGCTGTGTAACTCCAGGCATGTGCCCTGAGAATCGAACTGTGACTTCCTGGTTTCTAGGTCAACGTTCAACCACTGAGCCAAGCCGGCGGGCCCCAACTCACTTTTTGATCCATACAAAAGTTGCCATGGGAAGAAGGACCCACCTTCTATTTTCTCAGGCCTGTTCTGACACCCAGATTAGCAGCGAGAGTGGAAAGAAAGGGTTGGCGTGCATTATCAGAGTAGACCGTCAAGGGTATTTGTAGCTCCTTGAAACGTCAGACTCTGGATGGCACCTACTGACAACTCTTACAGGTCCCACAGTCAATGTGAGTCTCCAGGATGCCCCTTTGAGCAGTGATCACGGACCCCCTCTGTCCATCACATTTGTTCGGTTCTGACACCCTGGCTTGTTGGGGGACACAGGCCCTGATCCCAGGAAACCTACCTTGCGTTCCACAGAAGAACGGATGTTAATTTATCTCACTCATCTTGGCGCCTGGTCAGGAAGTGGTGCAAGGCAGTGGGTGTGAAAAGAGAAGGGCTTTTAGTCTGGAATGGTTTCTGTATTAAGCTTCATTCATCCACAGATAACTGATTACCTAAGGCAAAATGCACTTCACAGTAAAAAAAGTGAGAGAGCGAGCAGTTACTGCCTAACCAAGTGCTCACACTCAGCATCACGGACAGTGGAAGATACAAGTTCACAAAGACGCCTCTGTGGAGCTCTTGAATCTAGTTTTGAGGTCTAACTTCCACTTGACAAGAAGTACAGCGGACAGAAGGACATGTTAAGGCCACAGGGGGACATAATCAGGTGAAGCCAGAATGTGGGACGTTCTGCAAGGTAACTGCTTTGGACTCTTCAAAAACTCAATGTCCTTAAGGAAAGAATCAAGGAGACTTGTTTAGACGATAAAACACCAATTTTCGGCTGGTGTGCCATAAAATGCAATACCTGCCGAAACCAGTTTGGCTCAATGGATAGAGTGTCAGCTTGGGGACTGAAGGGACCCGGGTTCGATTCTGGTCAAGGGCATGTACCTTGGTTTTGGGCATATCCCCAGTAGCGGGTGTGCAAGAGGCAGCTGATCGATGGCTCTCTCTCATTGATGTTTCTCTCTCTCCCTTTCTCTCTGTACAAAATCAATAAAATATATATATTTTTTTTAAAAAAAGCAATACCTGACTATAAAGGGGCACTGAGATTGTCAAATTTTTAAAACGACAGTAGCCATCTGGTGTGAATGAATCAAAATGATCTACCTTTTTTGTTGTTGCTAATCCTCGCCGGAGGATATTTTTCCCGTTGATTTTTTTTAGAGAGAATGGAATGGAGTGGGAGAGACAGAGAGAAACATAGATGTGAGAGAGACACATCAATTGGTTTTCTCCTGCAAGCGCCCCAACCGGGCCGGGAAAGGACCCCGCAACCGAGGTACGCGCCCCGGAATCGAACCCGCCACCCTTCTGTCTACGGGCCGACGCTCTAATCACTGAACAACCCAGCTAAAGCAACCTTTTTTTTTTTTTCTTAGATCGGCAATACTCTTAGATGCGATACTTTATTTCCCTTCCAAGTCTGCGAATCTGTGATCCCTCTGAAGGGGGTCGCCTACCGCACAGTAGGGATGGAAGGGAAGTGGACACAGTCGTTGGCTGAGTCTGGGTGTGTAGGTGAGGCTGCCACAACCAACCTCAGGGATGCAATGCCAGGTTCGGGGAGGCCACAACCCCCACATACCATCACACAACAAGACAGGACTAAGGAAAAGGAGACAGGAAAAGCTTAAATTGCCGAAAAGCTGGTAAAGGGAAGTAAGTACACATACTCTCTTTGAAACCAGGGAGATCCAGTCTCCGTAGAGACCGTCAAAAATTGCCAGTGCCGACTATATTTCAAGTCGTCACGGCGGGGTATTGGGAAAAGTTTTCAATTAGCAATAATCGCGCCTCGGATACACCTCATTGGCTACGATACTGCCACTGCGCAAAGCTGACGCCATGGCGGCGAGCCACACTCCCTGGCGGACGGGAACGGCCTTTTCGCCGAGGGTGAGCGCCTGCGGGCGAGGCCGTGGATCTGAGCCGTCCCCCGTGGGGAGGTTCTATCTCAGGCCCCGTCTGCACGCGAGGTTTCTTGTTGTTGGACCATCTCGCGTGGAAACGCCCAGATTCTGGGGAAGGAGCGTACATTCGCTGGGGATGCTGGGGGATTTTATGCAAATCAGCATAACGTCACAGAGATGATTGTAATGACTTGAATTCGGAGAACAAGGGAGGAGCGGCGGGAAGGCAGCTTTGAAAGCGAGGGTGAGCAGAAAAGCAACAAGTAGCGGGAGGGCGGGCGCAGATGCCGGGGGCGGGGGCCGCGGGGAGCACTTCCGGGGCAGCTGCATCTCGGGTGTCCGCGCGGGAAAGACGAGACGATGCAGCGTGGGCGAGAGAGAGCAGGTCCGAGCCTCTTCTCGCAGGTAAAGACCTGAACAGCAAAGACGACTTCTGCCCCTAATCCTAACAGACTGCACGACAAAGTGGCTCTTTCCTTCTAACCGAGGAGATCAGTCTCCGTAGAGACCGTCAAAAATTGCCAGTGCCGACTATATTTCAAGTCGTCACGGCGGGGTATTGGGAAAAGTTTTCAATTAGCAATAATCGCGCCTCGGATAAACCTCATTGGCTACGATACTGCCACTGCGCAAAGCTGACGAAAGCCCCGCCTGCTCATCGTCCCCAGTAAGCAAGGTTCCTAATTCAAAAAGGCGAGTTTGAAGCTCGTGGGAAAACTTTCAATTAATGTTTGGCTGAAAATTGTACAGCCAACTCAGGATCTCTCGAAAATGCATAAGCTGTTTTTGAAGACTCTCTTGCTTTATTTCGTTTCACCAGATTTTGGTGGAGGATGAAGCAAAGCATTATGGGAGGGAACATGCTCGTAATTTAATGCAGACAAGGAATTGGGGCGGATGAGAAACGGGCTCAATGTTAGGGTACTGTTCACTTGATTCCCAATTCACAGGGTAGCTGTCCTCTCCAAAATAAAATGTTTTCATTATGGTAAAATATGCGTAACAAAGCTTGCCAGTAGCATCAAGAACATTTTACATGGATTGGAACCATAGCTGCTCTGTATCTCCAGAACTTTTCCATCCTTCCAAACTGAAACTCTGTACCCATTAAACACTAACTTTCCATGTTCCGCCCCCACAGCCTGGCAACCTCTATTCTACTCCCTGTCTCGATGAATTTGATTATTCTAAGTACCTCACGTTAGCAGAATCATCCAATATTTGACCTTTTGTGTCTGGCTTGTTTCATGTTTTTAATGTCCATCCATGCTGTGGTATATTTCAGTTTCATTTTATGACTGCTACTCTGTTGTATGGAATTATGTTATCTATTCATTCTACAATGGGCATGCATTGCTTCTATCTTTTTTTTAAAAATGTAATTTTATATATATATATATATATATATATATATATATATATATATATTTCAGAGAGGAAGGGAGAGGGAGATAGAAACATCAATGAGAGAGAATGACTGATCAGCTGCCTCCTGCACGCCCCCTACTGGGGATTAAGTCCACAACCCGGGCATGTGCTGTTGACTAGAATCAAACCTGGGACCCTTCAGTCTGCAGGCAGATGCTTTATACACTGAACCAAGCCAGCTAGGGCTGCTTTTACCTTAAAAAAAATAATAATAATGATAATAATGATAATAATAATAATAATGTTTTTATTTCTGGGAAGGTGGGGTTGTAGGTGGGTGGGAAGAAATCAACCAAAGAACTTGTATGCATATATGCATACCCCCTGGACACAGACGATAGGGTGGTGAAGGCCTGGGGTGGGGGGTAGGGGTGGGCTACAAGGGTCAATGGGAGGGAAATGGGGGACTTATGTAATACTTTCAACAATAAAGACTTAAAAAAAATTAAAAAATGTTTTTATTGATTGAGAAATAATGAAAAATTGATATGTAAGAGAGTCAACCGGGTGCCTCCTACATGCCCCCCACTGGAGATTAAACCCACAACCTGGGCATGTGTCCTGACCGGGATTTGAGACCTTGCAGTGCATGGGAGGATGCTCAACCGACCTTTTGGCTCTTGTAAATAGTCTCCTAGGAACACGGGCATAGAAGTATCAGTTTGAGTCCTTGTTTTCAATTTTTGTGTATATACCTAGGAGTGGAATTTCTGGATCATATACTACTTATATGTTGAATATAAAAGAATCTTCTGTGGAGATCTTAATTTAACAGAGAGAGGCTGAAAGAGAAGCTATTTCCACAGCAATGTTCACAGCTCATGAAGTTTGAAGTGACGATCACTCTCATTGCTGTGCTCCCTCTGCAAGTGGAAAGCTGGCAGAAACTGCTACCTGCATTTGAGCTATATTCTCCAAAATACTTCTGGTTTTTGCTATTCATTAAGATGCAAATAGCAGTCTCTGAGAGAGAAATCTTCTCCTCACTATTTTATTATTTAAAATTTTCAAACATGAAACATTTAAATTATTGTTCAGTGAATATTCATGTATTTGGCATGTGGATGCAAAAATGAACATCTTCAAAAGGCCTGTATGATGCTGGTGTGTAGTTAATTTTTTTTTTCACCCAGCTATAAATGCCGGGGTGAGAAAAATCAGCAGAACCCTAGCCAGTTTGACTCAGTGGATAGAGCGTTGGTGTAGGGACTGAAAGGTCTCAGGTTCGATTCCAGTCAAGGGCATGTACCTTGGTTGTGGGCACATCCCCAGTAGGGAGTGTGCAGGAGGCAGCTGATTGATGTTTCTCTCTCATTGGTTTTTCTAACTCTCTATCCCTCTCCTCTCCTCTCTGTAAAAAATCGATAAAATATATTTAAAAAAAGAAAGAAAAACCAGCCAAAAAAAAAACAACATCAACAATCTGATTAATTTAGATTAATTTGCTTTGATATAATCCATGACTCAGTCATTTATTTTTGGTGTGGTGGAGTTGTGAGAAATAGAAGGAGCCCTGGCAGGTGTGGCTCAGTAGGTTGAGCGTTGTCTCGTGCACTGAAAGGTTGCCGGTTTGATTCCTGATTGGGGCACATGCCCAGGTTGCTGGTTCAATCAGGTGCATGCAGGAGGCAGCTGATCTGTTTCTCTCTCTCTGCCCTCCCTTCCTCTATCTAAAACAAATAATAAAAAATAAAATTAATCTTTAAAAAAAAAGAGAAATAAAAAGGACTTAGCCCTTGAGAATGTCTTGATTGGGTGGCTCATTTCCTCCTGTCAGTAGCTATCATGGGAATGGTGTTTCACCAGCTCTCTTGGATGACTTCATTCTCCACAGAGAACTTTCCAGCACTAGGAGAAAATGGAAAATTCAGTTAACTTCTCCCCAGAACATTAGATTTTGTGGGGTCTGAAAGCACAATAGCTATACAATCCTACCAGTCTCTATTGATAATGCTCACCCTGCTTGGAGAACTGAAGAAATAACATGGGTTTGAAATATTCCATTATAAAATTGGGCTGGGGTGGGAGGAGTGTCACTTTGGGGGCATTTCCACGGTTTTCATCAAATACTCACGTGTGCAGAAAATGTTCTGGCTTACAACCGTTTGACTTGGTGAAAGTTCCAGTCTGCATTTTGGTACTTCCTGTTGGCCGGTGGGCAGGTTAAGGAAGGCACAAAGGCTGTGGATGTCAGGTGGTTCTCCAGCTGAGTGACCTGGCCCAGCAGCTGCTGGAGGCCCTGCTCCCAAACTACTGCCCTCGTTACCTTTCCAGCATTTACCTCCGCACATTCAGGGGGAGGACCAGGCCTCATACCCTCACTCCGGCTCCATCCTCTTCCTCGGGGCTTCAGATTATCTTAAACGGGGGAAGTGGTTCCACAGTAGTCTTCAAGGTCCCTGTTAACTGCTCTTTACTTATGTCCCAAACACTTACAGATGATTGGTGTCTTATTTAGGCGATGCTATAGAGCAGAGGTTCTCAGAGGTCATACATTTGAAACAAGTGGGAAGCTTGAAAATCGACTTGATGCCCCAGGTGTTTCCCCAGAGTGCAAACCAGGCTTTGTGGTGGTTAACTTAGTAACGCGCAAGATGGAAGATAAAATTGGAGAAGCCAAGTGGGTAAACACATTTGTCCCTGTATGTGAGAGTTGGCTCTAGTTGTTCATGAGTATGTAAAAACATCAAGTTTTCAGGTACTTGTGAATTTACTTGACCACTCACTGCAAGGTGGGAACTTGACCCTGTCAGTGAGTGGAAGGGTCCCGGGTTTGATTCCAGTAAAGGGCACATGCCAGGGTTGCGGGCTCAATCCCCAGTGGAGGGCATGCAGGAGGCAGCCTCTCAGTGATTCTCCTCATCATTGATATTTCTCTCTCCCTCTCCATTCTTCTCTGAAATCAATACAGATATATTTCAAAATAAATAAAAATAAAGGTCAATGGGAAAAAAAATATCCTCGGGTGAGGATAAACAAAAAAAGAGAGAGGATGAATTCCTAAGGGCTGTTTAGATGTATGATTTTGCACTTTAAAGAGGCTGGTGTGCCGAAACCGGTTTGGCTCAATGGATAGAGCGTCAGCCTGCGGACTGAACGGTCCCGGGTTCGATTCCGATCAAGGGCATGTACATTGGTTGCAGGCACATCCCCAGTAGGGGGTGTGCAAGAGGCAGCTGGTTGATGTTTCTAGCTCTCTATCCCTCTCCCTTCCTCTCTGTAAAAATCAATAAAATATATATAAAAAACAAATTATATATATTTTGGCCAGTGGGCAGGCTTTATATATATATATATATATATATATATATATATATATATATATATATATATATATATGTGTGTGTGTGTGTGTGTGTGTGTGTGTGTGTGTGTGTATGTGTGTGTGTATATATATATATATATATATATATATAGTTGGTGTAACGCTCTGAATACTTCTCAGGGAGGACAATACATGGTGTCGCTTAGGTGAGAGCAGCACATCCAGGAGGAAAGTTCAAAATCTCTCACCACAAGGAGCCCTCAGGGGGCGCAGCTGGACGACCTGGTTACAGCGACTGTGAAACCCCGAGAATTGTGGGACTTGTAGTGTCCGCATTACTTAAGCTTCGCAAACTACATTACCCAAGATGCAATGTAGCCAGTCCGCTCGCTGTCGGACGTGAAGTGTCAGTCAGTCCCTTGAGCTGTGAAGGTAAGTGCGCTCCGGCGGGCTGCGAGGTTCCGGAGGCCGCGGTTTCTTAAAGGGACGGCGTGTCCCCTCCGTGTCCCGGGGGACCTGGCAGAGGGCAGCTGTCCCAACGGGGCGTGTTTCCAGCGGGGCTCCCCCAGCCCGTGGTCTCAGGCGTTAGGACTCCATTTGTGTAGCTGTTCACGTGGAATGCCAAGGAGAAATCGGGGTCCCGAATCCAATCTGGAAATCCAAACATAAAATAACGTTCGCATGTGGGGGCACGTGACGAGGGGAGTTCTGTATTCTACCAAACAATGCCAACGCCGTGTGTTTGCAGCTAGAGACGCGGACACGGGGGTATGATGACTTGCCGGGTTTCACCACTGTTGCTGTAGGCAAGTAGCTGTTTGCAGTTGAGAGTAACTAAAATGACATGGGGAAAACGAAAAACAAGAGGTGTGCGTGTGCTCAATTATATCAGTAAAACAAAAAGTCTGAGCAGACAACTTTACTAGCACCTGGCACACTAGAACTCAAATGTGCTTTCTTAGTGCGTGAGGAAATAGGTAGTTCTGGTTGCAGGTTCAGTTCTCAGCCGGGGCACACACCTCAGTTGTGGGTTTGATCCCCTCAAGGCTGTATGGAGGCCGCCAATCATTGTTCTCTCTCATATCGATGTTGCTCTCTCCCCCTCTCCCTTGCTTGAAACATTGATGGGGGAAAAAACATATCCTCAGGTGAGGATTAAAACATAATAATAATGAAATAAGATAATTCTAATTTAGAAAACGGGATGTAGGGTTACGGAACACAAAGTTCCCCAAGGGATGGTATTAACTAAAATATAAGTATATTCCTCTGAGGGAGACATCTGCAGATGCAGTCGTAGATGGAATAGCGATGAGGCATTATGGGATTTAAAGGATACTGAGGTAAGCCACTTAACCTCTTGAAGTTTATAAGGAATTCATGTCTGACCAGCTGGTGTTACTGGGAGGTTCACAATAGAGCCTTAAATGATACTGCTTTACCAATTTTTACTTTATCCTCCCTCCTTTTTTAAGTGGGCTATGTTTTTACAGCCCCCTCTTTTTAAAAAAAAGAAAAACACACCAAAATATGCAGTTCCCTTGAATGCAGAAAGCCTCTTTAAGTTAATTTTCATCTGATGGCTGCAGCAGCGCAGAGCAGGGAGGTAAGATTGGCTCGGGCTGTGAAATGGCCCCGTGTGGAGACGGCTTTGTTTGCGGAAGGCATTAGGACTTCTCGACCAAAAGAGATGATTAAAAACAGAATAAAAAGGTAGGCTTGTGGCTTCGGGTGGACTTCATGGGACCCAGGAGGGGTGCTGGAATCAGTGTGCACTTGTGGGTGTTACATATTCAGGCGTTTGCTGGCCAGTAATGAGGCCGTGGGCAGCGTGAAATGGGCCAGGAGGGATGATTGAACCTTTCCCTGAAGGGGAATGGGGAAAGGGCCAGTTTTCTCTGTGAGCCTGGAGCCCCTGAGTCATCAGATCCTGAGCTGGCTCACGCCCTCCCACACTTTACACATGATTGATTTGGGTTTCAAAGTAAGATTATAAGTATACACTGTAGGGTGAGTGGAGGGAAGGGGGCTGTACCTTTCTAGTGGAAAGTATTTCTAGTGGCATCCAGCCGCTCAGGCTTGGTACCCTAACTCATCTGCTCCTCCCTCTCCTTAACCCCATGTCAAACCAACCATGAGATACTGGGGCCCTTTCCTAAGTGTCTCTGGGACCCTTCTCTTCCTCCCCACTGTCACTGTGGCCTCCTAAGTCAGCTACCACCGCGCACCCTGCTCTGCCAGTCTTAGCTCTCACCTCCCTTTTCCCAGGCCCACTCCTGCCGGCTTCATTCATTGTGATAGCTGAATGATACTCCACTTTGTGGACAGACCGCATTTTGTTTATCTGCTCAGCAACCGACGGTTACCTTTGTTTTTTAAAAACATTTTTAAAAGCCTGAAAAACAAACAGCAACAAAAAGAATTTATAAAAAACAAGCAAGCCATCCCCTCCCCCCGACGTTCACAGATACAGAGAACAGATTGGTGGGGGCCAAAGGCTGGGGTGGGGGTGGGGGAGAAACGGGTAAAGGTGGTCAAAAGGTATAAAACTCCCGTTATGAAATAAGTGCATGGTGAATACTGTAGTGCATATTTGAAAGTTGCTAAGAGAGTAGATGTTAAAATTCCTCATCACAAGAATAACATTTTTTTTTAAACCATCTTTTTTTTTTCTTTTTAAAAAAAATATATTTTATTGATTTTGTACAGAGAGGAAGGGAGAGAGATAGTTAGAAACATCGATGGGAGAGAGTCATTGATCAGCTGCCTCTTGCACACCCCCTACTGGGGATATGCCCGCAACCAAGGTATTGTACATGCCCTTGACCGGAATCGAACCTGGGACCCTTCAGTCCCCAAGCTGACGCTCTATCCATTGAGCCAAACTGGTTTCGGCCAAAAATAACATTTTTATAACTGGTGACAGATATAACTAAACTTATTGTGTTGATCATTTCATGATATATCCAAATACTGAGTCATTGCTGTACACCTGAAGCTAATATATATCAGTTTTACCTAAACCAATCCATCAGTCAGCTGGTTTTTCACGCGAGGTTCCCCTCTCTCCAGAATGAAGATGAGCTTCGGGGTGCCCTTCAGGGCAGTGAGAGGCTGCCGGGTGGCCAACCTCAGCCAGCAGTGCTCGCACGGCTCCGTGGGGTTGTTTGTGCCTCCGAGTCCTCCCGTGGATCCCGAGAAGGTCAAAGAGCTGCAGCGCTTCGTCACTCTTTCCAAGAGACTCCTGGTGATGACCGGGGCCGGGGTCTCCACCGAGTCCGGGATCCCGGACTACCGCTCGGAGAAGGTGGGGCTCTACGCCCGCACTGACCGGAGGCCCATCCAGCACCGGGATTTCGTGCGGAGCGCTCCGACCCGCCAGCGGTACTGGGCCAGGAACTTCGTGGGCTGGCCTCAGTTCTCCTCCCGGCAGCCGAACCCTGCCCACTGGGCCCTGAGCCGCTGGGAGAGGCGGGGGAAGCTGCACTGGCTGGTGACCCAGAACGTGGATGCCCTGCACACCAAGGCGGGGAGTCGGCGCCTCACCGAGCTGCACGGATGCATGCACAGGTGCAGGCGCGTCTGAGAGGTGTGAATGCAGAACGTGTGAGGGCAGCGGCCGTGGCTGACCTGGTCACTGTTGTGCTGAAACAGGATTTGGGAGCAAATTTAATCTGGAATTGATCCCACCAATCTCGTTGACGGAGTGGGGAAGTGAAGTGGGGAAGGCAGGAAAGCCAAAAGGGCGGTTAGTGAACAGGTTACTGCTCCGGGCTGCGGGGCCCTCTGTCTGGAAGGCATGCTTCAGAGTTCTCCCTGAAAGCCAGGGCAGCTGGGTGCTTGGCCAGCATCTCCCCTCCCTCGCTGGTCAAAGGTCACTCTGAGTCTTGGGGGACTAACTCCCTAACACTGACTCTGCTCTTCCGGAGGAAGCTTGCTGGGCCACAGGAAGTTGTGTGCAGAGGCTGGCCTAGGGGTCTGTGAGCAGAGCACCAACAGCGGGCACTACACACTGCCGCGTCTCTGGTGCCAGACACCCAGAACGCCATGGCCGGCGTGGGAGTCAGAGCCCAGTAGGCATTGCTGGAGTGAATACGTGCAGCCCTGGCAAACACTGGTAGCTAAGAGGCCACTGCCTTATCTTTAGCCCCAGGATCCTCCTGCCAATCACAAAATATTTATTGGGTGCCTCCAACATGTGGTGTGTCCTGTGTGCTGTGTGGAGGGAGCGAAACCAGCGTATGAAACTTGGTCAACTTACGTGTGAGAACTATGTAACCTGCCTGGGGGAGACCCCAAAACAGCGTTTAATGACCAACGACTCCTCACATGATTGTTAGAGGGTGTGGCCCTCGAAGGACAAGCCTTATGAGTTGAGAGACACAGACTTAGTGAAGATTGGAGAAAGCGGAGAAGCTTTTGGGGTGAGGTGGGGCTTGAGACCGGCTCAGACTTGATTAGGCAAAGGAGGGGAAAGAGCTTTCTAAATGAGGAATGTGCAGAGCCCAGAAGAGACCAGTCTGGCCTCTGGGAAGGCTAACCCCAGCTCGCGGGCACAGCAGAAAACCATGCAGGGCTGTTTGGGACTGTTGTGAGACCAGAGGAGCTGTTACTGCTTTCCGAGCAAGAAAGCAACATGGCAAATAGCATTTGAGGAAGGCCGAGCGGGAATAGAAAAGGCTCGGGGTCAGCCTGGAGGACCCGGACTCAGTGATGGCAGGGGGATGAGAGAACTGATGACGGATGGGTCCTGGGGTGTTTAGCCATCCTCTCCCATCCCTCACTGGTCAAAACCCACCTACATCACCGGTCAAAGATCACTCTTGGGGGATTTTTGCCCCCCCCCCCATGTAAAAAATCTATAAAAGTAAAGAGAATAGTACAATGAACTCCCCTATACCATTATTTTTAAAAATATATATTTTATTGATTTTTTTTACAGAGAGGAAGGGAGAGAAAGAGGGAGAGAGAGCTAGAAACATCGATGAGAGAGAAACATCGACCAGCTGCCTCCTGCACACCCCTAACAGGGATGTGCCCACAACCAATGTAAATGCCCTTGACCAGAATTGAACCTGGGACCTTTCAGTCCGCAGACCGAAGCTCTATCCACTGAGCCAAACCAGTTTTGGCAGATTCAAAGATTTTTTTTAAATTATTTTTTTATTGATTTTTTACAGAGAGGAAGGGAGAGAGATAGAGAGCTAGAAACATCGATGAGAGAGAAACATCGACCAGCTGCCTCCTGCCTACCCCCTACCGGGGATGTACCCGCAAACAAGGTACATGCCCTTGACCGGAATCGAACCCAGGACCTTTCAGTCCACAGACCAGCGCTCTACCACTGAGCCAAACCAGTTTCGGCAGACTCGAAGATTTTTATCATGCCTACTTTACTCCTTCTCTCCCTGTCTCTTTAAAACATTTTTAAACAAATCCAAGATTTCTTATCATTGCAGGCGGGGCCTTTTAAATAAAAAATACACAACATAATCTGATGGTTGACTAGATCGAGTAAAAGAAGTTTTCCCCCAGGGTTTCAGCCCAAGTCACTAGAGAAAGCTGGTGATGGGGAGTTGGGGGTGGAGGCGTGTGATTGGAGACGGAAGGTGAGTCTGACAGGTCAGTCAAGGACTTGGAGGTGTGGACTCCAGTGTGGGGGGAGAGCAGGAGTGGAGTCCTGTGCAGAGGAATCCACGAGCACAGGCATGGGGCGATGTAAACAGTCCCATGCTGATGTTGCTCAGTGGTTGGTTGAGTTTCGACCCATGAACCAAGAGGTCACAGGATCAATTCCTGGTCAGGTTGCAGGCTCAGTCCTCAGGAGGGGGCATGTAGGAGGCAGCCCCCTACTGAGGACCGATGCTTCTATCTCTCTATGCCTTTCTAAAATCAACAAAAACATTAAAAAACAAATAAAATATTTTAAAAATGAATGGATGGTGATGATAGCAATAATTACAGTAGATGAGGGGGAATGGAGGGGGAGACTGGTTTTGGTACTAAGGAGCTCATTTATGTCGTAGAGAATTTGCAGTCGTGCTAAGAATAAAAACGAGCTGGCTGGAGGGTAAGCAGGGATTTTAGTTAGAAAACAGGTACCTTACTTGTTCTAGAAGGTGCCCAGGGGGAGGAGGGGGAGAAACGGGGGGAGCTAAGGAGGTCAGGAGACGCTGCTCCTGCCGCTGGGCGATGGGAACAGGAAGTGACGGTGGAGGGTGGAGGGACTGAAGAGCGCTGGGGTGCCCGTCTTTGGGGCACGTGGCTCCCAGGACGGCCGCTCACCGGCCTCCTCTCCGGCTGCAGGGTCCTCTGCCTGGACTGCGGGGAGCACACTGCGCGCGGGGAGCTGCAGGAGCGCTTCGAGGCCCTGAACCCCGCCTGGAGCGCCGAGGGCCACGGCCTGGCCCCCGATGGCGACGTCTTTCTCACGGAGGAGCAGGTGCGGAGCTTCCGGGTGCCCCCCTGCGCGCGCTGCGGAGGCCCCCTGAAGCCAGACGTCGTCTTCTTTGGGGACACGGTGAACCCCCACAAGGTCGACTTCGTGCACAGGCGCGTCCGAGAGGCTGACTCCCTCCTGGTGGTGGGGTCGTCCTTACAGGTACTGGCTGGGCACTGCCCGTGGGAGCCTCTCCGGGGCCCCCACTAGCCATGTCTCCCCGCGTCCGGCGATCTCTAACCTGTGCCCCTCTCCCCAGGTGTACTCTGGCTACAGGTTCATCCTCACCGCCCGGGAGGAGAAGCTGCCCATCGCCATCCTGAACATCGGGCCCACGCGGTCGGACCAGCTGGCGTGCCTGAAGCTGGACTCGCCGTGCGGGGAGCTGCTGCCTCTGATAGACCCGCAGTGACGGGGCCGGCGGTCCCTGAGCCGGGGCGGGGCCTTCTGCGCGTGTCCTGCTGCTCAAGGTCAGTGCCGCTCGGAGACACGATTCCAGTCCCCGTTCATCAGAGAGCACTGACAAGACACAGATGGTTCTAGGCTGCTGCTGCTTCCTTTTTTCTTTTTTTTGTCTTTTAAAAAATAATTTTTATTAATTTCAGAGAGGGAGAAATAGAAACATCAATGAGGAGAAAGAATCATTGATGGGCTGCCTCCTGTACAACCCCTACTGGGGATGGAACCCGCAACCAGGGTTTATGTCCTTGACAGGAATTCAACCCAGGACCCTTCGTCCACAGGATGATGCTCTATCCACTGAGACAAACCAGCAAGGGCGGTTCTAGGCTTCTTAATGGGTGGCCATTATAAATTTATTTTTGTGATGTGCATTAAGCTATATTGTTTGAAAGACTATGATTTTCAAATTGTAGGCACATAGCTATTTAAATGTCCCAAAATCTACCTTAACCTTTTCTGTTGTGTTTTTTTATTTTTATTTTTAATTAATTTATTTTTTAAATCTTGGCAAAGTCAATTTTTTTTTGAAAGACTTATTTAAAAAAAATATTTTATCGATTTCTTATAGAGAGGAAGGGAGAGGGATAGAGAGTCAGAAATATCGATGAGAGAGAAACATCGACCAGCTGCCTCCTGCACACACCCCACTGGGGATATGCCCACAACCAAGGCACATAACCTTGACCGGAATCGAACTCGGGACCTTTCAGTCCGCAGGCCGATGCTCTATCCACTCAGCCAAACCGATCAGGGCTGTTGTGTGTTTTTTTAAAATAACAGCTTTATTGAGATATAATTCACATACCTTTAAAAGTATACAATTAAGCCCTAACTGGTTTGTCTCAATGGATAGAGCGTCGGCCTGCGGACTCAAGGGTCCTGGATTCAATTCTGGTCAAGGGCATGTACCTGGGTTGCAGGCACATTCTCAGCGGGAGGTGTGCAGGAGGCAGCTGATGGATGTTTTTCTCTTATAGATGTTCCTAACTCTCTATCCCTCTCCCTTCTTCTCTGTAAAAAATAAATAAAATATATATTAAAAAAATAGACTTAAATTAGTTTTAAAAAAAGTAAAACAGTAAAAAAAAAAATTTAAAAGATAATTCCTGACCTTTACTTGTGGTAAATACAGTAAATAATAAAAATATAAAGCAGCCGAAACCGGTTTGGCTCAATGGATAGAGCATAGGCTTGGGGACCGAAGGGTCCCGGGTTCGATTCCGGTCAAGGGCACGTATCTTGGTTGTGGGCACATCCCCAGTAGCGGGTGTGCAGGAGGCAGCTGGTCGATGATTCTCTCATGGATGTTTCTAGCTCTGTATCTCTTTCCCTTCCTCTCTGTACAAAATCAATAAAATATATTAAATATATATATATATATACAATATATAAAGTATATATGTACATACATTGAAATGATGGAACTATTTATAAATAAATGGGAGATGGCGATGTAACCACGAAACGATTCGTGTCGAGTCCGACGTCACCCGAGGACTGCCTGTAATTTTTTTAATGCTATAATTGAACGGTAGGCTGGCTCCCAATCATTTCCCCTCTCCACTCTTGCCTTATTTTGGCATCAATCTGTTTCATTTCTTTTCAGATCCCTAAGGATCTTCCTTCAGCCGAAGCTCACCGAGTGCAGCCTGTAGGGGGCAGCAAACGCGCGCCGCTCTGCCCGCCTCTCCGGCTCGTTTCTGAGCCTCGGAGTTCAGTCTTTCGGTTGATGAGATTTGCCCCTGAAGACAGACTTTTTCAAAGCAGCAGCTTCTCCTGATGGGAAAATGCTTTCAGTCCCTTTTTATCTCTCAGGCAGAAGAAACGGCCCAGAATATGTGGGTCAGGATGGTCTCCGGAGGACTAGTCCAGGGCGCACTAATGTGTGTGTGTGTGTGTGTGGGGGGTAATGGGAGTAGGGAATGACTTAATTTCTTATTCTAAATGGTTAAATGTCTTTCACTGCACTGTTTGATTTTTTGAAAAGATGAGCTATGCCATGAATTAATTGTTTATTAACCCAGGAATAAAGGAATCCTTTTGAATAGCACACCAGGTAGGCGGGCTGTGCGTTTCTGTTTTTTAATCGGCTATAAGCAAACGGGACTTGACGACATGGTTCTCTAAGGATCGCTGCTTCATTTCAGCCCAAATGAGACACCTGCCTGGAACCCGGTCTGCAGGAAGGAAACGGGGAACTCCCAGTGGGATCTTAAATTCATTTGTTTCTGCCGGAGAGGCAGCACGACTTGCCTGGTGACTGCATTAACCAGAAAGAACCCTTGTTCCAGGGCAGAGCTTTCTGCACAGTCTCACCAGGAAGCGAAGCAGGCGGAAGAATCGCAGGCTTTTGTCTACAATTAGGGAGAGCAATGCAGGCTCACCCTGCCCCTGCCTGGAAGCGGATTTCAGTGAACGGGGTGGCCGGCTCCGAACACCCAGTGCTGCTCAGCTGCACAGCTGGGGTGTGCCGCAGCGCGGAGGAGCTCTGAAGAGTGTACGGTTTTGTACTCTCATCCCAGCTTTTTTGCACGTGGAGATCCTAAAGTATTTTGAATCAGATTTACTCAGTTATCCTAAGTCAGTACCAATAATTGTATTCAATCTGGGCCTTTAAAAAATATATATATATATATATATATATATATATATATATATTTATTTATTTATTTATTTTCCACAGAGAAGAAGGGAGAGGGATAGAGAGCTAGAAACATCGACGAGAGAGACATCAACCAGCTGCCTCCTGCACACCTCCTACCGGGGATGTGCACGAAACCAATGTACATGCCTTAACCGGAATCGAGCCTGGGACCTTTCAGTCAGCAGGGCGACGCTCTATCCACTGAGCCAAACCAGCTTCGGCCATTTCTGGGCCTTTTTAAAAAATAAATATTTTATTTATTTTTTACAGAGAGGAAGGGAGAGGGATGGAGAGATAGAAACATCGATGAGAGAGAAACATCAATCAGCTGCCTCCTGCACAATCCCTACTGGGGATGTGCCCACAACCAAGGTACAACGCCTGGAATCAAACTGGGAAGCTTTCAGTCCGCAGGCCGACGCTCTTTCCACTGAGCCAAACCGGTTTTGGCTCAAACCATTTTCACCCACAAATCTCATAATGTTACTGACAGACACTATATTAGGGTAAAGAGGCTACGAAGGTACAACCTCTTGCCCTCAACTGGCTCACATAGGGGGTGCCATCTCCCCCGCCCTTACTCTACACCGGAAATGGTGCAGTCATGCATGGAATGGCAGAATGAGACCATTGAGTCCACCCCCATTCCTTTTTGAGGAAATTAAAATCCAGACTTACCTAAGGTCATACATGCACGTAGTTTCAGAGCCAGGACTAGAATCCAAGGAGATTTTCCTCACAATTCTTTTTTTTTTTTTTTTAACTGACTTCTAGAGAGAGAGAGGAGAGGGAGAGAAACATCAGTGTGAGAGCCAAACATCCACCAGCTGCCTCCCGCACGCCCCCTACTGGGGATCAAGCCTGCAGCCCCGCATGTGCCCTGACCCGGAATAGAATGGGCGGCAACCTGTGGGCGCATGAAGCCCAACCAAGTAAGCTGCACCAGCTGGGCCCTCCTGGTTCTTTTCCTTTTAAACAACAAGACTCGTGAAGATGATGGTTAGGAAGAAGCCAGCCTGGAGTAGCAGCGGAAGCCCGCAGGGTGCCTGGCCAGGGGACCAGGAATGGCTCAGGGTGGGGATGGGGAGGAGGGAGGCTGCCAGGGAAGGAGGGCTGCTCTCACACCCAGTGTGGGCACGCCTCACCAGACCCAGTGAGGGCCTCGGGAATGCTCCTTTGGCTCACATTTCCACCCGAGATGGAATTCTTTGCAAAACATTTGTCTCAAGAGGAACTTGACATTTCCTGAAGCTGCTGGTTCTCAGGTCGCCTCACTTGACATCTTTAGCTTCCCACCGGCACGGCAGTCCCGAGTCCACGCCGAGTGCCCTCGGCTGGAATAACAAACGTCTCCTAGTGACGCTCCCAGGTGTCACTGCCCTGGTCACAGGGTTCTAGCTGCATGAGCCCGCTGTGGACGTGACTGCTGGCCAGGCGCTCCCTCAGCTGCTTCCTCATTTCTTTTTCTTTTTTCTTTAAACATTTTTATTGATTTCAGAGGGTGCTTCCTCATTTCTGCTCTGCTGTCGCGGCTTTAGGAAGTACGAGTCACAAAGGCACAGAGGGACAGAACAGCGGATCCTTCCCACTAACGCGTTTTCTCTTTCATGCTGTCATGAACGGCACACCCTCTCTCGCCTCTCCCTCAGACACCAGCCTTACCGAGCACACTGCATCCGGAGCGCCGTGTGAAGCATTTCACAGGAGCTCGTAGGCATTGACGTGCCAGGAGATGCTGGCGTGTACATAGAAGTCAGTCTTCTGTGAACACACTTTTCCTGAGACGGCCGAAGGAAGGACTGATACGAAATTCAGTATTCCAGGCCAGGTGACTACTGTCCCAGACTGCCCCCGACTGAGGGGTTCCCTGAGAATTAAACTCACCCAAGAATGGAGAGCAGTGTTTTCCCCCCCATTTACTAGGGAAGGAGTGTATCATGGACGGACAGACTGGGATTTCCATCTATCTCTTGGTATATACTAGTTAGGTCAGTGGTCGGCAAACCACGGCTCTTGAGCCACATGCGGCTCTTTGGCCCCCTTGAGTGTGGCTCCTTCACAAAATACCACGGCCTGGGCAAGTCTATTTTGAAGAAGTGGCGTTAGAAGAAGTTTAAGTTTTAAAAATGTGGCTCTCCAAAGAAATTTCAACCGTTGCACTGTTGATGTTTGGCTCTGTTGAGCAATGAGTTTGCCGACCACTGGGTTAGGTGAACGTGGGCAAGCGGCTTTATCCAGCCCCCAGTCTTCCTGTCGGCGGGGATAACGGAGCTCCCTCCTCGGGCTGCTGTGGAGCATAAGCAGGGCGGCGATGTGTGGGAAGCCCACAGCAGTGCGGGCAGATGTCAGCCGCTGTCCTTAGAACACGGAGGTGGGTGGGAAGGAAAGCCGTCCCACCTGCCTCCCTTTGTGCCCATTTACCCCTCTACCTAGATCACAGGACTCTCTCCCAGAACCACATTCCCTTTTGTGCACCTGTTTGTTTGTTTTTTAAAGTACAAAAGTTTTATTTTACTTTATTTCTATTTATTTTTATTGATTTCGGAGAGGAAGGAAGAGGGAGAGAGATAAACATCAATGATGAAAATCATTGATCGGCTGCCTCTTGCATGCTCCCACTGGGGATTGACCTCGCAACCTGGGCATGTGCCCTTGACTGGAATTGAACCCGGGACCCTTCAGTCCACAGGCTGGGCTGATGCTGTATCCACTGAGTCAAACCAGCTAGGGCAAAAGTTTTATTATAATTTTTAAAAATATATATACTAGCCGAAACCGGTTTGGCTCAGTGGATAGAGCGTCGGCCTGCGGACTGAAGGGTCCAGGGTTCGATTCTGGTCAAGGGCGTGTACCTTGGTTGCGGGCACATCTCCGGTGGGGGGTGTGCAGGAGGCAGCTGATCGATGTTCCTCTCTCATTGATGTTTCTAGCTTTCTATCCCTCTCTCTTCCTCTCGGTAAAAAACTCAATAAAATATATTTAAAAAAAAAATACACACACACACACACACACACACACACACACACACTAGAGGCCCGTTGCACAAAATTTGTACATTGGTGGGTGTGTTTGTCCCTCAGCCTGGCCCCTCCCTCTGTAGTCTGGGACCCCTCAGGGGATGTAGCAGTGCACCAAGCGGCAGGTGGCCAGGGAAGAGGCCGAATTGGGGCCAGGCACTGTGCCGCTCGCACTCATCCCAGCCTGATGCACCTGCTGCCGCTGGCTGCTCGGTAGTGCTGCCTCAGAGTTGGGAGAGGCTCCTGCCATGGCATCTGTGCTCGCCAGCTGTGAGCCCAGCTTCTGGCTGAGCGGTGCTCCCCCTGTGGGAGTGCACTGATCACCAGGGGGCAGCTCCTGTATTGAGCGTCTCCCCCTGCTGGTCAGTGCACATCATAGCGATCGGTTGTTCCCCCATTTGATCAATTTGCATGTTAGCCTTTTATTATATAAGATTTTATTGATTTCAGAGAGGAAGAGAGAGGGAGAGAGAGAAACATCAATGATGAGAATCATTGATTGACTGCTTCCTGCGCACCCCACATTGGGGATTGAGCTGCAACCAGGGCATGTGCCCTCGACTTGAATCAAACCCAGGGCCCTTCAGTTCTGGCTGCCACATTATCCACTGATCCAACCAGCTAGGGCTAAAGTACAAATGTCTTGATGCAATAAACCTTTCTAAAGAAAGTAAGTGCATATGCTTCCTTCTCCATTCCTTTGGGAAAATCATATTGATCAAACATTTACTACACAACAAACGCTGAAGGAAGCCTTTTACCATGCATTGGTCCACCTAGTTTTTACAACCAGCCCTATCTATCTATGATCCTATGCACTGTTATTTCTTTGGAAAGATGATGATCCTGAAGCTTATGTAACTTGCCCAGATGTCACCTGGGGCGACCAGTCAGCCAGTCCAGTTCCGAGCTCATTCTCCTCTTTAATGCTGCGGAAACCTGGACTTTGGGAGGGGGGACGGGCAAGGCACAAGAAACTTCCAGAAGTCCCAAGCTGGGTCCCCTAAGATGAATAAGCATTCACCAGGCGGGGGCAGGGGGAGCATCCCAAACGGAGAGAACAACAAATGCAAAAGCATGGAGGTCAAACCTGCAAATACCTTCACCTTTAAAAAAACAACAAAACGCTTGAAGGTGGGGGTGGGCATTCAATGTGGACTTGGGGCGCCCCAGAGGCCCTTGGCTCCGTCAATATTCCCTCGCCCCTCGCCATCCTTCCCTCGCGCCCCCTTAGATCCCCAGCCCCCCACTTTCCCAGCCCCCTTTCGCCTTCCCTGGAGGGCGGGGAGGTGGGGGGAAGCAATGACGGAGTTACCACCTGGAAGCTGGCGGGACCGGGGGAGGCGGGCAAACGCGCGGTGGGTGCGAGGCCCAGTGAGGCCAGACCCGCGGGAAGCGGGGCCTCACCCGGTGCTCGCCACCTCCTCGCCCTCAGCACAACCCCCTTCCTCGCCCCCCAATCTCCTCCCGGGGCCTCACCTTCCCGGGGCGCCGCCTAGAGGACGCGGCCAGCCACTGCGCCTGCGCCGGGAGGGGCGGGGCCTGAGCCTAAGTGGTGCGCGGGGAGGCCGGAAGCAGGACCTGTTGTCCAATAGGAAAGAGGAACGGAGAGCCACGTGACCACAAAGTGTCCAATCACATGTTCTACCCCGAAATCCCTCCGGCCCCGGGGCGTAGCTGGCGGGTTGACAGGGTCGGGCGCGGAGGATCACGTGGATGCAAAGGTAAATACGGCCACGTGGTTTATCCTCCGACTGCAGCAAACCATTGCACCACACCGCCCCTCCGTTAAACAGTTAATGAGCGTGCGAGGTGTGCTAAGCACTGTGGCTCCTACCCAACACCATGCTGTAATCCCGACTGCGAATTACTCTCAGTGCGGTATATTTAATTATTCATTTAAATCATCACTCCTGTAGTTTCCCATATTCCGTTTCCAGTAATGAGGACTTGATTCTCTCTCTCTCTCTCTCTCTCTCTCTCTCTCTCTCTCTCTCTCTCTCTCTCTCTCTCTCTCTCTCTCTATCTTTCCTTTCCTCCCCCACCTCCCAGTCCTTGAGATAATGGGAAAATGGAGGTTTTTACGTCAGAGGATATTTTTAGATCCAGCTTGAGTACTCAGGTGACTCAGTTCTCTCTGCTGTTTGCTTTAATAATTGTAAAGAAAAAAGTGGGAATAAGTAGTCTCCTAATAACCTTACCTTTCTTCCTTCCTAAGGGGGCGCGGGTGCAGTTGATTCCCAGTGACTGGATGAATGAAATGAGGGAGAAATTGGGCCAAAAGACAAACCCACACACATTCCCTTCTTGAAAAGCCAAACACACACACTTCTCTGCTGCCCACCATACACTCAGCGGCGGCGGCTGTTCTGTCAGCCCCCAGAGGGTTAAAATTGATCAGTGGTGGCTTCTCATAGTGTTTATTGTCCTTTCTCATTTTTGCTTTTCTAATTCAGTTTTCTTCTTTCCCCTCCACACACTACCAGGTGAATTTCGATGCTGATGTAGTCATAACTGATGTAGTCATAAATCCTAGTGGAGAAAGTTGGCTTAGCGGTTGGCTCAGGCTTTGCCACCAGGCAGGCCTGGTCAAATCCTGCCTATGCCAATTGTGTGATCATAGGGGAGGACTTCTCTGAGTTTATTGCTTCTCATCCATAAAATGGGGGCAATATTATCAACCTCACAGAGCCGGTTTGAATATTGAATGAGATGGGATGTGGAAAGAGTGATATGCAGTAAATGACCTAGAAGTAGACGCTGTTATTGTTTATTATTTTTTTAAATATATATTTTTGATTTGAGAGGAAAGGAGAGGAAGAGAGAGAGAAACATCAATGATGAGAGAGAATCATTGACCGGCTGCCTCCTAAATGCCCCCTACTGGGGATTGAACTGAAAACCTGGGCATGTGCCCTTGACCAGAATCGAACTTGGGACCCTTCAGTCCAAAGGCTGACGCTCTATTCACGAGCCAAACCAGCTAGGGGTGTTTATTATGTTTGATGACCGCGATGTAAAAATCAGCTTGTAGAGTGTGGTAAAGTCTTTGTAGGGCTTAGAAAAAGAAAGAAGGTTGTAGGAAAAATGGTTGAAAATAGAGGCAGAAAAATGAGAGGAGAGACCGAGCTGGAGCTGAGAGAAGAGCTCACTGTGTCAGGCAGGGGAGGGGGCGGGGAAGAGTGTGTGTCTCTTGGGCCCGCTGGGTTCAAACCCCATCTTTGCTACTTCCTTTGCATAGCTCTGGCCTAGTGCCTCTCCTTCTGAGCGGCAGCGTAGAAAAGGGAAATTTACTAACAGCGTCAAAACTTCTTAGGGCCGTGGTCGGCAAACTCATTAGTCAGCAGAGCCAAATATCAACAGTACAACGAATGAAATTTCTTTTGAGACCCAACTTTTTTTTTAAACTTAAACTTCTCTTAACGACACCTCTTCAAACTAGACTCGCCCAGGCCGTGGTATTTTGTGGAAGAGCCATACTCAAGGGGCCAAACAGCCGCATGTGGCTCGAGAGCCGCAGTTTGCCGACCATGGTCTTAGGGCACCCCAGGGAATCTGAGAGCAGCCCTGCACAGAGTAAACCCTCAGGTGCTCCCTTCCTGGAAATATCCGAGTGAGTCAGCCCCCAAGGCTGGAAGAGTGATGCTCGGAAGGACTGGGAAGAGGCCCAGTGGTGCTCGGCAGACGAGAATAAAACAGTCTCCAAACGCGAGCCTTTCAGCAAGGTGCTTTATGGAGGGCACCGCGTGAGGCGGAGCCACAGGGGAAAGGCGTTACAGAGGCGGCTCAGTCCTGACAGAACTTGGCGGACAGGTTCTTGTGCTCCTTGTTGTAAGGGGCCTTGGAGAAGCAGATGGCAGCGTTGCGGTCGCACTCGCAGATGAAGGCCTGGCAGGGTTTGTTTTTGCCTGAAAAAGAGCAAGGGGAGAGGCCTGAGCCCAGGCGGAGCCTGCCGTCCACAGCCCAGGAGCAGGAGAAATAAGGGGATAATCCAGTGGCCATGCCATTGGTGCAGATTTAGGGCTGACAGATTAGGCAATTAAAATGCCAGAATTTCAGATAAACAGTGAATGCAAGGTTTGGGATGTAGACTAAAAAATTGTTTGTTGTCCATGACAGAGTCAAACTGAACTGGGCAACCTGCGTTTATCTGGTGACCCTCGGTGTGAGCGCTGCCTTTGGGAAAGTCTTGTCTGTTTCGCACCCATATAGCTACAGCCTCTGATAACACAGGTAAGCCATTATAAGCCATGTGGGAAACACTAAAGCACATACTTAAGGCAGCAAAGTACTTTAAATTTCAACTTAGTGAAGTTTAGTAAGCCACTTTCTCTACGTTAAAGCTCATATTTAAAAAATAATAGAATATTATACAGACATTTAAAATAATTATGTCTATATGTGGAAATATTTCCAATATATCTTGTTTTTAAATATATTTTAGAGAGGAAGGCAGAGGGGGAAAGAGATAGAAACATCAGTGATGAGAGAGAATCATTGACCAGTTGCCTCCTGCTCAACCCACACTGGGGACCGAGCCTGCAACCCGGGCATGTGCCCCTGACCAGGAATCGAACTGTGACCTCCTGGCTCAACCACTGAGCCACACTGGCTGGGCCTAATATATTTTCTTTTGTTCTTTCTTTCTTTCTCCCTTTCTTTCTTTTTAAAATATATTTTATTGGTTTTTTACAGAGAGGAAGGAAGAGGGATAGAGAGTCAGAAACAGCGATGAAAGAGAAACATTGACCAACTGCCTCCTGCACACCCACCCCCACCCCCACCGGGGTTGTGCCTGCAACCAAAGCACATGCTCCTGACCGGAATCAAACCTGGGACCCCTGAGTCTGCAGGCCAGTGCTCTAACCACTGAGCCAAACCAGTTTCAGCCTAATATATTTTCTTGAAGGGAAAAATAACTAGTAAAGCCTAAAAATTTGAAAAAAAAAAAAAAAATATATATATATATATATATATATATATATATATATATATATATATATATATAAAATCTAACTGGTTATCTCTGGGTAATAGGATTATAGGTGCCTTCCACTTTCCATGACATATATTTCTGAGATTATATTACTTTGGCCTTGTTTACTTTTATAACCAAAAGAAACAGCATAGTTAGCATTTAAAATGCATTTGAACTTTACTCTCCATTAATTAACTGTGTATCTCTGCTTACCTTCAATCATTTTATTAAAGTTTTGTTTCTTTCTGCCCCTTTAGAGACCACAAATGAATTGTGGGTAGGCTTCTGCTCCTAACCCTTATCCCGAGTCCTTTGAAGCGCTTCCCGCCAGCGGTCACTCCCTCATTCCAGGTCATGCCGCTGATGCCTTTTTCTCAGTGAGGTCTTCCCTCACCCCCTTCTGTTCACTCACACACACATTCCCTCCGTCTCTCCACCATTCTCTGCCTTCTCTCTCTGCTTTATTTCCTCTACAGTACTTCTCAGCATCGAATGTGTTTACGTATTGTCTTTATTTTCCGCCTCTGCAATGGAGAGGGGAACACGGTTCAGTTGGTTACCGCGTTGGCCCCATACGCCATGGTTGTGGGCTTGATCCCACAATTCGGAGAGATGAACTGAATTGTTGTAATACACCACGTCCCTCCTGACGGTGGTGGGGTTCTGGGTAACATGTTCTGTGGCACCTTTGGACTGGAATGTGGTTATTTTGATGTTTGTACAGTAGCAACAACACCTTTCCGCTGTCTGCTCCTCGGAGCTGCCTTAGGGAGGGACACATCTCATCCCCAGGCCGTTGGAACCAGAATCTTTGGGGAAAGAAGCAGCTGGGCTCCGATGTAGCTGCCACTGGGAAGCCGTGATTTCTGGACAAGTGGCTGTTTGTGAGCTTCAGCTTCCTGACCTGTAAAATGGAGCTAAAAAAACCTACCTCACATACACACACACACACACACACACACACACGCCTCACCTAGCACCTGGCATGTCATAGGAACCTAAGAAATGCTAGTTCTGGGCTCTTTTGGGAAATAATCACACACTATAGCATGGCAGTTAAGAGCAGAGGCTTTTGAGTCATGCAGATCTGTGCTCAATAACCAAACACTCACCGAAGCCGGTTTGGCTCAGTGGTAGAGTGTTGGTCTGCGAACTGAAAGGTCCCAGGTTCGATTCCGGTCAAGGGCATGTACCTTGGTTGCGGGCACATCCCCGGTTGGGGGTGTGCAAGAGGCAGCTGGTCGATGTTTCTCTCTCATTGACATTTCTAGCTCTCTATCCCTCTCCCTTCCTCTCTGTAAAAAATCAATAAAATATATTTTAAAAAAAATAACCAAGCACTCTTTACGAGCCTTAGTCTCCTCATCTGTAAAATGGGGATCACCATGGTACCGTTCCTGGCACCAAGTAATGGATCAGCAGATGGTAGCCATGGCCACCGCGATGCTCCCTCCTGCCCACCGCGGGCCTGCGAGCCGGCGAGGGGCAAACTCACTGCTGCAGGTGATCTCTGAGCCGGAGCACTTGTAGGAGTAGCTCTTGGTGTAGGGGTTGTCCAGGAGGAACTTGCAGCTGTCCAGCTTCTTGGCTTGGTCGTAGCAGCGGTCGTGTATCTGGCAGCACCTGGTGGGGAGGAGGGGGAAGAGCTGAGGCAGGAGCAGGTGTGGGGGCACCAGGTCCCCCCGCATCTGCTCTCTCAGGAGCAGGGGGGATGTTCTAGCAGACAGGCTCCGGGAGATTTCAGTTTTGTGGCTTGAAGAACTGTCAGGCCTTTTCTCATGTTTATTGAAGGAGATTTAAAAAGTGGTTGCTGCCAAAACCGGTTTGGCTCTGTGGATAGAGCATCGGTCTGCAATTGAAGGTCCCAGGTTCGATCCAGTCAGGGGCATGTACGTTGGTTGTGGGCACATCCCCAGTAGGGGTTGTGCAGGAGGCAGCTAGTTGATGTTTCTCTCTCATTGACATTTCTAGCTCTCTATCCCTCTTCCTTCCTCTCTGTGGAAAATCAATAAAAAAAAAAAAAAATATATATATATATATATATATATATATATATATATATATATTTATAAAAAAAAGTGGTTGCAGGAAGACTTTCGCATCCTATATTCTGAAGATGCCCATGGAGTCCTTGCTGGGATGGTGTGTGTGGCAATGTCCTGCCACTAGAGGGCAGCCGCGCCCACTACCTCTCATCCCCGCATTCTGCGTCCCATCCACACCAGTGAGCGTTGCATTCAGAGTCTTCCTGAACCAGTGGTCCGCAAACTGAGGCTCGAGAGCCGCATGCGGCTCTTTGGCCCCTTGAGTGTGGCTCTTCCGCAAACTACCACGGCCTGGGCCAGTCTATGTTGAAGAAGTGGCGTTAGAAGGAGTTTAAGTTTAAAAAATGTGGCTCTCCAAAGACATTTCAATCATTGTGCTGTTGACATTTGGCTCTGTGGACTAATGAGTTTGCCAACCACTGTCCTGAACATTTGCTGACGTGACAGGAGGTGAAAATAGGTTGACCTTAGCAAGTGTGCAGTCCCCTTCCTGTGCTTCCTCGTGAGGGTCCTTGGCTCTCCCCGCCCCCGGCCCCCAGCCCCTCAGCCCCCCAGTCCCCGCAGACCAGCCCCCCAGCCCCCGCCCTTCAGCCCCCCCGCCCCCTAGCCCCGCCCCTCAGCCCTCCAGCCCCGCCCCCCAGCCCTCCAGCCCCCCAGCCCCCGCCCCCCAGCTCCCCAGCCCCCCAGCCCCCGCAGACCAGCACTCACTTGTCCAGCTCATCCACGGGGGTGCCGGAGCCGCCCAGGCCGCAGTAGCAGCCGTAGTTGTTGTAATCTTTCAGGGGGTCGCTCTCAGGTATCGTGCACTTGATCATGTTTCTGAACTGCCACACGGCCCGCGTGCCGAGGCCGGCCTCTGCGGCGCACACTGCAGGGAGACAGCGCGGTCAAGGTCGTCCCTGTGGGCCCTGCCGCGTCCTGGGCTCAGGGTCGGCCTGTGCCCTCAGGCCCCCGCTGCCCGCTCTGACCGCTGGCAGCTGCCTCCCGGGAGCACAGCGGGACACAGACACCTGGCAAAGCGACTACAGACTTCTTAATGAAAACTTAAAAAAACACTCAAAAACACATATATAGTCGAAACCGGTTTGGCTCAGTGGATAAAGCGTCGGTCTGCGGACTAAAAGGTCCCAGGTTCGATTCCGGTCAAAGGCATGTACCTGGGTTGCGGGCACATCCCCGGTAGGGGGTGTGCAAGAGGCAGCTGATCGATGATTCTCTCTCATTGATGTTTCTAACTCTCTATCCCTCTCTCTTCCTCTCTGTAAAAAAATCAATAAAAATATATTAATAAATAAATAAAAAATAAAAATAAAACAGGGAGTTACGTGGGGGGCTGTGGGACTGTGGGGCTGAGGTGGGGCAGGAGGGTAAGGACGGTGAGGAGCCTCTGTGGCCTCCCATCCCCAATGGGACAGCCTCACGGCCCACACAGCCGCTGCTCCCTCGGCCTGCACACTTGTCTCCTTTTAAAAGGCTGGGAGATCCTGGTTTAGAAGCCACCTCCTCAAAGGCCGTCCTGACCACCCTGCTACCACCTTTCTTCACGTTCTCTGTTCATAGACCTCCACCGTCTGCGCTCCACTGCGTTAGTGCCTCCCTCTCACAGGACTGTCCACACAGGACAGGCCTCAGGGCTTTCATTCCCAGGGCCTGACATTGGGCCTGGCACGTAGTAGACACTCAATAAATAGATGATGAGGCCAATGGATGAAGTCATCAGTGCAGGAATTAAAGTTCCAGCACGTAGTAGGTGCTCCATCAGTGTCGATTGAAGAAGTTAGAAAAGTCTGCCTCCGGCTGAGGGTTTGTCTAAGCGTGGCCCCCTGGACCCGGGGACGCGGGATCCCTTCGCCCCACTTGCAGAGCCTGCCCCTGTGAGGTTCGGTGCCCTAGAGAGGAGATGGCATGAGGTGACACTGGGGTCCTGTTTCCGTCAGCCTCCTCTGTTGTCTCTCTGCCCCCTGCCTTGCCCTTTCGTTCCCGGGTGTGTGACCCGGACCCTCTCCCTGTGCTCAGACCCGGGCAGAGGAGGGCGGCAGCCCCGCGGGCAGAGGCGTGTCCTGGAGCAGGAGCCCGGAGCCTGCTCAGACCAGAGGAGCCGGCTCTGATGGCCACCCCAGACCCTCCTCCTGCTCCCCTGTTCCCTCTCTCTCTCTCTCTCTCAGATCCCACCGGCTCTGTCTGTGCGGAGGCCAGTCCGCATAAGGCTGCTGTGTGTGTGGGTGTGTTCCTCCGACAGGGACCATGGCTCCTTCCTCTCAGTCCTCAGAATCCACCCAGAGCCTGATACCTTGCTGGCTCTGATATCATCAATGTTGAATGAATGAATGAATGAATGAATGAACGATGGATGGATGGATGAGCTGGGAATGTGTCAGATTCCATTTATTCATTCAATCAACAGTGCAGCCGAAACCGGTTTGGCTCAGTGGATGGAGCGTTGGCCTGCGGACTGAAGGGTCCCGGATTCGATTCCAGGCAAGGGCATGTACCTTGGTTGCAGGCATATCCCCAGTGGGGGGGGTATGCAAGAGGCAGCTGATCGATGATTCTTTCTCATCGATGTTTCTAACTCTCTATCCCTCTCTCTTCCTCTTTGTAAAAAAATCAATAAAAAATATTTTAAAAACAAACAAACAAACAAAAAAACAGTGCAAACAGCACTATCTCTGCACTGACAGAGCCCATGTAGATGGGGGTGGGGATGAGGTAAAAAAAAAAAAAAAAAACAACAAGATATGAATTGCAAGCAAAGATAGATGCTGGGCAGAGGGCACCTGGTACCAAGGCCACAGGGCAGGAAGAAGGAAGAGGGTCTTCGTTCGCCTGGATGCTCAGGGTGGGCCTTTCAGAGTGGGTTACCCGAGTGCACACTGAGGGTTGAAGGGTGCCCGCCTGAGGGGGAGCTGTGGGAATCCCAGTATGGGAGCTCTGACGCCCCACAGGGAGCTCTGAATAAAGACTCCACGTCTGGCCCAGCCGGCGTGGCTCAGCGGTTGAGCATCGAACTACGAACCAGGAGGTCACAGTTCATTTCCGATCAGGGCACATGCGCAGGCTGTGGGCTCGATCCCCATGGAGGAGTGTGCAAGAGGCAGCCGATCCATGATTCTCTCTCCTCATTGATGTTTCTCTCTCTCTCTCTCTCTTCCTCTCTGAAATCAATAAGAAAATATTTTAATGAATAAAACAAAATAAAATAATAAAAGATTCCAGGTCTGGCCAGCCCTGTGACCTGTGACCCGCGTCCCAAAAGAGTGAGGTCTTAGCCCCGGAGAGACTCGCCTACCTGTGAGCAGAGCAGCCAGCACCAGGAGCCTCATCCTGTCAGGAGACTGGTGAGCGGGAAAGGACTGACTCCATCGGAGAGCGGCCGCCTTATAGGCCCGGGGCCGAGATAAGGCGGAGTGTTTGCTCTGCTCCCCGCTGACGGGGTGTCCTTGAGCCGGTCTGCTGCGGGTGACGGCCCGGACGCCCTGCCAGGAGGAGGTGCACGCATTCGTCATCAGCACTTTTTGAGGAAAGGGGTTATTTCTGGAATCACGTATCCTGGAATCTTGACCTTCTTACCCTCCCCTGGGCACTGAGCCCAGCTTCATCGCTGGGGGTGGGGGTGGCAAAGCCATCGACGCCGTCCACGTGGCGTTGCCTCCATGACTTCCTGTGCGCCCGGTCTGCGTGGTGGGTCCCGCTGAATGAGCCGTCCACCTCGCACCTGGCAGGTGAGGGAGCCGGCTCCGAGAGGCGAAGTAACCTGCTCCAGGCCACACAGCCAGCCAACGGCAGAGGAGGCACGCAGACTTAGTCCTCACTAATCCTGTCTGATTCTAAGGCACATGATTTCTTTTCTTTCCCCCGCTGTACCAATAGCAGCTTCCTCCCCATTCCCACGGTGGGATTGTAAGAAAGCCCCCCCAAAAGACTTACAGAATAAAAAAAGCTTTCAGAGCTATTGTATCGAATGTCTGCATGACCCAACTGGCGTGGCTCCGTGGCTGAGCATCGACCTATGAATCAGGAGGTCACGGTTCAGTTCCCTGTCAGGGCACCTGCCTGGGTTATAGGCCCAATCTGTGTGGTGTGTGCGAGAGGCAGCCGATCAATGATTCTCTCTCATCAGTGATGTTTCTCTCCCTCTCTCTCCCCCTTCCTCTCTGAAATCAATAAAAAAAAATATATATTAAAAAATGTCTAAGCCGAAACCAGTTTGGCTCAGTGGACAAGTGGATGTTTCTCTCTCATCGACGTTTCTAGCTCTTTATCCCTCTTCCTTCCTCTCTGTAAAAAATCAATAAAATATATTTTAAAAAAATGTCTAACATAACACTTTGGGGGTGAATTTCAGCTAGCATAAACGAATCATTGTATTTTACTTATTTTATTATTATTATTATTTTTTAATATTCATAGCAGCTTTATTCATAATAGCCCCAAAATGGAAAAAAAAACCCCAACTATATATTCTTCAACAGCAGGATAAACTGTGATATATTTATACAATGTAGTACTACCAAAAAATAAAAAGAGAAGGGCCCTAACTGGTTTGGCTCAGTGGATAGAGTGTTGGCCTGCAAACTGAAAGGTCCCAGGTTCAATTCCAGTCAAGGACATGCACCTTGGTTGCAGGTACATCCCTAGTAGGGGGCGTGCAGGAGGCAGCTGATAGATGTTTCTCTCTCAACGATGTTTCTTTCTTTCTTTTTTTTTTTAAATCAATCTTTATTGTTCATATTGTTACAAAGGTTCCTCATTTCTTCCCCCCTCCACCAGGTTCCCACCCCACCCTCCGCCCCCTCCCCATCCCCCATTGTCCTCATCCATAGGTGCAGTTTATGTTCAGTCTCTTCCTCCCTCCCTTTCCCCGATAGTAAATCCCTTTTCAGATAGTAAATCAGTTACTTAGCATTTTCTCATATCAATAATACCACCACATGCCCAATGATACACTTCACACAAAAGACATTTCCAAATAGGTCAACCAGCCTCATCCAGGCCCCACCCAAGGCACTCACAGATCAACACCCCAGCCCTGTACTAACTCAACACATCCAGATCTGAGCCTTCAACACTTGATTCAGCAGACCCTCAAGTTCCCGCAAAAGTTTCCCGCCATGTCTGAGAGGCAGCCCTGGGGCAGGGGCAGGGGAGGAGCGAGCTGCTCCGGGCCTGGCCTCTGTTGCTCTGGTCGTTCCACAACCAGCTGCTCCGGGTCTGCGAACCATTGTATTTTAAAGTGAACAATTCAGTGGCGTTCAGTGCGTGCACACAGCGTGGGGCAATTTCCCCTCCCCGGCAGACCCTGTCCCCCAGCACCCTCGCTCTCGCCCAGGCAGCCTGGATCCGCCGTCTCCCTAGACCCACCTTCGGGGGCTCCCACAGCAGAGACGCATGATCTTCTGTCATTGTTCACTTCGTGTTTTCCCACTGAGCCCCCGTGCGATCTCTGCGGCAAACCCCGTTTTAATTTTATTTACGTTTTATGAGCATTTTATCTCAGGATAGGATATTTGTTGTGATTAATGAACCAATATTGATATGTTATTACTCTCCAATGTAGTGTTCATAAACTCAAACCCACGGCTTACTTACAGATCCTTAGTTTTTAAGTTTTACCAAATGTTTTTTCCTTTTTTGTTTTTTTTTTGTTTAATATGTTTAATATATTACAGAGAGGAAGGGAGGGTTAGAAACACATCGATGAGAGAGAAACATCGATCCGCTGCCTCCTGCACACCCCCCACTGGGGATGTGTCCACAACCAAGGGACTTGCCCTGGACCAGAAAGAACCTGGGCCCCTGCAGTCCGCAGGCCGAAGCTCTACCCACTGAGCCACACCGGTCAGGGCTCACATGTCCTTTTTCTGTTCCAGAGGCCAGTCCCGGAGAGCACAGCATTCCCGCTGTCCTGTCTCCTCAGACCCCCTTGTCCTCGCTGACCTTGGCTGTCTGGGGCAGCCGGGTGTCCGGGAGGCCCCTCTGTGGGAACACGTCTGATGTCTGGCTCCTGATTCCCTGGTTCCACTGGTGGTGGTGGTGGGGGGGGGGTGGAGGGAGGAAGATCACAGAGGAAAAGTGCCGTTCATCGCCTGCATCCTCTGGGGAGCCCTCTCTCATCCTCTGGGATGCCCGGCCACTGCCCAGAGGACCCGGGCTGGGCTGCGGGGGAGCGGACATGGCCGAGCGGACTGGGACCCAGAACCCAGCGCCCTTCCCGAGCCGGGCCCTGCACCTGCGCAGGGGAGGGCGGGGGAGGCCTCTGGCGTCACTGGGCCTGGCGGCCCGCGGCCCGGGCGCCTCTGCTCTCCCCTCCACAGGCGCGGCTCTGGGCTCCGGGAAGAAGTGCCCTCCTGCAAAGGCTTCTGCTTCACCTCCAGCCCCGGGCAAGGCCCCTCCGGCGGATGCGAGAGCACTCGCAGCGCCGAGTAGGCAGATGGGGAAACTGAGGCCCGCAGAGGGGCAGAGGCTGGTCTGCTCAGGCCTCATTCTGCCCCCGGTGGCCTCGGGTGTTCCCCTCCACCTGTCCCTTCCACGCGTCTCCATCCGCCCATCCACGCGTCTCCATCCGCCCATCCACGCGTCTCCATCCGCCCAATAGGGTAGCCATCGGCCAGCCACAGGGGCTGTTTCAGTCCATTACAATCAATAATATTAAAAACCACTCTCTCAGTCACACCAGCCGCGTTGCAGGGGTTCGGCGGCTCCAGGTACGTGGCTAGCGGCTGTCAGCGGGCTGCGCAGACAGCGGTTCGGTGGGACCCTGGGCAGGAGGTCGCAGAGGCAGGGGGCGGGGGCTGCCTGAGGAAAGGGAAGGCACGGGCAGCAGAATGCTACGCTTCGGGGTCAGAAGGAAAGAGGATCCTGTGGGGGCGTCTGGGGAAGGAGGCTTGGCTGGTGCCACCAAGCCCTCTGCTGAGAGCACGGGTTACCATTTAGCCGGGCGCTAACCCTGCCAGGTCCCATGCTGAGAACCTGGTTCCCACCTCTGAGGTGGGTCCATTCACAGGCTCCATTTCACAGAGAAGACGCTGGAGGCTCAGAGAGGTTAAGGAACTGCTCCAGTGTCACACAGCAGGACCGAGAGGTGAGCTGGATCTGGATCTGTCGTCGTGGGCGGGAGCGTGGAAGCCCCTGGAGGCCAGAGGCGGGTTTCACCGCCCCACTTTCCTCCTCCACCCCCTCCCCCGCCAGCTGGAGGCTTTCCACAGAGGCAGGCTGCACGAGTTCCCACACGCACTAGAACATTCTGTTCCTGGAAAGAGACGGGCGTGTGCGACAGGCCGAGCCCCCGGCGGGACTCAGCGGTGAGCGCTCTGCTCCAGCCCCCGCTCCGGACGTGACCTTCTCCGCCCCAGGTGTGTCCCCGCGGCTGCTCCCAGCCTGGGAACGGCACACGCTCGGGTGGAAAAACAGCCAAGGAGAGCTGCCGGCTCCTTCGGTGACGCAGGCCCGCACCCGGCAAGGTCACACGCCCGGCCCCCCGGAGACAAGGCTCCTGCTTCCAGGAAATGCTTTTTTTTTTTTTTTAAGATATATTTTATTGATTTTTTTACAGAGAGGAGGAGAGAGGGATAGAGAGCTAGAAACGTCGATGAGAGAGAAACATCGACCAGCTGCCTCTTGCACACCCCCTACCGGGGATGTGCCCGCAACTAAGGTACATGCCCTTGATCAGAATTGAACCCGGGACCTTTCAGTCCGCAGACTCTACCACTGAGCCAAACCGGTTTTGGCCAGGAAATGCTTAAAAGCAGCCACCGTGTGTTGAGGGCTGGTGCGCCTGGCTCTGTGCGGCGGGCTCTATAGACATTGCTTTCCAGCCTTAAGCTCCTGGCACAGCTAGCTACTCCCGTTTCATCATCTCCCCCGGTTGCAGACGGTAAAACGGGCCCAAAGAGCTTAGGTGACTTGCTTAAAGTCACAGTGCTCGAGGGAGTGGAGACATAGGATCTTTCCACTTACTTGTGTCTTCATTTCTTTCAGCATTATCTTGTAGTTTTCACTGTACAAGTCTTTCACCTCCTTAAGTTCATCGTTTTTAAATGTATTTTTCTGATTGTTCGTTATTTTTAAAAATATATATTTTATTGATTTTTTTACAGAGAGGGAGAGAGATAGAGCAAGAAACATCAATGAGTCATCGATCAACTGCCTCTTGCACGCCCCCTACCGGGGTACGTGCCCGCAACCAAGCGATCCCAGGATCCTTCCGCTGAGCAAACCGGTTTCGGCCCGATTGTTCATTGTTAATGTGCAAAGGAAAATGGATTTTTGTGTGATTTTTGTGTCCAACAACTTTGATGAATTCTTTTATTAGTTGTTTGTGTGTAATCTTTAGAGGTTTTTTAATTTATTTTTTTACATATAAGATCATGTTATCTGCAAACAGATAATTTTACTTCTTCCTTTCCAATATGTTGAATAGAAGTGGCCAGGCCCAGCTGGCATAGCTCAGTGGTTGAGCTTCGACCTGTGAACCAGGACGTCATGGTTCGATTCCTGGTCAGGGCACATGGTTGTGGGTTTGGTCCCCAGTGTGGGGTGTGCAGGAGGCAGCCAATCAATTATTCTCTCTCATCACTGATGTTTCTCTCTCTCCCCTGCTTCCTCTTTGAGATACATATATATATTCAGATTCACATATATATATGGCCAGAATAGGCATCCCTACTTTGCCTCTGATATGATAGAAAAGCTTTCAAGGAGAAATGTGTAAAAAAATATAACTACAATGTCATGGTCACGCCTAACAAAAATAAGACCATTTTCAGGTTTTTCTCTCAAAATGTCTTTTTGATAGTTTTCCCAAATCATATCCAAATAAGCTACATGTTGTTGTTTTTTTAATTCTCACCCAAGTACGTTTTTATTTATTTATTTTATTATTATTTTTTAAAATATATTTTATTGATTTTGTACAGAGAGGAAAGGAGAGAGACAGAGAGCTAGAAACATCGATGAGAGTCATCGATCAGCTGCCTCCTGCACACCCCCTACTGGGGACATGCCCACACCAGAATCGAACCCGGGACCCCTCAGTCCCCAGGCCGACACTCCATCCATTGAGCCAAACCGGTTTCTGCGCGAGTACATGTTTTTAAAATACGTATTTTAAAAATTGATTTCAGAGAGGGAGAGATAGAAACATCAATGATGAGAATCAATAATCAATTGGCTGCCCCCTGCACACCCCACACTGGGAATCGAACCATAACCTCTTGGTTCATAGGCTGACACTCAAGCACCGCACCGCTCTGAAGATACATTTTTACTGCTTTTTAGAGAGATGACGGGAGAGAGACATCCATGTAGAGAAACACCGGTCGGCTGGCCGGTTCCCAGGGTCACCAGCAGCCTGGAGGTGCCCTGGCTGGGAACTGAACTTGAAACCTTTTGGTGAGCAGGACGACGCTCCAACCAGCTGAGCCACCCGGCAGGCACGTTTCCGTGGGAGCGAACCCAATACTGTTCCGGGAGGAGAACGAGAAAGTAAGCGGACACGGTCCTCAGCAAACCACACCTGCCTGCACACGCACACGCACACGCCCAGCACCGTTTTCAAATAATTTATTAGGAATTTAAAACTGGAAATAAATCCCGGAAAAAGAAGTTACAGATGTGGAGAGAAGAGATGCCGGAGGGTGGTAACTTGCTGGCTTCAAAAACACCATGTAACATCTTTTAAAAAATTCCCCAGACAAATCAGAAAACGGGAATCCCAGGGCCTGAGCCCAGGGACGGGCGAGGAGAGGGGGTGGGGTGGGGGCGTCACAGGAAGGGAGGAGGGAGCACTAAGTCTCTCCTGACTCAGCTCGAATGTGTAGAAAATTAAAAATAAAAAACAATAAATTGCAGCTTCTCTTTTATTAGGAAACATTAAAAAAAAAAAAACCACGAACAGCCGCGATCTCAGTAACAAAGATTATTGCTTTGTGTTCTCAGGGTAACAGGTTAAGCACCTCACACAGATAGGAATTCTCCAAGGGGTCTATGGTGGGGACCGAGGAGGAGGGGGCGCGGGTCCCCAGCCCCAGGCCTGGGGGGGACACCGAGGGGCGAGGGGCCTCGGCTGGCCACACCAACCTGGGCCCCAGGTCAGGCCCCGGGCCTCCCTCCTCTGCGGGGGCTCTGGCCCTGGGACCGTCCTGGCGAGATACTTCAGTGAGAATGTGGGGGTTCCCTGAGAAGCCCTTTGCTTTCCCCGGGGTCCGCCCCGTCCCAGGGCCCCCGATGCCCCCTCCTGGGGCTCAGAGCAGAAGCCACGAGGCCCGACCCAGGCAGGGGCGGGGGGCCTGGAGAGCTAATGCCTTTCCAGCAGTGACTCTGGGCGGGCCCTCCTCGCCCCTCAGCCCCACACTGGGTTTTCGGGGTGAGCAGGCCCACGGTCTTGACCCCCCAGGGCCTGAGAGAGCGGGCCTGCTCGGCCGGAGGAGGCCTGAAGCGTACAGTAACGGTGTCTGGGAGGGACGGACAGGGGAGACCTCGCTGGGTCTGTGGGTGGGGCCCACCTCACAGTATTTACATATGATACAGGACGGGGCCCAGGGGCTCGGCCTGGCCTAGTCCTCTCCAGGCGGGAGGGCCAGGGCCACCCCCACACACACATGTGTGTTCTCAGCTGGTGGGAGCCTGGCCCTGTGCCCCGGGCGGCCTGGGGCTTCACATTCACAAACCTAGAAATAGTTTAAAAAAGTTTCTTTAAAAAAAAAAAAAAGGGGGGGGGGAGGGCAGAGAAAAGGAGGGCACAGGAGCCTAGAACCCGGGGCCGCAGCCCACAGCCCGGCCTGCTCTAGCTAAACACAAAGCTCTGTGGGTCCTGGGCGCCCAGAGGGCGGGGGCAACCGGCTAATCCAAAATAAATAAAAGCGGGGAGGTTAGTAGGGGGCCAGGCGGTCGGGCAGCAGGGCAGGGGCCGGGCGGAGGGGGGGGAGGCAGTAGCGTCCGAGTCGCGGGGGGAGGGGGCGGCGGCTGCGGTGAGGTGTCCCGCCCCCTCGCTGGCTCCTCCTGGTCCTCAGTCAGCTGCAGGGGCGCTGTAACAGAGGGAGGCCATGGGTGTCCAGCCCCCGTAACCCTTTACCCCCCGGCCCCCCAGAACACAGTACCCCCCCCTCCGTGCACAGGCCCCTCCCCCCGATTCCCCCCAGGTGGGCTTTGTGCACGTGCTCTGCACAAAGTCCCAGTGTTGACCTGGGAATTTAATAGGATTTTAATCTTTCCCCGGATTTTAATCGGCTGGATGTATTCAGAGGTCCCCATCTCAGTCAGAGATGCCTCCTCTGAGCCCCTAAGGTGGCCCCGCACACAATCTAAAACGATCTCACTTGATTTGAAAAAAGGAACTTGTTTTAGGGTTTCAAGCCACTTTTTTTTTTTTAAACCCTCACCCCAGGGTATGGTTATTGATTTGAGAGAGAGAAACCAGGATGCGAGAGGAACATGGACCAGCTGGTCCCGGATCGCCCCGACTGAAACTGAACCGGAAACCTGACCTGTGCCCCGACCCGGAGTCAAACCCCCAGCCCTCTGCTGGGCAGGACGGAACTCCAACCCGGGGCTCGCTTGCTTTCCGTCTGTTACGTGTCCCTCTTTCCTGGAATACCGCTCAACAAGTTGTTGTTTGAACGAATAGAAACGTGAAAGGTCACTGGTTCAAACCCCCACCGCCCACGTCTGGCCACACCCTGTGTGCTGGCTGAGTGCGGGTCCTCCGCGGGCGGGCAGCTGCCCGCAGACCTGCTTCGGCTGCGGTGTAACACCCCTTTGCGGGCACACACCCACGAAGCTAGCCACTCGTCTTTGGACGGGCAATTCAGTTATTTGCAGTTTTAAAAATAAATGCCTAGAAGTGTAGTGGGTGGGTCAAGGGGACGAGTGTGCTCAGCGGATAGAATGTCGGCCTGCAGACTGAAGGGTCCCAGGTTCGATCCCAGTCAAGGGCACATGCCCGGGTGGTGGGCTCCATCCCCAGAAGAGGGTGTGCAGGAGGCAGCCGGTCAGTGATTCTCTCATCTCTGATGTTTCTCTCTCTCTCTCCCCCCCTCTCCCTTCCTCTCTGAAATCAGTAAGAACATACTTTAAAACAATGACGAAGTGTGCGTAGGCACGGCCAGACTGCCTTTTGGAAACCCCGAGCCTGTCTGCAATTCCCCTCACCCTCACCATGGCTGGGCATTAGCAATCCTAACAGATCTGCGCCCAATCCTGCTCGCTCTTAGATTTTTATGTCGCAGGCTGAACAGCTTTTTGTGTTCCGTGGCCATGGCTGGTTGGAAGGTCTGACCCCCCGGACGATGGGCCATGAAGGCAGGGACTGGCTCCCGGTACCAGGCTCCCTGGGACCATCCCCACCCCAGGCCCCTGCCCCTCCTCACCTCTGGCCGCCTGGCTCCTGCCTCAGTGGTACCCATTGGTGAAAGCTGTGGCAATCAAGGGGCCCTGGGAAGACAAGAAGTCGACTCCTAGATTCCGGGGAGCAGACAAAGCCAGGGCCCTGTTCCTCCCCGGACCCCGGAGTGCGGCCAGGTCCTCCCGGCCCTGCCCTGCGACGGCCCCTGCAGACCCGCTGAGAGGTCTGCGGGGCGGGCGGGGCCTCGTGCAGCCACAGAAGCGGTACCTTGTTGGAATGCCCCCACCCGCCCCGGCGCGGGAACCAGCCTCCGCTGGGGCAGAGGCGGCGGGTCTCGTTTGCACAACGTCCCCAGCGCCCGGCCCGCGGCGGCAGGGGTGACGCGGCCGCTGAATGAATGCGGACTTCCCGTCCTCCCTCTCGGCGACACTCACTCACTCACTGCCCCGCGCCCTCCGCCCTGGGGCAGACAGGCCTTTCCCTCCTCCGGCGCTGGGTCCCCCAGGACCAGCCACTCACCCCGAGGCTGTGGCCGAAGCCGGTGCTGGGGGCGGGGCTGGCAGCGCTGATGTAGCTGCTGACCCCCGAGTCCTGGTTGGCGGCCCCGTAGAGCTCGGCCATGGGGCCGGGGCTGGTGGTCCCCAGGAAGCCCCCCGTGCGGCCGGGCGTGGAACCTGGGGGGGGAGCCATCGTCCAGGGGTGAGAGCCTGGCGACCCAGAAAGAAGACAGTGGTAGCCCTGGAGCCTTCAGACCTGTCGCACCCACCCCTCCCTGCAGCCCTCCCTCCGCCTCACCCCTCCACCCCTTCCTCCACCCCTTCCACCCCTCCCTCCGCCTCATCCCTCCACCCCCTTCCACTCCTCCCTCCGCCTCATCCCTCCACCCCTTCCACCCCTCCCTCCGCCTCATCCCTCCACCCCCTCCCACCCCTCCCTCCGCCTCATCCCTCCGCCCCCTTCCACCCCTCCCTGCACCCCTCCCTCCGCCTCATCCCTCCACCCCCTTCCACCCCTCCCTGCACCCCTCCCTCCGCCTCATCCCTCCACCCCCTTCCACCCCTCCCTGCACCCCTCCCTCCGCTTCATCCCTCCACCCCCTTCCACCCCTCCCTCCGCCTCATCCCTCCACCCCCTTCCACCCCTCCCTCAGCCTCATCCCTCCACCCCCTTCCACCCCTCCCTCCGCCTCATCCCTCCACCCCTTTCCACCCCTCCCTCCGCCTCATCCCACCGGGGCCTGTGGGTCCCCCTCCTGGAGGAGCCCCCCCAGCCCATCCGCCCACCAGGCCTGGCGCGGCCCCCGATCTGTCTGACCTCGCAGCGGCCTCCTCACTCACCTCCAGGCCTCCGTCCTTCCCGAGCCCCTTCCAGCCCTTCCCTGTGAGCCTGTGCGTTTCCTAACATCCCGCCCCTCCGCCACTTAACGTGCTCCGAGTCCTCCCGGGCCCTGGCTCCTCCTCCCTCTCTCCCCGCACCCATTCCTGGCTCCACAAGCTCACTGACCGCCAAGCCTGCGCACCTGCTGTTCCCTCTGCCTTCAAACTGAAAGTGAAGCCCTCCCCCCAGAGGCCTTCCTGAGGCCTGGAGCTCCCCTGTGCCCCCCCCCCAGGGGACAGTGTCACTAGACACCCCAGCCTCTAGGCTCCGCGGGCAGAGCTGCCGGCCTTGGTCCCGGCTGGCTCGCCAGGGGCCGCGCTCACCCTGGGTGATTAAATACGGAGCCCCCTAAGGGCCCCTCTAGACTCCTCTGCCCCCTGCACCCCTCCCCTGCTTCCTGCACCCCAGAAGCCTTACCCGTTCCTCGAACCACAGCGGCTGCCGCGGCCGCGGCCGCCATCGGCCCGTAGGCGGTGAGAGGAATGGCTGGAAGGGAAGAGCGGGCACTCAGAGCGGCAGGAGGGGCGCACCTTGCCCCCCGAGGAGGCCGCGCCGTGCCCTGACCCTGCAGTGATGGGCAGCAGGAGGGCGGAGGGCTGCTCCCCTGGACTCGCGGGGCACACTCACGGGGGGGCCCTCAGCCGGAGCTGCCACTGCTCCAGAGTGCCCTGGGCCCGAAGGAAATGGGAGGTTTGTCCCTCTTCCCAAACCAGGCACCTGAGCCAGTGACGGGCTGCCACGGGCCTCGGCCTCAGTGCAAGTGCCCGCGGTGCAGCCGGAGCTCCCGGGGGGCTGCTGGCCGAGCACAATGCGCCCAGGCCTCCCTTCGGCCGCCGGGCCTGCTCCCGCTCCCCCCCCCCCCCCCCGAAGCATGTCCTCCACAAACCGTGCGCATCCCATGCCTGCCCCAGGCCCCCTGACCACAGCCAAGCCTCTCAGCCCCTCCTCGGTCCCCTCCAGACACAGGGGTTTTGCTATTCCTTTTGTCTGCTTTCTACTTCCATCCAGACCCTCCACGGTGCCTAGGACCCTGCCCGTACACAGAAGGTGCTTACTAAATGTCCACTGACGGAGTAGAAGGGACCACTGCTTCAAGAACAGGTTGGCTGCAGCCAGGAGTTCCCTGGGACTGGGGTGAGCGCCCCCTGCTGTTTGGCTTTGCCACTGCAGCCCCAGAGAGGCTGTAAACTGCCCCCAGCCAGGGTCTGCAGCGATGGTGTTTGCCCTCAGGAACATCAGTCTCCCATCCTAAGATGCGCCCATAGGGGCTGTTGGAGTCACCCTAACCCTGAACTAGAACTGGGGCTAGGGATCCCTGAAAAGGCCCCTGGGAATCCTGGCGTGGCCACCGGGCTGGGACTTGAAGTCTGGGACAGAGCAGCTCCCACCGTAGAGGAGGCTTCACATATAGCGGCCGGCTTTGTCTCTCTCAGATGCCACCTCCTCCGAGAAGCCTTCCCTGACCACTCTCACTGCCGCTGCACCACATGCAGCACCACATCTCCGTTTTGTTCTCCTGAGACGTCTCACCCCTGAAATATCTTGTTTGCTTGCTTATTGCGCCCCCCCCCCCCCCCCCCCCCCCCCCGTCACAGCTCCGGGAGGGAGGGCCTGCTCTAGCTCGCTCACTGCTGTGCCTGCCCAGCTGGGAGCAGCACCTGCCGTGATGAATAATGTCTATTCACATCTCCTGAAGGCAAGAGAAGCGTTCAGCCGAAACCGGTTTGGCTCAGTGGATAGAGCGTCGGCCTGCGGACTGAAAGGCCCCAGGTTTGATTCCGGCCAAGGGCATGTACCTTGGTTGCGGGCACATACCCAGTAGGGGGTGTGCAAGAGGCAGCTGATTGATGATTTTCTCTCATCGATGTTTCTAACTCTCTATCCCTCTCTGTAAAAAAAAAAATCAATAAAAATATAAATAAAAAACAGAAGAGTTCAGATCCCAGACTTCTAGGAGGGACCCCCCCCTCCAAAACGCCCGAGGGGCGTTTCTCCCCTCCCCTCAGGGGCAGGGCTGGGCTCCGTCTGTGCTTCGGCACCTCCAGGCATTCCCACAGGCACGCGTGTGGCCAGGCCGAGCTCCTGCTTCCCACCTCGGAGTAGGGCTGCTCACCTGCCTACTAAGCACCCGCTTCCTCTCCAGACGGCAAGCTCTGCGCCGCCGGGCCCCGGGGCCCACAGCGGGTCCTCACACAGTGTTCTCCATCGGGTAGAAAAGGTGCCTCTCTCCTCCCCCATCGCTGCCCAAACCCCGACTCTACCCGGGGAAGAGCCTCTATCACCCCACCTTTCTGCACCCCATGTCCCCCCCCCCAACCTGGGGGGCCCCGGAGCACCCTTTGGAGGGAAGGTCTCATCGGAAGCAGCATCCATCCTCCACGCACGGCTGGCTGGGGGAGTCCGGGTGTGGGGGAGGGGCAAGCAGGTGGAGCAGGGAAACCCCGCGCAGCCCCCTCACCTGTGAGCGCCCCCCTGCCCCTCGGCCTGGCCCCCAGCTCGGCGCCAAGCGGAGGGTCCGGTTGGAGAAATGGCCAAGGCCAGCACCTGCACCCACTGGCCCGGACGTCCCCATGGGCAGCCGAGGCCTGGCTCTGCCCGAATAGGTCTCGTGTGGCCCGCAGTGGTTCAAAGTTTGGAATTTGTTGCCAACACTTAAAAATACAGGGGAGCCTTGTTTCTGGAACATCTCACTTCTTTTTCTTTTTAAGATATATTTTATTTTTTAAAAATATATATTTTATTGTTTATTTACAGAGAGGAAGAGAGAGAGACAAAGAGTTAGAAACATCAATGACCAGCTGCCTCTTGCACACCCCCCACTGGGGATGTGCCCGCAACCAAGGTACATGCCCTTGGCCGGAATCGAACCCGCTTTCAGTCCGCAGACCGACGCTCTACCCACTGAGCCAAACCGGTCTCGGCAACATCTCACTTCTTAACCTGACAACCCTTTCCTGCTGATACCTGTATGACACGCATCTCTCACGTGACAAACAGGAGAGAATGTTCAAACGAGTCAGTTACCGCTGTTCAAGTCTCACGACAGCCAAAACCCGTTTGGCTCAGTGGATAGAGAGCATCGGCCTGCGGACTGAAAGGTCTCGGGTTCGATTCCGGTCAAGGGCATGTACGTTGGTTGCGGGCACATCCCCAGTGGGGGGTGTGCAAGAGGCAGCTGATCAATGTTTCGCTCTCATCAATGCTTCTAACTCTCTATCCCTCTCTCTTCCTCTCTAAAAAAATCAATAAAATATATTTTTTAAAAAGTCTCAGGACATTGCGCTGTAAAGATTTTCGTGTTTTTTTTTGCTTTCGTTGCTGCTTATAATTATTGTGAAATTTTCCTTTTTGCTATATACTTCCTTTCCTCTTTGTTAAATTTTCATCTAAATTTCACATCTTTTTGTTTTTGAAGGGTTCCTCTGTAGATGAGGTATCCTAGCAGACATGTGCTGCGTAAGAGAAAGGTGACAGCAGGGAGCCGCCTGGGGGTCTGTCCCGGGTTAATTACATCTGCATTGTTGCTAAACGTGATGTGGCTTTTCAAACAGCCTTCGGATCGAGAAACAAGGTCCCACTGCAACTGGAAAATTCCTTCGAAAGCAAAAGCCGGGTTTCCGGCTTCTCTTGGAAGATGAGGTCCAAACGGACTGGGTGGGCACCCCCCCCCCCCCCCCCACCGCAGGGCCGGCTGGGCGTGCCCGCCGTCCGCCCAGGTCCCCGCCTGGCCCGCCCTGCCCCGGTCTGAGCCCTGGCCTCTTCCCCACCGGGCCTGCAGCCTACGTGGTGCTGACGGGGGCGCCGGAGAAATGCCTGCCCAGTGGATGAATGGGGGCCTGGGCCTCCATCTGCTGACCTTGGCCCGACGCTCCACCCCCAGGGCCATGTCCTCACGGCCTGGCCGGCGCCCAGGCGGGCTGCGCATCCACAGCGGGAGACTGCAGGCAGGAGAGGGGAGTCCACCGCCCCTCCCCCGGGGGGCTCCTGGGTCCTCCTCTCCCGCCCACGCGCCTGCGAGGTGAACGGAGTCCGAGCAACTGACCTGTAAGCTCGGGGAGGACGGGGGCGCTCGGGAGCGGGGTCCGCTCGACACGGAACTCTGCAACGAAACGCAAACAGCTTAGGGAGGTGCAGGGGGGCCCTCGGGTGTGGCCGGGGACAAAGGCACCCACAGGGACACTGGGTGGGGGCAGGCCATGCACAGGACCCAGGAGCTGGGGAGGGGGAGGGCACAGTCCCAGCAGGCCAGGCAGGGGAGGAGACAGACACAGAGGACAGAGACAGGCGCAGAGAGAGAGTAGAGGTGCCATCTATACCCTGGGCACGGGCAAAGCGGGGCTGCTATATATATATATTATTGACTTCAGAGAGGAAGGGGGAGAGAGAGACAGAAACTTCAATGATGAGAGAGAATCATTGACTGGCTCCTCCTGCACACCCCCTACTGGGGATGGAGCTGGCAACTTAGGCATGAGTCCTGGTTTGAATTGAACCATAACCTCCTGGTTCATGAGTCAAGGCTCCACCACTGAGCTACACCTGCCAGGCCGATGTTTCTTAAAAGGTTTGAGATTGCCGAGTCTGGTCAAGGCCATGTATCTTGGTTGTGGGCACATCCCCAGTAGGGGGTGTGCAGGAGGCAGCTGGTCGGTGTTTCTCTCTCATCAACGTTTCTAGCTCTCTATCCCTCTCCCTTCCTCTCTGTGGAAAATCAATAATATATAAATATATATATATATATATATTTTTTTTTTTTAATTTTTTTTTTTAAAGGCTTGAGATTGCACCTCAACATCCCCCAGAATCCTCCTCAACTCCTATTTTTTGGGGGAAGGAGGAGCTGGGGGAGCAGCATGGTAAAAGCGATGACCTGGAGCAGGTCAGGCTCAGGTGGGCTCTCGGCTCCAGAACTTTCTGGTCCAGTCACCTTAGCCAGTCACCTCTCCCTTCCCTCTGAGCCCATTTCCTCACCGATACAAGGGGACCGTCAGCCCTCCCCCCTGGGACTGCTGTCAGGGTCAGACAGAATGCCGACCAGGCAGCCCGAGGGGCCGAGGCACCTGCCGAGGGACCCTATAAAAATAAGACCAAGAGCCTTGCAAAAATCTGACATTTCAAAGAAAACAACACTGAACAGTCATCACGGGAGAGTTCAAAGCTCTGGCGGGCGTCCTGCCATGCGTTCGGAGGCAGAGAGCTGTGTTCGCTTTGAATCACAGATGAGGGAGCTGAGCATCATGTTTTAAATGAATTTATTTTTTATTATTTTTTAATATATTTTATTGATTTTGTACAGAGAGGAAGGAAGAGAGATAGAGAGTTAGAAACATCGATGGGAGAGAGTCATCGATCAGCTGCCTCTTGCACACCCCCTACTGGGGATATGCCCGCAACCAAGGTACATGCCTTTGACCGGAATCGAACCCGGGACCCTTCAGTCCCCAAGCCGACGCTCTATCCATTGAGCCAAACCGGTTTCGGCTGAGCATCATGTTTTAAATCGCTTCCAGCATCCGGGTCTCAGGGGTCCCGCTGGCCTCGGAAGGCTCAGCGTGGCACGTGGCCCTCCCCGTGTCCAGAAAGACACGCCCGGGTGCCCGGTGCCTGCTGACCCCGGTGCCTGCTGACCCTGGTGCCTGCTGACCCAAGCCTGTGCCCTCTGTGGTGGAGGTGGGGGTGGGGAGGAGACAGGAGGCCGGCCTGGGAGGGACCTGCCCCGGCTTCCAGGAGGAGGGGGAGAGGGAGGGGGGAGAGGGAAGGGGGAAGGGAAGAAGGGGGAGGGGGCGGGTGGGGAGAGGTGCTCCTTCCTCAGACATGCCCTTCCTTCCAAACTCCCCGCAGGCAGCCCCCCAGCCCCAGCCGTGCACCCCCACACACCAGACGGCCTGGGGACCGGGGACCGGGGACCGGGGACATGCTGGCAGCGGACTGAGCCGGGCTTACCGGGGAACTGGTAGGTGTAGCCGGGGGCGAGGCCGGTGTAACTCCTGCTGGCGTAGGTCGTGGCTTGGAAACCGGGGTAACCTGGGGGGGTGAGGGGACCGGGGTCAGAGGCCTCACCGACAGCTCGGACCCTGAGCAGCGGGAACTCTGAGCCACTCCTTTCCCTCCCCCGTCATCTCCCAGCAACAGCCAGTCCCACCACCGGCACCTTCCACATGCCGAGCCCCGGGCCCGGCCCACGCACAGCTTTTCTCCTTAAACCTCATCAGGACCCTAAGCAATCCTTACTGCCGAGAACCCCATCTTATAGGTCAGAAAACGGAGGCTCAGAGAGAGGGGACGCTTACTGGCTAAGAGCCATTCAAACCCTTGCCGAGGCCCTTCCTGCTCTGGCTCCTGCCTCCTTCCTGTCCTCATCAGCTCTGTCCCTGGTCACTGCGCCCCAGCCACGCTGACCTCCCCTCCCTACTGTTCCCCAAGCCCCTTTCCACCTCAGGGCCTTTGCATATGCTGTTCCTCCGCCCGGAACGCTCACCCCACCCCGGATTTCACATGACGGGTTCCTTGTCACCGTGCAAACCTTAGCCCAGTGTCACCTCCTCAGAGAGGTCACCCACAAGGGTTACAATATGTACCTATCACCCCCTGGCTTCTCCCTCTGCAGCCCCGGTTAAGTGCGGACTTCCTGTTTCCCCATCTCCTCCTGAGCCTCCAGCACCAGCAGGCGCTGGCGTCTCACACCCGGAGCTGGGAACCAGGGCTCGGAGGAACGGCCACGGGGTAAAGGGGTTTGGATTCACACCGACAGGCTCCCAGTCACTCCGCCGCCGTTCCCACCACCTGTCAGAGGACTCCCTTTCCTGGGTTCAGTCTTGACACAGGATAAAGAACAAATCGCCTTGAAAAGAAAACTTTCTCGTGTTCCAGATCAAAGGAGGCTGAGGAGACAGGACAACAAAAGGCGAGGCGTGCATCTAGCCCAGGGCTCGTTCATGGAGGCAAAAATGTGCTCCAGAGCCGAAACTGGTGTGGCTCAGTGGATAGAGCGTCAGCCTGCGGACTGAAAGGTCCCGGGTTCGATTCCGGGCAAGGGCATGTACCTTGGTTGCAGGCACATCTCCAGTAGGGGGTGTGCAGGAGGCAGCTGATCGATGATTCTCTCTCATCGATATTTCTAACTCTCTATCCCTCTCTCTTCCTCTCTGTAAAAAATCAATAAAATATATTTTAAAAAAAAAAGTGCTCCAGAGAACGTTACTGAGCCAACTAATAAAGTCAGAAATAGGTGGGCTAGGATAAAATACCCTACCAATATCAATGTATAAAGTTGACAATTATTACATAGTCTCATGAGAGAATATCCCTGATCTTAGTGAAGTATTTAAGGGTAAAGGACCATAATGCATGTGATTTACTCACAAGTATTTATTATGTGTGTGTGGACATACATATGGAGAGAGAGGGAGGAGAGAGGGAAAGGGGGGGGGAGAGAGAGAGAGGGAGGGAGGGAGGGAATGACAAAGACGTGGGTATGATGTTAATGACAGATGCATCTGGTAAAGGGTATATGGATGTTCTGTGCTACTTTGTTTTCAACTCTTCCGAAAGTCTGCAACTATTTCCACATAAACAAACAAACAAACAAAACCAACCCCAAAACTTCAAGAGAAGACCATGCACCGTTTGGAGGGTGCTGTCCTCAACCGCCCCATCTGTGACCCCAAACCTGGCCCTCTAGCCACATTATCTCCCCTCCTCCGAGTTCCCAGCATAAAGACCCCTGTACTTTCCCTTCCTGTGCGGGCACATCCTGTCTCTCCGGGAAACTGAGCTTCCTGCGGGCCCGGCTCAGACTGTCCGCCCTCCATCGGGGCCCCGAGCGGCGCTGATCCTGCCCAACCTCTGAGGCTCAGGCAGCCCTCCCCTCCGCCAGGGAGACCTCCCCGACACCCCTGCGGCTTCGGTCCCTCTTCGGACTCCCACGGCTTCGTCCCCCTGTGGGGACACTGCCAATCCACTCCCGTCTCCCACTGATGGGAAACCCCGTGAGGCCAGGCGCGGCCTCTCAGAAGCTGCTCCATCAGCATCAGTTGCAGCCTTTCTCCCTCCCCAAAGGCCAGTGGGTGTTTGTGAGCGCTGCTCCCGCTGCTGGAACACTCTCCCCTCCCTTCCCCCTAGCTCCCGCTTAGTCTGCAGACTCAGCTCACATGGATCTTCTCTTCTGGCTTCTCCAAGTCTTGGTTACGTGCCCTACGACCCATGCTCCCCTGGCACCCTACACTCCTCCATCCTAAACCCGTGTATGTTATTACTGTTTGTTTTCCATGCCAAACCGTAAAGGTCCAAGGGGAGTCACTGCTGTGCTGCTTGGCACAGTGCACCTGGCATTTACAGTTGCTCAATACCTATTTCCTGGATGGATGAATGGATGGAAGGACAAGACCAAGGAGAGAGCAGCTGGACCATTCTTCTGGCCACCAGCAGAGGGCAGTGCCCCACAACAAACTACCCGACTCTGGCAGGCCTGGCAGACCCGAGGCCCTGGGTCCCCACTTCCACCCAAAGACTCCGGAGCGAAGGGCGGACCACGGAGGCGAGGCCTCAGCTGGGCAGGGAGAAGCTGCGGGTGCAGGCCCGGCACGTACCCAGCATGCCGATGCCCAGCATGAAGGCGTCCATTCCGTAGGGCATGACTCGGGACCTGCCCCGGGCTGAGCCGGTCGGAGACATCACCTCTTTTGGCTGCGCTTTCTTACATTCCACCTGCAATGAGACCCGGTGTCAGTCCTCCCCCCGGCCCTCCCGTTCCCCGGCCTCTTCACTGTTCATCTCCGTTACCACACGCCAGGCACCGTGCAAACAGGCTGGCTGCAGGCACCAGTTCCTGAATGCTCACAATCACGAAGGTGCTACGGTCACTCCCATTTTACAGATGAGGAAATGGAGGCTCAGAGAGCGAAAACCATCTGCCCAATGACTAGACCAGCAAGTAGTGGGGTGAGGATTTCAATCCAGGCTTTTTTAAGTTTTTGCTTTCCGCCTCCCCCACCCCAGGCTTTTTAACCGCTACAGGGGCAAACACCTTGCCATGCAGATTGTCAGGGTGTGGGGAACTGATTCTACCCCCTGACTGAGCCCTCTGCCGCCTCCAGAGCCGCTGGGCGCCCCTGGCCGGCTCAGCCAGGCGCCAAAGCCTCTCTCCGCCCCTCACCCTGTCCAACCCCAGCTCACCATTTTGTTGTTGATTTCATGGAAATGAATTTCACACACTTTCTCCACGATGTCTTCACTCTCAAACGTGACAAATCCGAACCCTAGCGGGCAAACACAGGGTCAGAACCGGGCTCATGGCCCAAACCCAGCCCCGAGTCACACCAGCACCACCACTCCCTCTGGCAGGGGAGCGCCTGAGAGCCCTCAGCCAGGACCCTCTCAGCACCGGCCCAGACGGCTTCTGGTTCCAAACTCCAGACGTGACCGCCACGGCTCAGGAAGGCGAGTGATGTGCTCAAGATCACACAGCGAGGGAAAGGGGCAGAGCCCTGCCGGAATTCCACTCCACGTGCCCTTTCTCCTCTCAGATGCTTTCCAGAGAGGAAGGGAAGAGCACACACAGACAGACCCTTGTGTAAACGCACACAAAAGTGTACACACTCACACAGGTAGACTCACACACGTGCTCCCAAACACATAAAGACCCTGTGCCCAGTACACAGTCACCCCGATACAACACACACACACACACAAACGTTCAGACGCTGACACCTCCCCATGCAGAGGCCCACACACAGCGGCACCCTCCGCCCCTCCTCCCTCCCAGAGCAGGTTAAAGGCCCAAAGTCCTGCAGCAGCTGGAGCGGGAGCCCTCCTCCTCCCCTGCGCCCCAGGGACGGAATGGGAGTCTGAGAGGCAAGGCCTCTGGGAGAAAAACAACCAGGCTGTGCAAACACCGTGGCCTAGAAGCTCCCAGGTTCAGGGGCGAGGGAGCTGGGGTGGGGGGCTGGGCCCCGCTGAGGGGTGGGGGTGAAGGGCAGTGGTAGGAGCAGACTGCCTGGGGCTTTGAGTCGGCAAGTCAGCCTGACCCTGGGGCAGCCTGGCCCGCGCTCCGGTTACCAGGGACAAGGTGAGCCCAGTGCAGACACTGCCGGGCAGACAGCAGGCCGAGTGGGGGCAGGGCCCGGCCGGGGGAGAGTCTGCTCCTCTCGGGTGTCTGCAATTCTGCAAGTTTCTAGCACAGGAAACGGCGGGACAAAAGCCTTCTGTAAGGCCGGGCCCGGGAGAGGATGCAGATCCTCGGGGATAGGATGTCAGGAGGAGAGATGAAAGGGCAGCTGTGACCTGCAGCCCCCTGGCTGACCACAGGCCCGGCAGGCCGGCCCGGGAGGGGGAGGGGCCGGGGCCGTGCTCACCTCGGTGCCGGTTGGTGGTTTTGTCAAACATCAGCATGGCATCATCCACCTGAAACAGAGCCGTTTGGTGGTGGGAGGGTCCCCACTCCAGAGACCAGGGGGCCTCCCACGCCTGTTCCGTCCCCTGCTCCCCAGCCCAGGCTTTTTCGTAAACCTGCTCCCGCGCTGGGGGCAACTTCCTACCCGCAACCCCAGCTGCCCCTTCCCACCCCCCGATTCCCGACGGGCCAGCCAGCAAATATTAAGCGCCAAGTATGTGCCCGGCACCTTGTCCCATGATCCTCTCCACATTCCCTGCGCGTCAAGACCCTCATTTTGTACAGAAGGAAGTGGGATCAGAGAGGTGAAGTCACCGGCCTAAGGTCACACAGCAAGCCTTAGATCAAGCCTGGGAGGAAGAGGCACTGAGTGGGCAGCAGGGGAGGAAATACAAGATCAAGACCGGAGTCGGGGAAGCAGAAGCCTCTCCCCTCTTTGCGAAAGGCCAGGACGGCAGCCTCTCAGCCAGTCTCAGCGCCCCTCTCCCTCTCCGGTCCAGAGCTTCTCCTCTAATTGAGGCTTCCTTTTGCTAGAGGCCGTAATTAAACCACGTGGAGTTCAGGGCCTGGGCTGCTGGCCTCCCACTGACTGGGGGAGAGACCGGGCTGAGGAAAGGGGAGGGTCTCCCCTCCTCTCCTCCCTCCCTGGACCCCAGGCTGCTCTTCTTGCTTCTTCCTCAGGGCACCCCTTGGATCCCTGGTCAGCCAGAGGCCTTAGCTTCCCTCCCACCCCCCCACCGCCTCCCCTGTGCCCGCATCGGCTGATTCTCCTGGCCCTTCACCCTCCAGCCAAGGTCCGCTAGCTCACGGGGTTAAGCGAAGGTCTGATTCATCCTTGGTGGAAATAAGGGCTGTTCCCCCTCCACCGCATTCCAGCCGCTGACCCCCCAACACACACACCCAAGGGGTGAAGGAAAACTGCCTGAAGCAGGAGCACAGCTTCTCCTGGACTCCCCTTCGCTCTCTCCCCAGGCCTGCCGCCTCCTTAAAGGAGGGGACAATCCCTGCAGCGCACACAGCGCCATGTGGGACAGTGCCGGACCCCCCCTGAGGGCGCCAGGACCCTCCGAGCCGGGAGGTGGCTGGTCCCTGAGACTCTGAGGAGGAAATGGCCTCTTCGGGCCCTGCTGGCCTCCTGGGGAGCCTCACCCTCACGCTCATCCTGAAGGACCCGCTCCGAGTCCCAATCCCAAACCTGCTCAGCGATGCCAGGAGGAGGCCCGCCCAGGAGGGCCGCATCAGGCTCAGGCTCTGAATTCACACCCCAGGCCCTGCACTTGCTGGTGGGTCCTCTGGGGCAAGAGGCTCTGTCTCCCTGACTCAGGTGACTCATCTGTGAAATGGGTGTGAGAGTGTCTTACAGGGAGGAGTTAAATGAGAGCGTGTAACACTCAACTCCTAGCACCTGGGATACAGTCAGTGCTTAATAAGTAACGACTATTATCATTGCTTTATCACGGAGGGGACCGAGCTGGGGAGGGCAGCCCACCACCACGGCCTTCGAAGGTTTGGAGTGGACAGCGCGGTGCCGGCTGTTACCGTATCCAGCCGACTGAGCACTTGACTTGGGCTCAGTAATTATTGTTCGGACGAATGAATGAACTGAGAACCTGGGGACAGCTTTGAGTCCCTGCCTGATTCACACATTGACTCCGGCCCAAATGCACAGCCCTCTCTGCCTTCTTCCTCCCAGTCTCCCGGCCCATCCATCACTCCGGACCCCCGGACCCTTCCCCCTGAGCTCTGGCTGGACAGACCCGGGGGCCTGGGGTCGAGGCCAGGCGGGGAGCCAGGGCAGCGGCGGGGGGAGGTGGGGCCCGGAGGACCCCCTCCCCCAGCACCCCCTCCCCCCGGGCAGCGGGGAGAGGCGCCCAGCGCGGTGTCCTTAATAGGCTCCGGTCGCCATGGGAACCGGGGCAGGGCGGGGGGCCGGGCAGGGGGAGGGGAGCGGCGGGGCTGCTGACCGGTGGGAGCCGCCAAGTTCGGCAGCCGCTAAGCCTGAGTGGCAGCCATGGCGGCGACCATTGTTCCCCCCTCGGCGGCTGCCCCTCGGTCCGGGCGGGGGGGGGGGGGTCCCCCGCCGCAGGGCCCTTGGCATTCCCGGCTGTCCCCCCGGCTGTCCCCGCTCCCCGGCAGCCTATTCTTCGGCTCCCCGGCTCCCCCCGGTCCCCGGCCTCCCGGGCCGGTTTCACATGCCAACGCCGATTTAGGCCCGAACAAAAGACGCGGCGCTGCCGGCTTCTCCTGGGGCCCGGTTGCCATGGCGACGCCGGCCCCGGGGGCAGCGGCCTCCAATCGCAGCTGCTGGATCCGATTAGTGCGGGGCCGCCGCTCCCTCCGCCGCTCCGCTCCGACACAAAGACACCCCGGGAGGGAGGGCCCGCCGCCGGGCGGCCTCCCCCGGGGCCCCGCCCCGCGCCCGGCCCAGTCCCCGCCCTGCGCCCCGACCCAGGTCCCCACGGCCCACCCTGCGCCCCGGACCCAGTCCCCACCGCTCACCCTGCGCCCCGGACCCAGGTCCCCACGGCCCGCCCTGCGCCCCGATCCAGGTCCCCACGGCTCACCCTGCGCCCCGGACCCAGGTCCCCACGGCCCGCCCTGCGCCCCGGACCAGGTCCCCACGGCCCGCCCTGCGCCCCGACCCAGGTCCCCACGGCCCGCCCTGCGCCCCGGACCCAGGTCCCCACGGCCCGCCCTGCGCCCCGACCCAGGTCCCCACGGCCCACCCTGCGCCCCGGACCCAGGTCCCCACGGCCCGCCCTGCGCCCCGATCCAGGTCCCCACGGCCCGCCCTGCGCCCCAGACCCAGGTCCCCACCACTCATCCTGCGCCCCGATCCAGGTCCCCACGGCCCGCCCTGCGCCCCGGACCCAGGTCCCCACCACTCACCCTGCGCCCCGGACCCAGGTCCCCACGGCCCGCCCTGCGCCCCGACCCAGTCTCCACCCTGCGCCCCGGACCCAGGTCCCCACGGAGACCCCCGCGCCGCCAGCATCCGTGGCCCAGGGACCTCTCACCTTCTCCCTTCCCCCCCGGAGACAGGGAGCCGGAAACTCACCCAGTGGCCAGCTCACACCCCATTTCCCAAGCCACCTTCCTGCCCTTAGCCCACAGGGAACTGCAGCCGCCTGGGTGGGAAAGTGAGAGCCAGCCTGCAGCCTGCCTGGCGCAGGAGAGGGCCAGGGACCCGGTACTGAGCACACAGCACCCGTCACCCTCAGATTAACTCGTGGGTCCCCCCTTTGCCGTCTCTCCGTGGAACCTTGACTCTGACATCGCTCACCTTCCTGGGGACACCCCATGGTCTGATGTCACAAACAGCCCGGAGATGAAAGCTGGCTGCATCTCAGAGCAGAGAGCCAAGCCTGGGGCCTGATGGTCAGCGCACCGCCTCCCCCCAAACAGCTGGAGGATCAGCCCTTCCCCAGCTCCTGCCCCAGCTCCCGCCTGTGCCCGCGAGTGCGGGGTGCAGTGGGAGCCCTATTTATCGCCTCCGTATCGTCCTCACCGGGAAGGAGAGGGGGAAGGTGCTGCCATGGCCCGGACAGGTGCAGGCTCCCAAGAGGCCCGGGGACTGGATGGAACTGGCTGCGGAGTGCAGCCTCCCCCGGGGACGGAGATAAGTGAGAGGAAAACACGGGAAGGGCAACAACAGAGAGAGCTACTGTGCGCTCTGTCCCCGGGGACGCGGCCAGGGGGTGGGGCCCTCAGACAGGCCAGCAGCCTGCACCGTGGGCTGGCCTCACCTCACCCTCAGAAGCACCCACCCCTCTTTCACCTTCCGTGGCCGCTGGAGTGACCGGCTGGACTCTGCTCCCTGCTGACCAATCCCCGGCTCTTCCCACCCCCAGTAAGCGCCCCGATTTCACCCACCTTCCCGAACTGCTCAAAATACTGCTTCACGTCCTCCACCGTGGTGTTCACCGACAGCCCCCCCACGAAGATCTTCTTCGTCCGGGTCACCATCTGTCGGGGAGAGGAGGGGAGAGTGGGCATCTGAGTCCCGTGGCCTACTGCCACCAGCAGGGGCGTGCCTCCTGCCAGGGCGCCAGCTGACGGGCTCTCTGTGGCCCCCGCTTCTCGGAAGACCCCCCTGAGCTCCCCCTCGGCCCCCGCCTCTAGGCCTGTCCCAGGCAGCTGTGCACCCCACACCCTGGCTGGCTCCAGTGCGCCTCCTCCCCGGGGTCTTATGGGGAAATGCCCTCCCTAAAGACCATACAGCCTAACTGAGACCCCGCCCGCTACCCCTGGGAGAGGCCACGGCCAGCCCAGGGTCCCCCGGACGCCATGCCAACGTGTTCCTCACCCACCGCCTCCCAGCCGGGCCTCTGGCAGCCCTGTGGCCCCAGTCCCGTTCGAGGAGGAACACATGGTCCTAATTACCCCAGAGCGCATGGCTAATCCACAGCAATTCCCAGCCCCGTCCTCACACCAAAGCGCCTTCTGTCACCAAACTGCTTAATGGAATTAACCCAGTTCCGACCATGCGCTCCCCGCGCGGCTGCCTTCCCTCGCATACCTGCCCCGTAATTGCTTTCAGGCCCTCCCTCCGCCGGGCCCGCCAGAGGCGCCCCTTCCTGCCGCTGCCACGCTGCCCTCTCCCTTCGCCGCGGCAGGAGCCGGGCACCAGGCCTCAGAACCCTAAGGCGTCTCAGTTCCCACCGCCCCTCCTGCAAAGGAGAAACAGCTCTCCTGGGGAGGGACTAGTCCTGGGACACTTGGTAAGTCAGCAGACACAGGGTCCCTGTTCTGTAGCCAGCCTCCCTGTCTCTGCTATTCAACTGCTTAAAAGTTAAGATCCGGCGAGTGGCCCTGGGGCGGGAATAGCATCTCAGGCCTCTGCCCTGGACCATAGTTTGGAGTGCTCTATGGCTCCAGTGCCGAGGAATCTGTTTTCCTTCCGGTTCCTCCCACACACCCAGAAAAGTGTGCCAGGCACCAGGAAGAGCGCGCGCTGGGGAGGGCAGCCACGGTCCCCAGGCGGAAAGACAGCAGGTGACGGGCTCCGAGGTCCCTTCCCCCTCCTCAGGCCCCAAGCATCCAGAGGCGGCAGGGTGACCGGGGTCAGAAGCCGCTCGCTTCTGACCTCCTCCAGCTCAGCCTCGGGGCGGGGGGGGGGGGGGGTAGGTCTGTCCTGGATCTGACCCCCGGAGGCACTGGGAACCGAGGCTGTGCTCTCTGAGGTCAGAATTCCACTCCGGGTCCAAGCCAAACGGGCTTCCAATATAGCACAACGGGTCCCCCGAGAGGTTCCCCTTCTTCCAGCACACGCCGCCCCTTCCCCAGCTTGCCCCGGGGCACACAGGGAAAGAGGATACATGGTGTCTTCAATCTACAGAACAAGGACGTCGAGAATCCTACCTCCCCCCGTCCCGGTCCCCACCGAGGTCCCGAAGCATCTTTCCTAGAAAGGAATGCTGGGAATATCTCTGCCCTCCGTCACAGAGCCCCTCCCGACAGACACACGCCTACCTTGGGCTGTGCTCTCCGGGGAAAGGCCACCTTGGGGTCAATCTGAAAGAGAAGGGGCCCTCGTTACCACACACTGACGGTGACCACTGGACTCTCCGCCCTGAGGACTGTTCTCAGGCCAGGACACCGAGGCGACAGAGCCAGCCTCCGGCAGGAAGGCGGAGTGGTTAAGCATGTGGGCCCCCGAGCCGGGCTAGTGGGTGCAAATCCCTCTTAAGGTGCTTCCCAGCTGTAAAGACCTTAGGCAAATTACCGAACCTCTCTGAGCCTCAGGGTCAAGCTCCCTGCAAAACGGCCAGAGAGTAACTTCCACCTCCTGGGGACATCTGCAGGGCACAGGAGAGAATGCTCGCAAAGAATGGTGTCCGGCTGAACCCCCCAAAAGTAAGCAGTCTCACTCCTTTGAGCGCCAGGCATCGTGAGGACCTTCCCAGCTTAACGGACTTCACACAGACACCTGTCTAGGCGAGGCACGCAATCCAGACTTCTGAAGGCTTGCGAAGGAACGGCCTTGGCCTCCAGATAAGAGTTCATAAACCACCGGGAGTGGACTCGGCCTGTTCCCCTGATGTTATGACACCTCCCAGCTCTCCCAGAGGGCGCCCGCAAACAGCGCGCGGAGGACGCGGCGGGCCTGGGGTGAGGCCGGGCCCAGGCTGCGGTGACGGGCAAGGCCAGCGGGCTGGGACTCAGGAATCCCGGGCCCCGGGACAAGCCTGTGTGATCTTGGGAACTCGCCTGGCCCCTCGGAGCCTCAGTGCCCTCATCTGCAAAGTGGGGGCAATCGCAGCCCCTCTTCCCAGGGGCAGCTGGGGAAAGCGAATGCGATAACGGGGCCGAGAGCGGTGCTGTGTGAACGGCCCTTCGCGGCTATTGCCGGGGCCACCTTTGCCCTTGGCTGGGAGCAGCCCGCAGGAGGGAAAAGCAGCCTGCATCTGGCTATGCGGGTGCTCCACCCGGACTGAGAGGCGGCCACAGGCAGGGCGGGGGGCACTGCGGTCCGTTCGGGGCCCAGGAGGCTCGGCCATCCCGGAGCTGCGGGCACCCACACGGGGGACACCTTTCACGAGGTCACCAGCCAGCCGCACGCAGGCGAGAACTATCTTTTCCCAAAGCTCCTTCTGTCCGCAACTCAGCCTTGTTCCAGGCGACCGGCTCTCTTGCCTGGACGGCACAGACCAAGGACCAGCTTCCTCAGGGCGCCCCCTGGAGCCCGCCCACCGAGAGGGAACCCGCACACTCCACGCCAGGGCAGGGCCTGCTCTCCCAGAGGCCCTCTCGGCTCCGGGGAAATCACAGCTGACCATTCTCCCTGTCCGAGGGGGTGATTTTGTACATATTTCCTCCTCCCATTTCTCCCAGCCAGGGGAGCACACCTCAGTCAGCCCCCCCCCCGAAACCCCCCCACGCAGACCGCACCCCCCGGGGAGATGAGCCGGGACCCGAGCTCCGTCCAGCAGACCCACATACACCCTATCCCGCTGCGCCCCACCTCCACTCTGACTCACAGCCGGCAACATAACTGAAACCCAACAAGTAAATAAAAGGTGAAAGAACCCAAAATAGACTCCCCACAATCAACCTCCCTCCCACCACCCCTAACGCAGCCAGAGAATGCCGAGCACAAGGCCTCTGCCCCTGAGTTCTACGTCTCAGAAGGAGGCCACCGCACCCTCCTTCCTCCCCTCTCTTCTAGCCCTTATCAGCCTTCCTTTCCCCCAGCCCAGCCCAGCCTCTCGGCTCACAGAGGCACAGAAGCCACCGTGCACTCTGAGGACAGGGGACGGCAGGAGAACAGGCAGCTCGATGGCAGATAATCACCAAAAACAATAGGCCACTGTCTCTCCACTCCCGGCCTGGGTCACTCGGGCTGAGCCAAGAGGAGCCTTTCAGAGCCGCAAAGTGGAGGCCTGGCCTCGGCTGCTCATCGCCAGGGCAGGGGTGGGAGCCCTGGCCGAGACGCCAGGAGTGGGGACAGGCGGGCGGCAACTTAACAAATTCTTGGGCACAACCGGCCATTGTTGCAGGTAAACAGGAGCCCGCGGCTGCCCCGAGCAGGGAGGCCCAGGCCCGGAGACGGGGGAGTGCAGAGAGCGATCACACTGTCCCAGCCCCTGGGCTCCCCAGTCACAGGTCACCCCCTCACAGGGGAACCCCTCCTATCACTCTCTCCTTCCCCCTCTCCCCTGGAGCTGGGGCCCCGGCCAGTGCCCCTGCAGAGCCCAGGACACCGGGGAGCAGAGGGACAACAGCAAACACGTCCCAGCAGCTTGAAACCAAACAGGCCGCCGAGCCCCGGCCTCAGAGGGTTTCTCCCCCAAGCTGGCTCCCTTCTCCCCAGCCCTTCCCTTCCCGGGGAGAGCAGGCCTGGGCTTTCCTCACAAAGCAAGGCGCCCAGGGACCCAAAGCCAGGGGCCGGGAGGGGGCAGCTTTAGGGGTGCGCTGCCATGGGTCTGGGATGGGGGTGGGGGGTCAGAGCCAAATGCTAGCTGCAGTTCACAGAAGCCACGGGCTGGGTCCCTGCGGCCCTGACTCACCCACTTTGGGGAGGGGACGGCCCCAGCCCCACCCGGGCCTCCTCCCGGAGCCTGAAGACGAGCACCTATGGGGGGGGGGGGGCAGAGGGGGCGACTGCGCCTCCCTCACCTCCCCGGAGGGGCTGGAGATGGGGCATCTCGGGGCAGGCCCGGGTGGTCTCTCTCCTCTCCGCCTTCAACTCCGGTGACAAAGTTTGGGAGCCTGGCGGCCCTGCTGCTCAGAAAACCCCCTCCTTCCCTCAGGACCCCGTGCGGCCGTCCCCGGGGGTCCGGGCCTCCGCCCCGGCGCCCCCCTCTCCCCCCAAAGGGCCCCCCGCCGCGGGGCCACTCACCGTTTTGGAGTCGAGCTCGTGCCGCGACTGCGCCAGCACCTTGTCCACGCCCGCCTGGTCCGCGAACGTGACGAAGCCGAAGCCCCTGGCGGGGAGGAGAGGGTCACGGGGGGCGGGGGGCACTGGGGGGCCCGGGGAGCGGGGCGCGGCTCACCTGGACCTCTTGGTCAGCGGGTCCCGCATCACCAGGCACTCCTTCACCTCCCCGAACTGGCCGAAGTACTCGCGCAGCCCTTCTGCAACACACACCGCCTCGCACCGGCCCGGCCCCCGCCCCGCCCGGCGCCCCGCGCCCCGCGCCCGCCGCCCCGCGCCCGCGGCCGGAGCCCCCGCCACCCCCCCCCCGCGGGCTCCCGCCGCTCCGGGCGCCCCGGGGCCGGGACGCCGAGGCCGCGGGCCGCGGGGGGGACGGTCCGGCCGGTTCCCGCCCGCCCGGAGCCGCTCACAAAAGTTTGAGCCGCAGGTGCGAGCGGAGTTGGCGCCGCCGCCGGCGGGTCCCGGGGGCCCGGCCCGCCCTGGGGGCCCCCGCGCCCGCGCCCCCCGCTCCGCCCGCCGGGCCGCGCCTCGCCGGCCGCCCGCCTGTCCCGGCGGCGGGGGCGCGGGGGTCAGCGGGCCGGGCCGGGGCGCTCGGCGCCGGGCGGCCGCGGGCGCTCACCCTGCGTCGTCTGCCAGCTGAGTCCCCCGATGAACATCTTGCTGCGGGCGGAGACACAAAGGGCCGTGAGCGCCGGGCGCGGGGCGCGGGGGGCGCGGGCGCGGAGGCCGCCGGCCGCATCGGCCATGTTGGCGGGGCCGGCGGGCGGCGGGCGGGCGGCGGCGGCCGTACCAGGGGTCGTGCGGCGAGTCCGGGGCGGCGAGGCCGGGCTGGGGCGCGTCTGTCTCCATCGGGAGCCGCGGGCGGCGGGGCGGCGGAGCGGCGGCGGCGGGCGGCGCGGGGCAGATGAGGTGCGCGGCGAAGGGGGCCGGACGGACAGGCCATGCTGCCCCCTCCCCCGACCCCGCTCGGGCGGGCGGGCGGGCGGGCGGGGACGGCCGAGGGGAGGGCCCGCCGGGGGCCGACCTGCCGGCTCCTCCCCCGCCGCCCGCGCATAAAGCCCCGCGCCGCCCGCGCCCGGCGCCCGCACCCCGCCCCGCCGGCCCCGGGCCCCGAGGGCGAGGGCTCCGAACCCCGGAGCGGGCCCCCGAACCCCGGAGCGGGCCCCCGAACCCCGGTGCGGGCCTGGCCGGGCCCGGGCTCGGCCGCACCCCACCCTCCCCGCGCGGGGCCGGGCCGGGAACGCCCTCCCGGGACGAAGCGCTGCCCGGGGCTTCCAGGTAGCTGGGTTCCAGACCGGGGACCCCCCGCCGCCGGAGCCTGGGGGATCCCCAATCTCCCTGGTGGGGGGAGATCGCCCCGGGCCCCCCAGGTCGCCACGGCTCCCGCGGGTGCGGACCCCCCATGGCCCCGGCGGAGCGAGAGCCGCCCGCGAGCCCCAGGGGCCCTGAGCCCAGTTTAGGGGTCGCCCTCGGCGGCCGCAGCCCTCCCCGCGCCCCATACTCAACGTCTAATTCGGGGAGCCCTCCGCCCGAGCGGGGAGCACCCCAGTGGAAACCGTGTCCGTTCCCCCAGTCCCTCCGCGCTTGCTTCCTAATGAGAACCCCTCAGCTCCCCCAAACCCCTCCGACCCCAGCCCGATCCCCAGTTTGCCACCCCCCCTCCCCAGTTTGCCACCCCCCCCCCCAGGTGAGCAGCCCCCTGTACCCCCATCCCTGGCTCTCTCAGCTCCACAGACTTTTGTCCGGATCCCGTACAGCGGCTCCAGCGCTCCCCGCAGCCTGGGGCGGGGGGGTCCCTGCTCTTAGGGGCTCCCCTTTCCAGCCCAGGGCCCGAGGGCTCCGCTGCTCACCTGCCCCTCGGGGTGACCCCCTCCGAAGCCCCACCCCATCGGGGTGGAAGCACCTAACCGCCTGCCCACTGGTTTGGGGTTACTTTCATCCGTCTCCCCTGGAGGTCCCGCCCCCGGAGGCAAACATGGCCAGTCCCCGTACTCCCCCCACCCGCCTGTGGCCCCCCAGGTCCCCGGCCACTCCCTCTCCGGGGGCCTCACCCACGCGGAGCCCCTCCGTCCAGCTGCATCGCCGTGGGAGCCAGCGACGCCCCCCCCCATCCGCATTCTCGTCGTAACCCCCCGCCCCCCCTCAGAAAGGTCAGGCCGGAGACTGAGGCAGCCACTCCCCCCCCCAATGCGCACCCTGCTGGGGTCCCAGTGCCCCACACCCCCGCCCTCCAACTCACCCCACCCCCGCCCTTCCCCAGCTCTCCCTCTCCACCCTGCAGCCCGGGGAGCCCCCTCTCCTCACCCACACCCCCTCCAGGCAGCCACCTCACTGCTGGGTGCGGCACCCTGAGCCCTGACCTCTGCAGGGTGCCCTCCCCGCGCTCAGTGCCCGCCCTCTCCTCCCCAGCCCCACACTCAGAACCTGAGGCTCCAGCTGATGGTCTCCTCCCGCCTTCAGGGACACTCAGCAGGTATATCCTGCCGCCCCGCGTGTGTGAAGGGAGAAACCAACTTGTTTTTTCCTGTTCTCCTCCTCCTCCTCGCCCCACAGTTTCCCAGGCGCCCCTGACCTGGGTTGAGGGGCACACACACACACACACACACACACACACACACACACACACAGCCTTTCTGCCATCACACAAGCTGGAGATGAGGTGTGCGCTGGGAGAGGGGTGGAGGTCAGCAGGCAGCACCGCCAGGTTAGGAAACTGGCTGTTCCTGGGTCTACACCTCAAGGTCCTTGTGTGTGAAAGGGGCCAGTGGAGAGGTGCGGGGAGCGGAGAGCCCCAAGTGTCCATGAGCATGGGCCTGTGTGCGCGTGCTGATGGCAGGTGGCTGGGCGGGAGGAAATGGGTGCGGGTCATGGGTTCAGAGCCAGCCAGGCCGGCCTGAGAAGGAGATTGAGATAAGCTCATTTATTAGGGTCCTGGCTCAGGACCTCAGAAGAGGGAGTGTGTCCTTTCACGGCCTGGTTCCCGGTTCGAAGCTCAGCAGTGCGTGGGGAGGGCTGTACAGAAGCCGCCGCCTCCTGCAGGTTCCTCTGAGCCTCAGCGCTCGGCCCACTTCACTCACACGAGGGGCAAGGAGTCCGCATGGGGGCCGCTCTCGCAGGACAATGCAGCTGTGGGTGCCAGATCCTCATCTTAGATTGAGGGTCTCCGCGGTATTAAGGGAAAATGATCTTCAGAGTAACCGGCCTTGACTCCAGAATGAGGAGATTAGAGGACGTGGCTCCAGCACTTTCTCTCCAGTGCTGCACACACTGAGTGTCGCTCAGAGAATTAAAGAATCATTTGCTTTATAGTTTTTAAAAAATCCTTTCAAGGAAGACAGTCGGCAAGTGGCATAATGCCCACACACTAAGATGCAACATGGCACATCCATTCTCTCCACGTATTTATTGAACACCTGCTACCCAGCAGACACTGTCTTAAGCACTGTGTCCCTAGCACTTTTGTGAAGTTTGCTTTCTAAAGGCAGGAGCCAGATAATAAATAGATAGATAGGTGATAGATAAATCTGTTAGATGTGTAGTGCTGTGGAGAAGGGAAGAGGATAAGGAAGGTGGGAGGCATTGGGCAGAGGGTGACATGCAACTGGAAATCAGGGAAGTTCTCACAGGAAGGGGTGATGTTTTTTTATTATTTTATTTTTTTCATTATTTTATTAAATTATTATCTGTGTACATATTTTAACATTGCCCCCCTTCCCATACATACCCTCCCTCCCCAGAGTTTTGTGTCCATTGGTTGTACTTATATGCATGTATACAAGTCCTTCGGTTGATCTATTATCTCCCCCAGATCTCCCTACCCTCCCTGCTGTAATTTGACAGTCTGCTTGTTGCTTTACTGTTTCTATATCTATCTTTTGGTTCATCAGTTTATAATGTTCTTTATCATCCATAAATGAGTGAGGTCATGTGGTGTTTCTCTTTCATTGACTGGCTTATTTCACTCAGCATGATGTTCTCCAATTCCATCCAGGTTGCTGCAAATGATGAGAATTCAGAAGGGGTGATGTTTTAGCAAAGACTTGAAGGAAACGAGGTACATGATCTGTTGTATTATCCAGAACTCTCACCTAAGAGAATGCCTGTGTCTCTGAGGGCAGTGCCCATTGGTATTCACACTTTGACTGTCACTGCTCTAAAACAATGGCTCCCAAACCTTGGCCTTAAATATCACCGTGACTTTCAGCAGATGCAGGGCGGATGGGGGCTCTGAAAATTGCATCTTTTTAAAGACAAGTACCTCTGCCAAAACCGGTGTGGCTCAGTGGATAGAGCGTCGATCTGCGGACTGAAAGGTCCCTGTTTGATTTCGGTCAAGGGCATGTACCTTGGTTTCGGGCACATCCCCAGTGGGGAGTGTGTGTGTGTGCAAGAGGCAGCTGATCGATGATTCTCTCTCATCGATGTTTCTAACTCTCTTCCTCTCTGTAAAAAATCAATAAAATATATTTTTTTAAAAAGAAAGTAATTTATTTTAAAAAAAACAAGTACCTCTATCAGATGATGCTGATGGCTGAGGGTTTCCTTGAACCATTCTTAAAGAAACATTGCCCTAACATAAACTAAAGAGTCTTCTAGAATGACAACAATAACAGAATGAAAGATTAAATTATAGTCCCCGTGGTTTTAGTGTTGAGAGTGTTTCACTGTGTTCTCATTCTTCGAAAATGCAATACTCAAGCAAAACCCTGGATTACCCAGAACATCCATTTCTTGTCCAAGCAGGAGAAGGAAACATTTATCATAAGCTGGTGAGGAGCCAAACATGTATAATCAGTCTGTTTTCACTCTTCCTCCTTTTTGCTGCCCTAATTTTTAAAATAACTTTTCCTTTTCCCAAATCTCTGGACTCAAAGAGCAGGTGAATGGCTAGGGTAATGAGTGCTTGACCCAGAGTCGAAAGATGCACAGGTGGCCGAAACCGGTTTGGCCCAGTGGATAGAGCGTCAGCCTGTGGACTAAAAGGTCCCGGGTTAGATTCCGGTCAAGGGCATGTACCTTGGTTGCGGGCACATCCCAGTAGGGGTTGTGCAAGAGGCAGCTGATCAATGACTCTCTCTCATCGATGTTTCTAACTCTCTATTCCCCTCTCTTCCTCTCTGTAAAAAATCAATAAAATATATTTTAAAAAAAGGAAGAAAGGAAGGAAGGAAGGAAGGAAGGAAGGAAGGAAGGAAGGAAGGAAGGAAGGAAGGAAGAAAGAAAGAAAGAAAGAAAGAAAGAAAGAAAGAAAGAAAGAAAGAAAGAAAGAAAGAAAGAAAGAAAGATGCACAGGTGGGTCCTGGAACCACCACTGTCCCTGGCTGATCCAGGCACATGCCACTCAGCCACCTGTGCTTCCATTTGCTCTGAGTGTATGAAGCACCTTGAACCGTCTGAAGCACCAGGGAAAGGGACAGCAGCTCTGACCGCATCCACAGATCCAGTTAATTTGGTCCAGTTCAAGTTCAAGACAGTGTGGTACTGACATAAAGACACACATATAGGTATTATAATGGAATAGCATTGAGAGCCCCAAAATAATCCAGTCTCTCCGACAAATGGTGCTGGGGTGACTGGATTCCACATGCAGAAGAATGAAAGTATACCTCTACCTCATGGCATATACAGGCACTGTCTCAAAATGGGTCAAAGATCTAAATGTAAGAGTTAAAACTATAAAAAGGAAGGCAGATGAATGGGACATCATTAAAATTAAAAACTTTTGTGCTTCAAAGGGCACTAGGAAGAAAGCAAAAAACAACCCATGGAACAGAAAAAAATGTGCAAAGCATATATTTAACTCGTATCTGGAAGATAAGGGACTTGTATCTAGAAGATATAAAGAAGTTGTAAAACTCAATAATAACAAAGATAAATTAGCCAAAACTGGTTTGGCTCAGTGGATAGAGTGTCAGTGTATGGACAGAAAGGTCCCAGGTTCAATTCCGGTCAAGGGCATGTACCTTGGTTGCGGGTACATCCTCAGTAGGGGGTGTGCAAGAGGCAGCTGACCGATGTTTCTAACTCTCTATCCCTCTCTCTTCCTCTCTGTAAAAAATCAATGAAATATATTTTTTAAAAATAAATTTAAAAAAAGATAAATTATCCCATTAAAAATGGGCAAAGGAGCTCAAAAGACAGTTTTCCAAAGGAGATGCACAAATGGCCAAGAAGCACATGAAAAAAATGCTCACCATCATGAACCATAAGGAGCGCACATCAAAGCCACAATGACGTCCCAGGCTACGCCTCCTAGGATGGCTGTTATAATAGAGAAGACAGATCTTAACCCATGTTGGTCAGGGTGTGAGGAGACTGGGGCCTTTCTCCGTTGCCGGTGGACGTGAAAGGGTGCTGCTCTATGGAAAACGGGAAAAGAGGTTCTTGTAAGGTCAAACAGCAATACCAGGAGCCTCGCAATTCCCTCCTAGGTGTCCACTCCAGAGACATGGAAACGTGTCCACGTGAAAACATGTTCTTGAAGGTTCACAGCGGCGTTATTCATAACAGCCAAGATTGTACATCAGTTCTATACAACGGAGTATTATTTGGTCATAAAAAGGAATGCAGGCCTGACCGGTTTGGCTCAGGGGATAGAGCGTCGGCCTGCAGACTGAAGAGTCCCAGGTTCAATTCCAGTCAAGGGCATGTACCTTGGTTTTGAGCACATCCCCAGTTGGGGGTGTGCAGGAGGCAACTGATGGATGTTTTTAACTCTCTATCCCTCCCCCTTCTTCTCTGTAAAAAGGAATGCATGACTGATACATGTTACAACACAGGGGAATCTTGAAAAAAATTATGCTGAGTGAAAGAAGACAGACACAGAAGGTTACACGTTGTTTGATTCTGTTCGCATGAGATGCTCACAGGAGGCAAATCCACAGAAACAGGAAGTGAACTGGTGGGTGCCTTGGGCTTAGGGTGGGGGAGTCGGGGAGAGCTGAGAGGACTGTGTATGGTTTTCTATTTGGAGTGATGAAGATATGCTAAAATTGACTAGATGATGTTTGCAGAATTCTGTGAATCTACTAAAAACTACTGAATTGCACATTTTAAAGGAATTAATTGTATGGCATGTAAATTGCATCCCAATCAAGTTGTTACCAGAAAAAGCACTCACCTATTATAAACCTTTCTCTGACCCCAGTGCCCAGGCAGCAAATGAATTTACTCTTTTCTCCTGTAGCATCTTGTTTTTAACTTCATCACCATCATCATCACCTAGAAATTACGTTATTTCCACATTAGACATGGTGCTAAGCACTTTTCAGGAATTTCCCCATTTCATTCTCCCACCAATTCTTCAAGGTAGAAACGATTGCATTTTGATTTTACTGACCAGGAAAACAAGTCCTAGGGAAGATAAATAATTTGTCTGAAGTGACATAGTAAATGGGAAAAGTAATAGCTAATATTTATTGAACAATTACTATGTTCCAGGCCCTGTATTAAGCACTGCTTCCGGAAACTCATTCAATTCTTTTTTTTCTTTTTTTTAATTGATTTTTTTACAGAGAGGAAGGGAGAGGGATAGAGAGTTAGAAACATTGATGAGAGAGAAACATCGACAACCCCTGCCGGGGATGTGCCCGCAACCAAGGTACATGCCCTTGACCGTAATTGAACCTGGGACCCTTCAGTCCGCAGACCAACGCTCTATCCACTAAGCCAAACCGGTTTCGGCCTCATTCAATTCTTACAGCTCTCTGCGGGAGGTCCCTATTTTCCAGATCTGGAAATAGAAGTGTTGAGTGGTAAGCTTGTTAATACAGATCAGAATGGTAGGTAGTGGGGAAGCTGAGATTTGAACTTGAGTCTGATGCCAGAATCTCTACCATGAGCCACTACATTACTTTCTCTTCCTATTCAAGGCATATCAATCCATTTGTTATGATAGACGGTGCTGGACGGACATGCAGGAATGAGACTACTTCAGGGCGAGGTCCCTGAGCTAAGCTTCTGCCATCTCCATCGCCATTCCTGTCCTCGGGACCAGGCCTCACACTCGAGGCTGCATGGTTGCTTGTTAGGTGCTTTGCCTAGAACCGGTTCCTGTGATGGTAGGACTGGAGGGTGCGACCGTGAATGAGCAGACAGCTAGCTCTCCCATCCTCACAGAGCTTACAGCATAGCGACAAATACAAGAATTTTATACGCATCTTTTCAACCACGTCCTCTTAATCACCTCAATAATCCAGTGTAGTAGTAGCTTTTAGCTTTTATTAATACGCTTGTTTACAGAGGAAGAAACTAGACTCAGACCTGAATGACACGTCCGAGACCACGCAGCTGGTGAGTGTACGAAGCAGGTCTGAGAAGCTGCTCCACCCGATTCTGATATTATCTACGTTGTCTCCATCCCCCCCCCCCCCACTTGCCTTTGCCCCCACCCCCCAGGCCTGGCAGGGAGGGAATTAAATAAACGATTCTGCTTGTCCAGCTGAGAACACCCACAGGCTGGTCAGACCTGCCGGCTCCCCACTTCCTCGCTGTGGCTCCCAGGGGCCGCCGGAGCCAGAGCCAGGCGATGCGTTGCCGGAAAGGGGTGAGGTGGAGTGTACGGTCTCGGCGTCCGAGTCGCCTCTCCGCTGTGATTATTCGATTTGATCTGCTCAGTTCATAACCCCGTGTTCTCGGGCTGAAGACCACGATGCTAAGAGCGTGCCTCCTTTATCTTTTAAGTGTTTATTTTGGGAAACTGAAACTGCAGACCTGGAGAACAGAAACCACAGGTCCGTCCGCGGTGACTGCGGGGGAAGGGCTGCCAGGCCTGCCAGGCCGTTGGCCGGGGCTGGTGGCTACACCCAGGCAGGGCCTGAACTGAGGGGCTGGCAGAGGGGCCCCCCGTCTCTGAGAAGCACACGCCCTCTTCCCAGAGACCAGGTGTTGAGGAGTCCCAGGGAAATTTTTATTTTTATTTTTTATCCGTGAATGTAACAGAATAAAACACCAGACAGGGAGTCGGGAGCCTGGGGCTCCATCTCTGACCTTGAAGCGTGCTCCTCCCCTCCCCGAGCCCCAGTTTATTCACCAGCAGAATGGAAGGTGGCCAGACGGTTTCAGAGCTGGGAAATTGGTTTCAGTTTTTCTATCGATTAGTAGTGACTAGGGCTGGGCAAGGATAGAAAGCTGTGATTGATTAGCAATGTCTGCCATGGATGCAGGTAATCATGGAATAGTGCAAGGGGCCCCATAATCTTTGCCCTCCCTAGACCATCCCTACATCTTTTCCAGTTTTGGTCTCCTAGAGAACTTAGAGCGAGAAGGGCAAGGATCAATATGCAGCCTCCTCCAGGGCTCAGGCAGCCGAGGGAGGCGCTCCAAAGGGATAGTTTTACTAATATGATAATCTATGATTCAGTACGTGGAGAAAAGGTCTGGAAGGATTAAATCAGAAAGCATTAACATTAAACCACTAACATGGCCCTGACCGGTTTGGCTCAGTGGATAGAGCGTTGCTCTGCGGACTGAAGGGTCCCAGGTTTGATTCTTGGTCAAAGGCATGCAGCTTGGTTGTGGGCACATTCTCGGGGGGGGGGGGGGGGGGGGCGTATGCACAAGGCAGCTGATCAGTGTTTCTCTCTCATCTATGTTTCTGACTCTCTATCCTTCTCCCTTTCTCTCTGTAAGAAATCAATAAAATATTTTTTAAAAACTGCTAACATGGGTGTATATTGTGTGTTAGTATGGGCGTGGATTTTTTCTGTGAGGATGGATTCATCTTAGCATTAAAAAAAATAGTAAAAATAATTTGAATGAGACAATTTAAAGACTTTTCCAAGAACAGTCATAGCAGCATTATTCATAATAGAAATTGGAAATAATCCCAATGTTCACCAAGGGAAAATGAATAAACTGTGATATACAATGAAATACTATGCAAATATAAAAAGGAACATATGACTGATACACGAATGAATTTTTAAAAACCATTATATTGAGCAAAAGAGGCCAGATTAAAAACACACACACACACACAAAAAAAAACACCCCACCATATTGTATTATTCCAGTTATATGAAGTTCTGGATTGGCAAAATCAATCTATGGGGAGAAAAGTCAGAATAGTGTTTATCTGTGGGAAAAAGGAAGCAGGTATTAACTGGAAAGCAAGAGAGAATTTTTCAGAGGATAAAAATGTTCTATACCACCCAGCTGGCATGGCTCAGTGGTTGAGTGTCAACCTATGAATCAGGAAGTCATGGTTCGATTCCCTTCCCAGTAAGGGCATATGCCTGGGTTACAGGCTCAATCCCCAGTGTGGGGCATGCAGGAGGCAGCCGATCATGATTCCTTCTCATCATTGATGTTTCTATCTCTCTCTCCCTTTCTCTTCCTCTCTGAAATTAATTTTTAAAAATATATGTATATAAAATGTTTTATACCAGTGCTGTCCAATAGAAGATTCAATCCACAACTACAAGTCACATATGTAACTTAAAATTTTCTAGTAGCCACATTTAAAAAAAAAAAAAAAAGGTAAAATGTATGTTAGCAATATATTCAAAATATTAGACTTCAGCATGTAATCATTATTAAATTACTAATGATATATTTTACATCCATCAATATCCAAAGTATATTGTGTGCACATGGTACTTCTTAGGCTGGATTGGCCACATTTTTGAAAATATATATTTTATTGATTTTTCACAGAGAGGAAGGGGAGAGATAGAGAGCCAGAAAAGTCGATGAGAGAGAAACATGGGCCAGCCGCCTCCTGCACAACCCCTACCAGGGATGTGCCCGCAACCAATGTACATGCCCTTGATCGGAATCGAACCTGGGACCTTTCAGTCCGCAGACCAACACTCTACCACTGAGCCAAACCGGTTTTCGGCGGATTGGCCACATTTTAAGTGTGCAAGTAGCCACACATGGTGAGAGGTCGCTGCAATAGACAAAGTCTGAGGCTTCCTTGGTCTGCATTATTATATATAAAAACTCACCAAGCCGTCCGTTTAGCATGTAAATTATAGCTTAATAAAAAAAAGAATAGTACTTTACTAAAAAAGCAAAATAAAATTTAAAATGAGGATAGAATGGGAGAGTGGGGCTAGAGCAAACAGGCGAAGAAAGAAGCTATATTCATAGGTCTATTGACCTCTTAGCAGGGAAATCTGTCTGCACTCGGGACCCCCACGGCTAGGCCAGAAAACCACAAAAGGTAACTTCGGTGGAAGCCAATCAAGAGCTCAGTTCTCAGCTTTCAGCATTCCATCCTAACGTCCCAGGGTGTAGCAGGGGACACGTCACTAATAACAGTAAAAGTAGAGATCGACAACTTGACGGAACCCCTGCCACTAGCTCAGGATGGTACTGAGAACTTTCCTTCCTTTAGGATCTCGTTGAATCCTCTCCACAGCCACCGACGCTGCTTCCTTTATGATCCTCCCACTTTGCAGACCTGGAAACAGGTTCAATAACGCCTCTCGGGGGGGTAAAGAAGGGGTTTCCACAAAGGTCTCCTTGGCTTCGGCCTGATATTTGAACACAGGCAGGTTCTCACCACCGCCTCTACTAAAGCTTGAAATGCTTTACTTGCTTTAAAAATAAACAGATGAAGAGATAGAAGAAGGAGAAAAAGGAAGAAGAGGAGGAGGAGAAAGAGAAGGAGAAGGAGAAGGAGGAGGAGGAGGAGGAGGAGGAGGAGGAAGAGGAGGAGGAGGAGAAGGAGGAGGAGGAAAAAGAGGAGGAGGAGGAGAAGGAGGAGGAGGAGAAGGAGGAGGAGGAGGAGGAGGAGCAGGAGGAGGAATAAACAAATGAAAAAGAGTGGATTCAAGGTTATGTCTATAAATAACCTCACTTGCTCCCTGGCCTTCTGACGTGCCCTCCGAGGAGCGGAGAGCTGGGTTATACAGAGCTCCGGGCTATCTTACCTGAAAGCCTATGGAAGCGCGTCACGTGGGGTGTCATTCCGTCAGGAGTGTCCCAATTCCAGAGAGGCGGAGAGGGTGCTACAGATGAAGAAGTAAGAGACCCAGGGAGAGAGGTGTCTTGCCTGAGGTCACCCATCTGGTGCTTGGTGACCCATCTCTGCCTCTTCACTTCCCACTGAATGAATCAAACATGCCTTCCCTCCCGTGTCCGGCACTTTGGCGGTGTCTAACCCTGAATAAGACTTGCTGCCAGTTCTTGGGGTGTCTACACTGCAGTAAAAGCCAAGTAGGTGGCCCTTAAGAGACCTTTGGAGGCTCAAGGGAGTGAGAGCATACAGCAGGTTGGAGAGAAAAAGGGAGACTGGCATTTCAGCTGGATTGGGAAGCAGAAAAGGAGACGTGGGCACTCCCCAAAGGAGAGCCAGTAGGCACCTGTGCCAGCTGAATTGTGCATTCTCATCTGTCCAGCTACGGCCCTGTCCCTCCTGCCTGGCATGGTGCTGGGTCTAAGGAAGGCTCAGCCATTGTTGGGTTGACTGAAGAAGGACGTGACCCATACATCAGAAATGGGAAGAGAAAGGCGCATTCATTCATTCAACAAATATTTGCTAAATGCCTATTATTTTCCATGCATAGCACTAAATGCTCTGCCTGGGACTTGAGTCAAATATATTAATTGTCACCAGGTCCACCTCTCTCTACCTGACATAATAGAACAATAATAGGAGGAGGAGGAGCTATAACTGCCAGTTATTGCATGTTTACAATCTGCCAGGTGCTTTGCTAAGCAATTTGCATTAATTGACTCATTTAGTCTTCTCTCCCAAGCTGAGGTAGGTTACCTTTACTATCTTCCCTTGACAGGAGAGATGGAGAGGACAGGTAACATCCTAAGGCCACACAGCACAGAATTAGAAAGGGGGGATTTGAACACAGGCAAGTTCTAGACTAGGGGTGTCGAACTCAATCAGAGAAGGGGCCAAAATCTAAAATCCAGCCTAAATCGCGGGCCGAATGGTTTACTGAACAGTCATAAACTGTCATTGTGATGGAAACGCAGCGGAGTGCAGTGATGACAGCGCGGTGCGGGCCACATTGCAAGGCCTGGCGGGACGGATTTGGCCCGCGGGTCTTGTGTTTGACACATGTGTTCTAGACCATTCTGGAACCCAATCACTTAGCTCCATATTTCTGTTCAGGTACCACCTCTCCAGCAAGATGTGCGTATAGCATACCCACCCTCCGGCAGCTGCTGTTGCCCTCTGCCCCAGATAAGAACCATGCACTGACTTCCCGGTGCTGGTAGGACAAAATCCAAACCCTTACAGTGGCCTACGTAGCCCTGCGTGACCTGGGCCTGCCTCTCCAGCCTCATCTCCCCACCCACACCCCCTCTTCCCTCTGATCAACCGGCCTTTCCAGACTGGAAGCACAGGCTCTTTTCAACCAGGGGCCTCTTTCAGTCTGGAACGGCCTCCTGCAGCTCGGAGCACCCTTAGCCTCGCCTGCAGCACCCTTTGCTTATGCTAGAGCACCTTCGTCTCAGTCTGGGCACCCTTGCCCCGCCTGACCATGCTTCCCTGACTGACATCCCGCTGTCCCTGCTGAGCTGGTCCCTTCCTTACCGATCTGATTTCAGCATCAATGTCCCTGCCCAGGAGACCGTCCCTGATTACGTCTCTTATTCTTTAAAAGAGAGAGAGAGAGAGAGAGAGAGAGAGAGAGAGAGAGAGAGAGAGAGAGAGAGAGAGAAGGAGAGGGAGAGGGAGATAGAAACATCAATGATGAGAGGGAATCATTGATCAGCTGCCTCCTGCACATCCCACACTGGGGATCAAGCCTGGAACCTGGGCACATGCCCTTGAACAGAATGAAACCCAGCACCCTTCAGTCCAAAAGCTGATGCTCTATCCACTGAACCAAACCAGCTAGGGAACTTCTCTGATTTTTTATTCCTCTGCCTTTTCATTGTTTCTTTTTCACCCATAGCACTTGCCACCATGTGTAGTATTTGTGTGTGTGTGTGAGAGAGAGAGAGAGAGAGAAATAAGATTCTTGAAAGTAAGACTATTTTCTCCTTGTTTCCTGTTGTATGGCGGGCACATAGTAGGCACTTTATAAACCTTGGTGGAATGAACAATTAGGTAAATAATGTGATAGACACATTAGGCCTCAAGGAATGATAACGATCACAGCGGCTTATTGATTTTTTATTGCAGAGCAAGCACTTCTGTGCCATTTCATGTACTCGTTCGAGAACTCGACGGTGCAGGTGTAATTATCATTATCTCCATGTCCCAGATGAGGACTCTGAGGCTCGGAGCGGTGTTCCCATTGGCCAAGGCCACCTGGCCGGTGAGAGGAAGAGCAGGGCCTCAGCCCAGGCCTGCCCTGCACTCAGGTATTCCCACCCACCAGCCGCCCACTCCTCTCAGAGCAGCCCAGCCTCTCCTCCCTGCTTTCCCCCCCCCCCCCCCCCCCCCCCCCGTCCCTTTCCTGCTCCTGCAGCGAGGGTCCTGCCGGAGTCCTTTCAACAGAGGGACCCAGGCCTGTGGGCACTGGCCCCTTCATGTAGTACCGTATTTTTCGGACCATAAGACGCTCCGGACCATAAGACGCACCAGTTTTTAGAGAAGGGAAATGAAGAAAAAAAGATTCTGAAACAAATAGTGTCCTAAAATATTTTATGTGCATTAAAACCCAACATCACAGTCATAAACACATGTAATCAACCCTGTAAAGTAAACAGCAGCATTTAGAACCATTTTAGAGCCGGGCAAGCACACAGAGACCACACAGCCGGGCAAGTAAAAAAACTTCTTTTTTAAAGTATATGTGTAGGCTATATTTGGACCATAAGACGCAGGGACTTTCCCCCCCCCCACTTCTGGGGGAAAAAAGTGCGTCTTATGGTCCGAAAAATACAGTAATTGGGATCCTGGTCATTGGTGACTGAGATGGCCCCTATCCCCGCCCCCCCCTTCCCGCCCCCCATGGAGTAAGGACTGGGATCTGAGGCTCAGAAAGACAGCCGCCGGCCTGAGGTGACTCAGCTGGGAATTAGGTAGCACCCGGGTCCAAACCCACCCTCAGACCTCAGACTCTGACTCGGAGACGGGAGTTAGGGGGTGGGAAGTAGGGAGGGAGGGGGTCCCCGGGGGTCAAGCTGGCCCATGACTTTTTCTATTTCATCCTCTAAAAACGTTGCATGTGATGTTCTATTGTACAACAAAGATATTATAACAGTGTAATTGTAGTACATATATTATGAATCAGTAAATCTACGTATATTGGAGATAGGAGCTCAAAGATGGCTTCCTCTCACTGTGTGATTACAAAAATATGGAGCTCATTGGTGAAGACAGTTTATCCATTCTTCACTTGATGGGCATGTGAGTTGTTCCCATCTTTTATATAGCATGTGCCCTGATCAGGAATCAAACCCTGACCTCCTGGTTCCTAGGTGGATGCTCAACCACTGAGCCACGCTGGCCGGGCCTGTTTAAGTGTTTTTGAGGAACCACCGAAGTGTTTCTCACAGCCCTGCGCCATTGTATATGCCCGCCAGCAATGAACAGAAGATCCCAATTTTTCCATATTCTTGCCCAACATTTGTAATTCTCTTTTAAAATGTCTTTTCTATTCTAGCCATCCTGGTGGGTGTGAAGTAATATTTCATTGGATAAAACTGCAAAACATGAATGAACTTCAAAAGCACGCTAAGTGAAAGAAGCCAGACACAAAAGTCACCTATTTCATTATTCCATTCATATGAAATATTGGAAATAGGCAAACCCATCGAGCAGGCTGGAGACAGCTAGGGGCCAGGGGCCAGGGGAACAGGAAGTCACTGAGTGTGGGGCTTGTCTTTGGGTCGATGAATATGCTAAATAGAAGTGATGGCTTGCCAAGGCCGGTTTGGCTCAGTGGTAGAGCATCGGTCTGCAGACTGAAGGGTCCCAGGTTCGATTCCGGTCAAGGGCATGTACATTGGTTGCGGGCACATCCCCGGTGGGGGGTGTGCAAGAGGCAGCTGGTCGATGGTTCTCTCTCATTGACATTTCTAGCTCTCTATCTCTCTCCCTTCCTCCTCTCTATAAAATATCAATAAAATATATTTTAAAAAAAAGAAGTGATGGCTGCACAACCTTGCGAATGTACTACACGCAACTGACTTGTACACCTCGAAATGGTTGTTAATTGCAATAAAACAAAATTAGTTATTATAAAAGAAATAGATGAACATGGTGAGAAAGTAATTTTTTAAAACAACACAGTATGGTACTAAGCGATCTCTTCCCTCTCCCCATTCCCACTCACAAAGGAAATAAGTAGATACTACATTTTATTACGTATTCTTCTTCAAATGTTTCTGCACATAGAAAAGTGTGTAATACGTGTGTGTGTGTGTGTGTGTGTGTGTGCGTGTGTGTGTGCTTATATTTCCTTTTTTTTCTACGCGAGTGGGACTATCACACCCAGCACATTGCCTTTTCTCTTGGCGATACCTCCATGGCCCTCTCACGTCACTGCATTCCTCTTCCTGGCTCCCTTACATGAAAGTCCCGTATGTCCCCTCTCTCCGAGTCCTGAGTTCCAGCTCGTGTTCGGCCAGAAGTGCCTGTGACTTTGACCTCCACCGTCTCCTCACGTGGCCTGGTGCGGAGTCTCTCCCGCCGGCAGGTGCCTGGCCCCGGACTCCCTGCCTGCTCCAGGCCCCGCTGAGCTGTGAGGAATAGAGAAAAGCTCCAGAGTCCGCCTCCTGCTCTTCCAGCTGTGTGAGCGCGGGCACGGGCCTGCCCCTCGGAGCCCGCTGCCCTCCTGCATGGGGGACAGTGACCGCCCTGCAGGAGGAGGCCCGGGCAGCACTGAGACAGGCCGGGGCCAGAGCAGCTGGCATCGCAGGGCCTTTGGGGTGAAAAGGTGGGCCTGGCTCTGGGCTGTGGCCACCTGCCTTTGGGCCGGGCTGTGTGTGGGTGCCCTGGTGTGGGCTGTGTGGGTGCCCTGGGGTGGGCTGTGTGGGTGCTCTGGTGTGGGCTGTGTGGGTGCCCTGGGGTGGGCTGTGTGGGTGCCCTGGGGTGGGCTGTGTGGGTGCTGAGCGGGAGGCTCTGTGTGGGTGCCCTGGTGTGGGCTGTGAGGGTGCCCTGGTGTGGGCTGTGAGGGTGCCCTGGGGTGGGCTGTGTGGGTGCCCTGGGGTGGGCTGTGTGGGTGCTGAGCGGGAGGGCTGTGTGTGGGTGCCCTGGGGTGGGCTGTGAGGGTGCCCTGGGGTGGGCTGTGTGGGTGCCCTGGGGTGGGCTGTGTGGGTGCCCTGGGGTGGGCTGTGTGGGTGCTGAGCGGGAGGGCTGTGTGGGTGCTGAGGCGGGAAGGTGAGGCCGCACTGGGCGGCCCTGGGAACCCGGGAAGGAGGCGAGGCTGGAGTGGAAGCGATTAGAATGGGGACAAACGGGCTCCTGAATAGGAGCTTTTATTCCTGTCGGAGAGGGCTTTGTTCCCCGAGCACGTGACACACAAAAGCCTCTACTTGAATTCGGGAACCCTAATTGGTTCTCAGGTGGGGGAGGAGAGGGGTGTCCGGATTTAGGGATTCCTTAAAGGGGCAGCACCGGAGAGCTGGGCTCAGGGCTGTGCTGGTTGCTGGGGGAGGGGCTGTGAGGGCTGGAGGGGGAAGAGCAGGCCGTGGGGGTGGGGCAGCTGCTCAGAAGGAGGGGGAGGGGAGAGGAGGGGACATGGGAGGATGGGAAGAGAGGGAGAAGCAGAGTGAAACTCACGGGCCCTCAGCCCCGCCCAGTGCCTGGAAAATAGGGGCATGGGGGGAAGGAAGAGAGAGGGAGAGAAGGAGAGAGGAGGGGAGGAAGGAAGGAAGGAAGGAAGGAAGGAAGGAAGGAAGGAAGGAAGGAAGGAAGGGAGGGAGGGAGGGAGGAATAAAGGGAGGGAGGGAAATCCTCATTTCCTACCAGGTGCCAAAAGGCCCTGCCTGGTCAGGGCTCTGCTTCCCTCCCTCCCTCCCTGCTTCCCACCCCCTCCCCCAGGCTCCCCTTTCCATCCTGAGATGTGCCCCGTGGACCTGCCCCAGGGCCTTTGCACTTGCTCTTCCTTTAGCCTGGCAGCTCCCCTGCCCCCCTCCCACCTTCTCCTGGAGCACTTCCTCAGGAGGAGACTTCCTGGACCCCGGACTCTGGCCTGTTCCCTGCTCCCTGTCCTTCCGGCACTCACCGCTCCAGAAGGCACTGGATGGCTGTCCGATTCTAGCCCCAGGAGAGCAGGCAGGTGACCTGGTGCTCAGTGACACCCCCAGCACTCAGCATCCGGCTGGACAAGGAGATGACCCAAAGGCCCGGGGCCGGCTGAGCGGGAAAGGGAAGGTGGTCACAGTAACGCCCGTCACTTCCGAGCACCTGGCGCCATTGTCTATAGGGTCGTCTATAGGGTCGCTGTCTATAGGGTTTGTCTACAGGGTCATTGTCTATAGTAGGGGTGTCGAACTCAATCAGAGAAGGGGCCAAAATTTAAAATCCAGCCTAAATCGCAGGCCGAATGGTTTACTGAACAGTCATAAACTGTCATTGTGATGGAAACGCAGCGGAGTGCAGTGATGACAGCGCGGTGCGGGCCACATTGCAAGGCCTGGCGGGACGGATTTGGCCCGAGGGCCTTGTGTTTGACACATGTGGTCTATAGGGTCACTGTCTACAGGGTCATCTATAGGGCCACTGTCTATGGGGTATTGTCTACAGGGTCATGGTCTATAGGGTCACTGTCTACAGGGTCACTGTCTATAGGGTCACTGTCTACAGGGTCACTGTCTACAGGGTCACTGTCTACAGGGTCGCTGTCTATAGGGTCACTGTCTACAGGGTCACTGTCTATAGGGTCACTGTCTACAGGGTCACTGTCTATAGGGTCAGGCGGGCTCATGCCTCCCATATAAGCTAATGGCCTCAGACTTCACTGTCTTCCTCACAAAGTTCTGACCCACCGCAGGCTGTCTGAGGGGTGAAGAGAGAATGGCTCCGTTATATGATAAATGAAGCTCCAGCAGCAGTGCAGGAGGTGTTCCTAAAGGGGCAGGGAGAGGGCTCTGTGACAGACACTCCCGCGTCAGCAAACTCTTGTAAGCACATCATGTTTGAGCAGATTTCGATTGTCCCCATTTCACAGATGAGAGCACCGAGCCTTGGCGTGGTTCAGGGACGTGCCCAAGGTCACACAGGCGATCAGCAGCAGAGTTAAGACTTGAGCCCAGCTCTCTGCCCATTCTAACCCATGTGCATCTTTTTTAAAAAAAATATATTTTTAATTGATTTTTCACAGAGAGGAAGAGAGAGGGGTAGAGAGTTAGAAACATCGATGAGAGAGAAACATCTATCAACTGTCTCTTCCACACCCCCTATTGGGGATGTGCCCGCAACCAAGGTACATGCCCTTGACGGAATCAAACCCGGGACCTTTCAGTCCGCAGGCCGATGCTCTATCCACTGAGCCAAACCGGTTTCAGCCCATGTGCATCTTTTGACTTGAGGTGCGAGGAGGCTGGAGGGGCGAGGAGGGGCTCGGGACCCCAGTGGTGGGAATGGGCAGGAGGAGGGCGCTCAGGGACCTGCAGAGGTGCCTCCGTGCTCCCCGTCAGCACCGAGCTTCGGCCTCATTGCACCGCAGAGAGGGGCTGGTCTCTAAGGCGCAGGCTCTGTGCTTCGGTGGGTCACTGAGCGCCTGCTCCGAGCAGGCACGGGCCCAGCCATGAGCAGGCCCCAGTGTGTGCACCGAGGGCCCAGGGTGAGAGTCCTTCTCCCTGAGGCCTGGGGGGTGGCGTTCACACTGCGTCCGAGCCGAAGGCATTGCCAGGCCCTCCCCTGCTCCCAGCCCCAGCCCGGCCCTGGATGCAGGCCCTTTAAGAAGATCCTGCCCCCCCTCCCCCATAATTAGCCTGCTAAAGAAAGAGCTGGCTTGAAATGGGATTGTGCAGACCCAGCTTTGGGCCCCGAGGATGCAGGATGGGGATTGTTATGCTAATCGCCTGAGATCAGCAGTTCCCTGCCCTTCAGATGGCAGGTAGCGAAGCCGGCCAGGCGGGTGGCGGGGGCTGCGGTGCTGCGGGAGGCCCGGCTTTTCCTCCGGCGTCCTGCCCCCCCCCCCCCGCCCCCGCGGCTCCGTCAGACTCACCCTGCTGTCCTCACCTGCCCCGTGGCTCCTAGGAACGTTCAGCTCCGCTCCTTCCACTCCCCAAAGAGAAACCAGGTCCTGGCTCCGGGTCCGAGCCAGCCGCCTGCCCTTGGTTGGGTGCTGCTGGGGGACACAGGCAGAGAGGAGAACGCACCGGCTCCTCCTATCGCCATTCTCATTGCCCCTTCCTGGTCCCTCCTGGCCCCCCGCCCCGGAACACACACTGGACGGCAGCTTTGCCGCTCACTGGCTAAGCATGGTGAGCGGGTGACTGCCTCAGCTTCCCGCCTGCGAGACAGGCTGATGCCACAGGGCCGCCTGGAGGGCTGGCGTGGGGACGGAGGGAAGCAGGCAGGGGAGAGGCCCGGCGCCGGCTCCCAGCCTCACGGGGAGCGGAACCGTCCATGCACCGAGCTCCAGTTCCCTTTCAGCCACCCTGTGGGGCAATTAGCATCGTTACTCCCAGTTCACAGATGAGGAGACCAGGACTCAAAGGGGCTACCGCCTGCCCAGGATCCACCCCAGCCGGCCTTTCTCCTAACTCCTCCTCCTCCTCCTCCTCCTTCTTCTTCTTCTTTAAATATATTTTATTGATTTTTTTTACAGAGAGGAAGGGAGAAGGATAGAGAGCTAGAAACATCGATGAGAGAGAAACATCTACCAGCTGCCTCTTGCACACCCTCCACTGGGGATGTGCCCGCAACCAATGTACACGCCCCCGACCGGAATCGAACCCGGGACCTTTCAATCCGCAGGCCGACGCTCTATCCACTGAGCTAAACCGGTTTCGGCTCTCCTAACTTCTCTCCTACGGTGTGGCCCTGGCCATGCAGAAGGTGAGCTCGGTGGAGAGGCAGGTGCTCACATAAACGTGTGCGATAGCTATGTATTTCACGTGCAGGGAGAAACAAAACCGGCATCTCAGGCCTGCAGGTCCACAAATGGCGTTGCCTAGGTTGAACGGATTGAAATGCAAACAATGGCTCGCACAAGTCTGACCCTCGCAGCTTTGTTCACAGGAGCCAAACGCTGAAGCCGCTGAGGCAGCCCTTGGTGAGGAGCGGGTGGTGCAGTCAGCGGAACGCTCCTCTGAGGCCGGAAAGGGAGCATACTGCTGATCCAAGTCACAGCCTGGACGCAGCTCCCAGACATGACACTGAGCAAGAGAAGCCAGGCCCGTGGGCTGGGATGCTCCGTGGTTGAGCATCCATGTGGTTGAGGTCACCGTTAGATTCATGGCACATGCCCGGTGGCTGGCCCGATTCCCAGTGGGGGGCGTGCAGGAGGCAGCCGATCCATGATCCCCTCTCACCATTGATGTTTTTCTCCCTCTCCCTTCCTCTCTGAAATCAATACAGTTTGTATTTTTCAAAGAAGCCAGGCTCAAGAGAGTGCATTCGGGGAAGCCAAAGGAGAGCCTTCTGGGGTGGTGGGACTGCTCTCTACCCCACCTGGCTGCAGTCACGTGACTGCCACACAGACAGCAATGGCACACCTACTCTGTGCTCCAGCGAGTGTGTGTGCTGTGTGCGTCAGTGAGCCACTGTTCGTCATTTAAGGTAAAAAAATAAATTCACTTCAAGAAAAAACAGGGTCTCAATAGTAGTCCAAGGGAGACGCAGATAGGCCTAAAACGCAAAAGCAGAAAATACCGCGGGGATCAAAGTGGGAGAAGGAGCCGGTGAAGGTGGGAAGGAATGGACTCGCTCTCCCTCCCACAGGGAACAGATAAAACACGGACTCCTGGGAAAGCTGACTTGCAGGTGGAAGAGCACAAAATCCTTCTCTGGTGTATGTCCCGGGCAGTATTTGGGACACACACTAAACATAAGATGGGCCGAAAACGGTTTGGCTCAGTGGGTAGAGCGTCGGTCTGCGGACTGAAGGGTCCCGGGTTCCATTCCGGTCAAGGGCATGTACCTGGGTTGCGGGCACATCTCCCTTAGGGGGTGTGCAGGAGGCAGCGGGTCCATGTTTCTCTCTCATCGATGTTTCTAGCTCTCTGTTCCTCTTTCTCTCCCTTCCTCTCTGTAAAAAATCAATAAAATATATATTTAAAAATAAATAAATAAAAATAAAAATAAGACGGGGGCTTGTGTTCGTTGTGTACCAGCACTCCGACTCCCACCGGGCGCCCTGCACCGTTATTCGCTGAGCCCGGCGCTCGGGCCTCCGTCTGGCCGCGGGGCCCGGGCGGCGGGGCGCAGCCTGGCAACGGACACAAAGGCGGCGGCCTTTCCACATGCCTGGGCAATGGGGCCGACAAAGCCGCCCCGCCCCCGCTGATCCGGCCTTTGTGCGGCCACGGGGCCGCCCGCGGCGCCTCGCAGGGACCGGCCCAGGCTCATGGGGGGGCGAGGGGCCCCGAGAACCCCCTCCCGCAGGCCGGCACCGCCGCTGCCTCTCTGGGGGCTGCGGGTCTCTGGTCCGAGGTGCCCAGATCCCTTTCGGGGAGCAGATCGGGGAGGACCAGGCCAGGGAGGGCCCTGCGTCCAGAAAGGTGTGGAGTCAGCCCCTGGGGCCAGCCCCCCAGCCCCGGCCCCCTGCCCCCCACCCCGCCCCGTCTGCCCCGCGGGCCTTCTCTGTCCCCCTGGTTACAGGCGGGCCATGCACAGTCTTTATGTTTTTATTGAGCAAATATTTATTGAGCTTTCGCCTCAGCTGTTCCCACCCTCTCCTGCCCACGGCCACGCTCCCTGGCCAACTGCTCCTGCAGTGCCGCCTCCTGGGAAAGGGGCCCCGCGCTGTCTCCCACCCAGGCTGGGAGGGCCCCCTCGGTGTGCCCCCAGCGCCCCACTCCTCAGGCCTGGCGGGAGCCGCTAGCAGCTGCTGAGCCCGCACTCTGCACCCATCCAGCCTGCGAACGGGCCATCCCGTCCTCCTTGCTCTCACCACAGCCCTCCTGCTGGAGCTGCGGGGTTTCCTTCTCCAGGGCTGGAGCCGGAAGCTCCGTGGGTGAAGGTGCTCACCCACGATCGTGCAGCTGACACGTGGCTGAGTGGGGATTCGAACACGGGGACCCTCACCACCCTGAGTTCCAGGCTCTTGGCAGGACCACGGCCGTGTCCACGCAGCTGCACACGTGGTCCCCCTTCACCGTCTGCAGGACTGAATTATTGTGTCTATTTGCCCATTTTGGTCTGTTTTTCCCACCAGGCTGACCGCTGTGACCTTAGCATCCAGCACAAAGAATGCCCAAGGTGTTTGTGCTGCTCTGAGCTGCGGGGTCTGAGGCCATTGTGCGAGGCGCTGGGGCTGGGAAGGGCCCAGGGCGGGGAGTTCCGTGTTTGCACATGAATGTGCTCATCAGACACAGAGAGTGTAAGGAGCGCAGGGCGGGAGTCTGGCTCACAGGTTCCCGCCTCTCTTGAAAAGCCGGCTGCATTGAGGTAGAGCTCACAGGCAGGAGAATGCATCCACTGGAAGTGCTCAGGTCAGCGAGCATGGACAAACGAGCACACCCACGTACCTAGCATCACTGTCAGATAGAGCATTCCATCTCCCCAAAAGTTCCCGTGCCCCTCGCAGTCAGTGCCCGCCCTCCCTCTGGGTTCCCAGGCAACCACCGACCTGCTTTCTGTCACTGTGGGTTGGTTTGCATTTTCCTAGAATTTCGTATAAATGAGCGCATACCATGTGCACTTCTCTGTGTCTGGCCTTTTCTGCTCCACATTCAGGCTTGGAGGTTCATTCATGCTGCTGACCGATCCCTTTGTCTCAGATCCCTTCTCTGCGCCTGACTTTGATCTTCAGCCTCTTTATCTATGAAGTGGGGGTGAGGGCCTCTGAGGCTCATGGAGGGAATGTGTACAGAGGACCCGCACACAACAGGCGCACAGTACAGGCTCTGCATTAGTATAGCTTTCCAGGTAGACTGCAAGCTCCATGGTCTGCACACAGTAGGCCTTCAGTGAGTGCTCTTGATCAGCATAACCTCCCTACTGGACTGTAAGCCCCATGAGGACAGAGACCTTATTGGTTTTGTTCACCACACTGGGCTAATGGCAGTGGCTACCATTTATTGCAGGCGGTGAACCCGGAGGCTCAGAGAGGTACAGCAACTTGCCCAAGATCACACCGCTAGGGATTGAACCCTGGCAGCCTAGTGCCGGGTCCTTATTTTTTTAAAAATTACTATTAGAGCCGAAACCAGTTTGGCTCAGTGGTAGAGCATCGGCCTGCGGACTGAAAGGCCCCAGGTTCGATTCCGGTCAAGGGCATGTACCTTGGTTGCGGGCACATCCCTGGTGGGGGGTGTGCAAGAGGCAGCTGGTCGATGTTTCTCTCTCATCGATGTTTCTAGCTCTCTATCTCTCTCCCTTCCTCTCTGTAAAAAAAATCAATAAAATATATATATTTTTAAAATTACTATTAAGCAAAATATAGGGTCTCTACTCTTAATCACTATCCTGAATCCCTCACACATCAATTTCTCCTTTCCCACAGTCACCCTGAACCTTCTCTTTTGTCACCTTCATCCTTGACTGAGCTCCCCATGGAGGCAGCTTAATACAAAAAATAACAACTATGCTACTGCTAGTGTGTATTATAAAGAACGATTTAAAGTATTTTTATTAAGCTGAAACCGGTTTGGCTCAGTGGATAGAGCATCTGCCTGCATACTGAAAGGTCCCAGGTTCGATTCCGGTCAAGGGCATGTGCCTTGGTTGCAGGCACATCCCAATTGGGGGTTGTGCAGGAGGCAGCTGATCAATGATTCTCTCTCCTTGATGTTTCTAACTCTCTATCCCTTTCTCTTCCTCTCTGTAAAAAATCAATAAAATATGTTTAAAAAAATAAAAATAAAATATTTTTATTGAGCCGAAACCGGTTTGGTTCAGTAGATAGTGTCGGCCTGCGGACTGAAAGGTCCCAGGTTCGATTCTGGTCAAGGGCATGTACCTTGGTCGAGGGCACATCCCCGGTAGGGGGTGTGCAGGAGGCAGCTGGTCGATATTTCTCTCTCATCGATGTTTCTAGCTCTCTATTCTTCTCCCTTCCTCTCTGTAGAAAATCAATAAAATGTATTTTTTTTTAATTAAAAAAAAGATCAGAGCTGTAGCTGGGAAGTCCAGGGCTCTCCAACTCCGAGTCCAGTGCTCCTTAAAAAAAAAATAAAAAAATTAAAAATTAAAAAATATATTTTTATTGATATTGATTTCAGAGAGGAAGGCAGAGGGGGAGAGAGACAGAGACATTAATGATGAAAGAGAATCGTTGGCCGCCCCCTGCACTGGGACGGGCCTGCAACCTGGGCACCAAACTGTGACCTCTGGTTCATAGGCCAATCATAGGCCAATGCTCAACCACTGAGCCAGCCTGGGCGAGCCTAAAACACGTGTTTTTTTTGTGTTTTTTGTTTTGTTTGTTTGTGTTTTTTTTTAGCTTCGAGCTGTAAGGGAGGGTCTGTGCTTGTCCCCATTACAGGGGAGGAAGTTGCGGGGCGGCAGGGGGCTATGGTCATGAACGGGGACCCTCCTTCGGGGGCCCGGCTGCCCCTCCGTGGGCTTCAGGAAATGTGCTCCCCACCCGACCTGCATGTCTCCTCTCTGACCCCTGGCAGTCTTCTCCTCTGCTCTTCCTCAGGAGCGCCCAGCCCCTCCCAGGCCTTGGCAGGCCCAGGCTGCAATTTCCACAGGACTTGAGTTCCTTCTGGAGAGGGGCTGGGACGAGCCCCTCCCCGCCTGACTGCGCGTAAACACTCCTGTGTGAGCGCCCAGGCCTGTAATTAGAAACTTCTCCGGCTGCCGGGAGGAGGGAGCACAGGCTGGGCCAGCCATTTTGTTTGTCATGAATTATTCAGGAGGAGGAAGGGAAGCTGAGAGGCTCTTCACTGCCCAGTCAGCGCAGGCCCTGCCCCCGCAGCCCTGCCCCAGCCCAGCCCGCCAGCGGGGTCCCTCTGACAGCTCAGACAGAGAACCAGCAGCTGTGCCCCCCCCGCCCCCCCCCACCCGACATGGGAGGCTTCCGTCAGGTCTGGAGGGAGGTGTCTCTCCAGCTGAGGGTGGTGCGGACTTGCCCAAGGTCACAGTGCTGGGAAGAGGACAGTTGAGCTGGAGCTCGAACCCTGGAGCAGAGCTGGACAGAGGACGGAGGAGAGGGGGCTGGCCAGGAGAGGCTCCTTGCTGCGCCCCTTGCTCCCTGTCTGGAGTGAGAGGGGGATCCTGTGGAGAAAACGAACTTCTTGGAGCACCAGCTGGGTGACAGCAGGCATCGTTCTGCATGCAGTGCCACCCCGTAGCCCTTCGGGGAGGGTGGTATGCCCACTTTGTGGGTGTGGGGGCGGAGGCTCTGAGAGATTCAGGGAGGTTACTAGGAGGCACACACAGCTGGCTAGTGACAGGACAGGGGTTCAAACCTAATACGCCCCTCCTGGAGCACTCTCTTGCCCGCGGTCCCAATGGGAAAGAAGGCCGAGGCACGGGGGAATCCGGGCTCCTAAACCCACGATGATCCTTGGGTTGGACTCCCCTTATCAAACCTCTCGGGGTCCACAGCACTGGCCTCCACGCACTGCCTAGGACAAGCCCTCGGAGAGCCCTGCTCTCTGCCCTCCCACGCCGGGAACCTCGCCAGCCGGCCCTAGAAAGACTCAGAGCTTTCTCTGTGGCCCCAAACTTGACGTTCTGAGACCAGCTCTAACCGTAGCTCCCGAGGAAGCCAAGAGCACAGGTTTGCGGCTCCACCCCTTCCTGTCTGCACAAACTGGGCCAGTTTCTTAAACACTCTAAGCATCAGTTTGCCCACTGATGAAGTTAGATGGTGAGAAGGAGTAAATATGAGGAGTAAATAAGATAACACATATGAAGCATTTGGCATAGAATGCCTGGCTCATAGTGAGTGTTCAGTAAGAGTTCGCTATTATCGTTGTTATTTATTATTGCTATTCCTGATGGCAGCCTCTCCTTAAGCTTGGTTAAGAGAGGCATGAGCTACCAGATGGTGAACGTGTGTCTTTTTCTGGAAACAGAAGCCCAATTTCACCGGGGAACTCTGCCTCCATCAATATCAGTACTCTACCTTGGATGGAGCTTACTCCAGCCCTGTGATCTAAACTAGCCATGGGATTGGTTGAAATATGGGCATGTGACCCAATGAGAGCCAATCAGAGGGAGCCCTGAGATTTGTAGCTGGATAGAGGCCATTTCCACTCTGAGAAGAAGGCAAGATTGGAGCTTCTAGGGCATCTTGTCAGCCTGACAGGGAGTGTGTCATCCTGAGAGGGAAGCCACAAAAGAAGCAGAGCCAAGACATGGCAGGACGCAGATGGAAATCTTTGAATGCCTGGGTCCACTCCTGAGCCACTAAGTAATAATTATTATTAACTATTAACTTTTTTTGTTTTGTTTGCATCTGTTGAGTTTTCTGTTGCTTATAGCTGATCGTTCTGACAAACTATGCCAATGATATTCTCTGTCTCTCTCTCGGTGCATGTGTATCTTTGATTGAAATGACAGTGTGCATTGAAGACTGCTTTAATTTAATTTAATTATTGCTTTTGCTTTACAAACTTAGGTCAAGAGAGAATGTCCAGTAAGACTTCAAGATTCACATCACCTGGATGCAAATTATGGCCTTTACCTCACTGAACTTAGGCTGTCCTGGAGGCGCAGACTTGGAGTCATGGCTTGGCTTGAACCGTGGTTTTCCTTTCTGCTCTCAGGAAAACATTTAATTCCCACCCTGGGCGTAGTCTCTCCGGCTTCCTTGCGGTGCTGTCTGTCTGCCTTTTGTCTGCGCGCTGGTGGTGTCAGCGCCCTAACTATCTGTTTACAGTTTCAGAGTGAAGCATTAATTGTCGCACGAACCTCCCTTTTCCCTCTAGGAGCTCCCTGCTCCACCGACTCCTCTGTCTCACTCGTGTTTCTTTTTCAGTTGCTTTTCTTTCTGCACAAAGAAAAATGTCTTTAAAAAAAAATAGGAGAGCAATGGAGGACAAAAAAAAAAAAAAAGGAACATTTGTAATAATATGAACGATAAAGATTTATTTAAAAAATTTTAAAAGTGACGTCTGACCACTTGCAAGTCTCTACACACTCTCTTTGTGAGTAGGCAACGGAAGAGGAAAACATGTAGGCAGCACAATGTCTGCGGTGAACAGAGCTTACAGGACAAGCTGTCACAGCCCAGAAGTCTCTGGGCCAAACGAGGAGACGCTGGGGGCGGTAGGGAGAGCATTGGACGTGCGGACATTGGAGAGCTGGCTTTGCCACGCACTGGCTGTGTGACCGGGGGAAGTAAGTTACGTTCTCTTGCTGAGCCTCGGTTTCCTCATCTGTAAAGTGGGCGTGTTAGTACCTGCTTCACAAGGATGGATAACATAGCTCCTGGACAAAAGCACTTTCCTCTGGAAAAGCACTTTCTCGGCCCTTCCCTTGCCTAGTGTGGGTTCAAAGTAATGATAGAAGTAGTATTTAGTGAGGACTTACTACAGGCTCAGAGTTCCCTCAAGTGGTATTTAGCCTTAAGACCCACCTGTGAAGGAGTTAGGCTATTAGACTCCCACTTCACGGAGGAGAAACCAGAGGATCAGAGAGGGTAGGTAAGTTATCCAAAGCACACAGCGAAGAGGCAAAGCTGGACTTCGAACCCCGCAGTTTCACTCCACAGCCTTCTCCTCCCCATAACGCCTGGCCCCAGTGCGGTGATAGACAGAGCCGGCCTCCCGGAGGCCGGGGGGCCAGACGCCGGGATTGCTGCCTTTGGTACAGACACATGGTCCTCTGACTCCCCGCCTGGCTGACCAGCTCGCTCCGCGGAGGCCTGGCGGGAAGGAAACGGCACTGTGGGCTTTCGGTCAAACCCTGCCTCTGCCGGAGCCTCCTGCACACTCACGCTCCTGCGTCTGAAGGGAAAGAGAGAAACCAGGGCGAAGGGTCCGGTGGGAGCCTGAGCGCGGTCCCACGTGCACATCCATCCCCAGGAGCCTTGCTTGATCACCCTTATGTTGGCCGAGCACACGCTTACATGGACATGCACTCATACCGTCACACTCATAGTGAAAACACAGGTACGTATGTGCACATATGTGGCCCCACATGCACTCCCATCACATACTCTCACCGCCCAGGGGCCCCCCCCCCCCTTCCATGGGGAGATCCTGGCTGGTTCTGAACCTCATGAAGCAGCTGTGTCATGCCCACCTGCACATTCCCCGGCTCCTGGCTCCTGGCTCTGTCACACACCAGCTGTGTGACTACAACAAATCCTCTCACCTTCCGTGCCTCAGCTTTCCCATCTGCAGGTGGAAGTAATAAACAGCAGCTTCTCTCTGAGAGTCCTGTCGGGAGTCAAGAGGTGTATCTTTCATCCAACAGGTCAGGCTCTGTTCCTCAGCAATAAAAAAGAATGAAAGCCGAAATCGGTTTGGCTCAGTGGATAGAGCATCTGCCTGTGGCCTGAAGGGTCCCGGGTTCGATTCTGGTCAAGGGCACTTGCCAAGGTTGCGGGCTTGGTCCCCAGTAGGGGGCGTGCAGGAGGCAGCCGATCAATGAGTCTCATCATTGATATTTCTCTCTTCCCCTCCCTTCCTATCTAAAATCAAGAAGAAGAAGAAAAAAGAGTGAAATCTTGGCCATTTGTGACAATGTGATGGACCTAAGGGGTTCTGTGCTCAGTGAAATCAGTTACACAGAGGAAGGTAAATACGGTGTGATCTCACTTACATGAGGAATCTGACAACAAAACAAAACAAAGGAACAAACAAAACAAAACAGAAGCGGACTCACAGTTACAGAAACCAAGCTGCTGGTTTCCAGAGGGGATGGGTGAAAAAGTGAAAGGGGGTACGCAGTCTGAAAAAGTAAATAAGTAAATAAGTCGCCAGACAGAACGTACAGCACAGAGAATAGTGGATGACATGCAACAACTCTGTGCCATGACAGGTTACTAGACCTACTGTGATATATCATAAAGTATGGCATTGTCTAAGTGGTTGGCAAACTCACTGTCAGCAGAGCCAAATATCAACAGTACAACGACTGAAATTTATTTGGAGAGCCACATTTTTTAAACTTACACTTCTTCTAACGCCACTTCTTCAAAATAGATTCTCCCAGGCCGTGGTGTTTTGTGGAAGAGCCACGCTCAAGGGCCCTCATAAGCCTCGGTTTGCCGACCACTGGGCTAACCTGTACTGTACACCTGACACTCATGTCATACCGAATGCCAGCTACAGTTCAATAACATGAAACCAAACCTCTACAAGCAGGCTCGCTGGGAGGCAGAGCAGGACGGGGCGCAGCGTGGGCCTTCGTGAGGAAGGCGGGAGGGGCGCAGGCAGGGGCAGGGCAGCCGGGCTGGGACAGGCTCCTTCCGCAGCCAGCGTCCCTGAGGGCCTGGAGCCGCGCTGACCCGCAGTTGCCATGGGGCTGAGTGTATTTACCCGCGCTCACCAGCCGGCGGAGGTGAACGGCGCTGGGGAGAGGGCGTGACCTTGGGGCCACGGTCCCCTCCACCGTGGGAAAGCCCGAGAGGCCCAGCGGCGAGCTGTCAGCCATCAGCACCGCCGACAGCTGGGACGTGCGTTCTCCGTCTGAAGGGGCCTCCGTGCCCAGGACGTTTGCCGCACAGCCCAGACCGCGCCCGGGGGTCCGTTCTCCCCTTCTCTCCTCTCTGCACCCCTCACAAGGACCCCAGGACAGTGACTTAAGGAACGGGGACCTCAGCTTTCCCTGGCTCGGGCCCCAGACAAAGCTGTTCACTTTTGCTTCTATTTCACAGCCTCTTCAAGCCCCAGGACCCCGCTTAGTGCCTTCTTAAACAAGAAGTGATACGAACACTAACAAATCTGCTCAATAGATAGGAACCAGTTCTAAGGACTTTATTTTTTAAAATACATTTTATTGATTTTTTACAGAGAGGAAGGGAGAGGGATAGAGAGTTAGAAACATCGATGAGAGAGAAACATCCATCAGCTGCCTCCTGCACACCCCTTACTGGGGGTGTGCCCGCAATCAAGGTACCTGCCCCCGACTGGAATCGAACCTGGGACCCGTTAGTCCGCAGGCCGATGCTCTATCCACTGAGCCGTACTTTATTTATTTATTTATTTTTTTAAAATACATTTTATTGATTTTGTACAGAGAGGAAGGGAGAGAGATAGAGAGCTAGAAACATCGATGAGAGAGAGTCATCAATCAGTTGCCTCTTGCACACCCCCCACCGGGGATATGCCCGCAACCAACGCACATGCCCTTGACCGGAATCGAACCCAGGACCCCCCGGTCCCCAAGCCGACGCTCCATCCATTGAGCCAAACCAGTCTCGGCTCGGTAAGTACTTTAAACGGATTAACTCATTTAACACAACAACCCTGTGAGATGGGCATGATATTGCATGTGGCCTTCACAGAGGAGGAAACTAAGACACAGAGGCCAGGTCATGTGCCCACCGTCAAACAGTGTACACGGTGGGATCAGCATTCCAACTTGCAGAGTCTAGTTCCAGACTCAGTCTTAACCAGCATGCCCCTGTGGCTGGTGGTTACTCTTAATGTGGATGATGGATATTCATGAGTGGACAGAAGATGGGTGGATGGAGAGAAATACTGGCAAATGAATGGATAAATCAATGGCTATATGAATAGGTGAATGAATGGATGAATAGATGGATGGATGGATGGATGGGTGGATGGATGGATGGATATGTGGATGGATGGATGGATGGATATGTGGGTGGGTGGCTGGATGGATGGATGGATGGATGGATGGAAATGTGGATGGATGGATGGATGGATGGATATATGGATGGATGAATGGATGAATGGGTGGGTGGATAGATGAAAGGATGGATAGATGGATGGATGGATGAATATATGGATGGATTGATATATGGATGGATGAATGGATGGATGGATGAATGGATGAATGGGTGGGTGGATAAATGGAAGGATGGATAGATGGATGGATGGATGGATATATGGATGGATTGATATATGGATGGATGAATGGGTGGGTGGATGTATGGATGAATACCTGGTGTCCTATCCTTTCTGAAATTTTCCATCCTACCAGTAGCCTCCCATCCTTGGCATCAGAGCAACAGGGTCCACATGAACAGGGAACATGGCCCAGCGCCAAGCGAGAAAGACAGAGCTAGATTTTCACCTCCTGGTCTCTGACCTTCGCAATGGAAAGAGACCTCAGAGGCAATGGCAGCATCCCAGGCTCACGCGCTCACTCTCTCCCTCTCTCTCTCTCTTTCTCTCTCTCTCTCTCCCCTGCAGAGGCCTCACCTGCAGAATGCAGTGGCTGGAACTTCCAGGTCAGACACCCATGCTTTTCTTTGCGGTGGGAACTCAGGCATTTAATTCTCTTCACCTCCAGGGACCAGCCGATCCCCAAGCTGGTCCTTCCGGGCACCACCTCCGCCCCGCCTATGCGTGCAGCCTCCCTGCAGTGCGATCACTCTCCGTCCACCTGAGTGCTTCCTCCTCCTCACAGCAAGGCCGTGGCTGAACACACCCGGGGGCTGCCCGGTGTCCTCCCTGTCTGGGCATGTGGTCCTTCCCTGCTATTTCCGCCTTTTTAATGACCGACAGGCAGCCCAGCCCTGGAGGGAGCGCACAGCTGGGCTGTGGTTCTGAGAGGCAGGCAGGCTTTCTTTCTTTCTTCTATATTTTTAATCCTCACCGGAGGATATTTTCCGGTTGGTTTTTAAAGAATGGAAGAGAGGGAGAGACAGAGAGAAATATCGATGTGAGAGAAACACATTGGTTGATTGCCTCCTGCACATGCCCCAACCAGGACCCGGCCCAGAGGGAGCCTGCAATCTAAGTACGTGTCCTGGACCGGAATCCACCGGGACCCTTTGGTTTGCTGTCTGATGCTCTACCCACTGCACCACCCCAGCTCGGGCAGGACGGCTTGCTAAGGCAGAGTGCTGGCGCTCCTACAGGCCCACCCCCCTGGGTTAAAGCCCTGCCACCGGACAGGGGAGCTCAGTGGGAACCCAGCAACCCGGCTGGGCTTTCCCTGACTTTAGGCAGCTCGTCTCTTTTCTTCCTGTAAAATGAGAGCTTGGCCCGTCTACACATTCATGCAAAGGGAATCAGACGGCCTGGTTCATATCCCAGCCGCACCGCTTACCAGCGATGTGGCTTTAGGGAAGACACTTCTTTTCCTCTTGTTAAATAGGTTTGTATTATTTCAGAGAGAGGAAGGAAGAGGGGGCGAGAAATAGAAACATCAATGAGAGAGAGAGAATCATTGCTCAGCTACCTCCTACATGCGGCCTATGGGGCATCCAGCTGGCACCCAGGCATGTGCCCTGACCTCCTGGTTCACGGATCGACGCTCAACCACTGGGCCACACCGGCTGGGAGACACTGTTTTCTGAGACTCAACTCTCTCATCTGTAAAGTGGGGATGATAAAACCAGCTGCCTCTCAGGGTTCTTTGGGATGTGGAAGAGACAACGTCGGAGAGTGCAGAGCACGAAGTACAAGCTCCGTAGCTGTTGGCGCTGCTGCGCTGTTAGAAGAGGGAAGGAAAAGGGAGCAGACGGGCAGAGGTCACATTCAAATGCCCAGGCTCTGCCTCCCACTCCGCCATCTTTCTCCTCCTCCAGGGTCCCTGTGCCCGTCCAGGATGGACGGCTCGTAGACGGCCGGTGGGGATGCCAGGAGGAGTTACACTTGGGGAATAACTTGGAAAAGGCGGTGGAAGGGCCTGAAGTAACAGGCTCTCCCTTTGGCTTCTCAGGCTGCTGCCGGGAGGACGTTGCTTGGTACAGAGGAAAAGATATAACTATAAAGTGTTCATCTGAGCCCTTTGTAATCGCAAAAGCTTAGCAACAGCTGAGCAGTCGTTTAGGAGGAGAATGTTTGAGCGAAGGCTATCTTGTTTGTCTGCAAATGGTTTATAATAACATGAAGGGCACGTGAAAATACGTGAATGAATAAAAGGAAAACACAAATTTATGTGCATAAGAAAGGATGGTGTAAAAACACCCCAAAAACCACTCACTGCCTAAAGAAAACACTGCAGAGAAGTGTTCAAAGCTTATATGCTAAAATGTAAACAGTGGTTATTTCGTAGGGTGTGAGTGGTATTTATTTTCTAGCTTTTCTACAAATGTATCATTTGTGTATATTTTTGGTTAGTATTTTTAAAAAATATATTTTATTGATTTTCTACAGAGAGAAAGGGAGAGGGACAGAGAGCTAGAAACTTCAATGAGAGAAACATCGACCAGCTGCCTCCTGCACACCCCCCACCGCGGATGTGCCCACAACCAATGTACATGCCCTTGACCGGAATCGAACCTGGGACCCTTCAGTCCACAGACTGACACTCCATCCACTGAGTCAAACCGGTGTCGGCTGTTAGTATTTTTAAGTTAAAAATATATTCAGAAAGAAAACTAGAAGGAAGGAAGCCAAAATGTTAAGAGTGCTTGTCTTTGAAGGGTATAGGGGATTATATGTTCAACTCTGTGTTTCTTTAATGGGTTTTGTGTTTAGGAACATTGCATTTTCTTTCATGAACATATATTACTTAGAATTATAAATGGCTAAATGACATTATAATTAGCTAGTTTTTAAAATTACAAACATAGCATATGCTCACATTAAAAGAAAAATTCAGTCAGTATACAAAGGTCTAAGATGAAAAGCAAAAGTTCCTGAACCCTCGGGCTCCTTCCCCAAATAACTGTTACCAGTTGCATGTCTGTATTTCTAGAATATTCTGTGCATATCCACTTAGATATGATTACCCACATATCCTATGGATATATATATATATATATATATATATATATATATATACACACACACATATATGGAGGGAGGAGGGGTAGAGAGACTGAGATTCACACAATCTGAATGTTTCTGAAACATGTTTTGTCATGCAACGATGTGTGGGTATCTCTGCATGGATGATATTCTCCTACAGTTACTGCACCACGTCTCCTCTGTGATGTCACATGACGATTTATTTAATTCTCCCCTTCCTGATGACCCTCGGGGTTGGGGTTAAAGTAAGGGTTTTGCTAACGTCTGCTTTTATAAGCATGGCTGCAGTGAACATACGTGTTCATGCTATGCACCTTTCTCCATTCACGTGAGTGCACTGTGGGACAGAGGTTAGCTGGGGAGTTCCGGGGGTCCAGGGGTTTGTGTATTTGGAGTTTCAGGGTACGGCTCTCCAGTCACACAATATGTCTGCATGTAAACACGCGTGCAGAGGCAGACACATGGGAGAAAACCTCGGTAGTTAGGTTGTGCCAAAAGGATTCGTGCCAAGTAAGTGTGCAAAACACACACACACACACACACACACACACACACGCACACACGGGAATAAACCACCAAAGGGTATGCACCTAAGTGTTCCGGTGGCTTTCTTTGTGTGTGGTCACAGACGGTAGCTTTAGACGTTCTTTTCTCTGTGTTTTACATGAACAGGAATTTACTTTCCGCTCAGGAAACAGTATCACAGATATTATTAAAAGCCAATACACAGTCCTTGTAATTACCCAAAAAGAAATACGGCCTTAACCGGTTTGGCTCAGTGGATAGAGTGTCGGCCTTCGGACTCAAGGGTCCCAGGTTCAATTCCGGTCAGGGGCATGTACCTTGGTTGGGGGCACATCCCCAGTTGGGGGTGTGCAGGAGGCAGCTGGTCGATGATTCTCTCTCATCGATGTTTCTAGCTCTCTATCCCTCTCCCTTCCTCTCTGTAAGAAATCAATAAAATATATTTTAAAAAAAAAAAGAAAGAAAGAAAGAAAGAAAAGGAAAGAAATACGTTCTACCAAAACGTTAATGATGTCCCTCTCCCCCATGTTCAGCCCCAGGTAAACCATGTTCAAGGTCCGACAGGACTGCTTTCCTGTTTCTTTCCAGAGCATTCTATTCTCGCCCCAGAAAAGAAATCGCGAGTAAAAGACCGTTTTAAGAAAAGTTTTTCGTTGCTGACGCTCATGAGGCCTCCCCTGCCTCCTACGCTGCCCAGCCTTTCCCCCTCCGAACGCCCTGCCCGCCCAGAAACCCGCTGGGCCGCTCCCCCAGCACCTGCCCTGCCGGCCGGCCCAGACACCGAGGCCAAGCCTGGCCTGGCCTGCGAGGCCGGAGGCCGCCCCTCCCGCCGCCCCTCCCGCCTTCCCCGGAGTAATGAAGAGTGAAATCCTCCTCCTGACCCGGCGCTGGGGCCGGCTGATTTACACATGAAAGGGCCACGGCGGCTGGGCTTTCTCCTTTTCACATTCACAATGAGGAGCGGCCTATAAATAAAGCCCTGAGAAACAAGAGGCCTCAAAACTGTCTTTGTGTGCGAGTGCGGGAGTGCGTGTGTGCGTGTGTGCGTGTGCGTGTGCGTGTGTGTGTGTGTGTGTGTGTGTGTGTGAGAGAGAGAGAGAGAGAGAGAGAGAGAGAGAGAGAGAGAGAGAGAGAGAGAGAGAGAGGGAGGGAGAGAGAGAGGGAGGAGGGTGGGAAGAGCCGGGAGGGAGGGTGAACCAGGGACAGCCTGAGCAGCTGGTGTTTATTGAGCGCTTACTGTGTGCCAGGCGTCAGCCCGTGAGACACGGAGTTCGTAGATGGAGAAACTGAGTCTCAGGGAGGACAAGACCTGCCCGGGGGCCCACAGTGAACCCGAGGAAGGCACGGACTCGGAATGGGTGAGCACAGGATGCAAACGTTCACCTCTGTATCCTCAGGCTTGGGGCTGATTCTGAAGAAATGTTTACTTGCTTAAATAAATGAATGAATTAGATCATTCTCTCTTGTCCCATTTCTTCATCTAAAAATGAGAAACTGACGAAACACCAAGGGGAACGTCTCCCAGTCAGCTCAGAAGTCACCGCCTCCAGGAAGCCCTCCGGGTCTCCCTCCCACTTCCAGGTTAGATCAGGAGCCTCTTTGGGGCTCTCAGAGCCAAGTTGTATTCCCATCCCTGCTCGGATCACCTGTTTAGTACTTGGTTCTGCATGTCCTTCATATGAATATTCAAGTTCTCCACAGTAGGACCTGTGTCTGTCTTGCTCATCTTTGTCCTACCAGTGCCTGAATAATAAATTAGCGCATTTATTAGTTCTAGTCTGAGGTTCAGAACTGAATCATGCCAGTGTTGGCTGGAGCTGAGTGAGGGTCTGAGGCAGCAGGAAGGGGCAGAACCAGAAATCCCCCTGCAGCAGAGAGGAGTTGAAAGGCCTGCCTTCTAGAGCCGGGAGAAAACACCCCGCTGGGCCCGCTGCAGGAGCTCCCGGCCCCTCCGCACGGGGCAGCCCACCCCCGCCCCCGGAACAGCCCGGAGAACAGCCAGACTCTTTTTTAAAAATATATTTTATTGATTTTTTACAGAGAGGAAGAGGGATAAAGAGTTAGAAACATCGATGAGAGAGAATCATCGATCAGCTGCCTCCTGCACACCCCCTACCAGGGATGTGCCTGCAACCAATGTACATGCCCCCGACCGGAATCGAACCTGGGACCTTTCAGTCCAGACGGACGCTCTACCACTGAGCCAAACCGGTTTTGGCCAGACTCTTTTTTAAAAAACGAATATATTTTATTGATTTTTCACAGAGAGGAAGGGAGAGGACAGAGAGTTAGAAACATTAATGAGAGAGAAACATTGATCAGCTGCCTCCTGCACACCCCCTACCAGGGATGTGCCTGCAACCCAGGTACATGCCCTTGGCCAGAATCGAACCTGGGACCCTTCAGTCTGCAGGCTGATGCTCTATCCACTGAGCCAAACCACTTTTGGCCAGCCAGATTCTTGAGGGCAGATGCAGACAGCATGGGAAGTGGTAATCTGTCTGCACCTGCTTGAAGCTGGGGTGGGGTGAGACACGTGGAGTACATGGATGTGGTCAGGTCCCCAGCTCCTCTGCTTCTTAGCTGTCATCCGGCCTCCTCACGCCTCAGTCTCCACATCTGTGAAGTGGGCAGGGAGTCTAATTATACCTACCTCCAATGCGTTTCTTAGGAAGGCAAAGGGACATGTGAGGTCAAAGTGCCTGCTATTGTGTGGCCGCTCAGAAACCATTTAACCCTCCTGACATCTCCTCCCTTTCCTCCCAAATATTTTCACCTAACCAGAGCGACCACATTGAGCTCCTAATAGTCATATTACTATCCCTAATGTCTCTTGGGTGCCTGCTATGTGTCAGCACTGTCCTGTGCACTGTACATGTCTGATCGCACTCAACCTTCACCATCGCCCTGGAAGGCCGGATTATTATTCTCATTTTCCAGCGAGGAAACGGGTTCAGAGAGGTACAGGGACTTCTCTGAGATCACACAGCCTCTACGTAAACCTGGGATGTGCAGCATCTGCTGCCCTTAGGGAGCCCCATCGTCGCTGAAAGGGCTGTTCAAAGGCGGGCTGCTGGGCCTCAGCCCCAAGTTTCCAGCAGCGAGTCTGGGGCGGAGCCTGAGAACCTGTATTTCTTTTTCTTTCTTTTAAAAAAAATATATATTTTGTTGATATTTTACAGAGAGGAAGAGAGAGAGAGAGTTGGAATCATTGATGAGAGAGAGAGTCATCGACCAGCTGCCTCTTGCACACCCTCTACTGGGGAGGAGCCTGCAATCAAGGTACATGCCCTTGACCGGAATGGGACCCGGGACCCTTCAGTCAGCAGGCCGACGCTCTATCCACTGAGCCGAACCGGTTTCGGCAGGACTTGTATTTCGAACAAGTTCCCAGGCGATGCGCTGCTGCGGGCCTGGAGCACAGCTGAGCATCGCGCCATCAGGCCTCCGCACCGCCATTCCCGGGAGGGGAGGCATGTCATGTCACGTCCAGCCTGTCACAATGGGCTCGATTCAAAGAAAGTGAAGTCTAGTACAGTTCACTTAGCACCTGGCACATCCACTTTCATCCAGTTTAAAGGTGCAAAAAATAACTAAGAGCTATAAATGAGCAGAAAGAAGGACAGAATTAGCTCTGTTCCAACCCATCACTTAGAGAGATGGCTTTTTTGTTAGACATGACTGTATAGTGGAAACTTTCAGGATTAACTAACTCTCTGGATTAAGGCGTTGCTGGAGCCCTGGCCGGTGTGGCTGTTACTTGGGCGTTGTCCTATGCACCGGGAGGTGCTGGTTCCTTCCCCATGGCAGGCTGGATTCCCATCTGGGCTGGAGGCTGGATCCCCGGTAAGGGCAGCTGACCAGTGTTTCTCTCGTTCTCTCCCTCTGCCTCTCTAAAATCAATAAAAATATATTTTAAAAAATAAATAAAAGCAAAGTCAATTAAAAAGAGAGAGAGAAAGAAAGAGCCCAGCTGGTGTGGCTCAGTGGTTGAGCATTGACCTATGAACCAGGAGGTCAGGGTTCGATTCCCAGTCAGGGCAAAGCCTGGGTTGTGGGCTCGATTCCCAGTGTGGGATGTGCAGGAGGCAACTGATCAATGATTCACTCTCATCGTTGATGTTTCTATCTCTCTCTCTCTTTCTCTTCTTCTCTGAAATGAATAAAAATATCTTTGAAAGAAAAAAGAAAGAAAGAAAGAAAGAAGAAAGAAAGATGGAGCAAAGCCCCTGCTTGACCCATGATGGCCATAACATATGAGCCAAAAATCAACTTTTGTTGTAAGCCACTGGGGGTGGGAGGAGTTGGTGGCCTGGACAACTGAAGACTATTGGGTAGGGATGAAGATGAAATTCTAATAATCTGGACAATGGGGACCTTCAGATCCACATCAGCTCCTAAGAAGCCAAAACTGGAATTCAGGGGATCATTTCATGCAGGAAGGATGGGGGGATGCCAACCAGCTGACACAGATCAGACTCGGAGAATAGGCTTTGGCTGTACTTCAAGAGATTGGTGAGTTAAGCTGAAACCGGTGTGGCTCAGTGGATAGAGTGTCGGCCTGCAGACTGGAAGGTCCCGGTTTCGATTCCGGTCAGGGGCATGTACCTTGGTTGCGGGCACATCCCCAGTAGGGGGCTGTGCAGGAGGCAGCTGATCAATGATTCTCTCTCATCGATGTTTCTAACTCTCTATCCCTCTCTCTTCCTCTCTGTAAAAGATCAATAAAATATATTTAAAAAAAAAAAAAAGATCGGTGAGTTAACATACAGCAGTGGGTTCTTTTTTTTTTTTTTTTTTTTAAATCAATCTTTATTGTTCATATTATTACACAGGTTCCTCGTTTCTTCCCCCCTCCACCAGGTTCCCACCCCACCCTGTGCCCCCTCATCCTCATCCATTGGTGCACAGTTTATGTTCAGTCTCTTCCTCCCTCCCTTTCCCCGATAGTAAATCCCTTTTCAGATAGCAAATCTGTTACTTAGCATTTTCTCATATCAATAATACCTCCACATGCCCAATGATACACTTCACACAAAAGACATTTCCTAATAGGACAACCAGCCTCATCCAGGCCCCACCCAAGGCACTCACAGATCAACACCCCAGGACTATACTAACTCAACACATCCAGATCTAAGCCTTCATCACTTGATTCAGCAGACCCTCAAGTTCCCGCAAAAGTTTCCAGCCATGTCTGAGAGGCAGCCGTGGGGCAGGGGCAGGTGAGGAGCGAGCTGTTTTGGGCCAGGCTGCTCAGGGCCTGGCCTCTGTTGCTCTGGTTTGTTCCACAACCAGCTGCTCCGTGTCTGGTCACTGCCGCTCCTGACCCAGTTGCTCTGGACTTGGCTGTTGCTGCTACAGGCCTGGCCACACCCGACTCGGCTGCTCTGGGCCCAATTGCTCCGGGCCCGGCCGCTCCGGGCCTGGCTGCTCCCAGCCTGACAGCCGCTTCTCCGGGCCTGGCCGCACCGGACCCGGCTGATTCGGGCCTGGCCGCTCCCAGCCTGGCAGCTGCTGCTTCTGGCCTGGCCGCACCAGACCCGGCTGCTCCGGGCCTGGCCGCTCCCAGCCTGGCAGCCGCTGCTCCGGGCCTGGCCGCACCGGACCCGGCCTCTCAGGGCCTGGCCGCTCCCAGCCTGGCAGCCGCCAGCAGTGGGTTCTTAAGTTAAAATAGAATATTTAGATCCTTTTGTAGTTCGTGAGGGTGACTCTTATGTGAGATGTGCCTCCCTCAAACCTTGTTAGGAAATGCACATTACCTATCTAATATTTTTAAAAAAGAATATATTTATTTATTATTTTTAAAATATATATATTTTATTGATTTTTTACAGAGAGGAAGGGAGAGAAATAGAGAGCTAGAAACATCAATGAGAGAAAAATCGACCAGCTGCCTCCTGCACACCCCCCACTGGGAATGTGCCCGCAACCCAGGTACATGCCCTTGACCGGAATCGAACCTGGGACCCTTCAGTCTGCAGACCGACGCTCTACCACTGAGCCAAACCGGTTTCGGCAGAATATATTTATTTTTAAAAATAACTATATTTCTATTGATTTCAGATAGAAAGGGAGAGGGAGGGAGAGACAGAAACATCAGTGATGAGAGAGAATCATGTGCTGGCTGCCTCCTGCACGCCCCACACTGGGGATTGAGCCTGCAACGCGGGCATGTGCCCCACCAGGGAATGGAACCGCGACCCTTGCTTCATGGGTGGTGGACGCTCAGTCACCGAGCCACGCCGATCGGTCAACTTCCCATCTTTCAGCAGTTCAAAGCTAACATCTGCTCCTTAGGAAAACGGACAGATATTCACAATCCTATGGTCTACCCTGGATATTCATAGTCTATTCTTGTGAGCACCCGCTATGGATTCCTCATCAAGGATGGCCCATGGGACCCTGAGTGGGGGCTCCCCTGCATTCCAGGGTCCCGGGTTAAAATGTTATGCTAATAGCAGCAGCAACAGTCATACTGGGGCCCAGAGGGTTTTGGACGCTGACTGTGGACCAGGCACTACGCTAACAGCTTTGCCCCATTTCACCTGTCACAGCCCATGACGCAGCCATGGTTGTGGTCATCTCTGATCTGCAGACGAAGAGGACGAGGCTGACGGGGACCAGACCTGCTCAGGCCGCACCACCGGGAAGCAGGGTCCCTGGCTCTCCAGGGACCCTGCAGACACCAAAGCTCCCACACCTCCCGCCTCCATTCCCGGGAAGTGCAACCACGTGACCTTCATGTGGCTCTTTCAAGGCCAAACGCAAGTGGCTATATTTGAAGAACATATTACAGTGCTGGCAACCATCACTCATTCATTCATTCATTCATTCATTCATTCCACAATCCTGTTTGACCATCTCCTCTATGCCAGGCACAGACTGGCTAACGGGGATGATAGTGATCATGATCCTTGCCTTCAAGGAGCCCCATTTTATTTATTTACTTATTAATTTTTTTTATTTCGGAGAGGAAGGCAGAGAGAGAGATAGAAACATCAGTGATGGGAGAGAATCATAGATCGGCCTCCTCCTGCACAGCCCACATGGGATGGAGCCCACTACCCAGGCCTGTGCCCTGCCTGGGAATCGAGCCCTGACTTCCTGCTTTATAGGCTGATGCTCAGCCACTGAGCCACACCAGCCGGGCAAGGAGCCCATTTATTGTATCGCTCCTCTGATGCCTCCCACACCAGATTCGTGGTGGGAGCTGTCACAATGAGATTCTCAGGCCCCACTAGAAACTCTGACTCAGATCCTCTGAGGTGGAGCCTGGGAACTGGCCCCTCACAGCTCCCAGGTGACGTACAGACACAGGTGTGGGAACCCCCGGATGAAGGGTAAGGCGACCTAGACATGCAACCAGCAATCAATACTGAGAGAAAGTGCTCTATGCAGATTGTGGGGCTGGCCAAGAAGGCTTCTTGGAGGAGGTGTCCTTTAAGATGAGACCTGAGGGGCGAGTAAGAGTGAAAACACCAATAAGAGGGGAAGAGACACAGCCAGTCTCTGCCCTTAGGGGGTTCTCAGTGGGGGGAGGACAGCAAGGGGCAGGAGGGGGGCAGCAAAGCAAAGTGGTGGGCTCGGGGGCTGTGGGAACTCGGAAGAGGCCCCCCCCGCCCCATGCAGCCTGAGGAATCAGGGGACCCGGGTTTTCCAAGCTTTCTCAGATACCTGCTCCATCCTGTGGGAGGGAGAGCAGGGGTGAAAGGGATGGGGTGGCGGGAGAGGTGTGGTCTCCCAGGACATTAGCGGCCTCTTATCAGCCGCCTAATGGTGGGCGGAAGCCCAGTCCTCCCTCCTCTGATCTGGATGCTGTTTTCACCTCCATTGTCAATGCTAAGCCTCTGTTTGTTTGAACTAAGGCCTTCTATCTAGAGTTGTCAGTGCCAATGGCGGCATTTGAATAAGCGGAGAATTCCTTTGTAATGGGACCCGGGAACACCTGCTTCCTCAGTCCACCCTTCACCGAGGCCTGGCCGCAGCTTTTCCTTCTGGAACAACTAACCTTCAGGCCACACTGCTGCTCATCCTCAGGGGTCGCAGGGTTCTGCCCCTGGCCAGCTCGGATTCAGATCCCCTCACAGCCACTTTCTGTCCCCTCCCGATGCCTCAGCTTCCTCCCCTGACAAAGGAGGCCAATAATAGTACCTTCTATCTATGCCCGCGGAGCTGTTTTAAGAATGGAATGAATTTTCCTGTGACATGCTTAGAAGAGTGCCTGGCACACAGTAGGACTTCAGAAAATGTTGGGTATGACCACTAAGCTCCACAGGCTGGGCGGGGTGAGTGTCTTTTTGAAAAGCTCACCCTCGAGGCCTTTGAGAGGCCCCTCACCTCCCGCCCGGGTCCGGCCTTTGCCAGAGCCTCTCCCTGAAACCACTCGGCATCTATTCATCAACCTGCAGCCCTTGAACCAAAGGGAAACAACGAGGCCGAAACCGGTTTGGCTCAGTGGTAGAGCGTCGGTCTGCGGACTGAAGGGTCCTGGTTCGATTCCGGTCAGGGGCATGTACATTGGTTGCGGGCACATCCCCAGTAGGGGGCGTGCAAGAGGCAGCTGGTCGATGTTTCTCACCGACGTTTCTGGCTCTCTATCTCTCTCCCTTCCTCTCTGTAAAAAATCAATTAAATATATATATATATATTTTTTTAAATGGAAACAACAAGGCTTTTTGTGGGGAAAAGAGAAAAGAAAATGCTGCGGATTATTCAGGCCCCAGGAAGAGGGCAACGTATTGGAGATACAACAGCAAAAAAGAAGCTAAATGTTCTTACGTAGCAAAGTAAATTAAAGAGAAACAACAACACCATTATGATTTGTGCTATTTAAAAACATGGGCCCTAACCAGTTTGGCTCAGTGGATAGAGCGTTGACCTGCTGGCTCAAGGGTCCCAGGTTCGATTCCGGTCAAGGGCATGTACCTTGGTTGTGGGCAGCTGGTCGATGTTTCTCTCTCATTGACGTTTCTAGCTCTCTATCCCTCTCCCTTCCTCTGTAAAAAATCAATAAAATATATATTTTAAAAATAAGAAATATGGTGCTTGCTGAAAAGGAAGAAGGCTGATATTTAGGGGGAAGCACACCACGGGCCAGGGGCAGCTGCTCCGGGGAGAGGATGCACAGCTGCACAGGCCTGGGTGAGAATGAGGCTGGGACCCTCCTCACTGTCACCATTTCACGCGAAGGAAGGAGGCCCACGGAACTGTTGGAGGCAAGGGTTGAGCCCAGATTTAGTCTGATCAGAAATCTGACCCGATGTTTGAATTCCACATCGGGGTTCAAGGTCATTCAATGTTCACAAACTTGAATGAAGACCTAGAGTCGGGGTTAAGCATGAGAGCAGCCTCCATCATGGCGAGGCTTTCACAGGCCGCCTCCCCACAGAGTCATGGGAGCCACCCTGGCCGGGAGCTCAGCTGGTTAGATCCTCGTCCCCATAGCCCATAGCCCAGGTTTCAGGTTCGATCCTTCATCAGAACACACCCAAGAAGCAACCAGTGAGTGCAGAAATAAGAGAACAACAAATCGACATTTCTCTCTCTGTTTCCCTTCCTCTCACTCTCTAATGTCAATTTTTTAAATCGTTTGTTTGTTTACTTTCTTCCTTTCATTCCTTTTTATTTTTAAAAATATATATTTTATTGATTTTTTACAGAGAGGAAGGGAGAGATATAGAAAGCTAGAAATGTTGATGAGAGAGAAACATCGACCAGCTGCCTCTCTTGCACACCCTCTACTGGGGATGTGCCCGCAACCCAGGTACATGCCCTTGACAGGAATCGAACCTGAGACCTTTCAGTCCGCAGACCGACGCTCTACCACTGAGCCAAACCGGTTTCGGCGCTTCCTTTCATTCCTTTTTAAAAATACATTTTTATTGATTTCAAAGAGGAAGGGAGAGGGAAAGCGATAGTAGAAACATCAAGGATGAGAGAATCATTGATTGGCTCCACCTACTGGGGATCGAACACGCAACCTGGGCCTGTGCCCTTGACCGGAACTGAATCCGGGACCCTTCAGTCCACAGGCCAATGCTCTATCCACTGAGCTAAACGGGCTAGGGCTAATGTCAATGTGTTTAAAAGTTAGTGAAATGAGGAGTGGGAGGGCACAGCAGGAGCAAAGACCCTGAGGTTGAAAAGGGCTTAGCATATTTCAGAGACAGAAGGCTAGCTCACGATGACACAAGAGGCATCCTTAGGAAAAATGGTTGCGATAGGCCGTGATTGTACCTCTGAGGACCTGGGAGGCCAGAGTAAGGCGTTTGGGTCTTACCCTAAGGCACATGTGTCAAACACAAGGCCCGCGGGCCAAATCCGTCCGGCCAGGCCTTGCAATGTGGCCCGCACCGCGCTGTCATCACTGCACTCCGCTGCGTTTCCATCACAATGACAGTTTATGACTGTTCAGTAAACCATTCGGCCCGCGATTTAGGCTGGATTTTAGATTTTGGCCCCTTCTCTGATTGAGTTCGACACCCCTACTAAGGGAACAGGCAGCTGCTGATGGCTTGCAAAGAGGGGTGGTGTATGGTCGGATCTGCCTTCGGAAGGACCAGCCAGGCTGCCGGGTGGGGGACAGACTGGAGATGGTGAAGCTGTAAGGAGAGCCCAGCCTGGAGGCTACGCAGTCCTCCGGGGGAGAGAGGAGTGGCCAGGACTGGGTGGAGGGGATCAGAGAGAAGGTAACCCCACCCCACCCCACCCCACCCACCCTCCCACCACAGAAAACACCCTCTATTTACCAAGGTCCTCATCCTGCGCTCCCAGGATAGTGTTGGTTTGAAAGCCCCGTTTGCACAGGTTTTTAGTGACTCCGAATGCTCATGAAAAAAATAAAATAATAAAATAAAATAGCCAGGACCGGTTTGGCTCAGTGGACTGAAGGGTCCCAGGTTCGATTCCGGTCGGAGGCATGTGCCGTGGTTGTGGGCACATCCCCAGTGTGGGGGGTGCAGGAGGCGGGTGATCGATGATTCTCTCTCATCGATGTTTCTAGCTCTCTATCCCTCTCTCTTCCTTTCTGTGAAAAACCAATAAAATATATTAAAAAATAAAATAAAATAAAGGTAAAACCCACTTGGTGCTTGACTGGATGTGGAAAGAAAGAGGAGACAGTAAGAAGCACGGACTCCCGGTTTGTCAGCTTGGGGGCCGGGTGGATGGTATAAGGCACCTCCCCGATGACAAGTGCCGCCGGGAGGAGCAGTCTAGTAGGAGGGCCAGGCAGGGCCACAACCATCCGTCTCACACGGTGCCACGGACAGCGCTCAAACGGAGGCGCGGGCAGAGCCTCTGGGGGCAGGAGCAGGAGGGACAGATCCCGGTTGGGGAGCCTCACAGGGTAAAGAGATGACAGTGGATGGGCAGCTGCAGAGAAGCAGGAGCCAGCGGATGGACGGGAAGATGAGGACATGACGTGGACGGGGGAGAGGCCGAGAAGGCTGACACAGAAAGTGGGTGAGGTGCCCCTGGAGGCCCTCCCTGCCAATCCAGGAAGTCTGCCTCTCTGAGCGGGCACTGCCTCTCTGAGCCACAATGGCCCTGCTGTGTGAAATGGGGTGCTAACCCGCTCCCTCCCCAAACCAAAGAGCTCCTGGGTGGGGGCATTAGTCACCCGCCAAGCGCCTTGCCCTGGAGGAATGTTATGAAGATAAATATTTTCAGGACAGCCGCTCTCTCTGCCTCCCTGGCCCAGGGGGCCTTGCAGTCTCTCCTCTCCGCTCCCCATGGGGGTTGGGGGAAGGTAGAGCTGGAGGAGCATTCTCTAGGAAGAGAAGTTGTCTCTTCTTGTTCTAACTAAGGAAGATTCAGGAGAAGTCTCAGGGGGCAAGACCTTAGCAAGGAGTCTGGCCTGGCTCTCCTTACCCGCCTCGCAGGTTCCGCCGCCCCTTCCTTCAAGGATCCGGCCCCCAGACCAGAGAGCCACGTTGAAGGTCGCAGGCAGGCTCATCCCTCCCACGCCCGCACATGTGGAGCCTGCCACCCACAGGTGGAGTGCGGTACTGCAGGAGGGCGCCGGGGAGAACCCCATCCTTTCTGCCTTGTACTCAGGGCGGCACCCTTTATTACAGGGTTACTGACTGTGGGGATGTAGGGTTGTACTCAGGGCGGCACCCTTTATTACAGGGTTACTGACTGTGGGGATGTAGGGTTGTACTCAGGGCGGCACCCTTTATTACAGGGTTACTGACTGTGGGGATGTAGGGTTGTACTCAGGGCGGCACCCTTTATTACAGGGTTACTGACTGTGGGGATGTAGGGTTGTACTCAGGGCGGCACCCTTTATTACAGGGTTACTGACTGTGGGGATGTAGGGTTGTACTCAGGGCAGCACCCTTTATTACAGGGTTACTGACTGTGGGGATGTAGGGTTGTACTCAGGGCAGCACCCTTTATTACAGGGTTACTGACTGTGGGGATGTAGTGTTGTACTCAGGGCGGCACCCTTTATTACAGGGTTACAGACTGTGGGGATGTAGGGTTGTACTCAGGGCAGAACCATCTATTACAGGGTTACTGACTGTGGGGATGTAGGGTTGTACTCAGGGCAGAACCATCTATTACAGGGTTACTGACTGTGGGGATGTAGGGTTGTACTCAGGGCGGCACCCTTTATTACAGGGTTACTGACTGTGGGGATGTTGGGTTGTACTCAGGGCGGCACCCTTTATTACAGGGTTACTGACTGTGGGGATGTAGTGTTGTACTCAGGGCGGCACCCTTTATTACAGGGTTACAGACTGTGGGGATGTAGGGTTGTACTCAGGGCAGAACCATCTATTACAGGGTTACTGACTGTGGGGATGTAGGGTTGTACTCAGGGCAGAACCATCTATTACAGGGTTACTGACTGTGGGGATGTAGGGTTGTACTCAGGGCGGCACCCTTTATTACAGGGTTACTGACTATGGGGATGTAGGGTTGTACTCAGGGCAGCACCATCTATTACAGGGTTACTGACTGTGGGGATGTAGGGTTGGAGCAGACAAACGCAATTCTGTACAAATTATTTTCTGCTGCCAGGCCCCTGTGACAGTACTTTTTAAAAATGGTACAACTCAGATACTAATGATTGACAAGACCAAGGGACAAAGAATTCAGTATGTACCAGGTGCCATACCTCCCGCTGGTCTTGTGATGGATGGTTAGAATCAATACTATAAGAATAGCATGTGTCTGCCGAAACCGGTTTGGTTCAGTGGATAGAGCCGTCGGCCTGCAGACTGAAGGATCCCGGGTTCGATTCCGGTCAAGGGCATGTACCATGGTTGCGGGTACATCCCCGGTGGGAGGGGGTGCAAGAGGCAGCTGATCAATGATTCTCTCTCATCGATGTTTCTAACTCTCTATCCCTCTCTCTTCCTCTCTGTAAAAAAATCAATAAAATGTTTAAAAAAAAAAAAAAAGAAAGAAAGAAAGAAAAAAGCATGTATCTCATAGGAGTGCTGTAATGACCAAATTAATACATGAGAAGAGCTCGGTACACACGTGCTTAATAAATGTTCGCTAGTATCTTCTGTCCTGCTAAATCCTTGTAGTAACTTCAATTCACCCGTGAAACTCTAAGAGGTGACTTGACTTGCCCATGATTCATAGCTAGGCAGCGGACCTGGGACTTGAACTTGATGCGAAGGCCCAGGCTGTACTGCCTCCCGTTGCAGAATCCATCACGCTGGCTTCATAGCTGTTTCCTTGTCAGTCGCTCCCTCTTGGTGGGTGCTCCACGAGGGTCGCTGCTGTCTTGTCACCGCCGCCCCACGACACACTGGAGACCCTGATTGCATTTCTGATGCTGAGCGGCTCAGACAAGTTATTCAGAGGCTGAGTGGTGGCCACAGCGCCCTGGCCTCCCCTCAGCCTGCGTGGGAAATGCCGCGGTGCCTTCTAGGGTCCGTCTCTTGGTGGACAAATATCTACTGGCCCAGGATCGGCGGCGCTCTGAGCTGGGAGAAACCACAGCAGAAGCAGCAGACGGGAGGCCTCAGATTAAGCTTTCCCCTGAGCAAGCCCTGTCCTTGGCAGGGCAGCCTCCCCAGTCTCACTCCGATGCCTCCCCCAAGTAGCTGTCCCTAGTATTGAGGCGCCCACACACCAGCTCCTTGTTTCAAGGAACTCGAGCGTCAGAGGAGCCTCCGTGGGCTCAGTCTGAGTGTAAATACCACCTGCTGCCAGAGAGGATGACGTCAAATCCAGGCTGGCAGTGGCCGTGGCCTTGGGGCAGCTCCCTGCCTGAGGCCTGAGGCCCTGGGAGTCACAGCGAAGGAGGGGGAGGGGCAGCACAGGCTGGGAACGCGTTTGAAGGTTCCGCCCGTTATCAAGGATCTCATGACTCAGACTATTTTTCTTTGCAAACGCACTGAAGTCAGAAAGGGAATGGTTTTCCTTTCCTTGCTGCTCCCTCTTCAGAGCATCTGGACAGCAGGAGCTTGACAGAGTGCCCTCGTGGAGTTGATATCCTTCCAGCCAAAGCCAAGTCAAGGTTAAAAACACTGATTTGAGCCCTCGCCGGTGTGGCTCAGTGGGTAGTGCATCGGCCTGCGGATCCAAGGGTCCCGGGTTCGATTCCGATCAAGGGCAGGATCTTTCCCAGCCCAGACCCTGGTTGGGGCTCGTGCATGAGGCAACCAATGGATGAGTTTCTCTCACATCGATGTTTCTGTCTTTTCTTCGCTCTTCCACTCTCCTTAGAAATCAGTGGAAAATGTCCTCAGGTGAGGATTTACCAAAACAAAACAAAACATAGTTCCTGAAGGGAGACAGAGGCGGTAAGTACCATGAAGATAGATGAGGCAGAGTAAGGAGAATAAAGTGTCAGGGTTGAGAGGATTGTTTCATTTCGGGATGGTCTAGGAAGGCCTTTCTGATAAGATGGCTCCTCAGCAGACCCTGGCTGAAATAAAGAAGCAGTTCATGGGGCTCTCTGGAGGGGAACTCTTCCAGACAGAGAAAGGAGCACGTGTCCATGTCCTGAGGCAGGGGACGCCTGGAGTGTTCCAGGAAAGGCAAGAAGGCCAAGTGAGCCGGAGTGAAGCGGGCAAGGGGGTGGGCAGAGGGAGGATGTCAGAGAGGTGGCCTGGGGCTGGCGTGTAGGGCCTGGCAGCTTCCTGTGAGGACTTTGACATTGACTGTGAGAGAGATGGGAGCCATTGGAAGATTCTGAGCAGAGAAGGAAGAAGATCTGACGGGCTTAAAGGGCCCCTCTGGCTGCCATGGAGAGAACAGACGGCGGGGGACCAGGTAGCAGGGAGACCATGGAGGAAGTTGCTGCAGTTGTCCAAGTGAGAGAGAGCACTTTTGATTAAATTAGGAGCCATTGGTAGTAAGAAGGCGTCAAATTTTGGATATGTCCGAAGGAAGAGCTGCCAGGATTTGGAGATGGATCGCAGTGTGTGTGAGTGTGTGTGTGTGTGTGTGGGGGGGGGGGGGGTGAGGGGGGGAGACAGAAGCCAAGGATTGAGAAACGGAGTGGCCATTTACTGAAGTGGGGAAGACATTTGGGTAGACAATAAGTGCTCAATAACTATTATTTGTTGTATTGGTGATCTTGATGTCCTGGGTTGTCTAAACTCAGTGACCCAAGGCTTTGAAATGCTGAGCACACCTGACGGTAACTCCATAGGCGTTATGCCTGAGCACGGACTCTGCGCCAAGCACGATAGACAGGATCCTGACTTAGCAGTACCACCTGCACCCATAGCACGCCCTCTGAGAAAACCAAAATTGGTTGAATTTTTTTTTTAAATATATTTTATTGATTTTGTACAGAGAGGAAGGGAGATAGAGAGTTAAAAACATCGATGAGAGAGTCATCAATCAGCTGCCTCTTGCACACCCCCTACTGGGGATATGCCCGCAACCAAGGTACATGCCCTTGACCGGAATCGAACCCGGGACCTTTCAGTCCCCAAGTGGACGCTCTATCCATTGAGCCAAACCGGTTTCGGCCCAAAATTGGTTGAATTTTTAATATGTTTCAGGCATGGAGCATTTTTCACTTAATCCTGTCTCCACTACTGGAATGTGAGCTGCAAGAAAGAGATCTTAAAGTTCTTGTGTACTACTGACTGCACATGCCCGGAACACAGTGGGAACACTAGTTAATATTTATTAAATGAAACTTATTGTAGACGGAGGTTGGACAACTTCCCAAGGTAGAGCTGTGTCTCAATAAATTCTGTTGGATAATAATTATTTGTTGGATAAAAATGAGTGTTACTTTCCTATTTAAGAAAAGAGGAAACAGCAGGTAGCAGACAAGAGATTTGAACCCAGGACTTCCTGATGCCTGAACTTGAACCCTTTCCAAGGCCACACTCTGGGGCCTCATACACACTCTGGTGACCGTTTACACACATGAAACCCTCCCCACTCCCCTCTCCCCAGAGAAAGATCTAGTGCTCCGTCAGACTGTGACGCTCTCGTAATATGAAATGCATGACCTTAAAGTGTTCGTTTTATCTAACTTGACCAAGGTCACACAGATTGTTAGGGAAGGAAACAAGATGGGAGCCCGTCTTCCCACAGCGTGCCTGTTTGTTTCCCTAGTCAGGCCTCCTTCGCCTGGGGCACAGGGTCTCTGAAAAGTCCTGCATTACTTTATGGGACCTTCTTCCCACAGCACTGTCTGCTAATCAGTGTTTTTAAAAAATATATATATATTTTATTGATTTTTTAGAAAGAGGAAGAGAGAGGGATAGAGAGTTAGAAACATCGATGAGAAACATTGATCAGCTGCCTCTTGCACACACACACACACACACACACACACACACACACACACCCTGGGATATGCCCGCAACCAAGGTACATGCCCTTGACCGGAATCGAACCTGGGACCCTTCAGTCCCCAAGCCGACGCTCTATCCATTGAGCCAAACCGGTTTCGGCTCAAGGCTCTTTTTAGATGGGCAGAAGGAAGAAAAGGGAAGGAAGAAATGATGGGGCGGGGCTGTTGAGCCAGAATACAGCGGAGGCCAAGTTTTCATTCCCGTTACTATTCATTCACTCATTCGTCAGAAAACGTTTGTGGAGCACCTGCTGGCTTCCAGGCACCATTCCAGGCTGGGAACGCTGCGCCGGGCCAACTCTTGGCATCAGGGTTTACAGTCTCTCAAGGGAGACATAATAATAAATAATAATAATAATGATAACAACAACAACGGCTGTGTCCCGGCCATGGAAAATAACGTGGGGCCAGAGATAAGTGGTTCGTGTTGCCCACGAACTCCAGCGAAGCGAGTGCCCACGACGCCAGGGTGCCCTCCACAACCTTCCTTCGCGCTTCGTTCTCGGGTGCGAGCGGAGGGGGGCGCTGCCCCGGGAGGGAGAACTGCGGCCCCTGCGGCTCCGCGGCTCCCCCGCTCCCCGGCTCCCCGCGGCCGACGGGGGCGAGTGCGCAGGCTCCGGGCTAGGCACCGCCCAATAGGAACTGCCTTTGAGGCGGGGTCCCGCCTCCACAGCGCAGCCTGCTTCCGCTTCCGGCGTTGCGGAGGTCTCGGTGAAAAGATGGCGACGGCGGCTGTGGCTCGGGTTTCTGCGCTGCTGGGGCGGCGGCTGCAGCCGGCGCGGCCCATGTCGAGCGGCGCCCACGGCGAGGAGGGCTCAGGTACGTGGGCCGCGGGGCGGGGCCGGGCGGCGGCGGCGGCGGGCGGCGGGGGCCGTGACCTTGGGCCGAGGCCTTGGGGGAGGGGAGGGAGGCGCGGACGGCCGCCGCCGGCCTCAGCCGTTCGCGCTCCGCAGCCCGCCTGTGGAGGGCCCTCACCTACTTCGTGGCGCTCCCCGGCGTGGCGGTGAGCATGCTGAACGTCTTCCTCAAGTCGCACCACGGAGAGCACGAGAGACCCGAGTTCATCGCCTACCCTCACCTGCGCATCAGGACCAAGGTAGGCCCCGGCCTCGCCTGGAGTGCCCGTTCTCCTTCCATCCCAAAGGCCCTGGTCCCAGCGCTTTATTTCTGAAAGCGAGGAGTCCGTCCCGAGCGTCCACAGCTCCTCATTAATCGCCAGTTATTTTCTCCGGTTTCACGGAAGGGAACCCGAGGAGGGGATGCAGAAGGGGGGTGTCACTTCTCAGTTTCTTCTTCAAAGTCCTGCAATCAGTGACTTACAGTTTTCCTCTTCTGATCCATCTGCCTCCTGACTGTTCAGAAACAGCTGTCGTCTGTTTAAAACGGTTTGGGAAACTTGCTCAGATTGGCACAGTCGGACCCTGGTTCCCCTTTAAAACCTGGGCACGGGGCAGGTACCGGCATAACAAAGAGAACTGACACTCCCGTTCTCCTTTAGGCTATTATCTTCCCCGCTGTGTTACGCTTTGGCTGTTGCTGTAGCTTCATAATCATTTGCTCTCCGCCCTATTAACAACAAGCGCCCCTCCGGTTCTTTAATAAATATTACATCAGTCCAGGTAGGACTGGCCTCAGAGAAATTAAGCTAGATTCTTAGTTTCAGAAAGAATTTTCTTTTTTTTTGAGTCTTTGAGCCCCACTCCCACCCTGGTGCCATAGAATTAGAAGTCATACAGGAGGTTTCTCAGCCTCAGCACTATAGACGTTTAGAACTGGATAGTTCTCACGGGGAGCCGGCTGTCTGCAGTTGTAGGCTGTTTAGCAGCATCCTTGACCTCTGCCCACTAGATGCCAGTAGTGCCCCATCCCGCCTCAGATGTCTCCAGGTATTGATTGCCTATGTCCCTGGCATGGCAGAGTCATCCAGGGTTGGAAACCACGATCCCAGAGCAATGCTTTTCAAAGGTACCATGCGAGTATCTTCTCGCCATACCACCTCTGCCATTCCCGCCATTCCCATACAGGTGATTTGAGGGTTACACTTTCATAATATGCCTACCAGGGAGAGGCTTTTTTTTTTTTTTTAAACATATTTTATTGATTTTGTACAGAGAGGAAGGGAGAGAGATAGAGAGTTAGAAACATCGATGAGAGAGAGAGTCATCGATCAGCTGCCTCTTGCACACCCCCTACTGGGGATATGCCCGCAACCAAGGTACATGCCCTTGACTGGAATCGAACCCGGGACCTTTCAGTCCCCAAGCCGACGCTCTATCCATTGAGCCAAACCGGTCTCGGCAGGGAGAGGTTTATGAATAACAAACTTAAGCTTTCTTTTCCTGCTACCTACTTTATGCCAGTAGTTAGAGGACTAATTTCCATTTTGTTTTATGTATTATCTGTCACTTGCCCTTTTTTAAGCAGTTCGTGGCAGTGCGGTTTCTGAACTTTTCTGGAATGTCCTAATTGGCTTCTTCCCTCCACAGCCCTTCCCCTGGGGAGACGGTAACCACACTCTCTTCCATAACCCCCACATGAACCCGCTGCCAACAGGCTACGAAGAGGACCATTAGAGAGAACCCGGACCAGTGCCCGCAGGGACCACAGTGTGGTTTGGACCACATTCTGCACAGGGACCAGAAGGTGTACGGGACCTCGGCTGACTTCTTTCCTAATGTAAAATGATGACTGACCTCCCATCTCTGTGCTTATGGCAGGAGATGGCTTAAATAAATAACTTAGGTTGGCCATAAGCCGAGAGTTGCATTCTTTGGTGGTGTTTTTCCCTGGGAAATTAGCATTAATGTTATTTCTGTTGCTGCAATGAGGCCTCTGAATAATGGGGTTTATAACAGGCCTGTCTGGTTTCTGGTGCCCAGGGAATGTAACAAAGCAAAGGAATGGAGCTAAGTAACAAGATTGGGTCCTGAGTGGCCAGTAGAATGGCTGCAGTTTCATTTAAAAAGGATTCTGGAGAGGAAGTGCTTCCTGTATTTCAGCATCTTTCTATCCCTCTCCGGCAGCATTTGCTGCAGAATACTAACTAGTCTGATCATTTCCTCCGGAGGTGTCAAATTCTCACCCTGGTGTCATCTCTCAGCACCCTGAAGTTGTTAGGGTCAAAAACCTTTGGAAAAATAAAGGCAGCTTCTTTGAAGTAGCCGAGATAGTTGGAGGGTGAAATCAAAATAACATGAGGAACAACAACAAAAAGTATTCTCTCAGTAGTAATTATAATAAAAGAACGTGGTTGGCCTGGAGCTCATTTTATTCTCAAGGCTCAACCAGACAGTTTTATGGTAAGATTCGGGAAGTTTTAAGGTTTTGGTGTTAAGACATAAACTGGTGCTGCACAAAGGTGAGGCACATAGAAATGGCCATGAAAACCGTTTACAGTTAAGAAAAAAGAATCCTGTTATCTTGGCCATTTGTGATCTAGCCATGTCCTGTGCTTCCCCATAGAACTGTGCCAGGACAGATGGACTTACCTTCAGCTTGCTGTCTGGCCTCCCTCAGCTGGGTTCCGAATATCTTACAATCCTTGTAGAATGGACATTAAACCGTCAAAGTATAAATGCAGAATGTTTTGAAATGACATTAAGGACTGGTCGTATTAAACATGAAGTAGTGTACTCACTTCGGCAGCACATGTACTAAAATTGGAATGAATCCTGGCTGGCTTGGTGTAGATCGGCTGCCTGCGGACTGAAGGGTCCCAGGTTAGATTCCGGTCAGGACACATGGCCAGGTTGCAGGCTTGATCTCCAGTGTGGGGTGTGCAGAAGGCAGCTGATCAATGATTCTCATGATGTTTATCTCCCTCTCTGAAATCAATAAAAATATATTTATAAACAATAAAATTGGAATGATATAGATTAGCATGGCCCTTACACAAGGACATAAAAATTTGTGAAGCATTCCATATTTAAAAAATAAATATGAAGTAGTAATTGGTAAAGTGAAGAGAACAAAATTATACTGCCTTTAAATCAAGTTTCAGGCTATTAAATTACTCAAGATAAATAGTTGTGGGAACTACTGACATTCTAGAATAGCGGTTGCCAACTGGTGGTCAGAAAGGTTGGTGACCACTGGTTTAAGGAAACCTTTGGAGCAGCGGACGCCAGGTGGTGGTCTGTGAGGTCCGAAAGGTTGGTGACAACTGTTCTAGAGCCGTGGTCGGCAAACTGCGGCTTGTGAGCCACCTGCGGCTTTAGCCCCTTGAGTGTGGCTCTTCCACAAAATACCACAGCCTGGGCGAGTATTTTGAAGAAGTGGCGTTAGAAGAAGTTTAAGTTTATCGTTGTACTGTTGATATTTGGCTCTGTTGACTAATGAGTTTGCCGACCACTGTTGTAGAGTATGGAATTGCTCACCTGATCCTTAGTGCTATTATATAAACATTTAAAAATATTTTCTGTAGCCTACTGTGGAAATACATTTTTAAAGTCAGTGAAGTTTCTATTTGCTATGCCATACTACCTAAGTTAGATAAATCTTCACTTTTTCCTCAACTTTATATTATATATTCCTCAACTCTTTCCCCCCCCCCCATGTATGTATGGACATGTGTGACACCAGGGTAATAGCTGTTCTATAAAATGCACAGAGTTCAAGGGTCAAATAATGATAGAAACTAAATGTTACAATTTATTCCATCTTCATGATTACAGACATTACAGGACAGGGTGGATAAACAACGCAAATAAAGAAAATTCCTTTCTCCCCTAACCAGATACAGTATTTTGGCATTTTCATGATATACAGGTTTACTTAATTCATTGACTTAGCTTGAAAGCTGGCCACAGCAGCAAATCTTTGCAATTTAGGATCTTCCTCCATAGCATACTCCAAAGATCTTAATGACTGAACTTGCACTATGAACTGAAATGGTGTTCGCTCTTAACATTCTTGAAGCTTTCACATCTTAATCTGAGATCTGACACCTCTTGTTAAGGCTGGGAACTGTTAAAAGCTTCCTCTTGGCTAACCTAGTCCACCACTGAGCAAGTTTAACAGTTAAGTTATTATATAAAATAAAACTCCCAGGCATTGATTGAAGCAGTCATACTGGGGTCCCTTTTCAGAGCATTAGCTCCCTGAGAGAAAAGAGGTCCTAACCAGTTTCTTCCATGAACAATGACCACAGTACAGTACCTCTAATGTCCTTTGGGACATACTAGTAACTCAAGGCAAGGGGTCAGGCAACCATGATTATCCTGACAAGTTTATCAGTCTTTAGATACAGGATATATTTAAAGCTGATCCCAGATGAAGTATTGCAACCATAATCCCAAGAAATTCCATTTTAGCACAGCAAGTTCCTGCAAGATGTCAGAGCAAGTGAGGTCATCCCCAAGTAAAAAGTGGTGGTTCAAAGCGAGAAGAAAACATCTAGGAGGAAAATAAGTCCTCATTAAATTGATGGCTATCTTCACAGCCTTAGTTGACAAAATCCAGAGGGCTCAAATTTCCTGATTTGAGGAGTCTTTTCAAGGTGACTGTCAAGGTCAAGAAGAGCTTTCAGGCTTGTCTCTGCCATGGCCCATGAACTCCAGTCCTTCGATGGGAATCTCCTTCTCCTTTATTGCTTTCTGATGGGAGAAGACACATTATTATAAAGGTCAATATGAAGCTTACTGGCCTTGAGCAAGCCTCACTTTTCCTGTCTGCAACTGGGATAAAGACAGCAACAACTGGAGAGAGGGAGGGGGGAGAGAAAACAGGTCAATAAAGGATTTATGACGACAAAAAAACAAAGCCCTCCATCAGGCCAATAAAGTGTTTATAACAATCAAAAATAAAACCCTCCATAATATCTTAACAGGCCAGAGAAGGCTGACACCCAGCCTCACCCCGAAACATAATAGTGGAAAAGTGCACTACCGCAAAAAAAAAAAAAAAAAAAGGAACTTGATTCTAGTGAACTTGGCCTAATCACTTCCTTTTTCTGGGTGTGAGTGTTCCACTTTTCAGTTAGGACTACGCCCACTTGGCAAGTTTAAGATGAACACCAAATGCCCCAAAGAATGTTACTGTGCTCCGTAAAAAGTAAAGCACCACAAAAATATTTAACTTGTCATCTGGCGAGATCCCAGGCAGCCTGGGTGGTGATGGCCGAGAGAACTGCCGCTGCCTCGATGACAAGGCTCTTCTCCACCCGCCCGCTCCCAACGCCCGCAAGACAGAGGCGCGGGCCCTGGCGGAGCGGGCGCAGCCCACCTGGACGCACTGCTGGTAGCGCTTGAAGAGGTCGGTGCACGGGTCCCCGGAGCTGTCCCCCTTGAGGAACTTCTCGGCAAACCAGCGATTAAAGCACTGATCGTACTCGCGCTTCATGTCGGTGCAGCCCTCCCCGACGCTGTTCATGGCGGCGGCGGCGGCGCCCTCTGATGGCGTCATCCTGGCACGCCGTCTGCTGCGCCTACGGAGTCCGAGAGGAGGGATGTGGGCGCGGGCGGCGCGGCGGGTGCTCCGGGCCCCGGGGGGCGGGGGCCGGGGCTTCGCTTCCAAGGCCGGAGGCGGGGGTGTCTCCGCGGGGGGCGAGGCGGCGCCCCAGGAAAGGGGGCGCGTCCCCGGCGACGTGATCGAGCACCTGGAGCGGCTGGCGCTGGTGGACTTCGGCAGCCGGGAGGCCGTGGCGCGGCTGGAGAAGGCCGTCGCCTTTGCAGACCGGCTGCGCGCCGTGGACACGGACGGGGTGCAGCCCATGGAGTCGGTGCTGGAGGACAGGTAAACCGCGGCTGCGGCCCAAGCCTGGCCTGTGGGGCCGTCGCAGGCACTGAGGGAGGCGATGAGGGTCTCTTCAGTGAGAACCTTAGGCGAGATGCAGGAACTTGCCCACGCTCACCCCGTGGGTAAGGGTGTTCCTCTGTCTAACGGGTCCTGGCGCTCGCGTTTAAATTCCTCAGCGCCTCTCGGTGTCACACAATCCGAACTGCTGAGTATCTTTGAGGGTCTGCTTCTCAGAGCTTCTCCTACCGCCTGGGCATCCTCCTCTTACAGTCCAGTCACGTCGGCACCATCTCTTTCTCCAACGTGCCGAATAGTGCCTTCTCTAGGCGCTTTGCACTTGTTATTCCCCTTTTCTTGAACAATCTGTCCCTTTGGCAGGTCTGTTTATCTCCTCGGAAGGGCCTGTTCTGACCAGTCCAAATCCCCTCCCGCTTCCTTATCTTAAATGGGTTTTCTTCAGATATTTTTTTGACTGTCTTATTTTTGTTAATTTGTTATGTCTCTTATTAGAATGCGTTCACATCTGACTTGCTTACTAAGTTGGACGCATGTCTCAGATTTTCCCCCCAAAAAATTTAAATATACACATTGTCTGACCTAGTGGTTATGGAACTATCTGTGAAAGTGCACCAAGCTGTGTTTACAAGTATCCAGGGTATGCAAATCTGTTCATAGTAAGGAAGAAACAAAAACCCCTAGAAACAGATATAATCTAAGTGTTCTTTGTGACTAATACATCATCATACAATGGACCATTCAGCAATTATTAAAAATAATGAAACAGCCTTAGCCGATTTGTCTGGACTGAAGGGTCCTGGGTTCGATTAGGTTCCTTTCCAGTTAAGGGCACATTGCTGCGATTGTGGCTTGATCTCCAGTGGGGGGCATGTAGGAGGCAGCCAGTCACCGATGTTTCTATCTCTCCCTCTCTGAAATCAATAAAAAAATATAAAATAATAATAATGAAACAAATACCTTTCTGTGCTGACATGGAAAGGGTATATTTGATATATTTGATAAAAAAGGCAAAATTCACTGTGTATTTGATTAAAAAAAAAGAACATTGTGTATGATATTATCAATGTTTTTACATTTCTGATGATGCAGTTTCCTTTTGCTCCCTGAAAAGGCATGTAGAACACGGTTAATGGTTAGTTTTAAAGAAAGTGGCAATGCACAGGGAAGAATATACATGCCTAAGGAGGCAGAGTAATAGGTTGTGAAAAGTAGTGTAATGCAATGGGGAGGAGTGGGTCTTTGACAGACTAGCTTGTAAATACTAAAAAGACACATCTTCTACCCACCTCTAACAATTGATGCCAAATCTTAATACATTTTTTAAAAGAAAATGCTTTTTTGAAAAGCAGACTTGTTTGCTGGTTTGGCATCCAGCTTTGTTAGTGGGAATGTAACTCATAAAAATAGGGGCAGTCTACAACTCTTTCCTAGCCTTTTCCTGATGGAATTTTAAAAAATAATAAACTAGTACAGGTGGGAACAAGAAAGATGAGTGCCATTAGCACCAATAGGGATGGCCAGACCATCTGAGACAATACCTTTTGTGTAAACTGCTTGTTAGCCTCCTGCTCTGAACTCGTCTTTGATTCCTTCAAATCCTTTCGCTATTTGTATTTTGGTGCTCAGGTAGAGAGTTTAACTAATTTGCCCAAAGTTACACAATGTTTCAAAACAGAAATCTGCCCTGACCAGTTTGGCTCAGTGAATAGACTAGAGCATCAGCCTGTGGACTAAAAGGTCCTGGGTTCGATTCCAGCCAAGGGCATGTACCTTAGTTGGGGGCACATCCCCAGTAGGGGGTGTGCAGGAGGCAGCTGATCGGGTGTTTCTCTCTCATTGATGTTTATAACTATCACTCTCTCTTCATCTCTGTAAAAAATCAATTAAAATTGAAAAAGCAAACAAAAAACACCAGAAATCTGATGTCAGAAAGCTTCAGGTAGCACAGCATCAAGACAAAAGCTTCACCATAACAGGCAGGTCATCATGTAATGCAAGACAACACTGTTAACTTTTCAAGTCCTCCTGCTCTCCTTTTTTTTCTTCCTTTTTTTATTGATGTTTAGAGAGTAGTGGAGGGGAGAGGGAGAGACAGAAACATCAGTGAGAAAGGATCATTGATTGGCTGCCTCCTGCACGGCTCCCACTGGGGATTGAGCCTGCAACCGAGGTATATGCCCTTGACTGTAATTGAACCTGGGGCCCTTTAATCGGCAGGCCAACCTTCTATTCACTGAGCCAAACCAGCTAAGGGTCCTTTTTCCTTCTTTTTTTATAATTATATTTTATTGATTTTTTTTACAGAGAGGAAGGGAGAGGAGATAGAGAGCTATCGATAGAAACATCGATGAGGGAGAGATATCGACCAGCTGCCTCCTGCACACCCCACACCAGGGATGTGCCCGCAACCAATGTACATGCCCTTGACCGGAATCAAACCTGGGACCTTTCAGTCCGCAGACCGATGCTCTATCCACTGAGCCAAACCGGTTTCGGCTCCTTTTTTTCTTCTTAAAGGCCCTTGCCTTTACCCCCAGTTCATCACACTTACTCTCTTTTGCCTAATTTCTTTCTTCAGATTTCTTCTGCCACGTTCTAAGGACTTGTGGCTTTCACATGGTATTCAATAGTGCTGGAATTTTACATTTTTATACATCATTTAAGTGACATTGGATCATCTACCTCTCTCCTCCCACTCGTCCATGTTCTGGGGAGCATGTTTGTTATTGCTCATCATGTTCTCAGTCTCTAGCACTGAGCAGACACTCAGTAAATGTTGACTTTTTTTTTTTTAAGTATATTTTATTGATTTTTTACAGAAAGGAAGAGAGAGGGATTGAGAGTTAGAAACATCGATGAGAGAGAATTATCAATCAGCTGCCTCTTGCACACCCCCTACTGGGGATGTGCCCACAACCAAGGTACATGCCCTTGACCGAAATCGAACTTGGGACCTTTCAGTCTGCAGGCTGACGCTCTATCCATTGAGCCAAACTGGTTTCGGCGACTGTTCTTTATTAATATCTTTGGGAAAGTAGGTGATAAAAGCACAAAGGAGAGTCAGAATTTCCTAAGTCATCTAGAGAATAACTAGATGAAATGTGACTATTACTCAGAGAAGAGTTTGTGAAAAAGATGAAGAGGGATTTGGGTCTGGTAGTTGGAATAGTGACTTGGTATTCAGTGATCTGCCATCCTGGCATAAATTTGGGACTTCATGTTTTGGACATGCTGTCTGACATTTGAAATGGAACCCAGTTAAGTGAAGACAAGTGTTAAGAGTTCTAAGTGATAGCCAACTGCTGTAAAAGCTTAGTTCTTTTTAGCTCAAACCAAATGATAGGTGGTCAGGGCTTTCTCAGCAGTATGGCTATCATTTGGTTTAACATAAAAAGCATTAGCATGCTAACATGACAGGCACTAATATTTATATGCATTAACTCAGTTATCACATACAACCACTGAAAGGAAATACTAGTATCTCTTTTATCGATGAAGAAACTAACACTCAGGTTATGTAATATGCCCCGCAGTTTCCCGGAGTGAGAGAGGTCAGGATTTGGAACTCAGAGCCTTACTGCTTTGGATATACCATAGAAACTATTTTCATCTCAAAGCCAGAGATTGACTCAGATGGCGTCTCTGACTGCAGCCAAACACTTCAGTGGTTAGGATGGCCCTCAGGAACCTTATTTGAACCAAAAACTCTGAGCCAAAATGGTTAACTTTCATTCAGGTCTGCATCAAACTAGAAATAAATGAGGAGGGATCGAAGTAGGGTGGTGCCCAGAGAAATGACTCCTGGCAGCCAGCCCGATACCAGGGAAGGGCAGAACCTGAAACAGAAAACTGTCCTAGTGTCAGTCCAGGGCTGGCAGAGCCACTTCCTCCTCCATGCTGCTATACTGATTTCCATTAAATACCTTTTATTTGCATTTCCCAGTTTAATACCTGTCTATGAGCTTCAGAGGGCAGGGATTTCTAGTTCACAGCTGAAGTTATATCTCAAGCAGGGTTTTCATCTGAACCAGAACACAAATCCAAGTGACTCTCTTCAATTCTCCCAAGGATAGTTTATAATTAATATTAGTCCCGATACATAGCTGATTATCAAAATGGGTGTCCTACAGTATCTGGGCTAAATTTTCTTGTAAAACCTGGACTCAGAAAGCTGAGATGAGGTAGGCATTTAGTCAGTGAGTGTTTCACAGGCACCTAAAAGCTCATCAGTTCCTGTTCGGTGTCTTACACAGGATCCTGAGGTCAAGAAAAGTTAATCTACTTGCCAAGCGAAGGATCGGCTTGCAGTGCCCTGGGCTCAGAGCCTATGATGAAGGAAACAGGGAGTTGTGGGTTTATTCTAGAAACAACATCATTATAAACAGGTGGAAATGTGTGACAGCTAAAAGGATGAATTTTTTCCTGGAAATGTCACCCATGGTGAAGTGATGAATAAATCAGTTGTTACTAGATCAACTGTTGGGAAGCAGTAGCTTTTAACTTGTTGGCAGTAGGTGAGTCTTCATCCAAATCTCCAAAGGCCCAGGGACAATGGGCACCCCTCCAGTCTGAAGAGACTAATCAGGTTAAGTGTGACTAGAGCAGGTGAAGTGCAGTTATACTCTGAATGAGTGGGACTGATGTGTACTTGGGGTGTACTAACTCTTTCTAAAAGAAGCAGGCTCACCCTAGCTGGTTTGGCTCAGTGGATAGTGTTGGCCCGGGGACTGAAAGGTCCCAGATTCGATTCTGGTCAAGGGCACATGCCCAAGTTAAAGGCTTGATCCCCAGTAGGGGGCATGCAGGAGGCAGCCAATCAATGATTTTCTCTCATAACTGATGTTTCTCTCTTCCTTCTCTCTGAAATCAATAAAAATAAATAAAAGGAGCAGGTGCTATTCAGCATCCATCTCTTATTGACATGATAATATATCCCAGCATTATATTTTTTAACATCATTTTATTTAATCTTCCCAACAACTCTATGAAGCATTCTACAAATGAGGAAACTGATACATAGAGCGGATAATTTGCACATATGCCATGTGAAGGTGTCTATGGTGGGGAAAAAGCATCACTGGGACCTGAATTGAGGAGCCCAAGCTCTTAGCCATTTGTTATACTGCCCAACAGAAATGTAAACTCCAGACAGTTTAAAGGTCACCTTTATGATTTTTTTCTCTCTCCAAGTTTTCTTAAACACAAAATTCTTTTTTTAAAAAAATAAATTTTTATTGTTCATATTATTACAAATGTTCCTCCCCCCCTCCATTGCTCTCCTCCACCAGGTTCCCACCCCACCCTCTGCCCTTTCCCCACCCCCCACTGTCCTTATCCATAGGTGCACCGTTTATGTTCAGTCTCTTCCCACATCGCCCTCTCCCCTTTTCCCCAAGAATCGTCAGTTCACTCCCCTTCCATACCTCTGATTCTATTATATTCACCAATTAATATTGTTCATCAGATTTTTTTAAATTTAATTTCTTTTGGTTTTTAGATTCACTTGTTGATAGTTACATATTTGTTGTTCATAATTTTTATCATTATTTACTTTCTCTTCCGAAAGAACCCCCTTCAGCAATTCATATAATTCTGGTTTGGTGGTGATGAACTCCTTTAGCTTTTTTTTATTAGTGAAGCTTTATCTGGCCTTCGATTCTGAGTGATAGCATTGCTGAGTAGATTATCTTTGGCTGTAGTTTCTTACTATTCATCACCTTGAATATTTCTTGCCATTCCCGTCTGGCCTGCATGGTTTCTGTTGAGAAATCAGCTGACAATCGTATAGGTGCTCCTTTATAGTAACTACCTGCTTTGCTCTTGCTGCTTTTAATATTCTCTTTGTCTTTTGCTCTTGGAATTTTAATTATGATTTGTCTTGGTGTGGTCCTCTTTGGATTCCTTTTGTTTGGAGTTCTGTGCGCTTCCTGGACTTGTAAGTCTAATTCTTTCACCAGGTGGGGGAAGTTTTCTGTCACTATTTCTTTCAGTATGTTTTCAATATCTTGCTCTCTCTCATCTTCTGGGACCCCCATAATTCTGATGTTGGTTCACTTGAAGTTGTTCCAGAGGTTTCTTACATTATCTTCAATTTTCTGGATTCTCTTGCCTTCTTGCTTCTGCGGAGGAGTGTCTTCTGGCTCTTTATGTTCCAAATCTTTGACTTGATTCTTACGATCTTCCATTCTGTTTTTAGGACTCTGTATAATATTTATTTCAGACAATGTATTCTTTATTTCTTTTTGATCCCTTATCATTTCTTGTTGATTCCTTATTAATTCTAGTTGATCCCTTTTCATATCCTCATAGGTCTTATTGACCTTTTCTAGGAAATTCTTGAAAAACCTTATAAGCATAGATTTGAACTTTATATCCAGTCGCTTTTTGTCCTCCATTTCTTTCGTTTGTGATCTATTTCATTGTCTCGGCATTTTCACAGCTTCCCTGATGGGGCGGGGGGGGGGGTGGTGGTGGTGGTGGTGGTGGTGGTGGTGGTGGTGGTGGTGGTGGTGGTGGTGAGGGGGGTGGGTGTTCAGGATGGAGCCTACAGCCTTGGCTTCCATTCAGCCCCGCCCTATGCAGCTCCTGAGTCTCAGTAATCCCCAGGGTCCTTCAGTACTCGTTGCAAGCACCTCTGAAAGGTGCCCTCGATTTTCGCCTGCTACCAAACAGTCTAGGATCTCCCCCAATGAGCCCAGAACTGGGGTTGTTCAGTTGGAGGTGGCGTTCAGAGCAGTCTGGAGCTTTTGTCTCCTTCCTGCCAGGGCAATCCCGCAGCACAGCCAACTGTCCCTTCTCTGCACACAATGTGCGCGCCTCCGGGACCTCCTTTCGCCGCTCCCCCGGGGTTCTGCCTTATAGCCCAGCTCCCTATGGATGAGCCTGGGTCCCGGGGTCTGGCCTAGAACTGGGGTTCAGAGCAGTAGGAACTGGGGCCCAGCACAGTTGGAGCTTATATCTCCTTCCCGCTAGGGAACGCCAGCCAGGCACTCAGCCGCCCTCCTCTCCGGCTCCGTCCTCTCCGCGCGCACGCCGCGTGTCCTTGTACCTTAGGCTTTTACAGCTCCTCTGCTCTTCCTTCTGGTTTTCTCCTTGCTTCTCGTTGTAGAATTTCCAGTCAGTCGACTTTCCTGTAGTTCTGGGTAATGTCCATTAAAATTGTGTGTGCGGCTGCGGCTAGGTGTTTACCTGTGCAGCCATCTTGGATTCTCCCCAAAAACAAAATTCTTATGTGATTAACAAAAAAACAGTAGTACAGCCTTCACTTTTTTTGGCAAAAAACTTAAGGTCTGTTAAAATCATACTTTGTTCCAGACCAGTTAAGACAGTGCCTGTCCTGGAATGGACCCCACTGTCCACTCTTCATACTATGAATGTTTACTGTGTCTACTCTAAGGCTGGTGCCACAAAAAGATCAGGTCCTTTCCTTAAAAAAACCTTACAGCCGAAACCGGTTTGGCTCAGCAGTGGAGCGTCAGTTTGTGGACTGAAAGGTCCCAGGTTCGATTTTGGTTGAGGACATGTACATTGGTTGTGGGCACATCCCCGGTAGGGGGTGTGCAAGAGGCAGCTGGTTGATATTTCTAACTCTCTGTCCCTCTCCCTTCTTCTCTGTACGAAATCAATAATATATATATATATATATATATATATATATATATATATATAAAATATATTTTATTAATTTTGTACAGAGAAGAAGGGAGAGAGATAGTTAGAAACATCATTGAGAGAGAGTCATCGATCAGCTGCCTCCTGCACACCCCCCACTGGGGATATGCCCGCAACCAAGGTACATGCCCTTGACCGGAATCGAACCCGGGTCCCTTCAGTCCCCAAGCCGACGCTCTATCCATTGAGCTAAACCGGTTTCGGCTTTAAAAAAATCTTACAACTTAGTCCTCTAGGCAGCCTCTGCCCAGATGTTCATGTCATAACCTTGCCCCTTTGTCCCATTAGGTTTAGCCCTGCAAGCTCAATGACTGAGCAAGTATCTGAAGCAGGCTCAGGCCTCCTGTCATGTACGCTTAAATCCTGAAACAGGAGTGAAGCCTCATAGATGTTCAGCTCCTGTTTGCTTTTACTAGTTTGCCATCTGCATACTTTAATGAAGCAACTAGTGGGCGAGTCCTGAGTTGTTTGTGGTACATCTTGCAAGGGGAGGCACTTTTATCTCCTCAAAGCACTTGCCTCAGAAGTACCAGAACTGGGCACAGATCCCAGTCCACTGAGGAACCTGTAAGTCACTTATAAACCACTCTTGAGCAAGTTACCTGCCAGGAAGTCCATTTCCCATCCTCCCAATCCAGCTATTTTTGCCCATCCTTTAGCAATGACATCACCTCTTCTGAGTAATTGTTCCTCACCCAGGCTGAGTTAGGTGTCCTTTCTACTCCCTTGATGAGCTGTGCTTACCTGTTAGATTTAACATATTGTATTTCAATTGCTTTTAATGACCTATCTCCCAAAAACAACTTACCCATAGTAATTATCCAAAAATATTTAAATTTATCAATCCCAAGGAATAATAACCAATTACTGCAGAGGGTTGTTGGAAGAATCTGTAAGTTGTACACTGTCTAATGTTGACCACAGCTCTCCCATTTTAAATATATTTTTACTGATTTTTCAGAGAGGAGGGAGAAGGAAAGAGATAGAAACATCAATGATGAGAAAGAACCATTGATCAGCTGCTTCTTGCACACCCGCTCCTGGGGGTCGGGCCCACAACCTGGATATGTGCCCTTGACTGGAATCAAACCTAGGTCCTTTCAGTCCACAGCTGACGCTCTATCCACTGAGCCAAACCAGTTAGGGCACAGCTCTTCCACTTTTGAGCCGTGCCCAGAACTCAAGAATATGCTGTGTCTTTGTTCCCCCATTCTCGACCCTCTCCACACATGCCTTCGAAGCCTTGTTCTCCCAAGAAGTAACCTGAAGCTTTTGATTTTGTAGATGTCTATACCTGAGACCCGACAACGTGGTAGAAGGCAACTGTGCTGAAGAACTACTGCAGAACGCCCATCGAGTTATGGAGGAGTATTTTGTGGCTCCCCCAGGTACGCGTTTCCCGAAGTTTAACAAGCTGTCCCACAGTAAATTAAAAATATAGTAGGACCCAGGTGTTCCCCAAATAAAACTGGGGTGGAGAGGAGTATGTCCAGAAGCAAATCTGGAGCTCAAGCTCCACCGAAGGGGCAGCTGGCCTTCACTGCTTCTCAGGCAGGAAGGGGAGCCCATTTCCCCGGGAACCAGGGCATCTGGCATTTTGTGTGATACTTCCCAAATTTTAAGTACTGGCAACTAATTAAAAAAAAAAAAAAAAAAAGATTATGCAAATAAAACATATCACAGATGTATTCTGTGAGTTATCAGTTTGTAACCCTTGGTGTAAAAATTTACATGTTTAAACCTCACTGCAACTATTTTAAGTGGAAATTTAAAAATAATCCTGGGCTAATAATAAAACCCAGAACTTTGGGTGGGTTTCTTATTTCCTCTGCAGATAAGTGGGCCCTCAGAGCTTCCACATACATGTAGATATTTGTAGCCTAAGAACTCCAGGTACATTATTTTCAAATACTAACTTCAAGTTCGGGATATCCCTTTAGTCCAGGGAAACATCAGCCCTCCAGCTCAGGGGTTACTAACCTCTTTGATCAAGACCAACCAGTTAAAGGCAGGCTCTGGTTGAAGCAAGGATGGGAAGGAAAGCTAAGATATTTGTGAACTCTAATCCATGCCTCCGCCTCACTGAACTGCCTCAGTAACTGTGGAGAGAAATAAGACTTCTTCATCTATCTCAGAGCCTGCCGGTTATCACCGTTTCAGCAGACATATCCACTGATCACGTTATTTCTACACAGAACCTTGTCCCAGACTTCGTTTCTTGGGACAGAGTGAGGTCACAGTCATAGACTTCCCTCCATTCCTAAATGCATATAATAGGTAATTAAGCTGAGTCTGCTCCTTATTGAAAAGTACATTAGGTTTCAGTTATAACTGTGATTTCTTCAGAAAACAGGTTGGTAGCTACACTTACTTCCATTGTTTATTTTCCATGACAAACCAAAGATAACTTAGCTCAGAGAGCCAGTTGGGAAAGCAGGTTCAGTTATAACATTCTTTTTTATTATTATTTTCAAACAGGTAATATCACTTTGCCAAAGCTGGATGAACAAGAGCTCTTCTCAAAGAGCTGAAGAGCTGTCTGGGAAGGGTACCCTCTGAACACATGGAAGCACGATAGTATTTTGTTGTTAAGAATACTAAAGTGCCACTTCCCTCAGTAACCGGGGAAAAATCGATGATTAAGTATTTTTCTTAATAACTAACTCTTCTGAAGATGGAACTGGGAAAGATTTAACCAAAACAAGGCAATGTGTTCCTGAAGCTAATGGAAGTAAAAGGTATTGTCAATTTCCAATGAAATGTTCACTTTGGAAGATATCTCCCTTTATCTCCTCCCAAAATTATCTACCCAACTGCACTTAAGTGAATTTTTTTTATATAACCTGTTAGACATTGCATCTGACCAAAGTGATAACCTGAGTTGTCCTTTCTAGTTGCTGTTTCCATCGACCTGAGCACCTTCTATATTTACCAACACTGAGTTTGTTCCCGGGCACCCACTTTGTTCTGAACAGAGGGTTAACTTTCTGCTAAATTCTCAAGCGTCTTTGACGACTATGTAGCTTTGCAATTCCTGACATCCATCCCACAAAGTGATTGTATGCAAAGGGGATATTAACCAAACCTATAGTTTTACTTTCTGAAAAGAACTTAATGGCTTTGATGGTGGTGGGTTTAGGGGTGTATACTTAACCCAAAGACATTAAGTTGTATACATTAGCTTTTTACATGTCATCCTTCAGTAAAGAGGGTTATGTAAAAAATATAGCCCAGGCCTGGGACATAGTTGACCCTCAATTACTGAATTGAACAGGATCTAAGATGTTGTGTTCACTCCCCACCCCAGATTCTTTTTTTTTTTAAGCTCACATACCTCGCCCTGGCCAGCTTGTGTAAGTGGATAGAGCATCAGTCTGCGGACTGAGGGGTCCCAGGTCCGATTCCGGCCAAGGGCACATGCCTGAGTTGAGGGCTTGATCCCCAGTGGGGGGCGTGTAGAAGGCAGCTGATCAGTGATTCTCTCTCATCATTTGTATTTCTAGCTCTCTCCTTCTCCCTTCTTCTCTGAAATCAATAAAGAAATATATTTATAAAAAAATAAACAAAGCTCACATACCTCATAGATATGGAGAGCAGACTGGTAGTAGCCAGAGGGGTGAGGGCTGGGGGACAGTGGAAGGGTGAAGGGATTGAGAAGTACTAATTGGTAGTTACAACATAGTCATAGGGATGTAAAGTACAGCAGTCAGTAATGTGGTGACTGTGTATGATGCCAGGTGCCTACTGGAAATATTGGGGGTGGGGAGTGGGGGACACTTTGTAGAGTATATGATTACTTAACCACTATGCTGTAAACCTGAAACTAAGACAAAATAATATTAAAAGTAAATTATAATTGAAAAATAAAAAAATTTGAAAGTTCAGGTAGCACAGATAAATGAGACAGATTAGAAGTAAAAGTGATAGGCTCTAACTGGTTTGGATCAGTGGATAGAGCATCATCAACCTGCAGACGGGCGGGTCCTGGGTTCAATTCCTATCAAGGGCACATGCCAGATTTGTGGGCCCAATCCCTAGCCGATCAATGATTCTCATCATAGATGTTTCTCTTTCTCCCTTCCTCTCTGAAATATATATATTTAAAAGGAAAAAAAAAAGAAAGAACCCTAAACCTGCCCTTGGGATGGAAGCTCTCAAACTATCATCAGAGCAACTACCTTTTTAAAAATATACATATATACATAGATTTTTTTTAATTGATATCAGAGAGGAAGAGAGAGATAAAAACATCAATGATGAGAGAATCATTGATCGGTTGCCTCCTTCACACTCCCTACTGGGGATCAAGCCTGCAGCCCAGGCATGTGCCTCTAACCGGAATCCAACTTGGGACCCTTCAGTCAGCAGCTGACGCTCTACACTGAGCACCTGTTTATCCACTTCTACTCCTTACCAACTGAGCACAAGTTGTCACTACAACTCAGTGTTTTGTTTGTTTTCTTAATCATTATGCCCGTTTGGTGAAATATATGAACTTAATCAAGGACAACCACACGTGTCAATTATGAAACATTTAAAATATATTTCTAAACAGAATGGGTCCATTTAGTCACAGTAACTGCTGATCTCCATAGCAGAGAAACCCACAAACACGTAGCACTGATTTTGTTTTTCCCCCCCATAATCAGGGGTGAAAAATATACAACTTGTTTCTGAACCAAAGCCACAATTTCTGCAGTTGAAAATGTTTCACTGCTAATATGGCCCTGGTAGAAATTATGTAATTTTATTTCCTTTAAAAAAAATTAAAAAATTTTCTAAGACACTAAATCATCAATCTGGAATGTAAATTCTGAGCCCAAAGCAGCTCAGTTCGCCTAAAAAAATAAAGAAAAAATTCCCATCACCTGTTTCAGTAGGGCCTGAAGGGAGAGAAGTATTTAGTGTGGGGAACCCCTGCTTTGGTATGGAGAGTCACGGCCTCTTGACCCAGACCGAGACCGTGAGTAGCCATAGCTGGTGCTTCTCTCTGGGTAAACTCTGATGTAGGAAGTTTCACCCTGAAATTCAAACAAAAAGTAAAAGGTAAAATAAGTCCCAGAATAATGAAGTCTACCAATATTCTACCAATAGTCTACCATAGCTGCTTAACAATAACAGTGCTGCATTGAGCACTATTTGCCTGGCACAATGTTATCTCATCAAGCCCCGCAATTCTATGGGGTAAGTACTCTTACTAGTCCATTTCAAGAATGCTCTCATCTGCTGAAGGTGACACAAATAATAAATCGTAACTTGACATGTGTAAATGCTTAAATACTAGCTTAATAACAGCCACTAACCCCCTAGAACCTAAAAACTGGAAAGGCTCTCAGAGATTATATACACACTATATGGAGGGGCAAAAGTAGCTTACAGTTATTCATATGGAAAAATAACAGTAATTAATAAATAATACAAAAATAAACTGTGTTTCACACACTCTCAACTGTAAACCTACTTTAGCCCTACCCTGTATAGTTCAATCGCCTGCTGCCTCATGGGCATCTTTCAGTGGTACCTATGGAAGGGGTTAGCCTGTATTCAGCATCTCCCAGGTGTCAGGACTTGGGCTAGATGCTCTAGTTTCATAATTTAACTTCCTAGCAAGTCTTATAACACAGTGCTATTGTGACTATTTTGCACATGGAGGAACCAGAGTTGAGAGTAGCTCAGCTAAGCAGCAGGAGTCACATTCAGTCTGGCCTTTCTCCAAGCCCTTTGCCATCAGCCAACATTTTCAGAAAATCTAAAAATGCTAAAATGAAAGAGCAGGATGCTTTTCCCCTAGGTCACGTCAATAATTGAATTTTACCTAAAGTTCGGCTTTGCATGTATTTGACCAGGTGCTATTGTGTTTTGCTCCAATTTCAAGACCTAAGAGTTAGTCTGAGCAAAAGCATTGCTAAGCCATACATCCCCCACCCCATAAAATTAGGGAATTTTATGAATCCTTAGGGAAAAAAACAAATGGGCCTAGATATTCATGTCTTTAGACATTCCTAAACCCCATATTAAGTCAGGCAAGATAACCAGAAAAAACAACAACGTCCAATGGTGGTCTAATATCTGGTTTCAATGGTATCAAAGGGATAATCACCATTCGAATCAGACTGAGATATCCAAAGCAGCAGCTGCCATATATATATATATTACACACACGTATATATGTGTGTGTGTGTGTGTGTATTATTGATTTCAGAGAGGAAGGAGAGAGAGGGAGAGACATCAATGATGAGAGAGAATCATTGATCGGCTGCCTCCTGCATGCCCCATACTGGGGATCAAGCCTGCAACCCGGGTATGTGCCCTTGGCCAGAATCAAACCCAGGACCCTTCAGTCCACAGGTCGACCCGACCCTCTATCCGCTGAGCCAAACCGGCTAGGGTAGCAACTGCCTTCTTGAAAGGAAGGACATCCAGAACTAAGCCCTGAAGGTGAGGTGACCAACCACAAGAAAATAACAAGGGAGCTCAGGTTTCAAAAAGGATCCTGCACTACTTTGGGAAAGAACAATGAAACGACAACTCTGCTCCACCAGCAGTATCTGGAAAGGCTGAGATGAGTTGGCTTGCAGAGTCCGTACTAGACCCAGAGGAGAGACAGCCATAATCTTTAGGTTCACAGAGAGACACTGCAGATCAAGCCAGTTAATGAGAAGGATGTTATCACAATAGCTCACCACATTATGACAGACTGCACCAGTATTCTCTCCAGGTTAAAAATACTATGAATGCAGACTTCTCTGTAATAACCCTGCAGGGCTTAGGCATGATACATTCCTTGGCTTTGTCCACTTAAGATAGATCTTTAATGGTACTGTGAGGTCATCAAGTGGCAAATGCATGGCCTGGTGCTACTTCTGCTAGGTCAGCTTCAGATGGAGTGGACTGGGTACAAGCTCCTCAACAGAAGGTGGGGACGCACCTCATGAGAGCGGAATTTGGTGTCATCCAGTTTACGCAGGGCATATTCCATGTCTTCTTTTCTGAGATACTCGACCATCCCCATTCCATCCTTCTGCACATCCGCGTAACAGACGTCCCCAGCTTCTCGCATGTGATCCTTCAGGTCCTGCCAGCTTCCTGAGGGAGGAAGTCCTAGGTATGGAGAACATAAGAGGCCAATCCTTCAGCTGTGTTAAACGCCATTAAGAGCCAGCATTGCCTAGAATCCCTTCTCCATCAATCACTACCGGTACTTTTAAATCCCGAGGGCTCCCAAATCACAAATCTGGGTAAGGGATACAAAATCAAAGCGCACTAAAGTATTTGTGGCAAATCACCTTAGGAAGCTAGTCCTCGCCGGGACCGGTTTGGCTCAATGGATAGAGTGTCGGCTTGGGGACTGAAGGGCCCCAGGTTCGATTCCAGTCAAGGTTGCGGGCATATCTCCAGTAGGGGGTGTGCAAGAGGCAGCTGATCGATGACTCTCTCATTGATGTTTCTAACTCTATCTCTTTCCCTTCCTCTCTGTACAAAAATCAATAAAATATATTTTTTAAAAAATAAAAATAAATAAAAGAAGCTAGTCCTCGCCCTAACCGGTTTGGCCCAGTGGATAGAGCGTCAGCCTGCAGAATGAATAGTCCCAGGTTCAATTCCGGTAAAGGGCATGTACCTTGGTTGCGGGCACGTCCCCGGTGGGGGTGTGCAGGAGGCAGCTGATCAATGTTTCTAACTCTCTATGCCTCTCCCTTCCTCTCTGAAAAATCAATAAAAAAAATATTTTTTTAAAAAAGCAAAAAAAAAAAAAAAAAAAAAAAAAAAGGTAGTCCTACAGCCCTAGCTGGTTTGATTCAATAGATAAGAACATTGGCCTGCGGATCGAAGGGCCTGGGGTTCAATTCCGGTCAAAGGCACATAATTCGGTTGCAGGCTCCTCCTCCCTGGCTCTGGTCGGGTCTTGTGCAGGAGGCAACCAATTCATGTGTTTCTCTCACATCGATATTTCCCTCCCACTCTCTAAAAACCAACGGTAAAATATCCTCAGGTGAGGATTAAAAAATACAAGTAAATAAATATGTGGAATCAGATGTTCTTAAAAACAAAAAAAAGAAGCTAATCCTAGACTAATCTTTCAGAACAATCCTTCCCAAGATAGCAAGAAGTCCATATCATAGTTTAGTATCTCTTGAGAATTCACAGCCTCTCTTTTTGTCCCTCAATTAATACCAAACTTCCAAGACTTTGAGTTCTTTATTCCATATGAAGTATTTCAGTACCAATCAATGATTTCTTGCCTGACTGGGTTCCCAGAACATGGAAATTTGAAACCATCCAATGAAATAACCAAAATGTAATGGGAGATAACAAAAATCTAAAGTTAGTTTTTTTTGTAGGTGTGATTAACTGACAAACTACCTCTTAAAAGATCACCAGTACTCTTCAATATAGTGGGGGAAAGGTTAAGACTCAGACGCTAAAACTAGTCGGAAGTCATACAACCCTACCTGATGTCATGAAAGGGAAATGTGCTCCTGCTCTCAAAGGCTGTGCTTACCGCTCACAGCTCAGGACTGCAGCCATTTCCCAATAGTTTTCTAGGCAGGATTTCAGAGCAGCATGGAGAGAAGAAAAATGTGTATGACATTTTGAAGAAGGGAACAGAGTCCTGAGGTTAAAAAAATTAAGTCCTTGGCCGATGTGGCTCAGTTGATAGAGCATTGGCCGTCAGACTGAGAGTCCCAGGTTCGATTCCAGGCAAGGCACATGCCCAGGTTGAGGGCTCAATCCCCAACGGGGGGCATGCAGGAGGGAGCCAATCTCATCATTGATGCTTCTATCTCCCTCTCCCTTCTTCTCTGAAATCAATAAAAATACATTAATAAAAATAATAATAAGCCCCAGCTGGAAAGCTCAATGGATAGTATTGGCCTCTGGACTGAAGGGTCCCAGGTTTGATTCCGGACAAGGGCACATGCCTGGGTTGCAGACTTGATCCCCAGTAAGGGGGTGTGGGGGCAGGCGTTCAGGAGGCAACCAATCAACGATTCTCTCTCATCATTGATGTTTCTCTCGGTTTTCCTCCCGGAAATCAATAAAAATATATTTTTAAAAAATTAAATTAAAGGGATACAAGATAGGCAGATACTATTACTCTTAAGCACCCATGGGAGTCAGCTGTACTTGTGATATTCACATAGAAAAAGGTATCAGGTCTACGGCCATACCACCCTGAACGCACCCGATCTCGTCTGATCTCAGAAGCTAAGCAGGGTCGGGCCTGGTTAGTACTTGGATGGGAGAAAAAGGTATCAGGTTTCTCAAGACATTTCACTCCACCAGGGCCCTAAAACACCCCAAAATATGCAAAAGCCCCCAGGTTTTTACCACTGTGTTGAATAAACCTCAGAGCATATTATTTCATCGCTTATCAATCTAGATATTTTGTTCTATATTCTATACTACAATCTGTAAGGCACTAAGTTGTTTTTCTTTTTTTATATAAGCCCAAACCACCACAAAACTGGTCTTTTTCAGGATCCACAGCTGGGTAAGTTGTTTAAATCTGGCTTCTGGAATGTCTTTTCTATCAAGTTGAATACCATGGTACATTAAAAAAAAACAACCCCAAAACATCTTTAGAATTACACTTCAAGAGATTTTGCCATCATGTTCCCTTTCAATACTAGAAAACTCCTTTATAAGAAACATATTAATGCCCTAACTGCTTTGGCTCAGTGGACAGAGTGTCGGCCTGTGGACTGAAAGGTCCCAGGTTCTATTATGGTCAAGGGCAAGTACCTTGGTTGGGGGCACATCCCCAATAGGGGGTGTGCAGGAGGCATTTGATCGATGTTTCTAACTCTTTATCCCTCTCCCTTCCTCTCTGTAAAAAACAAACAAACAATAAACTATATTAAAAGAAAAGAAACTCTTTTATGTTCTAACAAGGCTACTATTGGTGCAGTTTCATTTGCAAGAGACCTGCCTCACTGGCAAGACAGGGCAGGGCTACAGACTGTCAGTGTGCATAGGCTAAGGGGGAAAAAACACCATATATGTCATGCACTAAAGAAAAACAGCTAACATTTCTTGAGGCCAGACTGTGCTAAGTATATTTTAAAAAAATATATATTTTATTGATTTTTTACAGAAAAGAAGGGAGAGGGATAGAGAGCTAGAAACATCGATGAGAGAGAAACATCAACCAGCTGCCTCCTGCACACCCAATATCAGGGAAATGCCCGCAACCAATGTACATGTCCTTGACTGGAATCGAACCCCTGGGACCTTTCAGTCTGCAGACAGATGCTCTATCCACTGAGCCAAACCGGTTTTGGCTGTGCTAAGTATTTTACATGCATCATCTCATTCATTTGAAAGGAACATACCTGAAACAAGAACTCGGAAATCAGATCTTCTTGTAGGAGGTCCATTCCTCCCACCACGGGGCCACCCACCCCGACCTCCGTAAGTTCTGGGGAACTCCACACGAAGTCGACACTGGCCATAATCGTAACCATTCCTTCCATAAATTGCATCTTCAGCATCCCTGCAAAGAATAATTTGGTGTTAGTGCTGCTCAGAAGAGCATAACAAGTATGAAAGGAAAACCTAGAGTGAGAAAACAAAACAGGATTTTAAAAATATATATATATTTTATTGACTTTTTACAGAGAGGAAGGGAGAGTGATAGAGAGCTAGAAACATCAATGAGAGAGAAACATCAATCAGCTACCTTCTGCACTCCCCTCACTCACACACACACACACACACACACACACACACACACCCGGTGATACACCTGCAACTAAGGTACTACATGCCCCTGACCGGAATCGAACCTGGGACCCTTGAGTCCACACGCTGACGCTCTATCCCCTGAGCCAAACCGGTTTCGGCCAAAACAGGATCTTGATGCAGTAAATGCATTGGTTTGAAGACTTTTTATAATATTGGAATTAAACTTTACAGCCATCACACATAGGGTTTTCTAGGTATGAAATGGTAAACAGATTACTAATAGGAGGACTAATTCAGAAACGAAAAAAAAGGAATAAATAGATGACTGATTTTGCCAATAAGTGTTTAACTTCGGAGGGCAGTTTCTCAAAAATGCATACTACACATTAGTCCTTTAATATTCTTTGACAAGGCCTAGTATCACCAAGTCTATAGAAAGAAAAACCCATTTAAAAAAAGGGCTCAAAAGACAAATGCAATTTAGTGAGGAGACAAAACAAGTGTATGTCTGACTCTCAAGCGTACGTTTCAGCACGGTTTGGAAAAGTTGTCAAAACCACTATCTGGGTACAATTTCCCCCAAAAAAGATAGTTTTAGTTTCCTGTAGGCTCTAGGACAGTTAGGAACACTAAATTAATTTTCCAGTATTAGATGAGAGAATGGCCTCAGGGCTTGGGTGGACCAGCACAGCTGAAGCTATATTAACGAAGGCCTCATTCAGCTGTCACAGGCACAAAATCACTTACCAAGATTTTAGTCATAGAATTAAAAGCAAGGAGACCACATCCAGGGCAACCCTGGCTATATTTATAATGCAGTGGGAGAGAAGCAGGGCTGCTAAGGTTTAAAGCAGACTTTTAGTACAAATTGACTAAAGAATTTGACTAAAAAATTGACTAAGAATTCAAATCATTCTTTTGTTCTTTATTGGTAGCTGTCTCTGATTAAGCAGTCAAGTTTTCACATCTTAATCACTGATGTCTTACTCTTAGGATTAAATAAGATCCTTCATGTGCAGTGCTTTGCTTGAAACTTGGCAACTAGTGATATCAAATGGTAGCTTTTCTATTATTAAAGTAATGAGGGAGGAGATAATGATGTAGCATATTGTACATAAGTTTGTATTCCAAAAGGGCAGAACAGAGAATTCAAATCCTCCCTTCACCCCTTACTAGCATTCTCTTTTATCAGTTATCTAAATCCTGTTTCCTCGTCTGTGAAATGTGGTTAGCAATACCTATCTCATAGGCTGAAAATGCCGAATACTAGTATAATACACAGCACGGTACGGACACACGGGGACTGCTCAAAAGCTACACCGCGCCGTTACTAATTAATAAGGTGCCACCTTCTCCAGGTGAGGTGCGAAATGCCTCGTTCCATTCTTGCGGCAAATGGCAATCGAACCTAAAGGGTGCTTCCTGCCTTCCCATCCTCAAATGCTCCCCTAGCCCCAAACCGCACGCCGGAGGGGCAGGCACCTGGGGTCCGTGCTTTCGGGGCGGCGCAGGCACGGCCGGGGAGCGCGCCCTGGACCCGCCGGGGAGCAGCGGGGACGGCGCCGCGGCGGCTTCCAGGAGCCTCCCCCGCAGTTTTGAAAGTTCCCGTCCTTTCCGGGCGAGGCGGCCCGTGCCCGCAGAGCCACGAAGACCCTCTGCGCCCGTTTGGGTGCCCGGCACCTAGCGGGCCTCCTTCATTAGAGAAGTAGGTGAAATGAGAGGCCCCCTCAGCCAGTTTGGGGAGTTTTTCCAAATCCTCGATGGTTTTACAAGGACAAGGCGTTAGCCTCGTGGGGCGGCGCGCGCGGCCCGGGACGGGTTCCACCACAGAGCCCCTCTATGACCGCCGAAGGCACCGCCGCCCCGTGCGGCCCCTTCAACTGAGTCCCGGCGGGAGGGCGCGGAGGGCGCCGCCGCCCGGCCCGCCGCCGAGACCCTCCGGGCTGGTACAAGGGGCTGGGTTCCCGGCCTTCCTTCCCCTCGGGGCGCCTCTCCAGCCCTGAGGGGAGGCGACCACTTGGACCACCCCTGAAGCCACTTTAAGCTTGGCCCCTCCAGAGACCCAGCTTTTAGGTTTTGAAGTAAAAAAAAAAAATAAATAAAAAAAAAAAATAGAGGAAGTGAAGAGGGCGCAAAGGACAGCCCGGAGTGTAAGGAAGAGCGGCCACAGCCTCCACCTGGGGGCGCCCGGAGGGTCTGCACGGAGGGGGAGGGGAGGCGGGGGGAGGGGGAGGAGGAGGAAAGGCGGGGGCCGGGAGCGCGGGCGGGCGGAGCGGGGCCTCACCGGGGATCCTCGAATCGCACGAAGGCAAAGGGCACCAGGCCGTGCCTGTTCTTGAGCTCAATCTCGCGGATGCGGCCGTACTTGTAGAATAGGTCCTCCAGGTCCTTCTCGCGCACGTCGGTCGGAAGGTTCCCCACGTAGATGCGCCCGTCGCCCTCGCCGCCGCGCTCGTCCGCCCAGCCCGACATCCGCACCACCCGACGCCGCGGGCCCGCCGCCGCCGCCGCCGCCTCAGCCGGGGTCCCCCCGCAGCGTCCCCGCGGGCTCGGAGGCGCTCAGCCGCACAGCATTGTGGGAACGCGGAGCGGAAGCGAAGGGGTCGGAGGAAGCAAAAAGAATCCTCTTAAAGGGGACGCGGCTGCGAGGATTGCGCGTGCGCGCGGGCCGGCGGACCCCTGTGCGGGCGGGCGGGCTCATGGGCGGCGGAAGGGAGGTCGTGGAGTGCCGCTGATCGGGCTCCGTTCCCGAAGGCAGTTCGCTCACTAGCCGCGTGGACGTGGGGGAGTGACAGGCTCCCTGGGCCTCAGTTTTTGCCCCTGTCGCGCCGCTACCTCAGCGGCGTTTTGAGCCCTCACCGTGACCGGGCTGGGCCGAGGCGGCCCTCAGCCTCAGGTCAGTAGCCCTCTGGGCCACCTGTCCCCATATTACAATTGCTTAGAGCCCTGGCTGGTGTGCGCATGCCCCCACACCAAAGGGTCGCGGGTTTGATTCCCGGGGGAGGGCCAATGCCCAGGTTGTGGGTTCAGTCCCCCGGCCCAGGTTGGGGTGCGTGCGGGAGGCAACCAATCCATGTGCTTCTCACATAGATGTTTCTCTTTCCCTCCCCACCTCCTCCCTCTTTGCCCCCTTTCCATCTCTTAAAAACCCGTGAATCCTCCCATCCCCCCTCAGTGGTTGAGCATCGACCTGTGAACCGGAGGGCGCAAGCCTGGGTTCCGGGCTCGATCCCCAGTAGGGGGGGCACTCAGGAGGCAATCGTTCAGTGATTCTCATCATTGATGTTTCTCTCCTTCTCACTGCCTCTCTGAAATCAAGAAAGAAATATATATTTTCTTAAATCAATGGAAAAAACATCCTTGGGTGAGGATTAATAAAAAAGGGAATAAAATTTTACAAATTATTATCCAGTTCTACATAATACTATGAATATTTAGGAGTTATATTCACCCCGTGTAACAAAAAGCATGGTAGATAATAACCTTCCAAATTGTTGTGGAGATATCTCTTGATGGAAATGATTTCTATATTCTTTATGTATGTTTTTCTTTTATATATATATATATATATATATTTTTTTTTTTATTGATTTTTTTACAGAGAGGAAGGGAGAGGGATAGAGAGTTAGAAACAATGAGAGAGAATCATCGATCAGCTGCCTCTTGCACACCCCCTACTGGAGATGTGCCCGCAACCAATGTACATGCCCTTGACCGGAATCGAACGGGGACCTTTCAGTCCGCAGGCGGATGCTCTATCCACTGAGCCAAACCGGTTTCGGCTATTTATGTTTTTTGCATTTATCAAATTGTAAGTATCAGGTAATACTTTTATAATTGGAATAAACCACAATAAGTTATTTCTAAAATAAAACAAGACTGTCGTGTTCTGTTACTTTTTTCTTTTTCTTTTGTATTCTGGATTGTATAAAGCTTCTACCCTGTTTCCCCGAAAATAAGACAGTGTCTTATATTAATTTTTTTCTCCCAAAGTTGTGCTAGGTCTTATTTTCAGGGGATGTCTTATCTTTCCATGCGACAGGTCTTATTTTCGGAGGATGTCTTATTTTTGGGGAAACACGGTAGTTGTTCTTTGCTGGCCTTCAAAAGACAAGCAGGAAAGAGCCCTGGTCACATGTGATCTTGAGTCCACAGCCTTATAGGAGCTTCCTGAAGTCCAGATGCCTCCTCATTTGGGGGTATGTTAACAGCACCGTCTGATTTCTACCACTCTTACCTGCCAGGAAAGAAGAAGAAAAAAAAAAACTTTTGGAGAAATTAGGTAATCTCCGAGGCAGAGAGATAAATGAAATCAGCTAAGTGATCTATAATAATAAGACTCTAGGTGGAAGTCTGCTTATGAATAGTAATGATTCTGCTGGTATTATGCAAACTCTTGCAGCCCTGCAGTCATCAAAGGGGGTCACACCTAACCTAGAACATGTTGTGCCCAGATATGGCCATGAAGGAGCACAGCTAAATTGCTAGGAGGGACTTCTGCTAATCCATGGAACCCCACAAGTGGATCTGGTTCCTAGGAGCCCAGGGACTAACCTTTGCAGGTTAGGCTACAAACGAGGCCCAGATCATCGCTTCATGCCCCAGGGGCCCATGGGCTCCGTTCTCTGCTGAGGCCACAAGCCCTAGGAGGGACACCCTTTGGAGCCTTTGTCATCTAGTTATTCAGCATCAACAAGGGTTATGCTATAATTTAGGCCCTGAAGGAGGCCCATGGCAGGCAGTAATACCATTCTGCCCTCCAGGTGTCTGTTCAAATGGCTATTCAGTCATTTAAAGCAGCGGTTGCCAACCAGTGGTCCGGCAAAAAGGACAGCACGAGTGATTGCCTGGATACGAAGAGAGCTTGGCAGACCAGAGGCAATCCCCACTTCTGTACTGTATGGCCAGGGCAAGTTCGAGTTGGGGGTTTTAAGGAGGGAGAAGGAACTGGAGCTAGGCTTCAAGGCCTAGTAGACCACATGATGGAGTTTGGACTCTGTTGAGGGCAGTGAGTAACTGTTGAAGGATCTTAAGGAATTATGTTGGGATGAGACGTCCGTAGGAAGTGGCAACTGAGGGGATTTGGAGATAAGCAAGTTGGGGAGGAGACCCAGTGCTAATTTGACTAGAGGGCAGCTGCAGGATAGAAGGGGAAAGAAGAAGTGAGAGAGATGTGGCAGCAGCAGACATTATGGGGGAACTTAGGGAAAAAGGAGAGTTAATCAAGGGATCAGTGTAGGAAGTATCTCTTTGTTTAACTGCAGTGCAAGCCTCCTCCTGTGACCTTATAGAGGCCTTTGTTAAAAGCTAAGATGTACCTCAGTGGTTGAGCATCGACCTATAAACTAAGAGGTCCACTGTAGAGAGCAGCTAATTGATTATTCTCTCTCATTATTGACATATTATCTTACCCTTTCCCCCTCCCCTCCCATTCTGAAATAAATTTATACACACACACACACACACACACACACACATTATCCATTAATAATTTTGAAGTTGGATTCTTATTGTTCTGGGAAGATATATAGTGTGTTCAGATTAGCCTAAAAGGTGAATAGCTAAGAACAGGGATAGCCCCAGATGGCCCATTGACTAGCAGGTTACATGGGAAAGTAGCTGGGAGGAGGTAGGAGGTACCAGACTAGCTAAGAGGCCTCTGCAATTACCCAAGGAAGAGATGCCAGTTACCCAATTTAAGGTGATAAGAGATAGAGATTAGATTTCTCAAGGAAATTAAGTCACTTCATTAGGACTTGGACATAGATTGGACGTGAGGGCTGAGGAAGGAGGAGCCTGGGTTGATTCTCAGGTTCCTGTGGTGGGGACCTGGTTAGGAAGTGGTAGTGTTCTGAGATGGGGAATAAAGCAGATGGAAATGATCTGCAGGGACTGGTGATATGAGTTCAGATACCTGTAGAGGACATAAGAAGGAAGGGAGAAAAAAAAGGATGAGAAGTGCGATGATTAGGCTCTATGTGCCCTCTGCCTGCAAACAGAATCCCAGGTGCATGACCTAATGATGATGAATGGACATTGGAGTCAGATAAATGGGATAGGACTGTCCTTCCTGCAGGGATAAGCTTTCTCTTAAAATATGAGGGAGTTCAACCCTGGCAGGGTAGCTCAGTTGGGTAGAGCATCCTCCGGATATACCAAGGTGTGGGCTTGATCCCTGGTCAGGGCACATACAAGAATCAACCAATGAATGCATAAATATGTGGAACAAGTTTCTCTTTCTCTCTCTCTCTCTCTCTCTCTCTCTCTTGATCCCTGGTCAGGGCACATACAAGAATCAACCAATGAATGCATAAATATGTGGAACAAGTTTCCCTTTCTCTCTCTCTCTCTCTCTCTCTCTCTCTCTCTCTCTCTCTCCCTCTCTCTCTCTCTCTTTCTCTCTCTCTCTCTCCCTCTCCTCTTCCCCCCCCCCCCCGCTCTAAAATCAATAAGTAAAGTGGGGGGGAAATGTATATAAGGGAGTTCAATAAAATTAGTCATTCCTAATTTGATAAGAATGGTACCAATGGGCCTGGCCAATTGGCTCAGTTGGTTGAGTGTTGTCCCATGCACTGGAGGGTTGCTGGTTCAATTCACAGTCAGGGCAACTGCCTGGGTTGCTAGTTTGATCCCTGGTCAGGGAGCATGCAGAAGGCAACAGTCTCACATCGATGTTTCTCCCTCTCTCCTCTCTCCCTTCCTCTCTCTAAGCATTTCCTCAGGTGAAGATTAAAAAAGATAAAAAAATTAAAAAAATGGGGCCAGTGGGCTTGGGCTTGTCTTCAGGTGAAAAAGAAGCCTTTGATCTTGGCAGACTGTTAAGAATTTATGCATTTCCCACTGCAAGCCATTTACTGCCTAGTAGGGTGTTGGGCAGTGCCCTATAAAAAAATAAAACAATTAACAGTGGAGATAAAACATTCTCTGAACCTGCCCATCTGGTTTTCTTCCTTTCCCTATGACATCAGTCTCCCCTGACATCCCAACCAAACAATTTTCTCTGCCAGGCTCAGTCCTGACACTGACCCTTGGGAGCAGTGGGCAGGAGAGGAGAGATGGGGAGTGGACCTCAGGGGGAGAATGAGTCATCTGGGAGACGAGTCCAGGCTGGCAGGGAGGTCTGTGGGCGGGGTTGCTGTGGAATGTGCTCCTGGGCACAGCCCGTGGGAGCCCTCTCTCTGTCGTTCTTGTGTGATGGGAAAAAATAAAACCTCTATTGCGGAGCTGCCGAATAAAGAGCTTGCCATCAGGGCGGGAAGGGGAGCAGCAGCAGGCCAGGCGGTTTGGAGAGAGTTTGGAATGGGGGTACAGAGAGCTTTACGGAAACAAGTGCCCTGTGTGGGAGGATGAAAAGAGGAGACAAATCGGAAAGATAATGCGAGAAGAGTTCGAGTGTGGTGAACATCATTCCCCTTTGGTGTTTTATGAGACTGCATAAAATCTTTAATATTGCTTTTCAACTTATTTTTGGAGATTGAACTGTTTTATTTATTTTTTTAAAATATATTTTTACTGCATTCAGAAATGAAAGGAGAGGGAGACGGGGAGAGAGAGAATCATTGATCGACTGCCTCCTGCACGCCCCCTACTGGGGATCGAGCCCACAACCCCGGGCATGTGCCCTTGACCGGAATCGAACCTGAAACCCTTCAGTCCAAGCATGTCAAACTCAAAGGCTAACATGGGCCAAATAAACAGGGTTTAAGTTTCTGCTGACACAGAATTTACCAGGCAACCGGAGGCACAGGAAAAGCCCATTTATTTCCAGACATTTCACATGGACCGGTGCAGGACTCGGGAGACTGCTTCTCTCAAATGCTGAGTCCCATGGAGGAGGTCTTCCCTTTTTATATTCTCTCGGTCTCTTTGTCTCCCAATTATGGAATATACTTTCAACCTGTCAACCTGTCACGGGCTTTGCAAAAAGCTCCAGGTGTTGGGGCCTTGAGACCACAATAAAGGCCTGGCCTGGCGCCAGCACTGACAACTCTGGGGATGGCTTATGGCCTCTCTAAAATGGGAGGAGTATTTTGGGTAAACAGGTCTTGCAGGACCAGATAATTAAAGGGGCAGTGACTACATTCAGATTGCTAGCTCCCCCAAAATGTCTAATTTTCCCCATCACTGTGGGCCACAAAAAAACAAAAGCTCCAATTTTCATAGAAACCTTGGTTTATTTCAATAGAGACATGCGGAATACAAAGGGCTGAAATAAATGAGTCATCGTTAACATAATAGAACATTTTAATAAAAATTAATATTTTTATCTTGAACATTAACTTACCAGACACTGAATAACTGCACAAATTAATAACCCTAATGCAAATAAACCTATTTTTCTTGTTCTCCGAAAGCAAAATATTTCCTGTTGCACACACCAAATAAATCAGTCCAAGACTAATGACGTGGCCATCGGCTGCTAAAATATTCGCTGCTGGTGTTAGTGGAGGGAAATGGTGCACCTGCGTGTAAAGCACATAAGGGAAATGAATGTAACACGATTATAGTAATCAATCATATCGAACGTTGTAGTTCATTATTAATAATAATGTATAACAGGATATTGTAAAAATTAAGTTATGAAATTTTTATTAAAACGTTTCTTATATACAGTTATATTGTCTGTGCCGCAAAAATATTTGTTGTGGGCCGCATTCTGCAAGTTTGATATGCTTGCTTCAGTCCGTAGGCTGATGCCCTATCCACTGAGCCAAACCAGCCAGGGCTGAACTGCTTTTTAATCTGGCCAGCCTGGTAGTAACACAAGGGCCTGGTTTTATCTGAGGTGCATGTAAAGCAGTGAGGGTGCTGAGTTTGTAGCAGCTCATTGCCCAATTTTGGCCAACCTGCTACATTCTGAGATGGAATATAGCTTGTTGTATCAGGGTTTCCTTTTCCTGGACTCATGAGTTCAAGCAAGGATCAGTGAACTGCTGCCTGAACAGTCAGTCCTCACCCCAACCTTGCAGAGTTGTACAAGTTGTGAAGTTGGATCCAAAATACTGCCTGTGAACAGAAAAGCCTTTATTCTGGGAGAATATCCATCTAGTGCTGCCAATAGAACTTTGGGTAATGATGGAAACATTCTATATCTGAATTCTATCTGATAGCCATTTGCTGCCTATGGCCATTAAACACTCAAAATGTGGCTCCTGCAATTGAGAAACTGCACTATTATTTGTAATCAATTAATTTTGACTTTAATAGCCAAATGTGACTATTGGCTGCCGATAGGACAGTGCAGTACATTCTCAAAGGTGTGTGAACCACAACTGCACTCCCCCACTGGGACCAATCACTTTCCTTTACAGCTCTTAGTGTTGGCACATAACAGGTGCTTTAAGAACTAGTAGGTGCTTTATTAACTAGCACTTAAAGAAGAGCTATTCTGGCTCCAGAAAAAGGGACTGAGGTAGAAAAGGACAAATGGGCTTCTTGAGTTCACCAAGTTTTATTTTGTAAGCCCCAAATTCCTTACCTCAACCTAGAACTTTTCCCTAAACATTTCCCACTGCCACATACCGTGAAGTCTGCTTTACAGCAGAGTACACCAGGAACATGAGCAAAGGCTTAAAGGGGTGTGGAAAAATAACAATGCTAATAATGTTTTTTTGAAAGAGGAGACTTTAATAGAATCCTAATGTTTTTGGACTCAGAGCAGTTTTGTACTAAGCAGATTTTTATTGAACTGTGTTAATGTAATTTGACAATGTCACCTTAAAAATAAACACATTTCTTAAAGGTAAAATAAAAACAAATATGGTACCTTGGCTGGCATGGCTCAATGGTTAGAGTGTCAGCCCATAAACTGAAGGATCCCGGGTTTGATTCTGCTCAAGGGCATGTACCTCGGTTGCAGGTTCCCAGCCCCTGTTGGGGTGCGTGTGGAAGGCAACCAATTGATATGGTTCTCTCACATTAATGATTTTCTTTCTCCTCTCTCCCCCTCCCCACTCCCTTCTACCCTTTTTAAAATCAAAGGCAGAAATGTCCTCCATGAGGACTTAAAACACAAAAAGCAAACAAACATGAGAAATATCTGAAGATTTTTAAACATTTAAAAACAAACGGCCTTAGCTGGTCTGGCTCAGTGGATAGAGCATCAGCCTGCGGGCTGAATGGCCCCAGGTTCAATTCCAGTCAAGGGCACATACCAGGTTGTGGGCTCAATCCCACTAAGGGATGTGCAGGAAGCAACCAATAGGGGTTCTCTCTCATCACTGATGTTTCTATCTCTCCCTCCCTCTTCCTTCCTCTCTGAAATTAATAAAAATATATATTTAGCTGAAACCTGAGCCCGGGGTTGTGGGCTCGATCCCCAGTAGGGGGCGTGCAGGAGGCAGCGAGCGGCTGGGGACCAGTTTCCACCCTTCTCACGGGCCGCCAGTCTGTCTTGCCGTGGCACACCCCTGGATGGGGCCTGCAGGAGCCCAGGTTTCCCCCTCATTGAACGCTTCCACCCCAGCTCTGAGAGCCCAGGGTTCTTACTGGCACCAGGACTCTGGCAGCTTCCCCACTATTGACCACTCAACATTTCTGTATTCATTTGAATGTTATTGAGCTACAGAATGCTTAGCTTTGTGCTGTGTCCCAGAGATACAACAGTGAACAAGACCCAAACTCTGCCCTCACATCATTCACAGACAACTCAAAAGACAATTACGAGAGAGAGAGAGAGAATGAATTACAACAAAGTGTCTTGTGAGAAATGAGAAATACAGGGTGCGAGGAGAATCCAAGATGGCTGCACAGGTAAACACCTGGCCGCAGCCGCACACAACAATTTCAATAAAATACAACTAAAATATAAAATGGACATTACCCAGAACTACGGGAAAGTCGACTGACTGGAAATTCTACAATGAGAAGCAAGGAGAAAACCAGAAGGAAGAGCAGAGAAGCTGTAAAAGCCTAAGGTACAGAGACACGCGGCGCGCGCGGAGAGGACGGAGCCGGAGAGGAGAGGCGGCTGAGTGCCTGGCTGGCGTTCCCTAGCGGGAAGGAGATAAAAGCTCCGACTGTGCTGAACCCCAAACCCGACAGCGCTGAACCCCAGTTCTAGGCCAGACCCTGGGGACCCAGGCTCAAACAGAGGGAGCAGGGGCTGTGAGGTGGAATCCCAGGGGAGCAGCAAAAGGCAGAGCCCCCGGAGGTGCGCACATTGCGCACAGAGGATGGACTGTTGACTCTGCTGCTAGATTGCCCTGGCGGGAAGGAGACAAAGGCTCCGAACTGTGCTGGGCCCCAGTTCCGACTGATCTGAACCCCAGCTCTAGGTCAGACCCTGGGGACCCAGGCTCAAACAGAGGAAGCCTGGGTGGTGAGGCAGAATCCCAGGGGAGCAGCGAAAGGCAGAGCCCTCAGAGACGCGCACATTGTGCGCAGAGAAGGAACAGTTGGCTGTGCCACGGGATTGCCCTGGCCGGAAGGAGACAAAAGCTCCAGACTGCTTTGAACACCACCTCCAACTCCACTTCCAACTGAACTGAACCCCAGTTCCGAGCTCATTCGGGGAGAGCCTAGACTGTTTGGTAGCAGGCGAAAATCGAGGGCACCTCACTCTCAGAGGTGCTTGCAACGAGTACTGAAGGACCCTGGGGATTACTGAGACTCAGGAGTCGCATAGGGCGGGGCTGACGGAAGCCAAGGTTGTAGGCTCCACCTTGAAACCCCACCCCATTCAAGCATAACACAGAGACTTTTAAGGCTACCAATTCAGGGAAGCTGCAAAAATGCCGAGACAAGTAAATAGATCACAAACGAAAGAAATGGAGGACAAAAAGCGACTGGATATAGAGTTCAAATCTACGCTTATAAGGTTTTTCAAGAATTTCCTAGAAAAGGTCAATAAGACCTATGAGGATATGAAAAGGGATCAACTAGAATTAATAAGGAATCAACAAGAAATAATAAGGGATCAACAAGAAATAATAAGGAATCATCAAGAAATAAAGAATACATTGTCTAAAATAAAACATATTATACAGAGTCCTAAAAACAGAAAGGAAGATTGAAAGAATCAAGTCAAAGATTTGGAACATAAAGAGCCAGAAGACACTCCTCCGGAGAAGCAAAAAGGCAAGAGAATCCAGAAAATTGAAGATAATGTAAGAAACCTCTGGGACAACTGCAAACGAACCAACATCAGAATTATGGAGGTCCCAGAAGATGAGAGAGAGCAAGATATTGAAAACATACTGAAAGAAATAGTGACAGAAAACTTCCCCCACCTGGTGAAAGAATTAGACTTACAAGTCCAGGAAGTGCACAGAACTCCAAACAAAAGGAATCCAAAGAGGACCACACCAAGACAAATCATAATTAAAATTCCAAGAGCAAAAGTCAAAGAGAGAATATTAAAAGTAGCAAGAGCAAAGAAGGTAGTTACTATAAAGGAGCACCTATACGATTGTCAGCTGATCTCTCAACAGAAACCATGCAGGCCAGACGGGAATGGCAAGAAATATTCAAAGTGATGAATAGTAAGAACCTACAGCCAAAGATAATCTATCCAGCAAAGCTATCACTCAGAATCGAAGGCCAGATAAAGAGCTTCACTAATAAAAAAAAAGCTAAAGGAGTTCATCAACACCAAACCAGAATTATATAAATTGCTGAAGGGGTTTTTTTTGGAAGATAAAGTAAATAAAGATAAAAATTATGAACAACAAATACGTAACTATCAACAAGTAAATCTAAAAACCAAGGAAATTTTTTTAAAAAATCTGATGAACAATATTAACTGTTGAATATAATAGAATCAGAGGTATGGAAGGGGAGTGAACTGACGATTCTTGGGGAAAAGGGGAGAGGGGGATGTGGGAAGAGACTGAACATAAACTGTGCACCTATGGATGAGGACAATGGGGGGTGGGGAAAGGGCAGAGGGTGGGGTGGGAACCTGGTGGAGGAGAGCAATGGTGGGGGGGGGGGGAAAGGAACATTTGTAATAATATGAACAATAAAAATTTATTTAAAAAAAAAAATATATATATATTTTTAAAAAGCTTGGTGCTTTGGGAAGCTCAGTAGCTCACACAGAAGGACACGGTGTGGGAGGGGTGTTCTCTCTCCATCCCCAGCCACAATGACTAGGGTGAGGCGCCCTCATGTAAAGCCGAGCCTGGCTGGGTTAGGTTACACACGTAAGTCCTAAGTGTTTCAGCTGCTCCAAGTGTGCGCTGCCTTTACCATACAAATACTTATTGTATATCCTGAATAGGATGATTGTAAAGGGGATGGGATGCTCACTCTGGGGGGAGGGGAGTCTGAGGGGGGTACAGTCTCACAGTCTCCTAGGGGAGCTGTGAATAGCAAAAGGGTGCTTGTTTGAAGCCAGAAGGAAAGCAGATCAGGACTAAAGCAAAAGTCCAATGGTCCCTTTTGGGCCTGAGGAAGAAGGGCCACGAATGTTTACTAATAATAACTGATTCCCCTTAAAACTGGAAAGGACCTCAAGATCTGTCTGGAGGGAATTGTTACATGAGGAAATGTACAGTTCTGGATACCATGCAGACGTTTATTAAAAAGACCAAGGCCGTGTATACGCAGGCATGAGAAGATCTCCCAGCGATTCTGGACCTCCTACTGTGTGCACTGTGCTAGGAGCCAGGGACAGAGCAGTGGAGGAGACAGTGTCTGCCTCCCCAGAGAGCCCCTTTTCCACCCCCTAATTTTTGCCCTTTATAATTTGCCTCCACCGGCTTCTCCTCATCCCCCACTACAGCTCTGCCAGCTTCTCTAGGATCGCTGTGTGAAGCCTGTACTAGGTCTCTGCAGGGGCTGCTTCTCCATGGAACATGGGTTTCTGCACCTCTTCTCACCAGTCCTCTGCCTGGCCACAGTCTCTTCTGGTTCAGTGAGTTGGTGTTGAATGGTGCCAAGACCTGTGTGACCCAAATCTAGAACTCTCCTCTCAGTTTGTATTTCTGGAAGGCCCAGGTGCTCCCCTATTGCTCCTTTCATTCCCGCAGGAATCTTGCTGGTTGATTTGTTCAAGCACATTCTAGAATCTTTTCATCAACTTCTGTATGGCATCTTGGTATTTTAATTGGAATGGTGTTAAATCTATAAATTTACATGGGCACTTTTTCTTTCATTCTTGTTATATTTCCATCCAGAAACTTGGAATCACTTTCCATGTATTCACTTTTTTTTTTTTAATATGTGTGGCTTATAATTTTTATATTGATTGAAGTCAATATATCTAGCATTGGGCTGAAACTCAGTGACTTCCTGTGGTGTCTTTTTTTGACATCACTTCTGACAGCAAATGTGTCATTTTTATTTTGTTTGTTAATCCTCACCAGAGGATATTTTTTCCTATTGATTTTTAGAGAGGAAGGAGAGGAAAAGAGAGAAGCATGATGAGAAAGAGAAACATCGATTGGTTGCCTTCTGCAAGTGCCTCGACCAGGGCTCGGGATAGAGCCTGAAATTGAGGTACGTGCCCTTGGCCTGAGCGACACAGGCTAGGGAATATGTGATGTTTTTTGATTCTGACACTGCCCAGAGTTAGTGCCAATCCTCTCAGGTTAAGGGGCTTAGTTCCACAAGACTTACCATCACTTCAGACACTGACCCCAAAAGAGGTTCTTAGTTTACCCACAGTTCTTCCTGGCTGACTACAAATTTGGGGGTTCCTATATATATTTCCACAAATTCATACGTTATCCTCACCACCACACTGGCCCCCCTGGCCCATTCTCCTCAGTGACCAATAGTCTTTCAGGGTCAGTGTGGCCTCAGGACAGAGTCCAGGTGTCTTGGGTTCACAAGGCCCTCAGGTCTGGCTGCTGCCCACCCCTGTGGCCCCGTTGGCCTTCCTTCAGGTCTCTGCCCACGGTATTCCTGCCCTCTGAGGAGCTCTGTGCACTTCTCGTTAGCCTACGTTTCTGCTGCATCAATTGCTGCTCATGTGTGACTTCCCAGGAAGGCCTTCCCTGTCTCCAGGCTAGGGCAGAGCCAATTAACAGCCCTCATACCAGCCTACCTTCTCTGTCATTGTGTTTGCCCAACTGTCATCACATTATTGTGTGCGTCCTGTTCAATGCCCACCTTCTCTACATGCAAAATGTAAGCCCCATTAGGACAGGAGCCCTATCTGACTTCTTTCTTCCATGTCCTTAGTGCCTAGATGGGGTCTTGTACCCAGTAAATGTTCAGTATCTGTTGAAGAAATAAGAGGCAGGGCAGGAATGCTCAATGCTTATCCTCTAATTGGCCAAAGCACTTAGACAGGAAAAATTAAACAAGTAACTGAGTGTCTCTTGGGTACATGCTGAGGGATGTACCTCTCTGCACCTAGCACCTAGCTCAGGATCCGGCCCACGGCAAAAGCCCAGAGAATGCTGCTAGCTGAATAAGCATTCCCTCTTTTATCTGTAGGCACTCCTCCCTTGTGCTGATCTCATCCAGTTTCCTGGCTTTAAATGCCATCTGTAAGCTGATGACTCCCCAGATTATAGCTCTTGCTTGGACCTCTTCCCAGAACTCATACATCCAACTGCCTATTTGCCACCTCCACTTGGGATACTTAATAGGCATCTCTACTTAACATGGCCCGAACGACTTTTTGTTCCTCTTTTGGCCAGCCGTCTCCAACCCGTCTATTCTTGTCATTGTTCAGGCTGCAAGACTCGGAGTCATGTTTGATTCTTCTCCTTCCCTCATACATTGTATTAAATTAACCAGCATACACCCTTCAGAATACATCCAGAATACAACCACCTCTCATCCTACAGCTGCCTGGTCCAAGCCCCCATCACCCTTTGCCTGGACTGCTGCAATAGCGTCTACCAGACCTCTCTGCTCCCACTGGCTTCCCTACACTCTGGCCTCTACCCAGTAGCCAGGACGCCAAATCTTGGCTCAAATGGCAGCTCCTCAGAGGTCTGCCCGAAACCTTTATTCGAAACAATACCTGTTGCCTGTCCCTCTGGTCTCTTACTACTTTATTTTTGTCCATTGTACTTACCAGGGTTGGACATTTTTTAAAATATATATATATATTTTATTGATTTTTAACAGAGAGGAAAGGACAGGGATAGAGAGTTAGAAACATCGATGAGAGAGAATCATTGATCAGCTGCCTCCTGCACACCCCCTACTGGGGGATGTGCCCGCAACCAAATACATGCCCTTGACTGGAATCGAACCCGGGACCTTTCAGTCTTCAGGCTGACGCTCTATCCACTGAGCCAGACCGGTCTCGGCAGGGTTGGGCATTTTTGCTTATCTTCTCCTCCTAGAATGTGAGCTCCACGAAGAAGGGCCTTTGCCTGTTTGTTCTCTTAGCATCCCTACAGGACTCTGGTCACCAGGGACTGTGTGTGGAGGGGGGCAGGGTTTCTCTCTCACCAACAAGCAAGTCTCCAGACACCAGCTGGGTGTTCCACAATTTCAGCTCAATTCTGGCACCAGAGAGAGCATCAGCTTCCCCAGGTTAAGGGTTCAGTCCTCTAAGACTGGCATCCCTCAGGTGCCAGTCACAAACCCAGGTGGTTACCTGAGTAGAGATGTACACCAGGTATGTCACTTTCCCTGCCCATCTGTGTATTCACTAACTAAGAAGCTCTCTGAACACTGTCCTTTGTGTTTTTATTTTTATTTTTTTAAAATTTATTTTATTTTAAATATATTTTATTGATTTTTCACAGAGAGGAAGAGAGAGGGGATAGAGAGTTAGAAACATCGATGAGAGCGAATCATCGATCAGCTGCCTCTTGCACATCCCCGCAACCAAGGTACATGCCCTTGACCGGAATCGAACCTGGGACCTTTCAGTCCGCAGGCCTATCCACTGGGCCAAACCAGTCATGGTTCCTTTTGTGTTTTTGTAGAGGCTTAATTGCACAGGCACAGTTGATTAAATCCTTGGTAATTGGCGATTGAACTCAACCTCCAGCCCCTCTCACCTTCCTGGAGACCAGCCCCACCCATAGGTGCTTCCCCAGTCTCCTTCCTGTCACAAAGCCAGCTGTGGTGGAAAGTAGCTGGTTATGAACAGCAAGACACCCACTTCACCTTATGCCTTTGGAAAGATTTCAGGAACTGAGGACAAGAGACTAAACATTATAACGAAATTTGTGCTTATCTTTATTCTCCTGACGGAATATACATTCCATGAAGAAGGGTCTTTGCCTGTTCTGTTCTCTTAGGCATCGCTAAGATTTGCTGTTGTGTAGCTCCCATTGCTCATATCACTCTGCAAGTTCCAAGGGTTTGGAGAGTAGGAAGCCAGGAAGTGGGACAAACACCAAATATGCATTTATTATTATAAATCACAACTTCACAATCCCCAGCACCCAGAGTTCTCTCTCAAAAATCTCCCCGCAATTGTGAATAATGGTTTGAATAACATCTTAAGGTCCAGAGAATCAGGTTTTCTTCCCATCAATGAATAAGAATGGAGAGGCCAGCCGAGACCGGTTTGGCTCAGTGGATAGAGCATTGACCTGCGAACTGGAGGGTCCTGGGTTCGATTCCGATCAAGGGCATGTACCTTGGTTGCGGCCAAATCCCCAGCGGGAGGTGTGCAGGAGGCAGCTGATTGATGATTCTCTCTCATCAATGTTTCTAGCTCTCTATCCCTCTCTCTTCCTCTCTGTAAAAAATCAATAAAAAATAAAAAAATAAAAAAGTAAAAAATAAAAAGAATGGAGATGCCAGGCCTAACTGGTTTGGCTCAGTGGATAGAGTCTCAGCCTGCGGAGTGAAGGGTCCCGAGTTTGATTCCCGTCAAGGGCATGTATCTTGGTTGCGGGCACAACCCCAGTAGTGGTTGTGCAAAAGGCAGCCGATTGATGTCTCTCTCTCATCAATGTTTCTAACTCTCTATCCCTCTCCCTTCCTCTCAGTAAAAAAATCAATTAAAAATATATAAAAGAATGGAGATGCCAGAAATCACATACCAAATACCTGCCCCTTTGTCTGAGGCCCTAGAATAATTGAGATTTAACTCGGACCACTTTTTATATATTTAAAGAGTGATGCAGAGGTCACCCAGTGAGTCAGAGGCGGCTCGGCTCCCAGAGCATACTCAGATCCCATCTCCTGGTCCATGTGAAGGGATCTTGTTCTGTAATTGTTGGACCTCCCCATCCTTTCCTTTGTAAGTAGGCTTGCCTGCCTCGTGGTCTTTACATGGGACTGTGAGTTTGGGAACTTGGACATTCTGACTCGGACCAGATTATCTAGGGCAGTGGTTCTCATCTGCAGGTGATTTCACCTCCTAGAGGACATTTGGTGTTGTCTATAGATATTTTTAGTTGACAACTGGGCATGAGTGCAATTGGCATCCTGAATGCAGAGCCCAGGGATGCTGGTAAACATCCTTCAATGCATAGAATGGCTCCCAACAAAAACTTTCCGGTTCAAAATGTTAGTGCCAAGGTTGAAAAATCCTGGTTTAGGGTAACATTCTAGCACTAAAGGCCTGGTGCACAAAATTCATGCACGGGGGAGGGTTCCCCTCAGCCCAGCCTGCACCCTCTCCAATCCGGGATCCCTCTCACTATCTGGGACCGCTGACTCCTAACTGCTCACCTGCCTGCCAGCCTGATCACCCCTAACTGTCCCCTGCCAGCCTGATTACCACTAACCACCTCTGCCTGCCAGCCTGATTGCCCCTAACTGTCCCCCCTGCTGGAGTGGTTGCCCCTCACTGCCCCCCCCTTTGCTGGCCTGGTTGCCCCTCACAGTCAGCCAGCTGCTCAGTCATTTGGTCATCCCTCGCTAACTCCTTGGCAGTCCTGTCGCCCCATGCAGCCTGCTGTTCGGTTGTTACTGTGAGGGCATCGTGGCCAATTTGCATATTACCCTTTTATTAGTATAGATCATTGACTTTTGCCATGTGCCAAATTCTGCACTACATACTTTACATGCACCATCTCAATTCCAAATTGTCCCTGAGAAACAAGGATATTGCAACACCCATTGTACAAATGAGGAAACTGAGGCTTAGAAAGATGGACTCACTTATCTAAAGTTATACACCTTAGTAGGGTAGAGTCAAGATCTGTAGACCCAGGTCTGCCTGGCCTCAAATTCTGTACTTCTAGTCTCTGTTCTACATTTGTCTGCCCACTGACTGGGAGCTGACGGGGGCCTACTAGGCCTCTTCGGATGTGCCTGAATTTACCTACTTCCCCTATGGACAGGAGGCAGAGTACTGGGCCTTCACAGGTGTCTGTCCACTCAGGTGAGGCTTGGCTATTGGCCAGAGGGAGACTTTCTTCCTTGGGTTACCCCTGCCTGTCTGACCTCACTCACTCTGTCCTTCAGTACAGTGCTTAGTTCCAAAGCTCAGTTCTCCTGCCAGCCCCCGGCTAGTGCTAGTCCTTCACCAGGAGGAAGCTTCTGAATACAGATCCAGGAGATAGAAAATGGGGGGTGTGCAGGAGACAGCTGATTGTTTCTCTCTCATCGATGTTTCTAACTCTCTATCTTTCTCCCTTCTTCTCTGTAAAAAAGAATCAATTTAAAAAAATCATTGATTGGCTGCCTCCTGCATGCCCCACACTGGGGAATGAGCCCACAACCCAGGCATGCCACTGACTGGGAATCAAACTTCCTGGTTCACAGGTTGATGCTCAAGGCTGAAGATTTTTGGTCCCTAAAAACAATGTCCCCAAGACAGGCCTGAAAGGCATGGGTTTCTGGTAGTGCACTTCTTTCACATTTAAAGAAAATATTTAGGGTCAAGAGCTAGTTCAAACCCAGGCAAATATTAGGGAAGGCAGGTGCTACAAATGGAGAAAACTTTTTAAGAACTATATATTTTTTTAATTGGTTTCGGAGAGGAAGTGAGAGAGAAAGAGAAATATCAATGATGAGAGGGAATCATTGATTTGGCTGCCTCCTGGATGCCCCACAGGAATCGAGCCCACAACCCCGGGCATGTGCCCTGACTGGGAATCAAACTGTGATCTCTTGGTTCATAGGTTGATGCTCAACCACTGAGCCACTGGCCAGACAACGACTTGGTATGAATTCAACACGCACTATGTGGAAGAGACAGAATTAGATGCTGAAGATGCAGTAGTGAACAAGATAGGCTGTGGCAGGTAGATGACCAACCAAGCAAATAAATATATGAGACAATTCCTTTGAAGGAATAAATGAGGCAAGTACAATGAAGGAATTAAAAGTGCTGTAGAGAGTAACTGAAGGGTAGGGGTAGAGAGCAAGTAGAGGTGGGAGTTCAGGGAAGGTAGCATTTGAGCTAAAATTAAATAAGCAGACAGCTATGCCAGGAGGGAGATTGGAGGAAAGGGGTCCCAGGCACAGTTGTCGTGAGGAATAACTGAGTGAATGCAAAGTGCTTGGTGGTAAGCAATCGCTCAAGAAACAGCTGCTATTCTTTTTTTTTTTTTTTTTAATATATTTTATTGATTTTGTACAGAGAGGAAGGGAGAGAGATAGTCAGAAACATCGATGAGAGAGAGTCATTGATCAGCTGCCTCTTGCACACCCCCTACTGGGGATATGCCCGTAACCAAAGTACATGCCCTTGACCGGAATTGAACCTGGGACCTTTCAGTCCCCAAGCCGACGCTCTATCCATTGAGCCAAACCAGTTTCGGCCAGCTGCTATTCTTATTACCTCATCCACTCTACTCTTGGCAACTTCTGTTCAAACAAGAAGCTGGCCATGCTGTGGAGCAGAGGGAGATATATATATATATATATTTTTTATTTATTTATTTTTTTTCATCTATATATATAAAAGGCTAAGCGGCCGGCTTATAGGCTGATGGGCCGGTAGGTATGACGGGCACTGACCACCAGTGACCAGATGCTCAACCCAGGAGCTGCCAAGCTGCAGTGACCTGGCAGTGGTGGCTCTCTGGTGATGCACCCCAGAACCGGAGAGGAGGGAGCCCGATTCCTTGCACTTCGGGACCCCTCGGGGGATGTCAGAGAGCTGGTTTTGGCCAAATTCCCACAGGCCAGGTGGAGGGGCCCCACCTGCCAGAGGGACTCCACTCACTTCGCAGCTGCCCTTCAAGCTGCGGCACCACCCCAGGTTCAGCAGGCCGGCTGGGGAAGGAACAAAGGAGGTTGGCTCCAGGGCATGTGTCTGGCCCTCCGCACCTTCTGGCCACCTTCTAATTAACTTCCTTTCAATGTGCATGAATCCATGCACCAGGTCACTAGTATATATATAAAAGTAAAGGCCTGCATGAAAGATTCAGGTTCTGGGTCATCAGATTCCACAGCTCTGAATCACGCACCAAGGCAGGTAGAAGCACTGATCCAGCCTCACCCAAGTCAGGTAGAAGCACCAGCCCAACCTCACTCCCAACTTCTTCAGGAGCGACACCATCTATAACTATTTTCACTCCTCAAACTTACAGTCTGAGTATTGGAAACCTGGAACTGGGAAAAGCCTCTCAATTTCTTAATTTAATGGATATGCATATGTTATACCTAAGGTTCTCACGGTTCCCACTTCTTCCTTTTCGGAGTTGTGTGCCTCTGGCTGGTCAGATTGTAAGGGGCTCTGGGCTCATGAGAGCAGATGGTCAAGAAGAAAATGCAGACATGTAAACAGAAAGCTTCTGGTTACATAATTAGCCTGATGACTTGTTGTGGAAGTTCAAAAATATAGGCATTTAAGGGTTGGTTCAAAACCTTGCCTTGACTCTTGGGATAATTAGTTATTGATAAGATTCTCTGGATACCTACTATAATGCCACACAGTTGTGCTGAGAACTTAAAAAGCATTATTAGTTCATTTAATACTTGCAAAATGCCTATAACGTGTATTTCTTTTATATTTAGCTCCTTTTACAGATAAGAAAAATGAGATTCAAACAGCTAGTAAATGACCGCTGGGGTTTAAATCCAGAACTGACCTTGCTCCCTAGCCTCTCAAGACCTTGCTTTTTTCAACCACTTAATGGTTAGGTTGGCCTCCCTAAGCCAGAGGAAATAACCTCTGAGGGATTCCTTTCTGATCACTGGGGCACCTCTGCCCTAGATATAAGTCATCCTTCAAGAAACTACCATACTGGAAAGACAGCCTCTCAGAGCAAGAAGCCCCACCCTGGACACACACACCCAAACCCACCCGCAGGGCCCTCAATGCTCTGAAAGGAGGGCTGCATTGCACAGCAAGGAGACCCAACTCTTGCGATAATCCCTTAAATCATAAGGAACCCCTCTCCCATTCCTGAGGAACCGCTCCCCAATATTTAAAAGGACAGGCTACATAATTTGCGGGACCCAGTGCTAAAAGAAAATGTGGGCCGAAACCGGTTTGGCTCAGTGGATAGAGAGCTTCCACCTGCGGACTGAAAGGTCCCCGGTTCGATTCCAGTCACGGGCATGTACCTTGGTTGTGGGCACATCCCCAGGAGGGGGTGTGCAAGAGGCAGCTGATCAATGATTCTCTCTCATCGATGTTTGTCCCTCTCTCTTCCTCTCTGTAAAAAAAAAAAAAAAAAAAAAAAAGCCGAAACCTTTTTGGCTCAGTAGATAGAGCGTTGGCCTGCGGACTGAAGGGTCCCGGGTTCGATTCCGGTCAAGGGCATGTACCTTAATTGCAGGCACATCCCCAGTGGGGGGTGTGCAAGAGGCAGCTGATCGATGGTTCTCTCTCATCGATGTTTCTAACTCTCTATCCCTCTCTCTTCCTTTCTGTAAAAAATCAAAATATATATTTTTAAAAATCAATAAAAAAATGCAAGTAATATATTACTTGCATTTTTTTATTGATTTTTTTTACAGAGAGGAGGGGAGAGGATCTCTTATTTAAAAAGATAATAATTTTAGAATGAGACAGTAGAGCATTAAATCAAGTCCAGGGGTTCCCTCTTCTGCGACTGCGTTGACCATTTGCCTCGGTAGCCGGCCCTGGCCACCTCAGTCAGAATGGACCCAACTATCTATTCAAGAGCAAGTCTTGGGACAACCTCCGTAAATTTGGAATCACTTCCCTTGGCTTGGACAGAAACTCCCTTTGCACCCGTCTAGCCGCTGGGTGGTTCTCCATTGCGCGCCCCAGCTCCACCTTCGCGGTGTGTGGGCCACAGCGCGTGCAGCCCAGCTTATTGCCGGGGCAACAGACGCCACGAGCAATGCATTGTGGTCTGCAACAAAATGCTGGAGAAAGATCCTGAGGGAAAGGAGCCCATGGGCCAATGGGAGAGCCCTGAGGGCTGTGGCAAGCCAGTAGGAATGTTTTGGGGGCGGGGTCTCCAGAAGCAGGGCGGAGCCTAGGCTCTAGGCGGCGGCAGCTGCCGTGGGGCTCAGATGCGCCACGGACTCTGTAGCGACGCCTTCGCCAGCTGGGTCTGAGCCTCGCCAGCCCCTCCCCCAGGAGACTGTTGCAGTCGGCCAGCCGCTGCTCCACCGTGAGAGACTCAGGGGCTCAGGGGGGTTCGCTACCTGGTTCTTCTGTACCCGCTGGAGTCCTCCCGCTGGTGGATCGGCGCGGCCCGCCTCCCTGAGCAGTGGGGCGGGGGGCGTCATCCGGGATGGCGTGGGACGCGCGGAGCGGGCAGGGGAGCTGGTGCATCGTAGGCGCAGTCCACACCCCCCTGCCCCCCAGCTCCTCACCCCTCGCTTGGGCCTCCTTCCTCAGGTAACGATGTGCGACCGAAAGGCGGTGATCAAAAATGCCGACATGTCGGAGGAGATGCAACAGGACTCCGTGGAATGTGCTACTCAGGCATTGGAGAAATACAACATAGAAAAGGACATTGCGGCCCATATTAAGAAGGTGAGGAGGGGGCACGGGAGGGGCTCGGGCTGACTGCGCACAGCTGGCGGGAGCCACAACTTCTTGTCCGGGTCATGCATCCCCAGAGCGCCTGGCAGCGGTCCACGAGGGCACGCAGGGCAGCTTGGGTGTAGAGTTTTCCAGAAAGAATGCAAGTGAATTTTGTGCTCCTCTTGGGAAGACCAGAGCCTCGGCGCCCCAAGTTTTTTTTTTAATTTTTTATTATCCAGCTCCGCGGGGGGAAAGCGCCACCTAGCAACGGTTTCTAAGCGCAGGGAGCAGCGGTTCCCCCCTTCTGCACGATTTCTGCGCGGAAGATCCATCTGGGTGCTCGAGGGGGGAGCTGCGTGGGTGCAGCCAGCCAGCCGGAGGGAGAGCGTGCCAGCCTTCCAGCGCGGAGTTCAGTCGCAGATGAAAGTGGGTGGTGCTGGTGGTTGGGGGCTGGGGAGGGGGCTTGGTAAATGACAGTCTGTAGAAAGCTGGCAGAACTGCTAACTTGTCCACAGGGTTCCAGTCGGGAATAGGAAGATAGGCTTCAGATGGAATAGAAATAAATACCATTTTTTGACAAACGCAGTGAGAATGTTATTCTCAATCTAAAAGGAGAATGCTGCACCCAAGATAAGAGTAGCCAAACCGCAGACTTTTAATAATTTTACAGATAAGGGTTAGTTTTGGCGCCTGTTTAGTCACCCTGTGAAAAATTAAAAGGGCCTTCTAGTTAGTTCTCAAACCCTTTGGGGTCGGGAAATGGGGGAAAGTGTTGCGGCAGCTTGCTATCCTTGTGGACCAGGTGGTGTATCAGCATCAAGATGGACGTGATAAGGAGGGCTGTTGAAATTACAGTTAAGGATAAAATTTGGCCAGGTGGTTGTCAGATTCTGTTTCCAGCATTCTTTTTATAGGAGTAGTGGCATGCCAAATGTCTCTTTAAATTAAATTTTTGATCCACAGTGGTGCGAATTGAGACTTTGTCCCCATATCAGAGATACTGGAGTGCAGTTAAGGAAATGAGTTATAATGGGGTATTTTGAGCTAAACATTTACCATTTTCTTACATTTGGGGGTGCATGACATATAGAGGGATTCTGTTTACACATAAGATAAACGAGAACTGTCAATGCTACATGGAAGCTTTAAAGGTGGAATTGCCGTAACAAAGTGCTCAGTCTTCGAGGCTGCCTTTCTGCCTTTTACAGCCCAGCCCCCTTCTCCAGCTCAGCGCAGACTGCAAGCATGTTTGCATTAATGCACCATGTAGGCGACTTGGAGCTGGGAAACATTCTTTCATTCTAAGAATTTGCAGATGCTAACGTTCCTCCCCTCTGCCCCAGCAGGCTCTGACCTCTGATTTAGCACTAACATTCTAGTCTTCTTTTTCTCCCCTCCCCCCTCCCCCAGGAGTTTGACAAGAAGTACAACCCCACCTGGCACTGCATCGTGGGGAGGAACTTCGGTAGTTACGTGACACATGAAACCAAACACTTCATCTACTTCTACCTGGGCCAAGTGGCCATTCTTCTGTTCAAATCTGGCTAAAAGCATGGACTGTCCCACACACCCAGTGATCCATCCAAAAATAAGGATTGCAGCCTAAATTCCAAATACCAGAGACTGAGAGTCTTGAGCCTTGCCGAAGGGAACACCTTGATCTTGAACCTTTATTGTGTTGTTTCGTACAGGGTATCGCTGTACTCATCTGTTGTTATAAAACAATTAGCAAAGAAGCTTACATTTGTATTTATTTTCTATTCCATACCTCTCTGCCCCATGTTTTTTTCTCCTCAAAATCCATTCCTTTCCCAAAATAAAATTTGTCGGAGAACTGTGTGTTATAATTTGTTCAACTAAACTAGTGTTGGCTCATAGCCATCTCGGTTATTGGGGTGAGTCCCTGAAGTAAGTTTCTGTGGAATATAGTAGATTGGCCTCTTGAGCTTATGTTTTATTTTTAATATGTCTTTATTGATCTCAGAGAGGAAGGGAGAAGGAAAGAAACATCAATGATGAGAGGTCATTGATTGGCTGCCTCCTGCATGCCCCACACAGGATTGAGCCCCAAACCTGGGCTTGTGTCCTTGACCAGAAGCGGACCCGGACGCTCTATCCACTGAACCAAACCAGCCAGGGTTAGCCTACTCAGTTTCTGTTATGCATGACAGAATACTCAGAAGTGCATGTCAGAAACGGGTTAAGTCTTATTCCTGACCTGGCAAATACTGTGTTTAGGTGCTCATTTTGTTAAAAGATGCTGATATAGAGCCCGGCTGGCATGGCTCAGTGGTTGAGTGTTGACCCATGAACTAGGAGGTGTTGGTTCAATTCCCCGTCAGGGTTGCTGGCTCAGTGATAGAAGGCAGCCGATCAGTGATTCTCATCATCAATGTTTCTCTCTGCCTCTCCCTTCCTCCCTGAAAAACAAAATGGTGTTACTGTTGATATAAGCTTTCCATGGCTGTAAAATGTGAAAATAAGCTGGTATCGAGCTAATGAGAAACTTAGTCTCTGGGCTATTCCCCTCCCCTGCCAGGCCCCAAAAGGATACTGTAAAGATTAAAGGTGGTTTTAAAAGGGAAAGTTTTTGAGCAGCAGCCTTCCTTGTGATTGCAGGAATTTAAATGTGTAAGCCTGCTGTGCAGTGCTTGAACTAGTTGTGGTCAGAAACCCAATTAACAAATGTAAATTGAAGTTTCCATTAAAAGACCCAGTTAAAAGTGGGTAAGTATAGCCACTATTAAAGGTTTCCTGCTATCAATTTTAGGAAGACTTGTCTGTTTTTTTCTCCCCTATCAAATTTAAAATATATATTTTTATATATATTTTACAGAGAGAAAGGGAGATATAGTTAGAAACATCAATGAGAGAGAAACATTGATCAGCTGCCTCCTGCACACTCCCCAATGGGGATGTGCACGCAACCAAGGTACATGCCCTTGACAGGAATCAAACCTAGGACCCTTCAGTCCGCAGGCTGACACTCTTATCCACTGAGCCAAACCGGTTACAGCATTACCTTTTTTTTTTTTTTTTAATTAAGATGTGAAGAAACCACATTGCTGTGGAATAGGACTGGGTTGATGTTTTATGAAGTTCCCTCTAGTGCCTGCTCCTTGTTAATTTCAAAGGCCCATAGGCTCCAGCTTGGAGGAGTAAGCTAAAGTTTGTATAAGGGTTATTTTTTTTTAAATATATTTTATTGATTTTTCACAGAGAAGAAGGAAGAGGGATAGAGAGCTAGAAATGTCGATGAGAGAGAATCATCGACCAGCTGCCTCCTGCACACCCCCTACTGGGGATGTGCCCACAACCAATGTACATGCCCTTGACCGGAATCGATTCTGGGACCTTTCAGTCCACAGACCGACGCTCTATCCACTGAGCTAAACTGGTTTCGGCAGGGTTATTTTATTGATGCTTAGTTGCTGTCTTTGTCTTTGAGACAGTTGCATACAGATAGCTATATCTGAAAGCTTTTCAGTGACAGGCAAAATCTTGAGGGAAGGCACATAAATGACCCCTACTGTGCTCGGACAAGGGGCAGCCTGTTCCAATAGCCCAGATCTCAGTTACTTACAATTAAAGTGCCGGCCAACTCGCAGGTTGGTTTCTGCAATTTCTTAGCAAGGCCCCACATGAACCTTAAGCTTTATCCACATAAAAAATAGGGCCTCATTTTTAACATCAATTACTACATTAAGGATACAGGAGCTCTGCCCCCAAGCACTGGAGGAGGTTAGGCCAGATAAATACTTTTCAGACATTTTTTACTATAAAATCCTTCCTTCAAATATATCCTGACAAAGATTTCTAAGACATAAAAGAGGAGTTTTCTGGATTTGTTTTCTTCATGATAGGCACAGGGAACAACAGTGGCTTTGGTAGCATCAAATGAATGTATTTCCAAGAAAAGATTTACAAATACTATACAAATTGTAAAGTCATTTAGTGGTTCAGTATATAATTCTAGTTGTGATTGTCAGCACTGACAGGCCTTGGCTTTGGCCCTTAACCAGTCCTAGGCTGAAAGGCTGACTCAGGTAGTTAGGAAGTTTTCTGGTTCAAATCATTAGATTCAAATGATCCACTGTCCTCTTGGAAGTCAGAACCAGCAGAGAAACTCCAAACACACTCTAAACTGAGCGTTAGTGCTGGCTTTACCTTCCCCACACACTGCACAGCTGAGGACGGAGCAGGAACGGAGCAAAAACTACCTCGGGGAGAAGGCCTGCAGGAAGCAGTTCCCAGTGAAAGCTGAAATCAAGTGACAGATTTGTTTCTTCTTTGGGATTGGTCACATGGGAACATGAGTCCAAAGCACATATCCTTAAGAGGAAACGTTGTTGCCAGCTCACCAGCCTGATATCCTGAGCTGCCGGCTTCTGACAGTATGTGTGGCTCATGCCCCAGGGCGGTGACGAGTTACAGTTTGAAGCCGGAGTGGATGGCCACGATGCCCGATGACAGGCTTTCGTAAGTCACTTTCTGAAAACCCGCATCTTCTATCATCTCCTTGAACTCCTCCTAAAACACAAAGGGAGACATGGCAAGGATCACCTCGATGTCACCTGTCAGGCCTTTGGCATAAGTTACGGGAGTTTTGTACCTGAGCTGGGAACTTTCGAATACTCTCTACAAGGTACTGGTAGGACTTCCAGTTTCCTGCAATAACCTCTCCCAGGACAGGAATAACCTGGAAGCTGTAGAGATCATAAAGCCTAGACAAAAAGGCAAAAGGTTAAGGTTAGAACATGCCCCTCGGTGAGAAGCAAAAAGGTCTAAGCCCGGGGTCACAAACTCAGATGCCCAGAGCAGTGGTTCTCAACCTTCCTAATGCCCTTTAATACAGCTCCTCATGTTGTGGTGACCCCCAACCACAAAACTGTTTTCGTTGCTACTTCATAACTGTAATTTTGCTACTGGTATGTAATGTAAATATGTGTTTTCCGATGGTCTTAGGTGACCCTGCTGGCGGTTCTCAACCTGTGGGTCGCAGCATTAGGAAGGCTGAGAACCACTGGCCGAGTGGGTCAAGCAAGTACCCAAACTCAGTGAAGTGTCCAGGTGCAAGGTCCGTGGGGAGCGATAAGGGTGCGGTGACAGGTACGTTAGGAGGTGCCGTAAAGGGGAGAAGGGATGGTTGCTGCTCAGCTCAGACCGTGGCCATGTGGGAATACGGCTTACCCAGGGTCGCTATGTTTTCTGATTTCTCAGGTGAAGCTGAAAATCCAGATTTTTATGTAAACTTTTATGAATTTTAAATATGAACATCTAAACCAACTTACTAAAATGCCAGGACTGAAGCCTCCGGCTGCTGGTGTGAGACTGCCCTGGCCTAGATGTTTTCATTCAGGAGAGGCTGTGAGGTTCATGCTTCCTGCTTACTGGCTACTTTCTGTACATTTTAGAATGGGAACCCCTGGTTATCAATGAGAATCAAGCCCTGGTAACAATACCAACTTGGATACAAGGGGATTGTCCACTTGGCTGAACTCCAGGCAGAGAAACCGTCCTCCTGGTTTCAGGACCCGATGAGCTTCCTGGAGTGCCTGAGTGAGAAAAGAAACAGAAGGACACATTCTTCAGCAGACCCACTCAGTCCCAGGAGGCCCAGGCAGCTTTAGCTTCTGTGGACATTACAAGTTATGTCCCACTGATCCTTTGTTCATTGTCAGTTGAGAAGATGTAACAGCAGAAATAACCCTATAACACCCTATATTTTATAGGTTTTCTGTTGCTCATGAAGAGATTACTTGAGCCTAGCTGGTGTGGCTTAGTGAATAGAGTGGTAGTCTGCGGACTGAAGGGTCTCAGGTTTGATTCCGGTTAAGGGCACATGCCCTGGTTGCAGGCTTGATTCTCTCTCATCATTAATGTTTCTCTCTCTCCCTCTCCCTTCCTCTCTGAAATCAATAAAATATCTATATATATAAAAGGCCAATATGTTAAGTGTCCCCCTGACTGGTCGCTATGATGCACACTGACCACCAGGAGCTGCTGTGACCCACACTGGCCATTTACAAAGAGATGGCACCACGGACCTGATGCCCACAAAGCAACTCTCGGCTTTTCCCAAATGGGACACAGGCCCTGCCACCAGACCAGAGTGACAGCCCACCAAATAGCAGCCAACACTGCCAAGACCCCATGGCGCAAAATGCAGCCCACAGCCCATTGCGGCGGGCGCTGAGTAATGATGTCACATAGCAACGCCCGGCTTCCTCTCCCAAGCCACCAGCTTCCTTGGAGTTTCTTTAGCCCAAAAACATGACTTGCTTTATAGCCAGGTGGAAACATTCCACGCTGTAACCTAATGCCTGTGAAGCGTTTTCCCGTGCCTCATCTCATTTGATCCTCACAGAAGTCCTGGAGTAGGTAGATAGAGACTCAGTGGAATTTTCTTTTCATTAGCCAGAAAACAGAGATTTAGAAAGCTTAGAAACTTGACCCGACTGAAAAGAAGTAAGAGATGATGGACTTTGAAAATGACTTTAGAATATAGTCGAACACTGCTGCAGTTAAATATTTTACCCTTTGTTCTCCCTGTGTGATCTACAATAATAATCTGCTTCATGTTGCTATTTACTGCTGTGTTGCTGACAATTACATTAAAGAGAAGTTGAGGTGCTTCACTGGGCTGGAAAAGTTTAGCTACATCAGAAAGCAGGTCTAATAAGCAAGTTTATTCTCTATCTATAAAAGGCTAAGTTGACTCGTGCATGCATGATACATATAAAGCTCTCGCTGGCGCCAATTGCATGCGTGTGTTTCGATCCATCACTGTCAATTGTGAATTTGGTCGACACTTCTATTATAGAGAAAGGATGAATAATGATATTAAAATATTTCTTCTAATTAATTTCCTTTCAATGTGCACAAACCTGTGCACCTGGCACTAATACATACATACATATACATATATATATAAAACATCTCTCTCTATATATAAAATCCTAAGCTACTGAACAACCAGTTGACCCGTTGCTATGATGGGCACTAACTCCTCAACATAGGAGCTGCCCCCTGGTGGTCAGTGCGCTCCCACAACCAACTTCCTGTTTGGGCCAACCTCTGTGGTCCCTCCCCTTGGCCAGCCAGCGGCACCCCCCCACCCTCCCGCCCCATAGGCCCCAATTGCCAGCCAGGCCAAGGAACCCCACCATGCACAAATCTGTGCACTGGGCCTCTAGTGTATATATAAAAGAGAAGCTTACTTGATTTACACAGACTCAGATTGGTACAACCCCCACCAAGGGCAATTTTTGGTTATCAAAATCACAATGCATATTCTCTTTGATCAAGCAATTTTACATTAATGAATCTATCTCACAGAAATGCTTCTACTATGGAAATGACATGCAGCACTATTTGAACAGCACAAGATTAGAAGCATCTTAACCATTAATGAGCCTGGTTAAATGATGAAACTTCTATGTAAATGGAATCCATGCAGCTATCGGAAAAAGGAAGTGCCATGTTCTTTATGCACTGACATGGAAAAATCTCCAAAATATATCAAGATATATTCTCTCTCTCTCTCTCTCTCTCTCTCTCTCTCTCTCTATATATATATATATATATATATATATTTTTTTTTTATTTTATTTTATTTTATTTTATTTTATTTTATTTTTTTTTAATTCCGGAGAGGAAGAGGAGAGACAGAAACATCAATGATGAATCATTAATCGGCTGCCTCCGGCACCCCCCCTATTGAAGATCAAGACCACAACCCCAAGCATGTGCCCTTGACTAGAATCGAACCCGGGACCCTTTAGTCCACAGGCTGACACTCTTATCTACTGAGCCAAATCAGCTAGGACTATTCCACTTCTTTTTAATGAAAAGAAATAATAAACTGACTACAGACACAGACAGGTCACAAAAACCAAGCTAAAAAGCTAAAGACCACCATAAAGGGTGTCTCAGCAAAAGCAGAAGAATCAGGTAACTGGAGCCCATATTACTGAACCGAAACTGATGCCTTGTACATTGTCTTCAAATGCTAAAGTAGAAATAAAGAGTTGCATCAGATTAAGCAATTTTACATTCCCTTCTCTCTATAGAGGATCCATGAGTCTACAGCTACCTTCTGCCAAAATAGCGTTTGAGTGCTTGCTTCTGCGTCAACCTCAGGAATGCCGCTAAGCTTCTGCAAACTCTCAGGGTCGGATGGCTTCACAAGTGAGAGGAAACGGATGAAACCTCAGAGCAAGACTGAGGGGTCTCAAAGAAAGAAATACCAACCCACGCAACAAAGGCTTCTCTGGCATCTGCTCTACTTGGTCCTTATCAATTTTGAGTAGGAATATTGGCAACTTAAAGGATGGAGGCCCCTGACTCTGCAACAGTCATTGCACTCGAGATCCGAGCCCAGAAAAGAATCTCATCCTTCATTCACCGTGGAGCCACACCAGAGCCAATGTCCCGAGATGCAGCCACTCGTACCCGGTCCATGTGCGTGACGTTCCGGATCCCAAAGGCAATGGTGTAAACATCAAACTTGTCTTCATCAAAGGGCAGTTCTTCAGCATCTCCCAACACCCAAGCGAGTCCTGAAAGAGAAAATGAGTTTTCGTCTTAGTCCGGCAGCTGTCTCTCCTGCACCCAGGGAATTGCCAAACCAGAGGCGGCGGCTTGGGAGCCCTCCAGGCAGGAGCTGGACAGTCTGGACACCTCGCTTGTGGCTTCTGAAGGGGGGGCAGTTTGTGAGGCTGAGCCCTTAAACATGCTGAATATGGTGCTAACTCTTGTATTGTAGTTACGAGTCAGAATGGAACTGAACTGTCAGACACCTACTTTGGTGTAGAAGAATTGGAGAACCGTTTGGTGATGAGCAGACATCACATTTGGTGTCAGAAAAAAATCACACACCCTTGGATTCCTGGCCACCCTCTTCATGGGTGACCTCTAATCCTGAGAAGTTGAAGCTGGTGTCCTTGAAGTTTAGGAAAAGTCCTTCGCCCAAGACCCCAAGTGAAACCTGACACCGTCAAGCAGTTCTTACTTGGCTAAGCGTTTTGTATAGTGTACTGTGGTTAGGAGCCCAGATCCTGGGGTTAGACTGCCTACGTTCTAATTCCAGATTCACCACTTATTTAAATATTGATATATTCTTATTGATTTCAGAGAGGAAGAGAGAGAGATAGAAACATCAATGATGAGAGACAATCATTTATCAGCTGTCTCCTGCATGCCCCCTACTGGGGATCAAACCTGAAACGCAGGCATGTGCCCTGCCCAGGAATTAAACCGTGACTTGGTTCATAGGTGTGATGCTCAATCACTGAGCCACATGGGCTTCACCATTTTATTAGCTGTATGATCTTCAGAAAACTACTCTGCCTCAGTTTCCTCATCTATAAAACGGAGTTAACAATAATATCTACCTCAGAGGGTCACTGGAAGGACTCTAAGCACAGAATTTAGCATTGCTATATTGATTCTATCAGAGTCTTAGCCAATCAGTGTCTATTCCCTAAGTCTGGTCACGCATTCAGAAATTACCTTCGGGAGCCCCACAGCAGAGAGCTATGTCCTCTAAGGATCCTGATGCAGCGGGAACACGATTCACTATGCAGTGAATTAGACATAATATATGACATAAAAGGAACGCTCTACAGAGGAAGGCAAATGAAAATAGTCTTTCTGGCCCTAGTTGGTTTGGTTTAGTGGATAGAGCATCGGCCTGCAGACTGAAAGGTCCCAGGTTCGATTCCAGTCAAGAGCATTTACCTTGGTTGCAAGTACATCCCCAGTAGGGGAATATTGGCAGGAGGTGTGCAGGAGGCGGCTGATCGATGATTCTAACTCTCTATCCCTCTCACTTCCTCTCTGTAAAAAATAAATAAAAATATATTTCTTGGCTCAGTAAATAGAGTTGTGGCCTGAGAACGGAAGGATCTCAGGTTCGATTCGGGTCAGGCGCATATACCTTGGTTGCACCAGCCCTTGGATCCCCAGCCCAGTTAGGGTACGTGTGGGAGGCAACCAGTTGATACATCTTTCTCACATTGATGTTTCTCTCTGTCTCTCCCCCTTCCTTCCATTCTCTCTAAAAAAATTAATGGAAAAAATACCCAGTTGAGAATTAACAATAACAATAAGACAATTGTACTATCCAGCATTTAATGCTCCTATGCAGGTCGATTAGTCTTGGCAGTTGGGAGAGCCTGAAGGGCAAGCTATGTTACAGAAGAGATGATTCCAGAAATGGAACATTACTTATCATTTCTGTCTTTGTTGCCGTTCCGTATGGCTGAGCACCAGAGAGAAAGGAAACACGTTTTCCAGTAGGAGTAAGGAAACATAGAGCCTTTGTCTAAAAACACTGGGGACTGTCTGCCTCCTGGTCAGTGTGATGGCCGACAAAAGAGCCCTTCGCCTCGGGGCCCAGTGGGCTGCCCTGGCGTAGGCAGCTGTTCTGAGGGGGAGGAGGAGAGAGTTGAGCTAAAATAACCACAGCACTCTGTGCGGGGTGGGAAGGAGAGAAGTGCTGATGGCCTGAGGGACTCTGCTTTCTCTGGTGCACACCCGCCTCGCACAGTGCTGCCTGCCGTGCCTCCAGCATGGGAGAGGGCAGAGCGGCGGCTCTGGAAAGCTCGGTAAACACGGTGCAGCTGCAGGATCACTACTTCTTCTTCTTTTTATCTTTATTTAATATATCTTATTGATTTTTTACAGAGAGGAAGGGAGAGGGATAGAGAGCTAAAAACATCTATGAGAGAGAAACATCAGCTGCCTTCTGCTGGGGATGTGCCTGCAACCAAAGTACATGTCCTGACTGGAATCGAACCTGGGACCCTTCAGTCTGCAGGCCAACGCTCTATCCATTGAGCCACACCGGTTAGGGCTGCAGGATCACTACTTCTACTTGAAAAACTTGTGGGGAAAAAGTACTTCAAAATATCAAAACAAACAGAAAGCCAAATGTAAAATGTACATCTTTTTTTCTTCTTTTTCTGAACAGACTGAGATAAATGCTTCTAAAGTGTACATCTTTTTAAAAAATATATATACCCTTTGCACTCCGCTGTCCGCTCTCAGGGGACATCGGAATTCTAGCATATCACTCGGATGTCCCCTCTCAGGGGACATTGCAGTTTATTAGTGATTACGGGGAATTGAGTTAATTCAACGCACGTTTCGCAAAGTAGCGCTGAGTAATTGGTAGCCAATGTCCAGAATGGTTCGGAGTGCAAAGGGTATATATATTTTTTTGATTTTTTACAGAGAGGAAGGGAGAGGGATAGAGAACTAGAAACGTTGATGAGAAAGAAACATCGATCAGCTGCCTCTTGCACAACCCCTACCGGGGATGTGCCCGCAACCAATGTACATGCCCTTGACCAGAATCGACCCGGGACCTTTCAGTCCGCAGACTGACGCTCTACCACTGAGCCAAACCAGCTTCGGCTAAAGTGTACATCTTTTTAAAAAATATATATTTATTGATTTCAGAGAGGAAGGAAGAGGGAGAGGGAGAGAGAGATAGAAACATCAATGATGAGAATCATTGATCAGCTGCCTCCCATATGCCCCCCACTGGGACTGAGCCTGCAACCTAGGCATGTGCCCTTGACCAGAATCGAACCTGGGACTCTTCAGTCCACAGGATGACGTTCTATCCACTGAGACAAACCAGCTAGAGCTAAAGTGTACATCTTTAAGCAAGGCCACAAATTGCCCGTTTTGTGGTTCCTGGAGCTAAGAGTCTCCTAGCTGCTACAGAGTCCTGTGGCTTAGGGGTACAGTCCGTGCTCACTAACATCGCCGAAAGGTTTTTGGAAACCATGACTTCAAGGGAAGCGATGGATAACGAAAACCACTCTGACCACAGGCCAACTGATAGGAGAGGTTAAGTCCTTACGGCACCTTTCTGGCCACAAAAACATCACCCGACTTCTACAGAAAGATTCAAAACCATTTTAATATTGAACAATGAAATAAATGTGAGCTATAGATAACTGTAAGAAAGATTAGTAGAAACAAATCAGATAATGATTTTCCAACTTAATTATTCCAGTTTCGGACCACAAGTGGCTGGAGCCTGTCCAGGGAGCTCAGGTAGAAAGGTGAAACTGACCCTGGGGCCCTAAGCGGTTTGGCTCAGTGGATAGAGCATTGGCCTGTGGAGTGAATGGTCCCAGGTTCGATTCCGGTGAGGGGCATGTACCTTGGTTGCAGGCACATCCCCAGTGGGGGGTGTGCAGAAGGCAGCTGATCGATGATTCTCTCTCATTGATGTTTCTGGCTCTCTGTCCCTCTCTCTTCCTCTCGGTAAAAAATCAATAAAATATATATTTTTTAAAAAATCAATAAAGTATATTAAAAAAAAAAAAAAAAAAAAAAAAAAAGAAAAGAAAAGAAAAGAAAGAAAGAAAGAACTGAGCCTGGGCAGGACACCTTTCCATCACAGGCACACTCATACACCCTTTCTAACTCTGACTGGGACCATTTATTACACGCCAGTTCGCCTCAGTGCACAGCTTTGGGGTGTGGGAGGAAACTGGAATACCTGGAGAAAACACACAGACATGGGGAGAACATGCCAACTCTACACAGATGGTGGTCCTGGCCAGTAATCAAACTTTTTTTTCTCTCATCATTCTTATAACAAAAACATTGAACCAAAAATTTTTTTAAAATTTTAACCCAGCCAATGTAGCTCAGTGGTTGAGCATTAACTTATGAACCAGGAGGTCACGGGTCGATTCCTGGTAAAGGCACATGCCAACGTTTTGGGCTTGATCTCCAGTGGGGGGTGTGCAGGAGGCAGCCTATCAGTGATTCTCTCTCATCGATGTTTCTCTCTTTCTCTCCCTCCATCCCTTTATGAAATCAATAAAAAAATATTTAAAAATTTTTTATTTTAGGTCCCACTGTACTGTTTACAGGTGCTTCCTCACTGTATCCGTTGGACCTTCTGAGAAACTGATGCTGAGATGAAGTGAAAAGGTTTTTTTATTTCTTTGGGGGGAGGCACCTGGGAAAGATAAAAGAGATGGAAGGAAGAGGAAGCAAGACTGGATGGGGAAACCTGTTAGACCCCAAGCCTCAGCCTACCGACAGGGGGCCCTGGAACAAAGCCTGCCTGCTGAGTCCAGCCGGGCAGCCTCCCAGTGCTCAGCCACCAGCTGGTGCTGGCTGGCTGGCAAGCGAGCGGAGCCTGCAGGTGCTGAGCTGGAGGCTGGCAGCTAACTACACTCCCATGGCCGAAGGCAAAGCCCCCTTTTTAAGGGCAGTGCACTTTCTCGACTTCCACATCAAACCATCCTAGAGCTAACAGGGAAGTGGAGTGGCTCAAGAATAGGACATTTGGGGTTATGGGGAGCTGCTGGGAATTGAAAGCAAAACTTCTGTCTCAGGGTCCAGGAGCTGAGATCAGAAGCCTCTGCTCCAGTGGGAGATCTGCCATTTAAGTTGTTACTTGGCTAAGATATGTAACCCTTTTGGGCTCAGTCAGCTCCCTGTCACATAGGGCTGATAACCTAACTCTCTAGGCTGCGGACATAATGTGCATAAAACCACACAAACTGGATCCACCCCCACAGATTACCTTCAACTTCTACATAGCTATGTTTTCTAAAGCAGAAAAATAAAGCACTTCAGCATTTCCCCCATTCCATCTTATTTTATAAACATGCTAGAGGCCCGATGCATGACATTCGTGCACTCAGGGGTAGGAGAGGGGGTCCCTCAGCCTGGCCTGCGCCCTTTAGCAGTCAAGGAGCCCTGGGGGAAGTCTGACTGGTGGCTTAGTGCTGCCACAGCTGCTGTGCTCACCAGCTGTCCACCCAGCTTGTGGCTGGGCAGCGCTCCCCTGTGGGAGCGCACTGACCACCAGAGGGCAGCTCCTGTGTTGAGGATCTGCCCCCTGGTGGTTAGTGCGCGCCATAGCGACTGGTTGTTCAGCCATTTGGTCAATTTCCATATTACCCTTTTATTATATAGGATTATTATATAGAATAAGCATTTCCTCTGTGCACTTTCTGTAGGACTTGCCAGTTTTGTATCCTTGTGCACAGGCTTTCTTCTTTCCAATCTTCAGCATCTCCTTGTTGATGTCACAGATCACGACATGGGAACCGTTCAAGGAATCCTCTTCATTCTGGTACTTTTGGGCAATTTCTTCCCAGGATAAATTTTGCTGGGTCCTTAACTGCCTCTTCTGCTTTCTCCGATGCTGGGCCTGGATGTAATTAAGGAACCGGAAGGCAATGTCACCTGTGGGAAGCCAGGGAGGAAAGATGGAAACATAAATCGAGCCCAGCATTTCCTAACTCCAAAGTGACAACAAGCTGCAGGAGCTGAGGAGTGTACGGAAATGAAGTTTGTTCTCATCTCCACAGTAACTGCTATTTTTTAACTCCTAATATTCTTTAGAAAACTTTATTTAAAAATTGCATAAATAATGGATGGACATATTCTTTTCTTTCTTTTATGAACATATTCTTACTATAAAAGACTCACTATCTCAATTTTTAGAATAAAACATGAACATTGCATTCTCTGTCCATACCGTTTCCAGACATTACAAGTATTCAGAGTTTAGTGCACAGCCTTCTACTCTTTTTCTAATAATGTTTATGGAAATAACCTAGTTCCAAGCAATAATTTCCTTTCCCATCACCATCTCTCTTCCAGTTCAGTTCTCCAGAGACCATCTTTCCCAACTCCTTTAGCTGTTTCTTCTACGTTACAGCTGTACGTTACAGTTATTTCTTTCCTTACCAAATTTATGATATCCTGTTCCCCATTTCTGCTTGCCTCTGCTCAATATCACTTTTCACAATTCCTCATAATACCTGGGTAACTTAGCATAATAAACTAATCAGTAGTTGATTTCTTATTCCGTCAGCTACAGACAGTATCTCTGGGCTCCCTTCAATCTTCCATCCTATGTACTTTTACTCTGTCAAAACTGGTGACGTTTTATTTGTCTTATAGCTATAATTAAGCCTTCTGCCCTATGTTGGTGGTGAGTCTAAAAGCTAAAAATCAGCCGGGACCGGTTTGGCTCAGTGGATAGAGCGTCGGCCTGCGGACTGAAAGGTCCCGGGTTCGATTCTGGTCAAGGGCATGTACCTTGGTTATGGGCACATCCCCAGTGGGGGGTGTGCAGGAGGCAGCTGGTCGGTGTTTCTCTCTCATCGACGTTTCTAACTCTCTATCCCTCTCAATTCCTCTCTGTATAAAATCAATAAAATATATTTAAAAAAAAAAAAAAGTGTTTAATAATGTGACCAGGTAAATACTGTTCCAGCAAAGTGAGTGCTTTCTGAAATAACATTTTCTTTTTTTTTTTAAATATATATATATTTTTATAGATTTCAGAGAAGAAGGGAGAGGGAGGGAGAGAAACATCAATGATGAGAGAGAATCATTGATAGGCTGCCTCTTGCACAGCCCCCACTAGGGATTCAAACCCACAACCTAGGTAAGTGCCCTTGACTGGAATGAAACCCGGACCCTTCAGTCCACAGACTGACGCTCTAGCCACTGAGCCAAAACAGCTAGGGCTAAAGCAGCTGCTTTATTGAGGGATAAATTGGTTATTTCAAAAATTTTTTTTAGTATTACAAAAAATGATGCAGTGAGCATATTTATAGTTATATATTGGTTGTTTGTTTTCGTTAATCCTCACCCAAGGTTATTTTTCCATTGATTTTTAGAGAGTGGAAGGGAGGGGTAAGACAGAGAGAGAAAAACATCGATATGAGAGAGACACATTGATTGGATGACTCCCACATACGGCCTCATCAGGGGTGGGGATTGAGCTTGCAACGGAGGCACATGACCTTGACTGGAATAGAACCCAGGACGCTTCAGTCCTCGGGCTGATGCTCTATCCATTGATCCAAACTGGCTAGGGCTAGCTATATCTTCTTAAATGTCTTTTTAAACATATGGGAACTCCTTTTAATTACATTTTCTAAATGGGCAGCTGTCAGCATGAAGTGATGCTACCGGTCATGGTACACTGGAGATGTAGGCAGCTCCGACTGAACCCCTTCTGAACTTTATCTTCGTGCCATTTTTTTAGAATTGTAACTGTGGGACCCTACGATAAACTGTTACACTGCTAAATTGTGTGTCCTCCACGGAGCAGAATTTTTTTTTTCTGCCTTCTAAGATTCATTTGGGGAGAGGGCCATGTCAACAAAGCCACGTTTGTTTCAAACATGGAGGTTATTCTACTATAATTTATTAAACATTTTCTGTTGGTACAATAACACTACTGCATTATATCATACATTGTAATGTACATTTAACATGCACGTTAGCCATGTAATGATATCACATGAGGCATTTTAGAAATCCATGATATTTTCCCCTAATGTCTAGGGTGCACCAAAGGAGCATGCATACACCAATGCGCTGCGGATACCTGGCGTGACAATGGATTAAGCAGGAGAAGCTGCCTAGAAAGCTTATATAATATGATAAAGGCATGCTCCCCAACCTGAGAAAGATGGTAAAGGTGGTGAGTCATTTAGACGGTAGGATGTCACTGGAGTGAAAAACTGGTCTTTTCACTCTGTAATCTGTGCATTTTAGAAAAGTGACAGGCACAAAGCTGACATTTTGTGCCTTTGATTGACGTTGAGTTTAAAAAAAAAAAAAAAAAAAAAAGAGTACACCTTTCTCAGAAGCATGTTGATTTTCAACCACCAACTTCAGGCTAATGGGAGGCAAGGCAGCTCATTCCAACAGGAGACGCTGATCGCGCAGAAGGCGCGGTGGAGCCTGGGAGACTGACACGGACGGTACCTGTGCCTCCGGCTACATCGAGGAGCTGGGTCCCAGGAAACGGGTGCATTCTCCAGAGCAGCACGTCCTTCCAGACACGATGGATGCCAAGACTCATCATGTCATTCATCACGTCATACTTCTTGGCCACACTTTCAAACACCTGGTAAACTGATGTGGAAGAAACACAACATAATGTGCCACGGACGAGATTAACTTGGAAAAGTCCTAAAAGAAAGAGAAGGAAGTTTCGCCCCCTGAAACTGCCTGCCTTTCCAGGACGAACCTAAGCCATGATGCTCAACATTACCTCTTCTTAAAAAGGTCTGTATTTCTTCATTTAAAAAATCAAAAATCAAAAAGGCCTATGGACTGAAGGGTCCCAGGTTCGATTCCGGTCAAGGGCATGTACCTTGGTTGTGGGCACATCCCCAGTAGGGGGTGTGCAGGAGGCAGCTGATCAGTGTTTCTCTTTCATTGATGTTTCTAACTCTCTATCCCTCTCCCTTCCTCTCTGTAAAAAAGTCAATAAAATGTATTTTTAAAAAAATAAAATAAAAAAATAAAAAATCAACCTCTTTTCTGTCTTAGATATTTTTTGACCATTACTTTGTAATCATGCCATACACATACGTGGTACTAAATAGATTTCTGTTTCTTAGAGGATAGGGGTGATGGTGGAATTCTTTCTAATGGTTATTATAATAAGAGACAACAAAATCCATTAGAAAGACACATACCGTATTTTTCGGACCATAAGACGCACTTTTTCCCCCCCAGAAGTGGGGGGAAAAAGTCCCTGCGTCTTATGGTCCAAATATAGCCTACACATATACTTTAAAAAAAAAGTTTTTTTACTTGCCCGGCTCTGTGTGGTCTCTGTGTGCTTGCCTGGCTCTAAAATGGTTCTAAATGCTGCTGTTTACTTTACAGGGTTGATTACATGTGTTTATGACTGTGATGTTGGGTTTTAATGCACATAAAATATTTTAGGACACTATTTGTTTCAGAATCTTTTTTTCTTCATTTCCCTTCTCTAAAAACTGGTGCGTCTTATGGTCTGGAGCGTCTTATGGTCCGAAAAATACGGTAGCTAATGGAAAGGAAAGCCTCAGGTCATCTCAGCCTGTATCACCGAGAAAAAACTCAGGGGGCAGGTGGATGGCAAGATGTGAATCAGGGTTGCATTACATTGCAGAGGGTCCTCGTGAATCATCTCCATAGGATCAAGCCGAATGTGGAATCTGGGCTAGCTGGGAAGAGTTTACTTTAGGAGACAGGCTACAGTTAACTTCTCTACCCCTCAGTTCCTCTGCCCATAAGATGAGAAAACCAGTGCCAGTCCCTCCCTGCCTCCCTGCCACAGGCTGAACTAGGCAGTGAAGGGGAGATTCTCTGAGTTTTTCAGATGAGATGATCCAAAACATAACTGTCCTCTGCTGAATTAACAATCACGGAATTCCTCCTCAACTCAATCTTGAATGCCCATTCTCAACACTGGGATCTCCAAGTTTGCTTTTTCCTTTTCTTTCTTTTTTTTTTTTTTTTTTTTTTTTTTTTTTTTTTTTTTTGGTAATCCTAACTTGAGGATATTTTTCCATTGATTATTAGAGAAAGTGGAAGGGAGAGAGAAGGATAGAGAGAAACATTGGGATGAGAGAGACACACCAGTTGGTTGCCTCCTGCAAGCACCCCAACCAGGGGCAGGGAACCTGTAATCAAGGTAAGTGCCCTTGACTCGAATTGAACCTGGGACCCTTCAGTCTCAGGCCAATACTCTCTATCCACTGAGCAAAACTGGCTAGGCCTTTTCCTTCTGAACATCTTTTGAGGAGTTGAGCAACACAGGCTCAAACCACTGTGTATAACCACCCCTAGCTTTGCATGGTTCTAAAATGCATGAATTCCAGTTATTATGGTTTAGTTAAATAATACCAGTCCCCCAATAATATTTTAAAAATACAGCTGAAACCCGTTTGGCTCAGTGGATAGAGCGTCAGCCTGCGGACTGAAGGGTCCCGGGTTCGATTCCGGTCAGGGGCATGTAGTACCTGGGTTGCGGGCACATCTCCAGTGGGAAGTGTGCAAGAGGCAGCTGATCGGTGATTCTCTCTCATCGATGTTTCTAACTCTCTATCCCTCTCCTTTCCTCTCTAAAAAAAAAAAAAAAATCAATAAAATATATTTTAAAAAAATACAATGGCATACTAACTGTAACTGCATAAAGTGTAAAGTTCACTAATACTTCTTTTTTTTAAAATATATTTTATTGATTTTTTAAAATTTATTTATTTATTGATTGATTTTAAACTTTTTAAAAATATATTTTATTGATTTTTTACAGAGAGGAAGAGAGAGGGATAGTTAGAAACATCGATGAGAGAGAGACGTCTATCAGCTGCCTCTTGCACATCCCCCACTGGGGACGTGCCCGCATTCAAGGTACATGCCCTAGACCGGAATCGAACCTGGGACCTTTCAGTCCACAGGCTGATGCTCTATCCACTGAGCCAAACCGGTTTCGGCACTAATACTTCTTTAGTCCACAAATTACTATATAAATCACAAATATACATCACGACAGATAACTAGCCATGTAACTTCTTCCATAGTTTGTTAAGTGGTGGGTCACTATACATCACTTGTTCAGTTCACACATAGACAGCGAAGCATGTAGTTGTGTTACCCCCTTATCTCTGTTGAAAACGTGGCATTTTACAAAACTGGATAATTAAGAGGAAATTTGCCAACAAAAATGAAAGTGCAGCAAAGAATAAAAAGTTGATAACGGTGAAAGTGACATTTAAATAGATGTCAATGGCCAAAACCGGTTTGGCTCAGCTCTCTCTTCCTCTCTGTAAAAAATTAATAAAATACATTAAAAAAAAAAAAAGAAATAGATGTCAGTGGAGTTGTAGGAGAAACGGCTGGCCGTGGAATGTGACACTGCTGTGATTCAGAGCCTCCAGATGCAGCAGATCTCTGTGAGATGGACTCACTGACATAAATGAGGATGAGGTTGTGATGAAAACGTTGAAGATGCCCCAGAGGAAACGATGCCAGCAAAAAAGTTCACATTAAAGGAATTCTTGGAGATAATTCATGACATTGAAAGTGAAAGGATAAGCTCTAGCTGATTTGGCTCAGTGGATAGAGCATCCGGACTTAAGGGTCCGGGGTTCGATTCCAGTCAAGGGCATGTGCCTGGGTTGTGGGCTCAATCCCAGGAGGCAGCCAGTCAATGATTCTCTCTCATCATTGATGTTTCTGTCTCTCTCTCCCCCTTCCTTCCTCTCTGATATCAATAAAAAAATATATTAAAAAAAAGAAAGTGAAAGGAGAAAATGTTGGAAACTGTTGGAATTTTGGAAGGAGTATGGCAATTTGCCAAGGCATAGAGAAGATGCTCACCCCTACTGTAAATTAAATGCTGAGAAGATAGCGAACGCTGTTCAAAATATCGGTAACTTTTTTTTACAAAGGAATAAAACCACTTAATGGTTGGGGAGCATGAGACTTGGCTGGAAAAGGTGTAAGGAGGACACTCTGAGAAAAGGGAAGTGTGTGGAAGGCGTCTCCCCGTTTATCGGAATTCTGACTTAGGGGAGACGTAGGGGAGTGTCGAAGGCGGCGCCCCTAATTATGCCTTGACCTTCCCAAACAAGTCTGTGTACCCGCAGACCCTGGGTGTTTACAGGATGCTTATGCTTAATCCCTGGATGCCCTAGCCTAGAGGAAAATGTAAACATGTGTGCTCCTAAGATTACTCACCCGCTGATTGTATCTAAAAGATAAACTTGCCAAGATCAGTTTGGCTCAATGGATAGAGCGTCGGCTTGGGGACTGAAGGGTCCCGGGTTCGATTCTGGTCAAGGGCATGTACCTTGGTTGCAGGCATATCTCCAGTAGGGGGTGTGCAAGAGGCAGCTGATCGATGACTCTCTCTCATCGATGTTTCTAACTCTCTATCTCTCTCCCTTCCTCTCTGTACAAAATCAATAAAATATATTTAAAAAAAATAAAAATAAAAATAAAAGATAAACTTTATCTCAAACTGCTGGTCCAATAAAAGCCTAAGGAGGCAGGCAACCAAGACTGCTTGGTTCCTTGAGCCAGAAACCCCTTAGTCCTCTTTCACAGGGAAGCTGTCTGAGTGAGCTGTTCATCCCTGTCAGGGGCTGCTGGGCAGCCCCGGCAAAGTGATGCCCGTGTGAGGAGCCAGGCACTTAATTCTCAATGTTTCTAATTTGTTATTAGAATTTTAATTAAAAAATTTAAACTGAAATTTAATCATTCTATTAATTGAATTAAAAATTAAGCCTAAGATAATTATATATAAATTATGCTAAAGAAATATTAACTTTAGACCAAAACCAGTTTGGCTCAGTGGATAGAGCGTTGGCCTGTGGACTGAAAGGTTCCGGGTTCGATTCTGGTCAGGGGCATGTACCTTGGTTGCAGGCATGTCCCCAGTGCGGGGTGTGCAAGAGGCAGCTGATGTTTCTAACTCTCTATCCCTCTTTCTTCCTCTCTGTAAAAAAATCAATAAAATATATTTTAAAAAAAGAAAAATATTAACTTTAATGTCTTTCAATTTCCCTATACATTTACAACTGACACAAGAGTTTTGGATGTCCAATAATTTTTAAAGTCCATGTAATAATTATAATCCCATTGGTTATTAAGATCACTGTGCATGATTTCAGCTTGCACAGTCATTTTTACCATCCTGCCTGTAATTCTATCTTGAGTCTTAAATCTGGAAGCTGTATTTAGCTCAGTGGGTAATTCCACTCCCTGCTTCTCATTGTGTGAAATGTTTATATAATGTAAGGCAAAATACAGACGTTAGATATTATTAACATTTTGGAAGCAACCCACCTGATTAAAATGCCAGCTCTGTAGCTTATTAGGGAATCTCGGGCAAGTGACTTAATATTTCTGTTTTAACAGTTTCTTCATCTATAAAACCATTGGGTTGTATTTATAAAAATTAATGTAAAGTACCTTAAGAGGTTTTAGGCTCTCAATAAATGTTTACTATTGTTTAACTTGGTTCCACTTATTTCACTCCACATGCAGGTATAAAACTCCTAATGTACATCAGGCACTGAGGATATAAACATGAATGAGCCATTGTTCCTTAGCTTTCTGGGGATTCACAATGAAATAAATTTAAATCAAATATTCAAAGAGTTACAGTACACCTAAACACTTGGAAAGCTGGAGGTGAGAATAATACACTCTGGCAGCCTTCCAGAGGGTGGTAAATTGCACTGTAAGCTTTTTCTTGTTTCCTGGGTGACCATAGGCTAAGGGAGGGGCCTTTGGGAGCCTGACCTATCCATCAGTAAAATGGGCATAACATCACAGCCACTGCAAATGGTTAGCGGGAGTTTAAAAACTGCTCTTTTCCTTTCCCAGGCCTGTGTCTCCATGCTAAGAAACTGCTCAGTAATATCTAATATTTGTTGAACAATTAAGCAGTGTCAGGCATTGTTCAAAATAATTTTCATGTGTCAAGTAATCTAATTCTCACAAGAACTCTGAGAGAAGTGTTACTATTGTTCCTACTTGGCAAATTTGGAATCTGAAGTACAGAGAAGATACTTTCCTTTTTCTTTTCTATTAAAAAAACAACAACACACCTACTCTATTATCAAGAGGTTAAGAACGTGGCTCTGTAGTCAGACCAAACTGAATTGGAGTAATGGTTCCACCACTTCCTATGTTCAACGAGACAAGTTCTTGATTAACCTGTAAGTCTCAGAGTCCTCATGGGTCACATGGGGAATACAATACCCACCACCAAGAAGTCTGCACGGTGCCTGGCACATTATAAACGCTAGATCGATGGGATTTTCCGATAATTGCTCCGCTTTAAAGAGGAGGCGTGGAAGCTCTGAAGAGTCAGGCTCGGGACTACAGCACCGGAGCTAACAGAACTCCACGTTAGCTGGGGAAAAGGAGCTAGACCGCGGGCGGTCATTCCCCTCCACCCGCCCTCTCGCCCCTCTCACCTTTGTCCCCCTTCTCCTCCTCCGACACAGTCTCAAACCCGAAGTGCGTTTCCGATGCCCGCTTCTCTTGGGACAGGAGCCGCGCGCCCAGCGGACTCCCTGGCCAGGAGCTACGAAGCCCGGGGAGCCGGCAGCCCCGCATCGCCCGCGACCACCCCCGGCCGCAGTAGCCCCACAGAGCGCGAGTGCTGGGGGCCGCCATCTTGACAGTCGGCTGACAGGAGCCAGGCGATACGTCACGTTGCGTCACTAGGCGGCTGACGGCGGCTGGTCAGGGACATAATTAGTCGAACGCGCCCAGAATCCTGATATTAAGGAGTTAGGCATGATCTCTGGAATCCGGAGTCTACTTCGTCATTGAGTACTCGAAGTCCTTTCTTTCTCTCCCCAAATTGAACACAAGTCACCAGGAATAAGCGGACCTTAGGGAGACCCCCCCAATCACCTCTCAGCGGCCACGTCTCTGAATCTTGCCAACCTATTATCAGTACCAACTCGCAAGATACCCAATAACTCTTGTTTTTTGGTGACGAAGAGGGGGAACTGAGGTGCAGTGTGGTAAAAGGCTAAGATGGCAGGCCAATTCTCTCAAACTGTGGCATGCATAAGAATCACCTGGCTTGAGCTTTTACAATGCAGACTGCCAGGCCCCCAATTATAGAGATTTTTCAACCAGGCAATCTGATATGGGTTTGGGGAATCTTTACTTGAGCAAACTTTTCACGTGATTCTGACGCACGGAATTCACAGACCATTCTTGAGAAACATATGCTAGACTACGCTGGAAAGTAAACATTGGAAAGAAATGGGAACGATAGCAAGTCAGAACAAATCACCATTCACACTTCCTCTCCTGCTGCGGCACAGCTGCATTTCTAGCTCCAGCTGGCATAGCATAGGTATTTTACTTCAAACCCAGATTTTCCCATTCTTTTCTTTTTATGGAAATGGTAGAGTCCATCTTGCCCAAAAGAAGATGGGGGCGGTATGATTCTTTTTAAGTGCACGTTTCCTACAAATATTTCACAAGGACCCTACGAAACTATTTTGGACATAACATTTTTTTTTTTCTGGTGTAATGTAGCCTGACAGATGAACACCTACCACTTTGTTTTGGAAGAACTGCACGGGGATTTCTCGTCCCTTCTCTTTTATCTTTATGTGTGATGGATGGAATGATTCATCCATGTAATCAGAGTTCTCATATCTTTGTTAAAGGAAATAAAAATTCATCAAGGAATCAGTATATGTTTCTTTTTCATATATATATATATATATTATTGATTTTTTTTTTTTTTTTTTTTTTTTTTTTTTTACAGAGAGGAAGGGAGAAGGACAGAGAGCTAGAAACATCGATGAGAGAGAAACATGGATCAGCTGCCTCCTGCACCACCCCCACTGGGGATGTGCCCGCAACCAAGGCACATGCCCTTGACCAGAATTGAACCCGGGACCCTTCAGTCCACAGACCGACACTCTATCCACTGAGCCAAACCAGTTCCGGCAAATCTTAGTATATCTTTCAAATGTAGTCATGCATGAGAATGGACCTCAGGATTTGAGGATGTTTCTTCTAAAATCAAATTAAGTTTCCAAACCAACATTGTGTAGGTATTCTCTCATTTCAATATGATCTGTGGGGGCAAAAAAAAAAAAAAAGTGGAAAAGGTGAACCAAGGTAAGGACTGGTGGAGGATATATTAAGGAAATTTTAAAATATAAGATTATCCCTGACTGGTTTGGCTCAGTGGATGAAGCATTGGCCTGTGGACTTGAAAGGTCCCAGGTTTGATTCAAGGGCACATGCCTGGGTTGTGGGCTCGATCCCAAGTAGGGCGCATGCAGGAGACATCCAGTCAGTGATTCTCTCTCATCATTGATGTTTCTATCTCTCTTTCCCTCTCTCTTCCTTTCTGAAATCAATAAAAATATAAAAAATACATAAGATTAGTATCTACTTTTATTTGTCCCAGTTAAAACTGATAACTTTAAGAAACTGATTGGCTTATATATACTCATTAATGTTTTGTATAATGTCATGATTAATAAGAAGCCAAGAAAAGGCCCAATTACAGGAATCCGAGGATTTTGTCTACCTATTTATTTGTTCATATTTGACTGCTAAAATTTCACTCAGTCTTCTATGCTCAGCTCAAGTGACACCACCCCTGGGAAGTCCTCTTTTATTCCTCTCAACTGTTGGTACTTCTCACCTTGGAGCTTCTGCCCTAGTCAGCATTTGGTGTTAACTTTATTAAAGCCCTTATCACTATTTTCCATTGTAGTTTCTTTTTTCTTTTCTTTTCTTCATATGAATGATATTGTATTTAGTCATTTTCGTTTTCAACTGGAACTCTGGGAATTCAAAATTAACATCCTTGTCTGTGAGCTTCTTATAGACACTAGAAAAAGTTTTGATCTCATTTTCCATATTGTTCTGTAGTACTTTATCCAAATGAATTTTTACGAGCTGGCTGCCATCCAGTTTCACCAGGATTTTTGTGGAACCTCTGGGATGGGATGCTTTTGCTTATTGTTTTAGGCCTTTTCAAGTTAATATAGGCAACTCTGAGCAATAAAAACAACAAGCTTCTCACTAAACTAGTTTTTATTTTAAAATATGTTTTTATTGACTTCAGAGAGGAAAGGAGAGGGGAAAACAGATAGAAACATCAATGATGAGAGAGAATGATCTGTTGCCTTCTGCACACCCACCCTGGGGATCAAGCCCAAAGTCTCGGACACGTGCCTTGACCAGGAGTCAAATCATGACCTTCTGGTTCATAGGTCAACTCTCAACCACTAGGCAACTTGGGCGGAGCATTGACTTAAGCTTTTTTAACCCATTCCCTCGTCTATAAATTTGAGTTATTGTGAGGAGTGTGATAATCTATATAAACTGTACAGCATTACACTGAATAACGACTATTATTAATGAAATGAAATGTTAACAATGAATTACATTAATAAATGATTTATTAGCAATGAAATAAAGTTTACATGAGAAAGTGCTATAAAGTCATATGAAATGTAAGATTTTTCCATTATTGTTGCTATTATGGTTATTACTAAGAGCTAGGATAAACCATGAATAAATTGATATTAATTCTTGTATAAGTATAAATTAATAGATCAGTAAAGTAATTACACAGGTATTCCAATGTTTGGGTGGGTTATAAGTAGTAGTGTATATTATTATTATATAGTAGTAATGCAACATTATTAGTGTACTAATTCTAAAAACTGAACTACAAATTCCATCATCCTGTATGCTCTCAACTGTGTGAGCTCAGGTGGAAATCATTGGACCCGGATGAAAGCTGAAAACTACATTTCCCAGAGTGCACCATTCCACATCTCCACTATATATACTCCATCCGGGTTCTTCGAGATGCTGTTTGGCGACTCGTCGCCATTCCCGGAGCAGCTCGGCCTCGGCCCAGGGGCGAGTGTCGGTCGCTGTGTCGGAGACCCCGGTCCCCGGCACCAAGACAGCCAGCCCTCTCCCTGCCCCGCGGCGGGAGAGCGTCTCCGGCCGGCCGGCGGGGCCTGCGCACCCTCCTGCGCCTCCCCGCTCCCCGCAACCTCCGCCCCGCCAGGCCCGGCCCGGACCTCCGAGCCCCGGCCTCCTCCGCCGTCTCGGTCACTGCCGCCGCCGGGCTCCCCAGCCCCGCCCGCCGCTTCTCCTCCCAATTTGAGAAGCCGAGTAAGGAAACGGAAAAATGTCGCCATGAAGGCCGAGAACCGCTGCCGCCGCCGACCCCCTCCGGCCCCGAACGCCATGAGCCTGGGTCCCCGCCGCGCCCGCTCCGCTCCGACCGCCGCCGCCGCCGAGGCCCCCGTTGATGCCGCTGAGCTCCCCCAACGCCGCCGCCAGCGCCTCCGACATGGACAAGAGCAGCGGCCCCAGCAGCTCCGCCTCCTCGGGCAGCAGCAAAGGGCAACAGCCGCCCCGCTCCGCGTCCGCGGGGCCGGCCGGCGAGTCTAAACCCAAGAGCGGTGAGCGCGGGCTGGCGCGGGGGCCGCGGGGCGGCGGGGGGCGCGGGGCGGGTCCTCGCTCCTGTCAGCTGGTCACACCCGGGACCAGCTCCGCTTTCTGTGGTTCCTGAATCCCACCTCCCCCCACTTCACTTCCGGGGTTCTCATTATTACAATGAATGTAAGTAATTTACAGTGAGTTCTGGCATTAGGACTCGGAAACAGCTCGTGAAGTAGGTGCTGCTCTTATTCCCATTTTGCAGATGAGGAAACTGAGGTCAGGAAAGCTAAGGTAGCCTCGCTGGTATGTGCCTCACAGCAGGCCTTCCTACCTAGCTGTCTGACTCATCCGTTCACGCTCTTAAAAACACCAGGTTGTTCTCCTCTTTAACGTTGAGTTAGCTTTGGATAGTGTTCAAATTTAAACAGGAGAGGGTGGGGCCCAAAGACTCTTCAAACTCAAACCTTAGGTGTAATAACCTGACTGAGGAGGAGGACTCTCCGTGGAAGGCTTTGCAGTGTTTCAGAGCACAGGCTCTGGGCTCAGTCTTTTTAGATTTGCTAGACCCTGAGTGAGCATCTGACTTTCCTTACCGGTAAAGGTGGAGATGAGAATTAAATGAATTAACGTAGAAAACAAATGAACCAAGGGTTTAGGAAAGTACGTGGCAGCTGTTATGCACCAAATACACATCATGCCTATTCCCTTTGTTAGGCTCTAGTTATGTTCTTTTGCAGGGAAGATTTTGTCATTTCTGTAGCCATGCCTCTCAATATTAAATTATGACCATGGTGATAATAGCTACCATTTATCTAGAGCTCACCAGGTACCAGGTCCTGGGCTAGGCTTCTGCCTCTGTTGTGGAGGTTCCAGTCACTAACCGGTCCAACAAGGTGGGATTTTCATCTGAAGAAGGAAAAAAATTGAGAGGCCAGAGTTTAGTTAGGAGTTGGCAGGTCTGGAGTTGTAATCTCTGTGCTCTTTTCTATTGCGATTATGTTAGTGATAGGAAGATGTTTTCAGTGGGAAAATGTGTCAGAGAGGGAAACATTTTGTTTACAACTTTTAAAAACATATATTTTATTGATTTTTTACAGAGAGGAAGGGAGAGAGATAGAGTCAGAAACATCTATGAGAGAGAGTCATTGATCAGCTGCCTCCTGCACACCTCCCACTGGGGATGTGCCAGCAACCCAGGCACACGCCCCTGACCGGAATCGAACCCGGGACCCCTCAGTCCGCAGGCTGACGCTCTATCCACTCAGCCAAACCGGTTTCGGCTTCTTTACAATTTAAGATTAAACAACTGTAAGGCTGACTCTAAAAGGAAAAACAACTGTAAGGCTGCCTTGAGTTTACCTGCTGGACAGAGGAAACTTGCTCTCCTGGGGTTCCGAGGGCTTCTAGGACTGCTTAGGGAACGCAGGTGGAATCCAGTTGACAAGATAATGAATAGGCTTTAGGCTCTCAGGCTCTCAGGCCACGTCAGGCAGTATTATGTAGATTAATATTGGGGTTTTGCACCTGTATAGCTTTATCACAGATCTCTTTAGAAATAGAGGGTAGCCAGTTCTGGCCAGTGTTGGGAACTGGTTTAGAGCGGTCTATTTCTCAGTGTAGGTGATAACTTTACTTTTGCACAGATTTGATTCTATACCTATCTGAATTCTCAACTAATTTTTCGGGAGCTCCTTTTGAAGCCATTAACATAAGGGAGACAGCAGTAATAAATGCCTTAACGTTTATTCTTTAATGAGGCAGTAGGTGAAAGTTTGCAACAACCCAAAAGAAATAGAAGAGTTAAACTGAGGTATTTTAAGGCATTTTACTCATATTGTTTCTGACTTTGAATATGTTGATTAGTAGAACTAATGTCGATTAGGCCCTAGGATTATACAGAATTCTGTTGTAGTGTGACCAAAGCAAATATTTGTCAGCAACCTTTCAGACTTGTATAGAGTAAATATTAATTGTTGGGTTCATTTTTTAAAAACAAATACTATGAAGCACTCTTAAAATACTTGTTCATCTTTTTTAAAAAATATATTTTTATAGATTTCAGAGTGGAAGGGGGAGGGGAAGAGAGATAGAAACATCAATGATGAGAGAGAATCATTGATTGGCTGCCACCTGCAAGCCCACCACTGGGGATGGAGCCCGAAACCTGGGCATGTGCCCTTGACCAGAATTGAACCCGGGACCCTTTAGTCAGCAGGCCAACACTCTGTCCACTGAGACAAACAAGCCAGGGCTGGTTTTTCTTCCTATTGAAAGCTTCTGCGAAAGAAAGTAAAAACTCACTAAACTCACTAAAAGACTTTGGTAAGTTATATTTGAAATACTCAAGTGTGCCCTCTGGTATCATTCGTTTGTGTTTAATGTGTTGAAAGCTTGGCTATAGTTGCCTTTACCAGTGCCTACTTTTCTGACTACTGCTATGCATTTTCCTTTAGCAAAAAGGAAGATTTGTAGCTAAACACACAGTTCTTCATCCATAGCCCACGTTGCCTGCATTTAGGAATAAATTGTTAAGGTTAAAGGGTAGCATATGCTGCCTTCAGGACATTTAAGCTGAGACCAGTTCTGCTACGACAGATAGCATTTAGGACCTTTTCTACAGTGACTTCTGGATGGTTGCTGGAACAAAAGGCAGCCTCAAATTCAGCATAATTCCATACACAAGTTTCAGAAAAGCTGACTCGACTTTTGATGTGCTTGATGCTGCTGGAAATAGTTGAAAGAACCTCTTGAGTTTCACAGTGCTGAGTTGAAAAACAGGACGGGTAAGTTGAAAAGACATAAATTGCCTTATTTTTTTTAAAGAGTTTTTCAATTTCTAGCACAGCCACTGTGGCTCAGTGGTTGAACATCGACCTATGAATCAGTAAGTCACAGGTTCAATTCCTGCTCAGGGCATATGCCCGGGTTGTGGGCTCAGTCCCCAATGTGGGGCATTCAGAAGGCAGCTGATAAATGATTCTCTCTCATCATTAATGTTTCTGTCTTTCCCCACTCCCTTCCTCTCTGAAATCAATAAAAATGTATTAAAAAATAAGTTTGTCACCCTAACTGGTTTGGCTCAGTGGATAGAGGATAGGCCTGTGGACTTAAGGGTGCCAGGTTCAATTCCAGTCAAGGGCATGTACCTTGTTTGCGGGCATATACCCAGTAGGGAGTGTGCAGGAGGCAGTTGATCGATGTTTCTCTCTCATAGATGTTTCTAACTAACCCCCCACTTCCTCTCTGTAAAAAAACCAATAAAATATATTAAAAAAAATAAGTTTGTTAATTTATAAATATTTTATTTTCCTTTATCCTTTCCCTACCTCATGTGAAGAAATAACCTCTGATTTCTCTTCCCTAAAACGTGTGTCATAAATGGGCATTTGCTTCGAAACTACATGATTAATATACCTGAGTCTTTGTTCCTGGGGCTGGCTTAAGTTTGCCCTTCATGCACACAGGAAATAGGTAAACTTGCCACCGAGATTTATTTGATCTTTCTGGTTGGAGTGGCATACCACAGTTTCTCTGTGTTGGCTAATTGCTTCAAATATTTTACATAACATTCCCTTTCTTGGATATATTCCAACAGCTGTGTTCTGGTAGGATTAAGATGCAGTTCTAAGAATGTTTAATGGTGAATATCCAAGGAATCCCAGAGGTTTGGGGAAAGTCACTTAGAAAAAGCAAAGTAAAGAGAAGCGAGGCAGTTTATGGGCAAACAGTGGACCCTAGCCCGGAACTGAGCTCTTGCCCCATCTGCAGGGAATAGTACTGCAATGGAGGTTAAGGGAAGGTCAGGCGTTATGAAGCAGTTATTTTGAGGTTGGTGATATGCAGCACTGTCCTGCTCTCTTCCTCTTATTCCAGTAACAAGCCAGGTTACTAGTGGTTCATCTGCCTTGAAGAATGCCTCTGAGTTGCAAATGGACCTGGAGGTTTCGAGGGCTTTGAAAATTGAGGTGACCAATAAAACACCAGCCAGAGAAGTTATAAGAATTTCTGGGCCTGTTGGCTGGAGTCCTTGGTTTATATGGCTTTGTTTATGGGTACTTTTGACTGGAATGATTTAGATTTATTAATAATAACAGCAACCGTGTGCCAAGCACTGTGGTAGGCATTTCACAGAAGTTTTCTCCTTTTTAAAAAAACACATTTTTATCGATTTTTGAGAGAAGGGGGGTGAGAGAGAGAAAGAGATTAATGATGAAAGAGCATCATCGATTGGCTGCCTTTTGCATGCCCCATATTGGGGATTGAGCCCACAACCCCTGCCATGTGCGCTGACTGGGAATCAAACCAACGTGACTTGGTTCATAGGTCAATGCTTAACCACTGAGCCACACCAACCGGGCCAGAAGTTTTCTCTTAATCCTCATGACCCTGTGAGGGGAGAGGGGAGAGGATTCACCCTATTTTACAGACAAGAAAACCAAGGCTTAGAGGGGTTAGAGTAATTTGCCCAAGTGAATTCTTAAGAAGTCCTGGGTAATATTTATAAATACACTTTGTATAAATTCACTTAGCATGCAGGCAACTTACTGGTACATACACTATTCCTGATACTACCTCTCTCTTCCTTTCAGTCAAAATTAGTAATTTGAGCTGGATTCAATTTGTTGTCAGTTGATTCTGTAGTAAAGCCACGTACTGCCTCTCCGGAGGTGCTTGTCAACCACTCTGGACGATGGCTAAGCAACTTGTTTGTGTTTACAGCATGAATCAGCAGCAGAGACTTCCTGGCTGATCTGACCTCCAGGCTGTGCCACTTGTCAGCACTAGAGCTAGAAATGTTGATGATGCCACATTATTTAATGAAAAATTTATGGCCATATATTTTGGAATGAGAGATGCTTACTGTTACTTGGTAGAGAATTTTCTATTAGGGAAATGTGGAATAATAGACACTGGAATAAATTCTCAAATCTCTTGTTGATTCTGGGATCCTGATTTCTAGATTTAAGCCATTTAATTAGTAGTTTTGACCCTTTTGGAATATGTCTTGACAGTTTTTGGCGGTTAGTTCTCAGCTCTGGCTGTGCATTAGAATTTCCTGAAGACCTTTTATAAAAACAGGGATGTGTGAGGCCCTTCCCTAGTGATACTTTCCGTCTGGATTGGGCCCTTGCGCCCTGACATCCATAGCTTCAAAAGTCTCTGAAAGTGATTTTGTTGGCGCAGCCAGTATTTAGAACCTACGATTCGAAATTTAAAATTTTCAACAGAGCCGAAACCGGTTTGGCTCAGTGGATAGAGCATCGGACTGTGGACTGAAGGGTCCTGGGTTCAATTCCGGTCAAGGGCATGTATCTTGGTTGTGGGCACATCCCCAGTTGGGGGTGTGCAGGAGGCAGCTGATGGATGTTTCTAACTCTCTATCCCTCTCTCTTCCTCTGTAAAAAATTAATAAAATATATTAAAAAAAATTTTTTTTCAACAGAGAATGTTTTTCCCAGAAACTTAACATTTTTGTCTGCTTTTCAAAATCAATAATTTTTTTAAAAAATCAATAAAATATATTTAAAAAATTTTCAACAGAGAATATGTTTCTCCCAGGAACTTAACATTTTTGTCTGCTTTCCAAAATTTAAATCAGAGCATCATATTGCTGTCTCCTAAAGGATGACAGATTTTACCCCTAAGTTATTCACATGCGTATCCTGGCAAGTTGTATATAAAACATTTCACAAACAGCAGTCTGAATTTTATCTCTGGGTCCCAGGCCTGATTGTACCTTCAGTCTTTAGCTGCCTGTTGCCTGAGAGTAGAGATAAGAGAAAACTTCTCACTTTAGATGTCTGACTTCATACCTTTAGGTAAGTGTGAGAGAAGATGGAGGAGTTGATTTTAGCAACCAAAATCATAAATCCTTATGTGGTCAATTGTTGTAATCTGTTTTAGAAAGAGCACTTCTCTTTCCTTCAGAGAGCAGTTCTGCAAGCACTATGAAACTGTTTCCTTGCCAGTGTGGTAATAAGTGACTAAAATGAAAACAACCTCTTGCTGAGTTCCAGCTTACTTTCTTGAGTCCTCAAAATATAGAACCTGGCTTTGCCTCAATCTGTACAAACTGCTTGTCTAGAAAGCATCAGGGTCAAATATAGGATCATCTGAAATAGTCCTGGGTAGTGAGGTTTGGGGAATACTAGTGTTTTCAGAAGATCTCATGGTAATGTTAGCTGGAGTTCTGTATCCCTCTGAATTTTCTGTATGTACACACACACACACACACACACATGCATATATATATATATGGCTAAGTGACCATATGGCTAGTAGCTATGATGCGCACTGATCATTAGGGGGCAGATGCTCAATGCAGGAGCTGCCAAGCTGTGGTGACTTGGCAGTGGCAGTTCTCGGGTGACGCACCTGGAACCAGAGGAGGGAGCCGAATTCCGGGGTGCGTCACCCAGGAACTGCCTTCTCTCAATCTGGGATCCCTCTGGGGACGTCGGAGAGCTGGTTTTGGCCTGATCTCTGCCGGCCAGGCTGAGGGCCTTCACCTGCCGGAGGAGCGGCAGCACCTCCCAGGTGTGGCTGGCCGGGGAGGGACTGGGAGGTTGGCTCCAGAGTGTGCCTGGCCCTTCTCACCCAGTCCTGCCCGCCAGCTACCTTCTAATGAATTTCCTTTCAATGTGCACGAATCTGTGCACCAGGGCGCTGGTCTTATAAACTTAACTGTATGGGTTAAAGGCAAGGCAAAATTTGTATGAGATCTGAAGTCTCACTTTCTCATTGTTACCACTAATGCCTTGTTTGTCAATAACGGTTGCTAACTGAAGAAGTTGGTAAAAGTGTTTCAGTAATTCTGACTTCAGCCCTGGCTGAATAGTTTAGTTGGTTAGAGTGTCAGCTGATATGCCAAGTTTGAGCATTGGATCCCCTAGTCAAGGCACATATAAGAATCAACCAATCAATGCAAAATTCTAACTTCAGATTAAATTCTGGTTGTTTTCCCTAACTGAGATTTAAAGGTGACTGGTAGGAGAGAACCTTGTCTGGCAGTGTTTCTGTGACCATCTGCTTTCTGTTTGTATTTTGGCCACCTCATCTGACTGTTAGCCTGTCTTCTAAGTTGTAGTTTGGTTAGGATTAGAGAGGATGGCATACCCTTCATTTAGCCCATGTTATTGACAGAGTGAGGTGGTTGCTATCACAATTTGGAGTGTGGTTTCCTTTTCTCTGAAGATGTGCTTCACCTTGTATTTATTTAGTCTGCTGTGAAATAATTTGATTATCTTGTCTAGAAATACTTTTTCCTAGGTACTTAATAGTTTTTAAAATTACCCAAATAGTAAGTATACAGAACAATAATTCTGTATACTGAAGTCAGACTCTGAGAGGGTGAGGTTTGGGCACAGGAACCTCTTGAAAGTTCATCTGGATGATTCCTAGGAACTGATAAAATGGATAGTTCTGCTTTTTAAAGACATCTGTCATTAACAGCCTGCTGTGTTGCCTTTTAGGCACATTTCTAGTATTTACATATTTTAAACATAAACAGGATTAAGCTATATATTTTTTGGGGAAAACTTTACTTTCTGAGGCTCACGCAGAATCTTCTTGACTTTGTAAACCACCACTCCCTTCTAGTTTGAGGGTAAGTCTAATGGATTTCTTCATTAAAAGGCCCTAACTCCCATTCTTAAATTTTTGCTTTTAAAGTTATGAAATTAGTGTGCAGGCTTGATTTGGTCAGATTTCCATGTTGAAATAAGACAACATGGAATAAACAAAAGGACAAGAATGTTAATAAATTAGTTTTTTTGCGTCCAAAGACTGATTTGGAGACTCTATCACCTTCAGTTATTTAGTTGTGAATGTTTGTCTAGATAGGTTATATTTTGTAAAACCCCCCCCCCCTTTTTTCCCCTCAATGTTGGTAAACTTTGGCACATGTTAAAAATTCTTTGTTAATTTGGGACAAAATAACCTATGCAGTTCAGCTCCCCAGTAGAAAAAAATGGGGCAAGGAATACAAACGAGCTCTTTACACAAACTGCAAATGGTCAACAGACTGAAAAAGTGTTGCTAATCAGAGAAATTCGAATTTAAAGCAAGTTATTTTGGCCATTCAGTTTAACAAAGTTTATTCAATCCAGTATTATCAAGAATATAGTGAATTAGACATTTTTAAAGTATCGTTAGAATATAAGTAAATTATTATAATGGTTCTAGAAATCAAATTGTGAAAGTGTAAAAAGGCTTTAATGATTATACTTAATCTGCTCATTTCACTTTGAGAATGTGAAATAATCATACACCCAGACCTCTGTATAAAGTGGCTCCCAGCCAATTTGGCTCAGTGGATAGAGCGTCGGCCTGCGGACTGAAGGGTCCCGGGTTCGATTCCAGTCAAGGGCATGTACATTGGTTGGGGACACATCCCTAGTGGGGTGTGTGCAGGAAGCAGCTGATCGATGTTTCTGGCTTTCTATCCCACTTCCTTCCTCTCTGTAAAAAAATCAATAAAATAGCCGAAGCCGGTTTGGCTCAGTGGTAGAGAGTCGGTCTGCGGACTGAAAGGTCCCAGGTTCGATTCTGGTCAAGGGCATGTACATTGGTTGCGGGCACATCCCCGGTAGGGGGTGTGCAAGAGGCAGCTGGTTGATGTTTCTCTCTCATCGACGTTTGTAGCTCTCTATCTCTCTCCCTTTCTCTCTGTAAAAAATCAATAAAATATATATATATATTTTTAAAAAAATTAGGTCACTTTAAAAAAATCAATAAAATATATTAAAAAAATAAAGTGGCTCCCAATACTATATTACACTAGCAAAAAAATGAGAAGCCACCTAAATATTCAGCAATGGGGGACTGGTTATATTCTATAAATAAATGGTGCACAATAATGTAGCCATTCATCATGCTTTGAAGAGTATGGAAGCATGAACATGCTATGGAGTAATAGGTAGAAGACAGTATCTTGTATATCTGTCATTTTGTGGAAGATGTATGGCCTGTGGATAAAATGGAGAGTGAATGGAAATTAAACATTGTTTATAGGATAGCATTCTGTGAGTACTGGCAAATGTTAATTACTCTTTTGAACTTCAAAATTGAACATTATTCTTATAATTGGAGGAAAAAAGCTATAAATATTTTACAAAATGGTATAACTCATGCTGATCTAATATGATCTTCGATTTCAACCTCTTTTGTCAATTTAATAGATGCTCAGTTTGACCTCTAGAACATATATATTGCTTTGCTTCTATGCCACATGAATATATCTGCTAGGGGCTAGCTAGGCCCGCTGTTGTAGTGTAGGGTCTAGCAATGTTGTAGTAACTTAAGGAGAAAATACCTTCTATCCTCCCTCCAGATAAAGTACTTTTCTCTAATATAGATAGGCTATTCCTTTTCTTATCATTTTGTCTGAATGTACTTTAAAAAAATGGTTTTATTCAGAGAGAGGAAGGGAGAGGGAGAGAGATAGAGGCATCAATAATGAAAGAGAGTCATTGATCAGTTGCCTCCTACATGCTCACTATTGGGGATTGAGCTCAAAACCCAGGCATGTGTCCTGACCGGTAATCAAATGGTAACCTCCTGGTTCATGGGTCAATGTTCAACCACTAAGCCACACCAGCCTGGCTTGAATGGACTTTTTTTTTTTTTTTTTTTTTTTAATATATTTTATTGATTTTTTACAGAGAGGAAGAGAGAGGGATAGAGAGTTAGAAACATCGATGAGAGTCATCGATCAGCTGCCTCTTGCACACCCCCTACTGGGGATGTGCCCCTAACCAAGGTACATGCCCTTGACTGGAATCGAACCCGGGACCTTTCAGTCCGCAGGCTGACGCTCTATCCACTGAGCCAAACCGGTGCCGGCCTGAATGGATTTTTATAAGAGCAGTCGTTAGCTCTGTAAAGGGAGACCTCTGTGGTTTGATATCCCTCTCTCTTCCTCTCTGTAAAAACTCAATAAAATATATTTAATTATTGTAAAAATAAAGTTTTACGGTTTAAAAAATAATAAACACAATTTTGTTGGGTGGTGAAGAGTAATTGGCCAAGTATATATGTATATATATATATATATATATATATATAACTTCTCAACTAATTCTTTTGTGTCCCTTGCTTTTAGATGGAAAGAACTCAAGTGGATCCAAGCGTTATAATCGAAAACGTGAACCTTACTGCCCCAAAAATGAAAATTTTAGCAACCAGTCCCGTCGCTCCAATTCACAGAAAAGCAAAACTTTTAATAAGATGCCTCCTCAAAAGGGCGGCGGCAGCAGCAAACTCTTTAGCTCTTCTTTTAATGGTGGAAGACGAGATGAGGTAAGGGATTTCCAAAATGTTTTTCTAGAGAATAAGCATGAGGTCTGATTGTTCGCCCTCCCTTCCAGCTTATAAGTAGTTGGGCAAGGGTATAGAGCAAGAGGTGGAATTGTAAATAACCAAGGCAGTCTTGAGTAGTTGAGGATAACTAGGTTTGGAACCTTCCCTCCTTTTACCCTTGAAGATTATGAAAATTTCCTTGAAGGAAGAATATATCATAATCATGAAATGTGAGGAATTATAGCAAATTTGGGGCAACTTAATTTGTACAGTCATTTTATTATTACTCTTGAACTATAGGTTCTCTTTAGGTGATAAAATGACATTAAACATTTGCCCTGTAGTGTCTAGCAAAATGGAAAATTTCATATTTTTAGTCATAGATACTCTGGTTTTAGGAGTTTCCTAGATATCCTTCTGTAAGGGCATAAAGACTTATGTAGAAGGGAATTCACTGCAGCATTTTGTTATAGTTGCAAAATTTAGGAAAAAATGTCATCACCAAGGGACTGTTTAAATAAATTACCTTGCTGTTTGTGTATTCCATGCAATATAACCATTATAGAATAGGACAGATTTAATAGATGCACTCATGGAAGAGTTCATTTATTCACAGAAATTTACTCCTTGCCCACTGTGCACCACATACCAGGTAGGAGTCTGGAATACAGCACTGAGTAGGACATTGTCTTTCAGGAGCTTATATTCTAGTTTGGGAGACATTAAATAAACCAGTGTATAATAAATCTTACAGTAAATGCTTATTGAATCCTGTATAATAAAAGCATAGTATGCAAATTATCCCCTTTACCAGAATTCTTCCAGGAGTTGGAACGGGGCAGGCCGGCCGGGAGAAGGGAGGGGGGTCCTAGCGCTGGCAGGTGGCCAGGGGAAGGGAGAGAGTACACAGCCGCTAGAATTGTTTGGGTGACTGGGGAATTAATGGGGTACAGAAGTGTAATTGTTGTATGACTGCCAGGCAGCATAAGATTTACTTTAGTGAGGCTGGTCAGTGTGATGTGGTTGTGGGCCGTAGCCATGTTTAACTTCACTACCCTGGTGTTGGTGTGGAATAGGCGGAGAGTTGGATTAATCAGGGGAAGGTTTTTGCTGGGTGAGTGTAACTGATGAAAAGGAGGCATTGGACCATAGGATCTAAGGCAAATAAGGAAAGAAGGTTTTTGGGAGTTGGATCACTAGCTTGAAGATCCCAGTGGGTGAGAAGAATTGGAGTTAGGACTTAAATGGACAGGCTGGGACAGGAATGAGTTACTGGTTGGATGCAGGGTCGAAGAGTCTGGTAGTTTATATCAGCATGATCTAGACGGTAGAGCAGTGCTGTCTGATAAAATGCAAGCCACATGTGTAATTAAAATTTCTAGTTGCCACATTACAAAAATAAAGAAATGCTATTTAACCCAATATAGCTAAAATGCTATTTCACAATATGGCAGGGCACTGATCACATTTGAAGTACTCAGCAGCCACATCCAGGGTAGTATGCCCGTGGGAGAGGTAGAGGGCAAGCTGATTGGAGGAGAGGACGAGGTTAAGGAACTGAGAAGCCAGCATGTTGGAAGGATAATTAGGAATTGTGATGGGCTATATTGGGGAGAGTGACAGTGGGCCAGTTAGGATAACAAGGTGAAGATATGAGGTTGAGATCTGGGGAATTTTGACTGAGCATAGCTCTTATCTAAGTTTGCGTATTGGGGGTAGAAAACCTGGTTAGCAGTTAGCAGAGCCCTATGGAAATGAGAATCTAAGGGATGAGAGATGAGATGATGGAAATCTTGGGCTTTCTGTGGTGAGTTACATAAATAACGTCTAACATGTCATATGTCTCTGTATCCTATATAATCCTATATAATAAAGAGGTAATATGTAAATTGACTATCACTCCAATACACAAGAGGGCTGCCACAAGATGGCCAGCAGGGGAGGACAGTTGTGGGCGATCAGGCAAGCAGGGGAGGGCAGTTGGGGGCAACCAGGCTTGTAGGGGAGGACAGTTAAGAGCAACCAGTCTTGCACAGGAGGGAAGTTGGAGGTGACAAGGTTGGCAAGGGAGGGCAGTTAGGGATGACCAGGCCTGCAGGGGAGGGCAGTTGGGGGGAACCAGACCTACAGGGGAGGGCAGTTAGGGATGACCAGGCCTGCAGGGGAAGGCAGTTGTGGCCAACCAGGGAGGGCAGTTAGGGGCAACCAGGCTGCAAGAGAGGGCAGCTAGGGGTGACTGGGCCAGTAGGGGGAGGGCAGGTGAGGGAAACCAGGCTTGTGGGGGAGGGTAGTTAGAGGTGAAAAGGCCAGGAGGGGAGGGCAGAGGGGCAGTCGGGTCAGCAGGGGAGCAGTTAGGTGTCTACCAGGCTGGCAGGGGAGTTGTTAGGGGGTGATCAGGCTGGCAGGCAGAAGCGGTTAGGGGCAATTAGGCAGGCAGGCTGGTGAGCGGTTGGGAGTCAACAGACCTGGATTGTGAGAGGGATCCCAGATTAGATAGGGTGCAGGCTGGGCTGAGGGACACCCACCCCATGCACGAATTTCATGTACTGGGCATCTAGTTTAATCATAAAGTTTAATCATATATTATGATTCTGTATACAGAATTGCCTCTGAAATAAAAGGTAATTTTTGCCCTTTTATACTCTTCACATTATTTATTACATGTGCAAATGCTGATAACTAATCTCTGAATTTGATTAAGCAGCAAAAACCTTAAATTTGTATTTTCTTTGACTCAGTAATTCCTACTATACATTCAAAAGAAATAATTGCAGGTGCCCAAATATTTGTGTACAAAGATCTATCCATAAGTGTGTTTATTGCATTATTGTGTTTCACGGTGGAAAAGCTATGTGCAATCTGTGTCCTACACTAGGGGATTATATTGATCTTTATGTAATGATATATAGCCTGTTAAAGTGATGCTCAGTAATAGTGACATGGTAAACTACTAATGACATTAAATGGGGAGAAATGAGCTAGCTGACTTAGTGGCATTTCTTATGTTGCTTCTTGCCCCTTTCTAAACTATTTCTGAGTCTGCTGATTGGGTTTATTTCTTGACACCGCTAGTCTGCCTACACTTTCTGTCAGTTTTTTAAAATTCATTTTTTATTGATTTCAGAGAGGAAGGGAGAGGGGGAGAAAGATAGAAACATCAATGATGAGAGAGTATTATTGATTGGCTACATCCTGCATGTCCCTCACTGGAAATCGAGCCCACACCCCAGGCATGTGCCCTTGACCGGATTGAACCTGGGACCCTCAGTCCACAGGCTGATGGTCTACCCGCTGAGCCAAACCAGATAGGGCTAATTCTGTCAGTTTTAATTAACCATCAACAGCAGTGTGTGTCCTAGGTAGGAGGTCTCTGGCAGGATCCAGAAGGCTATGGCCATTAATAGCTGCCTGCTAGCTGCTTCCAGAGTGTAGTTTCACAGACTTGATTTTGCCAGAAACAAACCAGAGAACAAGTATCTAACGAGTGAAGGTGTAGGAGTCCAATGGACTGTCAAAAGATTAGTCCAGTAATCTTTGTGCTCCAAGATAACGAGGAGTTCATTTTGTCATTTAATGGTTAATTGCCACTGAGTAGGACAGACTAAACAGTCTAAGTAATTACACGTTAAAGGCTCTTTTTCCCCTCCTCGTCTATCTAAATCTTGGGTAGACTTTTGCATTACTACCTCCTAGAAAGTTTGTGTACTTTAAGCCCATGTTTTAGTTAAGTCTGTGGTCGGCAAACTGCAGCTCGTGAACCACATTGGCCCCTTGAGTTTGGCTCTTCCACAAAATACCACAGCCTGGGCAAGTCTATTTTGAAGAATTGGCAGAAGAAATTTCAAATTTAAAAAATTTGGTTCTCAAAAAAAATCTCAATCGTTGTACTGTTGATATTGGCTCTGTTGACTAATGAGTTTGCCAATCACTGGTTTAAGTCATAGAAAGAGAGTTGTGCTGGTTTCTGCTGTAAATTGGTGTCATTCTAATAAAAATACTCTGATTCATTTTCATTCTCTAGGTAGCAGAGGCTCAACGGGCAGAGTTTAGCCCTGCCCAGTTCTCTGGTCCAAAGAAGATCAACCTGAACCACTTGCTGAATTTCACCTTTGAGCCGCGTGGCCAGGCAGGCCACTTGGAAGGCAGTGGGCACGGCAGCTGGGGAAGAAGGAACAAGTGGGGGCATAAGCCCTTTAACAAGGAGCTGTTTTTACAGGCCAAGTGAGTATGGCTGCCGGCAGGAGGGAAGTGAATTTGAGCCGCTGGGCAGTTGTATTGAGAAGAAACTTCTTTTAAACTTGTGGGGGAGAGCCAGAAAGGGAGTGGATCTGGTTTTTTGTCTCCCCCCCCCCCCATTTTTTTTTTTAAAAATATATTTTATTGATTTTTCACAGAGAGGAAGAGAGAGGGATAGAGTTAGAAACATCGATGAGAGAGAATCATCGATCAGCTGCCTCTTGCACCCCCCCCACTGGGGATGTGCCTGCAACCAAGGTACATGCCCTTGCCTGGAATCGAACCCGGGACCTTTCAGTCCGCAGGCCGACGCTCTATCCACTGAGCCAAACCGGTCCTGGCTCCCCCCCAATTTTTAAATGAATTTATTGAAAAAGGAATAAATCTTTATTGTTTCAAATTATTAAATTGTTTCTCTTTTTTCTCTGCATAGCTTCCCTCTGTCCGGTTCCCACCACCCCTGCCTTTATTCCTCCCCCCACTGTCCTCATCCATAGATGTATGAATTTTGTCCAGTCCCTTCCCAAACCCCCCCACACCCCTTTCCCCCTGAGAATTGTCAATCCACTCCCTTTCTATGCCCCTGATTTTATTATATTCACCAGTTTATTCTGTTGTTCAGATTTTTTTATTCACTTGATTTTTAGATTCACTTGTTGATAGATATGTATTTGTTCATAATTTTTATCTTTACCTTTTCCTTATTTTTCCTCTTCTTAGAGAATACCTTTCAACATTTTATATAATATTGGTTTGGCGGTGATGAACTCTTTTAGCTTTTTCTTAATCTGTGAAGCTCTTTATCTGCCCTTCAATTCTGGATGATAGCTTTGCCAGGTAGAGTAATCTTGGTTGTAGGTTCTTGCTATTCATCACCTTGAATATTTCTTGTCACTCCTTTCTGGCCTGCATAGTTTCTGAAGAGAAATCAGCTGACAATCATGGGTACTCCCTTGTAGATAACTAATTGTTTTTCTCTTGCTGCTTTTAAGATTCTCTCTTTGTCTTTTGCTCTTGGCATTTTAATTATGATGTGTCTTGGAGTCCTCTTTGAATTCCTCTTGTTTGGGGTTCTGTGTGCTTCCTGGACTTGTAAGTCTATTTCTTTCACCAGGTGGGGGAAGTTTTCGGTCATTATTTCTTCAAATAGTTTTTGGTTTTTAAAAAATATATATTTTATTGATTTTTTACAGAGAGGAAGGGAGAGGGATAGAGAGTTAGAAATATCGGTGAGAGAGAACCATTGATCAGTTGCCTCCTGCAGACACCCCACTGGGGATGTACCTGCAACCAAGGTGCATGCCCTTGACCGGAATCAAACCTGGGATCCTAGAGTCCGCAGGCCGACACACTATCCACTGAGCCGTGCCTGCTGGGCTTCAAAAAGGTTTTCAGTATCTTGATCTCTCTTCTTCTGGCACCCCAATAATTCGGATGTTGGTATGCTTGAAGTTGTCCCAGAGGCTCCTTACACTATCTTTGTATTTTTGGATTCTTTTTTCTTTTGATTTCTCAGGTTGGGTGTTTTTTGCTTCTTTGTATTTCAAGTCTTTGACTTTATTCTTGGGATTCTCTAGGCTGCTGTTTGATCTCTGTATATTATTTTTTCTTTCCGTCAGTGTATGCTTAATTTCTAGTTGGTCCTTTTTCTTATCCTCGAGGGTCTCGCTAAATTTATCGGCGGTTTCTAGAAAATTCTTGAAAAAAACCTTATAAGGTTTTGAACTCTATATCCAATAGTTTGCTTTCCTCCATTTCTGTCATTTGTGACCTGTTTCTTCGTCTCTGCATTTTGGCTGCTTCCCTGAGTTGGTAGGGTGGCTTTGTGTGCTAGGTGTCCAGTATGGCCCAGTGGCTCAGTTACCTGAGGTGGACACTCATGGTGCACCCCTTTGTGAGCTGTGTGCTTAGTTTTATTGTAGTTAAGCCCTGATTATTGTTGGTATCACTGGGAGGAATTGACCTTCAGGCCGTTTGGCTGGGTAGATTAGCTGTGTCTACGCTGGGAGAATTTCTGTGCTAGAGACACCCTTATGGGGCAAGACTGGCTTCAGTGGGGCTTTGGTGCTCCCTGAGTCTGCCCCTTGAGTGTGTCCCTGATGGATCTGAGGAGTTGAAATCTGAATGGTCCCATTCTGACCACTGGGAGATCCAAGGAGGTACAAATTTAGCCTCTGCCTGAGGCCACCCAGTAGGAGCTATGGAGAGATCTGCAGATTCCTCTTCTTTGTTTGGGGTTTGGAGGTGCCCAGGTGAGGCGCAGCTGTGAAGCAGTGCAAGCTGCTGTGGGGCCTTGGGCTTTCTTTTGGCAGCTCTGGGACTCTCTGACCAGCTGCAGTTTGTTAGGTAATTTTAGGTTGCAAAGGGCTAGGCTATTCATATGCAAAAGCCCTGTGCACAGCTTGGGTGGAGTAGGGTCTCAGGGCGAAGCAAACAGCAGTGGCTGACCGTCAGCCCTGCCCTAAGAGGCCCCTGGGTCTCAGTATCCCTCAGTAATCGCTGCAAACACCTCTCAGAGAAAGCCGCCCGCAAGTTCTGCCTGAAGCCAGACAGCCCAGTTTCTCCCCTTATGAGCCTGGGTCCCCAGAGTCTCACTGGAACTGGAGTTCAGAGCAGTTGGGAGCTTGTGTTTCCCTCCTGATTGAAAAAGACAGCCATGGGGCATAGAATGAGACTGAATTGATAATTCTCAAGGGGAAAGGTTGTGGGGGGGTGCGGGAAGAGACTGGACAGAAATCGTACACCTATGGATTAGTACAGTGGGGGGGAGGTAAGGGCAGAGGGTAGGGTGGAAACTGGGTGGAGGGGATCTATTGGTGGGGGGAGAGAAGCAATGTAATGATCTGAACAATAAAGATTTATTAGATTAAAAAAAGAAAAGAAAAAAAGTCATGCCCCATCCGGTTTGGCTCAGTGGATAGAGCGTTGGCCTGCAGACTCAAGGATCCCAGGTTTGATTCTGGTCAAGGGTATGTGCCTTGGTTGTAGGCACATCCACATGGGGGTTGTGCAAGAGGCAGCTGATTGATGTTTCTCTCTCATTGATGTTTCTTACCCTCTATCCCTCTCCCTTTCTCTCTGAAAAATCAATAAAATATATTAAAGAAAAGAAAAAGACAGCCGCAATTGAAAGAGTCAGCCGTGTATTCAGTTGCCAGTCCTTCCTGCTTGCGCCCATAGCTCTGCACTTTACTTTCACAGCTCCTCTGAGTCTCAGGGTACTTTTCTCTTTCCTTCTAGTTGTAGAATTTCCATTCAGCCAGCCTTCCTGTGGTTCTGAGTGATGTCTGTTTTGTCTTTTTTTATTTTAATTTATTGATTTTTTACAGAGAGGAAGAGAGAGGGACAGAGAGCTAGAAACACCAACCAGCCGCCTCCTGCACATCCCCTACTGGGGATGTGCCCGCAAGCAATGTATTGTACATGCCCTTGACCAGAATCGAACCTGGGACCCTTCAGTCCACAAACCGATGCTCTATCCACTGAGCCAAACCAGTTTCACCTCTGTTTTGTCTTTTATTTTTATTTATTTTTTATTATTATTTTAATATATTTTTATTGATTTTTTTTTACAGAGAGGAAGAGAGAGGGATAGAGAGTTAAAAACATCGATGAGAGAGAATCATTGATCAGCTGCCTCTTGCACACTCTCCACTGAGGATGTGCCCGCAACCAAGGTTCATGCCCTTGACCGGAATCGAACCTGGGACCTTCCAGTCTGCAGGCTGACACTCTATCCACTGAGCCAAACCGTTTCGGCTGTTTTGTCTTTTAGTTGTAGGTTTGAAGTGGTTGTGCTAGGCAACAATTTCAGGTGTTTACTTATGCTGCCATCTTGGTTTCTCCTCGGATCTGGTTCTTTTTCTTTTCCATCTTTTCTTCTTCTTCTGGCAATGTTAAAAAAAAAACAAAACATTTCCCAAGTGAATGCTCTTAGTGCTTAAAAGTAAGTGAATAAATAAATGCTAAAATTAAATAATGCGTTAGTATCATGATGACTTTGTAAAAATGTTTGCTTTGAAATTGAACTCAGATTTGAGTCTTGTTCGGCCTTGGATCTTGGGTAATTTACCGAACTACTTTGAGAGTTAGCTTTTCCGTAAACAAGTAGAGTTCACTTAAGGGAGAGTTGAATGACCAGTTTGAGTGGTTGGCATACATTTGCTGATATACTGATTCCCTTTCTCTTTTTGTGTCGTGTTCTAATGTAAGCTTTTACCTCCGACCTAGACTGAAGTTGCCATTTAGTGCTTTACATAAATAGGTTCTCGGGTGATTGAGTGAAAACAGCCTTTTCTGCTCCATGGAAGATCAGCTGTGTTCCTGGCTTTCTGGGGTGAGGGAGCAAATCTGGCTTCCTGCTGGTTGGTGGAGTCCCAGGATGGGTTAGTTTTAGTTCAAGGGAGGCTAATAGGCAGAGTGGCTGAGCTCAGAAGCAGTAAAAAACAGTTCATGGATTTAGACTCCTACCTGCTGAGTCTTTGGATTCTCTCCATAGAGCCAGGACTCAGAACTGAGTTCAGTGCCTCACAAACTGTGGCTGCTAATGGCCTGCATTTGATTTCCAAGTGAGGAGCTGAATTTCTGCTGAGGCTTGTTTGTGAATTCTGACAGTCTGCCTTTTCCTTGCCTTCCTGTTTCTAGCTGCCAGTTTGTGGTGTCTGAAGACCAAGACTACACAGTTCATTTTGCTGATCCTGATACCTTAGTCAATTGGGACTTTGTGGAACAAGTGGTAAGTATCTCACCTTAGCTTAGAGGCTGTCATTGGGGGAGAGAACTAAAGAAAGGGACTGGGTCTGTGGTGACACAGCAGCTGTTGACTGGGTCCACTGCTGATACCTTTTCTGCTGGCATTGCTGTAGACATTTCCCAGAGACAGCTCTGGTTTCTGCTGGAGTTCATTTTGTGCTCTCTGATGGGAACCGACTTGCAAGACTGGTGAGTTGGAGGGCTCTGAGCTGAAGGTATAAAAGCAATCCTATCTCCTACCTAACGGGAGGGAGCTCTGGTTACCCTCCTGACCCAGAGGAGACTCATTACATGGACATTATTCATTGGTAGCCATTTGTAGTAATCAATATCAAATCAGGCCTCAGCCTTGTGGCTGGTGAATGAACCACACAGATGCACTTCTGTCCAAGCCTCTGCTGCATGTTTTCTATTGCTGCTCCTAGGTTTCATACCTTTCAGAATGGTAGGTCCCAAAGCTGTGAAAATTCATAAAGTCTTCTGAGAATGACATGAGACCTGTGAAAATTGTTTTATATGCACCAGTTTAAAAAAATAGAGATTCACATAAAATGAAAGTCTCATTGACGCCTCTTTTGGAAATTACTGGTACTTCTAAGCCCTTTTTGTGCCTTTATGTATGGACATGTAGCTATAAATCTTTTTTGTAAATGGGATCATATATTGATTTCTGTCATTTCCCCCTCCTTTGCTATAGAATCAATCCCCAAGATACCTGTTATGCAGTTATTTTATTATGTTAAACTAGAGGCCCAGAACACACAAAATCATTAGGGTCCCTATGCCTAGCTTGGCCTCCACAATCCAGAACTGCTGGCTCCCAACCACTCACCTGCCTGCCTTCCTGATTGCCCCTAACTGCTTCACCCCTTAATCACTCCCCTGCCAGCCTAACTGCTCCCCTGCCAGCCTCTTTGCCCCTAACTGCCCTCCCCTACAGGCCTGGTCACCCCTAACTGCTTTCCCCTGCAGGCCTGGGTCTCCCCCAACTGCCCTTTCCTGCAGGCTTGATTGCCCCCAACTGCTCTCCCTTGCAGGCCTGGTCCCTCTCAACTGCCCTCTCCTGCTGGCCATCTTGTGATGGTCATCTTGTGTCCACATGGGGCAGCCACCTTGTGTGTTGGGATGATGGTCAATTTGCATATTACTCTTATTAAATAGGATGTTACAATTTTATGAAGGTGTGTTGAATAGAGATGTATGGGGATGAGAGAGGAGAGGCTTTAATTTTGATAATCCCAAGTCAGTTCTGAAAGCAGTGCGACTTGTGTAACTTGTGGTGGCATTTTGTTTCAGCGTATTTGTAGCCATGAAGTGCCATCTTGCCCAATATGCCTATATCCACCTACTGCAGCCAAGATAACCCGTTGTGGACACATCTTCTGCTGGGCATGCATCCTGCATTATCTTTCACTGAGTGAGAAGACCTGGAGTAAATGTCCCATCTGTTACAGTTCTGTGCATAAGAAGGACCTCAAAAGGTTAGATGGAGATATTTACTAGACTAGAGCCCAGTTTGCTAACTCCCTGCCCTGCTGCATCTGAATGTCCATATTACAGTGTTGTTGCCACAGAGTCTCGCCAGTATGTTGTTGGTGATACCATTACCATGCAGCTGATGAAGAGGGAGAAAGGTGTGTTGGTGGCCTTGCCCAAATCCAAATGGATGAATGTAGACCATCCTATTCATCTAGGAGGTGAGTTCGGTTAATTTTGGGGGCAAATAAATCTGGGTACATTATTTAAGGCTAGTGAATATCTTTCTACTGTCCAGAATTTAGCCTTTGGGTATGCAATTTCTAGCATTTCCAGATTAGTCATAGGATTCTAATAGGTTAGGGTGGCATTTGCAGAGAGTGGCTTAACTTTTGGTTTCAAGTTTGGTTCAGTTACGTATACTTTAATTCTTATTTTACAAGGTTTTGTTGAATAGTATCTGGCATTGTGCCCAGTCTTGGGGATTCAAATTAGCCATTCTTGGTACCTGTTATCAAGGGACCAACTCTGAGAGAAGAGACAGACTCGTAGGCAGGCAATTAGGGTATAATAGAGTGTGATAAGTGCTTACGGAGGGGAGGGTCTAAGGGGTTATATTCCCTGTAGAAATGAACATTAAAGTGGCATTTCAGTTTTGGGCTAAAGAGCTTTCTCAATAAATGGTATGAAAGTAGCCTTGGCTGGTTTGGCTTAGGGACTAGAGTATTGGCCGTGGACCGAAGGGTCATGGTTTCAGTGCAGGTTAAGAGCATGTTCTATAGTTGCAGGCTTGATCCTTGGCCCTGATTGGGCGCATGTAGGAGGCAACCAATCGATGTATCTCTCTCACATGGATTTTTTTTTCTCTCCTCTCCTCCCTCCTTTCCACTCCCTAAAATCAATGGGAAAATATCCTCAGGTAAGGATTAAGGGGGGGGGGGGAGGAGGATAAAAGTAAATCTCTATCTTATACCATTCATAAAATTAATTCCTGATGGATTGAAGAGTGAAATATTAACACCCAGAACCTTTAAAAGAAAATATAGGACAATATCTTTATAAATTCTAAGGTATATATGGATTTTTGAATCAGGCTGAAACCATAGATGCTATAAAAGAAAAGATTGAGGAATAGGGGAAGGTGAAGTGGTGAACAGGGCCAACTATGGTGACAGACTAGACTTCAAGTGGTGAGCACACAATAAAGTATACAGATGTCAAATTATAATGTGTGCCTGAAATTTATATAATGTTATTAACCAGTGTTACCCAAATAAAGTTAATAAAAAAGAAAACATTAGCCGAAACCGGTTTGGCTCAATGGATAGAGCGTCGGCTTGGGGACTGAGAGGTCCCGGGTTCGATTCCGGTCAAGGGCATGTACCTTGGTTGCGGGCATATCCCCGGTAGGGGGTGTGCAAGAGGCACCTGATCGATGACTCTCTCTCATTGATGTTTCTAGCTCTCTCTCTCTCTCCCTTCCTCTCTGTACAAAATCAATAAAAATATATTTAAAAAAAAAAGAAGAAAAAAAGAAAACATTAGTAAATTTGTAATCTGAAAAGATTCCTGAAAGTCAACAGATGATAAATAGACTAGAGTAAAATTTACACATTTAAAGCTAGAGATTGAGATCCAGAATAGGTAAGTGTTCTCTAAAGTAGATTAACAGCCGAAACCGGTTTGGCTCAGTGGATAGAGCGTTGCCTACGGACTGAAAGGTCCCGGGTTCGATTCCAGTCAAGGGCATGTACGTTGGCTGCGGGCACATCCCAAGTAGGGGGTGTGCAAGAGGCAGCTGATAATGTTTCTCTCTCATCGATGTTTCTAACTCTCTCTCTCCATTCCTCTCTGTAAAAAAATAACTATATATATATATATATATATATATATTAAAAAAAAAAAGTCGGCACCGGTTTGGCTCAGTGGATAGAGCGTCAGCCTGTGGACTGAAAGGTCCCAGGTTCGATTCCAATCAAGGGCATGTACCTTGGTTGCGGGCACATCCCCAGTAGGGGGTGTGCAAGAGGCAGCTGGTCGATGATTCTCTCTCATTGACGTTTCTAACTCTCTATCCCTCTCTCTTCCTCTCTGTGAAAAATCAATAAAATATATATATAAAAAAAAAGACATTAGCAACACCAGTTATTGGCAGGGGTATTATTGGTACAAGTATAAATCAATAATAGCCTTTGGGGATAGGGATTCAGTACTATTTAAAATATGCACAACCCTAAATCCAGCATTTATACTCAAATATCATAAATAATTTTTTTAAAAATATGTTTTTTTATTGATTTTTTTACAGAGAGGTAGGGAGAGGGATAGAGAGCTAGAAACATTGATGAGGGAGAATGATCGACCAGCTGCCTCCTGCACACCTCCCACCGGGGATGTGCCCGCAACCAGTGTACATGCTCTTGACCGGAATCGAACCCAGGACCTTTCAGTCCGCAGGCCGACGCTCTATCCACTGAACCAAACCGGTCTTGGCAATTTATTATTAAAGAAAGGATTTATTTTGTAACCAAATTGGCAATAAACTAAATGTTCCACAAGGAACTTGTCAGAATATATAATATTGTGGAACACTATACAGAAGGTAAAAATGGGATAGATCTCTGTGTTAATATTTTGGGGGAAAATATTTTGAAAATTTTAAGACATTGAATGAAAACCTGTAAAACAAAATGTATAGTTTATCATTTTTGGAAAATATTTTTTATAAATATGGGTGTGCATGTGATAATTTTTTTTTTTTTTTAGAGGGAGAAAGGATGCAGGAGAGAAACATCAACGAGAGAGAGAGAAACCTCCATAGGCTGCCTCCTACATGCCCCCTACTGGGGCAACCCAGGCATGTGCCCTGACTGAGAATCCAAGTGGTGACTTCTTGGTGCATGGGATGATGCTCAACAAATTGAGCCAGACTGGCCAGGGCTGAACATCGTATCTAATAAAGAGGGAACATGCTAATTGACTGCCCACCCTCAAAGATGGTGGCACCCACAGCCAATAAGGAGGGAATATGCTATTGAATGTCATACCCTCAAAGATGGTGGTGCCCACAGCCACAGATGGCTGCACCCAGTCCCCTCAGCCCTTCTGGGGCGGCAGGTGCACAGCAAGGCTCAGACCGCCCCCCTGCCTCCAGAGTCCTCCAGTCCCCTCAGCCCCTCAGCTGCCCAGGGCCGGCGCAAGGCACAGGCAATCCTCAGATGGCGGCTACCCAGCCACCCAGTGCCGCCTGAGGCTCAGGTAACCAGGGGCAGCTGAGGCTTGCACTGCTAGCAGTAGCAGCAGCAGAGGTGTGATGGGGGCATTGCCTTCCCCTGATCGCCGGGTCACCTTCCAGCCCTGAGGACTCTTGGACTGTGAGAGGGGGCAGGCTGGGCTGAGGGAGCCTCCCTCCAGTGCATGAATTTTTATGCACAGGACCTCTACTGAGTATATAAATGTATATAAAATATTTGAAGGATACATACACAAAATATTTTTTTAAATATATTGATTTTTTATAGAGAGGAAGGGAGAGGGACAAAGAACTAGAAACATCAATGAGAGAGAAACATCTATCGACTGTCTCTTGCACACCCCCTACTGGGGATGTGCTCGCAACCAAGGTACATGCCCTTAACCAGAATCCAACGTGGGGACCCTTTGGTCTGCAGGTTAACGATCTATCCACTGAGCTAAACTGGTTAGGGCTACATACACAAATTTGTAAATGATTTTCTCTGGGATGCAAAGGGGAAAAACATAGGGCATTTTAAGAGTTTCTCAAAAGGTAACATGGTTTTAAACTTTTTAAAAAGTATTGAAAATAAAGCCCTAACCTGTTTGGCTCAGTGGACCTCTCAGATTGAAGGTTCCTGTGTTCGATTTTGGACAATGGCATGTACTTTGGTTTCGGGCTTGATCCCCAGTAGGGGGTGTGCAGGAGGCAGCTGATTGGTATTTCTAAATCTCTATTCCTCTTGGTAAAATCAATAAAAATATATTTTTAAAAAGTATTGAAAACTTGGAGAAGGCAGTAAATCATTCATAATCCTTTTACCCAGCGGTACCTCTAAAAATTTTATTCTGGTCTGTGATCTTTTTTCCCATGTACTGTCTGCAAAATTCTCTTTGAGTTGACTAAATTTTTTACTGCATCTTTGTTTCTTAGGAAAGATTTCTCATATGATGCGGTCAGAGTTATAAACCTTATATTAAGGTCATTATTAAATAACTAGAGGAGGGGGGTGGTCCTCAGCCGGGCTGGCCCCCTCTCACAGTCTAGGAGCCCTCAGGAGTGGGAGGTGACCTGGCGATCAGGGGAAGGTGAAACTCCCATCACACCTCTGCTGCTGCCACTGCTGATAGTGCAAGCCTCAACTGGCCCTGGTTGCCTGAGCCTTGGGCAGCCACCATCTGAGGCTTGCTTGTGCCTTGGGCATTGGCTGGGCAGCTGACATCCGAGGCTTGTGTGTGCCTCAGGCTGATCCTGGGCAACTGGGAGGCTGATGGTGGGTCCGGCCGCACTGCACAGCTGCCACCACCCACCTCCACCTCCTGAGGGGCTGAGAGGACTGGGCGCTGCCATCTTTGAGACAGTGTGACAGTCAATTTGCATATTCCCTCTTTATAAGATAGGAATTTTTAGGAAATTATGCTAAATTCACCTTAGAAAACAGATGTGTGTGAAAGTTTCTGTGTAGCCACCTGGTTGTGAGCTTTGAATGTTGTATGTTTGGACTGTATATTGCTGGCTCTCTTGTAGATGAACAGCACAGCCAGTACTCCAAGTTGCTGCTGGCCTCTAAGGAGCAGGTGCTGCACCGGGTAGTCCGGGAGGAGAAAGTGGCGCTGGAACAGCAGCTGGCAGAGGAGAAGCACAGTCCCGAGTCCTGTTTTATTGAGGCAGCCATCCAGGAGCTCAAGGTGAGATGTGCCCTGGAAACTGACTCGATGGCAGGCATAAGCTACTGCAGCCCCATATTTAAGATAATAAGCAGGAAATGACTAAAAAGGCTGATTTGCTCTGGAAGGGAAGGGCAGATTGGATTTTAAGCACTCTGCAGGGGAAAGGAACATGTTATAATGATCGTATAACTCAGTGAGACACTGGAGTTTGTGAGGGTAGCTATATGTTAGTTAGTTAACCAGGTATGCTTTTTGTATTCTAGAAAAAACACTTGGATTTATTTTTAGAGATGTTTTATTTGAGGGACCTTATGGAAAAAGTATTATGACTTATCCAGCAAGCCTTAGCAATATCTGCTGAGGATTTTGGAGCAGCAAGGAAATTACACAAATAAAGAATTTCCTATGTCTTGTATCCTCTGCAACAGGGATTCTTTTTTCTTTTTAATATATTTTTACTGGTTTCAGAGAGGAAGGGGGAGATAGAAACAGCAGTGATGTGAGAGAATCATTGATTGGCTGCCTCATGCACTCCCCCTTCTGGGGTTCCAGCCGAGCCAGCAACATAACCAAGTGCCCTTGACGAGTCAAACCTGAGACCCTTGAGTCCGCAGGCTGATGCTCTTTCCACTGAGCCAAACCAGCTAGGGTTGCAACAGGAAGCTTTAACAAGCACCAGAATCACTGGTGGTTGGACTACACCCTGAGAGATTGATTACTAGGTTCTGTGCTTAAATTTAGCCCAGCACTGACCTGGTGGCTAGTTGGAGCTTCATCCCATGGACCACAGAGATTGCTTGTTCAATTCCTGGTCAGGGCACTTACTTAGATTGTGAGTTCGATCCCTAGTTGGGGAGCATATGGGAGGCAACCAATTGATTTTTTTTTTTTTCTCGATCCCTAAAAATCAGTTAAAAAATATATACTCAGGTGAGGATTAAAAAAGAAGTTATCTCACTTAAGCTTCATATTCTGGCATGATAGACACAACTATCCTGTTTCCCAGATGAGGAAATGGAATCATGGATTAGGTAATTTGTTTGAAGATACCTGATTAGTAAGAGGTGAATCTGGTATTTGAATTCCTGCCTCTGACTTCTAAGTCCTCCTTGGGCAGGATCCTATGTACTTAATTTTTACTTTGAGCAGTACAGAGCGTTTGTCCACATGCATTTCAGGTAAAGAAAGGGGTACATAGAAGTAGAGCTGTCTAAACCGCGGTAGGGTTGGCCACCCCCTGCTTGCCTCCTGTGCTGGGACTCTCTCAGCAGTGTTTGTAAAAACTAGTTTTGTGTTCTTGGATTTCTGTTCAGGAAGCTTTTGTGTAGTGTTTTCATTGTCAGAGACTCTAAGCAGAATATCATCCTGTTTGAGTACCAGATGCTTTTGGCTTTGTTTCCCTTAAAGATCAGGATTTTAAGTACTTAAACTCTTCCCCTTGGGTCTTATTGCCTTTAACATTTTATATAAATATATATATATTTTATTGATTTTTTACAGAGAGGGATAGAGAGTTAGAAACATCGATGAGAGAGAAACATTGATCAGCTGCCTCCTGCACACCCCCTACTGGTGTACATGCCCTTGACCAGAATCGAACCTGGGACCCCTCAGACCGCAGACCGACCCTCTATCCACTGAGCCAAACCGGTTTCAGTGCCTTTAACATTTTTTAAAGTGATTTTTAGAGAGAGAGAAAGGGGGAGAGAGAAACGTTGGTTTGTTCCACTTTTTTATACATTTATTGCTTGTTTTTTTTATTAACTTTTTAAATGTATTTTTATTGCTTTCAGAGAGGAAGGAAGAGGAAGAAGAGAGAGATAGAAACATCAGTGATGAAAGAGAATCATTGATCGACTGCCTCCTGCATTCACCCCTACTGGGGATCGAACCTGCAGCTTAGACATGTGCCCTGACCTGGAATCAAGACCTAGTTTACATAAGTTGACATTTAACCACTGAGCCACATACGGGCTATTAATTTATTGATTTTTTTTTTTTTTTTTTTTTTTGAGAGAGAGACAGAAACATCGATTTGCTGTTCCATTTATTTATGCATTCATTGGTTACTTGTGTGCCCGGACTGGGGATCAAACCCACAACCTTGGCATATTGGGACTATACTCTAACCAACTGGGCTACCTGGCCAGCGTAGGTCTTATTGCCTACACACACACACACACACACACACACACACACACACACTCTTTTATTGATTTCAGAGAAGAAGAGAGAAATGTCAATGATAGAATCATTGATTGGCCATCTCCTGCACGCCTCCTACTGGGGATTGAGCCTGCAACCCGATCATGTGCCCTTGACTGGAATTGAACCTGGGACCTTCCAGTCTTCAGTTCAGTGCTCTATCCACTGAACCAAACCAGCGAGGCTGCTTTTTAACTTTTATTCCTATTGAGAGAGGCCGTTGAAAGCCCTTGCCCTTAAGCTTAAGTTTGTTTCTGGAAACAGATTTTCCCTGTCTTCTCTCTGGTGATCTAGACTCGGGAAGAAGCTCTGTCAGGATTGGCTGAAAGCACAGGGGAGGTCACTGGTGTTGTGGCTGCGCTGGAACAACTGATGCTGATGGCTCCCTTGGCGACGGAGTCTGTTTTTCAACCCAGGAAGGTTAGTGTGTCCTGTTCCAGACTAAACGGCTGCCATTCCTCAAGTCCTACTGTTGAGCTGGTAGGCACTGTGAGAGCCAAACTCTTTTGGATGAAGAGGAAACTGTGAGTCTTTCTGGGTGCTTATTAGTTCTTTCCCCAGAGGTGTTAGTTACATCAGCGAATGCGTCACTAAGGTAAACATCCAGAGAACTTTGTTCCTAGGCCTACCTTTGCCAGGTGTACTTTCTGTTGACCTAGAATTTGTCCCAACAGGAAGTGCTAGAGTACCTGTCTGCTTTTGATGAAGAAACCACCGAGGTTTGTTCTCTGGGCTCGTCTCGGCCTCTTGGTCTCCCGCTGGTAGAGGAAGAGGAAGCAGGATCTGAACCGGAGCCTGACCCGAAGGGTTGTCCAGAGGCTCGTGAGGGCTCGGAGTTAGCAGATGGCAGTCTTGCAGAGGGAACCATTAGTGCCGAGTCCAGCCATCAGGAACCCACCGCAGGCCTCACACCCCTGAGCAGCTCTCCTTGTTACTACTTTTACCAAGGTGAGGGGCCCTGAGGAGGAGGGCTGGTTGCAACAGATAATTTCAGAGAGAGGGCCTGAGCGGAAGGTATCGCCACTGGGTCTCCTTGGCCTTCCGGCTTGGGGCGGGGGAGAGACCTAGCCATAGGAGGGCCATCGTGAGGACTGGCCAAGGGTATTTTGTGATAGAGCTACTTGTCTTCAGCGGAGGATGGGCAGTACATGTTCCTGCATCCTGTGAACGTGCGCTGCCTCGTGCGGGAGTATGGCAGCCTGGAGCAGAGCCCTGAGAAGATCTCGGCAGTGGTGGTGGAGATCGCTGGGTACTCCATGTCTGAGGTAAGGTCCTGCAGAGGTGGCGGTCAGGGAGCAGCATCGACCTAATGTCTTGGAGCTGGGCCTGCTCACCCAAGTTAACAAACTTTTAAGGCCTTTAGTGTACTTGGTTTTTTTTGTGTGTGTGTTTTTTGGTATAACAGAGGTAGAGATTTATTGAAGAACAAGTACAGACTCCCACGTGGGAAAGGGAAAAGTCATGAAGATTTTTTTTTTTTTTTTTTTTTTTTTTTTTTTTTTTTTTTAAGAAGAGAGGAAGGAACAGAGAAACATCAATATGATAATGAAACATGGATTGGCTGTTTCCTGCACTCCCCCTACTGGGGATGTACCCACAACTGATATACATGCCCTTGACCAGAATCGAACCTGGGACCAGTCTGCAGACCGATGCTCTATCCACTGAGCCAAACCGGTTTTGGCTTTTTTGTTTCTTTTTATTGCTTGAGAGAAATGTCCAAGAAAATGAAACTTCCTTGGAGGACTCTTTAAAAGCTAGTTTATGCAAACTCAAAATGCATTTTTGGGTTATATATCTATGAGTTAACTTGCTTGATAATTTACATATGTGAAATTTGCCCATTGAGAGTTATTTCTGTATTGATCTGAAATTTTTAAAAAAATATATATTTTATTGATTTTTCACAGTGAGGAAGAGAGAGATAGAGAGTTAGAAACATCGATGAGAGAGAATCATCGATCAGCTGCCTCTTGCACACCCCCTACTGGGGATGTGCCCGCAACCAAGATACATGCCCTTGCCTGGAATCGAACCCGGGACCTTTCAGTCCGCAGGCCGACACTCTATCCACTGAGCCAAACCGCTCCCGGCTTGATCTGAAATTTTTTATAAGCCTAAATTCTTTGGATATTATAAACTTTCCATAAAACTTGCAGAAAAAGGAAACAAAATTAAATTAAGTTGATGGGCTTCATTTTTTACTGTTTTAGGTTGACCTTCATGCAGTGGGGAAATCTGCTTTATGTATATACCCACTTATCATTAATTCTGTCAGTGGCTCCCAGATTTTTGATAAGAAGTTACTCTTTATTTTCCTTATTCCCTTTTCTGAGGCATGGACCAGAAAATCAGAAACAGCTGATCAGCTTCAGATAATGTATTGCCTGGCTCTGTTTATTCATTTGTAGCACAAACCCAAAAAACTGCTTCTGGTTACTTAGTCTGCCTACTGTAGCTTAATTCACACTTTCTGTTTGCTTTTCAAAGTGGTGATTACTTGAGCACTACAGTGCTGACTGTGTGTGTGTGTGTGTGTACTGTGGATGTCTAGGGTGGGATTTTCTGTCTGTAGAGGAAGGCCTGGTCTTTGTTGAGTGTTGGTCCCTTTTCCACTGTAGGATGTTCGACAGCGTCATAGATATCTCTCTCACTTGCCCCTCACCTGTGAGTTCAGCATCTGTGAACTGGCTCTGCAGCCTCCTGTGGTCTCTAAGGAAACCCTAGAGATATTCTCAGGTAAGAGTGCCCCAGCTTTGCTTCTCGATATAGTGGAGTTCAGGGATTCCTATTACTAGACACCCAGTATGGGAGGGTTTAAGGAGCGGTGTCAAGAGTCTCAGCCTCCTGATACGCTCCATCTATTCATCCAGTCCAACCGGGACTATCATGTGGCTTTAGGTATCAGTCAACTAGGAGGAGGGAATGGCCAGGTTGTCTTGGGTCTGCCTCATAATCTGACCAACCCACAGATGACATCGAGAAGAGGAAGCGTCAACGCCAGAAGAAGGCTCGGGAGGAGCGCCGTCGAGAGCGTAGGATTGAGATGGAAGAGAACAAGAAACAGGGCAAGTGTAAGTTCAAGCTCTCTCCATCTTTGAGTAAGACAGCTGTGCATCATGGTCCAGAGGCTCAGTGCCCAAGCCTCGGAGCCAGACTGCTTGGGTTCTTATCCCAGCTCTGCCTCTGTTCTCTTCAGTGTTTTAAGTGTGAATCATGAGCGTACCCTCCTTCATAGGCTTATTTGAGAATTAAATGAGTTAATTTGGGTCAAAGTACATAGCATATAGTAAGGAGTAAGATTAAATTCATCTTTAGTATCGTGGTGAGAAAACCTGGTGGGGGGAGAATTAGAGATCTGTTGAATGCTGGGGATAATTGTCCCATGTGTTCTCTGGATGGATCATCAACCTTACCTTTGACTCTCTAAATAGAGTTAAAAATGTGGATTTTGAAAGTTCTGTCTATCAAGCATGTCAAACTTGCTGTCAGCAAGCCATGAGTTTGACATGTTTGGATCTTACTCCCCTGGGGGAGACCTCAGCTGCTGAAAAGGATTTGAGGAAATCTGCCCGGCTGGTGTGGTTCAGCAGTTGAGCATTGACCCATATGCATCAGGAACTCATGGTTCTATTCTGGCCAGGGCACAAGCCAGTATGTGGGCGTGGTCCCCAGTAGAGGCCATGCAGGAGACAGTCAATGATTCTCATCATTGATGTTTCTATCTCTCTACCCCTTCCTTTCTGAAGTCAAAGATATATTTTTAAAAAGTTTGTGAGGAAATTTGTAAATGGGCCTACCATTCTCATCTTTTCCTTTGCAGACCCAGAAGTCCACATTCCCCTGGAGAATCTACAGCAGTTTCCTGCCTTCAATTCCTATACTTGCTCCTCTGATTCTGCTTTAGGTCCCACCAGCACTGAGGGCCATGGGGCTTTCTCCATTTCTCCTCTTAGCAGAAGTCCAGGTTCCCAAGCAGGTAAGTAAAGTTGGGATGTAAAGAATGAAGGTGCAAGTGTTTCCTTGTTGTAACATTGTTTATAATAAACTAGTGGCCCAGTGCACAAGTGTGTGCACATTGAAATTAGAAGAAATATTTTAATACCGCTATTTGCCCTTTCTCTATAATAGAAGTGTCAACCAAAGTCATGATCAACAATAACAGATCAAACATGCGTACCATTGACGCCAGCGAGAGCTTTACATGTATCATGCATGAACGAGTCAATTTAGCCTTTTATAGATAGAGAATAAACTTGCTTAATTAGACCTGCTTTCTGGTGTAGCTAAACTTTTCCAACCCAGTGAAGCACCCCACCTTCCCTTTCAGGGAATTGTCAGCCACAGCAGTACATATCAGCACGAAGCAGACTGTTACTGTAGATCACACAGGGAGAACAAAGGGGAAAACATTAACTCCAGCAGTGTTTGAGTTTATTCTGTGCAGTGAGAAAACCTGAAGTCATTTTCTTTTTTTAAAAATATTTTTTTATTGATTTTTCACAGAGAAGAAGGGAGAGGGATAGATAGTTAGAAACAGTGATGAGAGAGAAACATCAATCAGCTGCCTCCTGCACGCCCCCCACTGGGGATGTGCCCGCAACCAAGGCACATGCTTTTTTTTTTTTTTTTTTTTTTTTTTTAATATATTTATTGATTTTTTTACAGAGAGGAAGGGAGAGAGATAGCTAGAAACATTGATGAGAGAGAAACATCGGCCAGCCGCCTCTTGCAAACCCCACCATGTGCCCACAACCAATGTACATGCCCTTGACCAGAATTGAACCCGGGACCTTTCAGTCCGCAGACCAACGCTCTACCACTGAGCCAAACCGGCTTCGGCCTGAAGTCATTTTCAAGGTCCATCATTTCTTCTTTTCAGTTGGGTCAAGTTTCTTCTAAGCTTTCTAAATGTCCATTTTTTGGCTAATGAAAAGAAAATTGAATTCCACTGAGTCTCCTATCTACCTACTCCAGGACTTCTGTGAGGATCAAATGAGATGAGGTCAAGGGAAAATGCTTCACAGACATTTGGTTACAGTGTAAAATGTTTGCACCTGGCTATAAAGCATGTCATGTTCCTGGGCTAAAGGAGGTTAGTTGCTAGGGAGAGGAAGATGGTCATTGGTATATGATGTCATTACGTGGTGCCCACCATGATGGTTGCTGGGCTGGGCCGGGCTGTAGGCTACATTTTGCGTCATGGGGTCTTGGCAGTGTTGGCTGCTATTTAGTGGGCTGTTGCTCTGGGCTAGAGATAGGGCCTGTGTCCCATTTGGGGAAAGCCGAGTGTTGCTTTGTGGGCGCCAGGTCCCTGGTGCCACTTCTCTGTAAATGGCTAGTGCAGGTCACTGCCGCTTCTGCATTGAGCATCTGCCCCTGGTGGTCAGTGCGTGTCAGCGCAACTGGTTGGACAGTCAGACACAGCATATTAGCCTTTTATATATAATAGCAGGTGTGGTGTGGGGGATAATCTACAAAGTCTATTGGTAAATAATTGGCTAAATTATAGAATTGATACTTTGAAACAGCGTACTTTATACCTAAGGAAGAAGAAAATAGCTCTCTTTATGAACTAATGAGTACACATTTAGAATAAAAGGAGCTTTTAGAACAAACAGAAGATGATACCATTTGTAGATTTAAAGAAAAACAGGCCAAACATTTTATTGTGGGTTTGAATATCTAAGTGTATAAAAAAATAGTGGGGTGATTATGTTCCAAACAGGTAATCGTATTCCACTCTAGGGAGTGAGACCAGGATTGAGAGATTGTTCAAAGAGGCCTTTAGCCTTTTAAAAATATTTTCCCCCTCTTATAGAATGTATTACTGTTAGGAAATAAAACATGTAAGAAAGAGTTGCTATCATTTCAGAGAGCTGTCATTTCTTATCTTCATCTCCTGGCAGATATTTTGATACTTAAATTTTATTTCTCTATCAGGTATTTTAAACAAAATGTCCAATATTCAAAACTCTTGGTTACCTTTTTGATGGTACTGCTATCATTAATTAGGAGCCTAAGGTTAGGGCAGGGCCTTAGTGGCAGAGACTGGGATTAGACCTGGATCTTGAGGGCTACACAACCATGACGCTCTGAAGAGCATGTTTAAGAAGAGAGCTGCTATATAAAGGAATACAGCAGAATACCAACCACATTGTTTGTGATATAAAGATTATGTTCCTGAAGGTATTTGAGCAAGAGCAGTGGGATGGTCCTAGAAGTGGACCAGCGCTGGCTGGCTGTGGAAGGGCCTGCTAGTGGGGGAGTGAATAGCCGTGCATGCACGCGCCCCCCTCCCCCCCCCATAGTGATCAGAACAGCAGGTAGACCTGACCTGTGGGAGATGCTCCACCTGAAGCCAAAGGCTGGGAAGGCTGCTCCCCAGGGAGTCTCAGGGGAAAGCTGGCCTCTTCATTTGGGATTTGTTGTGTGTGTGTTTTGGATTCTAACTGAATATCCTCAAGTCTTCGACACCTGCTGACTGGAACATAAAAGCTGACCTGATTAAATTTTATACCTTCTACTGGAGTGTTTACATCTATATCAAACCAAGTCATGACAAAACAAACCTAGTCTTGAGAGTCAGCTGATGTGGAAGGTCTTTTACTGTGGGGATGGGATAGATTCTGGCAGACCTGGTGTTACTGTAAACACAGCTCTTCTCTAGTGCTCGCTGGTATGAATAATGGGCCTTGTTCTTGGCTTTTTGAGAACATGGCAGAGTTGAAATCGGGTCAGTGTTTGCTTTTTGAGTTGATAGGTAATTATCCATACCTGATTCAGGGTTCCTCTCTTTACTCTTGCTAAGAGAACACTAGCTCTTTGGAACTTGACTCATATAATAAGGTGTCTGGTTCCCTTTCAGACTTTGTGCTGAGCCCTGTGTCACCCACTGCGAACCAGGGCAGCCCTCCACTCTGCATCGGGAGCCTGGAGGAGGACTCTCCCTTCCCTTCGTTTGCCCAGGTAAACCCTGTGCTTGGGAAGCAGCCAAGGACATTGAACCGAACTCCACTGCTTGCTCTTTCTGGAAATCTCTGTTAGAGGAGAAGGGGCTTGCAGACTAATGTGACACTGATCCTAATAATCACAGAAGTTCTTAAGTGGGAAGCTCATAGATTTAGTCCCAGATATTCTCGTAGATGTACCAGAGAGAGGCTAAGAGTAGTTGAGGGCGAATCAGTGTTCTCATTATTCAGCAAATTATTAGATTTATTTTTCCTCCCCTTTCCCACTTTGGCAGATGCTGAGAGTTGGAAAAGCAAAAGCAGATGTATGGCCCAAAACTATTCCAAAGAAAGGTGAGGATGGCCCTCCTGGTGAAGGTGGGTTTTGTCCTTTTTAGAAGGTAAAAGTCTCTAGAGTTGTTTCTAGAATTGTAACACTGTTTGTTTTTTTAGATGAAAACAGCTTGGTCCCTCCTGCCACCATGGACAGTGACGGGGAGAGTGATAACTCAGACCGTGTTCCTGTGCCCAGTTTCCAAAATTCTTTTAGCCAAGCTATCGAAGCAGCCTTCATGAAACTGGACACACCTGCTACTTCCGATGCCCTCTCTGGTAAAGGCGGGGGGAGTGCTCAGCACAGGGCAGTCCTTCCCGCCCGGGTCCGGTGGCAGATGGCACTAATCGGCCGGGCGCTTTTCCCTGAGCTCTAGGCTCACCTGCTAGTGTCAGCTATCATTTCATTGGTGTCAGAGGACCTTTCTGCCACCCCAGGTTAATTCTCCAGGCCTGGAGGAAAGAACTTTTATTTCCGCTCCTAAAACAGCAGTGGAGAGTAGATGTTGGAATCCTGAGTTGGTAAAGGGGGGCTCATTGGTGCAGAAATTGGGCTTGAAGCCCACCAACTCTGACATTCATGGTTAGAGAATGGCATTGATGGTGTGCTTCCTGTGTGCCTGGCGTGGTGTAGACTTTATTCTCCCGTTAACCCTGTTAGAAGGTGTAACTCTGCTGCAGCTGAAGAAACAGTTCCAGGGAGATAAAGTGACTTGTCCAAAAACAAAGCGTATCCAAGTACCAGTATTCCAAAACAGCCATTCTGATTCCAGAACCTGTACTCTTAGCTGCCATTGTCACTCTCAGTAATGAAAACTGGCTTGGGGACATGGGGTGGCAATCTAAACTAAGTTCTCTTTCTGTTTCCGTTTAGAAGAGAGAGGAGGAAAGAAAAGAAAAAAGCAGAAGCAGAAACTCCTGTTCAGCACCTCCGTCGTCCACACCAAGTGACACTACTGGCCCAGGCTACCTTCTCCATCTGGTTTCTTTATCCACGCTTTCGTTTTGCTGCTGTAATTTTTATGTATCTGAGTTTGAACAGATTAGTTCTGGGGGGAGGGGGTTTCCAGAATATGAGGGGGAACCAAGATTTTAAATACAGTGTATTTTCCAGCTTCCCTCTTTACACCAAAATAAAGTATTGACACTCATAAGAGATCTCTTCCTGCCAAGGTTTTTAGTTTGTTACAGGTTAGTCTTTTTGACCATGTGTGATTAGTTTTTCTCAACCTTAAATAAACGAGTCCCTTCAACATCCCTTGGAAAAGCAGCCCAGACCAGAGTGTTAAACCGCACTGCTGTGCTCTGATGTCATGTGTCGGGCATTCTGGTTTCAGCACCTTTCAGCGAGGCTTTTACAAGTAGTTGAATCTTTTCTATCTGTTCAGTCCTCTAAAGAAACAGGGATGGAATAAAATGGATTTAGAATACTCAGCTCGAATTGCAGTTTTTCGTTTGACATGGCCAGGCTGTGGGGCCAGACCTAGGCTGCACCTGCATGTATGATGGAGGGTTTTACCTCTTCCACGTGGCTTGTTTGGCAAGGAAAGATGGACCTTTAAACCAAACTTGTTTCAAGTGACAGGAGCAGCAGGAGACCAGCTCCTGGAGGTGGAGGACGGGTTTGGAAGCAGCAGGGCTGCCCACTCCCTGTTGTCTAGAGTAGTCTTATGCCTTGGTTTGAGCTAAATTGGAGTGATGAATTCTTTTGCTGCTTAATAAAGTAACCTCTAGGTCTAACAGAATGTGAAGGCAAACAGTTGCAATAAATTACCTGCACAAGCAATGTGAGCTTTCTGTTTTATTTTTTTAATTCATTGAGTTTTTAGAGGGGAAAAAAACAAACATTGATTTTTGTTCCCCTTATTTATGCATTCATTGGCTGATTTTTGTATGTTCCCTGACGGGATCGAGCCTGCAGCCTCGGCGTAATTGGGACGATGCTCTAACCAACTGAGCTGCCTGGACAGGGCAGCTTTTTGTTTTGTAAGTTCAACTCAGGTCAGCTAGACATACTTCTTATAAGCAGGTTAAAGTATCGGCTAGTATGACTGTGAGCTGGGAGTAGCTATAACCTGTCATTTTTTTTTTATAAATATATTTTGATTTTTTACAGAGAGGAAGGGAGAGAGAGAGAGAGCTAGAAACGTCGATGAGAGAGAAACATCGACCAGTTGCCTCTTGCACACCCCCTACCAGGGATGTGCCCGCAACCAAGGTACATGCCCTTGACCGGAATCGAACCAGGGACCTTTCAGTCCGCAGACCAACGCTCTACCACTGAGCCAAACTGGTTTCGGCGTATAACCTGTCATTCTTAACCGAAAGCCATTCAGAGATCCAGGGTCAGGAACTCGGGGGGGGGATTTGAGAGTTCCAGCCTGACATGAAAGGGGTTTTTTTTGTGGCAAAAGCCACAAATCTCAGATGTGTCAGGGCTTTGAGCAACATCCATTCTATGATGGAGAAAGGAGATCCTGGGAATGTAGAAGATCCAGCGCCTCCCAGAATGCCCTGTTCCTACAAGTGGGCTGAGCTTGGGCACCGTGAAGCCAGCAGGGGTTCACTCCATTGCTGCAGCAGCCGCCTCGCCGCCATCGGAAAGCTCCTCCTCACCCGGTTCCTCCTCCAGCAAGCAGCTTCTTGTGACAGACTTCTGGATGGCTTCCCGCTCCCCTGGGGAAAGGCAGGCACATGGGGGGAGGTTTGTGACAGCTGGAGGCCAGTCACTGCTCAGTTCGCACTGGGTTAGGGTTGCTTACCTTCATCAGTGCAGTTCTGCAACAAGATCAGCAGCTGTCTCCGGTTGTACTGAATCAGGAACTTCTGGCATGTTCTAATGGTGCCTGGCACAGGAAAGAGCCCTGTGGTGAAAGGTGTCTTCCTCGAGACTTTCAGAGCCAGGGGAAAGCATCCTGCTCTTGGGAGACCACCCACCAGACACCACTGAACTCTGAGCCTGACACGTACCTCCCACGTGCAAGGTGTTGAGAAAACACGGGTAACGGTGTCCTTTGTTCTCCAAGTGTGTGATGAAGGGAAGAGCCGACCACACAAGCTGGTAGAACTCCTTTCGGCATCGAAGTAGCACTATTCCAGTATATGCGTTGAGGTATCGCACTACAGTAGGCAAAAAATTTGGGGAAACTGGATTCTCAGCAGCAGGTCAAAGGTCTTAGGGTAACTAAGCCTACTGAGTGCCAACAGCTGTCCAAGGCAGTGGCATTTGGGACACATGAGTAAACAGATTCCTGAAGGAAAGAGATTATCATTTATGGAAGGGGGAGAGGGAATAGACAATGGCCAGTGCCTTGCACATCACTCAACTGATGAATTTAGAATTTTAATGTTCTTATTCACTGACATTAATGTAATATGTCGGGGGTGGGGAGATGGAGATCCAAACCCTTGGCTCAAGAGAGGCTCTACAGCTGGGCTCTGTAGCCAGCCGTCTCACCTGATGTAGCACTATGCCTATCTTCTATCTAAATAAAGCCCTAATATGCAAATAGCAGAACAACCAAATAACTGGTCTCCGATGTGCGCTGACCACCAGGGGGTAATGTGGAACATGGGGAGTGTTGGCTGTGGCGGGATGGTGGAGCAGGTGAGCGAGGATGCCAGACCAAGGTCGTCAGGGTGAGCCTCTAGTGGTTAATGAGGATTTTTTGCCCCACACAACGTGGTCCTGCCCAGCTGCCGGCACTATCAGCAGGTGCAAGCATCAGCGGCCAAACCTGATCATGAAGGGGCTTTTTCACTCCCCCTGCTCCTGAGGGTAGATGGAGCAGCAGCTGCCGCTGGCACTCACTGCTGGTGCCAGCCCCAACTGCTCCACGCCCTCTGGGTGCAAGTGGGGCCGGGGCTATCAGTGTGGGAGCGGTGGCAGACAGGACCAGGGCCCGTGCCCACCGCAGCCGCACCGTCCACGGTTCCTTTCAAGGGGCATGAATTCATGCACTGGGCCCCTAGTGTGCATATACCGTTTTCCCAAAAGTAAGACAGTGTCTTATATTAATTTTTGCTCCCAAAGATGCGCTAGGTCTTATTTTCAGGGATGTCTTATTTTTCCATGAAGAAGAATATGGTACACATTTATTGTTAAATGAAAATAAAGGAAATTTATTACCTGTATATGGTACAGTAATACGGTAGTTGTCAACACAAACCAGACAAACTGTGAATCCTACAGTATCAAGAACTTATTTATTCAAGGACAATCATGTCATCTTCTAGAACATCATCATAACAATTCAATTCCTGAATTTCCTGGTGAATTTCTTGTGATTCTTTCAGAATCAGTGGACCAAATCTCTCATGTTAAGCAATAATAGCATACTGAGACAGAGTCTAGGGGGGGGCCTTATTTTCGGGGGGATGCCTTATATTTCACTCAGAAGGAAACCTGTAAGTAGGTCTTATTTTCAGAGGATGTCTTATTTTCGGGGAAACACGGTAGTTCCCCAGGATCCCATTTTGAGCATATAGTAAAGGAACGAATTTAGATTTGTGTGGCTGCCAGGAAGGCACCTCTTCTTCCTCATTTACATGCACATAATTGTGTTCTGTACTTTACAGGCCCTATTGAGGACTTTCCATGTGATATTAATGTAACCAGTCACCTAACTTAATAGGAGCTATACACATGTCCCTTCACTTAATTGTAGTCATCCTATTAAGTAGCAATCAACAATATTCACATATAAATAGAAACAGGGGGTTCTTGCCCAAAGTTCCACTGCCTTCTGTCTTAGCTCTCCGCCTAACTTTGGACTTGTCCACACCTGGAGCTGGGAATCCCAGGCGCCTAAAAAGGACCACTTAGTGGCGCAGACACATGGCTCCCCGGTAGAGCCTCCTATGAACCGGGAGGTCACGTCAGCCCCCAGTAGGGGGCGTGCACGACGCAGGCAGCCGGTTCTCATCACGGATGTTTCTCCCTCTCCCTCTCCCTCTCAGGATGAATAACAAATATATTAAAAACAAAAAACACTTCGTGCACCAGGCTTGGCAGCTCCGTGGGCTGCTTGTGCCCTTCCTCCCTCCTCCGGCCCCCAATCCCCCCAGGTTCCCGTCCCCAGCACCTTCGTACCCGCGAAGCCGATGGAGCAGGCGGCGCCGCCGAAGGTCCCATGCAGGCGGGCGACCGTGTCCCGCACGAGGCCGCCCAGCACGCGGTCATCCAGGCTCAGGCGGCAGCGGGGGTCGTCAGACACCACTTCGCAGAGCAGGTACCTGGGGGGCGAGGGGAGGTGAGAGAGGCCAGGGCTGCGGGCGCCGGGCCGGAAAGAGCACCGAGGGGCCAGCCACGAGCCGCCTACCTGTGTTTGAACCGCACCATGGCGACTTCCGCTCCGGCTCCCGACGCGCAAAGCTGGTGCCTGTTGATGGCCAATGGGAACTAACCTCCGCAGTCCTGCAGCCACTCAGAGAGGGAAGTAGGTGGGGAGGCGGGGCTATGATGCTGAGAGGCCGAGCGCAATGTCAGTCTCCTTCAGCCCCGCCTCCATGTGCGTCTCCTGCGGTGGCGCTCGGAGTTTCGCCCCATGTGGGTGCGGGCGCTGCGCGGGGCGGTCTGGGCTGGGTGGGTGTTCAAGCCCCGCCGCGGCGCGCGGGGCCACACGGATGCAGTGCTGCGCGTGGGCCCTCAGGAGGTTACTTCCTGGTCCAGCACAACCCAGGCGTGTGCGCACTTACATATTCCCTCGAAAGCTGCACGTAGAACTCGGATTTACAGGCCAGGACTGACGCGGGAAATCGGACCCTCACTTTCAGCTTGGGGCTCGGTTTGCTGTTTCCATACAGCCAAATATGTTATTATTGTTGGGGCTTTTCAACATGAGTCTCGTTTTTTGTTTGCAAAACCAATCAGTGGTGGTTATATTTTCCTTAAACATTTTTTAAATTGACTTCAGAGAGGAAGGGAGAGGGAGAGAGATATATAGAAACATCAATGATGAGAGAGATCCTGCACGGCCCACACTGGGGATTGAGCCTGCAACCCCGACAGAATCAAATTTAGGACCCTTCAGTCCCTAGACCACATGTGTCACACACAAGGCCCGCGGGCCAAATCCGTCCTGCCAGGCCTTGCAATGTGGCCCGCACCGCGCTGTCATCACTGCACTCCGCTGCGTTTCCATCACAATGACAGTTTATGACTGTTCAGTAAACCATTCGGCCCGCGATTTAGGCTGGATTTTAGATTTTGGCCCCTTCTCTGATTGAGTTCGACACCCCCTACCCTAGACTGACATTCTATCCACTGAGGGCATATTTTCCATTGAAAAGCCCCTAAAAGCAGCAAATAAAAATAAATTATAATCCATTCCTGAGAGAAAATAATTTATCATGCGGTGTGTTTTCCTGCCCCTCCCCTCCTTCGTCCCATGGGCCCCGCCCCGCCAGCGGTCCTTAAAGTGAGATTTGGGACCTCTGGGCTTTCCAAGACGCCAAGCTCAAAATTACTTTCACAATAACAGTAAGATGCTATTTGCCTTTTTTATTCTCCCAATGGACAGTAAAGTTTTCCAGAGGTTACATGACATATGCTGACGTTATCACTCTGATGGCTAATGCAATTGACTGTTAAATATTTATATTTTAATATCCATGATAAGTATTGATACAGCCCACAAGAACAAAAGCTCTTTGGGATCTCAATGTGAAAATGAGACAATGAAAAAAGTTTGAGATGAGAACTGCTACCCGTGTTATTATGTTTTTCTTTTATTTTTAAGAGTAGGATCATACTGCTTAGTACTCTTTTCTCCTGCTTGAATATCTTCTCAAAAACGTCTTATTGAGGTATAACGTATAAAATGCATATACAACTCAATGTGTTTTTACACAAGATGGACGTGAAGCCACCGCCCAGATTAAGGGAGCATTTCTAGTGCCCAAGAAGGTTCCCATGCCATCCTCCCAGTCAAAATCCTTCCCAGAAGTAGCTTCTATTCTGACTTCTATTATGAAAGACTAGAGGCCCAGTGCACAGATTTGTGTACATTGAAAGGAAATTAATTAGAAGAAATGTTTTAATGTTGCTATTCGCCCTTTCTCTATAATAGAAGTGTCAATCAAATTCACAATCGACAATGACATCGAAACACATGCATGCGATTGGCACCAGCAAGAGCTTTATATGTATCATGCATGCACAAGTCAGCTTAGCCTTTTATAGATATAGAATAATCTTGCTTAATTAAACCTGCTTTCTATGTAGCTAACCTTTTCCCAGCCCAGTGAAGCTCCTCAACTTCTCTTTCAGGTAATTGTTAGCAACACAGCAGTAAATATCAGCATGAAGCAGATTATTATTCTAGATCACACAGGGAGAACAAAGGGTAAAATATTTAACTGCAGCAGTGTTTGACTATATTCTGTGCAGTGAGAAAACCTGAAGTCATTTTCAAGGTCCACAATTTCGTAGTTCTTTTCAATTGGGTCAAGATTCTAAGTTTTCTAAATCTCCATTTTATGGCTAATGAAAAGAAAATAGAATTCCACCGAGTCTCCTATTTACTTACTCCAGGACTTCTGTGAGGATCAAATGAGATGAGGCACGGGAAAATGCTTCACAGACATTAGGTTACAGTGTGGAATGTTTGCACCTGGCTATAAAGCAGTCAAGTTCCTGGGCTGAAGGAACTCCAAGGAGGCTAGTGGCTAGGAAGAGGAAGCCGGGCATTGCTTTGTGATATCATTACCCAGTGTTTACAGTGACTGTTTCCAGGCTGGGCTGGGCTGTGGGCCACATTTTCACCATGAGGTCTTGGCAGTATTGGCTGCAATTTGGTGGGCTGTCGCTCCAGGGTGGTGGCGGGACCTGTGTCCCACTTGGGGAAGCCGAGAGTTGCTTTGAGGGTGCCAGGTCCTTGGTGCCGCTTCTCTGTAAATGGCCAGTGTGGGTCAAGGCAGCTCCTGTGTTGAGCGTCTGCCCCCTGGTGGTCAGTGTGTGACATAGTGACTTGTTAGACGGTTGGAGGAACACTTACCATATTAACCTTTTATATATATAGATTAGTTTTTCCTGTTCTTGAATTTCAGATAAATACCTGAAAGCATGTTTGTGTGTGTGTGTGTGTGTGTGTGTGTGTGTGTGTGTGTGTTTGTCTGGCTCCTTTCATTCAATATAATGCCTGTAAGACTCATTTTCCTTGTTTGATTATATTTTCATGTCAAATGTTCAGCAACATTATATTTTCAGCTGTGCAGTATTGTATTTTTTGCATGTACCTTTAAAATTTGTCAATATTCCCATGATGGATGTTTAAATTATTGTAGTTCTAGATATTCTTGTTATTCCCAGCACTTTGATGCCCAGCCTTGTGGTTAGGTCATTATCCTGTATCCCTGTTCCTGACGTTAGAACTGTCAGGGGCTGGCCCTGTGAGCTCCATAAAGGGAGGCAGGCTTCACAACTGATTGCTTGCAAGATGTGGAATGAGTCCTCAATGTTCCCCTCGCTCACTTCTCACCGCCTTGAAGGAGGATGCGGAGGGAGGAAGGGTGGGGAGTAAAGGAGGCCACAGAGCAGACTCTCCTCACCCAAGAACGACCTCATCGGCTAAGACGCCCCTCGCCAGCAGGGGGCGGCAGAGGCCCGCAGTGCGCGGAAGAGACGGACTCCGAGCTCCCCTCTCGCTCCGGTGGGACCACTCCCCTCGCACTTCTCGCCTTCAACTCATTCAACCCATCATTTTGTGGGAGGCACTTGGGGCTCGGACCGAACGCGCACAGTGAGAAGCAGGGTTAGAGTTCGCCTCCAGGTCCCTCATCTGCAGGCTGACGTCCTGGGCGCGGTTCCTCGTCCTTCCCAGCCGCGTCCCGCCGCGAGTCGATTTCTCTCTGGCCTCGGCGTCCTCCGGGCGGTGAGGATGCTCCGCCCGGAGGCTGGACGCGGGTGTCAGGCGGGAACGGGGAAGGCCCGCGGGGCGGCACGGACACGCCGTTGGGGACGATGCCCTCCTCCCCGCAGGCAGCCCCGGGAGGAGGCTCCGCGGTCCCGGCCCCGCGCCCCGGCCCAGCCGGGCCTCCTGCGGCCCCGCGAGGACCGGCCCCGGCGGCGGCCCCCGGCTCCGGCTCCGGCGCCGATCGCACACCGGCTAACGGGGCCGCGGCCGCCTCCTCCCGCGGCGAGATGGCGGGGCGGGGGGCGGGGTGTGGGGGGGCGGGGTGTCGGCGGGGGGCGGGGGGCGGGGTGTCGGCGGGGGGCGGGGGGCGGGGTGTCGGCGGGGGGCGGGGGGCGGGGTGTGGGGGGGCGGGGTGTCCGCGGGGGGCAGGGTGCGGGGTGTCGGCGGGGTGCGGGGTGTCGGCGGGGTGCGGGGTGTCGGCGGGGTGCGGGGTGTCGGCGGGGGGCGGGGGGCGGGGTGTGGGGGGGGCGGGGTGTCCGCGGCGAGATTGGGGGGCGGGGTGTCCGCGGGGGGCGGGGTGCGGGGTGTGGGGGTGCGGGGTGTCCGCGGGGGGCAGGGTGCGGGGTGTCGGCGGGGTGCGGGGTGTCGGCGGGGGGCGGGGTGTCCGCGGGGGCCGGGGTGTCCGCTGTCACCCCCTCTCCCCGGCGGGAGGACAGGCTCGGAGCGGAGGCGCCCACGGGCGCTAACCCCAGGCGGGAGGGGGCAGCAGACCCCGGGGTGGCGGTTCGGGGACCCTATGGGGGGACCCCAGACCGGAAAACCGGAGGAGGGGCTCAGGGAGCTTCCTCTGAGCGCCCCCTCCTTCCCATCTGAGGCTCCCACGCGCCGTTTGTGCTTCTGGATCAGACAAACCGGAACGTTCATCCCGGCGAAGCCTGTGAACCTGCGTGAACAGAAACCACAGCGTTTCCCAGAGCGGAGATCCGGGCGGCCCTGCGAGGTGGCGGGGCCACAGCGGCTCACCCCGCCGGGCCTTCTGGGGGAGGAGATCACGACCTTAGCCCTGGCCGGTGTGGCTCAGTGGGTAGAGCCTCGGCCTGCGGACTGAAGGGTCCCAGGTTCCATTCCGGCCAAGGGGACATGCCTGGATGCGGGATCTGTCCCCAGTGGGGGGTGTGCAGGAGGCAGCCAATCAATGATTCTCATCATTGATGTTTCTCTCTCTTCTCCCTTCCTCTCCTAAATCAATAAAGATTTTATATATATATATATATATATATATATATATATATATATATATATATATATATATATAATTTTTTTTTTTTTTAAAGAGTAGCTGCCTTTGTTTTTCGTCTTTAGCCAATGGGCTGCCATTGATGAGGCTCTGACTCTGTGCCAGGCCCGAACGAAGCACTTACGTGTTGGACTTCATCTGATCCTCACAGCCCCGCCTGCCGGCAGGTCCCTGATGCTCTGCGGCTCAGAGAGGGACGTGACTTGCCCAGAATCACACAGGAATCTCAGTCTGCGAGAGACCTTGGTCTCGCCTCCGAACCTGTGCGCTTCGCCCTTGCTCTAGACCCCTTCTGGGATGTCCGGGACCTGGAAGGACATTCAAAGAGGGCAGATCCCATTGGGGTGCGACTCCGGGAGGCCTTTGGCCTCTGGGGCTTCCCTGGCAGAGCCGGGCGACGCTGCCTGGCGGACGGTGTGAAGGGAAGCGGGGTCTGCTTCGGCCCGGTGTTCGGCCGCCACAGCTCATTAGGGCTCCTGCTCCTCTAATCCCTTCAGCCAGTCCCTGCAAAGCCCTTACGGGGACGATCCGGGTAAAATCAGACCCTCTCTCTGCCTGGCCCGGGGCCCGGGGCCCGGGGCCCGGGAAGCGAGCGGCCACCTCCTCCCAGTCGCTGGGCAGACATGGCCCCCTGGACCTCAGAGTCAGACCCCCTCGTCCTCACTGTTCTGGACCTCTTTCCCTTCCCGCACCTGCTGCGAGGATTTGCTCATCCAAAAGTTAATTGAAATTACAAGGGCACCGCCGTCTGGCACAGCCACTTCTCCGCCGGGACTCTCTCCCACGGAGACGCCTGCCCTTGTGCCAGCTGACAGGTGGGCGGGACGTCCTGCAGCCTTTGTTTGTGAGCAGAGGCAGCCTCACAAGCTAGCAAGCTGCAGAGCCCGGGTTGGACCAGGCGGCCCATGACCTTGTCCCATCAGTCCCTGTCTTCCTGTGTGTGGAAACCCCACACGGTGGTACGCAGCGTGCTGACCGTGGTCACCTCGGGTGAGGGGCCTAAAGGTGTGGACTGGGAGGGGGACTCGCTGCTTCCTGTGCCCCTCTGGTGGTTTATTGTGCCATGTGCAATGCCATCTCCCGTGAGGCCCAGCCCCCGAGGGTGCTGGCAGTGACCCTGCCTTTGTCCTGAAGCGGGTGCTGTCATTGTCTCAGTTTCATGGGGGAGGAAGCTGAGCTCGCCCGGGGGTGTGAGGGGAACTGACTCTCCAGCCGGTGTTCGGGCCCCTAATGTACATGAGCCTCCTGGGCTGGGGAGAGTCAGGAGAGAGACGTGGTTAAAGCGTGGCTCTGAGCCAGCTTGTCTGGGATCAGCACTCACCAGCTGTGTGTCCTGGGGTAAGTCACTTCCCCCCTCTGAACCTCCGTCTCCTCTCTCTGAGGATTAAATGGCTGATCTCCATGTCCAGTGCTTAAAACTGGGCCTGTCTCATCCTGAGTGCTCAGTAAATGTTAGACATTTTAAAAATACACATTTTTATTGATTCTGAGAGAGAAGAAGGGAGAGAGAACCATGGATGTGAGAGGAAAGCACTGACCAGCTGCCTCCTGCACTCCCCCAGGAACGTGGCCTGGCCGGAACGGAATCGGCAGCCTTGAGTGCACAGGACAGCATCCAAGTGACCGACCCACACAGGCCAGGCTGGGTCTTAGGTGTTGGTATAGCGTTGTCCTAACGTATCTTCTCCCATTCCCAGCGCCCGGCGGGCCTTCTCCCGGGGCCTTCTCCCGGGGTCTTCTCCCGGCGGGCCTTCTCCCGGCGGGCCTTCTCCCGGGGCCTTCTCCCGGGGCCTTCTCCTGGGGCCTTCTCCCGGCGGGCCTTCTCCCGGCGGGGCCTTCTCCCAGCGGGGCCTTCTCCCGGCGGGGCCTTCTCCCGGCGGGGCCTTCTCCCGGCGGGGCCTCCTCCCGGGGCCTTCTCCCGGGGCCTTCTCCTGGGGCCTTCTCCCGGCGGGCCTTCTCCTTCTCCCGGCGGGGCCTTCTCCCGGCGGGCCTTCTCCCGGCGGGCCTTCTCCCAGTGGTTCCAGCTGTGGCTGCTCCAGTTTCCTCCCCGAAGGCACAGTCCAGCTCCCTTGGCCCAGCCCCCAGCAGAAGCCCTGGGGGGCAGGGGGGTGCTCCTGGGCTATCGCAGGGAGCTGGTGGTGATCAGCCGGATCACATCATGGGAGCGGAGACACGCGGAGCCACGGGGCTGGCGGGGCCGGATCCAGGGGAGCTGCGATGGGCGGCCTCCGGTTTGGGATGTTCCCGCGCCTTCCCTCCGCTCACGCTCGGAGGAAAAAGGGGCTCAAAATAGCTGTTGCTTCCCCAGCACGGCGCGAGGCCAGGGACAGGAATAGACGTCTGGGGGTGGCCGCCTCAGCTTCCTCCAGGGCTGGGGGGGTGGGGGGCGCTGGGAATAGCTAGAGGCCAGCCCCCCCAGTGGTGGGGGATAGTGAGCTGTCAATACGCAGGGACTTACCCTTGACAGTCCAGCCCCTGGGAAGTGTGGGCCCACCTGGCGCTCGCTGGCCAGCAGGTCCCTGCCGGACACCAGCCCAGGCCTGGACGCTTAGAGCAACTGGACGTGCCTCCCAACACTGGCTCCTATGATCCCCTCTTGGCAGGTGGGGAAACTGAGGCCCAGAGAGAGGCTCACGTGCCTGAGGTCACAAAACCGGCCAGGAGCCACGCTTCCAGGAAGGGCAGGTCTCGGGCTCTGAGGGGCAGGATAGGGTGGTGGGTAACTGTCTGGGCTCGAACCCAGGCCCCACGACTTATGATCTGCCTGCTCCCAGGCCTCCATCTCCTTCCTGTAAAATGGGCACCGTAACAGTCCCCGTCTCCTTTCGTTAGTCATGAAGAGTGAGTGAGTTAATACTTGATTATGATTATTGTTATTTTCTGACCAGACTCCTGGCTCATTCATCCCTACGGCGCTGGCTGAACACGGCCCTGCGCCAGGCACGGAGCTGGGCCTGGGCCCGTGTCGCCCACAGTGTGGCAGCAGAGACACTGTGGGAACCTGCCCTGTGCCCGCTACTGTGCTAACCATCATCTGTGATCGCACTTGTTCCTACGCCGGCCTGCGAGGAGCCCTCACCGCACCCCGTTTACAGGCGAGGGGAGTGAGGCTCAGAGGCCACACAGCCAGCAGGCAGCCGAGCCAGGCTGTGGGACCCTGGCCGGCTGCCTGCACAGCTCACGCCAGTAACCAACGCGCGACACTCATTTCCTGGGGAGATGCAGTCAGTCAGGTGCTGCCGATGAGGGGTTGGGTAGGGAGTGTTGGGCACAGGGAGGAGGGCTCCGTATTCCCAGCCTTGACATCGATCGATCGCCTCAATACCCCACACAGTCCCATGCGAGGCGATCCCCAGCCCTTCTACGCAATTCCCACTCCAGTCCTCTGGGCGTCCTTGAGTACCTACTGTGTGCAGGCTTGTGCTAAGCTCTGAGAACACAGAGAAGGCTTCATCCCTGCCCTGAAATTGCTCACCGCGTGTTGGGAGAGACAGGTGTCTAAAGTGGTCAGAGCTACTTAGGGGCAGCTGCTGTGACGAGGGGAAGAATGGGGGCGAGAGGGTCCCCGGAGGAAAGATCTGACTCAGCGTGGAAGGTCAGGAAGGCCTCCTGGAGGTGGTGATGGTTGTGGGGCTCACAGGAGAGTTAGCCAGGGGAGAGAAGAGGCAGGAAAGTGTGTGGGTGGCTAGCTCATGCTAAGAGGAAGTGAGCTGTGAGTAGTTGGGGCTAGAGGTGTGGGTGAGGGGTGCTGGGGCTGCAGAGATAGAAGGGGACAGGCCACTCAGGGTCTTTTTAAAATATATATTTTTTATTGATTTCAGAGAGGAAGAGGGAAGGAGAGAGAAACATCAATGAGGAGAATCGTTGATCAGCTGCCTCTGCGCACCCCCTAGTGGGGATTGAGCCCACAATCCCGGCATGTGTCCTGACCTGGTTCATAGGTCAATGCTTAACCACTGAACCACACTTGCCGGGCCATTCAGGGTCTTGATGGCCGCACTCTCCCCCAGCACACAGCGCGCGGACCCTGGTCTGGCTCTGGGTCCCGCTGGGTCCTCCCTGGTGGCTCCGGCACGGTATTTAACCTCCCCGGGTCCCCCCGCTGTGCGGCCGGGGATGCTGGTCCCCAGGCACAGGGCTGCAGTGAGGACGGAGTGGCTGAACATCTGCTAACGGTGCTTGCCCAGAGTAGGTGCTCCGTAAATATTTGCTGTTATTCACACAGCACTCCTCCGGTTCGGAGACTCCCCAGGTGGCTGTTTGTCTTCTTGTTTTTCCATCTCTCCGGTTAGCAGTGAGCCCTGAAGACGGTGCTTTTGTCTCTGCTGTCACTGCTGTGTCCGTGTACCCAGCACAGGCCTGGCCCGCAGGATACAGCGTCAGTTCAACAGTCAAATGGCCCAGCTGGGCTGGCTGGGTGGTGGAGTGTCCATCTATGAACCAGGTTGACGGCTGATTACCTGGATTGTGGGCTTGATCCCCAGTAGGCAGTGTGCTGGAGGCAGCCGTCCATGACTCTCTCTCATCATGGATGTTTCATCTCTCTCTTCCTCTCCCTTCCTCTCTGAAATCAATAGAAATACATTATAAAAAAAACAACAACACATACACACACAAAACAAACAAAACAAAAACCCGGATCAAATGGATGACTAACCCAGGCTATTAGATTATTCCGTGTTCAGCTCCCAAACGGGCCGTGCCTGCTCTCACTTCTGACCGCTGTGTGTGCGCCTAGGCCCGGTCCCTGGAGGACTGGGGTGGGGGTGGGGGGAGAATAATGAAGGAAAGACTGCCTGGCAGCTGCCAGACCTCACGCCCCTGCCAGGCACCCACCAGGGAACGTGAGCGAGAATTTAGACCTCCCAGGACTGCTGCCAGCGGCGCCCACCCTGTTGTTCGGAACGGGAAACGGAGGCCAGAGGAGGGAAGGGACTCGGCCAGGGTCACACAGTGGGCCACGAACAACGTTCTCCCCACTGGACCCCATAGTCTCACCTGGAGGCTGTTCGCAGTGTCCACAATGGCTCTGCCTCCCTGCTCGGGGCCTGGAGGGAGGGGCTGCGTGAGGGGCAGGGTCCTGTCTGTGGGCTCCTGCCCTTCATTCTGCTCAACTGAGGCGGAGCCAGGGCAGCAGGCCTGGCGAATGGGCACGCTCCTGACACAGACTGGCTTGAGCCGGGCTCCTGACACTTCCACACACTAACCACGCGGTCTTGGGCTTCCTGAGCCTCAGTTTACTACCCTGGAAGATGGGGAGATGGAACCTACCCACGTTCCCTCCACCCAGGGTTGCTGAGAACATCCCTGTGGAAAGTTCTCATGCATTGACCACTTATTTTCAACTACCCTATGGGGCAGACAGGCATTTCATCCCCATTTTCCAGATAAGGAAACAGGCTCAGAGTGAGAGAAAAGTGACTTATCCAAGATCACACAGCCAGCAAGGACGAGAGCAGAGATTTAAATCAGGCAGGCTGACTTCAGGGCTCACAGTCTTAGCCATATCATGCTCCAGGGCTGGGCACACAGTAGGCCTTCAACAGAGGGTAGCACGGGTGCCCCTCCCCCCACAGAAGCCCAAGGCAGACTTCACCTTCGTGACGGCACCGGCTCCTAGGACAGCCGCCCCTCGCTGCAAACCACAGCTTTTGTTTATTTCCCTTCCCTTTGCTCACCGGCTCTCAGCTTCCTCTCCGCTGAGTTTTCAGAAGATCGCCACCTTGACTGGCTCCGCGTCTTCCTCAGAAGCAGGAGGTGTTTTGGGGATTTGATGGCTCCTCTGGCTGCCTCTGACCCTCCCTCCCAGGGGCAAGTATCTGTCTAGTCAACTGCACGGTTCATCAGATGCCTCCCGACTGCCTTTTTTTTAAATTTTAAATATTGATTTTTTACAGAGAGGAAGGGAGAGGGGATAGAGCGTTAGAAACATCAACAATGATTGAGAATCATGGATCAGCTGCCTCCTGCACACCCCACACTGGGGACTGAGCCTGTAACTCAGGCATGTGACCTGACACGGAATCGAACCGTGACCTCCTGGTTCAGAGGTTGATGCTTGACCACTGAGCCACACCAGCCAGCCCGACTGCTCACTTCTGGGCCTGCGGCCCTCAGCTCAGACCCAGCCTGACCCCGCTCCTGCTCCCCTCCTCCCGGCCCCCAGGCCACTCCTGCCTTCCCCTTATTTTTCCAGAATGTGGGATGTCCACTGCTCCCTGACCCCTTCCCCCCAGCTTTCCTCACAGCAGGGGCCCTCCCTCCGATGTCAGGACTTTTTCTGACGTGAGCAACAACTCACACACCATTCAGTATTTTCAGCCAGTGTCCCCGCCCCTGTGTCCCTCGGCCTGGGGTGAGAGTGGCTCAGAATCCCCGAGGACACTGTCAGGGTGCAGACCTTTTGCCCCAGTGCAGGTTCTTGAGGGGACACAGGCCGCCTCCCCCTCTGCCACGCCGTTATATCACAGGGGGGAGGGGGCGTCGTCACAGGGACAGGGCGTGGGCTCTGCTATCGCTGTCTGTTCTCCGCTCCCGGCTCCCTCCCCACTCTGTCTCTGCCAGGGCCGCCTAGGGCTGCTTGCTTCTCAAAAATAACTCGGATCCCTCCCGGAGGTGGGGCTGCTTCCTGTGTGCTAATCCCCTCCCAGGTGAGACTCCTGGAGGAAGCCGGGCGCTGGTCCCTCTGGCCTGGGGTCCCCCTGGCCTGGCTGCCGCCTGGCGCTGGTACCCCTGGCCTGGGGTCCCCCCTGGCCTAGTTGCCGTGGGGCGCTGGTCCCCCTGGCCTGGGGTCCCCCCTGGCCTGGCTGCTCGGCTCAGGTGCCAGCCTCCCCTTCCTGCACCACCGCCTTCAGGGGAGCCGGATGGCGGCTCCTGGGCCGCAGAGCCATTCATTTGCTCGCTCATCATTCATTCATTCATTCGTTGGTTCATTCAACAAGCATCCATTAGTGCCTCTGCCTGCGGCGCACCTCCGGGGGCCTCGGTGGCTTTCTCATTCGTTCCTGAGTCATCGCTCTGCTTCTCTCTGAATTTCCACGGCCTTTTGGGAAGCAGAGGCTCTTAATTAGGGCGGCCAGTGAGGCCCAGGAGGAGGCAGATGGCGTGCTCAGACTGGGTAACTTAGAAAGGCCAACAAAAGGGCTTACTTAGGGTAGGCAGAGCGGGGGAGTAGCAGGGTGCAGCCGGCCATCACTGTGTGTGTGTGTGTGTTTGTGTGTGTATATGTGTATGTGTGTGTATGTGTGTTTGTGTGTGTATATGTGTGTATGTATATGCGTGTATGTGCGTGCGTGTGTGTGTGTGTGTGTGTGTGTGTCTGTGTCTGTGTGTGTGCGGGGAGAAGGGGGCTGAGGGAGCAGGTTCCCAGCTGGAAGCGGTTGTGCCCAGGCCAGCATCAGCAGCTGTGCCCTGTGGAGGGACCAGCCTGCCAGCGGGAGCAGAGGATAAATACCCTGACCTCTCCCCTCCTGTCCCTCCATCCCCCGCTGGGGCCAGGGGTCTGACAGGCTTCTCCACAGCCAGGAGCAGGTGAGAAGGGGGCGGGTGGGTTGAGAGGGGACTTCTCACCCCCGCCGGCCTGACAGGCCCAGGATGACCTCACTGCGCTGGCTGCCATCGCTGGGCTCGTGCTGAGTAACAGGTTACCCCTCGACCTGGAAATGATACACGTTTATCCCCTCACCCCGTTTCTGTGGGTCAGGAATCGGGAGCCGCTGAGCAGGTGTCTCCTGCGGCTACAGCCAGGCCGTGCATCCGCCGTCTAAAGGTTTGACTAAATGAAGGCCCCACGTGGTTGGCTGCTGGGTGGGCTGCTGGCAGGAGGTGCCGTGCCACCCAGATCTCTCCCTAGGCTGCTGGGGCCCCATGATGTGCTGGCGGGTCCCCGAGAGAGGGAGCTTTAAGAGGAACCGGCTCAGTGTGGCTCCTGGGCTCGTCTCCGACCCCAGGCCATCCTGTGGACAGGAGGCCAGAGGCACCAGGAGCGCCCAGTCTACGTGGGGCCCCGGGCAGGACACCCCGGGCAGCAGTCCTGGGAGGCTGGCCACTGCGGTTTGTGACCATACATTTGCTCGTTTGATCCTTTCAAAAATCCTGTGAGGTTATCTAAAAACAGCAACAAACAAAAATACCAAAGCAACGAGGCAAGCATTATTATTATTATTATTATTATTATTATTTCCCCACAGTTGTGTATTTATTTATTTTAAAACATTTAAAGGAAGTATTACTCTTCTTCTTACTTTTCTGTGAGGAAATATGGGTACAGAAAAGTGAAATAACTTACCCAGTATTACAGTTAGTAAGGGGCAGAGCCAGAAATTGAACCTGCGTGGTCTTTTAAAAAAAAAAAATCAATATTATTGGGCTATACTATGCTAGGTGTACCGGCTAGTAATGCAGTTTTTTTTTCAATAAATGGAGTTACACATATGTTGATATATATATGCCATTTGATATGTATGCTATTTTGTTGTATTGACAAAAGCTTCAAAACTTCATATGTCAAATTTGCTGAAGGCGTTCACATCATAGATATTTTTACACTTAAAAATGTCGAATTTTGTGCCAAAAAAAGAGAGCATTTGCAGGAAGTTATAATTCATTACTTTATTTTGAAGAAAAGTGCTGCTGAATACTTCAGAAAGCTTCTGGTGAACACGCTCCATCTCAAGATACTTGTGAACGCTGGTTGAAACTCTTTAAAAATGATGATTTTGATGTGAAAGACAAAGAATGTCCAGGTCAACTAAAAAAGTTTGAAGACCAACAATTACAAGCATTATTGGATGAAGATGCGTGTCAAATTCAAAAACAATTTGCAGAAAGATTAAACGTTGCTTCACCAACAATTTCCAATCGTTTACAAGCAATGGGAAAGATTTTAAAGGAAGGAAAATAGGTGCCACATCAACTGAACGAAAGATGAATGGAAAACCAAAAAGTCATCAGTAAAATGTTGCTTCAACGGCAAGGAAGAAAGTCTTCTATACATTGAATTATGACTGGCCATGAAAAGTGGATTTATTTTGAGAATCCCAAATGCACAAAATCATGGGTTGATCCAGGTCAACTATCAACATTGACTGCAAGGCCAACTCGCTTCGGAAAGAAGACAATGCTCTGCGTTTGGTGGGATCAGGAAGGTGTGGTGTATGATGAGCTTCTAAAACCGAGAGAAACCATTAATGCTGATTGCTACCGACAACAGATAATCAATTTGAACCACGATTTAATTGTGAAATGACCAGAATAGGCCAGAAGACATGGGAAAGTAATTTTGCTTCATGATGACGCACCATCACACACTTCAAAACCAGCTAAAGACACGCTAAAAGATCTTGCTTGGGAAGTATTAACTCAGTCGCCGTATTCACCAGACCTTGCTCCTTCAGATGACTACTTGTTCCGATCGATGGCACGTGCACTTTCTGAGCAACACTTCAAAACGAAGAAGTGGAAAATTGGGTCTCTGAATGGTTTGCCTCAAAACAAAGTTTTATTGGGACGGTATCTACAAGTTACCTGAAAAATGGGGAAATGTGTAGCCAGTGATGGACATTACTTTGACTAAAGCACTTTAGATGTTTCTCTTAAAATTATTGTGTTTTCTTTGATTACAAAATCTGCATTATTAACGGTACACTTGGTACATATAATAAAACACACACACACACACACACACACACACAAAACGCTCCATGGCGAAAGCCTGGGGCAGGGGCGGAGGCGAGTTAGAAGAGGTTGGTGGGGGAAGGAGGGGGACATATGTAATACCTTCAACCATAAAGATTAAAAAACCACTCCAGCCGAAGCCAGTTTGGCTCAGTGGTAGAGCGTCGGTCTGCGGACTGAAAGGTCCCAGGTTCGATTCCGGTCAAGGGCATGTACGTTGGTTGCGGGCACATCCCCGGTGGGGGGTGTGCAGGAGGCAGCTGGTCGATGCTTCTCTCTCATCGACGTTTCTAGCTCTCTATCTCTCTTCCTTCCTCCTCTCTGTGAAATATCAATAAAATATTAAAAAAAAAAACCAAAAAAAAACCCAAAAAAAACACACTCCAGCAGAAACCAGTTTGGCTCAATGGATAGAGCGTTGGCCTGCAGACTGAAAGGCCCTAGGTTCGATCTGGTCAAGGGCACGTACCTTGGTTGCGGGCACATCCCCAGTTGGGGCTGTGCAAGAGGCAGCTGATCGACGTCTCTCTCTCATCGATGTTAACTCTCTATCCCTCTCTCTTCCTCTCTGTGAAAAACCAATAAAATATATATTTTTTAAAAATTAGACAAAAGAATTAACAGCCCAGCCAGCTGGTTGAGTGGTTGAGTGTCGACCTATGTACCTGGAAGTCATGGGTTCAATTCCTGGTCAGGGCATATGCCTGGGTTGCAGGTTCGATCCCCAGTGTAGGGTGTGCAGGAGACAGCCAATCAATGATTCTCTCTAATCATTGATGTTTCTATCCTTCCCTCCCTCTCCCTTCCTGTCTGAAATAAATAAACTCAATAAAAATATTAAAAGAAAAAGAATTGAACAAATACTTCCCAGAAGAAGACAGGTAAATAAATGTTCAATACGCGCTCTTAGCTGACCTTTGACCTGGGTCTTCCCAGAGGAGCAGCTTGAGCAGAGACTTGGAATCTGAGAAGCTGCATGGTTTCCTTCCGCCCACAGCGATTACTAGCAAAGCCGTGCAGCACCTACCACGTGCCACAGCCTGCAGTGAGCACGCTGCTCCCCGGGCAGCCAGCTAGGAGGCAGAGGGGCGTTTGGGTCTGCATGCAGACCCACCCCGTTAGCGAAGGCCGCCCACCATCTTCCCAAGCCTAGTTCCAGCGGCTCCTGCTTCTCCACCTTCTGTCTTCCCTGTCCTCCTCCTTCTGGGAACCTCTGACCAGGGTAGAGGGTGGCAGATGGCGGGCGGAGCCTTGGCCCGGGCACACCAAGTGTTGAGAAGGGCTCTTCTGCCCTCACCCTTCCCGGTGCTTCCAGCTGAGCTGAGACCTGGGCCCTGGAGGGGCACCTGCAGGACGCCCATCCTTCCTCCTCCCTCCTCCCTCCTCCCTCCTCCCTCCTCCCTCCTCCCTCCTCCTTCTTCCCTCCTCCCTCCTCCTTTTTCCCTCCTCCCTCCTCCAGGCCCTCCCTCCTCCTTCTTCCCTCCTCCCTCCTCCTTCTTCCCTCCTCCCTCCTCCAGGCCCTCCCTCCTCCTCCTCCCTCCTCCCTCCTCCTACTTCCCTCCTCCCTCCTCCAGGCCCTCCCTCCTCCTTCTTCCCTCCTCCCTCCTCCTTCTTCCCTCCTCCCTCCTCCAGGCCCTCCCTCCTCCTCCTCCCTCCTTCCTCCTCCTTCTTCCCTCCTCCCTCCTCTTTCCTCCAGCTCCTCCCTCCTCCAGGCCCTCCCTCCTCCTCCTCCCTCCTCACTCCTCCCTCCTCCAGCCCCTCACTCCTTCCTTCCTCGGCCCTCCGCGCCTTGGCTGTGCCGGGATCCGGGAAAGGAGCAGAGTTTCAGCTAATTATAAACCAGGCTGTTCCCGTTTCCAAATAGAACAAAGGAGCAGGGTGTTAAGTTGATTTTTATAAATAAAGAGAGAGGGAGTGAGAATATTTTTTCGAGATGTTTAATAAAATCGCCTTGTTAAAGGCAGGAAAATCACGGCTGGTGGGAGGGTACGGAGGAGGAAGGGGAGGGAGGAGGGATGCCTCCTCCCGCTGTGAAGCTTGTATTTTTCCGGGGACCAGAGAGCCGGAGGGCGGAGGGGCGAAGAGCAGGGCGGGGCATGGGGGTTCCTGGGGGAGGAGGACAAGGGGCTCAGACGCATCATAAAATTCCTGAGTGTTGAGCACTTTCTTTTCTTTAAAAAAAATATATATATTTTATTGATTTTTCACAGAGAGGAAGGGGGAGGGATAGAGAGCCAGAAACATCGATGAGAGAGAAACATCGACCAGCTGCCTCCTGCACATCCCTCACTGGGGATGTGCCCGCAACCAAGGTACGTGCCCTTGACTGGAATCGAACCCGGGACCTTTTAGTCCGCAGATGACACTCTATCCACTGAGCCACACCGGTTTCGGCGAGTGTTGAGCACTTTCTACATGCCAGGCCCTGTGCCAGATTTCGGCCTCACTTCACCAAATGCCCTCGGCAAATGAGGGGCTTCCATTCATTGGTGCTCTGTGGCCTAGCCCCTGCCACCCTCTGACCTCACCTCCTTCCCTCCCTCTGCTCGCTCCACGCCCTCCACACCAACTCTACTCCAAACTCACTCTCTCTCTTTAAATCCTCACCTGAGGATGTTTTCCCATTGGTTTTTGGGGAGTGGCAGAGAGAAGGACAGACAGAGAGAAACACTGATGTGAGAGAAACACATCCGTTGGTTGCCTCCTGCAGGAGCCCGACCAGGGCCTGGACCGGGGAGGAGCCTGCAGCCGAGGTACCTGCTCTCGACCCGAATGACCCGGACTCCATCCACCAGCTAACTCATTCTCTCCTCAAGGCCTGTGTGCAGGCTTATCATTCACGTCTCAGAGTCAACATCCTTCTCCCCACCGCTGTTTCTAAAAGAGAGCTCACCCCCTCCCGCCCCTCCCTAGTGCCGATCGCTCCCCTTGCTTCATCCTCTTCATGAACATTCCACTCTGAGTGATGTGTGCCCCTCCCCTCCCTCCCTCCCTCCCCGGGACGAAAGCCCACGAAGGCACAGGTTGTCCCGCCTCCCCTGCCATGGCGCCAGGGGCTACGCCAGAGCCAGCGCAGGGCAGACACGGCACTCATGCATCCTCCACGAGGTCCCAAAGCTGGCGCCGCCGCTCCGAACGGCTGGAGAAGCCGACGGGGCTCAGAGACCGGCAGTGACTGCCGGAGGCCACACCGCTGTGAGGAGCCAGGAGGGAGCCCGGTTTGTCTGGCCCCAAACCCAACCCCGGCTTGTGGAGGAGGGGACTCGGGGTCTCTCTGGGGCCTGGTGTGTCCGGGGGAGGACCGGACAGACCCCGGAGGGCCAAAGGGGGTCCGGGAAGCCAAACTGCCAGCGTCACCTCCATCCTGGAACAATGTGTGTGCCGAACAGCCTCCTCGGGAGCCGGCCGGGAGCGAGCGTCTCGCTCAGCGTCACCGGAGAGCCGTGGAGGCGTTGGGGAGGGGACGACGGCTTTTTCACTTTAGGAGCAGGAGGGGGTGGCTGTAGGGACCCCCGCCCCCCGCCTGGCCCCCTTTTTCCTCCCCCCCATTCCATCTCTACTCTTCCTGTCCGCTCACGGGGTGTGTCGGGTGCGGGGGAGCGAGGAGGGGCCCGGGGTGCGTGTGCCTCTCTGTGGCCACGAGGCTCTGCCCCCCAGGCAGTGCGCGGCCTTCACAAGTCCCCTGGTCTCTACCAGCCTCCGCCTCTTCCTGCAGGAGACGGAGGCGGCCCCGGCCGGCGTGGCTCCGTGGATAGAGTGTCTGCCTCCGGACTGAAGGGTCCCGAGTTCGATTCTGACCAAGGGCACGTGACCAGGCTGTGGGCTCGATCCCCAGTAGGGGCCGTGCAGGAGGCAGCCGATCAGTGATTCTCATCATGGATGTTTCCATCTCTCTCTCCCTCTCCCTTCCTCTCTGAGACTGATAAAAACATTTAAAAAATAAAAGAAGATAGTGAAATTTGCTCTGAAGATTAGAGGTACCGCATTATGCCAGGAGCCCATGCTTCAAGCACATGGTAGATACTCCGTAGAATACATGAGCCCTGTCATTTATATTACGCTTCTCTGGATTGTAATCTAAGTGAGCACAGGGACGTCGCTCTAATTGAAGAGTTAACAGGCTCTGGGCCAAGCACTGTATGTGGGTATCTCGTTGACTGCCCGAACTAATTCTACACAAAGTAGGTGCTGTTAATACCGTCACCACCGCCACCTCATTATTGTGAATGAGGAAAATGGGGCTCCCAGGAGTGGAGGGACTTGTCTGAGGTTATCCGATCAGAAAGTAACAAAGCTGGACGGAGCTCCAGGTAGGCCCATGCATATCTCGGGCTTTTATTTATTTATTTATTTATTTAATTGATTTTTTACAGAGAGGAAGAGAGAGGGATAGAGAGTTAGAAACATCGATGAGAGAGAGTCATCAACCAGCTGCCTCTTGCACACACACCCCACCGGGGATGTGCCCACAACCAAGGTACATGCCCTTGACCAGAATCGAACCTGGGACCTTTCAGTCCGCAGGCCGACGCTCTATCCACTGAGCCAAACCAGTCTCGGCAGATCTCGGGCTTTTAAATATCACATGATCCTGCCTCTCAGAGCTAACGAGCTACTCGCAGGGGTCCTCAAACTTTTTAAAGTGGAGGCCAGATCACGGTCCCTCAGAGAGCTGGAGGGCCGGACTATATGAACTACTAATTCCTACTGTAACACCTCGGCTGCGCTCACTGCCCAAAAAACCTGGCGGGCCGGATCAGACTCCTCTGCGGGCCGCATGTGGCCCGCGGGCCGTAGTTTGAAGACGCCTGAAAGGGCTTTCTGTGCTCCAGGAGGTGGACCAAGGTAAGGAGAAAGTGACAGGGCCAGAGAGGGTCCTGGTGAGAAGCAGAGGCCCAGCTTCCATCAAGAAGTCAGCAAGAGCCTGGCCAGTGTGGCTCAGTGGTTGAGAGTCGACCTATGAACCAAGAGGTCACATGCTCAGACTATGGGCTGGATCTCCAGTAGGGGGCGTGCAGAGGGCAGCTGATCAATGATTCTCTCTCACCATCGATGTTTCTACAATACCTCTCCCTCTCCCTGCCTCTCTGAAATCCATAAAAATATGTTTAAAAAAATAAAGAGAGATCGTCCAGGGCATCCGGGCAGAGAGGTGTGTGGGGAGTGAAGCCGCAGTTTGGGGGCCGCGGCTCGGAGCCTCTGACTCATTCAGGCGGAGCCGCTCGGCTCCAGCCACAGGAGATGCTGTTTATAACCGGCAGGTTCTCGCCGCCTCTGAGCAAGAAGCCTGCCTGCACCTGGCCCTTCTCCTGGGCGAGGAGTGGGGCCGTGGCTGAGCCCTTCACCTGCTCTGGCCTCTCCCGTCAGCCCCGGCCCCTGCCCTGAGGGTCCCTGCGGAGGTCCAGCTTGTCAGCAGGCCTTGCACCTGCGAGGCGCGAGTGAGTGAGTGAGTGAGTGAGTGAGTGAATGGCAGTAGCTTCCGGCCTTTTAATCAGGTCAGAGCAGGTCATTTCCCGACCTCAACTCTCCAGTGACCCCCCTCTCATTACAAGCGAAAGAAGGTCCTCGCAGCGGCTACAGAGCTCGCACAGGCCTCTGCCCCCCTGTCCACCTCAGGGGCCTCCTGGCTGCTTCTGGGAACTTACAGGGCCTGCTCCTGCCTTCCACCCCCGGGGACACTCTTTCCACCCGACGCTGGCATGTCCGCCTCCCTCATCTCCTTCCGGGCTCTGCTTCAGTGCCGGCTTGTCAGGAGGCCTTGCCTGGCCGTTCTAGTTAGACTCACGCGTGACACTCCTCGGACGCTTTCCCCTTTAATTTTTCTCCATGGCACTTGCCATCCTCTAAGGTAGTACCTGTAACAGCAGCCCCCCTTTATCTAGAGGGGACACATCCCGAGGCCGCCCTGTGGAGGGCTAACCCCACCAATAGGACCAGACCCTCTGCACCAGGTTTTTCCTGCTCACAGTGACTTCGGCATGACCAGGCCACAGCTCTTGTGCTTTGGGGTCCTTGTCAATAACAGTAAGATGAGGGTTCCCTGAACACAAGCATCGCAGGACCACAGTGTGCCCGATCGCTGAGACGGCTACTCAGTGACTAGCGGGTGGGGGACAGCCAGAGCGGGGACACCCTGGACACAGGGATGGTTCCCGTCCTGGTGGTCAGAGTGGGCAGTGCGAGGTCATCACTCTGTTCAGAGCAGCGAGCCATTGAAAGCATAGGGGTTGTTTCCAGCCAAAACCGGTTTGGCTCAGCGGTAGAGCGTCGGTCTGCGGACTGAAAGGTCCCAGGTTCGATTCCGGTCAAGGGCATGTACATTGGTTGCAGGCACATCCCCGGTGGGGGGGGTGCAAGAGGCGGCTGACGATGTTTCTCTCTCATCGACGTTTCTAGCTCTCTCTCTCTCTCCCTTTTTCTCTGTAAAAAATCAATAAAAAAACATATAAAAAAAAAACATAGGGGTTGTTTCTGGAACGTTCCATGTAATATTCTCAGACCCCAGGTGGCCACGGTAAGCTGTGGAAAGCACACCGTGGGCAAAGGGAGACTACGGTCATGGCTGTCTACTCCTTTAGGATGTCAGCTCCGGGACGACGGGACTTTGTGTCTGTCTTGATCTCTGCTGGAAGCCTGGCACCTAGGACAGCGCCTGGCACACAGATGGCGCCCAATGGACACTCGGGGCTGGGTGACCTCACCGGCGCCCAGGGACCGGCCGCGGACCTCGGACAGCCATCACCGCTCCGGACCGGAGTCCGTCAGACTCAGCGCCTCCCGGCTCAGACAGCCTCGGGCTCTCTCCCTTCAGCCTCACTTTCGGGATTCTCCCCACAACATTTGCTAAAGGGAGAGTTGGCCAAGGCCTGGCTGGACATGTTTCTGCCAGATTCACCTTCCCTGTGAGCGTTCAAGCCTGTGAGCAGCCATGTTCCACCCGTCTCGCATCCACGTGAGGGGCTTTGAGCAGCTGCGTCTGTGTGAACGAGCCTCTGCCTGTGTCTGGGAGCCTGGCTGAGATGGGACATCCGGCAAGACGTGAGCCGGGGTTCTGTGTCTGCCTTCCTGCCTCTCTGTCTGCAGCGGAGCAGGAAGCAGACATCTCCAAGGGCACGGGGACCCTCCCGCCCTGACGGAAACGCCCGCTGCTCCGGGGCTTTCTGCAAAGGGAGACTGGCCGGCTGCGAGTCCTCGCACCTGCAGCAGGCTGCTCGCCGCCCGCCTGCGGAGCCAGCCGTGCGGAGGGAGCCGTGGAGCTGCTGCCTTCAATGAGGGAAGCCCGCAGGAGCCGCGGCTTCATGGGGATGCCAGGCCGTTTTTAGATCTCATCTGTTCTTCCCGGGAAAGAGGTCCAAACTCGTGCAGGTTTTACAGCAACCCCTGGCCTGTCTTCCATCCCCTCCTTCCGGTCTTTGCTCAAATGCAAACTTCTTTTTAAAAAACACGTATTTTTATTGATTTCAGAGAGGAAGGAAGGAGAGAGACATAGAAACAACACTGATGAGAATCATTGATGAGCTGCCTCCTGCATGCCCCACACTGGGGTTTGAACCCAAAACCCGGGCATGTGCCCTGACTGGAATCAAACGGTGACCTCCTGGTTCGTAGGTTGACACCCACTGAGCCACATCAGCCGGTTCAAATGCAAACTTCTCAGCGAGGCATTCCCTGACCATTCTTCTTAAACTTACACCCATACAACACGCTCCTTATTTCTTTCTCTGCTTAATCTTCTCCATGACACCACCATATAACAAATTACATATGTTATTAATGGGTTTTTGGAATTTTTAGCATGTTCACACACTGTCTCATTTAATTACATGATCTCTTCTGTTTTGGCACATCCTGGCCTACCCAGCATAGTCCTGGCATCTGGTAGGCCTCACCACATTTTTGTTCATAAGAAATGGGCAGCAGGAAGTACTGTCATCCTATAGATGGTGAAACTGAGGCTCAGTGGGGACATGACTTAAAGAGCAAGAACAGGAACCTGGGCAGGCAGGGGGCTCGGAGCTACTGGGAAAGGAGAGAGGGAACTTCCTTCCAGTGGCAACCACATTGGGGGAAACAAACCTTTGAAAGATGAGCGTGGTCCTGATAGAGCTTAGGCATTTGAGAGCCAGAGAAACTTGGGTTCAAATCCCAGGACTATCATTACCTGTACCTTTGTGTGTTTTTGTTATCTGTTGTTTATATATATATATAATTTTTAAAAATATATTTTATTGATTTTCCACAGAGAGAAAGGGAGAGGGATAGAGAGCCAGAAACGTCGAAGAGAGAGAAACATCGACCAGCTGCCTTCTGTACACACCCCACCGGGGATGTGCCCGCAACCAATGTACATGCCCTTGACTGGAATCGAACCCAGGAACCTTCAGTCTGCAGGCCAACGCTCTATCCACTGAGCCAAACCGGTTTCGGCATAAAATATATTTTTATTGATTTCAGAGAGGAAGGGAGTGGGAAAGAGAGAGAGAGAAACATCAATGATGAGATAGAATCATTGATTGGCTGCCTCCTGCATGCTCCACACTGGAGATCAAGCTCACAAACTGGGCATGTGCCCTAACCTGGGATTGAACCTTGACCTAGGTCTATGCTCAACCACTGAGCTATGGGTGGGAGGGTGGGGGGAAGTACTGTACCTTTAGACAAGTCCTAAAAACCAGAAGAGCCTCAGTTTTCCCATCTGTAAAATGGGCACATCAATCCCTACTACACTAAGCCTTTGAGAGTATTCTGTGAGATAACTCATTCCAATGACTGGCTCTAGGCGGTGTTCAAGGTATCCCAAGCCAGCCCGTGCCCTCCTGAGTCGTCCTCCCCCCCCCAAAACCACCGCCTGCCCTCAGACAGCCCAGGCTGAACCGTGCAGCCGCAGGAGCCAGGCTGCCGTGGGGCGATCGCGCGATAAATAACCCTCTGCGCACGCGCAGCCTCTGCAAGGCACGTGGCTGGCCGGCGCCTCGCACGTGGCCGGCGCCACGTCGCCACGCAGCCCGCAGGCGCGAGGCTGGGGGGCCGCTGGCTGCGGGGGGGCGCGTGGGCCCGTCCCGATGCGGGAGCTCCGCTCTCCGGAGCCCCTGGGTGCACGCCTGAGGTGGCGACAGAACGCGAAACCTTCTAGAATCCCCACCAGGTTCCCTCGGCCTTTCTGCCTCTGAGGGAGGCTTGGCGGTCCCGGAAGCGAAGGAACCCCGACCAGGGAAACGGTAAACATGGCCGCCGTCCCATGTTCAGACAGGCGCTGGGGAGGGGGACACAGGCCCGCCTGAGAAGCAGCCTTTCCCTGGAGGTGTAAACTTTCCCTGAAGGTGAGAACTGGGGGGCTGAGGCCCGGGAAAGGGGGGGAAAGAGGGGGAAGAGGGGGGAGAAAGGAGAAAAGGAAGCGCGATCTGGAAACCGCCGGCGCGGCGTGGGCAGAGGCCTGGCTGGGGAGGGAACTCGGGCGGAACCGAGGCCGCGGGAAGCATCTTGGACTTGAGCCTAAGAGCAGTAGGAAGCCCTTGAAGCTGGGGCATACTGTGGTATATATAAATTTATTTTTATTGATTTCAGAGAGGAAGGGAGAGGGAGAGAGAACATCAATGATGAGAGAGAATCATTGCTCGGCTGCCTCCTGCACACCCCGGACTGAGGACCGAGCCTGCAACCCCAGTACCCGGGATGGAACCCTGAGCTCCTGCTTCATCGGTCAACGCTCAACCACAGAGCCAAGCCAAGCGGGCTAACGTGATCTCTACAGTCCTGTAAGGAATAATATTTTTGCCTGACTTTCTCGTAAAAAAAAAAAAAAAAAAAAGGATTTGAATTCTACACCTGCCTTACTAATTTAAAATATATATATATTATTGATTTTTTACAGAGAGGAAGGGAGAGGGATAGAGAATTACAAACATCATCGATGAGAGAGACATCGACCAGCTGCCTCCTGCACACCCCCTACTGGGGATGTGCCCGCAACCAAGGCACATGCCCTTGACCAGAATCGAACCTGGAACCCTTGAGTCCGAAGGCTGACGCTGTAGATCCACTGAGCCAAACCGGCATGCCTTACTAATTTTTATTTTTTTAATTTTTTTCATAAGTAGAAACTAAGGGAATGGTAGAATATGTAGTTACTCCAGGATTAAATGTGCTAACAGATGCAAATTGCCTAGGCTTCTATATGGGGTCTATAAATAGTAGTTCCCTTATCTTTCCTCTAAATTTTGTAATTTCTGCTATTCCAGGAGCACCGGAGGAGACTTAATCTTTCCTACAGACTGAAGAAACATTTCGTTTGAAGTGCACTGGATGGATGAAAACTCTGGATTGGTTCAAAGATCAAATGGTGATTATTTTACATAATTATTATTCAAGTGGTAAGCTACTCACAATTATATAACATATTTGATATATAAACATAATATTTGTATTCATCTTTTGTTGTTATTGTTAAACCTCACCCGAGGATATTTTTTCCATTGACTTTTAGAGAAAGTGGAAGGGAGGGGGAGAGAGATATTGATGTGAGAGAGAGACATCGTTAGGTTGCTTCCCACATGTATCCTGACCATAGTTGGGGATCAAACCTGCAACAGGGGTATGTGTCTTTGACTAGAATCAAACCTCAGACCCTCCAGTCCCAGAGCCAACACTCTAGAGCTGATTTCAACTTTATATATTGGAGATATATATATATATGTGTATATATATATATATATATATATATATATATATGTTTTATTTTTTTAAATTGATTTTTTACAGAGAGGAAAGGAGAGGGATAGAGAGAAACATTAATGAGAGAGAAACATCGATTAGCTTCCTCCTGCACATCCCCCACTGAGGATGTGCCCGCAACCAAGGAACATGCCCTTGACCAGAATCGAACCCAGGATCCCTCAGTCCGCAGGCTGATGCTCTATCCACTGAGCCAAGTCAGGCTGAATTCAACTTTTAAAGAGCACATTTACTGCATAGAACAAGACCAAGGTTCACAAAGTATAAGCCCATTTGTTTGTTAACCCTTACTGTAAGTTCACCTCCTTTTTGGCCACAGAGGAAGCTTTTGAATATTTGTGGGATTGGTTTAAATAATGGAATATGTTTTCTGCAAAATCTTAAGCCAGGGGCATCAGTTCTGCATTTCTCTCTTTACAGTTAACATGAATTTTGATGGCATGGAAAAGCTTGTTCTCTGAATTATATTTAGCTCATACAAACTCTACCGCACAATTATGTTGTAAAGAGGATTAGGTTTTATCTTTAAGTTGTTATTATAGCCTTGGGATAAGGTGAACATTAAGAATAGCTATAAAGTAGTAGCATATTGTATTATTAATTTCGCTGCTTTTTTTTTAAACTGCAGTGCAGGGCTGAGAACAGACTGACACATGTGGTAGGTGTATCAGTCAGGGTTTGCATAAGAAACAGATGGCACGCTCAAGTTGGATCACTAGAGAAAGGTTTATGAGGACGTGGGTAGGGTGTAGGGAAGCCAGAAGGGTAGTGCAGGACCTGGGGGCTGGTTACAGCCAGGGCCTTCACTACTTCTAGATCTGAAAGCTGAAGGTTGGAGAAATAACAGAACCCAGAGAGAGTTGTGTGTGGAGAGGGCTTCCTTGAGAAGGAGCTGTGACCTTTTATTAAAAGACACAACCAACCTGAGGCAATCTGGCAGGGAGAGAACTGGGGAATGAATAAATCCTTCACTGCATTCTCCTTCTGCCCTCTAATTCTTGGCTGGCCCAGTTGGAAGCCAGAGAGCAAAGGGTGGGTGGAGTCCAGATGGGTTAGCACCCGGGGTAAAGAGCAGGATGGACACTGACTGGATCAGGAGGAGCAAGTGGGAGAAGTCTGGTACAGGAGGCTTCATTTTCATGCTGAATGAAGACTTGACATTTAAATCTTGTTACCTTAGTGAGACAATGGAACCTTCAGGAATGGCATTATGGCAGCAGGTTCAGGGTCATCGTTGGCTCACTCTTCAGATCTCCTGAACGTACAATAATAAGTATTATTCTGGGCATTTTGAGAGAAGCCCAGCAGTAACAAAAGATTCCAAGAAATGCAATGAATCTCTTTCCCGATGGATGTCTTTTTAAAGAACAAACTTCTATCAAAGCACCGCTTTAGTAAATAGGACCCCACTGGTCTCAAAATCAGATGCTTTCCCCCCAAAAGCAGGTGAGTTCAGTTCATGTCAAATACCCAGGTTCTGAATCTTGTTTATGAACTGACAACTGACAGTTCTGTTCCTTGCCATGTTGGTACCTTTTAGGTAATAGTTAAATAGTCATTTTTCAGGCAAGGGGATCAAAATAGGATTTATCAGTGCAGTTCTGGAAATTGGACTCACTTTCTTATGAATGGAGTCGATTGTGGTCTCCCATATCCTGAATCTGTGAGGCCATTCTCTTTAATGAGGTTCTCTTGGAAGATAGGGGAACGAGTCTCTTCAGTGACACGACTCTGACAAGCAAATCAATCCGTTCCATTTGTTTCCTCTTTGGAAACAGCAGTCCCCGAGCGTTACATAATCTAATCTTCATGCCTCGCTGGTTTGTTCCGTCCTCCCGAGGAATCGGCAGATGGTGCCAATGCGGAGACCCGCGCACACGCCTCGCAAGCCTCATGGCAACAGGAGTTGCTCACAGTGCCTGTCTCTTTGCTGTGGGGTCCCTTGCTGGCATTTGTTTCCCTGGATCAGTTTGCTCTTTAGCATTCCTCAGGCACCACTGGCTCCTTGCCTTGGGCTCTCAATCGGAATTAATTGGAAATGCTGAATGCAGATAAAAAGAGAACAGAAAGTGAAGTTGAAAGGGCAGAGAATTTGCCAGATCTTTTCTAAAAGCCTTCCTCTGTGAAAAGCTGTGCCTCTCTGAGATTTAGCTCCAGGCCTTCAACTTCCTCATCCAGCCTGGTCCCTCCTGTACGTCCTCGTTGCTGGGTTACTGAGACAGAGCCGGGAGATTAGAGATCTGTTGATCAGGTCTCTGAATTCCTCTCCCCACAGTGAGTCACACACCTGCTGACGTATGTCTGATAGTTCCCCAGATAGGGCGGTTGTCTAGAATACACCTTCAGGTCTGAGATGTCACCCTGCTAAAGGAGCATCATCTCAGAACTGCGGTGAGGAGCCGTCAGCCAAAGCCATAATGTTTAGATGTCCAGGCAAAGACATTGCTTGTATGTCTCATATAAAAACCCAGAAATGGCCCGGCTGGTGTGGCTCAGTGGGTTGGGCATCAATCTATGAACCAGTTCCAGTCCAGGCACATGCCCAGGTTGTGGGCTTAATTCCTAGTACAGGACATGCAGGAGGCAGCCAATTGGTGGTTCCCTCTCATCATTGATGTTTCTGTCTCTCTCTTCCTCTCAAATCAATAAGAACATATTTTTAAAAATAAAAAAGTAAAAATGCCCTAATTGGTTTGGCTCAGTGGATAGAGTATCAGCCTGCAGACTGAAGGGTCCCAGTTTCGATTCCGGTCAAGGGCATGTACCTTGGTTGACATCCCCAGTAGGGGGTGTGTGGGAGGCAGCTGATGGATGTTTCTCTCTCAATGATGTTTCTAACTCTCTATCCCTCTCCCTTCTTCTCTGTAAAAAAATCAATAAAATATATTTTGGCAACTTCCAAGGAAGCAGAGGTTTCATGGACATTCTGTAGTGGATGTATTTCTACTGGTACTTGGAACTGGAAATCAGCCGACATGTTCCAGTGTTGCCTTTCAGTTGCTGAAATACTTTCACATCAGTGAAAACAGTTATACCCTTGCACTCCCAAGTGCCTTCCACCCCTCTGCTAATCCCTGTGTGTGAGAGGGTCTTATTTTAGGTAACCTCATTAATATAGCTGTGCCTTTCCGGGAAGCAAAACGAGGTTCCTTTGCTGAACCCATTTTGTTTCCAACCATGTGGTACCAGGAGGTCTGTTTGGTGCAAGGCCAGGCACAATGCCAAGTGCCACAGATGTCACCGCCCTGCTCACAGACTGCACCATTGGCTGACTCCGTTTTTTTATTTTATTATTATTATTTTTTTATGGAACCCCCAGGCAATTAAAACATGGAACCTTCCTGCTGTGACAAAAACATGCCTGGTCCTTAAAGGTCACAAGTACCTCTATGCCGGCTGGTCACTCAGCATCCAGATTGTACAACAGAAATGATCTGTCTGAAGGAGAAAAAAAACCAAACTAGGTAGAATCTTCTTTCAATTTAATTTCCCTCTCACTGAGTCTAAGCATAAGGGACTAATTTTTATAAAAACAATATCTTTTTGCTCCTTTTAATTGGTTAATCACTAACTGTTAGTTGAGCACCTACTATGTTGTTATGTGTGAGTCACTGTGCTAGGTGTTGGGTATTAAGGAGTGAATAAAACAGACCCTGTCTCTGCTTTCCTGGAGTGTACAGTCTAGTGGGGGTGACAGATAATAAAGGAGGCTGCTGTAGTTAGAGTGTTATTAGTTCACTGAACATGGTTGCATTTCAACTCATGGAAACTGCATGGGTGTAATGGTGACTTCTGGTGGGTAGTATACTAATCCCGTATGTCTACATTGCTAGAGTTCAGGGTGTGGCATCTGTATTAAAGGAGTAATGGAATTGGGGGTGACCACTTCCTACCTCCAGTCAAGATCTCAGGCTGAGAACTGCTCTGGATTAGGAAAAGGGAGGAATATTCTGAATAAGAATGATGGCGATGATAGATTCTATTCTAGTATTTGGAGACCAGATATGCTGTTCTGAAAGATGGTAAACTGTGACCAATTATCTGTAGGAGGTAGAATTTCCTTCATTTATGCCTTTTCTCTCCTTTGTCCTTGAAACCAGGACACAAATACACAACTTGCTAGCTCAGATGAGGGGTATGAACTGTACCCACAAAACCATGGATAGCTAACGGCCTACGTAGGAAATTAGCTTCTGACAACCTTGGCCTCACTGTCAGTTTCTTACCTGTGGAATTCAGCCACCCTGTTTTGAAAATTATAATTCATATCTCTAAGACAGTCCAGAGTAGTTGGCTCTACTTGTTAGTATTAATTATTTTTGCTCTGTTTGTCCTGCTTGCTTGATTTTTCCTTTTATTGAATTATAATTATACACAGTGAGATGTACAGTCTTCAGTGTAGAGTTCAGTTTAAAAAAAAAAAAAGTATTTTTATTGATTTCAGAGAGGGAGGGAGACCGATAGAGAAAGAAAAACATCAGTGATGAGAGAGAATCATTGATCAGCTGCCTTCCAACGCTCCACACTGGGGATCGAGCCTGCAACCTGGGCATGTGCCCTGATGGAATCAAACCATGACCTCCTGGTTCATAGGCTAACGCTCAACCATTGAGCTACAGTGGCTGGCCTAGAGTTCAATTTTGACACATGCATATATTCTTTTTTTTAATATATTTTATTGATCTTTTACAGAGAGGAAGGGAGTGGGAGAGAGAGTTAGAAACGTCGATGAGAGAGAAACATCGACCAGTTGCCTCTTGCACACCCCCTACCGGGGATGTGCCCGCAACCAATGTACATGCCCTTCACCGGAATCGAACCTGGGATCTTTCAGTCTGCAGACCGATGCTCTACCACTGAGCCAAACCGGTTTCGGCGACATGCATATATTCTGTAATCCACATCCCTTTGCATTTTATTTTTAAAATCTTGGAATCCTCTTACATGGTGAACATTTGGGCCCAAAGGCAGATTTCTGGAAAGGAATCCCCTATTCAGTCCACTGACTGTCCCACCCCTGCCCCTCACCCCCCCTCCTGACAAATTATTTTTATCTAGTCTTTTCCTGAATTCCCCAATCACCACAGAGGGCTTAAAGCCATAAGAACATTTTGTAATCCCAGCTTTCTGAAACCTAACAGAGATTTTGTCATCCGAAAACAAGGGAAAGATTAGTGCAGAATTTGGTTCTGACAACAGCAGAAAGGACCAGCTAGACCAGAAACGTCACAGAGAATTAATTCAAGCACCAGCGTGCGAATGCTCCATAACCTTTTTCAAGACTCTCAACACGATGTACAGTACTACTGGCCAGGAAAGATCGGTTTTTAAAGGGGTTTGCTGCAGGGCCGTGACACTATTAAACAGATCTGTTCAATGAGACCGCCCTGTACATTTTAGGAATTTTGTCCTTAACCCTGTCTTACTTCTTCTGAATGGATTCTCTTAGGAAGGAGACATGAAGACAGCTAGACACTGTTCTCTCTGGACCGATGATGTGGTCCCAGGTCCATCTTCTTCGTTTTATTAATCTACAGGGATGTCTTTCCAGCATCTGCAAGGTTATATAGTCAAATAATGACAGTTATTTAATAATTACAATTTGTGGCCGAAACCGGTTTGGCTCAGTGGTAGAACATCGGCCTGCGACTGAAAGGTCCCAGGTTCGATTCCGGTCAAGGGCATGTACTTTGGTTGAGGGCGCATCCCCGGTGGGGGGTGTGCAAGAGGCAGCTGGTTGATGTTTCTCTCTCATCAACGTTTCTAGATCTCTGTCTCTCTCCCTTCCTCTCTGTAAAAAATCAATAAAATATATTTTAAAAAATTAAAAAAAATAATTACAATTTGTGTAACACTTAAAGGCAAATGAGAGGCTTATGTGAAAATGCTTTTAAAGCTATAAAGGTATATATAACCCACAAACATTATTTAAAAGTTGTTTCTTCGTGGCAGGACACTTTGCAGGTCTATTCCCATTATAGCTCACAGAGAGGCAAGCCATTCGCATTTCCATACTCAAGACTTTCTTTGCCTTAATGATGGCATTTCTGAAGTATTCCTGAGTCTGGCCCAGCCTCTACATTGTCCTTATCTCCACACCAGACTGGAAATCTGTAAAGAAAGGCACCGTGTTTACTTATTTACTGCCCTGTTTCCAGTGCCTGCCACATGGTGGGTACTCAGACAGTGTTGTTAAATGAATGAACCTAATTTCCTAATTGATTTTGTCTTCAACATCCTTCTAGTCTACTCCACAATGAGTCAGCATTATCTTCAACAATACACTGATAAAGCCTTCAAGGACTGTTGTTTATAGGAAAAAGGATAAACTCCTGAATATCACCTTCAGGATCCTTCACAGTCTGGTTCCAACCATCTTTCTCTGACTTTCATAACCCCTCCTCCCGGGCCCTAACTGTTCCCACACACATTATGCAGTTTCTCTCCCAAGCCTCCCTTGAGCGGTTCCCTCTGTCTGAAGTGACCTTCCTTTTCCCTTCCTTATTCATCCGGTGGACTTTCACTTCTTCAAAATGCAGCTCAAATGTCACTCACAGTCTCTGAGCCTTCTCCAACTTCCTTAGAGGTTCTGCATTGGTGATTCCATGTGACCTAGCATATCATTCCCATTATATCATGGTGGGTTTTGTTATTTGTTGTTGCTGTTGCAAATTCCTTGAGAGCAGGGACTAAGTCTTACTGTAATTCTTTACATATCTCCTGAATCTGGTCAGTCCTCCCACCCACCTCACTATCACTCTCTCTCAGCTGTTCAGTGTGACAGCACCTGACTGGCTCCGTATTGCCACACTGCCGTCCTGCAGCGGACTTGCTGTGAAGCAGCCAGTGATCCTCTAACAATGTAAACAGCCATATGCCTCTCCTCACCACACACCTGCTGGTGGCTTCCCTTCAGACGGGTGCGGCGTGGCGCTCTGGCTCTGGCCTGTGCTTTCCTCTCCAGTTTCATCTCTCCCACCCCTCCCCCCTTGCTCAGTCCAGCCTCATTGTCTCTCTGCTTCTCCTTGAATATGCCGAGATGTTCCCTCCTCTGAACTGTCTTACGGACTGCCTTCTATCTGCCAGGAAAGCTCTTCCCTGATATACCCTGTTTCCCCGAAAATAAGACAGTGTCTTATATTAATTTTTTCTCCCAAAGTTGCCCCAGGTCTTATTTTCAGGGGATGTCTTATCTTTCCATGCACTAGGTCTTATTTTCAGAGGATGTCTTATTTTCGGGGAAACACGGTACATGCATGGCTTGCTCCCTTCTTTCACTGTGGTCTCTGCTCAAAGTTACGCTCTTCAGAGAGGCCCTCCCTGATCACTGTCTAAAGCAGCACTCACCATTCAGCCCTCCTCTCCTGCCTGCTTTACTTCTCCTCCCAGCACGACATGCCACCGTTTGCCACCATTAATTTTCCGTGTGTTTATAGAGTTATTTGTTGCTGAGGCTGTAGACTGTTTTGCTCATCACCATGCATGTCCATGGTGCCTAGGACAGTGCCTGATAAATAACAGTCACTCAAGTGTTTATTGAATGACTGGGTAAGTCTTTTCTTTGTTCCTCGGTATCTAACACAGTGCCTAGTTCTAGAAATATTTGTTAGTGAATGACCAAATTAACACATTTATAAATGAAATGGAATCTTGGCACACATCCAGGATCTGTGTGCATATGCCTCATTCATTTGCTCCATGAAGATAATCTTGATTTATTTTCTCTAATTTCATAGGTGATGTAAGCAGGGTTTTCACTTTTTCAGGAATCAGTTACTGACAGAGATCTTGCCCAAGACTATTTAGGGAATTTCAGAAAGATAACCTCTAGTGCACAGCAGGGATTAACAATACCTTCATCCCATTGCATCGCATCAGCTCCTGGGGGATTCTGATAGGGACTTTATCTCCTGGGATTTACACGAAATGTACATTTGTTGTTAATCCTGCCCAACACAGATTATTCCGAGGCCGGAACAGGTGAGACACTGATTGATCCCAGACTCTGAGGGGGAGGGGGCAATCTTTCCAATCCGAGTGCAGTGGCACTGAGGCGTCAGGGCGGTGGCACCCAGCCTGCCTCAGTATCTGTGCGATGGGCACCTGAGCAGCTTGGAGACGGCAGTTCAGTCCCTTGTAGTGGGGGAGCCGGGGAACAATCTGCTATGCTTCTCCTGTTCACTTTAGCCTCTGGGCAGTTGTTTTTCCCGCGCATCCTATTTTTCTTCTTAAATGTGTTTTTATTGACTTCAGACAATAGGAGAGAGAGAGAGAAACATCAATGATGAGAGTCATTGATCAGCTGCCTTCTGCATGACCCCCACTAGGAATTGAGCTCACAACCTGGGCATGTGTCCTGACAGAATCGAACCCGGGACCCTTCAGTCTGCAGGCTGATGCTCTATCCACTGTACCATACTGGCCAGGCCCATTCTGTTTTTTTTAATTCATTGTATCTGGGTATGTACCAGAAGAGGGCAGTGGAGAAAAGGGTGAGCGCACCTGGCCTCCTATTGAGGCTGAGTGGTGACCAGACTTGCCTTATTCTCGTGCATGGGTGGCGTCAGGGCCAGAGACGAGAACAGGCAGAGCCTGGGAAGTTCACTCCCAACCCCTTTAACTCTCAGGTCCCCGATCACCAAACAAGAGTGGTGGGTGGGTCCTCAGAAGGTGCGCAGGGCAGGGAACTAGCCTCACTGCCGGGGTGCCCTGTGCTGAGCACGGGCTCGGCCTGCATTTAACAGAAGAGGCAAAGGAGGCTCAGAGAGGTGCTGACACTTGCCGAGTGACACAGATGGTAAGTGGCAGAGCTGGGATTGGAGATTAAAACCAGGCCTCTGTGACTCCCTGGCTGCCTACCAATACCAAGAGCAAAGATTTCTCTGTCAGAAGGACAAGAAGAGGGACACAGGAGCTGAGGGCAGCACATGGCTCCTACCTGAGACTTGATCATCACCAGGCCTGCAAATCCAGGTTAAACATGCACCTGGCTTCTCTTCTGTTCTGAGAACTGAGAGTTCTGTGGCTGATTTACCAGGTCATCCAGGCCCCACTCCGTGAGCCTGGGACTTGATGAAGAGCCCACGGAGCGGAGCCTGCCCGTCCACGTCATTCTGAACTCTTGTTGTAAGCGGTGATGTCATAGTGCTTCATTGTCCTTGGCTCTTAGCGCACTGCACCTCATCCTCCGTCCCAAAGTTGTGTCCCCTGGGGAGTGCACCCGCCTGCAGTTCTGGAGGTTCTGGGTTCCTGTGCAGCCTCCAGGCGCGCTAAGGGTCAGTTCCGGCGATACCAAAGACGGGACATCTTGGGCGCCCTTCTCTACACCCCTTCCCTGTGCTCCCTGCTCCGCGCCGCAGCGCCTCCTAAACCGCCAGGGGCCGCCCGCAGGCGAGGCGGCTCCGCGCGGGGCGGGGCGAGGGGCGGGGCGAGCAGCACCTGGGCCCGCAGCTGGGGGCGGGCTCCGGGACAGCCGGCGGGCACCCCCGCGGATCCGCACCGCCAGCCGCCTGGCCGCTCGGGACTCCGGGGTAGAGGCTGCGCTATCACATGGGTGGCGGAGTCGGGGCCGCATTTAAGCGGCCCGGGTACGGCGCCCGCCTCCAGCGCGTCCTCGGGCTCGGCTCCCGCCGGACGCCCTGCTCTCTGCCCCCCGGAGGGCCCGCTCGGTGCCGCCCGGCGACCCCGCTGCCCGGCCATGCGAGCGCCGGCCCCGCTGCGATGAGCTCGCACATCGCCAAGAGCGAGTCCAAGACGTCGCTGCTGAAGGCGACTGCGACGAGCGGGGGCAGCCGGGTTCCCCGCCAGGGCCCGGCCCGGGAGCCAGGGCTGCCCAGCCGCCGGCTGCCCGGCACCTGCCCTGGCACGCCGCCGCCGTCCGGGGACCCCAGCTTGCGGAGGCCCCTGTGCCGGCCGGCGCCGCGAGAGGAGGGCGTGCGGGGAAGCCGCTGCGGGCTGCCCCCGGCGCACTGCAGGCCCCGGGAGGCGCTGCGGGCGGCCGCGGCGTCCCGCCCTTCTCCGCAGTCGCCGCTGCCGCCGGCCCGCGGGCGGGATGGGGGGGAGCGGGGGCTGTCCCCGGCGCTCGGCCTCCGGTGCGCGCAGGGAGCCCCTAGTCGCGGGGTCTCCGCTCCACCCGCCGCGCCCGAGGCAGACCCGTTCCTCCGCCGGCTGCACCCCATGCTCAGCTCCGCCTTCGGCCAGGTAAGGGCCGCACCTCCTGTCCGTCCGTCCGTCCGTGCTCGCTGGAGAGGCGTTCGGGACCCTGCCGCGGGCTGCGCACCCTCCGCCGTCCTCCTGCCGCGCCCCTGCCTGCGCTTTCCTCCCCGCGCCTGGTTCAGCACCCCGGGCGCTGTCCACGCTTGGCCTCTTCGGGGCGAGCACCACTGCGAAGCCGCCTTCCCTGCCAGAGAGGCCGGTCCTGGTAGGGAATCGACCTCCGCAAGCCGCCTGGAGGTTGGAGGGGGTCCCGGAGGGGCGCTCTGAGCAGGTGGCGCGAAACCCACTCCTCTGGACTCTGGCCAAGAACACCAGTGAGCAACTCAGGAGAGCAAAGGGTTTGGAGTCCTGTAGTCAGGAGTGGGGGACCTTGGGGAGGAAGGACCTAACCATGGCCTGTGGTGGCCACAGAGACCTGGGGAAACGGGGGGCGCTAAAACAGCCGAGAGAGTGTCTGTAGGCATGAGGCTGTGCCGACCATTGCTCAAACCGGAACTTTGGGGTGTCTGAAGGAGGTGGTTCAGGGATGCCATCAGGATGGCAGTTGGGCAGTTGTGAGTCAGAGGACTCCTAGCTCGAGGTGGTGTGCATTATGGGGTCAGAAAGGTCACTAAGGAGTCAGCAGTGGCTCCTTTGGTTTCCTCTGGGCCTCTCTCCCAAGGGTCCGGGGCAGCTGGGCAGCTACCATTTAAAAACTACCCCTTGCCATAATCTAGTTTGAGGGTGTGCTGCTGGGGAGAGGCTCGGCGGAAAGAAACCCGTGAACTGAGCAAAACCAGGATAGCCTCTGGTTCTGAATCAAACTCACTGCGCAGCCTTGAGAGAGCTCTGCGGCAGCTGGGGCGGGGGGTGGGGGGGGGGGGATGCAGAGGTCTGGTCAGGCTGTTTGCACGGTGTGTGTGTGTGTGGGGGGGGAGACTGAGCCTTTCTGTGCTAGGAAGTAGTGTAAAGAAGCGTTTTAAGCTCCTGGCTTGCCACGCTGGATCACAATTCCAAGGAGACGGTGTGTGTTTTGCTTCAGATCCGCACATTCCTTTTCAAAGTACTACTTGGCAGCGGCTGGTGCCGGTGGAGGTCTAAGTGAAGGCAGCTGCTCATGGATTTGGTTGCACCGGGCTGCTGTGGTGGGTGATGGGGCTCCAGTGTGTGGCTTTGTTCCTGCGGGGAGTCCTCTGAGTTTGCTGCAGACAGTTCTCCGTCGCAGAGATCTGGGTGCAGAGCTGTAAGAGTCAGTGTGCCGACACGCTGAGGGAGAAGTCGCTGCAGTGGCCTGTGTATTAGTGAGCAGGTGCAGGGCATGGGGCATTGCTCCGGAGACAACAGTGAACGAGGTAGCTGATTCCGGATATTTCATGTGTGTGCTTTTTTGTTGTTGTTTTCCTCACCCAAGGATCTTGTCCCCCATTGATTTTTAGAGAGCGTAGAAGGGAGTGGGAGAGACAGAAATATTGATGTGAGAGAAACAATGATTTGTTGCCTCCTACACTCGCCCTGACCAGGGCTGGGGTATGTGCCCTTAACTGGAATCCAACCTGGGACCGTTCAGTCTGCTAACTGGTGCTCTATCCACTGAGCCAACCAGCCAGGGCTGTTTTAAAGCTTACAGTTGAGCAGTGTGGAAAGGTAGGTTATTAGCCCAGAATCGCTCATTTTCTGGTTAGTTTGCTGGCGATCTGGCTTCATTCTTGGAAAATGAGCCCTTTCTTTCCAAGTCTTGCAGAATTTGTTTGCATAGGCCCTTTATGAGCTCAGAGCATCTCAGCTACCTGCTTCTCTTCCCACTTCTACTTGCTCACTCATTAAACGAAGACTGTTCTCCAGCCCAGTGTTCTGAAATGTCACCAGTCATCTGAGTCAGGAAGAGCTGGGAGGCCCCATCAAATATTTACCACCCGCCTCTGGAGGATCTCGCCCTTGGAGCTGCAACGTTTTCTCTAAAGCTCGGGTGTTCGGTTTGGGCTCCCTGCTGACAGCTCCCAGGCATGTGCTGTGCAGCAGCAGCAGCAGCAGCAGCAGCAGCAGCAACGAAACCAGCCTGGGGCTCTGTCAGCCTCCTGCGAGGAGGGAAACCAGGCTCCTTCCCCTCCTTCTGCACTCAGACTTCTGCCCTTGGAGACGGGTCAGGACCAAGCGAAGGTCAATGGGCTTCTGAGTACGGAAACTTACAGGTCGGATCTGCTTAGGCAAAATGTAACCCTGGGGAAGCAAGTTCATATCTCTTACCCTTCAGTGACTCAACCTCATGAAGCCTGTTTCTTTATCTGCAAAATAGGGATAATTCATAGTACCGCACCAGGTTTTGGGGAGATTAAATCAGGTGATAGATCAAAGGCTCTAGCAATGCTAAGTCATTATTATTGCAGCTGCTGTTGACTAACCACCAAGGGCTGGGTCAGGCCGTTTTCCTTATATTTGCAATAGAATAAGGATTTCAAGTGTAGGTACCAAGATAGGCTCCTAAAATAGGAGGAACAGCAACTAGGATTTTTCCAGTGACCTCGTGGGGCATCCTCACTGCCTGTAGGGAGACCATGTGGTTTTAAGACTAAAGCATGGGATGGTGGCTTGGGAGACGGTAGAGCTGCAGGTACCAATCCCAGCTCCGCCGTTGCCTTTTGCTGTGAACTTGGGCCTCTTATTTCCTCTTTTGGTCTGGGCTCATCCAGGCTGACAAAAACTACCTTGCACAGTTGTATGAAGTATACGAGACTAAGTATGTCAAATGGCCTGGCTCAGAGAGGGTGCTGGAAAAAGGGCAGCCTTCAGTAATGTTGTTGTTATTTATAGAGTCAGTGCCCGAATGAGGGCCTGTCCTTTAAAAGCTATCTCTGAGCCAGGTGAGCCAGGATACTAAAGGAAGGGCTGAATGGCAAAGGACCCTGCCTAGTACCGCCTTAGTGGACATGCCACCGGAGAGAAGACGTGGTACCAGAAATTAACTCAGAATGGATGTGACTTAGGGCGATTCTTGGCATTGGGTCTTGGAACCGTCTTTCTGCTCCTTACCTTAAATTTGGGAGTAACACCACTTGTAGAGGCGGCAACAAATAAACCCAGAGCTTTGCCCCACCTTTCCTTTCCTAGCTTTAGAGATGCCTCTTTTGAGGTGGCTATGCTATTCCAATTCCCAAACTGCTTTGCACGTAGTAGGACCTGTGTGATCTTATATCCTCTGAGGGAATCGGTGAGAGAATGACTGATATCTCCAGCCTGCAGAGGGTTCTTTTCTTAGCACCTATCGTTTAGATGGGGAGAGAGGCTAGGATGGCTTGGGTCCTACCAGATTTAGTCCCGCTAGGGCAGGCCTGTGTTTCTAGGATGAGGACTGTGTAGAGTACTCACTCCTGCCTGCACCCTCTCTCCCCTGCTCTCTCAGAGTGCTGAGAGCCCTAAAGGCCTTATCCTGGGGCCTGAGGAGGCCAGCTGTGGCTAACATAAATCAGAGAGTCCCCAGGTGTCTGCATTTGCCTCTGCTGCTCTGGAGAAGCAACAAGGGTACTTGAGACTTAGTCTAGAGCCCACTAAACAAGTGTCAAAGTATCTTCTCATTATCTTACTTCACAGCATCCTGTGAGGGTTAGCACTGTCTTCCTCCATTTTAGAGATGAGGAGAGAGACTCAGAGGGGAAGTGGCTTGTACAGAGGTCATGCTGGACTGTGCTGTGGTCTGCCTCTCTGAACGGCCTGTCTGTGCCAGCCGTGCTGGTTTGGTGGGAAGTCACCTGTGTGTTTCCTGTTTGTCAGAAGCAACCACAAAGTACCTCTCAAGTTACGACCCAGCTTTCCCTGAGCGTCTTAGCACTGGGCTGCCATCCAAGTTCAAGTGCTGGCGATAGGACTGATCAGGGCCATTGAAGACCAGTCCCCCTCCTAATCAGCAACGGGTTTATCCTTCTCATCCCTCTGATCCTATTATTCCATTCCAGAACTCAAAGTGCGGCTTCCAGAGGCCTGGGCCTGATGCCAAAGTGAGTAGGAATGGGGGTGGCTGGGCCTGTGTGATGCCTTTGCCCCTTCTAGAAGCTCCCACATTCAGCCCTTTAAAATGTTTCTGCTAAAGGTCAAGCCATCTGCCCCTTCCAATCATCAGTACCCCTCCCGCAGAGCCAAAAATAGCTTCAGCAAGCTCTACGTTTGAATCCTTGAACCCCTTGCTACCCTTAATACGCAAGCTAATACTGCATCCTCCTCCCTGAAGAATTATGGATTTCTTCAAAGGAACTGGCTTTTCACTTAACAAGATCAGGAATTTATTGTTTTAATCTTTTTTTTTTTTTTCGGGTGACAAAGGAGGGCAGAAATAATGCCTTATCTTTCAAAGCCTTTACTTAACAGTATTTTCATATCTGTAGCTCATGGTCTTCACCATAATCCTCCAAAGCTGAAAAGTCAGGTCTTATTTCCATGTTATAATTAAGGAAACTGGGATCCAGAGAAATTGACTCATTTATACTGGCCATGTGGTTAGAAAATGGTAAACTGAGCCTCAAATCCAGCCCTTGGGACCCCACATTCTACATTCTTAAATATCATACTAGCACTTATTGAGTGTCTACTATGTGCCTGGCTTCATGTTGAGGTGTATGGTTTATTATCTTATTTAACTGTCCACATGTTCCATTACAAGCAAAACCTCTGACCCACATCCAAATATCTACATCCAAAGCGCGTGCCTTTTCTACAGGAGACAGCTGTCTGTCTGCTGGTCCAAAGGACAAGGTTGACAGGTGGGTGCTGTGCTCTGGGATGGCCTGCAGGGGGCAGGAGTGAGTGCCGTGGCCATTTAAGACCAATGCTGGGTATCTTCTATGTTCCTGGCACTGTGCTAAGCCTTTTGCGTGCATTAACTCCTCAGAAGAGCCCTTGAGGGAAGGGTTATTGGAGTACCTGTTTTATCAATAAAGAAACTGAGGCTCAGAAAGATTAACATGTCCTCATCATCCAGTAGTTGCTAGGCAGTATGGCAAGATTTGAACCCAAGTCTGACTCTGCATTCCAAGCTCTTAGGTTCTGTGCCAGCAGTTCTCAGCACTGGCTGCAGGTGGGCGTCGCCTGGAGCACTCTCATTGGCCATGTCCGGAGCCCACCTGTGCCCGATAAGTCAGCGTCTCCGCAGAGCTCCCAGGGAGCCCATGGGCGGCCCGGGGCGGGAAGCTGCCTTACACTGGCGCCTGCCTGTTCACGCACTGGTGTCTGCGCGTGTCGTTCTTACGAACTGGGTTCCTGTGTGAAGCCTAATGCGTTTCCCTAAGGGGTCCCTGGCGAGTTCTAGCTTTTCTTTTCTTTTTTACTTAAAATGTTTCCATTTTAATTTATTATTGAATTTATTGGGGTGACTGGTTAATTATATAGATTTCAGGGCAACACTTATATAATACTTCATTTGTGAGCCTAGCTTTTCACCAGAATCTGCAGATAGCCAGTTTTCTAGCTTTGGTCTGCAAGTCTTTTCGGATCTTCTTGAATTAAATCACACCCCTAGAGTGTTTGTGCTTCCCCTTCATGGCATGTAACTAACATGTAATTAGTCCTGTGCTCCTGGCTATTTAATATCTCTTCCCCACCTGCTAGAATGTCAGCTCCTTGAAAGTGGGGACTACGTTTCTCTTGTTCCCAAGCACATAAGTACTGGACAAGTGATCCTTCTTTCTCCATTTTAATAATTACTTATGGAGTACCACATGTGCCACGCACTTTGCCATGCGGGCATTTTAAGGAAGAGAGAGGAAACCCCATTTTCCAGGCAAGGAAACTGAAGCTCTGGAACGTAAGAAGTCAGAAGCCAGCAGAGCCAGGACTCAACCCCAGTCCTGCCGATCCTTTCATTCACCTGCGTCCATTCACCCCTGACCCCTGACCCCAGACCCCAGATGCTGCTTTAAGCTGTTTCCAAGGAACACATCTTTGAAGAAGGCGCTTAAATTGGCTGCTTGCTCTTTGAATTCCAACTCCCCAGTGTCTTCACTCCTTTCTGCCCTTTCGGCGAAAACAACTCCCCAGCCTCCTCATCGGTCCTCGGGGTACCCCTCCTTCTCCATATCCTTCTCCGGAGAGTTGGCCCCCACATGGGCTGCTGAATAACTAGCCTGATTAAACCCTCCCCATGTTGACTTCTTCAGCAATAGCTCTGTCGACAAGACCCATCCGGGACCTCCTTCCCAGCTCCCTGGGACCAAGCCTTCTCGTCTTCCCTAAGGGGAGATCTGACCAGCCACTCAGAACTGGACAAAAGTCCCTGGAGAGCAGCCTCTCTGGACGAAAGCTCAGGCATGTGTGTGAGGGTGGTTTCATCTGGGGCAGACCTACCTCTGGTGCCCCCTGCTGGGCAAAGCGGGCGCCCGGCAATGGGACTTCTCCCCGGGCATCAGGCCGGGGCTGCAGGTCTCCAGTGTGACATGACTGACGTCTCAGCTGGAACGTGGGCAGAGGAAGAGCCAGGCACCTAAAAAGTCCGTCGTGGGACCATGACGGCTGCTCGACACCCCAGAAGCAGGTGGAAGACCCTGGCTCAGGTCAGGCGGGGGATTGCAAGGTCACCGGGAAGGGAGCAGAAGTCGCTGCTAACTGCTATCGGCTCTGCGGTGCTCCCAGTCCCCGGAGCCTCATCCGTTTCAGTGACAGGCAGGTGTGAAGAGCAGAGCCTGATGGAGACGCACCGATGCTCCCAAGCCCCCAACTGGAGCTGCCTGCTCTCACCCAGTGCAACGCCAGGAGGCAGTGTGGATGTGCTTGTCCCTGTGTGCGTTCGTGTGTGTGTATGTGTGTGTGTGTGTGTGTGTGAGAGAGAGAGAGAGAGAGAGAGAGAGAGAGAGAGAGAGAGAGAGAGAGAGCGCGCAAGCACAAAGCTGGGAGGCACCCTGGCTTTGGGAACCAAACTAGCCTGATTGCCTCCTGGGTCTGCTGGCCTAATTCCCAGCTGCAGCTGCCATTCTGCCCCCCTCCCCTCCCTCCGCAGCTTTGGCAGCTTTGGCTGAGGGAAGGGGACTGAGCGGAGAGGACTGAGCGCTAATCTGACTGCCTTTTCCAGCTCCGGCTGCCCTCTGCCATCAGCTGTCTGGGCGATTTTCTCTGTGCCCTGCACACTTCCCTCCTGCCTTCATCTCCTTAAGAAAGTGCCCAGAAAGTTAACCACACACACACACACACACACACACACACACAGTCCACACACACACACACACAATCCACACACACAGAATCAGCAGGAGCGGGCAGACGAGTGAGGGAGCACGCGCGCAGGGGAGCGGCTGGGTCCTGGAGGAAGATCTCGGGCAGAGGGAGGCCGGGTTGGCAGTGGGCAGTGACCAGGACTGAGGTCTCTGAGCCTCCGGGAGCCTCCTCCATGGACCCTGGGATCCCGAGAGGCGCTGCCTCAGCTTAGGATGGGCAACTGTGTCAAGTCTCCACTGAGAAATCTCTCCAGAAAGGTATGTTCCCGGATTCCCAAACCTGGGCTGGGGGTGGGGCACTTCCCATCGGCCCCAGGGGTTGGGCACAGAGGGGGGGGGCATCTGAGACTTGTCGCCTTCCCTTCGCCTTCCCTTCTCGGGGCTCTGCCTTAGAGCTGCTTCCGGGTCTGACCTCCGATGGCCTCCTGTCTCCGTTTCTATGTCCCAGCCTCTGGGTTGGAGTTGGGACTGGGAGCTGCATGGGGACTGTAGAACCTACCAGATTTAGGGAAGAGCCACAGGGCTGTGGGGATGTAAGTGAAAAGCATGGATCCTTAGGATGTGCGAGTGGACAGACCCCTGGGAGCTGGCAGGATTGGAAGGGGGCTGAGCTATGCCCTGCTGCTGCTAAGCCGCCTTCTCAGCAGTAGGGCTGGGCTTAGTCGCCTCTTGGAGGGCCGCTGACCCTCTCTGGTGGTCTCGAAGCCGTCAGGGCTGCGGGTTGTGAAGTAGATCCTGTTGCCACTAAAAGGAACCAGGTCAGAGAATCTCACCTAGGACCAGACTGGGTCAGGGACCGGAACTGTTTGGAGTCAGAGCGTCTGTGTGTCGCTTTCTGTAGCAGGTTTATTGCTTCCACATCAGGATAGTGTCTTTTTGCAAGAATTTGTTTGGAGAGCAGGGAACACTGGCTGGCACCTATAGGGTTTGCTCTGCTGTGTGCCTGGCCTTCCGGAGGCAGGCCCGTCAGGAACTCCTCGATGTTATTCAGAGGGAAGGGGTGAGAGGGACATTTCCTGCAGAGCTTCCTTTCCACACAAGGAGCCTCATCCTCACTGAGGCTGAGTGACACTTACCCGAGATCTCAGGTGAGCTAACGGCACCTCTGCCACCAGCCCCACCCTCACTCCTTCGTCAGCTTGACAGCCTCTTCGTTCAGGATATTTCTGTTGCTCATTGGCTTCCTCTTGTGGCGAAGCTGCTCACATCAAATCCCTTTCATTTCTGCTGTGCCTCAGATCCCTCTGGGGGGGACTGTTTCTCCTGTGCACCCTCCCCCCATCTGCTATCTTCTTGGGGGAGTCTTTGTACCAGAAGTGGCCTCCGCGCTGGTGCAGGGAAACAGAAACTGGCCGGAGTTAGTCTAAGGGACACAATGAAGCCCCTCCCTGGCTCTTTAAGAGGAGAGTTTAAGAATAACAATTGTCCTTGGTTCCCCCACCCGTCTTCCTCGCATAGCAGAGGGCTTCAGAGTCAGACTTCTCCGGTCTCCTCTTCCAGCCGTGTGACTTTGGGCAAGTCGCTTGACTTCGCTGGGCCTCAGTTCTTTTGTCCATCAGGAATATATACTGCTGAAACCGGTTTGGCTCAGTGGATAGAGCGTCGGCCTGCGGACTGAAAGTTCCTGGGTTCGATTCCAGTCAAGGGCATGTACCTTGGTTGCGGGCACATCCCCAGTAGGGGGTGTGCAAGAGGCAGCTGATCGATGATTCTCTCTCATTGATATTTCTAACTCTATCCCTCTCTCTTCCTCTCAGTAAAATATCAATAAAATATATTTAAAAAAAAAAGAATATATACTGATGCCCACCTTGTAAGGTGATTGTGAGAACTAAGAGTGTTGTGCACTATATTCACTGCCTGGAATATAGTACTAGACAAATGTTAGCTAGTAATATTGTTATAATTTTTCCACTCTGGGTTTTCTGAGAAGGGGGATGGAGGAAAAAGAATATAGGAAAGGTTTTGAGTCCATGCAGTAAGGTTAAAGATCATACAACTTGTTGCATTTAATTTCATATTTTTAAATTTAAAACATTTTAAATATTCATTTTAAAGAGAGAAACATCTATTTGTTACCCTGTTCCCCCAAAAATAAGACAGTGTCTTATATTAATTTTTGCTCCCAAAGATGCGCTAGGTCTTATTTTCAGGGGATGTCTTATTTTTCCATGAAGAAGAATACGGTACACATTTATTGTTAAATGAAAATAAAGGAAATTTATTACCTGTATACGGTACGCTAGTACGGTAGTTGTCAACACAAACCAGACAAACCTGTGAATCTTGCAGTATCAAGAATTTACTCATTTATTCAATGACAATCACATCATCATCTTCTGGGATATCATCATAACAATCCAATTCTTGAATTTCTTGGTGAATTTCTTGTGACTCCATTTCTTTCAGAATCAGCGGACCAAATCTCTCATGTTTAGCCTAGGGGGGGCTTTATTTTCAGGGGGATGCCTTATATTTCACTCAGAAGGAAACCTGTAAGTAGGTCTTATTTTCGGGGAAACATGGTATTTCACTTATTTGTGCATTAATTGGTTGCTTCTTGAATGAGCCCTGACCAGGGATCAAACTCGAAACCTTGGCATCTCAGGATGATGCTCTAACCAACTGAGCTACCTGGCCAGGGAAATTTCATGTTTTCTACAAAAATAATAATTTCTTTTTCCTGAATATTTAGTGTATCCAACTTGTTATATTATTTCCTCTTTTCCACCAGATAGTTCTTCTGGCTGAGGTCACACAGCCAACTGGATTCTGAGCTGGGATTTAAACCCTGGTCTGTTTGAATCCAGAACTGGTATTTTTATTTTTTATTTTTGCCTTTCTCTTCTTCCTGCTGTCAAAAATGTTATTCTTAGATCCCTGAGTCTGCCCTTACTCGTCATCTGGTCCAAATTCCCACCGGCCACCGCAGTGCGCTCTCCTACCTCACCAGATGCTGACTCGCTCAACTTCCCCCGAGTCCCCCAGAGTGGGGAGCTTTGACCTGCAGCCCTGGCCAGCGTCTGTTGTTGGAGAGCTGCTAGGTCAGGAGGCATGCTGGGCCCTCCTGGCAGGAGACGTGCCCTGGTGCCAGAAGACATGGTCAGCCTGTGGGCCGCTGCCCACTTGGCTTCCTGAGCGGCACTCGGGGAACCGGTGATGGTGAGAGGCGGCCGCTCCGGGCTCTGAGCAGGGCAGAGCAGGCTGTCAGGTGCCATCACTGGCCGGGGAGGAACAGCCGCTCCCTGGGGCAGTGGTGCCAGGCAGGATTATGATCAAGAGGCAGTGGAAATTCCTCGGCCACCACCGGCTCATTCTCTGTGGGAGCAAATTCTCCATCCTTCTCACTTCTTTCCTGATTGGCACATATTCTCCCACTTCCTCTGAGGCCACAGTAACTGCCTTCTGCACTAGCATCTCTTTAAGTTGCATCACTGCCACCATCATCGTCATCATCCTGTCATCACCGTGGCAACTCCACTTCTCCCACTCTTTCCATGCTCTCGGCACTATGCAACAGCCATTCACTTCTCACAAGAGTCCTGTGAGTCGCCATGATCATGCCCACTGCATTACAGAAGGAAACTAGAGTGCAGGCAGGTGACGTGACCCACCCCAGGTCACAGCAAGCAGATGGCAGAGCCAGAATTGTGAGTCCAAAGTCTGTGTGCAAAACCACCAGTCAGAGCTCTGCACCGGCCGCGTGTCCCTCCCTGGGCTGTGTCACTGAGCCACGTGTGTGCGAGTCCCCAGGACTAAAGGCTGCCTCTCCGCAAGCACCTCTGAGACTGCGTCCTGGCGAAGCCACTGGATCCAGGCTTCCCTCTGGCTCTGCCCTCACTCCAGCTACGTCTGGGGCCTGTGTGAGTGTGGCTGAGACTCTGACCTCACTTGGCATAAATCCGAGTGGCCCCTTAAGCGCCGAGATTCTCTGAGACTGGCCCTTCTTGCTCTCACTGCACCTGGGCCTTGGGCTGAGTTCTTCACTGCGCATTTGAGCCACTGCTGCTCAATGAGGAGCCAGAACACGGGCTCCCTCCAGGCACAGCGGACATTGGGGAGAGGTCACGTGAGAGGACAAGGTAGACAGGGCAGGTGGTTCTACTTCTCAGCCGGGAGGACAGGCTGCCCCGAGGTTAGGGCCGTCCCCGGGCACGGCCTTCCTGGAGCCAGAGGAACGTGGCGGGAAGAAGAGCACAGAGAGACGAGAGGGTGGGTGTGGGCCTGAGTGTCTGGGGAGGTCGGGGTGGGACAGAAAGCTGTGTCTGTTGCTGCTGCTGTCCTGTGTGGGCGGGGGCAGTCTGTGGGCAGCGCTGACTTTTTATAGCTGCGTGGGAACCGTCAGGGAGGAGACTGGCTTGGCCGGGCCTGGGGCACAGCTATATTCGGTAAGCAGCGGGCCCCTGTCCCAGCCTCAGAGGTCGCAGGCCGGGCCAGGCAGGGAGCCAGGGAGGGCTGGAGCGGGAGGGAGACTTGCTGGTGAGAGTGTCTAGTGTTGAGGTTGCAAATGGTGGGATCTGACCCACAGATGTGCTTTGTATCACCCGCCCACCGGAGGGTCCCTGGCAGCCTGGGGCCGGAGTCACATAGTGCTGCTCCTTAAGACGGACCCGCAGCATCGTTCAGTCCGGTCTCCCACTCTGACACCTGTGCTGCATTTGTCAGCCGTGGCCCCGCTGTGTGGCCCTCCGGCCAGCCGAGCCTCTCCACGTGCTGCCTGCTGTCCTCGCTGCCTTCCGGCGGGGTCCGCAGGGGGCGGGTCAGAAGTCAGTTTGGGAACTTAGCCCGGGGGTTGTGCTGGGACATTGGGGCAATGTTGGAAAAGGATGTACTCCATTCATCTCTTAACGAAAACGTCCCATTGGTGGGAACAGAAGCCTCCTGCTGCCTGCTTTTCTCTCTGAGCCTTTGCATGCGTGTAAGTGTGGTTCTAGGCACACATGTGTCGTGTGTGTGTGTGTGTGTGTGTGGTGCACGCGTGCCACATGGTGGATACCACACCCAGCTCTCCCCGGAGCATCTGTTTCAGTCAAGGATCGGAGACTCCATCTGTTGGACCAGTATGACGCAGCTGTGCACCTGAGGGCGCTCTGATCTGCTGTCGGACTCCCAAGGGTCTGCCCCCAGGGTGCCCCTCCAGGAAGCCCGTGGGGCAGGGGGGTGATGCCTGCCTCTCTCTCGCATTTGTTTGGCGCTGGCTGAAGATGCGCCAGGAGGAGACTGCCAGCTACAGAGTGGTGCCGACGAGCGAGGAGGGGCTGGCGGCCAGCGGCGAGCTGCCCGGACCGCTCCTGACGCTGGCCCAGAACTGCGCCGTCATGCACAACCTGCTGGGCCCGGCCTGCATCTTCCTGCGCAAGGGCTTCGCGGAGAACAGGCAGCCTGTACGTAAGTGGCCCTGGTGGAGCTGCGCTCGCCTTGGCTTCACGGGGTGAGAAGCTGTGGGAAGAAGGGGCTCTGTACACCGAGTGTGCACCCCCAGCAGATACTCCTCAGACCCTCAGTTTGCACATCTGACCCCTGAAGTTTCCCACGCATAGCTGCAAAACACTGCTGAGTCCACCTCCAACAGCAAGAAATGATAACAGCAGCCAACATTGTTTGGGGATTTTAAATACATGTTTTTGTTGATTTTAGAGAGAGAGGCAGAGGGAGAGAGAGAAATATCAACTGTCTCCTATATGCACCACATCCTGACGGGGAGTCGAACCTGCGACCTTTTGGCGCATGGGCTACGCTCAACCAACTGAGCCACACCGGCCAGGGCATGTCTGGGATATTTTTTGAACTCTTACCGTGTGCCAGGCACTGAGCTGAGAGCTTTGGTCCATTGCCTCACTTAAGACTCAGAGCAACTCTAAGAGGTAGGTACTGTTATTCCCATTTTACAGATGAGGAAAGTGCGTTGGAGAAGTAACCTGCTGAAGGTACAGCTTGTGGGTGATGGAGGCAGGATTCAGACTCGGGAGCCTGACCAGGGCCTCCTGAGTTCTGAGCAACAGTGCTGAGCACAGTTCTGTCCAGCAGGCCTTGCTGCCAGGATGGAAACATCCTGTATCTGTCCTGTCCGGTGTGGCACCCACTAGCCACGCTTGGCTGTGGAGCACTTGACACGTGACTAGTGCAGCTGAGGAACTGGATTGTTAATTCTGCTTAATTCCCATTTGGATTTAAATAGTCACGTGTGGCTACTCTGTTGGTCAGCCTCCTGCAGGCCTTGGACAGCCACAGGGCGGAGGGGAACAAGGATGGTGTTACAGATAGAAATGTTTGTGGGCTCCATTTCCGGTGTGCTCACAAAGGCCCTGCAGCTGGGTCCTGGTATTGACCTGTTTTACAGACGGAGAGACTGGCTGGGTCCCAGGGGTGACTGCTCCAGGCCCATGGCTAGGAAGCAGCAGATCTGAGCTTTGCACTCAAGTCTGACTTTAGAGGCAAGCTCTTCCCCCGACAGATATGTTGGAGAGAAAGGAGTATGTGTATGCTCCATTCCACCTGCCCCACCCCCAATCGCTCATGGTCTTCCTGCCACCCAGACTGGGGGGGAGGGGTCTGCCTCTAAGCACAGCACACATACCCCCCACTCTGGGCGGGGCGGGGGGGGGGTGCGACCCAAGCCCCAGCCAGCAGGACTCAGCCAGCCCACAGGCCCGCTGCAGCTTTCCCTCCCTGACTGTCCCTGCAGGATGTCTGAGGAGGTGCAGGGGGGGGCAGCAGCACCTCACTCCTCTCCGGGCCTCAGAGCTGGGTCTGGAGAAGTGGGGCCGCTGGAGCCTGGCGGGGGAAGGACTTGTTACATCTGAGTAACTTGTCCCAGCGAGAGTCCTCGGTGTGCGCGCGGCACTTCCTCACCTCCTCCGTCACTTCACTTCCTGGGGGCGTGGGCACTGCGAAACCCAGGAGCCAAGTCTGACTTGGAGCAGCTACTGGGGGACAGAGGTCCAATTAGGTCTACGAAAGCATAAGCCACCCAGCAGAGATAGACATCCTCCAACGAGTCCCACCCTCAGCTACAACGCCACCTGCAGGACCCGGAGCCGGCAGCTGCCTGTCCCGAGCACATGGACACACTCCACGCTGTCCTGCCACATGCAGCCGCTTCTAAGCCCCGGGCCTGTGCACCTGCTTGTTCCACTGGATGTTGCTCAGTAGCCCCTTTCTAGAAGATTCTCAGATTTTCCAGAGGCAGGGTCCCTTGCCCTGGGGCCAGTTTGGAGTGGGCGGGAAGCAACCATCTCTCCCTACGCTGGCCCTGGTGGCTAAAGCAGCCTGTGCCCAGCTGAGCTGCCTCCCGCTCATGATGGCACACCGCGTCTGTGTTCATGACAGGTGTGTGTACCTGGCATGCTTCCTCAGGCGGCACACCGGTCCCGTGTTCTCCCTGCCCAAAGGCAGAGCCCTGTGCCGTCTGGGGAGGAGGAGCCCGTGGACAGTTTGGGAGCTTACTAAGCAGGTCCAGCTGGGCAGCCATCTCGGGCCAGTCTGTCCTTCCGGGACAGGCACGGAGCAGTGGGCCCCTCACCAGCTGGAGTGCCCCATGCGTCCTCCAGGCCTGCTCTTTCGAGCCTCCCCTGCCATCTGTGGTGATGCCTAGACCCCGAGTTCCTTGGTTCCCAAGGAGAGCCGGGCCTGCTGGAGCTTTGGCTTTGTGCTTTGGGGCCTGGCGGCGGCCGAGGCTCTGGCAGCCCCAGGCCCCGTGCTGTGCCTGCGGCAGGACGGTGTAGCATGGGGTCGGATTGGAGAAGGTAGGGCAGTGCCCGGGAAGCAGGGCACAGCCCTAATCCTGCCTCCACACCTTGGGTCCTCCCCTGCCTTCGCTCTGGGCTGCCTGCCTAGCCCCTGCTTTCTCTCCCCTCCGCCCTCTCTGCTCCCGTTCCCTTGCAGGCCTCCTCTCTGGTGACCTCCCGCTGACCCTGTTTCATTTACAGGTTTTGCCTCTGTTCCAGCTCTGTCCTCTGACATGTTCTTGTGTCGAAACCAAGGGGCTGGGTGCAGGGGGGCTGTGCCCGGCTGCATGGGGCGCTTGGGTCCCTGGGCATCTGCCATGCTGTGGGAGACGTGGGGGTGCGCCTTTTCCCCTCAAGGACACAGCCCAGGCATGCTCTGCTGCAGCCCGCCACCTCCACCAGCCTGCTGCCACTCACATGCATGGCCCTCAGGCTGGGCATTGTGTGGCTCCGGGGCCCTAGCACTGCTAACAGGACTCGTTCTTCTGTTTCAGGACAGATCCCTGCGGCCAGAGGAGATTGAAGGTAAGACCGGCCCTGAAGGGGAAGGGTTACTCCGCCACCCAGGAGGCTGAGGGAAGGGGACAGCCTGGTCTGGAGCCGGGCTCAGAGGAGTGTACAGCCGGCAGCTCTGGCTCCGGCTCCGGAGGCTCTGCAGCCCCCCCCCCCCCCGATCATGTCCGCCTTGTTCCCTCCCCCAGAGCTCCGAGAGGCTTTCCGGGAGTTTGACAAGGACAAGGACGGCTACATCAACTGCCGAGACCTGGGCAACTGCATGCGCACCATGGGCTACATGCCCACCGAGATGGAGCTCATTGAGCTGTCCCAGCAGATCAACATGAACCGTGCGTCACTCCACTGGGCACCTCCTTCCTCGCCATGCAGCCCTCTGCAGTCAGACCGGCCTGGGTTCAAATTCTGGGCCCACCTCTTTGCAGCTCTGTGACCTGGGGAAAACCACGTGGAAACGGGTGCAGCAGAGGGGGAGTGGGGCACAGGAAGTCAGCTTGAGAATATATTTAAAACGGCCACCGTGAGCTGAGCAGAGATGCTGTTATTGCTGTTTTCCTCTTGGTCTGGGTTCTCTCAGAAGCAAGCCTGAGACACCAATTTAAAAGCACAGGACGTTTATTTAATAGGTGATGACTAGGGAAGTGAGACAGGGAAGAGGAGGAGCCAGCAAAGGGTGCATTCTCGAGGCAGCTACTACTGACTGAAGCCTAACACCGCTGGGAACTTGGGGAGTAGGTGTAGCAGCTCCCCTCCAGCTATTTGGTAGCCCTCACCTGGGCTACATCCCCAACTCCTGCCAGGCACTGGCGAAAGCTGCTGTTAGCAGGCCAAGTGGGGGGCCAGGCCTCCGACACTCGTACCTCCTGAGAGAGCCTATTGGAAGCTGAGCTTCCATTTGCCCAAGGGGAAGGAAGGCTGGAGCATGTGGGCCAGGCACCCAGAATGTTCTGCTTCCCTCTCTGCCTTCCTGATGTGTTTCTGTCTCTGAAAGTATTTGCCTGTCTCTGTGACCTAATGTTTCTCTCTCTCATCCATATCCATCTCTGCCCACTTCCTGGTTTGTCCCCTTTGTCAACCCCTGGCCACTCTCCTGAGCCATTCTTTAACCAACTACCTGTACATAGTCACTCTCTGTCATCATTTGGCCTCTGGTTAAACTTTGGACCTGGCCCTGGGCAAGTCAGCGTGGGGTTGGTAAGACCTCCATTGCCTCGGAGGGGGATGGTTAGATGGTGACCTAGCTCTTTCCTTTGTCCCCAGTGGGTGGCCAAGTGGATTTCGATGACTTTGTGGAGCTAATGGGACCTAAACTCCTGGCGGAGACGGCGGACATGATTGGTGTGAAGGAACTACGAGATGCTTTCCGAGAGGTGAGTCACGGGCAGTGGACAGGCAGGGGAGGGAGGCTGTGAGAATCCCAACCCCAGCGTGGCACTTTGAAAAGAACCTGAACCCTGGGTCCCAGGCCAGGAAGGAGCTGGACAGAGAAGGTTCTCTGGGGAGAAGGGGACAGTGACTCTGGAGGAGCTCAACCTTGGGATCTGCTTTTGATGGTCTCCATGTTACAGCTGCCTCTCCCGCCTTCCTGCCCTGTCTAGTTTGACACCAATGGTGATGGGGAGATAAGCACCAGTGAGTTGCGAGAGGCCATGAGGAAACTCCTGGGTCATCAGGTGGGACACCGAGACATAGAGGAGATTATCCGCGATGTGGACCTCAATGGGGATGGCCACGTGGACTTTGAAGGTAGGTGGGCTTGAAAGTGGGAGAGAAAGTGACCATTCGTGGAGCCCTCCAACTATATATCCATCATGCAGCCATCATTCATTTCAACTTCCCATACCCTACCCTTCCATCCTGCCATCCATGCACCACTTCAATCTGCCTCCCATCTCTATGCCCACCCATCCATCCACCTATACCATCTATTTTATCCATCTTTGCATCTGTCCTATTTATCCACTCATCCATCTCTTGACAGTTATCCATAGAACCATTTATCCATGCACTTATCTATCCACCCATGCCTAATTCTTCTATAATTCTCCCATATATTCATCCATGCACCCATCTACTCATGTATATCTCTCCATGTATCTATGCTTCTCTACATTCGTTCAAATATTTATATATCTTTAACCACCTGCCTATATTTCTACCTAATTGTCTGTCTAGTCGTTTGCCTATCAGTACCCATCTACTCATCCATACATCCATTCCTGTGTCCATCTTCCCCCATCCACTTCTATCCATCTGTCCACATCCCTCCATCCATGGAGAGGATTTTCTGAATGCCACATTCTCCAGATGACACTCAGGCCCCTAAGATCTGACCACAGCTCCTACCATTCCTTCACTCCCCTGCACCTTACAACTGCCCCAAAGTACTCGTGGTCCATGAACCTGCTGGGCTCCTGTTTGAACACACCGTTCTTCTTATCAAGATGCCTTTTATTCTGTTCACTTGGGCCCAATTCTGTTCATCCTTCAAGATCCAGCAGTGGGACACTTCGTTCAGCCCTTCTCCCCTGATTCTCCAGATTAAACTTTTGGGCCTTCAGGGTCATCTTTGTTCTTCACAATGCCCTCCAATGCTACCATTATCTCTCCACTGACTCTGAACTTTTCCAGAAGAGGAACCTCCTCTTTTTATCTCTGCATTTCCCACATAACTCAGTACTTGGCTAATGCTACATGAAAGCTTTTTCTAAGGAATCGGTTGCAATCATAATAATTACCATTTATTGTAAATATGTGTATGAATCACTGTTCTGATTAGCATCACGCATTTTATCTCATTTAATTCTCATAATGACTCTATGGCTTGCACTATTAGCACCTCATGAGATGAGGAAACTGAGGCTCAGTGAAGTAATACAACTTGCTTGGGATTACCTGACCACTAAGAGGTAGAGCTGTGTCATGAACCCAGGCCTGGAGCCTCAACCACATGTAACACTGTGCACGACACCATTCACAACACTGAGATACAGGGAAAAGATGGTACAACGTGACTCTGTACCCCAGACACTTGAGTTCTAAGGAAGGCGGGATAAGTGTGTGCCAGACGGTAAGTGTGTCCAGAACACAAAGAAGGGAGGCCCTTTATGGGGTAGTTGTCCCTCAATGGGTAGAATGTGGCTAGGTGGAGGGAAGGCTTTGCTTCCACAAGATCTGAACATCTCAGACGTCCTGGGTCCAGGTAAGTGCCCCTCACAGGTGCCTGCCCCTCCCTGAGAGCCCAGGCCCCCCATTCATTCTCCCAGTGCGCAGCACACCCCTCTGTGGCTGAGACCTGACCCCACCTTGAGGAGCCTAAGACCAGCGAGGGAAACGGAAGCCAACAGTATATCCCTGCTGTTCTGAGGGAGTGGATAGCAGGCTGTGGGGACAGAGGGCCCTATGCCAAGCTGAAGGGGGATGTGGGAAGGCTGCCTGGAGGAGGCTGAATAAGCAGAGCCTAAGGGATGGGCAGGAGCCGCCAGGGAACAAGAGGGAGGGACTGTTTATCCAGATGAAACCTGCACATGGGTGTTTACAGCAGCTTCATTCATAATTGCCCCAACCCGGAAGTAGCCAAGAAGTTCTTCAGTAGAGGAATGGACTGTGGTCCCGGACAATGGAATGTTATCAGAGAGGAGAAACGAGCGATCGAGCCATGAGAAGACATGGAGGACACTTAAATGCATAGAACTAAGTGAAAGAAGCCAATCTGAAAAGGCTGCCTACTGTATCCTATCTGGAAAAGGCAAAACTGGAGAGTGAAAGGACCAGCAGTCTGGGGGGCTGTGCAGGGAGCGGGAAGAAGGCTGAGCACAGAGAATTCTCAGGGCAGGGAAGTGACGGTGTTTGGGACTACAGCGGTGGGTACGTGTCAGAATGGACACCACCACGAGTGGGCCCTCATGTGGCTGGGCTTGGTGGTGCTGATCTGTCAGTTTTCACGTGTACCACTCGGTGGGGGTGTTGGTAATGGGGGAGGGTGTGCCTGTGTGGAGGTTGGGAGTATATGGGAACTCTGTCTTCCTGCTTAATTTTGCTGTGGACCTAAAACTGCTCTAAAAAGGAAAGTCTAGTTTAAAAAAAGAAGGGAGAGGGGATGAATTGCAGGAAAGCTGGAAAGTGAGGAGTGAGAGGGAGCCAGTGGCACCTAAGGTGCTGAAAGGGAGGGAGAGCTGTGGAGTTGGAGCATGAGACTGGGGTGAGTGGGAGAGATGAGCGGGATGTCAGCTGGGGCCAGAACTGGGGGACCTGAGGTCATGTCAGCATGTGGGACATGATCCGTGGGAGTGTGAGAGGTTAAGAACGGGGTCAGATATGCAGCTTAGAAGCTTGCACTAGCTGCTGTGTAGAAGATGGCTGTAGAGGCCGATGGAGGTGGGGCCCACCATGGAATCAGGACAGTGCGAGGGCGAGGGCTACAAGTGAGGGAGACTCGGAGGGGTCCTGAGCAGGGCCCTGACTGCTGCTCTCTCCCCTCCCCTGTACCCACCAGAGTTCGTCCGGATGATGTCCCGCTGAGGCCGGAGGCCCGGACTGCCAAGCTCCCCCGGCGGGGGCGGGGCCAGAGCTCCTGTCGCCCGCTGCTGCGGCCGCCGAGCCCAGGATGGACGGTGGAGGGGCCTGCTTGCACCCCGGGGAAGTGCCCACCCGGACCCCACCTCCGCAATGTGAAAGATCCACAACTCCTGCAACTGGAAAGTGGGGCGCCCACCGACAAGGAGGCCGCAGTGCCAAGCCCACAGAGGTTATGCAAGGCGCCAAGTGCCATGTACCCAGCCGCTGCCGGCTGGATGGGCCAGGGAGCCCGCCAGCAGAGCCCACATAGCATGTCTGCCTAGGGCAAAGCCTCTTGATGCCCTCCTCAGCGCTGTGCCCATCCCAGCTCGCCTCAGCCTTGTTATCTCAGAACCAATAAAAGTATTTCCCAGAGCAAGGCCGCGTCGGGTCTTTGCCTCCTGGGCCTGGTTAGCTGACGAGATGTTTCCTGAGTACCAGCTGCACCCGGCACTGGCGGGGCATCCCTGCATTCAGCAGGCATTTAGTGGGTGCCGCTAGGTACCCAGCCACCTCCTCACTGACCTCAGTAGCCAGCACCTCGCACCGTTAGCTGCAGGGGAGATGTGGGTGCAGTAATTTGGCTGGGTACGCAGCTGCCACAGTTCTATGGTGAGTCCCTGCCTAATGGTGCCAACAGGTTCTGCTGCTGCAAGTGAAACAACGGAGAATGAGATCAGTTCACCATAGGCTAACGGGTATGAGCAAGAGTTAAGTTCCCGAGCATCTAATCCAAACGTGATTCCAGGACCTGCTGTGTAAGAAAGGGAATGGGTATTGGGTGCACATCTGAAGGGGTCTGCCCCACTCCCTGTCTCATGGAGCTTTCCCACTGGTCGGGTACAGATTGGTGCTGCCATTAGGGAAAAAGGCAGAGACCTTCGGTGGGACACAGGCAGGAGACCTGGACGCCTCTGGGAGGTCAGGAGGCTTTCCTGAGGAAGTGATGAGGGCTGTGCCCTGGAGGAAATGCCAGTGTCTGTGTGCGTGCGTGTGTGTGCGCACGCGTGTGGTGACATGTAGAAACAGCTGCCACCTCTCCAGGTGTGCGTGTGCGTCTTTGTGCACGTGTGTCTGTGCGTGTGTCTGTGTGCGTGTGTGTCTTTGTGCGTGTGTGTGTGTCTGTGCTTGTGTGTGTGAGTGTCTCTCTGTGTGTGTGCGCACACGTGTGTGGTGACAGATGTAGAAACAGCTGCCACCTCTCCAGGAGCAGGAAGCAGAGAGCAGAGGAGTTAGGATCTGGGTTCATTTGCTGTGTGGCTTTGGGCAGTCCTGTCCCCTCTCCGAACCTCAGTTCACTGAGATGTAACATGAGGTAATAAAGGTAATGAAGTCCACAGGAAGGACCCTCAGGGCATACGTTACACACCTCTAGGCGGCCGTGGCCATAACTGCAGTGGAACTGTGCCACCTACAGTGTTAACCCATCATCATCATTGCCGTTAATGCGGCCCAGTGAAGGGTGGAAGGAGCCGCAGGAGAAGTCTGGGTAGAAGCTGCCCGGGATCTTAGGTGTGGGGCATAATCAGGCGGGTATCCACGCCAGTGGTTCTCGAACCTCAGTGTGTGAAGAGTCGCCTGTAGCGTTTGTGGAGCCGCAGATGTGGCCCTGGCCTGATGCTTGTGATTCAGTGTTAGGATTGGGGCCCATCAATTCGCATCTCTAACAAGCCCGGGGCTGCGGACCACGATTTAAATTACACTGTTACAAATCCTAGAGTGGGAGGCAGGTGTCTTTCCCGGCAGCTGGGGTGGGTGCTGAGGGCTAACGGCTGGAAATGGGAGGTGGGAGAACAATCCCGGGCCCATATGTTGCGTCTCAGGGACAATCCTTGGTCTTAGACCTGGCAGGGGATGTGGGCCCCTGCCAGAGGCCTGGGTATTCCCGTGACCCTGTGGGCAGCAGGGCTGGGAGCTCCAAATTCGCTAATAATCCAATCCTGGGACTCAGCCCTTGGCTCTGCTCTGCAGCAGCCTGTTGTACTGCCTGCCCCCGTGCTTGCTCACCTCTGCCCGGAGACCCAGAGCTACGCTGTCAGAGGTGCCGTGTTTCCGGAGGGCTTCTGTGGGCACCTGTTAGCTGACCGTTTGAGCCCCCGCAGGCACAGTAGTGGGGAGGAGCTAGGGTGTTAGGTATGACACTCCTGTCCCTAGAATGGCCTCTTTAAAAAAAAACTCCGTGCCTTTGATCAAATGACTCAGCAATATAGCCAGGCCATTGCTCAGAGGAACCCACCTGCTGGGGACAGGGGGGCCCGGAGTGGGTGGCCTCTGCCTCCTGCAGTGCCGAACTGCACTCCTTGCCTTGGACATGTCTTATATTTAGGGTGCCTAGCAGGATTGCTGACAGAAAGGGCTCTGTTGCTTTCCAAGACACAGACTCAGTTTTCTAGAAGGACCTATTTGAGATAGGAATTCTTTTTTTTTTTTTAATCCTCACCCAAGGACATATGTTGAGAGAGACATCGATGTGAGAGAGAAATCGGTTGCCTCCCATATGCAGGCTGACTGGGGATTGAACCCAAAACTTAGGTATGTTGGGTATGTGCCCTGACTGGGAATCAAACCTGCAACAGGAATCTTTCTGCAACCTGTACCGCACCATGGCTTGAATGCCTCTGGTGGGAAGCTCGGTGCATGTCATCTTAGAATAGCTCTCATTGTCTGAAACGAAGCCCAGGATTGCCTCCTGGGACTCATGAAGTCCATTCATTCAGACATGCATTCAGTTGGTATTTGCTGAGCACCTGTAATGGGGCGGGTCCTGTGCCAGGGTCCTTGTCTTCAAGGAGCTCAGACTCGAGGGAAAACATAAGAAAACAGACAAGTATAACATAATGGTACTAAGTTACTCCCAAGGTTAGCCTAGGACCGTGGTCAGCAAACTGCGGCTCGCGAGCCACATGCGGCTCTTTGGCCCCTTGAGTGTGGCTCTTCCACAAAACACCACGGCCTGGGTGAGTATTTTGAAGAAGTGGCGTTAGAAGAAGTTTAAGTTTAAAAAATGTGGCTCTCCAAAGAAATTTCAATCGTCGTGCTGTTGATATTTGGCTCTGTTGGTAATGAGTTTGCCGACCACTGGCCTAGGAGAAGTTAGGGCACGTAAAAGGCACCCAGTCCCATCTGGTTGGTGGGGGTGATATGGAAGGGGCAGAGTTGCTAGGACCTGAAAATGTCCATGCAGCAATGTGTTAAGAGCTCGGCTGTGATCAAAAGACAGAAAAACAGACATTCTGTGCCCTGACAGAAGAACACAGCCTTGGGGTCTTGCCAAAAAGGTACAGCTTGAGTCTGATCACGCCCTGGAGCCAGCGGGCAATTGGCAGGAAATTCAGAGAATGGGAACATGGAGTTGTACCGTGAGTATTTCACTGGCAAAATCAGACTGGGAAACTCCACAGGGCAAATGGCTGTGGTTCTTCAACAGAGAAACTACAAGAAAAACTAAGAGATGGAGGACTTGTAGATTAAAAGAGACTTAAGGTTATCAAGTTAGGAAAAAATGGGCCTAACTAAATGGTGTCTTGGGTGAAATGTAAGGGGCCTTAGCTGGTTTGGTTCAACGAGTAGAGCATTGGCCTGCAGACCGAAAGGTCCCTGTTCGATTCCGGTCAAGGGCATGTACCACAGTTGCAGGCTCTTCCCGGGGCCTGGCCTGGGCCCTGGTCGGGCACGTGTAGGAGATAACTAATCGATGTGTTTCTCTCACATCCATATTTCTCTCTCTTTCCTCTCTTTAAAAATCAATGGGAAAATATCCTTGGGTGAGTATTAAAAATAAATAAATAAAAAGAAATATAAGAGTATTTTTTTATTTTTTATTTTTTTAATATCTTTTTATTGATTTCAGAGAAGGGAGACGGAGAGAGGTAGAAACATCAATGATGAGAGAGTAGCATCGGCTGCCTCCTGCACGCCCCACACTGTGGATCGAGTCTACAACCTGGGCATGTGCCCTGACCAGGAATCAAACTGCTACCCCTGATTCATAGATTGATACTCAACCACGGAGCCACCCAGCTGGGCAGGGTTGTGTTTTATTTTAAAGTGAGCTCAGGAGCCAGCCACCTAGATTCAAATCCCGGCTCTGCCATTTGGTAGCTGCATCATCTTGGGTAAGTTTTAAATCTGGACCTCATTTTCTTCATCTGTAAAATGGGGATGATGTTATAGGTTGTTTTGAAGATTAAGCAAGTTAGTACCTGGCACACAGTAAGCATTGTAAACATTTTTGCAATTATTATTTCATTGTTACGTATTCCCTATTTCCCATGTGCTCTCAAACTTCTGTGATTCCCCTCGCAAGGAAAGGGGAAGGAAGAGCCTTATCTTGTAAGTGACAAGATAGTCCCAGCTTAAATCTGGGACCTGGCTCTATGGCCAGGGAGTGACTGTCCCCACAGAATGGTTCTCCAAGGTGGCCCCGGTCCTGTGGGCTGTGCTGAGGCTCAGGTTGCAGGAACAGAATACCCTCCAGTCCTCTGGAGGGCCTGGCACCTGCTCCGTTCCCTTGCTCATGCCTGTCTTTCCCAGGGCGAGGACAAAGGGACAGAGCGTCCTGAGAGAGGCGTGAGCTTTGGAGGTAATGCGAACCGTGGTTCTGACCCCAGCTCTGCCGCAGAGGGAGTTAAGGGATGTGTGTGCCGAGAGTCCCTCTTCCTCTCGGAGCCTCGTTATCCATTAATGATAATCATTGCACCTCCCGGGTGGTGGGGGGGTGATGAAGTAATCCACGTGTGATGCTTAGAGGGCTGACCCAGGCCTTCCCACACAGTTCTCTGTCCGGGAGTGCCTGCCCTGCATTCTGTGAGTAAGCTGGCTCCTCCTCTCTTCGTGGGGCTGAGATTAAATGTCTCCTTGACTCCTATTGAGTAAGGAAGCCACTGCACACCTCGTGTGTATTCTAAAGCATGTGTGAAAGCGATGCCCTGATGTGCTTTTATACTGCGATGTATTTCTAGTTCTCTGCTTGCTGTTCGATGCCCCGCCCTCACTGGAGTGCAGGCTCCCTGTGGGGAGACATCTTTACGTTGTCACTGCAGTGTAACTCCAGTGTCCAGTGTGCACTCAGCTATTATTTATTGAATAGATGAATAAAATCTACAAATACATAAATGAATATATTTGTTCACTTTTCTGATTGGTTTAAAAATTTTTTTAAATTTGAGATAGAGAGAGAAAGGGAGAGAAGGGGGAGAGAGAAACATCCATGAGAGAGAGACATTGACGGGGAATCAGCAACCGCAGAGCCGGGTGCAGAGGATGACAGTGTCGGGACTGCACCCTCAGGGGCAGGAGGGCTGCAGGCCTGTCCCTGGCAGCTTCCTGGCCTCCCGTCTTCGTCCGCTCTCAGTCTGTCTGGGGCTGTCTGTCCAGGCTTTGGAGACCATTTCCTGGTGCTGCAGGGGCTTCCAAGTCGCAGGCCGGGCCCTGGAATGGGAAAGAGGATTGGGAGCTGGACAGACGTTGATTCTAGTCTTTGATCAATCATTCACAATCTCTGGGACCTTGAGCCAGCTGACAAAGCTTCAGTTTTCTGTTCAAAGGACAGCGACAACACTAACAACAACAACAACAACAACAACATATCTGCCTGGAAGAGTTTTAGTGAGCAAATCAGGTAACAGACACAAAAACGAAAGTCCGATGTGGGTTAACAGCCAGATACAGGTGTGTGTTGTCACTAATGTTAGTAGCTACAGTGTTTGAAACAGCCACTGAGAACCAAATCCTAGGGTAAAACTGCATCATTTCTGCCAACATTCATTCTCCCTATCTTCCTTAGGAATAAAACTCCCAATTTCTATATTTCAAATCAGGACTACATTTCCCAGCCTTCCTTGCTTCGCCTAGCTGTAGCCTCGTTTGTGCCCGAGTTCTGGCTAATGAATAGAAGCAGGTATGTGCCATTTCTGGTCACGTGTCCTTAAAAGGAGAGACCGGCTCCTCGCCTTTCTTCCTCCTTGTCGCCAGTTGGAATGTGACCCGAGGCTTGGTTAGAGCCGCCATTCTGGAGCATGAGGAAGGAGTCAGTACTGAGAATGTGCAATAACCTATAGGAGGAGCCAGGCCCTGAGTCTGGGAACCCCCAAGCCTTGGAGTGCCTCAGTCCGGACTCCTTTATAAGGGAGAGAGAAAACGTGTCGTTAGAGCCATTATTACTTTGAATTTTCCTGCAATGGCAACCAAATTTAAATATTCATATGCTCCAAAATGGAAAAGTTCACACAGGCTTGATGTTTTATTTTTAATTAATAAACACTTACATAACCAGCTATGTTGCTGGCATTCTATTTAGCCCTTCCCAAATATTTTTTTAAATATATTTTATTGATTTTTTTTTTTTTACAGAGAGGAAGGGAGAAGGCTAGAGTTAGAAACATCGATGAGAGAGAAACATTGATCAGCTGCCTTCTGCACACCTCAACCTGGGGATGTACCTGCTACCAAGGTACATGCCCTTGACCAGAATTGAACCTGGGACCTTTCTGATAGATCCTCCCTTCCTCCAACTGATGGACAGACATACACTCCACCTGCAGCCGGACATTCCTGAGCATTGAACCACCATCAGCACCTGCCAAATACCCTAAGCCCCGATTCCTAAGTCGCTAGGTCTCTAATCATAGGCTTTACCTGAAACCACCCATCAGCGTGTGCTGAGTGCCAAGCCCCATCCCTTATTCTCCCCTTAAAAAGTGCTTGTACCCCGGCCCTCGCTGTCTTCCGCGCTCTCTCTGGAAGCAGCCGGCAGTGGTGCTCTTCTCTCCAATACAGCCTGCGTCCTGCCATCCCGGTCTCCGCCCCACTCTGTTTCATCTTTCACTTTCAGTCCGCAGGCCGACACTATCCACTGAGCCAAACCAGCTAGGGCAATCGCTCCATCCCTTCCCAAATATTAACTTGTTAATTCTCATTATAACTCTATGAGATAGGAACTACTATTGTGCCCATTTTATAGGTAAGTCTTGGAAATTACAGGGGAAAGGGAAGGAAATCGGTTCTTGAAATGTTCTCTTTTCAGTTCCTGCCTGTCAGTTCTTTCCTTCAACAAATATTACCTGAGCACAGACTGTAAGCCAGGTCTTCTTCTGGGTGTCAGGGACAAAAAGACAGATTTGATGACTGGTCTCTGGGAGCTCACAGTCTAAGCTGCACTGACCAGTATGGTAGCCACTGGCCACATGGGCCTGTTTAAGTTAATTAACGTGTAGTTCCCGAGACATACCAGCCACAATTCATGTTTGATAGCTAGATGGTTCAGATGTGGTGTGTTCCCATGATGGTAGCAAGTTCTGGTCTAAAGGCACAGCTGACAGGCCCTGGTTGGTTAGAGCAGTGGTCAGCAAACCACAGCTCGAGAGCCACATGTGGCTCTTTGGCCCCTTGAGCGTGGCTCTTCCACAAAACACCACATGTGGGCCTGGGCACGTCCAGTGTGATTGAAACTTTGTGGCCCGTGTGCAGAAGTCAGTTTTCAACCTTGGCGAGTCTTTTGAAGAAGTGGCGTTAGAACACTCAAGGGGCCAAAGTGCTGCAAGTGGCTCGCGGGCCTCGGTTTGCCGGCCGCTGGGTTCGAGTGTTGTCCCGACACATGCTGACCCAGTGGTTGGCGTCGGTCAGGGAACATTCAAGAAAGCAACCAATGGGCGTGGAAATAAGTGGAACAACAAATTGGTTTGTTTCTCTCTCTCTCAAATTAATTTTTAAAAATTTAAAGGTGTATGGGAGGGGGGGCAATGGTATATGTACACAGATAATAATTTAATAAAAAAAACTAAAAATTAAAAAAATCAATAAAATATATTTTAAAAAATTTAAAGGGACAGCTGACAAACTGGCCTTTGACAATCCAATAGACAACCTCTGGTTATTCTATTTCTTCTTGTTGTTTCCCTAATTCGCCCAGTTCTAGGGAAGAGAATGGAAAAAAGCAGATGCTTTATTTGTGAGTGATTGTTGGCTTTGTGTGAAGTCCTCTTTATTCATCACCTCACCCTATTTTACAGAAGAGGAGACTGAGGTTCAGAGAGGAGAGATGACTTACCAAGCATACACGTATAGTAGACAATAAAAACTGTCCTTGGTGCCCCTGATCACAGTTAAAAGCCTGGGAGATAATAAGAACAGCTAGCCGAAACCGGTTTGGCTCAGTGGATAGAGCTTCTGCTTGAGGACTGAAGGGTCCCAGGTTCGATTCCAGTCAAGGGCATGTACCTTAATTGCAGGCACATCCCCAGTAGGGGGGGTGTAGGAGGCAGCTGATCGATGTCTCTCTCTCATGGATGTTTCTAACTGTATATCTCTCTACCTTCCTCTCTGTAAAAAATCAATTAAAAAAAAAAAAGAACAGCTAACATACCTGCATATGATGGTCATGTGAGGCACTCTCCTGAAGGCGCTTCATGTAATCTGCATCCTCCCCCTAGGAAACGGGAAATTCTCATCACCTCCTTTATAGGTGAGAAACAGAGGCAGAAGGGAAGTGACTTGCCCAAGGCCATCCAGATGGGAAGGCGCCCGAGTTTCTGTCCTTATTCTGGGCAGCACTAGGCCTGGCTGGCGTCTTCCCTGTGACTCACATCCTCCTGGGGAAGGAAAGCAAAGCCAAGTCCAGCCAAAACCAGTTTGGCTCAGTGGATAAAGTGTCAGCCTGCAGACTGAAAGGTCCCGGGTTCGATTCCGGTCAAGGGCATGTACCTTGGTTGCGGGAACCCCCCCTAGCGGGGGGTGTGCAGGAGGCAGCTGATCGATGATTCTCTCTCATTGATGTTTCTAACTATCCCTATCTGTAAAAAATCAATAAAATATATTTTGGAGAAAAAGAAAAAGAAAAGAAAAGCCAAGTCCACTCTCCCTGTGAAGTTGGAGACCCAGCCAGGCCTCTCCTGGTCCAAGTTGCCCCCTTGGGGCCAGGACCAGGCAACACCACGACTCCCTCCTCTGGTGGTGCCGGACGCCCTGTGTCTCGCCACAGAGGCCCTGGGCTAGGAAACTTGGCTTTGGGACCAGACCACCCACTTCAGTCCCAGGGCTGGCTTAGCAGAAGGCAAGGCAGGCCTCCACCCGCTTTCTGTGTTTACCTTTTGAACTTTCATTGTGAGCTTATCTTTAAGGGGGAAAATATTCCATAAGCTTAAAATAGGCAAGACCTAATTAATAGCATGCTTTGTTCTCCTGATCCTTATCTGAACAGGAAAACCCACCCCTTTTCAGTTTGTGGGTCAAGGTGAAACTGCCTCTGGGAGCTCACCAGCAGCTGTTCATTTTCCACGTTTGAACTCCGGTTCCCTTTGGCTTTTCCCTCCCCTGAGTGGAAGAGTTTTCCTAAATCCTCAGCCTGAGCACTTCACTGAGGCCTTTGCCAACAGGACACGCTCTAGTTATTTCTCATCTCTGAAGTGGAGCTGGGCTGGAATCCGGGTCTCTATGTCTCTGAATACCCACAACTAATATCTATTGAGCACTTACCTATGGGCTCAAGAATCCCAAGTGCTTTTAAAACATGCCTCTTTTATTTCACTTGTGTAAAATGTATTTCTCACTATCCTATGAGGTACGTACAGTTATTCTCTCCATTTCACAAATGAGGAAACTGCAGCTCAGAGAGGCGAGTCCATTTACCGAAAGCCACACAGCGGTTAATGGTGGAGCTGTGGTTTTCATCAAGCTGTGTCTGACAGGCAGTCTGGCTCAGAGGAAACATAGTAAATTAAGAGCTCCCCCCCCTAAAAAAAAAACCTCTCTCAAGATTCTGGTTCCTCAAATATGTTGACAAATCACTTCTGGACTTGAGCTTTGCATCTGCAAAATGGAGAAACTGTGCTTCCCAGGTCCTTGACGTGGCTGTGAGAATCAGGTGTCTGGGGACCCGTGCTGTGGAGACCTGCTCCATCAGGCCCTGAATTTCCATGCTTGTCCCCGTTTGTATGGAATTATGGTGAATTTTATCCTTTTTAAATTCTTTTCTGAGTTTTCCACAAAATGCTTATCTTTCTGCCATAAACAGAAAATAATTTATGTTCATTTTGAAATTAACTTATTTAATCTTTAGAGATAAATCTTTAAAAAAATTTTTTTAAATTTTAATTAGTTAACAGACACTATTATATTAATTTCAAGTGTACAACATTGTGATTAGACATTTATGTACCTTAGCAAGTGATCACCACACTAAGTCTAGTGACCTCTGTCACCTTGACTTATAACTGGAAGTTTTTATATTAGCCTTTTATTATATACCCTGTTTCCCTGAAAATAAGACAGTGTCTTATATTAATTTTTTCTCCCAAAGTTACGCTAGGTCTTATTTTCAGGGGGTGTCTTATCTTTCCATGCGCTGAGTCTTATTTTCGGAGGATGTCTTATTTTCGGGGAAACACGGTAGGATTATTTATCCATCACCTACTGAAGGACATCTTGGTTGCTTCCAAGTTTTGACAAATATGAATGAAGCTGCTGTAAAAAGACCATGTGCAGGTTTTTGTGTGGACATAAATGTTCAACTGCTTTGGATAAGTACCAAGGAGTTCAATTTCTGGATTTCATGGTAAGAGTATGTTTAATTTAGTGGGTTTTTAAAAACATTTCAAAAATATGTTTTAAATTTGATTTCAGAGATGAAGAGAAAAGAGAGAGAGAATCATCAATAATGAGAATCATTGATCCACTGCCTCCTGCACGCCACTCATTGGGGATGGAACCAGTAACCCAGTCATGTGCCCTGACCAGGAATTGAATCATGACCTTCTGTTCATAAGTTGCCACTCTGAGCCACACTGGCCAGGTGTTTGTTTGTTTGTTTTAAATATATTTTTATTGCTTTCAGAGAGGAAGGGAGAGGGAGAGAGAAATAGAACATCAATTCTGAGAAAGAATCACTGATTGGCTGCCTTCTGCATGCCCTGGTCTGGGGATTGAGCCTTCAGCCCGGGCATGTGTCCTGACTGGGAATTGAACCTTGATTTCCTGGTTCATAGGTCGATGCTCAACCACTGAGCCATGCTGGCCAAGAGAGTATGTTTAGTTTTGTAAGCAGCTGCCAAACTGTCTTCCAAAGTGGCTGTACCATTCCCACTGCATCAGCTGCTGCACAGATTTGCAGTAATTTTTATGTAAAGCCAGCCCCAGCTGAAGAAGGTGGAAATGCAGCCACTGACCCTGCCCTTGGCTCTCACATGGGGTGACCTTCGCCAGCTGGCAGGAGAAATCGGAGGCTGGAGCCCATCGACTGTAGAGAAACGACCTGGGCTGGGCCACTGGAGGACTGACAACCTTTTCAGCTGCCCCAGAGCCCAGACTCACGGCCGGGTGGAGAGCCAGCCCGGAGAGCAGGCCTGGGGCCCTTGAGGGACTCCTATGGGTCAGTGTCTTTGGATATAATCCTGCCTTGGGGTCTGACCCTCTAGTCTGATTTGGCAGCTGCAATCCTTACCCCTTTGTCTCCTGCCCCCACTTCCATCCCAGCCCTGAGTCCTGCTCTCAGTATCCCCTCAGCTTTGAGAGAAACTTGACTTCTTCTCCCTAGGCACCCCTATCTCTGGGAGACTATCCCTGAGCCAGACCTCTCAGATCCACTTCTGCTTGCGGGAGCAATGGCTGCCATTTGAAAACTGCCGGCCTCTGTCTGCCTGGGCTTCAGTTTTCTGTTATAAATGGGGAGAGTGAGTTATGGGGCTTTCTATGGTGTAAATCTCGAGAGATAAGGGAAGAGAAAGAGCTTGGTGAACTGAGGGGCCCACTGCTTCTGTTAGGAAAGTCCTCAACTGGCACCATCGATTTCCCTCGCCCCAGGGTGACAGGGTACAGGGTACGGAAGACATTGCCGCTCTCAAGGGGTACAGGGTCCTTCAGTAGAAAGGATTTTGAGGAGGCTACAGCTTCAGTGGTTTTACTTATTACGGGCTCCAGGCTTTCCTAAAAAATATAGCTCTGGGTGCAAGTTGCAGAAAGCAAAAACTCAGGGGGTCCTTTAATTCCAGACGGGTGCTTGGCCTGTGCCAGGGATTATTTTAATGACTATTCTAATGTACACTGAGGTGTCTTTCCTCTTCTTCATATCACTGATTTCTAAAGCATGATGTTTTATTAAAAAGGAAAATAAGGCTGAAACCGATTTGGCTCAGTGGATAGAGCGTCAGCCTGTGGACTGAGAGGTCCCGGTTCGATTCCGGTCAGGGGCATGTACCTTGATTGCGGGCACATCCCCAGTAGAGGTTGTGCAAGAGGCAGCTGATCGATGATTCTCTCTCACCGATGTTTCTAGCTCTCTGTCCCTCTCTCTTCCTCTGTAAAAAGTCAATAAAAATATATTAAAAAAAAAAAAAAAGGAAAATAAGGCTCAGAGAGGTAAAGTAAGTTTATTTAGATACTAGACACCCAGTGCATGAAAATGAATGCCCTGGAGGGGTGATACCTCACCCCAGCCTGCCCCTCTCAGTCTGGGAGCCCTCAGGGCAGGAGACAACCTGGCCATCAGGTGAAGGCGACACCCTATCAAACCTCTGCTGCTGGCACTGCTGGCAGCGCAGGCCTGGCTGGCCCTGATTACCTGAGCCTTGGGCAGCCTTGGGCCGGCCCTGGGGGTGGGTCCAGCCTTGCCTTGCACCTGCTGCCCCAGCAGGGCTAAGGGGATTGGGTGCCGCTACCTTGTGGCTGTGGGCACCGCCATCTTTGAGGGTGGGACAATTAGTATATTCCCTCCTTTTTGGCTATGGGTGCCACCATCTTTATGATAATGTGAGGGTCAACCATATTCCCTCTTTATTAGATAGGATAATTCACATATTATACAATTCACCCACTGTTAAGGCCTTTTGAGGAAGGTTTAATCCATTTTTGTGAGTTTTCTTCTGAATTAGACTGCCTTGAGGATAAAATAAACGGGGCTCCTGGAGGTTAACTGTCTAGCGGTGGTGGGTAGGGAGCTCCATCGCCTCTGCTCTGAGGGTTATTTAAGCTCTAACTTGTCAGGTTCCTCCAAAGATGACAGTTTTCAGAGAGAAGAGAGTAGAATTAGAAACCCAAGCGCAGGGTCCTAGAGAGGGCGTGGAGGGGAAACATGTCTGTGGGAGGAAGCAAGTCCAGATCCTTGCAAAACTGGGGGGGGGGGGGGGGGGGAGGACCAGGAGGGAACAGTCCATGTTACTCCTGTGTGACCTTGGGGACTGGGCAAGGAATTCTGATGCATTGAAATCCCCCTTTGGGGATTGGGAAGGGCAAAAAAGAAAAAGAAAAAAAAAATCCAACCCTATGGATACTCTCCGTTTCGGCATCCCATTTTATTCCTTAATAGCACTCACCATTGTTCTAACTGCATAATTGAATCCTGGGACTGTGATTCTCAAGCAGGATACCGGTGTGGTTTTGTTCGCCAAATTTAACTGGGCTTCCTGTATTTTATCCGCTGAATCTGGCAGCCGTAGTAATAGGGTCTCTATCAATGTTTGTGGAACAAGTAGAGAAATGGGTGTTTGCCTTGGCTGTGCTCTAAGCTTGCTGCGTGGCCCTCTGGGCAACACTCCGGTCCTGTTTCTGCATCAGTGAAGCGGGAGTTCGGCAGCGATCACAGCGCAAGGATCGCCGGAGGAGGAGAGAACTGACTGTCAGGAGCAGCCCGGGAACTCCGGTCCTGCCTGGGCGGAACCTCAGACCGCTCCGCCCGCAGCTCTCCCCACCCCCCGGGCTGGGGAAACCCCGACCCCGCCCCTCCGACGCTGGGGCCGTCCCCAGGCCGTTGCCGTGGTGACGAGGGTAGCCTGGAGCCCCTCCCCCCACAAAGCCACGCATTTCCGCTGCGTTGGAGCATTCTGATTGGGTGGCCCTGTGGACGCTACCACCGGCCGGGTGCCTGCTAAGGGTGGCGGGCGGGGTCTGCTCCTCGTGGGGCTGTCCTGAAGATCTGTGCATGTGGCCTCACGTTGAGAGGATGGATCTCCGGACTCACGCGGGGAAAAAGACTTTCAGGTCGGAAGAGCGTCCACTGCTTCTTCTAGAGCTTAAGCTCATGCCTCTCCCCAAAAAGGAGGGTGAGGGACCGTCGGCCACGCCCCCTCCAGAGCCTATTCGGCCCCAGGATCTGGAGCACCGGAAGTTCTGGCGACGTGTCGGTGCGCTCTGTCCTAAATGTTCCTCCCTAGGCCACCTTTCCTACTCAGCTGCGGGATTCCGGGGCCGCCTGGGCGCTGCACCCCGCCACTTCCGTATTGAACCACGGTTTCAACCGAACGCCGAACCTCTGCGCGCGCTCCTTCTTGCGCCCGATGGTTGGGCCGACGCCTGGGAGTAGCCACGCCCTCCCCAGCTCCTGGCGGCCAATGAGCGGGCGCTTTCCGGCGGGGTATTGGGTAATTAATGAGCAGCGGACGCTGATTGGCTGCAGGCCGCGGCCGGGGCCGGGCGACGGGGTAGGTTGTTCCTGAGGTGGGAGGCGGCCGCGGCGGCTGAGAAGTAGGCCTGAGAACGACATGTCCCCGGCCGTTGAGGCGGCGCGGCTCGTGGCGCTGTTCCTCTGAGCCCAGCGCGGCCTGGAGGCCGGCTGAGGACGAGGGTTGGCGGAGGCTGCCCCCGCGGTGGCGGCCGCCATGCTGGGGGCCGGGGCGGTGGAGGGAGCCGCCGTGGCGCTCCTGCGGCTGCTGCTGCTGCTGCTGCTGCTGCCGGCGCTCGGCGGGCCGGGGCTCGGCGTGGTCGGCGCGGCGGGAGCCGGGCTGCCCGACAGAGTGATTTGGGCCGTCAACGCGGGCGGCGAGGCGCATGTGGACGTGCACGGGATCCACTTTCGCAAGGACCCTTTGGAAGGCCGGGTGGGCCGAGGTGAGCGCCCCTCGCGGAGCCGCGGGTCCGGGCCTGGCGTGCCGGGCGCCGCTGGCCGAGGGCGGCGGGCCCCGCGCCCCGTCCTCGCTCCTGGGGCCGCGTCTCCCGAGCGAAGTTTGTGTCTGCAGTTTCCTCAGGGACCGGTCACGGCTCACAGCCTGGCACCGGCTCGAGAAGCTACCAAAGAGCCATGGAGGCAGAGAGTTGGCTAAAAGTTAGAGTTGGACCTCGCATCCTGCCTGTTCTTAACCCCTCGCCTGCACCCGAGCTGAGAAAAAAGTAAAGACGAGGGCGGCCTGTTGGCACCCCGCGCTTGTAGGTTATGGGTGTCCCTGGCCCGGGTGGCTCTCTCCGACCCGGTCCGGTCCCGGTGGGTTCCCGCCGACCCGGACCTCGGCCGCTGCCCTCCCTCCTCCTGCAGGGATGATACTTGGCCAGAATGGAAAGGGGTCTTCAAGAGGATGGACCGGGAAAGTGTGGTTGCTGCCTCCTCCCCGCCCCCTTTGGGCCGAGGACTGTGTGAGCCTAATGTAGCCGGTGCGGGCCGCCCCGGAGGGTGGTGATGCCGAAGCCGCCCTGCGCCGGCGGCTGACAGCCGGCTGAGGTCTGACTATTCTGAGTGTAGAACCTTCCCTAAGTGTCCAGAGAGGTATACCTGCTATTCCAGCTGCTGGGGAAAATGATTTTCACTTAGCAGATGGAGCAGTAGTTTTTACGGAGCTGCACGGTTCTCCAAGTTTGAGGAAGCATTGCCAGGGGGGTTGGTTAAAAATGCAAGCCTCAGACCTAAAACATGAAGCCCGGGTTTCTGCACCAGGAGCTTCTGAGGTCAGCCATCCCCGGACCACTGGGCAGATCTGCTCCAGGCTGTGTCTTCTGTAGGTAGGATGGGGAGCGGGTCTGAGGAGCAGCTCCTTGCTCTGCCTGTTGGGAGAGGTATGCTGCATGCCCGGCTCCGAGGCAGCCACCGGCGCCACATGCCACCCGAAAACCAGAGACAGGCTTGGCGTGTGCACTCTTTCCACGATTCCCAGATTTGGCTTGGCCTTGACTAAAGCGTTGAATTTGGTTATTCCCCGTTGATTGTGGTGTCCTGGAGTCTGTTACATTGGGGAGTTCATGGCTTACATACACCTGAGGGTGTTGGAACCAGGGCTGCGTTCTGAAGTTCCATGTTTGTCTTGGAATTTATTTAGCCCTGGCACATAGGTCTCAGTAACCTGGGTTCAGCTGAGTCAGGGCCCTGGTCTCTAGCAGCTGTACCAGCCGCCAAAGCCAGACTTTGCACATGAGGTCACGGCTATCTCCATCCGGGACCCTGCCTCTTTCTTCCTGGGCTTGTGCCCTGAGGAAACGAGACCGTTAGTGGACTTTGCCCCTGGAGATAGCTGTGCCAGTGGTTCCTTTCACAGACAGACACCAGCCTTTCCATGGGGTACATTCTCCTTTTAGGTCCATTGGCAGAGGAGGAAGTGAGGACCACACAGGTTTAGTCCCCTGCTACTCCTCTTATCCTTCAGAAATCCTGGTTCTAATTTGCTGGTACAGGTGTTGTTTTTGGTTTTGGGCTTGATCACCAGTCACCAGGCTCCCTGTCCTGGGTTATTAGCTCCTGGTGGCAGTTCCTTCGGAGTTTATTATAGCAAGTAGAATTACAGGAGACCTGTCAAAGCTCATGTGTACTGGCGTACTAGCCCAGACCATGGCCGTTGAGGCACTCAATCTCCAGTCTGTCCTCTGGGCCAGAGCGGTGCAGCATTAGGCATGGGTGAAGAGTGGAAGGTGCTTTCCCGCTGCAGCTGGGACCGGCCTGTTGAGCATTGCACTCTGGGTGCCTGAGAGGAGCGTTTTGCTGGCATTAGGTCTGGGCTGAGATGTGATTAAGCTTCCACTCTCAGGAGACAGCTCTCTAGTTTCTTCTGGGCTAAGGAGTGGCACCACCCAGGGAAGTGCAGCTGTTCATGCCGCCTGCCTTCGCTGGCACTGTTCGGAGAAGGGTGTGCCAGCTACTTGGAGACCTCTGCCTCCTGTAGCTGTTGACACTGATTGCAGTAAGAGCTGCATGTCTTCTGTCTTTCCCCAGGCCTGGGAGACTGTTTCCAGCACGCTAAAGAAAGTTCATTTTATGTTGAATGAATTCAGGTATTTGTTGCCAAGTTAATCCAGATAAGGGTTTGGCCTGCTTTTGAACTTGCTGTTTTTCTATGGTGTCTTTGTAGTTCAGCATTCATGTAACTGTGAGTGGCCCAGGGCACCTAGTGGCTTTTGCTTTCAAAGGCCCTTCATAATGTTTATTGAACTTCATTTCTGCCTTGAGGAGAGTTAGTGTTCATAGGAGATACGGACAGCTTGGGAAAGGCTTTTTCAACTTGTGTGATTCAATAGATGAAAGTACCACTACGGAGGAGAATGATTCTCAGAAGCGCTCCATTTGGGATTTTGGCATGCTGCATATTCTCGGTTCTTTGTAACTTGCGTATTCTGGGTTCCTCTTGATTCTAAGGAAGAAAAGACCTAGTTATTGGGCCTGAGGGCATAGCACTTGGCTTAGTTTTAGACTATTTCCTCTTCATAGAAGGTAGCTGCTAATCATTCGTATTACCTTAAACTTACTTTACCTCTCTGAGCCTTATTTTCCTTCTTAATAAAACATTATGCTTTATAAATCAATGTTATGAATCTGAAAACTCTCCTGTTCAGAATAGGTTAAAGTGTCTTTATCTTTTTCTTTGCTTGATGACCTTTAATATGGAATTAAAAGTAGGGTAGTCTGGCCAGTGTATCTCAGAGGCTGAGCATTGACCCAGGAACCAAGAGGTCACTGATTCGATTCTGGTCAGGGCACATGCCCAGGCTGCAGGCTTGATTCTCTGTGGGCGACATGCAGGAAGTAAATGATCAATAATATTTTTCTCTCATCATTGTTTCTATTTCTCTATCCCTCTCCCTTCCTCTCGCTCTAAAAAAATCCTCCTATGTAATAAAAGGCTAATATGCAGATTGACCAAACTGCAGACAACCAGTTGCTATGACATGCACTGACCACCAGGTTGCAGACGCTCAGTGCAGGAGCTGCCCCCTGGTGGTCAGTGCGCTCCCACAGGGGGAGTGCTGCTCAGCCAGAAGCTGAGCTCACCGTTGTCGAACTCAGCGGCCGTGACACCACTGCAGCTAAGAATGTCCGACTGATGGCATCCCCCAAGGGCTCCTGGACTGTGAGAGGGCACAGGCTGGCTGAGAGACTTCTCCTCCACACCCCCACTCAGTGCATGAATTTTGTGCACTGGACCTCTAGTAAAAACATTTTTAAAAAAAAGTAGGTTAGAACATGCTGTGGTGGGGGGGAACCTTAGCCTATCAGAAACTAATTCTGCCTAAGGAAGACCCTTCTCGGGGCAGCCTTCTTTTAGCTGGGGCAGACTTTGGCCTTGGTGAGATGATAACTTGAAAGAGGATGCCTCTGGCCGAAACCGGTTTGGCTCAATGGATAGAGCGTCGGCTGGGGGACTGAGAGGTCCCGGGTTCGATTCCGGTCAAGGGCATGTACCTTGGTTGCGGGCATATCCCCGGTAGGGGGTGTGCAAGAGGCAGCTGATCGATGACTCTCTCTCATCGATGTTTCTAGCTCTATCTCTCTCCCTTCCTCTCTGTACAAAATCAATAAAAATATATTTAAAAAAAAGAAAAAAGAAAAAGAAAGAGGATGCCTCTGGATTTATTTAGAATTCTATCCCCTTTACTGTCACCTAAGATGCAGGCTTCATTTGCAGCCCCTCTATGTAGCAGAAGTTCATAAGAGAATTTAGGTAGGTGAAATCCCCATGTTACAAGTGAGAAAACACCCAGAGAAAATGACTTGATCTGAATCACAAAGTAGGTGGCAAAGCCGGGATTCAAATCTACCCCTTGTCTTACTCTAAAACCTGGGCTGGCTACTCCATTGTCTAAGAAACAGCGGACATAACGTAGGCCCCTTGGCCCCTTCCTTTCTGGCTGTCTGAGCTGTATTGTGCCAACTCCAGCAGTGTGCTGTGTACACTTCACTGTTTTTAGAGAAATCTGTTTAGCTGTGAATACATAAAGGCAAAGGAGTGAAGAAAAAACCCTTTTCGCAGCTGTAACTCTTGGGACTTGGGCAAATTCAACTTTGCATGTGGCAGATCTCCGGGGAATGCCACTTGGACTTTACGGGCAAATGTTTAAAGGTAATTCCAAGGTTGTTAAGTAGTTTTTGTTTGCATGGCTGAGTTTTCTTAGTTGTTGGACTGAAACTGCCAGAGATTACATTACTGTTAATTTCTCATTTTTTCCACTCTGCCAAAAGAAAAAAAGTTTCCCACACATGCACAAAATTTTCTGTGTATCTATAAAGCAAATCTAGTTAACATTCCAAATTTATGGGGATCTTGGTCCTCATGGAAGAAGGAAATTCTTAGAACTCAGTTGAAAGAAAAATAGAACTCTTAATCTTTATAGGTTTCTGCCCAGTGTAATGTCGTGCAGGCCTGGGAGAGAGCTGGGGCATGATGGCAGTACATCCTCTGTAGTGTTACTCAGCTGCTCTCTGATTTCTTGAGGAGAAATAGGAAGAAGAAAAGTTTGAAGACAGAAGTGCGATGAGCTTCCTGTGCAGTTTCATCGAATCTGATCGCAGGCTACTGCTCACGTACAGGAACTGTTAACAGTTATGTGTATTATTTCTTTTAGGGCTTGACCTTAGTCTTTGGATCTTCAGTTATTCTCTTAAAATATTCTCTCCCTTGGAGTTTTGGTGACTCAGAAGGTAATGCCCAGGGGTGGCCTCTGCTGGGCATCTCCCAAAGGATCCAGGTGCCAGTGTCTTCAGAGTCCCCGTGGGAAGGTAGTCTTGAAGTCTTAATGCCACGCTGGGGGAGAGGCTAGGTATTGGGACACCGGCTTTTTAGGGGCAAAAGCTGTACCAAGATCCCTGTTCAGTCACTAGTTTGGAAAGTGGATTTTGGGGGCACAGGATAAACGAGTCAAAGAGCCTCCTATCCGAAGGAGGAAGCAGGACTCTTCCGCCCTGGAGCTGGAGGTATCTCACGTTTGAGGAAAGACCCCAGTTATATCGCCTACCAAGTTTAGGGGAGGGCTGGGGGCTGTCTGATACCGGCCCACAGGAAGTCTTTTCCTTTTACCCTGTCTTCTTCCTGGTCCGTCTGTGAGTGGGAAAGGTAACTCCCGGCCAGAGGTGCCATAGGGCCTGAGCAGATCGTTCCCTGCTGGGTGGCTCCAGCCCTGCGGGGAGAAGAGCAGGGCTTCGCTGCCTCCCAGGCACCCCCGTTGTTGCCATTGGTTCGCTCGGCAAGTGCCAGGTCCTGTTAGGTGCTGGCGATACAGCAGGAAGTTCTTTTCCTTTAACTGGGGAATGCTCAAGAGAGTGGGCGAGGCTGTATTTTGTGAGTCTAGGGAGCCTGGTGCTCGGACCTAAAGGAAATTTGAGAGCATCACACCCTTCTTTATGTAAGCATGTTTCTCCTCTCCAGCCCTGGAACTTTTTGAATGAAAAATCACACAAAGCAACTAAAGCTGTATCTTGGTTGTGGTAAAGACAATGAAGAACAACTTTCCTAACAGATACTCTCTTTTATAGTCTCTGAGCTTTTCTAAATGAGGAAACAACAACATTCATTGAACTTAATCTTCTCGTAGAGTCCCTGGCCTTCCCCTTGTTTTATGAGGTCTTTCTGAAGCGCTCTTGCAGGGAACCAGGCAGCTGTGGCATAGTGCTTTGTTCTAATAATGAGTTAGACTTGTTCTCTTCCCACCGCTCTGTACAGTTAGAAAAAGTCATTTCTGAAAGAAGAACTTTTATAAAGTCCTGCTATGAGGGTGAAGCGATCTGTTGGGGTGATTGATTGGTGTGTTGTTTTTTCATTTTACTCCGGCTTAATACTAGTCATCGTGCCTTTGTGTCCGGTCTGTGTGGAGCCAGGTGCAGGGGGGTTTGCCTCTTCCACTGGGGGGTTATTAGCATTGCCCTGGAAATGCCTCTGGCCTTTCTGGAGTCTCTGTTTTTCTTTTATGTTTTGCCTCTGATGTGGTTTCTCTGTCTTTTGTCCCCAGCCTCTGACTATGGCATGAAACTGCCAATCCTCCGATCCAGCCCCGAGGACCAGATCCTATATCAAACAGAACGGTACAATGAGGAGACCTTTGGCTACGAAGTGCCCATCAAGGAGGAAGGGGACTACGTGCTGGTGTTGAAATTCGCTGAGGTCTACTTTGCACAGTCCCAGCAGAAGGTGAGGCCTGGTCAGCCCCCGCCCCCACAGTGAGACATGGCCACTTTTGGATAGTCTGCTGTGGGCCTCCCAGAAGGGAAGAACAGAGGAGCTTTGAAGGAAAAGCTGGGTTCCTTTTGCCCCTAAAATGCTGGTGTTCCATGGGGTTGGTGACAGAAAGCAATGCCAGAGTCCCAGCTCTTGGCTACAGACTGATCCTGTGAGGCCCTCCAGGTGCTTTCTCCCTTCTTCGTTGTCAACACCTTCTTGTTTTTAGCTTTGTTCTTTTTCTGTCCCTGCCTGTGAATTTCCCTTTCCATGTTGAACTTTTTGCTTTTCCTAAGGCCAGTATGAGGCCTTCCTGACAAGGAACATGGACTTGATTTGGATCAGGTAAAGGACTCCAGTCACCCTAGAATAAATCTAGCCCTGTTATTAAGTTATTTTTGAACTTGAAGCCCAAGCAGGTGCCTGTTATCCAGCTGCTGAAAGGGCATGAAATTGATGGTTTTGACACTGTCTCCTTTTTAATCTTCAAGGTATTTGATGTGCGATTGAATGGCCATGTCGTGGTGAAGGACTTGGATATCTTCGATCGTGTTGGACACAGCACAGCTCACGATGAAATCATCCCTATGAGCATCAGAAAAGGGAAGCTGAGCGTCCAGGGGGAGGTATCCACCTTCACAGGAAAACTCTACATCGAGTTTGTCAAGGTAATGCCCCTATTCTGCCCTCCCAGCGGAGGAAAAGCTCCAGGAATGGGTGCAGGGGGGGTGTTTGCTGCTGTGTGGGGCTGACCACCGTTTCCCTTTTCCTAGGGGTACTATGACAATCCCAAAGTCTGTGCACTCTACATCATGTCGGGGACAGTGGATGGTAAGTTGTTTTTGATCCGCTTTTTGACTTGGGCTGAAGGATGTGGTTGAGAAAACCCTTGAGGAATGATTTAGCTGCTCACTACTTTGAAACTATTACTTAAAGCCAAATTGTGGAGACTCAGAGTCAGATCGCTGTGATAAAGTGTAGCCTGGTGCTGGCCATAAGCTTTAGAGCATGAGCTTGTGTTTAAATCTTATTCCTGTCATTTAATCAGCTGTTTGGTTTTGGACAAGTTCCTTTAACTTCATTGTAAATGGCACCTGTTGGTGTGCTCTGACTCTTATAGTCATTTGGAATTGCCTAAAACTTTTCTTAACCCCAACTGATTTGGCTCAGTGGATAGAGCTTCGGTCTGTGGACTGAAAGGTCCTGGGTTCGATTCCAGTCAAGGGCATGTACCTTGGTTGCGGGCACATCCCCAGTGGGAGGTGTGCAGGAGGCAGCTGATTGATGTTTTTCCCTTCGATGTTTCTAACTCTATCCCTCTCCCTTTCTCACTGTAAAACATCAATAAAAATTTTTTAAAAATGATAATAAATAAAACTTTTCTTTATTCTGTTTCTTTGATATCTGTTTCCTCGGGGGGTGGCAGGGGGACAAAGGAGTTCTTCATGGTTTCGGGTGCTCTGGAGGCTCCAGCGTTGCCAGACTGCACTGGACAAAAGTCCATGTATCAATGTCTCCTTACCCTTGTGATCTGGCCTAAGGGGATATTTTTTTCTCATGTTTAGACTATGTTGGCCGCCAGTTTCCCAAGCTGATTTTTGCAGAGAAAGCTTGTGTTTTAGTGACTTTTCTCCCCATCCACCTCTGTACCTTTTCCAAACTGAATGCACTAAGGATCTCATCCGTTGTCTTTGTTTAATTTTTATTTTTCTACCCTCACCTAAGGATATGTTTATTGATTAAGAGAGAGAAAGGGAAAAACAAAAAGAGGGAGAGAGAGAAACATCTATGTGAGAGACAAATATCAACTGTTGCCTCCCATACGCAAGTAGATACTTTCTTACTTGGAAGCCTTTCTGGTTTTAGCCCTATGATGGGAGGCCCTAACCAGGAATCAAACCACATCCTAGGTATGTGTCCTGACCAGGAATTGAACCCGCAACGTTTTGGTGCACAGGATGGCTCCACACAACAGAGCCACCTGGCCAGGGCGCATCCTGTTGTCTGCTGTCCCCCACATGCTGACGGAGGTCTTGCTACCAAAGATTTGTAGCCGGGGCCCTAAGGAGGAGACAGAGCAGAGGGGTGGTATGTGTGGGAACTCAGAATTCACCTGCTTTGTGAATCAAAAGGGAATGGATTATGGGAGGGACCAGGAGGGATTTGGGAAAATTAAGTTTGGGTGTTGTGTCATCCCTGTCCAGTCTGTCCTCTTGGGGATCTGGAGAACTAAGGCTGGTGTGAGGGATTTTACTACTTTTTAGTTAAATCTAAAGAAGGCAAAAAAAAAAAAAAAAAAAAAAAAAATCTAAAGAAGGCTAATGTTTTTAGGAATCTGCTCTTCTCCAGGCCAGAAGCTATTTCTGCTACTTCTGCTCCTTCCTTTGGGCCCTGGTTAGGCCATAGCTTCTTATTGTGACTCATTTACTGTGACTCACTTAGATGCTGTGGGTCTTACTTAAAAGATATCCTCTTTTATGTCAGATGTACCAAAGCTGCAGCCTCATCCAGGATTGGAGAAGAAAGAAGAGGAAGAGGAGGAAGAAGAATACGATGAAGGATCTAATCTCAAAAGACAGACCAATAAGAACCGGGTGCAATCAGGCCCCCGCACCCCCAACCCCTACGCCTCGGACAACAGCAGCCTCATGTTTCCTATCCTGGTGGCCTTCGGAGTCTTCATTCCAACTCTCTTCTGCCTCTGCCGGTTGTGAGAGCACATTGTCATCCTGAGCAGGGTGGAGGGGTGTGGGAAAGAAACCAACATGTTGGTTTGGTTTCTGTATTTTTCATAGTGATTAACACAAACAAACAAACTACAAAACCACAAAAAAAATTAAAGGAGATAAAAAGAGGCAGATTGAGTAGAGAGCAGCCCTCGTTCACCACCTGGTCCCAGACCTGCTTCAGTCCCAGTCCTCTGCTTGTGGCTGGCCCAGCCGTTTCTTTCTCCTCTAGGTACTGAGTGTAACCTGGGTCCGACCTGTTCAAGGATCCTCGTCTGTGTACCTAGTGGAAAGGACTCTGAACTTGGAGCAGACACCTCTTTTTAGGTTAGAATTAACCGCAGGGAAAGGCCATCTCCTTACTGAGAGGACCAGTACTGGGGGTTGGGTATGTTCTGAAGTGATGTCCAGATACATTTCCGGATGCCCTGGGGTTGAGCAGATGTGCGGTTTGTGTGTGTGTGTGTGTGTGTGTGTGTGTGTGTGTGAAGATGTATAATTTGTATGATAAAGATGAAAACAGAAGGGGGTTTTTAAAAGGAAAGAAAAGTCGATACTTTCTTACTTAGAAGCCTTTCTGGTTTTAGCCTATGATGGTTCCACCTTCAGTGTTTGAGCTTTATCATTGCTCGTCTCCGTAACATGTGCCAGTCAGAGGACTGTCTGGTACCCAAGACGATTAGTTTATGTCGGGTCCTCAAATTGCCTCTGACTTGTTACCACAAAAAGTCATTTTTGTTTCAGTGCCTGTTGGAGACTTGATTTCTTCTCTATCTCTTTTTTTTCAAAACTGGCTTATTTGAAATCTCTTGTCTCTCTCAACCATCTCACTAAATTATTGCCAAGAAGGGAAGGAGATGTGAGGACTTGGGATTCCGTCTGCTTGAATGTCTTGTCATCTGCCACTTCATCTTGATGGTCCCTCCCTCCCTGGGTCTCTGAGCCAGCAGCAGGAGGACCTGACCCAGCAGTTCTCTTACTGGCCCTTTGGTGGGGTCTTGCTGCCAGGAGACAGAGATGCTTTCCAGCCTGCAGCAGCAGAACACTTGACCTTAAGAGTCTCTTCTGGTCTTTGGATTAGAAAAGGCTTATGTTAGCATAATTTAAGAGCAACCTCAGAGATTTGAGTCCTACTAAGTGACTGACCACTGTTTAGAGTGTCTAGAATCTGATGTTCATTTATTCCTATGTCCTTTCTATGTCACAGTTCAACCAGTTTTGGGCTATGCCTACAGCTGCCCCAAGGAAATAGACTGATTGTTTATATCTGACCCAGTGACACTGCTCACTGATCTTAATAGTATGCTCCTCTGTCCATTTTCCTGTCCAGGTAGCAGTCAGGTTCTTGGTGTGACAAGGCTGAAAGATTTCCAGTCACCATAGTCCTGGCGGTTCTGAACCAACCTTAGCATCTAAGTGTCTGTTTTGAATTTCCTGGAAAATTTTCTGCAGAAAATGAAGCTTCCCTGATTCCCTCTTTTCTGGTCATTGTCACCTTTCTCCCAGCTACAAGGAGTTTTGTAAATGGAAGGCAGCAAGATTAGCTTCTGCTTGGGTTAGAGTAGCAAAGAATCTCAGGCCAGATGGATTTTTTTTAAAAGAATATATTTAATTTTGAGTTTCTCCTTTGAGGTATGTTTTTAAAGAGGCTCCATCTTTGTTAGTGACAAACTAAGTAGTGCTTGGGCTCATATCCTGGGTTTTGGCTTTTACTGAGTTCCTCCAGGCCAGCATTTTGCTCTTTGAGAGTTGTAGCCCTTTATGTTAGCTGTGACTTAGGCCTCAGTGCTAGGGTATCGAGTCAGGCAGCTGGACGGCTGCGGCTGGGGCTGCAATCAGAGGAACACTTTGGGGTGCTTCACAAAGCTCCCCGCTTTAAAGTATGTCCCGTAGCCTTGATCCTGGGACCAGCTGCCTGGGGCGGTGGACATGCTGACTATAACTGGGCTTCTGACAGTGGCTTTGGTTCCCATTCTCTCTCAACTCCCCAAAGCCCACGGCCACTGCCAGCGCAGTTGACAAGAGGAGGAAGGAAGACTTGCTGCTCCACTCTGCCTCGTTAGTTTGCCTGGGTCTCTGAGGAAGGGGGGTCCCCGCCTCCTCACTTGAACCCATCCCTTCAGTGACTCAGAGTCTCGAAGGAAACCCTGGCTCTCGGGGCCATTTCCTAACGGTACTGTAAGCCAATAGCTTTGCCTCTGCCTCTGTTTCCAAGCCCACCCTTTTCCCCTGAGCCCAGGGACAGGGATGGGCACTTTCCTCTCTGGTTGTGTCTGAAAGGAAGGAACATCTTTCTATGGCTGACAAAAACTAAAGGGGAAATGAGGAAACAGGAAGAGATGGTGGGGGCTGGGGTAGAGTCCCCTGGAGCCACGGCTGACACAGCTGGCTCATGATGCTGAACTTGAAAGCTTTTTTTGTTTTTACTCCAAGATGATATAGGTACATGAAGTTTAGGTTAAAGGGGTAGGGTGGGGCACTCTTTATTTTTATTTTTGTATTGTTTGGGTCAAGAATTACTCTGTAGTTCATTTTTTGCTTTTTGCACTGTTTGTTCCCATGCCTGTATTTTGAGCTAGTGCTAGGGCTGACAGCCTGCACTGTAGGGGTTCTGACTGAGGTTGGGTGATGAGTGATGCCAGCTAGGGGCGGCGAGGAGAAACCTGGCGTCTTCCACTGGATCCACACTCTCCCTGGGTGTTTAGATCCCCCTGAGCCCGGGCGGAACTCCCTTTGCCAGAGGCGTGGCTTCGGTTGTGGTGGTGGACAACGCAGAGGCGTCTGCCGCGGACGGACAGTCTGCAGTGTAGCTCTGGTTTGGGTCGGGCCAGCTGGCCTCCGAGGGGACTTTCTGGGCTTCACTCACGCTGAAACATTGTGCCAGGAAACGGTCTGTGGCACTCATGTCCCCTAAACCACATCCGCTTTTTCCAGAAAACCTCCACTGTGAGGAGGAGCTGCTCAGTGGATACGCTGAGTTCCGGTGACTTAGAGGATGGTCACCTGTAGGTGTGAGTAGGGTTAGGCTCCCAGGAGGACGCAGGGCCTGCAGGTCACCTGTTGGTTTGAGCATGTGGTCTTGTTCTCACGTCCCCGTTGTTTGCCTAAGAAATACTGGCCTGAAATGGGGGATCCCATGAGAGGTCACGTAGGCTTTGAAGAGATGGCGTGAAGTTTGAGTTAAGTTTACCTTCCTCTTTCTGTGTCTGGGAACTGTTTAATCCCATTTCGGAGTTGTGATTTGACTTCTTTATCTTTTTGGAGAAGCTTTCGTTTTAAGGAATTTCACTTCCTTCTTATCCTGCTTGTACCCTCTCATGGGAAGGCCTGCCTATGGTTTTGGAACCTCAGTTGAAAGTCAGAAAACAGCAGCAGTGTATTCCTTTCCCAGCACTTACGTACCTTCCCTAGAAATGGACTCACCTTGGAAAGCCCAGGGAAAGAATCAGCAGGTTCTCTACCCTCCCTGGGGGTTGGGGACAGACCCACCCCAGTCAGCACGTGCCTTTTCCTCTCCTGCTCTGAGCCAGGGTGGGCATTCCCTCTAGATTCAGGTCTGGGCAGGGGTCTCCAGTCCCTGCCATGGGGCTGCTTCCCCATCCCTTCTTCCCCTCCCCTTGCTGGCTGGCTCTGACCTAATTCAAGTGTCTTGCCTTGAGGAGCCTTAATGTCATCAAGTGGCAACATGTGATACTGTCCTCCATGCCTTTCTGAAAGGACCGAGGAGAGCAGGTGAACTTTCCAAAGCGAGAGACTGACAGATGCTTCTGAGTAAAAGAGGGCGCTGTGCTTTGGACCTCCTGCTGTGGCTCCCAGGAGGGGAGGGGGAAGAAGCCTGGGATGAAGCTATTGATGGTGCAGAAGCAGAAGCGGTAACACCTCGGGTCTGTTCAGCAGTCTTAGGAGAAGTCTGCTTTTCTTCTCTGGGAAGATATAATTAGGGATCAAGGAGCTCTAAGAAAATTGCAAAGAAGCCTTAATGTTCAAGCTTCAGAGAGCTCAGAGTAATTTCTCCCTTTCAGTCCGAGCTAGGACTCCTTTCTGTACTGAGACCTCTACGGGGGCAAGAAGGCTAGACTTCCTCGTTTGGTTACAGGATTGGCAGCAATAGGTCAGCTGCTCAGCGCGGGCGGCTTTCTCCTTTGTACATGGGCGGCTGGTGCTGGTCTGGTGAGTTCTTCCCGGCCGCCTTTGGCTAGCCTGCTTTAGGTTGCCAAGTCGTTCTGATAAGAGCAGATGATCTGGGACGAGCTGGGTTGGCAGGAAAAGAGCAGGATAGATCTCTCGGGATGGGTTCCCCCAGGAGTATAAAAACAAGGAGCCAGGATTGTGCTGGCAGCTGGGGAGACAGTAGTGCCGGTTAGAGTTGGCAGAGAAGGCCTTGGCACCTCTTGCATCCAGGCAGTCTTGTGAGGTGGGGCCTGCAGCACCAGGCAAAGAAGAACTCCATTCTCGCCTCTATTTTGAGCTTCAGCGCTTTACTTTAGTCTCAGAAAAACACAACAACAAACTGAAGTGCTTTCCGTCTGTCAGAGGACAACTGTCGGGAAAGGAGAGCTGAGTTGCCAGGTGGGAGGGGAGAGCTGGCAGGGAGAGATGGTACGGCAAATCTAGGAATGAAACATTCTTGACTCCTCTTCCCTGTTGTGTTGTGATCCAGGGAATGAAAGGATATTTGACCCTGGGTCAGGTTCCTCCTTGTATTTTTCTTCCACCAAGTTCTCCCACACGAGGACCAGCTGCCCATTCTGAGCTCAGGGCAGCCACTTCCACCACTAACCTGGCTCGTCAGGAAGCCACCCCCGCCCCGCCAGATTGGTCCTGGCTGCTCTGTTCTGTACAAGTCCTGGAGAATAGTGTCCAGTTCTTAGTAGCCTCTGTAGTTCCTACTCTCGATTCCCATCTCCCTGCCCAGGCGAAAGCAGCACCCACGGACAGCCGCACCGTGAGGCGAGAGAGGGGCTTTGGACCTGGCTGGCCCGGGAGAGCAGCAGAGGTGGATGGAGCTCTCTCCTTCTGGGCTGTCTCCACCTGTCCCCACCCCTTCCATGCCCCACCCTGTTCCCACCAAAAAGAAAAAATTCAGGATGTTTTTCACTGTCCATTGCTTTGTGTTTTAATAAACAATTTGCAGTGACACTCTGTGTTGGGATTGAGTTTGAACTTGATTGCAAAGATGGGAGGTGGGGAGGTGGGAAAAGGGAGACCTGGGTCCATTTGGCTGCAAAGGCTCTGTGAAGAGTGTGGGAGCTTTTGTCCATTTAGCCACATCTCTTGCTTTTTAAGTAATTACTTTTTTTATTGCTCAATGGAGAGAGAGAGAGAGAGAGAGAGAGAGAGGGGGAGAGAAACATCAATGAGAGAGAAATATTGATCGACTGCCTCCTGCACACCCCCTTCTGGGGATGGAGCCTGAAACCCAGGCATGTGCCCTGACCGGGAATTGAACTGTAATCTCCTGGTTCATGGGATGATGCTCAACCACTGAGCCACACTGCTAGGCACATTTACTTTACTTTTTGCTGGGCTGTTTGGCTAAGGAACTGAAGTTCTGTAAAACCATGCCTGGCAGGTCAACCAATAGCACTCTCGAGGAAAAATAAACCTTTTGTTTTGTTTCCACTTTCACTGGACACCAGACCATGACTCTCTCTCCTAAGGCACACTGAGCCTCTTTGCCTCTCCCTCCCCTCCCTCCCCCCTCAGCGTCCACCGTGGCTTGTGGCACGCTAAGCCATGGGACAGTTCCCTGCTTGCTCCTTTTCTGGTTGTCAGTGTTGAGTATAATTGGGAGGGTGCAGGAAGAGCAGGGAGGATTTCCCCTCTGTCATTTATTTGCCACATTTACAGTTGAGGACAGAAACCCAAAAAGCTTCGATAATGTATCCCAGCCGGGACTCACACCCAGTCTCTGCCCGCGAGCCTGTTCTCCTAAGGCTGTATGGATAACGAGGGTAGGCATCCTTTCCTGAGCCCTTGAAATGGATAAGCTGACGGTGCCAAGCACTTTTACAGACGTCATCTCTGTTCACTCTTCAACAAACCAGGTGGCATTAGCCTTTAAGAGGTGAAGTTACTTGCCCAAAGCCACACAACTCGGAGGCAGAGCTGGGATTTTACATGAGTACTTGTGCTCTTAGACATTACTCTACTGCCTCCCATTTCCCATGATGCTCGGACATGGCTCCAGAGCCTACCTACCTGCTGTATTGCACAAGCAGGGATGGAGGCCGCTGGTTTTGGGTGAGGGAGGGTAGTTTGGCTGCGTCCCTGTTACCCCTGAAGGGCAGAATTCAGTGCTCGGCTCGAAGAACGAGGCCAGTGTTGATGGATCTGTTCTCCGGGCCCAAGTGAGCCCGGAGGCCCACAGAGCTGCTTTCACAGCGTGAGCCCACCCATAACTGGCGTTCTTACTGATTCGGATTTAGCTGTTACTATTCCCAGTAGCTTTGCCTGGGCTGCCAACTGGGGAAGAGACCTGAAGAAGCCCTGCTCTAGGGAGTTGCAGGGAGGGAAATTGTCTGACAAGATCTTGGGCCGAGTGCCGGGGGCCGGGTTAAACCACTGCTTGGGTCCAGATCGTAATCTGCTGAGGAAATCAGGCTCCGGGTCGGCTGGAGCCGGTGTGTCGGACCTTTCTTCATACTTGGTACCCCACCCCCCTGCATCCCCCACAGAGGAAGAGAGATGAGTCTTTCCAACATTTACTGGAAAGTTGTTGCTATAGCAGTGGTGAGGGGTCAAGGCAGAAGAGGTGGGGCAGGCAGGTTCTGGGGCCGGCTTGCCTCTGCTCTCTAGCAACTGGAGACGGAAGCGCTCGCCCAGTCCTCTGGCCCGAGTTGGCTGGGCTGTTTGCTGCTAGCCACTGGTACGGTCCGAGGATCCCCGCTTGCTTTTTGGCTTAGGCCTTGCACCAGGACTTGCTCCCCTGGGCTTCCTCACTGCTTCCACTTGAATCCAGCTCTTGCTTCCTCGAGGCTGGGTCCCCAGTTCCTTTCCTCTCAGCTCTGACTTGAGTGTTCTTTTCAGTTGCTGCACTTTCCCACCCAGTTCCATGGCTGCTCCCTGCCCACTGTGCTGCCTCAGCAGCGAGCGGGTCCCGGGAGAGGCACCGGAAGGCGGGCTTAGCAGCCGTTCTGCGGCTCCTCCGCATGCCCTGGCACCAGCCTCTGCTTTCCGGTGCTGCTTTCCATCGCCCTCACGCCCTCAGGAACGACATGTGACTCGCCTCACTTATTTTTTTTTTTTAAGAGAGAGAGAAACAGTGTGAGAGAGAAGCATGGATTGGCTGCCTTCCATATGTACCCAGAATGGGAATCTAACCAGCAACCTTTGGTTAGATTCAACCCACTGAGCAACACTGGCTGGCCTATTATGTTATTCTTTCTCTGAAAAAGAAAGTGACCTTTTAAGACTTAGTGATGTGAGAGAACCAAGATGGCAGTGTAGGTAAATGCCTCCCACAATCACATCAAAATCACAGCTAAAATACCGAACAACAATCATTCAGAACTACCTGAAACCTGGCTGAATAGAAATGCTACAACTAGAGAAATAAAGAAGAAAGCGTATTGAACCTGGTAGGAAGGGCGAAGGGGTGGAATGGGCTGGTCTGACACCCATATGGCGTTTCTTTAATCGGGAGGGATATCTAATAAATAAACTGATGAATAAAATAGAATCAGAGGCATGGAAACATGGAACAGACTGATGAATCTCGAGAGGGAGGTAGTGGGAGTGAAAAGAGATTAACCGGAGATCTTATGCATACTAGAGGTCCGGTGCACGAAATTCATGCATGGATATGGTCCCTAGGCCTGGCCTGCAATCAGGGCCATCTTCCTGGCTGCCAGCAGCTGGCCCCATTCCCCTCTGCCACCCACCCCCAGTTCCCCACTCACCATCAGGGGATCGGAGCCTGCTGGCCTGGGGGCAGCTCCTGCATTGAGTGTCTGCCCCCTGGTGGTCAGTGCATGACATAGCAACCAGTAGTTTTGCAGTTTGTCAATTTACATATTACCCTTTTATTATATAGGATTTATTTTACCAATGGACAGAGACAATAGGGTGGTGAAGGCCTGAGGTAGGGCAGGAACCTAGTGCAGGGGGACAATGGGGAGAAAAAGGAACATCTGAAATACTCCAAACAATAAAGATTTAAAATAAAAATACTAATTTAAAAGAAGACTTAGTGATATAAAATGTATAAATAGCACAGCCAGTGTGGCTCAGTGGTTGAGTATTGACCCATGAACCAGGAGGTCATGGTTCGATTCCCTGTCAGGGCACATGTCCAGATTGTGGACTGGATCCCCAGTAGGGGGTGTGCAGGAGGCAGCCAATCAATGATTCTCTCTCATTAGCGATGTTTTTCTCCCTCTCCCTTCATCTCTCTGAAATCAATAAAAACATTTTAAAAATAATAAATATAATAAGTACATTTTGAAAATTATATGGTGTGCAAAATGTAAAAACTCATCTTTCCTACTACTCCATTCCCTAGAGGACAATACAGGTGACAGTTTGGTGTGTACCTTTTGTTTTATATGTATTTTTATATCTATGTACACACACACACACACATATATTTAAACATTTATTGTGCACATATGCAAGTTTCTTTAGAATTTCATTAAGGAATCACTGGATCAACAGTATATGCTTTAAAATTTTTGAAAGTACTGCCTATGACAAGGCTACATGGATTTTCACTCACCAATCTTGTGCTATGTGACTTTGGAATATGCTAGAAGCCCTTTTGGAAGTAGATGGGATATAAATAATAAGTTCACGCTTTTACAAAATAGCCCTCGGCCAGCGAGAGAAGTGCCATGGGTACTGGGGAAATGATCAGCTCTCAGGCCCAGACTACAAGGCACGCCTGCAGCCCCAGCCTGACGTGATGCAGGCCACCTTAGGGAGGCGGTAGGAAGGAGGACTGAACTTCTCAGCCTCTGCAGAGAAAAGCCCTCTGGTATCTTGCTTACCTTGGCTGCACCAGCTCTGGGCCCCACCCACCTGGCCTGATTGAGGCAGACTGCCTGTCTGCGCTGGAACCCAGGCATTGTCACCGCTCTCAGTGAGAATGCAGTGAAGGAGAGGGACTCGCAGAGCACCCAGGGGGTGGGAGGGAAGCCAGGCTTTCTATATACTTCAGTCCTCTCAGGTTCGACAAAGGGAAACCTAGGGGCTATTAATACTAGAGGCCTGGCGCATGAATTTGTGCACAGGTGGGGTTCCTCAGCCTGCCCTGCACCCTCTTGTAATCTGGGACCCCTCGGGGGATGTCGAATCCCCACAGGCCAGGGATCAGCTGAAACCTGGGAGTCCGACATCCCCCTGAGGAACATAGCAGTGCTGAAGCAGCAGACAGCCGGGGAGGAGCCACAGCTGGGGCGGGCACAGCTCCACTGCCACTCATCCCGGCCCCCACTGTGCCTGGCAAGACCACAGAGGCAGGAGAGGCTCCCACTGCCACAGCTGCACTCACCAGCTCTGAGCCCAGCTTCTGGCTAAGCTCCTGTGTTGAGCATCTGCCCCCTGGTGGTCAGTGCATGTCATAGCGACTGGTCATTTGGTCATACAGTGGCTTGGGTATGTGTGTGTGTGTGTGTGTGTGTGTGTGTGTGTGTGTGTGTGTATATATATATATATATATATATATATATATATATATAATCTCAATTTCCCTTTTTCCTTCAAATGGGATACTACTATATGTACTTTTTTTCTTTTTAAATATATTTTTATTGATTTTTAGAGAAAGGAAAGAGAGAGATAGAAATACCAATAATGGGAATCATGGATCGGGTGCCTCCTGCACGCCTTACTAGGGACTGAGCCCACACCCTGGGCTTGTGCCCTGACTGGAATCAAACCCAGCCTCCTGGACCATAGGTTGATGCTCAAGCACTGAGCCAGGCTGGCAGGGCAGTTTATGCACTTTTTAAAAAACATTTTTATTTTTTTGGCATTATTTTAAAATCTTTATTTCTCTATAAATTTGAAACATATATATAATTTGTCTTCCAGATTATCTCTGTCAACAATTTTATCAAATGATTAAGTGCCACATTAAAAATATTTATTTAAAAAGAGGCTTTTGGCCGAAACTGGTTTGGCTCAGTGGTAGAGCATTGTACTGCAGACTGAAGGGTCCCGGGTTCGATTCCGGTCAGGGGCATGTACATTGGCTGCGGGCACAACCCCTGTTGGGGGTGTGCAGGAGGCAGCTGGTTGATGTTTCTCATCGATGTTTCTAGCTCTATCTCTCTCCCTTCCTCTCTGTAAAAAATCAATAAAATATATTTTTTAAAAATCTAAATTATATATAAAAATAGAGGCTTTTGATATACCTTAGGGAGATTAGAAGCTACGATTCTAATTTTTCCTACTCCTTTTTAAAAAGAGGATATATAAATGTATATTTTTCTTTTTTGTGTTTTCTGCTTTTCTAAAGACGTAGTCTTTTCCTTTTAACCACAATTCATAGGTAGTGACTAGAGAGACCTCAGGTCTTATATGGCAAGTATTTATTTAACATTTTTATCAGAAAAAAAAGTTTTTTAGATTGAGGTTGCTTTTAATTTTAAGAGAAAATAAGGCTACTTTGCTTAGCCTCAGCCTTCCAAAAATAGATCCTAAGATTCTGTTTATATAAATACACAAGCAGCCCTTGATCATACGCTTGTTGTGATAAAATAGCACAGAAGTAGCTCTAAATAGTAACATAGGTGAATAAGTCCTCTTTTAGTCCCTTCCTAGAAGGAACCATGGTTAACCCTTAATATCTAAACCCCTTCCATTGCAGTTACAAATACACATCTGTATATTTATATACCTTTTGTTTTAAACAAATGGGATTCTACTTTCCTGCCCGTCTTAATATATCTTTGAGGTCTCTCCATGCTAGTCCATATAGTTGTATCTCATTCTTTTTAATAGCTGCATAACATGAATGCAACTGTAATTTATGGTAGTTTTTTATTTTTATTTTATTTTTGTTAATCCTCATCCCAAGATATTTTTTCCATTGATTTTTAGAGAGAGCTGAAGGGAGGGAGAGAAAGAGAGAGAAGCATTGATGTGAGAGACACATTGATTTGTTGACTCCCACATGCACTGCAACAGGACCAGGAATGAACCTGCAACTGCGGTATGTGCCTTTGTCCAGGAATCAAACCTGGGACCCTCCAGCTTGCAGGATGACACTCTAGCCCAGTGGTTCTCCACCTTTCTAATGCCACGGCCCTTTAATACAGTCCCTCACGTTGTGGGGACCCCCAACCATAAAATTATTTTCGTTGCTACTTCATAACTAATTTTGCTACTGTTAATGAATCTTAATGTAAATATCTGTGTTTTCCGATGGTCTTGGGCTCTACAGCAGCGGTTCTCAACCTGTGGGTTGTGACCCACAGAATGAGAACCGCTAGCCAGGTCGTCACTGAGCAACACCAGCCTTTAAAATGTTACAAATGGTCCTGCAGTAAAGAATCTTAGTGCTTACATGAAGGCTAAGTTCTTGGATGTGGACTGGTTTTGTAAAAGGGTTAATACATTTGTTGTTCCCAGAAAGAGATAAGCTGGGGTCCCGGTAACTCCAGTCCTGGTGCCCTGAGAACAAAAGTCCAGTGAGCACGTGAGTGGGAAGTGGCTGTGATAACCCCTCTTGGTGGTTCACCATCGAGTAGCATATTAAAAGTTCTGGAGATTCTTCAGTAACCACTCACTGCGAGTGGGTTAAAAAGACTTGTTTGCAAAGGGAAAGGTTCTCATTCTTTGTACACATCTATGAAAATTTCCCTCAATGGTTTGGTAAGTGCCACCCGGTGGTAATCTTCCAAAGACAGGACAGCATTCAGATAGGAACTTGGCCACATACTGTCCCAAGCTGGGCAACCGGGTGGAGTCAGGTTTGGATTTTGTCCAAGAACCAGGCTAGGCTGTCACCTCCTCCCAACCCCCTTCCATCAGGTGAGAGAGGCTTCCCCTGGGGAGGGGAGAGTTTCACTCTGGCCTGTCTGAGAGGTGAAATCGGGCCCAGCTGAGACACTGCATCACAAGAGTGTGGATCCAGAATCCCTAGAGAAGGAGCCACGGGGGTATAGAAAGGCAGCCTGCCAAACCGGTTTGGCTCAGTGGTAGAGCGTCGATCTGGGGACTGAAAGATCCCAGGTTCGATTCCAGTCAACGTAGGGGTTGTGCAAGAGGCAGCTGGTCGATGTTTCTCTCTCATCGACGTTTCTAGCTATCTCTAATATCAATAAAATATATTAAAAAAGAAAGAAAGAAAGAAAGAAAGAAAGAAAGAAAGAAAGAAAGACAGCCTTCCCTTCATCCCAACCCATCTTCTCCAATTGGTGGAATCATGGTTAACTTCCAAGGATCCTGCAGCAGTCACCCGTGAAGCCTCTCCCTGACCCCCAGGACACCCTGTGTACTCCGGAAGCACCTTTGCTGGAGGTGCCTCTGCAGCAGTCAGCACTCTGTTCATCCACTCATTGGACTGGTCAAGAGGAAGGGCCATGCAATGAATTATGTACTCCACAGTCTTCCCAACAAACGGAGCTCCTCATAGCAGGCTACTGTCCAGGCTCCCCTTCCCTCATTCACTCATTCATCCAATCAATAATCACTATTAGGGGACCTACCAAGTGTGATAGCTAGACTACTCAAAATAAGGCCGAGGCAAATCCCTAACCTCATTCATTTTATATTTCCCGTAGCCCAGTCAGTGCCTAGCCCAAAGGGTTTAGGAATGACAGTGTAATTGGAAAGCTGCTTTAGCATAGCAAGCACTTTTAACTTACCTTGTCTGGTGCAGATTAAAAGCCATTTTCTCCAGATTTTCGCCTGGTCCACAATTTACATGACAGTCACTTGACCGTACGAGGTATTTTAAAAACACTTGGGGTGCCTTTGGGGTCCTGATAGAGTATGGGGGTACTGCATTTCCAGACAAGCCCAGGACCCACCACCTGGCCGGAACAGGACTGGGGAAGGGCCGGCCCGGCGGCCCCGCCCCCCACCCAGGCCGAGACCCCGCCTCCCAGGTGCAGCGACACGCCCCCATACGCCGGGCCACGCCCCTGGTGCCGCGGCCACGCCCCCTCTCCATAGTTACGGCGCTGCGGAGGCGGCGGCCATCTTGGCGCCGGAGCGATGAGCGGGTCGAACCCGAAAGCGGCAGGCGCGGGCTCGACGGCCGGGCCCCGGGGGCTGGTGGCTGGCAAGGAGGAGAAGAAGAAGGCGGGCGGCGGCGTCCTGAACCGGCTCAAGGCGCGGCGGCAGGCGCCCCACCACGCGGCCGACGACGGCCTCGGGGCAGCGGTTACGGAGCAGGAGCTGCTGGCCCTGGACGCCATCCGGCCCGAGCACGTCCTGCGCCTCGGCCGGGTCACGGAGAGTGAGTGCGGGCGCCGCGCCCTCCCCTCGCGCCGACACGCCCTCCCCTCGCGCCCGCGCGGAGCCCGCGCGCCCTCCCCCTCCGGCCGGAGGCGCTGCCCCGAGTCCGCGCCGGGCCTGCGCCCCGCCGGCCGCCCCTGCCGCTGCCCTCAGGCCGGCCGTTCCCTCCTCAGCGGGACTCGGCTGGTGGGGCCCCTTCCTTCCCCGGGCCCTCCCGACCCCGGTACGCGGGCCCCTGCCCCTCCTGCTGGAAGCCCCCGCCTCCGCGGCGCTCCCGCCCCGCCAGCCCCTCAGCCCCCAGCCCCCCGTCCGTCTGCGCCGCCCGGCAGCCCGGCCCTGCCCGTTTCCCTCCGCCCTTCCCAGCCCGCCCGGCCCCCGCCCCCCTGGCCCCACGCCTCCCCCTTTGTGTGCAGGTGGCTCTGCCTCCAAACGCGCGGCCGTGGCATTTCATGCAAATTTTAAGTAGTGCCACATTAAAAAAAAAAAAAACTTTCAGTGTATGTGCGAAATCTGAAATGTGCATCCTGCTTTTGACACTTGTTCGAGTGAATTAAGAAGTATGGCAGGGTTTCAGAACTGCCTTTCTGGCATAAAATGCAGCCACCCTACACCTTTTCATTGATAAAAGGGAGTTGGGGAGAGATACTGCCCAAACCCAAACCTGGATCGCCTCCGTTTTTCTTCCAAGCCAAGCCCTCGCTGGACGTCCTTTCTCTTGCTGTTCCCCCACCCCCACCCCCACCCCCCGTCCCTTCCCGTCCCATCCCCTCCCCCCAAGAATTTACAGTCGCCTGGTCAGGGCCCGCTTGCCGGCCCATCCCCCTGCCGCCCCAGCTCTCCCTGATGGGCCTCAGGCTGACTTATCTGAATTGCTTTACAGAGCCTCGGGCGCTCAGGTACCTGGGGAGCAGGTGGCAGCTCGGTGATTTGGGGATGGGAGTCTGGGTGGGTGGCCTTGGCCCAGACTGTATGGGGATTCCCATCTCCTAAGCATTTCCGTTTGATTGTGGATAGTTTGATGTCCCCATGCTTCATCACTGAGCTGGGACTGTCCTTTGTGTACCTGAGTGTATCTTAGAAGGTCTGCTCATGTTCTTTGAAACCTTGTGAGAAAGCTGCTTCGGTCGGACCCAGTTTTATTTGGGATCTGAAGGTACAGAAGTGCTCATCTTTCTAACCTCATGCTTTCTCCTGAGATCAAGGGTGAAATAGGCTATTCTACCATCCGGCCCCAAGCAACATCCTGGGGGCCTCAGGTCCTGTGTGGGAGCTTGGGATTGGTGCTCTGCGCTTCTGGAGAAAGCCAGGGGTCAGAGCTCGGTGACCTCTGCTTTTGGTTACTGTTGTGTGTTTTTATTTTATTTATTTAAAATATATTTTTATTGATTTCAGAGAGGAAGGGAGAGATAGAAACATCATTGATGGGAGACAGCATTGATGGGCTGCCTCCTGCACACCCCCTACTGGGGATGGAGCCTTCAACCCAGGCCTGTGCCCTTGACTGGAATTGAGCACGGGACCTTTCAGTCCAAAAGCCAGTGCTCTATGCACTGAGCCAAACCAGCTAGGGCCTGTTGTGTGTTTTTTAAATCACCTGATGTATATCATCACCCAAGGATATTTTCCCACTGATTTTTAGAGAGAGTGGAAGAGAAAGGGAAAAACAGAACGATGTGACAGATTGCCTCCTGCACGAGCCCTGACCAGAATCAAACCAGGACCCTTCGGTCAGCAGGCTGACACTCTATTACTGAGCCAAACCGGCTAGGGCCTGGTGATATATATATGTTCATTGATTTTAGAGAGAGGGACAGAAGAGAGAGAAATATTGATGTAAGGGAGAACATTGGTCTGTTGCCTCCTGTGCGCACCTGGACGGGACCAAACTCACAACCTAGGTTTGTGCCCTGCCTGGGAATTGACCCCTTGACCTTTCCGTGCCGGGACAACACTCCAGCTGAGCCGCCCGGCCAGCGCTTGTTACTCTTTTTTTTTAAAAACACATTTTATTGATTTTTTTTTTTTTCAGAGAGGAAGGGAAAGGGATATAGAGTTAGAAACATTGATAAGAGAGAAACATCGATCAGCTGCCTCCTGCACACCCCCCACCGGAGATGTGCCCGCACCCAAGGTACATGCTCTTGACTGGAATCGAACCCAGGACCCCTCAGTCCGCTCTATCCACTGAGCCAAACCGATTTCGGCGACACTTGTTACACTTCAAGTCTGTTCCGTTCAGCAACAGACCTGCTATTGAGTACCCGCTGAAAGTGCTAAGGCCTTCGTAGGAGTTACAGAATAATCAGGAGCTCTCAAGTTTGCCATCTTATGGGAGAGCCAGCTGGGAAAACATGAAACAAGTAACACACACAGGGGAGATAAAGGGACAGAAGGAGTTGTGAAAACACTGGGAGGAGTTATGGAAGAAAGGAGTAAGTGACATTTTCTGTGATCAGTAGGTGCGTTTGATTAGCTGCTCAGTCATTGTGGGCTCTTCCTCACTTTGGCCTAAACCCTCACCACCACGTCTGCCTGCTGCCTGTGCAGGTGTGGCCGCCACCTGACTGTACAGCCTCCGAGTTAAGAATGGTTCTTCCATTTTGAATAGTTGGGATGAGAAGAATGCTATCGTGCTCATGTGGTTGTATCAGATTCCTGTATCTGCCCATAAATAGTTGTTAGAACACAGCCGTGCTCGTCCGTTTTGTCTGCTGCTGCTTTGCGCTCCAGTGAGAGCTGAGTAGCTGTGACAGAGACTGAATGGCTGCAAAGCCTAAATCGTCCGTGATCTGGCCCTTTAAGGAAAAATTTGCTGGTCTCTGCTTTGTGATATTTTGGTAAATAAGCACTATGTGCCCTAGCTGGTTTGGCTTAGTGGATAGATAGAACCTGTGAAAGGTCCCAGGTACGATTCCAGTCAAGGGCACATGCCTAGGTTGTGGGCTCAATCCCCACTGGGGGGCATGCAGGAGCCAGCCAATCATTGATGTTTCTATCTCTCTCTCTCCCCCTTTCCTTTCCTCTCTGAAATGAATAAAAATATATATATTTTTTAAATAGTAAGCACCATGCTAGCCATAGTGTTTTAAAATGAAGTTTTAAAAAAATTCTGCCTGCCCTGACCAGTGTTCTCACTGGTTGGTGTCACCTGGTGTCACAGGTTCGAATCCCAGTCAGGAGCATGGTGTACCTGAGTTGCAGGTTCGATTAGGTTGGGGAGTTTGCGGGAGGCAACCAATTGATGTGTCTCTTTCACATTGATGTTTCTCCCTCTGTCCCTCCCTTCCACTCTCTTAAAAAAAAAATCAATGGAGATTGATCCAAGATGGCTGCACCCAGGTGAACACCTAGCCGCAGCCACACACAACAATTTCAATAAAAAAAAACTAAAATATAAAACAGACATTGCCCAGAACTACAGAAAGGTTGACTGACTGGAAATTCTACAGCGAGAAGCAAGGAGAAAACCAGAAGGAGGCGCGGAGGAGCTGGAAAAGCCCAAGGCACGGAGATGCAGGGCGAGCAGAGGACGGAGCCAGAGAGGAGGGGGAGGCGGAGTGCCTGGCGGGCGTTCCCTAGCGGAAAGGAGATAAAACTCCGACTGTGCCAGACCCCGGGGACTCAGGCTCAGCCATAGGGAGCCGGGCTGTAAGGCGGAACCCCGGGAAGCGGCGAAAGGAGGTCCCGGCAGCGGCGCGCACACTGCTCGCAGAGAAGGGACAGTCGGCTGTGCCGCGGGATTGCCCTGACGGGAAGGAGACGGGGGCTCCAGACTGCTCTGAACGCCACCTCCAACTCTACTTCCAACTGAACTGAACCCCAATACCGGGCTCATTGTGGGAGAGCATAGACTGTTTGGCAGCAGGCAAAAATCGAGGGCACCTTTCAGAGGCGCCGGCAGCGAGCACTGAAGGACCTGCATAGGGCGGGGCTGACGGAAGCCAAAGCTGCAGGCTCCACCCAGAAACCCCGTCCCATCTGTAACTGCGAAATGCGACAACGAAATAGATTACAAACGAAAGAAATGGAGGACAAAAAGCGTCTGGATATATAGAGTTCAAATCTACGCTTATAAGGCTTTTCAAGAATTTCCTAGAAAAGATGGATAAGGCCTATGAGGATATGAAAAGAGATCAACTAGAATTAATAAGGAGTCATCAAGAAATGATAAGGGATCAACAAGAAATAAAGAATACATTGTCTGAAATAAAAAATATTTTACAGAGTCCTAAAAACAGAAGGGAAGATCGCAAGAATCAAGTCAAAAATTTGGAACATAAAGAGCCAGAAGACACTCCTCCACAGAAGCTAGAAGGCAAGAGAATCCAGAAAATTGAAGATAATGTAAGAAACCTCTGGGACAACTTCAAGCGAACCAACATCAGAATTATGGGGGTCCCGGAAGATGAGAGAGAGCAAGATATCGAAAACATACTGAAAGAAATAGTGACAGAAAACTTCCCCCACCTAGTGAAAGAATTAGACTTACAAGTCCAGGAAGCGCACAGAACTCCAAACAAAAAGAATCCAAAAAAGACCACACCAAGACACATCATACTTAAAATTCCAAGAGCAAAAGACAAAGAGAGAATATTAAAAGAAGCAAGAGCAAAGAAGGTAGTTATCTATAAAGGAGCACCTATACGATTGTCAGCTGACTTCTCAACAGAAACCATGCAGGCCAGAAGGGAATGGCAAGAAATATTCAAGGTGATGAATAGTAAGAACCTACAGCCAAAGATAATCTATCCAGCAAAGCTATCACTCAGAATTGAAGGTCAGATAAAGAGCTTCACTAATAAAAAAAAGCTAAAGGAGTTCATCAACACCAAACCAGAATTATATGAATTGCTGAAGGGGGTTCTTTCAGAAGAGAAAGTAAACAAAGATAAAAATTATGAACAACAAATACGTGACTATCAACAAGTGAATCTAAAAACCAAGGAAATTAAAAAAAAATCTGATGAACAATAGTAACTGTTGAATATAATAGAATCAGAGGTATGGAAGGGGAGTGAACTGATGATTCTTGGGGAAAAGGGGAGAGGGGGGCGTGGGAAGAGACTGAACATAAACTGTGCACCTATGGATGAGGACAATGGGGAGTGGGGAAAGGGCAGAGGGTGGGGTGGGAACCTGGTGGAGGAGAGCAATGGTGGGGGGGGAAAAAGGAACATTTGTAATAATATGAACAATAAAAACTTATTTAAAAAAAAATCAATGGAAAAAAAATTCCCTTTTGGGGCAGCCAAGTTGATCATGAAGAAACAGTTTGGAGGCCATTTTTGAGGTATTTACAAAGAAATTCCCTTTTATTCCTGTTTCTAAAAATGTTTAGTAATCTTCCATCCACACCAAGTCCATGGACTTTTTTTCCCCGTGGGTTCCCCAGTTCTCTCCACCCACAACTTTGCTTATAAGTTTTTGTATATATTTTAAGCGAACTGTGTAAGAAAAAACTTGAGTTTGCCTCACAACTTGGGAAGTGCATGCTAATTTTGGAGAGTTATTTATGGCACGGTCTCTCTCACTTTCAGATTATTTATGTAAACCCGAAGACAACATCTACAGTATTGATTTCACCCGCTTCAAAATTCGCGATTTGGAGACAGGGACAGTGCTGTTTGAGATTGCTAAGCCCTGTGCCTCAGGTAAGCCGCTGGTGGCCGTGTCGCTGATAGTTGGAGCAGAAGGCTTTGGAGTTGGCGTTGTTGGCCTTTGCCTCCCGTGTCTCGGACCCCAGCGTGTCCCTCCCCGTGACCCCCCGAAGCCGGGCCTGCGGGCCTGCTGGTGTGACGCTGAGAGGAGAGGCGGTGTTTACTGGTTGCTGTGTGCTGTCTGTTTATCCCAGCTCATGTAATCCTCACACCACTGGCAGGAGTTACTGTTCCCATTTTACAAATAAGGAAACTGAGGCCCAGAATTCCCAAGTGACTTTTCTAAAGTCTTCCCTCCTTCACCTTACCACATTGCCTCCCCGTAGGAAAGGAATCGTGAAATGGAACTCTAAGGGGAAAAGCTCACTTGAGCCTGAGTCTTAGGGACACTCTAGAAGGGTGATACTGCTGATTCCAGCCCCGACCATGAGGCTGAAGCTCACCTGGCTTCTCACTCTCTTCTTTAAACAGTGTCTCCTATTTCCCAGTAAGTCTGCGTTTGGATTTCAATCTGCACCATTTTCTGGATGAACAGAAAGCCCAGACCTATGAACTCATCTCCTTGGGGTTCTTTAAATTAGCCTTGGCTAGAGCTTCCTGTGCTGTGACACAGTTTCTGGGTGATTCATTTCTGGCTGGGGGACCACACTGCTTTTGGAGCGCAACACTGGAGATTTAGCGCCCCCTGGAGGTGGTTATAGAACACCAGCACAGATCCCTTCAGAGGATCGGCGTGGTCTGTGTAGTCTTCCTGCAAAGCTCTTCTCACATCCTGCTTGCTACTCAGAAAGGGCCTGTAAATTTGGTGAGTCCAAAGACTTTCCTGAGAAAGTCCATCTCGGGCTAGTAGTCCATACTCAAGGTTAGAGTCTCACCCCTCCCAGTATGTTTTTGTGTCTCTGTGTTGGCTCTTTTCATTTTTTCCCTTTAATTCTTTATTATTTAAAGTATTAATGTGTCTCCCTTTTCCCCCATTGACCTCTCCCTGGCACTCCCACCCCCAGCACCCACCCAGTATGTTTTATGCTGCCATAGTCTGGTACTGATCAGGCACCTGAAGGCTCAAGCTTGTGGGCGCTAAGCTTGTTTGGGAGGGCCGGGGCCAGCTGGTTTCCTGGGCTGGGAGTCCATACCCCGTACCACATGCCTTATACTGAGGATGTTTCTGGGATCCTGGGACTGACTGACTACTCAAGTGTGCGTATTTGAACTAGACTGGGCTCAGAGTAGTCATTGCAGTGCAACACGGAGCGGCCTCAAGAACGTCAGCAGCAGACACTGCAGATAAACTTTGCTTTCCACCTCTCCAGCCTCTTCCTTTAAGGCTCTTGATTGACTCAGACCAGGCTCACCCTGAGGCAGTTCCCTCCAGCAGCACTTACTCTGATGGGTTGGAATCCCTGAGAAGATTTGGTCTGACTGTTTTTTGTTTTTCTGTGAATCCTCACCCAAGGATATTTTTTCCCGTTGATTCTAGAGAGTGGAAGGGAAGGAGAGAGTAGAAGGGAAGGAGGGAAAGAGAGAGAGAGAGAGAGAGAGAGAGAGAGAGAGAGAGAGAGAGAGAGAGAGAGAGACATCGATATGAGAGAGCCACATCAATTGGTTGCCTCCCATACCAGCCTGACTGAGGCAAGGAACCTGTAATCCAGGTACATGCCCTTGACCAGGAATTGAACTGGAGACTTTTCAGTGTGCAGGCCATCGCTCTAACCACTGGTCATGCTGGCCAAGGCTGGTCTGACTCGTGAGAGGCAAGAGAAGAGGTGGACCTCCGAGGGAGGTGGTGCTGAGATGTTGCACTCATGATTCTGTGTCCGCTTTCAGACCAAGAGGAGGAGGAGGAGGCCGGTGGAGATGCGGACACCAGCGCAGGACGCTTTGTCCGCTATCAGTTCACACCAGCGTTTCTCCGCCTCCGGACAGTCGGGGCTACGTGAGTACAGCCTTTCCGGGGAGGGCCTCCCGCTTGTTTGCAGGGCAGAGTGCTCTCGGCGGGTTGGCTGTAGAGGTGGAGGGGACAGCGAGGGCTCACAAAGATTTATTTGGCAGGGTGGAGTTCACCGTGGGAGACAAACCTGTGTCAAACTTCCGGATGATCGAACGGCACTACTTCCGGGAGTGCTTGCTGAAAAACTTTGACTTTGATTTCGGCTTCTGCATCCCCAGCAGCAGGAACACTTGTGAACATATCTACGAGTTTCCCCAGCTCTCTGAGGATGTCAGTACGTATCCCTGACTGTACAGCATTCTAGGTTTTGGGGCCAGAAGGAACAACCCTCAGATCCATCTGGTCCAGTGCCCGCATTTTGCAGAGGAGGGAAGTGTGACAGGATGCAGCCATCTCTACTCATTTGACCTCAGGCTTCTCATTTCCTGCTGCTCCGATCTCATGTTTCAAATGGGACACTGCCCACTTGGGAGGTTTAAAAACACAGGCCGCTCCTTCCCCGCCCCACCCCTGCTGTGGGAAAGGGAGTGGCGGAGGGAGGTAGAGGAGCCCATCACAATCGGGACTCTGATGGACTCTCATTAGTGAAGCGCCTCTCCTGTTCGCTGTTAGTCATGGTTCCCACAGTTGAACTCCCCTCTCGGCACTCTCACTTTCCCCCTCACCACAGCTAGACGTGAACCCGGGGGCTAAATAGAACCATAGGTCTCAGGACCTCCTCTTGCTCAGTCTCTGCAAGTAGAGGAGTGATTGACAGACGGTTAGAACAGAGCCATAGGGAGAGGGCGCTGGCACAGGTGTCAGGTTTGGAGAGGAGTGGCGCGGCGGAAGCAGTGTCTTCAGAAGAGAATCCATAGTTGTGAGGAGGAGGAACTGGGAAGGCCCCGGAGAGGGGCTGAAGCAAGAGAAGAGGTGGACTTCCGAGGGGAAGAACAGGCCTTTTTCGTTTCTGTGACTTTGGTCTACCTCGCAGGTTCACCGCCTCTGTTAGAAAATAGAGAAAATGTTCCTGGAACAATGAGGGTGTGCGTTGGGTCCTGTGAATAGTGGGGTTTGTTGGTAGGTGGGGAAGGATCTACGTATATGGACTGGTTTTCTCAGAATCTGAAGGTGCTTAAAACTGTCATTCTGATGGCTAGGTGCTCGACTAGTGTGGTGGTGCTCTTCGGGGGGCGGGGGGAGGACTGCTGGGATGTGAGCGGGGTCAGGACAGCCTCTGATCCTGTTTGAACCTGCTCCCTCAGATGGCCTGGATCCGTAGCTCCTTGTGAGAGAGATTATGTAGCATTTCAAGTTTTTACCATGACTTTTCCTCTTGAGTCAACAGGCGGGGAGTGTGGAGGCCAGATTCTGCACATAAGCCAAGGAGCTCAGGTCGGGTGGGTCCAAAGAGACGCACCCAGTCAGCGTCACCTGTTCAGCACACCTTCTCCCAAAGACTCATTACCTCCGGGCTGGCAGGAGTGACTGTGTGACAGCTCACCTCAGCCTGGTAAGGGCGTCTGAGGTCTGGATCCCAGGACAGACACACCTTTGGCTCATCATTTCCAGGCTAACACTGAGCCGTCTCTGGAATGGGCTCCGTGCCCTCCGTGCCCCTGCACTCACGTCACCTAGGGTTTCTCTGGTTGCCAGCGGGCCCCGTGGCAGTGGCCTCAGGAGGCACAGCTTTTTGTATTCGGACCAGAATGTCTAGGGGAGCAGAGAGGCGCTGAGTAAATAGTTGCTGGGGTCCATGTGGGCAGGAGGGTAGGCACGTTCTCTTGGGAGGACCCAGAATCAGGCCGGGTGGCCAGGCAGGGCCTGTCAGCAAGTTGAGTGCATCGGATGTGTAGTGGGTCTCAGTTCTGTTTTGAGGCCTCTGTGGGCTCCAATTCTCCCCCCTCAAGGGCTGGCTCCCCCATTCCAACCTCATTATTCTGGGAGAGTGCTCATATTTTCCGGAAGGACCAGTTTATGCATTGTTGGCAGGATGCTAAGCTTTTTCACCTGGCTCATGGGCAGACTCACAATTAAGTCTGTTTTGCTTTCCCTCACTTGCAGTTCGTCTGATGATTGAAAATCCCTACGAGACCCGTTCTGACAGCTTCTACTTTGTTGACAACAAGCTGATAATGCACAACAAGGCCGACTATGCCTATAACGGAGGCCAGTAACGCCGTGGGACTGGATGGGGAGTGCTGGGCTGCCGCCATGGTCCCGGCACCTGGAAGGTTAAAGCTGCCGGATGTCACAAGCCTGGGACCTGGCCCAGGAAGCCACGGCTGGGGGCAGTTTTCGGTGCTTCGAGAGAGGTGCCAAGCAGTGCAGTGTTCCTTCCCCAGTATTTCCTCTTCCCTCTTTCCCCTGCCCTTAGGTCAGAGGTACTATATAGTGAAGATTAGGATAAGGTTCCTCAAGTCCAGATTAAAAAAGAAAGATTATTTTCATGTAGTCATAGCTGCCTAGTGGTTGTCCTGACAAGCCTGGGTCTCTGGCAGGGCAGTGCCCGGGCGAGGAGGCTCTGCCCCCTGCAGGTCCTGGGTGCTGTGAGGAGAGGCCAGCCTCTGCCGGCGTCTTCTCCTGTTTCCGAGGTTGCCATCGGCACAGTCAGACTCAGCCTGTGCAGTTATAAACCAAATGGGAAGAAACTTGAAAGGGGGTGGAGGGGAGGAACGGCGCCTTGAGGCCCGAGGGCCGGTAAGGCTGCCACACTGTGGAGAGGCCGCTTACCTGTCTACCTGCAAGGTCCCGGGCAGTCCCCCCGGGACCGCACCGGGTCAGCTGGCAGTGCCGTCCGCCCTCATCCTGGCGGGGAGAGGAGCTTGCCCTGCTGCTGGCTCCTGACTGGGGACCTTCTGAAACGGAAAGGTTTCACTTTGGAAGTCATCTCCCTTGCGGCAGATTAGGCCTCATGTTCTTTCCAGGCCTCTTTCGGAGGTCGTGTGAGATGTCAGTGTGACCTGCGGTTAGCCTTCTGCCAGCACAGCTCAGGCCGGGCTCTGGCTCAGGTTGAGGCTGTACAGTCAGCCACGGCCGTTCAGGCCGCACTGGTTTCCGCTCCGCGTAGCCCGGAGGCCTGGCTGTGGGCCGGGTTGACCTCTAAGACTCTGCAGTCTTACTGAGGTTTTCTGTCTGCCTTTCTGCTGCCATTGTTTCTGGAACCATTGGGCAGGTCAGAGCTAAGGAATGCAGATCTGGTCCTTGGAATCTTTGGGTGTTTCGCCTGTGCCAGAGATGTGTGCTCAGAAAAGCTTCCTTGCCCGTCCTGCTACTTCGATCCTCAGGCCTTTGTTGGATGGACTCGCCTCCAACAGGTGGTCTGGCGTGGTGACGCTAGGCGCTGTAAGACGGCTGCTGTGGCCAGGCTATAGCACTGTAGGGAGGCGCTGTAGGGAGGGCCCAGGTATGTGTAATAGTCACTGTCACCGACAGTGACTGACAGGATAGCTGTTTCCCACGCGCTGGGGAGGAAGGCCGAGGGCCAGGGGAGGGGGCCGCACTGGGCCACAGCAGCCCCTGTGCGTTCATGGGCCGGTGTGGCTCCCGTTTGGATTCTGGAATGTGAGCGGTCTTGAGCCTCGGCCTGGTGCTATATACCAGGACGGAGTCTGGGCTGTGCCAGATGCTGATGCTTTCTCATCCAGAAAGCCCTGGGTTAGCCCTGTGTGCCAGCACCAGGTCCAACCAATGAGGGAAGGGAGGCCCAGCACCTGCAGACCGGGAGTCTCAGCCCTGGGGCGGATACAAACCCAGGTGCCTTACGTGGGCTCTGCCCCCCATGCTGCTGGGGAGGCTGCGCGCCCCCACCCCCATCCGCCCGCCCGCAGGCAGACGGTAGCTCTGCCTCTTGCCCTCATTTGGCTCCGCTAGCACCTCGCGCCTGTTGAGCTTCAGAAGCCCCATCTGTGACGACCCGATCAGGAGGGTTCCTCCCCTTTGATGCTTGGTTTGCATCAGGAGTGGTTTCTGGAGTGCCTAGAGTTCTGCTCAGTAGAGGGTGCCTTGGAAACGTGGCCCAGGGCAGACTGGTTTGTGTGCGACGGTCTCTCAGCTGCACACAGTGAGCTTTGCGAGGACGAAGGCCAGCAGGGCAGAGGGGCAGGCACTCAGGCAGGAAGTGCGGCGTCCTCTCCCCACCAGCTTGCCTTAGTCTCCCTGGAGACCACTTTGAGGCCAAGCGCTCACACTGCCCAGTAGGACAGGGTTGGCTGTCCTCTGTGCCCGGATCTGGTGCTCTGTACCTGAGACTGGTTTCTTGGGCCCCTGCTCAGGGAATCTTGAGAAGCATCACCACTCTGGGTGTTAACCAGGGTGAGTTTGTAGTTCAAGTTTTTGTTCCTGAATTGGACAGAGAATTGGAAGTCATACTTTCTTTGAAAGTATCTGAACCAATCAAAAGTTGAATCAGGGCTGGAGGCCAACACTAGTGAGGAACTTGGACTGTTGGTGCAGTTATCTGTGGGTAATACAATGGGAGGAAAACGGCCCTGCAGCCTGGCTGGTAGGTTCAGTGGGTAGAGCGTTGGCCCAAGGACTGAAGGGTCCCGGATTCAATTTCAGTCCAGAGCATGTACCTCAGTGGCAGATTTGATCTCCAGCCCAGGCCTGGTCTCAGGGCATGTGCAGAAGGCAACCAATTGATTAGTCTCTCTCATATCAATATTTCTCTCTGTGTCTCTCCCCCTCCCTTCCACACACTCTAAAAATCAATGGGGGGAAATATGCATAGGAGAGGAATTAACAACAACAAAAGAGCCCCTGCATGCTCTCTCAGAGCTGGCAATGGGAGACGGCTCCTGGAGGAGACCGCCTTGGGGCTGGCGGCCGCCTGGTGGCGTGGGGCCTGCTGCCTCTCCTGTCCTGCTCTTGTCCCTCTGCCTTGGAATCTCCCGGAGAGAGCCTCTCTCTTCCCTGAAGCCTTTGGGCTCAGGTGCACTTCTAGCTTCTCCAAAGAGACCCTGCTTTGTTGTAGTCTGTGCTCAGAGGAACTGGCTCTGGCTGCCCTCTCCTTCGCAGTTAGCGCAGTTACCGTGCAGAGAAGGCCGTTTTCAGGGGCCTCGGGCTTCCTGAAGACACAATGTCTTTGGGCATCCGATTCGCAGATAAGGGCAGGATTTTGGAATGTTGGGTCTGACCATAGACTGGCGATCCTTGAAATGGCAGGGACGGGAATCTTCAGCCTGTTTTTTCAGTTGAAAGTGGAACTCATTTGTGAGAGGACATCCTAGGCTGTGTCTAATGTACAAACAAGGCGAGTCCCGCCTTAGTGTGTCCTGCCAGCTGGGGCTCTCGGGTGCTCTCCTTCTGGTGGGCCCGGGGACTGTGCGAGAGATTCCTGACAGGGTGACGCAGAGCCATCACGTTGCATTCCCTGTAACGGGCCGTGTTCACCCAGAGGGTCTGGCGGAGGTGGGCTTACTGCTTTACAAGGTCATGTACGTAGTCATTGACGCGGGAAAGTCTGCTTTCCCCGGTAAACCTGTTTTTCACAGAATATAAGCAACATCAATGACCTGATGTGTCCTTCCTCCTCTTACCTTCACTTGAGATCCTCATTCCAGTTTTATTTTTTTCTGTTTTGCAAATTGTTTTATAACCACAACAGATAAGGACAGAGAATGCCCTGTTTGAAACATCACAATAAAGGTTCAAGATCAAGGTGTTCCCTTCGGCAAGGCTGAAGACTCTCAGTCTCTGGTATTTGGAATTTAGGCTGCAATCCTTATTTTTGAATGGATCACTGGGTGTGTGGGACAGTCCATGCTTTTAACCAGATTTGAACAGAAGAATGGGCACTCGGTCCAGGTAGAAGTAGATGAAGTGTTTGGTTTCATGTGTCATGTAACTACCGAAGTTCCTCCCCATGATGCAGCGCCCTGGAGGGGGGGGTATACTTCATGTCAAAAAAAAAGGTTTTTTTCAAATTACAAGAGAAAGTAGAAGTGAGCCATCTGCACTGTGTGGGCTCAGGAAACAAGTTACAGAGGCAGAGGGTCCTTGTAGCTTAGGAGGGAAAGGCCAAGGTAACGGGCCGGGAGGGGGCGGAAAGGGGAGGGAGAGGCCCCGCGGGCTCCTCCTCGCTGTGGCCAGTGTCCTCCATGTATGTCCCCAGCACCTCCGTCCCGGGAGTCCACTGCGGCTCCTGTGCACGGCGTGTGCACGGCGTGTGCACGGCGTGTGGGTCACCGCCTTTCTGTCGCACACATGACAGCGGAGCAGGGGCTGGCACATCTCCCCCATTCCCGTTTTTATTGTCTTTGTGTCCAAAGTAAACGAGGTGACTAATTTCTATAAAATGTTATTTTGCCACAAGAGACAGAAATAAAGATTTTCACAGTATGTGTACCCTCTTGTCTCCTGGCTGCGCTCCTTGTGCTCTGGCGGGAGCAGGCATGGGGTGGGGCGGCCTTTCTGGGAACAGTTTGAGCATAGCTGGTGTCGGGGTGGTTGAGGAACCGTATTGGCTCTAGGTTGAATATTTTCGCTTTATTTTGTTGGGGCTCTTTAAGAAGTAAACATTTATATACACATTTAAAAGTGAAGGTGTGCTTTAACTAGAGTAAAGGCCACCTCATTTAGGAGTACAGTTTGATACAGGGCATTCCCATCACCCCAAAAAGTGCCCTCCAGTTTCTGGTGGTCGTGGCCAGCTCTCTCCTTCCACTCCAGCCCCTTGCAACTATGTTGGAAAAACAGTACACATTTAATATAAATTGTATACCCATGTTTAAGGTCACAAATGAGTCCATTTTAAAATAAGTCTGGTTTAGCCTGGCCAGTGTGGCTCAGTGGTTAAGCATCGATGTATGAACCAGGAGATCACAGTTCGATTCCAGGTCAGGACATGTGCCCGGGTTGCAGACCCAGTACCCCAGGGTGGGGTGCACAGGAGGCAGCCAATCAATAATTCTCTCTCATCTTTGATGTTTCTATCTCCCTTTCCCTTCCTCTCTGAAAAAAAAATTTTTTTAAGTCTGGTTTAGATGGTCTGGGACACCTGAGGCAATCATTGGCCTCTGTCCACAAACAGCACCCACTTATTCCTCCTCCATGTTCCTGCTTTTCCTCCACACAGGGCTGGGGGGTTGGGGAGGGGAAGGTGAGGAAGACCTCAGAGCATTAGCCAAAGGCAGTCCTGCATTTGGTCCTGGGAGCTTAGGAGAGAGAAAGGCAAAGGTAATGGCTTCTGTAGACAGTGCCTGGGAAGGCTCTGGGGCATTTCTTTAATTATTATCAGCTGAACTCTGGGCAAAAGGCAGAGCCATGCCCTGGGAACTGTTTCCCCAAAAGGCGGACACGTTATCAGTACTGACTTTTACCTTTGTCCAGGAAGGGCTTGATATACAAATCCAGTCAAACACCAGGAATGCTCGGGCCTACTCTAGGATGCAAATAAGCTCCTTTGATCCTAAGTTTTGGTGATACTTCCTGGTATTTTGGGATATATAAATAAATGCACTGCTTGGTATATAAATATATAAATATATTTAATATATAACTAAATCGCCTGTCCCTGCCTCTTCATCAGAGGTAGCAGCAGTTCCACTCCCCATCTTTATAAATCTATCTCTGTGTCTTCTTTCTATTTTTCTTTATTTCTCAATCCCTGGCTGCCTCCACTTTGAACCGGTTCGTTCTCTCTTGCCGTGCAGGATGCAGAAAAGGGAGATCCCCGCTGCATCAGGCACCAACAGCTTCGGGAGAAGAGGGAGCAGCGGGAGCAGCTGTGGGCTAGGGGCTTTTCAATTGAAGATTTCTCTTAAGTGGAAGGTCACATATTAAGGACTTTGCTGTAACTTTTGATTGATCTTTAGGAGTTAGAGCAGGTCTTGGCAGAAGACAAAAAAATTGAAAAAATAAACGATAGAGGCCCTGGCCAGGGGGCTCAGTTGGTTGGACCACCACCAAACGGTTGCAGATTCACTTCCTAATCAGGGCACATACCAGGTTGTGGGTTCAACCTCCAGTCAGGTTATGTACAGAAGGCAACTGGTCGTCTCTCACATTGATGTTTCTCTCTCAAAGCAATAAAAACATATCCTCAGGATTTAAAATAACCCTATATAGCCAAAACGGGTTTGGCTCAGTAGAGAGCGTCAGCCTGCGGACTGAAAGGTCCCAGGTTCGATTCTGCTCAAGGGCATGTACCTTGGTTGCGGGCACATCCCCAGTGGGGGGGTGCAAGAGGCAGTTGATCGATGATCCCATCGATGTTTCTAACTATCCCTCTCTCTTCCTCTCTGTAAAAAATCAATAAAACTTATTTTTAGAAAAATAAAATAACCCTATATAATATCCTGTATAATAAAAGCCTAATATGCTAAGTGTCTGGTCATCTGTTCAACCAATCTAAGTTTAATATGCTATTGATGCCGAAACCGGTTTAGCTCAGTGGTAGAGTGTTGGTCTGCGGACTGAAAGGTCCTGGATTCGATTCCGGTCAAGGGTATATACCTTGGTTGTGGGCACATCCCCAGTAGGCAAGAGGCAACTGGTCAATGTTTCTCTCTCATCGACGTTTCTAGCTCTCCATCTCCCTTTCTCTCTTTAAAAAAAAATCAATAAAATATAAAAAATAAATAAAATACAAAAAAAATAAAAACAATTGTTTAATATGCTATTAATATGCTAAGGCAGCTCAACCGCTTGCTATGATGTGCACTGACCACCTGCTGCTGTTGTCTGGCTGATCAGAACTGAGTGAAACAGACTGGACCTGCCCTGGAGCCCTCCCACAGCCACTACCCCCAGCTGACCCATCCTATGGGCCCTCATCAGGATGAGCCTGCCAGATGCCACCCATGCACAAATTCATGTACCAAGCCTCTAGTAATCTGCAATAATATGCAAATTGACCATACCTTCACAGTACCCACTAGCCAATCAGGAGTGAGTATGCAAATTAACCCAACAAAGATGTGCATATGCAGGTATGGAGCAAAGATTGAAGACTCAAGATGACTGAAGCTGAAACCAGTCGTTGGCCTGCAGACTGAAAGGTCCCAGGTTCGATTCTAGTCAAGGGCATGTACCTTGGTTGTGGGCACATCCCCAGTAGGGGGTGTGCAAGAGGCAGTTAATTGATGTTTCTCTATCAATGTTTCTAACTCTCCCTCTCTCTTCCTTTCTGTAAAAAAATCAATAAAATATATTTTTTTAAAAAACACCCCTCATGATTTTTGTCTTTTTTTAAAAAGAAGACTGAAGAGACTTGGCTTTGCTTCAACCTCTGCAGAGACACTGCAACCAGAGTGGGAAAGCCTAGCCTCAAGGCTTGGCTTCTCTGCTGTGGCCTGAGGGAAGGCCTGGGTCCTGAGTTTCAGAGGAAAACCCGTGCCAGCAGCCAGGGAAAGGAAGCCTATTGCACGAATCTGTGCGACGGGCCTCTAGTTAACCTGTTAACTGAGCGGGACGTATAAATACGTCAAGCATAAACAATATCGGGAACGGGCAGGACGTATGAATACGTCCTGGAAATATATATTGTGCCCTGAGAGGGACGGTATATATTTTTTGTAATCTTTATAATTGTTTGTAAAATTTATAATTTTTTAATTCGATGTTTCCATTTTTTTGTTGGTATTCTTTTCTATTTGTAATTTTGTATTTTCCTTTGTGCTTTATATATAAATAAAAAATATATATTTCATTTATTTTAATTAAGTATAAATAAAAAATAATATAAAATTATGTCCACTGGGCGTGACGTACTGACACGTCCTAGGGAAAGAGTATGTGCCCGTTGTACGTTGCATAATTAAAAAGGGAACTCTCCGGTTAATTAGTAAAGAACAGAAATTTACTTCCCAGTTGTAGAGGGGGTGGGAAGACCAAGATCAAGGTGCCATCAAATCTGGTGTCTTCCTGCTGTCCTTGCAGCAGAAGGGCCGGAAGACCAGTTCTGGCCTGCGGGTCAGTGCTGGGGAAGGCGCCTGGCTGGGGGGGAGAAAGGCAGCTGGAGGCATGTGTGGTGCCTGGGAGGGTGTGGCAGTCTGCCTGTCACTCGTGCCTCTTGGCCCGCAATGGTGTCCAGAGGGGGATGCTAAGGGCCTAATGCATGGCCTCAGGGCAGCCCCCTGCTCCCCTGGGACTGCCCTACTATTGGGAGTGAGAAGGGTGACACAGGCGCTGGCGGTGACGCCCCACCATCGCACCTTCACAACCTGCGGGGGGAGGAAAGCTCCCTCCCAGCAACCCCAGGCCCAGCTAGTGAGCATCAGAGCACAGACCCTTTGCCTCGTGGGGTTCGCAGACTATTCAGCAGGGACTCGGTGAGAATTCAGATGCTAGCGAAACCGGTTTGGCTCAGTGGATAGCATCGGCCTGCGGACTGAAAGGTCCCGGTTCAATTCTGGTCAAGGGCACGTACCTTGGTTGCGGGCACATCCCCAGTTGGGGGGCTGGGGGTGCAAGAGGCAGCTGGTCGATGACTCTCATCGACGTTTCTAACTATCTTAATTCCTCTCTGTGTAAAATCAATAAAATATATTTTTTTAAAAGAATTCAGATGTTACGTGTCACGAATAAATAAACCAGGGGGTGGAGAGTGTACAGGAGAAACAGGGCCCTGACAGCCGATTCCCCCGCCGCAGGGGTCCGGCCCGCTTTCCACCAACTGGGTGAGGACAGCTGGGTCCCAGCCGGGACAGCCGGGACAGCCGGCGGTGGAAGCTGAGGGAGGAGGACGTCACAGAGGCGGGAGCGGCCTCCCCGCCCAGGAGGGCGGAGCGCGGGGCCCCGCCTCGAGGGCGAGACACTGATCGCGGCCCCGACCCCGCAGCCGGAACCCAGGCCGCGGAGGCTGGAGGAGCCGCCCCGGCCCGTCTCCGACTCCGTCTCATGGCCGCCGCCGCGATGCTCGCCCGGGCCTGCGGGCCGGTCCGCGGGGGTGAGTGCTGCCGCCGCGGCCGGGCTGGCGGGTCCCTGCGGCCGTGACCTTTGCCCCAGTTAGGCGCCCCTGCGCCTGCGCGGCCGGGCTCCTCCGACTGCTCCGTCGCCCCCTCCTCCTTCTACCCCCCCCCCGGGCCGCACGCCCCCCCCCGGGCCGCACGCCGCCCCCCCCCCGGGCCGCACGCCGCCCCCCCCCCCCCGGGCCGCACGCCCCCCCCCGGGCCGCACGCCGCCACCCCCCGGGCCGCACGCCGCCACCCCCCCCCGGGCCGCACGCCGCCCCCCCCCCCGGGCCGCACGCCGCCCCCCCCCCCGGGCCGCACGCCACCCCCCCCGGGCCGCACGCCACCCCCCCCGGGCCGCACGCCGCCCCCCCCCCCGGGCCGCACGCCACCCCCCCCAGGCCGCACGCCGCCCCCCCCCCGGGCCGCACGCCGCCCCCCCCCCGGGCCGCACGCCGCCCCCCCCCCCCGGGCCGCACGCCGCCCCCCCCCCCGGGCCGCACGCCGCCCCCCCCCCCGGGCCGCACGCCACCCCCCCCCGGGCCGCACGCCACCCCCCCCCGGGCCGCACGCCGCCCCCCCCCCGGGCCGCACGCCACCCCCCCCAGGCCGCACGCCGCCCCCCCCCGGGCCGCACGCCGCCCCCCCCCCGGGCCGCACGCCGCCCCCCCCCCCCGGGCCGCACGCCGCCCCCCCCCCGGGCCGCACGCCGCCCCCCCCCCGGGCCGCACGCCGCCCCCCCCCCCCGGGCCGCACGCCGCCCCCCCCCCCGGGCCGCACGCCGCCCCCTCCTCCGGTTCCCGGGGCCTCGGCGCCCGCCGCGGAGCCGCCCGGCGGGGCCCACAGGGCGCCTGTGACCTTGGACGGCCCGCCGCCGGCCTCGGTTGCCCCGGGTGCCCGGACGCCACGGGGGGGCGGGGGGCTGTCCTCCTGGTCGGAAGGACCAAACCGCAGGCGTGGGGAGCAGCCCGGCCGCCTGTGACATGTGCTGGGTGCTTCCCGCTCCCCAGCCGACCCTGCCGCCGGCTGGGCTGGGCTGGGCTGGGCTGCGGGAACACCCGGGGCTGCGGGGACACCCGGGGGCCCCCCGCGGTGACATCCGGGTCCGCCGGGACACCCGGGGCTTCAGAGACACCCGGGGCTGCGGGGACACCCGGGGCCGGGCCAGACCCACGCCCCCGGCAGTAACAGTGAAGAGAGTGCCCGCTGGGGCTGCCTGCCAGGCCTTTGCTACAGTTAGTATCTTCCTTTCCCCCCTAAATGTTTCCAACTACATTACTTTTTTGTTTTTATTTTTTTGTTAATCCTCACTCAAGAATATTTTCCATTGATTTTTAGAGAGGGAGAGATAGAGAAACATCAGTGTGAGAGAGACACTTCGGTTGGATGCCTCCCACACTCACCCCAATCCAGAACCAAACCCCAACCCTTCAGTCTGAGGCGGACAAACCAGCTAGGGCCAGTTAGTATCTTCTTAAATCTCTCTCTCTCTCTCCCCCTACATATACATATGTGTGTGTGTGGGTTTTTTTGTGTGTGTTTTTAAAAAATATATATTTTATTGATTTTTACAGAGAGGAAGAGAGGGATAGAGAGTTAGAAACATCGATGAGAATCACTGATCGGCTGCCTCTTGCACGCCCCCTACTGGGGATGTGCCCGCAACCAAGGTACATGCCCTTGACCGGAATTGAACCCTGGACCCTTCAGTCCGCAGACCGAAGCTCTACCAGTGAGCCAAACCGGTTTCAGCTACATGTGTTTTTATTGATTTCAGAGAGGAAGGGAGAGAGAGAGAAAATCATCCATCTGTTGCCTCCTGCACGCCCCACACTGGGGATAGAGCCTGCAACCCAGGCTTGTGCCCTAACTGGGAATCATAGTGTGATCTCCTGGTTCATGGGTCACTGAGCCAGCGGGGCAGTATCTTCTTAATCCTCTTACCCCCAGATGCTCAATATCTTTGTCCTCCAGATTGAGTATTAGCTGAGGCTCAGTGAAGTTAAGATCCTTTAAGGGCACAGAGCTGTGTTCTTATTGTTGGCATTATTATTATTATTATTATTATTATTATTATTGGCATTACCTGAGGATTGGGTAGGATAGTCCATGCAGATGTTTAGAAAGGATTGAGGTCATAGTTCAATTCCCAGTGTGGGGCGTGCAAGAGGCAGCCGATCAATGATTCTCTCTCGTCATTGATGCTTCTATCTATCCCTCTCCCTTCCTCTCTGAAATCAATAAAAATATACTTTAAAAAAGAGCATTATAAGCAGTTATTTGGGTCCTCATAGCAGCACTTTGACGTTTTGGGCGGATAGCCCCTGTTGTGGGCACTGGCCTGTGCATTGTGGGGTGCTAGCAGGTCTCTCCTCCCTCCACCCCATTCAGCTGTGACAGCCACAGGTCCCTGCACACAATCCCCATGTCCCCGGGGCAGCACCATCCCCAGGGGGGCCTCGGAGTGCCCCCTATTGGCGTTAACCAGACCTGCACCCCCCCCTCGGCGGCAGCTCTGCGCCGGCAGTTACACACCGTGTACCAGACCGTGGAGCTGCCCGAGACGCACCAGATGCTGCGCCAGACGTGCCGGGACTTTGCCGAGAAGGAGCTGTTCCCCATCGCGGCCGAGATCGACAAGGAGCACCGCTTCCCGGCGGCTCAGGTAGCGCCCCCGCAGCCGGGTGGGTGGTGGCAGTGGCCGCAGTGACGCGGAGGCTCTGGTCAGGGGGCCTGAGGCGGGTCTGGGGCCCGGAGGAGCTCTGGAGGCTCCCTGCCCGGCAGGGGCCTGTGGCCGGAGAACAGCCATGGCGGTGGGTGTTTACCGTGCACCGGCCTGGGGTTAATAATATTGAATAAATAACAGTTAGTAATAATTAATAATAATGCCCAGAGCGAGCTTCCTGGCCCCGGGCGTGGGAAGCTCGGCTCCTCCTCCTCACCAAGTCCCGTGCGCTGCCGTCTGTCCAGCTGAGGGAACAGCCGGTGAGCGTTAAAGCTGCCGGCTCCCTCCTGTGGCAGCACCCGCTCAGCACTCAGTGCCGCGGGCGTAGTTCCAGGATCACTCACCGGCCCGGCGAGGATCACTCCGAATGGAAACGCCCGCTCTTCCCGCCTCACTCCTCCATCCGGGAGAGGGCAGGGAGGACCTTCACCCCAGCAGCAGGGGTGACACCTGCTCGCTGCCTGAGCACGGGGAGAGGACGGTGTGGGAGAGTGGGTGACAGCCCCAAGCGCTGAGGACCGAGGGGGAGGAGATACTTGGGAGAGAGGTCATTTCTCCGGGCCGTGTGCCAGGCCCTGTGGAGGGGGGTGTGATGGGGGTGTGTGTGGAGGGGGTGTGGAGGGGTGTGGTGGGGGTGTGTGGTGGGAAGGGGGTGTGGTGGTGGGGGTTTGATAGGGGATGTGGTGGGGGGTTGAAGGGGAGGGGTATGTGGTGGGGGTTGTGATGGGGTGTGTGGTGGGGAGGGGGGTGTGGTGGGAAGGGGGTGTGGGGGGGTCTGGTGGGGAGGGTGTGGTGGGAAGGGGGTGTGGGGGGTGTGTGGGGGGGTGTGGTGGGAAGGGGGTGTGGTGGTGGGGTGTGGTGGTGGGGGTTTGATAGGGGATGTGGTGGGGGGTTGAAGGGGAGGGGTATGTGGTGGGGGTTGTGATGGGGGGTGTGGTGGGGGTGTGTGTGGTGGGGGTGTGGTGGGGGGTGTGTGGAGGGGGTGTGGTGCTTAGGGGACGGAAGGTCTCTGTACCCTTTGCTGACGCTTCCCGCCCGCCCAGGGGCTGTGGCTGCAGACAGAGCTGGTGCGAGGCCCGGCAGGTGCAAGGCCAGGCGGCCGGAGGGGAGCTGAGGGCAGTCGCCGGGGGCGGGGTGGGGGGGGGGCCCAGCGCCATGGCCGTGCCTCCCGGTGCAGGTGAAGCAGATGGGCGGGCTCGGGCTGCTGGCCATGGACGTGCCGGAGGAGCTGGGCGGCGCCGGCCTGGACTACCTGGCCTACGCCATCGCCATGGAGGAGATCAGCCGCGGCTGCGCCTCCACCGGCGTCATCATGAGCGTCAACAACGTGAGCGCCTTCTGGACCCCCCGGGGGGCGGGGCTCCGGGGCGGGGCCAGGACCAGGGGCGGGGCTCGGGGCTGGGGCGGGGCCAGGACCGGGGGCGGGGCTCAGAGACTGGGGCTAAGGGGCGGGGCCAGGGGCGGGGTGGGGCTCGGAGCTGGGGCGGGGCTCCGGGGCGGGGCCAGGGCGGGGCTAAGGGGCGGGCCCAGGGCTGGGGGCGGGGCTCCGGGCAGGCGCCCACCTGGAGGCTCCGGCTCCCCGTGCGGGTCCTCGGGCTCCAGGGAGACAGGCCTGCGCGAGGCCATGATGGGGGGCCGGCGGCTCCCGGGCTCAGGCCGCCCTGTCCCCGCAGTCCCTGTACCTGGGCCCCATCATGAAGTTCGGCTCAGACGAGCAGAAGCGGAAGTGGGTCACGCCCTTCACCGGTGGCGACAAGATTGGCTGCTTCGCCCTCAGCGAGCCTGGTACATGCTGCCCCCCCTCCCCTCCCTCAGCACCCCCTCCCTCAGCACCCCTCCCCTCATTACCCCTCCCTCAGCACCCCCTCCCTCAGCACCCCTCCCCTCAGCACTCCTCCCTCAGCACCCTCCCTCAGCACCCCCTCTCCTCAGCACCTCCCCTCCCTCAGCACCCCTCCCCTCATCACCCCTCCCTCAGCACCCCCTCCCTCATCACCCCTCCCTCAGCACCCCCTCCCTCAGCACCCCTCCCCTCAGCACCCCTCCCTCAGCACCCCTCCCCTCATCACCCCTCCCTCAGCACCCCTCCCTCAGCACCCCTCCCCTCAGCACCCCCTCCCTCAGCACCCCCTCCCTCAGCACCCCCTCCCTCAGCACCCCCTCCCTCAGCACCCCTCCCTCAGCACCCCCTCCCTCATCACCCCTCCCTCAGCGCCCTCTCCCCTCAGCGCCCCTCCCCTCAGCGCCCTTTCCCTCAGCGCCCTCTCCCCTCAGCGCCCCTCCCCTCAGCGCCCTTTCCCTCAGCACCCCCCCCCTCAGCACCCCCTCCCTCAGCATCCCCTCCCCTCAGCACCCCCTCCCTCAGCACCCCCTCCCCTCAGCACACCCTCCCTCAGCACCCCCTCCCCTCAGCACCCCCTCCCTCAGCACCCCCTCCCCTCAGCGCCCTGTCCCTCAGCGCCCTCTCCCCTCAGCACCCTTTCCCTCAGCGCCCTCTCCCCTCAGCGCCCCTCCCCTCAGCGCCCTTTCCCTCAGCACCCCCTCCCCTCAGCGCCCTTTCCCTCAGCGCCCTCTCCCCTCAGCGCCCCTCCCCTCAGCGCCCTTTCCCTCAGCACCCCCTCCCCTCAGCGCCCCTCCCCTCAGCGCCCTTTCCCTCAGCACCCCCTCCCCTCAGCGCCCCTCCCCTCAGCGCCCCTCCCCTCAGCGCCCTTTCCCTCAGCACCCCCTCCCCTCAGCGCCCCTCCCCTCAGCGCCCCTCCCCTCAGCACCCTTTCCCTCAGCACCCCCTCCCCTCAGCACCCCTCCCTCAGCACCCCCTCCCCTCAGCACCCCCTCCCCTCAGCACCCCTCCCCTCAGCACCCTTTCCCTCAGCACCCCCTCCCCTCAGCACCCCCTCCCCTCAGCACCCCTCCCCTCAGCGCCCCCTCCCCTCAGCTTGGGGGACAGACTGGAGCGGGCTGCCCCACCGGAGGGGGAGCTCGGGCCTGTGCTGACGGGGAGGTCACCTCCGCTGAGCTAGGAGCTGGGAGGGACGCTTGCTCTGGGGTCCCCTCCCCTAAAGCTGATCCCCCCTCCCACCCGCACTGAACGCTGAGGAGCTGGTGGTCTCTGGGGCTCGCTGGAGCCCGGTGAGGCCGGCCCCTGCGGGCAGGCACAGAGCCATGGGGTGGGGTTGAGGGGTGCTGAGGGGAGGAGTGCTGAGGGGAGGGGGTGCTGAGGGAGGGTGTGCTGAGGGGAGGGGGTGCTGAGGGAGGGGGTGCTGACGTGCTGAGGGGAGGGGTGCTGAGGTGCTGAGGGGGGGGATGCAGACAGAGCCGTGGCGGGAGGCGGAGGCTGGACCGGAGCTGTGCCGCAGGGAATGGCAGCGACGCGGGGGCCGCCGCCACCTCCGCCCGCGCAGAGGGCGACTCGTGGGTGCTGAACGGCACCAAGGCCTGGATCACCAACTGCTGGGACGCCTCGGCCACCGTGGTCTTCGCCAGCACCGACAGGGCGCTGCGCCACAAGGTGGGCCGGGCCCTGAGCATTTCCTCAGCTTTCTGCCCCGCCCGCCGGGCTTTCCCTTCCCCAGAGCGGCCAGCAGGGGGCAGCACTGCGGGCAGGGGGAGGGCCGGGCAGGGGAAGGGGTTGACAGGGCCGTGGCCTGGGCAGCCTCTGGGAAGGTCACCGCTGGGTTCCGGCTCTTCCAGGGCATCAGCGCCTTCCTGGTCCCCATGCCGACACCCGGGCTCTCGCTGGGGAAGAAGGAGGACAAGCTGGGCATCCGGGCCTCGTCTACGGCCAACCTCATCTTTGAAGACTGCCGCATCCCCAAGGAGAACCTGCTGGGCGAGCTGGGCATGGGCTTCAAGATCGCCATGGTGAGCGGCGCGGGTGAGGGGGCGCGGGGGAGCGGGTGGGGGGGTGAGGGGGGTGAGCGGAGTGGGAGGTGAGCGGGTGGGGGTTAAGGAGGTCAGGGGCGGGGGTGAGGGGGGCAGGGGGATAAGGGGGGGAGGGGGTGAGCCCTGGGTCGAGGCCCTGGCCAGCTGCTGACTGGGCGTCCCCGCAGCAAACCCTGGACATGGGCCGTATCGGCATCGCCTCCCAGGCCCTGGGCATCGCCCAGGCCGCCCTGGACTGCGCCGTGACCTACGCCGAGAACCGCAAGGCCTTCGGGGCGCCCATCACCAAGCTCCAGGGAATCCAGGTGACAGGGGGCCCCGGGGAGCCTGGCCTGGACCCCGGGGAGGGAGGGGGCGGCGGAGGGTTACCTGCTCCCCTGCTCCCGGAGGAAGGGGGGAGGGGGAGGGGGCGGGTGCTGACTGGCGGGCGGCCTGGTCTTGCAGTTCAAGCTGGCGGACATGGCCCTGGCCCTGGAGAGTGCCCGGCTGCTGACCTGGCGCGCTGCCATGCTCAAGGACAACAAGAAGCCCTTCACCAAGGTGCCCGGGACGCGGCTCCCTTTGAGGCCGAGGGACGGGAGAGGCTGGTGGGGTTCCCATTCCGGCTGCTCCAGGGGGCCTCCCCGGCCGACCCTCTGGGGCCCGTGCTGGGCACATGGACGGCTCTGACCCACGTCCCTTCCCCGTGGTCAGGAGGCGGCGATGGCCAAGCTGGCTGCGTCGGAGGCCGCCACCGCCATCAGCCACCAGGTGAGTGTCAGCGGGCGAGTCGCCGCCCCTCCCCGCGGTGCCCGTGAGGCTGGCCTGCCCCGCGGGGCGTCCTCCCCGCCTGAGCCCGCTCTCGCCGCTCTCGCCGCAGGCCATTCAGATCCTGGGCGGCATGGGCTACGTGACGGAGATGCCCGCCGAGCGGCACTACCGCGACGCCCGCATCACCGAGATCTACGAGGGCACCAGCGAGATCCAGAGGCTGGTCATCGCCGGGCACCTGCTCAAGAGCTACCGGAGCTGAGCCAGGGCGGCCCCGCCCGCGGCCGCGGACTGACTGCGCAGGAGCGGGAGCCACGTGCGGGCCCTTCCCCCCCCCCCCCCCCCAGCGTGCCGGAGCCTTCTAGAAGGCGAGGCGGGGGCTGGGGCCTGTGTGCGGACTCCGGCTCCGCTCCCCTCCCGACGTGCCTTATTCTTCATCGAGGGGACGGCCTCCCGAAGGCGGGCCGGGAAGGACTTGCCACCCGAGGCTCCCTGGCCGCCGTGGGCCCCGGGGCTCAGCAGGAGCCAGGAGGGCCGGGATCCAGCGTCTGCTCTTCCCTGAGGTCAGGGGTCAGGGGAGTGGGGGGGGCGGAGTAACTTCAGAGCAGCAGTGGCCGTGCTCTCAGCCACCTGGGGACGCTGGGACCTGTGCTCCGGGTGAGAGGAGGCGGGTGGGGGGCGGATGGCTTGGGACAGTGTGGGACTGACAGCAATAAAGTGGACCCTCCGAGCTGTCTGTGCCTGTGCGCTGTGGGAGGCGGCTGCTCCCCTCGGCTTCTGAGCATCGCGTCCGCCTGTCGGGAGGCCTGGCCGCCAGGAGAGCTCAGTGAGGCCGGTGAGGAGGACACAGGCCAGGCGGGAGGAGCGCTGGGGGCCTGAGTGTCAGGGGAGTGGCTCCCGCTAGGAAGGAAGGGGCCAGGAGGGGCTGGGGAAGGGGCAGAGCTGTAGAGGCCCTGTGAGTGCTGGGGGGCGGGGAGGGGGGCTTGGGGGGGGGGGGGCAGCGCTGAGCCTGCCAGGGGGTCTTGGTGGGGACCCGGCTTTGGGCCAAGGTGCCTGGGGCAGGAGCCCGCGCGCAGTCGCTGTGGCCGAGTGACGTGAGCGGAGAGAGAACGAGGAGGAAAGCCCACCTGGCGATGCTGTGAGGTCTGGGGGACAATGGGGAGACGGCCCATTTGGAGCCACCACCAAAAGGGTGCCGACGTCCGGGCCATCGCCCCGTGGACTTCTGTGCCAGGCGGGTGCTGCCTCCCCTCCCCCACACCGAGGGCAGCCTCCCCCTCCCCCTCCCCCTCTCCGGCCCAGCGGCAGGGCTGGCCTTGACCTTGGCCAGCGAGACCCGGGCGAGGAGCTCCTCGTGGGAATCAGGCCCTGATTTCACCATCTGAGGGCAAACAGAGCAGGAGGCGGCGCAGGTGAGGCTCCTGGTAATGGAATCAGCTGCCACCAGCTCCGAGGTCGGGCAGCGCCAGGGCCGTACTGACGCCCTCTGTGGGGCTCCGGGCCCGCCCTGGCTGGTGACGCTGAGGGTGTGCGGAGCCGGAAGGGTGGGTTCAGGGCTTCTCCCAGGAGCAGGTGTGGCCACCCCACGGGGGAAGCAGGGGGAGGTCTGAGCCCCTAGTGACCCCCAGGAACCGGGGAGGGTGTCAGTGGCTCCGCCCCTGGCCCAGCGGAGGGCAGAGAATGGCGTGGCATTCTCCTGGCCGCCCTTCCAGTACTGCGAGGGGCTCCTCCGAGTCCTGTCTTTCCGAAGAGCCGCATGGACGGCGTCCTGCAGGTTTGGGTGGGGGTCACTGGTTAAGTGGAGGTGTGATTGGCTTCAGGGCTCGGGGATGGGGAGCCGAAGTGAGCTCCCGTCCCAGGCGGGCGGCTCGGACCCAGCTCTCCTGCAGGGCCCTGGCCTCCCAGCTGGGCATTCAGGCCTCTGCCTCCGCCTCCGGTCCTGCAGCGGAAGCACCTGGGCCTGTCGCAGGGGCCTGCTCCTCGCCCTGCGGGGAAGCACCCTCACCCCGGGGCCGTGGGGTCTGTGTTCCTCTGTGCTCGGGCCTCCGGGAGCTCTCGAGGTTGGAGATCTCCCGGGAGGAGAGGCGAGCCCCAGACCCTCGGCTCTGATGGGGAGCAGGCCTGTCAGGTACAGACCCCGGCTTAGGGCTTACAACTCTGCCCCCGAGTCTGTGGACATGAACGCCTGAGCAGACGTGATGCCTCCGAAGGGCGAGGACAGCCAGCGGAGGAGATGGTGTGTGTGTGTGTGTGTGTGTGTGTGAGCACGGGGCAGGACACAGTGGGGCTGCAGGGGCCCCCAGGACCTGTAGTGGATTAGCCAGTGTCTCTCAGGGCACGCAGCTCCAGCACAGGTGCTTACTGAAGGAACAAACTCCAAGTGAGTGGGCATTGGCTTGGGCCCTGTTAGGGGCCGAGGCCCTGGCCCCTGCCTAACGGTCCCGGGAGAAGAGAAAGGGGTTTGTGCACTTTGGCTTGATTCCTCTTCTCCGTGAGAAAGAGGGGGAGGAGGATGTTTCTCTCCAGGGTCAGGCTTGCTGGCGGGAGGAGGCGGGTGTAAACATGGCCCCGCAGAGGAGAGGGGCCCGGGTTAGGGTAGGGCCCGGGATTGATGCAGTTTTCCTGAGACGTGAAGCTTACACAACCCTGGAGGGCTCGTTAAGGAGAACTGGAAACAGGACAGACGAGGCGGAGGCGGAGCATCTTAGGAGCTCATCAGTCCCACAGCAGACCCCGCACTGCCCGGGGTGTGTGTGTGTGTGTGTGTGTGTGTGTGAGCTGACTGAAAGGGCAGGTGTGTGTGCTCCCTCTGTGCAGCAGAAAGGCCTGGAATAACAGTTCCCTATGGCAACGAGCCTCGGGTCCCTAAAGAGACAGCTGAGCCTGGCCGGCATGGCCCAGGGGTTGAGTGTTGACCTATGAACCAGGAGGTCAATAAAATTACATTTTAAAAAAGAAAAGAAAAGAAGTAGCTGAGAACAGTGGGGGAAATACAAGGATATCCAGTGCCAGGCGAGTGGGGCTGTGTCAAATGACCCGGGAGAGGGGTCTGGAAGCTTTTGTCCAGCTTGCTAGGAGTGTTCACACACTTAAATGCTAACAACACCATCGCTCCTAAGCCTTTATAAAATACTTTTTTATTGATTTCAGAGAGGGAAAGAGAAACATCAATGATAAGAGAGAATCATTGATTGGGTGCCTCCTGTACACCTCCCATTGGGGATCAAGCCTGCAACCCAGTGCCCTGACAGGGAATTAAACCACAACCTCCTGGTTCACAGGTCAACTCTCAACCACTAAGCCATGCCAGCCAGGCTCAATTTTTAAAAAATAATATATTTTATTGATTTTTTATAGAGAGGAAGGGAGAGGGATAGAGAGTCAGAAACATCGATGAGAGAGAAACATCGACCAGCTGCCTCTTGCACACACACACCCCCCCTCACTGGGGATGTGCCCGCAATCAAGGTACGTGCCCTTGACCGGAATCAAACCTGGGACCTTTCAGTCCGCAGACAGACGCTCTTTCCACTGAGCCAAACTGGTTTCGGCTCAAATATTTTTTAATATTTCATTTAAATTCCTCTGTTGACTTTTCTTAACTATGTATTTTGCAATTTACATTTTTAAGAGTATTTTTCTTAGATTACAATGTGTATCCTTAGCTTTTTGTAGCCTACCTAGAGTTAACATTTTACTGCATCACAAAACTTTGGAAACACTGCAATGTATGAGTCGTTTACCTCCACCCTGTGTTTCATTCTGTGCAATATTTGCTATAGGTACAAGCTGCACTATGCAATGTATATTTAAAAAAATGAACCCCTAGCTGGTTTGGCTCAGTGGATAGAGTGTCAGTCTGTGACTGAAGGGTCTTGGGTTTGATTCCGGTCAAGTGCACATGCTTGGGTTGTGGGCTTGATGCCCAGTAAGGGACGTGCAGGAGGCAGCCAATCAATGATTCTCTCTCATCATTGATGTTTCTATCTCTCTCTCCCTCTCCATTCCTCTCAGAAATCAATAAAGATATATTTTTTAAAAAAGAAATGAAGAGAAAAGTCTTTCTGTTTAATCTACATGTTTATTCTTATCAGTATTAGTTATCTGTTGCTGCATAACAACCCTATAACTCAGTGACTTAAAAGAACAATAGCCGGCACCGGTTTGGCTCAGTGGATAGAGCGTTGGCTTGCGGACTGAAAGGTCCCGGGTTCGATTCCGGTCAAGGGCATGTACCTTGGTTGCAGGCACATCCCCAGTAGGGGGTGTGCAAGAGGCAGCTGGTCGATGACTCTCTCATCTATGTTTCTAACTCTCTATCCCTCTCTCTTCCTCTCTGTGAAAAATCAATAAAATATATTAAAAAAAAAAAAAAGAACAATAGACATTCCACAGTCTCTCTGACTGGGGAACCAGCATTGGCTCAGTTGGGTGGTCCTGGCTGCTGGTTTCCTAGGAGATCACAGTCAAGGTTTGGCCAGGGCTCTGGTCACTTGAAGGCTTGACGTGGGGCGTCTGCTTCCAAGCACTGTGGTCCTGGCTGTCTTGGCTGGAGCCTCCGTTTTTCACCACGTGGACGCTCCTTTCCCAGCTTGTGTGTCTTTGTGACCTGGCATTAGACTTCCCCCCTTCTGTGTGAGTGACCCAAGAAATTGAGATATAATTCACATACCATGAATCTCACCCTTTGAAAGTATACAGGACCATGGTTTTGAAATATATTCACAAAGTTAGATTCATCTAATTCTAGAATACTTGCATCATTCCCAGAGAAATTGTGTGCCTATTGGCTGTCCTCCCCTTTACCCTTCCCATTGCCTCTGACAACCATTAATCTCCTGTCTGTATCTGCTCCGCCAATTTCTGACGTTTTACATACTGTACACTAGAGGCCCTTTGCACAAAGATTCATGCAATAGGCCTTCCTTCCCCGAGCGGCTGGCACCAGTTTTCCTCTGGCACCTGGGACTCAGGCCTTCACTCCGTCCGCAGCAGAGAAGCCAAGCGTCTTCAGTCTTTAATCTTTAGTCTTTGTTCCATGCCTGTGTATGCAAATTAACCTGCCATGTTTGTTGGATTAATTTGCATACCCACTCCTGATTGGCTGGTGGGCATCACGGAGGCACGGTCAATTTGGTATCTTTCTCTTTTATCAGTGTAGAAGTGAAATCACATGTCATGTGGCCTTTAGTGTCTAGCGTCTTTTAGCATAATTTTTTCAAGGTTCATCTGTGTTTCTTGTGTCAGTAGTGTGCCTTTACATGGCTGAGGAATATCCCATTGATGGACATTTTGTTTGGACGTTTGTCAGTCGCTGGTCACTTGGTTGTGTCCATTTGGGAGCTGTTGTGCATAGTGCAGCCATGAACAGCGCCCAGGAGTTCTGTGTGGATAAGTGCTGTGTTTTCTTGTGTGTGTAGCCATGAGGGGATGGTTGAGCCACATGTGACTCTGCTTTACTTTTTTGTGGAGCTGCCAAGCTGTTCCAGGGCAGCACCGCTTTATAACCCTACTAGCAACATGTAGGAGTCCAGTTTCTCTTCATCCCTACTCACCCTAAGTGTTGTGTTTTTTTTAAAAAATATATATATATTTATTTTAGAGAGGAAAGGAGAGGGAGAGAGAAACATCAATGATGAGAGAATCATTGATTGGCTGCCTCTTGTATATTTTCTATTGGGGATCAAGCCTGCAACCCAAGCATATGCCCTTGACCAGAATTGAACCTGGGACCCTTCAGTTCACAGGCCAATGCTCTATCCACTGAGCAAACCAGCTAGGGCCCTACAATTAATTATCTTTTAATTGTAGTCATCAAATGGGTGTGAAGTGCTATCTCACTGTGGTCTAATACCTGAGGACTAATGGTGTTGAGCATCTTCTCATGTACTTATTGACAATTTATGTATCTTCTTGGGAAAAATATTCAAATCTTTTGCCTACTTAAATAAGTGAATTGTTGTTGATGTGTAAGAGTTCTTTTTTTTTTTAATATATATTTTATTGATTTTGTACAGAGAGGAAGGGAGAGAGATAGAGAGTTAGAAACATCGATGAGAGAGAGTCATTGATCAGCTGCCTCTTGCACACCCCCTACTGGGGATATGCCCGCAACCAAGGTACATGCCCTTGACCGGAATCGAACCCGGGACCTTTCAGTCCCCAAGCCGACGCTCTATCCATTGAGCCAAACCGGTCTCGGCCAAGAGTTCTTTATATATTCTGGATACCAAATCCTTATCAGATATGTGATTTACAAATAATTTCTCCCATTCTTTGGACTATTTTTTTTTACTTTTTTGATTGTGTCCTATAAATCACAAAAGTTTTTAATTTTGTTAAAGTCTAGTTATCGATTGTTTCCTTTGGTTGTATGTGCCTTAGGTGTTATAGCTAAGAAACTTCTGCATAAATCAAGGTTATGAAGATTTCACACCTAGCCTTGGAAATTACACAGTCACTTCATATCCTGGTAGTCACACAGACCAATCCAGATACAATGTGGGAGGGACTATATACAGAACATAATAAATATCGGAAAGGATTGCTGGGAACCACTTTGAAATTACTACAAGGGTTGTCTTGTCACTTCCTGTAAATCAGAATTCCCACCTACTGACATTTCCCTTGTGCCAGAAGAACTTTTGATAATTCTTGTCACTGGGATCTGTGGGTGATAAATCTTCTTAATTGTAGTGTATGTGAAAATGGAAATATTTCGCCACTTTTGAAGAATGTTTCCACTGGATGTAGAATTCTGGGTTGACATGTTTTACTTTATAGCTTTAAATATGTCATCTAGTCTCTGCTTCTGATGAGGAGTATGCACTATTTCACACAATTGTGTTGTCATTCTCCTATGTCATGTGCCATTTTTATCTTGCTACTTTCAAGATATTTTTAGTTTCCAGCAGTTTGACTATGAAGTTTTTGGGTGCGGTTTATTTTTTTTTTTTGTTTGCTGTGATTCTTGTACTTTTCCCAAATTTGGAAAATTGTGGCCATTACTTTTTCCAAAAAAAGTGTTCTGCCTAATCCCTCCTCTCCTCTCATTCTAGGACTACAGTTATGTATGTTAGACTGATATTGTCCCACAAGTCCCTGAGGCTCTGAACCTTTTCCATCGTTCTTTCCTCTCCATTCTTCACATTATATGTCTGTTGCTCTACTTCAGGGCTGAAACTATGGTCAACCCCAGGCCACCCCATGCATTTACTACTATGGCTGCTTTCATGCCGTAATGGCAGAGATGAAGAATTGCATTTCCATAAAGCAAAAGTGTTGACTATCTGATTCTTTTATTAATATTATTTTAAAAATATTTTTATTGATTTCAGAGAGGGAGGGAAAAAGAGGGAGGGAGGGAAGGAGGGAGGGAGGGAGGGAGGGAGGGAGGGAGGGAGGGAGGGAGAGAGAGAGAGAGAGAGAGAGAGAGAGAGAGTAGAAAAGAAAAGAAAGAAAGGAAGAAAGAAAGAAAGAAAGTGTGGGAGAGAAACATTAGTGATGAGAGAAAATCATTGATTGGCTACCTCCTACACGCTGCACACAGGATCAGGCCTCACAGCCCAGGCACATGCCCTGACCTGGAATGGAATGGTGACCTCCAGGTTCTTAGGTTGATGCTCAAACACTGAGCCATGCCAGCTGGGCACTATGATTCTTTACAGACAAGGTTGATAACCCCCTCACCTTTTCAAGCTTAATCATTCTTTAATATGTCAGCTTCCATGTGCTCTTAATCCCATCTGTTGAATTTACTTCAGGCATTGTATTTTTCAGTTCTACAATTTTTATTTGGTTCTTTTTGTTAACCATTTCTCTGTTGACAACTCCTATTGTTCATTCATTATAAGCATTTTTTCCTTTACATTCTTAGGCATAATATATTAGCTGCTTTAAAAATCTCGAGTTTTAATTCTAACATCTGGGACACTTCAAAGTCAGTTTCCATTAATTGCCTTTTCTTTTGAGTGTGGATTCCATTTTCTTGCAAGCAGTTAATTTGGCTGAACTCAGACTTAAAACTGATTCCCTATGGTGGGCAGCAGCTGTAATGTCACTTTAGCTCTTTTAGCTGATTGGAGTCTGATGTGTGGATCACAGATTTGGGCAGAGCTCATACACAGAAGGTGGGGTTCCCTCTCTGCTTTCTGGGATTTATTCCCTTACTTTTAGGTGGTGGGGTCGTTCCAAACCCTTTCCTTTGGTTATTGAAGCCAGTGAGGCTGAGGGTTCTCCATGGCGCCCAATGGGCCCTGTCCTCAGGCCAAAGCCATCAACCTGGAACTCACCAGTGCCATTCCCAGGTGTGTGACGTTTTGTTGAGAATTTGTAGTTGCCATTGTGGGAGGGTTGGTTACTGTTAGCAGAAGCAGAGCCCTCTCCGTGGTTTTCAAAAGATGTTTTATCTCCGAAGTTGCCGTTCGCAGGAGGCTGGTCTGGCTTACCGCCCGCCACTTCGGGAGAACAGAACAGCAGCTGCTGTGGGTATGTGTGTTTTTTAAATATACTTGTATTGATTTTTAGAGAGAGAGGGAGAGGCATAGAGAGATAGAAACATCAGTGATGAGAGGGTCATTGATCTGCTGCCTCCTGCATGCTCCCTACTTGGGATGGAGCCCACAGCCTGGGCACGTGCTCCGACCGGGAATCAATGTGACCTCTTGGTTCCTGGGTTCCACTAGGGAGCCATGCCGGCTGGGCGTGTTCTTTCTCCAAATGTTTTCATTGACTTCGGAGAGGACAGGAGAGGGAGAGAGAGACGTGAATTGGCTCCTGCTGCACACTTCCCGCTGGGCATGGAGCCCGCAACCCGGGCGAGTTGTCCTGGCCCGGACATGAACAGGTGCACAGGACAGAGCTCGCCCACTGAGCCACACTGGCTGGGCAGCAGTTGTTTTCATGCTCCGTGGTTTTATGATAGTCGTGGGGGATTCATGATTTTAACATTCAAATCTGGTTGCTTCGAATACCTCTGAGAGGTTCTGTCGGCTCCGTCCCGGCTCGCTCGGAGGCCTGCATCCTGGCCTCCCTCTCCTAATCTGTGGCAGGCAGTACCGCCTTTATGAGCAGTCCACACGGCGGCAGTGCCCCTGGGACGAGGTCTCTGCACGCCCCTCTGCACAGCTGGCTCAGCACAGGGCCCGGGACCACCGCTCTGCCCCCCCACGTCCAGGGGAGGTGGTTTGCAGAGTCCTCTCCTGTTCAAAGAAACTCCCTCACTTTTGTTGTAACCAAACAAGGCGTGTTTTCAAACCTGGGTGCGAACAGCTACTGACAGTCTGGCAGCAAGCCCTGGCGTGGAGGCGGGAGGACGGGGCAAATGGCTGACCCTGAGCCTGTTCTCCGGCCGATCAAACGGGCGATAAAACCTGCCCCACCTGCATCAGATCAGGAGGTTTTCTAAGAATCCGAGATGACCGGCCCTTTTGGACCACAATGTGGAATATAGACTGGATGTGGGGTGTAGACTGGATATGGGATGTGGACTGGATGTGGGATGTAGGGTGTAGGCTGGATGTGGGATGTATTTAGACTGGATGTGTGGTGTAGACTGAATGTGGGGTGTAGACTAGATGTGGGGTGTAGACTGAGTGTGGGGTGTAGACTGGATATGGGATGTAGACGGGATGGGAGATGTACACTGGATGTGGGGTGTGGACTAAGTGTGGGGTGTAGGCTGGATGGAGTACGTAGACTGGAGGTGGGGTGTAAGCTGGATGAGGGGAGCAGGCTGGATGTGGGGTGCAGACTGGATGTGGGGTGTAGACTGGATGTGGGGTATAGGCTGGATGTGGGGTGTACGCTGGATGTGGGGTGTAGACTGGATGTGGGGTGCAGACTGGCTGTGGGATGTGGGGTGTAGACTGGATGTGGGAAGACCAGGGCAGAGCTTCATGCAACATTTGCTGTTTGCTATGGGCAGAGGTTGTCTTCAAAATGTTTTGGATCCAAAAGGCCAGCAAACCATCCTGCAGTGGCTTGTCTGTGTGCTGAGGGTGAGGTCTGCGAGACTCTGTGATGAGGAGGGAGCACAGTGGTGAGGGCCTATGGGTGACTGGTGAGGAGGGAGCACAGTGGGGAGGGTCTATGGGTGACTGGTGAGGAGGGAGCACAGTGGGGAGGGTCTATGGGTGACTGGTGAGGAGGGAGCACAGTGGGGAGGGTCTATGGGTGTGATGAGGAGGGAGCACAGTGGGGAGGGTCTATGGGTGTGATGAGGAGGGAGCACAGTGGTGAGTCTATGGGTGAGTGTGGTGAGGTGGGAGCACAGTGGTGAGGGCCTATGGGTGTGATGAGGAGGGAGCACAGTGGTGAGGGCCTATGGGTGACTGATGAAGAGGGAGCACAGTGGTGAGGGCCTATGGGTGACTGATGAAGAGGGAGCACAGTGGGGAGGGTCTATGGGTGACTGATGAGTAGGGAGCACCGTGGTGAGGGTCTATGGGTGACTGGTGAGGAGGGAGCACAGTGGTGAGGGTCTTTGGGTGTGATGAGGAGGGAGCACAGTGGTGAGGGTCTATGGTGAGTGTGATGAGTAGGGAGCACAGTGGTGAGGGTCTATGGGTGTGATGAGGAGGGAGCACAGTGGTGAGGGTCTATGGGTGTGATGAGGAGGGAGCAGTGGTGAGGGTCTATGGGTGAGTGTGATGAGGAGGGAGCACAGTGGTGAGGGTCTATGGGTGTTATGAGGAGGGAGCAGTGGTGAGGGTCTATGGGTGTGATGAGGAGGGAGCACAGTGGTGAGGGTCTATGGGTGTGATGAGGAGGGAGCACAGTGGTGAGGGTCTATGGGTGTGATGAGGAGGGAGCAGTGGTGAGGGTCTATGGGTGTGATGAGGAGGGAGCAGTGGTGAGGGTCTATGGGTGTGATGAGGAGGGAGCACAGTGGTGAGGGTCTATGGGTGTGATGAGGAGGGAGCACAGTGGTGAGGGTCTATGGGTGAGTGATGAGAAGGGAGCATAGTGGGGAGGGACTATGGTGACTGATGAGGAGGGAGCACAGTGGTGAGGGTCTATGGGTGTGATGAGGAGGGAGCACAGTGGTGAGGGTCTATGGGTGAGTGTGATGAGGAGGGAGCACAGTGGTGAGGGTCTATGGGTGAGTGATGAGAAGGGAGCATAGTGGGGAGGGACTATGGTGACTGATGAGGAGGGAGCACGGTGGTGAGGGTCTATGGGTGTGATGAGGAGGGAGCACGGTGGTGAAGGTCATGGCCAGGGTTCAGAGTGGCATTCATTCTGCCACTTCCCAGTTGACGTCACGCCTGGGAGTCCGGGAGGTGTTGTCATGTGTCCTCAGTGGCGGGGGCTCCCCACGGATTTCCCCGATGACTGACCTGTGCGCCCTCCGGGGTCCGGGCTGTGTGCCTCTGGCTTCACGTTCTCTCATCTGCTGAGCCGTGGTCACGTCCTCACCACACTGTCATGAGGAGGTTGGACAAGGCATGGCCAAGCCTCCCAGTTCCCTCAGGCCCTGCCTCTGCTCACCGGGAGGGGGTGTGGGGTGGGGAGGGGGTGGGGTCACCCCAGCAGTGAGTCACCCCTTCGGCAGAGGTCAGGTGCTGCTCCTCGCCTGGCCCTGGCTCCTGCCCTCCCCGTCTTGTGGGCTGCCCTGGGCCAGGAGGCGGGAAGGACACTGCTCTGTATTTTAAAACAGGCCGGGGTGCTCCGTGCTTGAGCACTGACCCAGGAACCAGGAGGTCATGTCAGGCACACGCCCAGGTTGCGGGCTCGATCCCCAATGGGGGGCGTACAGGAGGCAGACGCTTCTCTCTCTCCTTCTGTCCTCCTGTCCTCGCGGTTTAAAAACTAAAGTGAAATAGGCTGGAGGCCGAGGGAGGAACCCCTGCAGCTGAGACCAGGCAGCCCCAGCGCAGGGCACCTCCGCACAGGCCGCGGCCCGGAGGCCGGGAGGGAACGAGGGCAGAGGCAGCGTTTCTCCTGGGACACCGGGTGCCATGGCACCGCCGCGGAACCGGGTGAGGGGTGATGGCGGCGTTAAGCAACCGAACCGTACGGACCCCGAGGGGAGCCTCTGCCAGCGGAGCCAGGGCCTTGGCCGCGTGGCCGGTGACCCTGTGACCGCGGCTCCATCGGCCCGGCTGGTCCTCCCCGAGGGCCGGCTCCCAGACGTCCTGGACCACAGACGTGGGAGACCTGTGTGACTGTGTGTGTGCGCGTGTGTGTATGTGTGAGTGTATGTGTGTGTATGTGTGCGCGCGCGCTCGTGTGTGAATGTATGTGTATGACTGTGCGTGTGTGATTGTGTGTGTGCGCGTGTGTATGTGTGCGTGAGTGTGTGATTGTGTGTGTATGTGTGTGCGCGCGCGCGTGTGTGTATGAGTGTGTGTGTGATTGTGTGTGTGTGCGTGTGTATGTGTGCGTGCGTGTGATTGTGTGTATGTGCGCGCGCGCGTGTGTGCGTGTGCGTGTGTGAATGTGTGTGTGTGTGCGTGTGTGTGTGAGAGAGAGAGAGAGAGGGAGAGAGGGAGAGAGAGGGGAAGGGAGGGAGGGAGGGAGGGACAGAGGGAGAGGGAGGGATCCTGGCTCGGGTCAGGTCTCCCCGGGACTGGCCAGGCTCCGGGTACAGACCTGCTGTCTGGTTAGATCCACTTGCCTGCAGCCGGACGGGGCTCAGGGCCAGCCCCTCACCCTGCGCCCGGCGAGGCCTGGCTCTGACAGGCGGTGTGAGGCCCCGCCGGCGGCAGCGGGAGACGGCGCCCGCGCCTGCCCATGGCCCTGAGCCCGCGGTTCGGGGGCCGGAGGGGGCGCCCTGAGCCCGCGGTTCGGGCCCGGAGGAGGCGCCCTGAGCCCGCGGTTCGGGGGCCGGGAGGGGGCGCCCTGAGCCCGCGGTTCGGGGGCCGGGAGGGGGCGCCCTGAGCCCGCGGTTCGGGGCCGGGAGGGGGCGCCCTGAGCCCGCGGTTCAGGGCCGGAGGGGGCGCCTCCCTCCCGGTGAAGGGGCTCCGGGCTGCGGAGGGGGCTCCTCTGTCCCGGGGCGCCAGGGCCTCATCCCTCTGAGGCGCCTGTGGCTCAGTCTCAGCCGCTGCGCTGGCCCCACGGCGCCCCTCACTCCTCTCCTGTTCGGGCAGCTCCTGCCTCCGGGTAAAGCCCGGCGCCCTCTTCCCCCCACCCTGCCTGCGGGCGGGGTCCTGCCAGCCTTCACCCCGGCCCCTCACCCCCGGCCCCTCACCCCCGGCCCCGCTCACCTGAGGGCCCCTCACCCCCGGCCCCTCACCTGAGGGCCCCCTCGCCAGCAGGGCTCCTCTCACCTGCGGGTGAGAACAGAGGTGAATTCAGACCGGGGGGAGCCTGATGGCAGCAGGTAACATGGGGCCAGGCCAGGTGGTGGGGGTGAGGGAAGGGGGTGTGGGGTGAGGGGAGTGGGGGACGGGGTGAGGGGAGTGGGGGACGGGGGGAGGGGTGAAGGGACGGGGGGTGGGGTGAGGGGAGGTGTTTCTCCATCCGGAGCTCCGCTCACGCGGGAGGGCAGCAGGCCCCCGGGGCAGGGCCAGGACGTTGGCACCACTCGGGGCTGGAATGCTGGCAGGCGGCCACCTTGCTGCCCTCTCCGTCTTTGTCCTCCGGACGCCCTCTTCCTGCCGGGCGCTCCTCACGGGCAGAAGCCACGGCCACAGCTCGGCCCGTTCCCGCCCCCGGCTCCGGTGGTCCCCCTGCCGGCGGGCCCAGCCTGCCCCTGGGCCGTCCGGAGGGGCCGAGCCCGCTCCGGCTCCTCCATGCCAGGCCTTGGACCCTGCACACGGGGCAAGTTCCCGGGGCACCAATAGGGACAGGCGCGGGGCCAGGACGGCGGGTCTGTGGCCGGGCCGCACAGCTCGGCCTGGCCTCGGACGGGGACGGGCTCTGTCCCCACGGAGGCGCCACGTTATGGCCGTGAGAGCGGGGAGTGCTGCTCGGGGAGAGGCCCACCCCCACGAGCAGTGGAGAGATTAGAGTCCTGCCCGGCTGGTGTGGCTCAGTGGTCGAGCGCCAGCCTATGAACTCATCTCCACAGCACGGCCTGGCTGGCAGTCACCCGAGAGCTGCTCTGCAGACACAGCAGATTCTATTTTTAACATTTTTTTTTCTCCAAAACAGACTCTTCCCTCCACTTTCCTGAGCACAGCGTCTGTGCGAGGTCAGTTCCTCACCGGCTGGACGGCAGCCTCCCTCCGGTGGGCACTGCCCCCACACGGGGCGCTGTGACCGGCTCCTCCACGAGGCCTGGGCGTGGTGACAGCGGCGAACGTGTGGCTTTGGATAAGCTTTGCGTTTTATCTCCATCGGCTGAGTGCGGGCCCACAGGCGGTCACTGGGAGCTCGGAGCCGGGAGGAGGGGTGGGCTGGGATTGTGCCCACACCTCGCTAACGCAGGATCCTCAGGAAGCCCGGCTCAGCCTCTGAGAAGCTGGAGGGAGCACGCCCAGGCCATAGCACCCGCAGGGAGAGGGGAGGGGGCGATGGAGATGAAAAGCCTGGTCTCCCTCCCCCAGGCAAAGGGCTGCTGCCCGGTCCGTGGTGACTTTAAGCCCGTTTTAACCCCTTGTTCGCCGTAAGCGTCTGCAGAGGCCGCGGGGACCTTCCCCACACGCCACGCCCGTCTATAGAAAAAGTTCTCCCTAAGCGGAGGCCTGACCAACTTTACAATCATTGTTCGTGAGACTTTTCAGCTGAAAAAATTCAAGAACACCCGAATTGTAATGTATTTATTTTTATAATACTCGTTGCAAATTGAATTTTTAAATTTAATTCATAATATGGCGGGGGTGGGAATGGTTCCCGTTTTGGAGGCGTGGCAGCTTAAGGACTGACTCCAAGACTAGCCAAAGGAATCCAGAGAACATCCCGTGTCTTTCCCCCTACACCTGCTCAGAAGTGAGAACAAGAAGAAATTGCATTCCTGCTGTCTGGAATTTAGTTTTTGTATGAGAAGTTAGGAAAATTAAATTGACCAGCTGCCAGGATGACACTTCTATTATTGGCACTGTCTTTAGTCATTCTGGAAGCCACCAGCCCCCCGGGGGAGCAGAGCGCCGGCCTGTGGCTCCCCGCCCGGAGCGCAGGGTCCGAGGGGCCTCCGGTTCATACTCCGGTGCAGACAGCGGGAAGGCGAGGCAGTCGGGTACCAACAACCAAAAGTGAAGAGAGGACCAAGTCTAGAAAGGAGTCATTTATTTTAAAAAACAAACATCAAAACTAAAGACGCGGAGGCCCTCAGCAGGATGTGAAGACACAGGAATGCACCGCCCTGCCAGCTTCCCGCTCCCCAGGTCCCGCGCCGCCGTGCTGACCGCTGGGCCCGGGCAGAGGACCCTCCTCCCGCAGCCGGGGCATCCCACAGCCCGGGGCATCCCGCAGGCCGGGCATCCCGCAGCCGGGGCGTCCCGCAGCCGGGGCATCCCGCAGCCGGGCCGGGCAGGCGGACGGGCGGGCGCCCGCTCCGGCCTCCACTGCCGGGTCCACGGGCCAATCCCAGGCCGCTCTCGGCCTCTGCACAGCAGGCAGCTCCTCACCAGGCGGGGCTGCTGGACAAAGGCGGGCGCACGGCACGCACCGGTCACCATGGGAACGCTGCTGTAGGGCAGAGGCCGCAGCACGTGGGCAGGTCCTAAGCGGACAGGGCCGGGGGCTCCGCCCAGTTCCTGGAAGACCTGGCGCGCCCTGGAATCTGGGGAGGGGGCGGCACATGACATTTGTCCCCAATACCCAGTTGTCACCACAGGTAAACCAAGACTATAATCACAACAGCAAGGAGAGGATTGTGTTGTTTTTTCCATTTTTTTTCTTAAAGGAGAGAGGGCATGGAAAACACAGCACACCAATGAAACAAAATGCCAAAAAAAAATACAAAAAAATAGAAAATAGAAAAATGTATTTACAAGTAGTCCATTACTATGATCAGAAGCACAAAGACGCTGGCTGCTATAATACATGCATCAGTTCAGGAAGGAAGGACTAAACCCTGCCTGGGAGAAGCCTGCAAAAACAGAAAGGGCCAAAAAGGTTCATCTTTTCATCCCTAATTTGCTATACTGACCACAACCAAAGGAGCCCCCCTACCGCCCATGAGTATATCAGTACAAACACTATACTGGTTTTAACTGCACGCTCAGTCGTGGAGGGAAAGACAGCAGCTTATCCAGGTACAAGAAAGCCAGAGAGAACGGCTCTACATGCTAACAATCAGAGCGAGCCCGTCTGCTACACAGCATGATCTTAGCAGGTTTTAGTTTTGTTTATTCATACGTATCTATGTGCGTGTGTGTGTATAAAAACCGTGCCCCCATTCACTGCCGACACATCGGGGTGGACATGAACGCTTTACAATCCGTATGTGTATGTTGCAGGAAGTCACTCAATGTCTGTGGATTTAGTAAGTCATTTCACACCACAGGAAATATTTAATAAATCCAAAAAAGGAAAGAAGGTAAGGACAGAAGAGCTTCTGCCTCAGTCTCTGAAACGGAGTCCCCCACTGGAAGCTGACCCCAAAGTTCTTGAGGGGTCGCTGAAGAAACGTCACTTTGCTCGCTCGTTTTTCATCCGTTTAGTGTTCAGAAGGTACAGGACGACTCCATGCCGCTGTCAGTTTTAGAGTCACACCTCCGTCTCCCGCGGTAACAGTCTGCGCAGGTCCCAGAGCAGGAGAGGAAGGAGCTGGGAGGCCTGTCCCCGGGGAAGGGACTCCCCTCCACGCGGGAAGAGGATCCACGCAGGCCCAGCACCTCCGGCAAACAGGCTCCGCAAACGCAAAACGCAGTCCGTCAGTTCCTACGCAGGTGCATCCCCGATGCCAGGCCAGCTCCACGAGGAAACGTGTGGACAGAAGACGAGGATGGCCACTGGTCCCTCTCGATCATCATACCTCCAGGAAGCGGGAGCTGCTGGCTTTGGAGTGGAACGGCTCAGACCACATGCGCCGCAGGTCGCCCTGGGAAAAGGAACTTGACTAAGTTACAGGCTCACACCGGAGGCTCACGCATCTACAAGGCTTGTCTGGTTCCCAGGCTGCTCCCATGGAGACTGCCGGACAGTAACCCACCATTCTTGAAGAACTCACTACAAGACCGCTTAGGCCCCTGTGCAGGGAGGGCTTTCACCAACTCTATCTGGCACAAATCCTATCACTTACGAGTCAGATGACCCGAACAAGGTAATTACCTGTCTGTAAGGTGGACTTAAAAACAGAAATCTTGGGAATAAGATAATGCTTTTAGTTATTTCAGCTTTAGATTCCACATCAAAGTGAGATTATATGTTATTTGTTTTATTTCACTTACCACCCTCTAGGTTCATCTATGTTGTGGCAAATGGCAAGATTTCATTATTATAGCTTAATAATATCCATTGTTATGCAGATTTACGTATACTGACACGCATTTTTTTAATCGTACATCTACTGATCGACTTGTAGGCTGCTTCACTATCTCGGCTACAATCAACATAGCAGGTACATCTTTCTGAATTAGGGTTTCTGTTTTCAGATAAATGTACTGAAGTGGAACTGTTAGATCATATGGCAGGTCTGTTTGATTTTTTGAGAAATCTGCAGACTGTTTTGCATAGTGGCTGCGCTAACTTACATTCCTATCGCTAGTGTCAAGGCTCCTTTCTTCTACATCCTTGCCAGTACTTGGTACTTACTGCTGACAGCTGTTCTGAGGGGATATGCATTGTGGTTTTGTGTTTCTCTGATGATTAGTGATATTGAGCATCTTTTCAGTATCAAAAAATGTGTATTCAAGTCCTCTGCCCATTTTTAAAATTGAGTTGTTTTTTTTGGTGCTGTCCGAGTTCTTTATGTATTATGGATGTTAACCCCATGATTGAGAATATCATTGGCGAGTATCTTCTACAGGTCTTTCACCTCTTTGGTTAAATGTATTCCTAGGTGTTTTCACTTAAAAAAAAAATTAAAAAAAAAATATATATATATTTTATTATTATTATTTTACAGAGAGGAAGGGAGAAGGATAGAGAGCTAGAAACGTTGATGAGAGAGAAATATCGACCAGCTGCCTCTGGCACAACCCCCACCGGGGATGTGCCCGCAACCAAGGAACATGCCCTTGACCGGAAATTGATCCTGGGACCTTTCAGTCCGCAGACCGACACTCTACCACTGAGCCAAACCGGTTTCGGCTCACTTTTTGATGCAACTGTAAATGGACTGTCTTCATTTCTTCTGATTATCCATTACTGAAATGCAACAATTTCTGTACAGTGACTCCGTCCTGCAACTACATGAAGTCACTCGTTAGTTCTAGTAGTTTGTGGTGCAGTCTTTAGGGTTTTCTATATGTAGTATCACGCCATCTGCAAATTCTGAGCGCTATGCTGCTTCCTTTCTAATCCGGACCTTTGTTTTCTGCCTGATCGCCGCGGCGAGGGCTCCCACCACTCCGCTGAGCAGCAGAACAACGGGCACCCTCACCCGGTCCTGATCTCAGGGAAGGCTTCCGGCCTCTCCCCACTGCGTATGTTACCTGCAGGTCCCGGCCTTTCATGTACTGAGATATATACCTCTCTACCCGCTTTGTTTAGAGTTAGTTAGTTATTCTGTTAATGTGATGTGATGCATTGATTGATTTATGGATGGCCAACCATCCTTGGGATGAATCCCACTTGGTCATGATGTATATAATCCATTTAATGTACTGCTAAACCTGGCTTGACAATTTTTCTATCTATGTTTATAGAGGCTATTGACCTGCCACTTCCTTTTTTTGTAATGTCTTTATATGGTTTTGGTATCAGAGTAACCTGGCCTATGAAATGAGTTTGTAAGCATCTCTAACTCTTCACTTTTTTTTTTTTTTTAAATAGAGTAACAAAAATAAGTATTAATTTTCTTCTTTGAATACTTGGTAGAATTCACCTGCTCCTGTACTTTTATTTGTTGAGAGTTTTATTATTGCTTCAATTTCACTGCTAATACTTCACAGCTTGTTTAGATTTTGTATTTTTCTTCCTGGTTCAGTCTTCTGGAAAGTTACCTGCTTCTGGAAAGTTGACCAATTTCCCTTAGATTATCATATTTGCTGGCATATTGTTGTTCCTAGGATTCTTTAACGATTCTTTGTATTGTTGTGGTATCAGTTATAACTTCTTTTTCATTTGTATTTTACTTATGTGGGCTCTTTTGACGGATAAGCAGAAACTTAGTTCTATGAGTTCTGGAGGCTGGAAGTCTGAGGCCTACGGTGACAACAGCGTCAAGTTCTGCTGAGAACCCACATCCCGGCTCTCTTGTTTTGATGACTTTGGCTAAAGATTTATCTTTTTTTTTTTCTTTTTTTTTCCCAAAGAACCAACTCTTTATTAATTTTTTCTATTGTTTTTGTTTCCTTTCACACTCAACTGTTTCCTTCTTCCTACTTACTTGGGGTTCTGTTTGTTCTTTTTCTAGTTTCTTTAGGTATAGAGTTGAGAGGATTTGAGAATTCTCTTGTTTCTTGAGGTAAGCATGTATAGCTATGACCTTCCTATAACAACTTTTAGTGCATACCGTAAATTTTGAAAATCTTGTGATGAAATCTACACTAATAAAAGAGAAACAAGTAAACTGACCATACCCCCGCTATGCCCACCAGCCAATCAGGAGTGAGTATGCAAATCAACCCACCCAAGATGGTTGCAGCTACAGAGCGAGCAGGAGGCTTGGGTTTCCCTGGCAATGGAGGAAGCCAAGCTTCCCACAGTCCTAGCCTCCGCTCAAGGCTACAAAGTTTCAATTATAGAAGATAAATAAATCCCAGATACCAGGGCCTCCACTTGGGTGGGTAGGGGGGGGGGGGCGCGTGGCGGCATGGTCGGCCTGCAAACCACCACAGGCCCCTTGCCCAGGCCACCCTAAGGGAACTACGCCCTGATTCGGGACACCGTTCGGGGCAAACCAGCTGGTCCCCACCCACACACCAGGCTTCTATATAATAAAAGAGTAATATGCAAATTGACTGTCACTCCCACACACAAGATGGCTGCCACAAGATGGCCAGCAGGGGAGGGCAGTTGGGAGGGACCAGGCCTGCAAGGGAGGGCAGTTGTGGATGACTAGGCCAGCAGAGGAGGAAAGTTGGGGGCAACAAGGCCCACAGGAGAGAGCAGTTAGTGCAATCAGGCTGGTAGGGGAGTGGTTAGGGGGTGATCAGGCTGGTAGGCAGGCAAGCAGTTGGGGGCCAGCAGTCCTGGATTGTGAGAGGGATGTCTGTCCATTTAGGCCCGATCCTACAACAGGCAGTCAGACATCCCTTGAGGGGTCCCAGATTGGAGAGGGTGCAGGTTGGGCTGAGGGACACCCCCCCTGTGCACCACATGAATTTTGTGCACCAGGCCTCTAGTATTCTAGAAGTGTCTATTAGATCAATCTTATCTAATATGACATTTAAGGTCATTATATCATTTATTTCCTGTCTGGATAATGATCCATTGATATGAGTTGAGTATTAAAATCCCTATTATTATATTACTGTTAATTTCTCCCTTTATGTCCATTAATAATTGCTTTATGTATTTTAGGTGCACAGATATTTATAATTATGTCCTCTTCTTGGATTACTCCTTTACAATTATGTAATGTCCTTTTCTTTTTAAATCTATTTAATCTGATATAAAGTTATTTCAGGTTCTTTTCATTTCTGTTTACATGGGATATCTTTTTCTATCCCTTTACTTTGTTTATGTCTTTCAAATTGAAGCAAGCAGCGTTCAGCCACCCTATGTCTTTTTATTGGAGCATTTAATCTATTTACATTTAAAATTATTGATAAGCATGTACTTAGGCCATTTTGTTCAGATACGTGTCCTCTATTTCTTTCTTCTTCTCCTGATCTTTTCCCTTGTGTTTTACTGTTTTGTTTAGTTTTAGTTACGGTTTCTTTTTGTATATATCTTTTGTTGGTTTTTGGTTACCATGACATTGATGTATAGCAGTCTATTTTAAACTGATAGGTGTTAAAGTAAAAAGGTGTTAAAGTAAAAACAGAGGGTGGGGCAAAAGTAGGTTTACAATTATGGGTATGTGAAAGCATTTATTCTTTTTTTTTTTTTTTAAATATATTTTATTGATTTTTCACAGAGTGGAAGAGAGAGGGATAGAGAGTTAGAAACATCGATGAGAGAGAATCATCGATCAGCTGCCTCTTGCACACACCCCATAGGGGATGTGCCCGCAACCAAAGTACATGCCCTTGCCCGGAATCGAACCCGGGATCTTTCAGTCCGCAAGCCGACGCTCTATCCACTGAGCCAAACCGGTCCCGGCGAAAGCATTTATTCTTGTATTATTATGTAATAAATACTTTATTATATTTATACTAAAGGCCTGGTGCACAGATTCGTGTACCAGTGGGTTCCCTTGGCCTGGGCTGCAGACATCAGGCCGAAACTGGCTGATATCCCCTAAGGAGCCCCAGACTATAAGAGGGCAGGACTTGGGTGACGCATCCTGGAATGGGGCTCCCTCCTTTCTAGTTCCAGTGTATCACCTGAGACCTACAGCTGCCAAATCACCGCAGCTTGGCAGCTCCTGTGGTGAGTGTCTGCCCCCTGGTGGGCGGTGTGCATCAGAGCTACCGGGTGGCTGGTTGCTTAGGCTTTTATATATATATATATATATATATATATATATATATATATATAGATGAATAATGGTAAACCTACTTTTGCTCCACACTATATATATTCTATAAGGACTGTATTTTTACACCCTCCATGCTTTATGCTCTTGATGCCATATTTTAAATTTTTTTTGTGTGTTTGTGTGATGTATCTCCAAACTACTTATTGAATTTAAAAATTTTTTTTTTCAGCCTTAGTCATAGCTTTTGTCTGATCTGCTGTATTTATTGAATATCTGGCCATACTGAGATTTTTGGTATTTGATATTTCTGGTTATGGTCTTTTCTTTCCTATTTCATTTATTTTCTGTTTGGATAATTACCCATTGATGCGAATGGGGGTAGTAAAAGGAGATCAGGTGCGTGCAATAATGCCCTGTTGATCCTGCCTGCTCCTTTGTTTAGGCAGAGATAGCGCCAGCCATGAGTCCAGGAATACACTGCAGAGCCCTGCCCAGCCTCTGGAGGTGGGGAGAGGCACCGTCGATGCCCAGCCCCTGGAGGTGGGGAGAGGCACCGTCGATGCCCAGCCTCTGGAGGTGGGGAGAGGCACCGTCGATGATGGTGCTCACCGCCCCTGGGCCCTGGGGAAGTCCTCGCTCTCTGTCTTCACCTGGTTTGCTGCCCTGAGTGGTCCCCTCCAGGAGGCCTCTGTGCAGGCTTTCAGGGGGGGTTCTGGAAAGCCATGTGTAGCGAAGCAGGCCCTGTAGCACTGGGCACTAAGCCTGCCTGCAGACCGGCTGCTGGAGAAAGGCTAGGCAGGTATGTTGGCCCTGCTGCTCCTACTTCAACCCCGAATGCAGAGCATTCAAAGAGCTTCAGGTGCTGCTTTTAGAGAATTCTGCAGCTGGCTCTAGGATGCCGTTAATGACCCAGGAACAGGGGACACAGTGGTCTAACTCAGTGGCTGCCAGAATCTGGAAGATGCTGCTAATATCAGGCTAGTAAAATGAAAGAACAAGACCCCACTGTCAAGGTCAGGGGCTTAGTAGGTCCACCTCCAGCAAGGAGAATACATACCCAAATCCAAGATCAATGCCAAGTTATTGTGCTCACAGGTTTATAACGGCTTCTCTCACCTTTAAGTAGGCCATCGTGAGGAGTGGCAACAAGGTAAATGGCACCAAATAGAGGAGGGCGGGCTGCGCTGCTCGGTGGATGCGAGAGGCCACGGTAGCAGTGAGCAGACCTGAGGAGAGAAGCATTCGAGAGTAAGGCAAAGGGGCCAGCCCCGGAGGAGACTGTCACATTAGATATGCACAACCTCCAGCGCCAAGACACACCCAACAACAGGCATGTTCCTCCCAATGGGGGTTATAAAATGTCTAGCTCGAGCAGCTGAACACTGTCTGCACAGTTTTTAAAAAAATCACTGAATTCCAAGGCCCTGCGACCAACTCCCACTTCAGCCCTGAGTGTGCCTGGCCTCCCTCTCTCTCCTGTGGTATGTGATGTTAGACTTGGAAGCAAAAGACCTGGGTTCAAGTTTCCACTCTGCTACTTCCAAAGCTCTGTAACCTCGGTTAAGGCATTCCACCTCTTGGAGCCGCCCGGCGGTTGTCTGATGGGCAGCACCTTGGCTCTGCCCCGCAGTCTGGGACGGAAACGAACCGTGCACATGGGGCTGCGATGGAACCAGTGACGTGCAGCAGGAGGCAGTGCAGTGGCAGGCGGTTACTATTCCTGCCTGCCTGTAGTGAGCGGGCTGGAGAAGAGCTAGCCTGGGAGAGTCTGAAGTGACAGAACAAATGAAGGGAAATACACATGGCTTCAGTAAGCCTGAGATTTTTAATTAAGCACAGAGACTGACCCATGACCATTATGTGGCAGGTGTTCTTGGCTTTGAGGCCAAACCGTACTCTTATTACAATGCTCTTCAGACAGCAAACCAGGCTGGCCAGTCAGTCAGCACCTATCGCCTCATGGGCTGGGGGTGCTTTCCTGGGTGGTTGTCTCTTAACAGCTGCTCGCCTTCCGTCCAGGGCCTGCAGCTGGAAGACCGATTTAATTCCAGGAGGGAGGAGCCAGAAAGAAGATCCAAATGCAGTGTCTGAGTCTCTCTTACCTACGAAGTATCCGATGAGGGTGCAGTGAAAGTAGGAGACCTTCTGCATGCGTCCAGAGATGTTGGCGGGTCCAGAGGCGCCGCAGGAGTCACCGTTGGCTTGCTTTTTGTAGTTGTCATAGCGAAGGACAAAGCACAACAGGAGTCCGGGCATCACAATGTCTCCGATGCCCAGCATAGAGAAGTGGCTGCCAGTGGAGCTGGAAGGCAGGGTCAGAGGTCAGGGAAGCCACGCTGTACACCCTACTCTCCTCCTCTGGGCAGTCTGTCAGCTTTAAGAAGTCAGAGCACGCATCGGAACAGACGATGGGCATCTCTACAGGTTGCTTCTTAGGGTTTAAGAGTTTAGAGATTGAAAGCCACAAGCAATAAAGTCCGCCCCCCCCCCTCAGTGCTTCGAGAACACCTTGTAGGTGACTGCAAGCACTGCCGTCTCTAGAAATGCCAAACAATTCACTGTCACACCACCCAACTACCACCAGACACAGGAGACTAAAGCAACACATTAATTGTTTCCAGATCCTATTATCAGGAATGGCATAATTTAAGCATTAGGACGTATTTTTACAAATGTCTTAGACATAGAAAGATCCAGAATCACGTTAATATATTTTGAAGTTGGCTGGAGGGAATTAACAGTGGTAACCTGTGGTTATTTGATAACATTAATCAATAATAAAAACAGCACCTGCATCCCTTACTGATAAACCTTTGCAAGTCAAGTCAACATTCTCTTCCTCGTTTGTAAGATGGAGATGCTGACTCACACCCTTTCCCTCTAGGATTAGACTGGCTGACAAAGACCACATAAGAAGGCACGAGAAGGTGCACTGGTCTTGCATGTCAGTCCTACCTCGGGAAAACCAGTTTTCCAGGCAGAGACAGGCGAGGAACGTCACGCCCAACATTGGGCCCCAAGTGCAGCTTCCGGGAAAGCACATCGAGGGGATTGTCAGCCGGCTGGGTGGCCACCTTCACCATGACGTTGCTATTGAAGATGTAGGCGGAGAAAAACACCTGCCGAAGGGAGAGTCTCCTTTAAGAGAGGGAGTTAGAAGCACCTGCCCCTTTGTTCCTAAGAGCAGAGCTGCAGAAAACTGTGACAGCAAGTCTTTGTTTTTGTCAATCCTCACCCGAGGATATTTTTCCACTGATTTTTAGAGAAACATCGATGTGAGAGACATTGATTGGTTGCCTCCTGCACATCAGGGCCGACGATGGAGCCTGTAACCAACGTACCTGCCCTTGACCGGAATCGAATCGGAACCCTTCACTTCTCGGACTGATGCTCGATGCACTGAGCCAAATTGGCTAGGGCCTCAAGCTTTCTTGGCTGCATACTTTGAGCTGAGAACTTTGCCTACTCCCTCTCCCACCATAACTATCTCACACGTATTGTCTTCTGTAACACACGTCAACCAGCTGCAGGCTCAGGCCTGGCGGGAGTGGCCTTAGACAGAAGACTCTTCAGGCGTCTTCAAACTATGGCCCGCGGGCCACATGCGGCCCGCAGAGGAGTCTGATCTGGCCCGCCAGGTTTTTTGGGCAGTGAGCGCAGCCGAGGTGTTACAGTAGGAATTAGTAGTTCATATAGTCCGGCCCTCCAGCTCTCTGAGGGACCGTGATCTGGCCCCCACTTTAAAAAGTTTGAGGACCCCTGATAGATGCTTGACTCCAATTACACACCAAGGAGAGCAGCGCTTCCACAGACACTTACCCAAAAGACATCATAGATTAGGAGCCCTGAGAGCAGCAGGCAGGAGACCTTGAGGCTGGGCAGGCGGACGAAGGCGATCATGGCGACACAGAGGCCCATGGCCAGGGCTGGGGAGGAGACAGCGGTCAGTGTGCATACAGGCTATTCAGCTTGTCAATCCAACCACGCTGTGGAGCCCTCAAAAAGCAGGCAGCCTTCAGCTCTGGCCTAAGAATCACACCCCACAGTGCAAAAGTGCCCGCGTCAGCCCACTGACCTGCTGCTGTTTGGGGACCTTCTCTCACTGTGACGTGCCCCGTGAGACTCAGGAGCTCTTGTTCTGATAAAGCGCCAAGACAGGCCCGCCCTGGCCTCTGGCCTCCATCTCCTGCTCCCCATTACTGCAGAGTCATCACCCTTGCTCTTTGCTTTCAAGTTAACCCGCCCTCTATGGCACCCCCTTTGCTTTACTCAGGGCTCTGTCCCAGGGCTCATGCCTCTCTGTCTCTGCACCTCTCAAAACCTGGTACACGACGTGTCCTTTTTAAACTTCTCTCTCCTCCAAACGGAAGGGAAGTCCTCGAGGCCAAGGCTTCCTCCATCCGGAGTCTGACGGCCTGGCCGATGCATGTCTCTCCCTGCCCTCAGCTCCCTCCCTCCGTCCCTGAGAACAGGCTGGCGCCTAGACTTCCGGAGGGCTCTCAGGGGGGGATGCCCGGGAGCTGCTCAGCAGGCCCTGCGGGAAGGAACCGGAGGGCACTCTCCGCTGTGCAGCCTGCCCTCAGTGTGCCCGCCCTCTGCTCCGAGGCCACTCACACGTGATCGTACTGTTCAGCACATACCATGTCACACATGATCGTACCGTTCTGCACATACCATGTCACATGTGGCCGTACCTTTCTGCACATACCATGTCACATGTGGCCGTACCTTTCTGCACATGCCATGTCACACGTGATCGTACCGTTCCGCAATACCATGTCACACGTGACCGTACTGTTCAGCATATACCATGTCACACATGGTCGTACCGTTCTGCACATACCACGTCACACGTGATCATACCTTTCTGCACATACTATGCTCTTTCCTGCTCTGCCCAGAGGGCCCTGATCGGGGCTTCTTCCCTGGAAAATTCATCCTCGTTCTTAAGAGGCCAGGACAGAAAGCCCTTCCTGGCCTGGCCAGATTAAGTTGCTGTTTTCTTTGCATCCATTTTACAATAGTACCATCCTATCTAATAAAGAGGGATATGCTAATTGCCCATCATGCCCTCACAAAGATGGCAGCACCCACAGCCAATAAGGAGGGAATATGCTAATTGACTGCTACGCCCTCGAAGATGGCGGCACCCACAGCTACAAATGGTAGCAGGTATGCAGCACGACCAGGCCCACCCCCAGGAGGGTCCGTCCTCCAGAGTCCCCCAGTCCCCTCCGCCCACAGCTGCCTCAGATGGCAGCTGCCAAGGCTCCGGTGACCAGGACCAGCCAAGACTCCTCTGCCTGCAGTGTCAGCAGCAGCAGAGGTGGATGGAGGCGTCGCCTTCCCTGGTGGCCAGGCCGACTCCTGCCCCTGAGGAATCCAGACAGAGAGAGGGCAGGCCGGGCTGAAGGACTCCCCCACCAGTGCATGAACTTCCATGCACCGGGCCTCTAGTTATTTATACCCACGCCGTTATTCCCTAAGCTGTGTGCTCCTAGTAAACAGAAACCATGGCTTATTTGTTCAACAAATATTTGCTGAATAAATGAAAAATTATGTTCTATCAGCTTCAAATTCCAAATTAGTCTAAGAAAAGCAAGTGAAGTCATTATTACAGGCATGTATCATTTTAAAAATGTTGGTAAATTGTCAATGTATGTAGCAAAGTGGGCAGATACAGGCATATCTGAGAGGCATTATGGTTAGGTCCCAGATTACCACATACAGTGAGTCTGGAGAGAAAGAGTCGTTCTTTCTGCTGGTGGAGGGCAGCATCTGTGAGCTACTAAAACGAGGCCCCATGTCTAACCGCTGGGCACACCCTGGAGGTAGCAATTCAACTAATATTTCACAAGTTCCCACTTTAGTTATGGTGTTGCATAAACAGAAGAGAAAAAGAATTCCCATCCCTACAACAGAGAGGGGTTGGAAAAACAGTAACATTAGGAAGAAAACTCTCTCTCTTCCTCCTGTCGTCGTTATCAGGCATCACGCGGCTCCAGTGTGTATTTTGGAGAGCTGTGATAAAGACCGAAAGCCCGACTTACAATCATCTACGATGCTCATTTTACTAGGGTCTCCTTCAGAACCAAACTGGTAAAATATGCCAATTCATGCCATTTCAAAGGAATATAATGGACTGTATTAGTCAATCAGGCTTTGCAAAGATTCAAACTTTTCAAGTTGCAAGCTGAAATCTGTTTAAGGCGCTAAGGAATGTACTTAAGACCCACTTACAATCAACCCACTCTAATGTTTAATAACGAGGTTTCCCAGAAACAAACGTTGGGCTGTGCCATCAATAAACCACCCGCAGGTGCAAGCTCTGCTGGCTGGAGGGACAAGAGTGGCCAGCGGAGGAAGGGAGCCCTGGACAGAGACCAGACCAAACTAGGATTCTGGCTGCAGTGACGGTGTGGGGTAGCAAGAGGTGATCTTTCCAGGAACTTAAAATGAACACACGGAGCGGGAAGTGTCAGGGACCAAAGGAGGAAATGAAGACCTGAGGCGGGTAGGGCGGGCCAGAGGACTGACTGCTGGTAACTCACAGAGGGCACGGGAACCCACTGGGCAGACAAGCAAAGGGCAGGCTCCCAAGGTGAAAAGCATATGCCTCCAACACATGCAGCGGCCGGTCCATTCAGAACTTTTCTATTCAATTTACCATTCCATCGCTCAATCCTAAGCCAGCAGGAACCTTTCCAGGTCTCCACGCATCACTCACGCTTAATCACTCACCTATGCTAACCCCGCTCACCGAGGTCAGACCAGGCACTGACAACACAACACAACCTCGCAGTGACAGAACTTCCCACACCTCTAGATCACGATTTTCCAACGTCTCATCTCCTGGCACCCATAAACTAATTACTACATCTCTGCAGCACACCCAAAAATATATTTTTTGCCAATCTGACAAGAAAAAGTGGTATAATTTTGATTCATTCACACTGACAGCTGTTGGCTGTTGACATTTGTTAATTTGACAATCTAAGGCACATGTGTCAAACACAAGGCCCGCGGGCCAAATCCGTCCCGCCAGGCCTTGCAATGTGGCCCGCACCGCGCTGTCATCACTGCACTCCGCTGCGTTTCCATCACAATGACAGTTTATGACTGTTCAGTAAACCATTCGGCCCGCGATTTAGGCTGGATTTTAGATTTTGGCCCCTTCTCTGATTGAGTTCGACACCCCTAAAAGGGAAAAGAGGTCAGTGCCCATAACAGTCAGGCACCGCATGTTTTAAAAATCCTTGCAGCACACCAGTTGGAAATCACGGCTGTAGACAATGTCATTTTTTCTCTAAGCTTCCAAACAAGAAACTCTGGGTTCATTTTCAACTTATCACGTCTTTCATGCATGGACACTCACTGTAGCCCTTGTGTGGTGTGGTCCTTATTGTTACCGCAAACCTCGGTCAGCGTGCCCACTTCCTCTCCCTGTCACTGTAAACGGCTCACAGCACGTCCCGCCTCCAGCCCCCGGGCCGCCTCTGAGGTGGGTCAAGTCTGTTCCACAGCCCCGCGCCCGGCACGGCCCACACACAGCGCTGTGCACCCAGGCTCAGCCGCAGGCTCCATCTCCCTGGATCGTTCTTTACTTTCTCTCTCTCCTTTTCTAAATAGATTTCAGAGACAGGAAGGGAGAGGGAGAAACAAACATCGACGATGAGAGAGAATCACCGATTGCCTCCTGCACGCCCCCTACGGGGGACCGAGCTCACAACCCCGGCCTGAGCCCTGACAGGAATCAAACCCTGACTCCTGGTTCGTGGGCTGCCGCTCAACAGAGCCACGCCGGCCGCGCTATCCCACTCTTAGGCCTCCCCTCTCCAGGGAGCAATACCCCTTTCCACGCCAACCACGTCTCCCCACCGCCCCTGAAGTTCCGTGTTTGAAAAGGCAGAAGGCATCCTGAGCGCTCAGAGAAATTCGTAATATAAGTCTCTGGAATGAGTATCACTCCTACACCCAATGGATAATTGCTACAAGCTGTCTTACCACTGGAACAACCACTCATCTGGTTTGCTCTCTTTTTTGTCATTCTTTCTTTCTTTCTTTCAATAACCGGACACTCTCACCCTCTCCCCGGCTTCCCAAGCCCAAGTGAGGAGATGGTCCCTCCCCCTGCTCCGCGCTGCTTGGGAAACTCCCAAGACTCTCCCTGATAGCTTCCCCGACACTTACCTTTCGGTTCAATGTAAATTAAGCAACAGTGTTAGGGAAGTAAATTATTAATCTTAGCTAGCTATAATTACTTCCAATTTATTACTGATATAATCTCTGCTATCACCTTGTCTTCCACAACCAGCAGGGGAAGGACAAAGACAATGACACCAAACGGAGCTTAAATGCTCTTGAAGAGGATTATGTAACCTGTAGGGTCTTAAGCCGTCTTGCTTCTTAGATCTCTAGATAGCTAAGCTCTATGTGGACTGAGTGCCAGAGTATAGAATTTTAAAACAAAAAAACAGATTTCTAGATTTCTGACACTAAACATTTTTAATCAAACTTAGTAGCCAGCGCTGAGGAGTGAAGGGCTGGCTAGACATCTGTGAAGACTCTTCTAGTCTCTAAGTGGGCCGGAGGCAGACTGTGACCCCGGCCACCCGATCCCTGAACACTCGGTATGTGTGCACAAGACTCCCCAGCTTTTTGCTCACACCCCACTCCACCTGTTGGCCAAACCCTTTAAAGCTTCCCCAATTAAAGGTGAATTTACCAGATGAAACAGAGGAAGTTAAAAAAAAAAAAAAAAGCTCTAGCCGAAACCGGTTTGGCTCAGTGGATAGAGCGTTGGCCTGCGGACTGAAAGGCCCCGGGTTCGATTCCGGTCAAGGGCATGTACCTCGGTTGCGGGCACATCCCCAGTGGGAGGTGTGCAGGAGGCAGCTGGTCGATGTTTCTCTCTCATCGACATTTCTAACTCTCTATTCCTATCAATTCCTCTCTGTGTAAAAATCAATAAAATATATTTAAAAAAAAAAAAAAAAAGCTCTAGATTTAGTTCAAGAAAATTTTGAAGTTCCTTCTTAATATTAATGCTTCTTAGTATAACCCTGAAAATATACATCATGCCTGGCCCTAAAACAATCACATTTACCATTCTGTTTTCACTCTAAATTAATTGCAAAGAAACACTCATTTAAAAAACATGACTACCAAATCACTGCCTACAAGATGATTTCTGATTCTGCAGAGAAGTCTGGAAAGATAATTTCTACATCAGAGAAAAACCTATCTGAGAATGTTAAAGATCGCGGCTAGAAAGCTACATTTATATAAGAGGAGAAAACAAGTCAGCACACACAGTCACAAATCTGAAAAACAATTAAAAAGCTCAAAGGCCCCCCCCCTTTTTTTCATAAATCTTTATTGTTCATATTATCACAAAAGTTCCTCATTTTCCCCCCCCTCCACCAGGTTCCCACCCCACCCTCTGCCCTTTCCCCACCCCCCACTGTCCTCATCCATAGGCGCACAGTTTATGTTCAGTCTCTTCCCGCACCCACCACTCCCGTTTTCCCTGAGAATTGTCAGTCCACTCCCCTTCCATACCTCTGATTCTATTATATTTAACAGTTAATATTTTTCATCAGGTTTTTTAATTTCCTTGGTTTTTAGATTCACTTGTTGATAGTTACATATCTTTATTTTCTCCCTCTTCCTAAAGAACCCTCTTCAGCAATTCATATAATTCTGGTTTAGCTGTGATGAACTCCTTTAGCTTTTTTTTATTTGTGAAGTTCTTTATCTGGCCTTCGATTCTGAGTGATAGCTTTGCTGGGTAGTGTATTTTTGGCTGTAGGTTCTTGTTATTCATCACCTTGACATTCCCATCTGGCCTACATGGTTTCTGTTGAGAAATCAGCTGACAATCGTATGGGTGCTCCTTTATAGGTAACTACCTGCTTTTCTCTTGCTGCTTTTAATATTCTCTCTTTGTCTTTTGCTCTTGGAATTTTAATTAGGATGTGTCTTGGTGTGGTCCTCTTTGGATTCCTTTTGTTTGGGGTTCTGTGTGCTTCCTGGACTTGTAAGTCTAATTCTTTCACCAGGTGTGGGGAGTTTTCTGTCACTATTTCTTTCAATATGTTTTTGGTATCTTGTTCTCTGTCATCTTCTGGGATGCCCATAATTCTGATGCTGGTTCGCTTGAAGTTGTCCCAGAGGTTTCTTACATTATCTTCAACTTTCTGGATTCTCTTATCTTCTTGCTTCTGTAGAAGTGTCCTCTGGCTCTTTGTGTTCCAAATCTTTGACTTGATTCTTACGATCTTCCATTCTGTTTTTAGGACTCTGTATAATATTTTTTTATTTCAGAGAATGTATTCTTTATTTCTAGTTGATCCTTCATTATTTCTAGTTGATCCCTTTTCGTATCTTCATAGGTCTTGTTTATTTTATCGGCCTTTTCTAGGAGATTCTTGAAAAACCTTACAAGTGTGGTTTTGAACTCTATATCCAGTCGCTTTTTGTCCTCCATTTCTTTTGTTTGTGATCTGTTTCCTTGTATCGGCATTTTTGCTGCTTCCCTGAGTTGGTGGGGTGGGAGGATCAGCTGTATCTATGCCAGGAGACAGCCTTATTCGACTAGACTTGGAAAACTGCAAGAGCCTCTGTCCCCCCCCACCCCCCTCCCTTTTTTTTGAGGGAAAATTCTATACTTGTTCACAAGGGAAGTTTAACCAGTGCAACCTGGTAGGAAGAAGTAAATATTGGCAAATAGCAATAATGACAGAAAATGATGTAAAAATCTCCCAGTCAGGGTTTATGTTAACCTTGCTGAACAAATAGGTGTTTGTCTGTTCTATTCATTGCTTAGGGGGAGTAAAAATGAGAGTATGAACAACACATTGCTTGCTGTTTTGAGAGATATCTGATTTTTTGGGGTCAGCACTTAGTAAACTTAAAACCCTTAGTAAAACCTGTAAATATTATCGTGTGTGTCTGGACACATGAATAAAAAGTTCCACAAAAGCAGAACCACCAAAAGTTAGTAGGGGATTAGAGAAGCTCAGACCACGAGGGTACTTAAAGCATCCTTTGTTACCATATGGATCTGAATCTGCTAGCAGAGATACCTATTAGTCCTGGGTGGGTGATTATTTTTATTTTTAAAAAAATATATTTTATTGAATTTTTACAGAGAGGAAGGGAGATAGCCAGAAACATCAATGAGAGAACATCGATCAGTTGCCTCTTGCACACCCCCCACTGGGGATGTGCCTGCAACCAAGGTACATGCCCTTGACCGGAATCAAACCCGGGACCCTTCTGTCCGCAGGCCGATGCTCTATCTACTGAGCCAAACCAGCCTTGGCCTGGGTGGGTGATTATTGCTTTACTAGAGGACTGGTGCAGGAAATTCATGCACGGGGGAGAGGGGTCCATTCAGACCAGCCTGCACCTCTCCAATCCAGGGCCCCTTGGGGGGTGTCCGACTGCTTGTTTAGGCCTCGGGCCCAAACAGGCAGTCGGACATCCCTCTCACAATCCTGGACCTCTGGCTCCAAATCACTCCTGACTGCCTGGTCTCCTCTAACTGCACCCCCCCCCCCACCCCCCGCTCTGCTGGCCTGGTCACCCCTTATTGCACCCCCTGCCAGCCTGGTTGTCCCCAACTGCCCCCTGCCAGCCTAGTCACCCCGCATTGTCCCCCTGCTAGCCTAATTACCCGCAACTGCCGGCCTGGTCAACCCTCACAGTCTGCTGTTCAGTTGTTTGTTCATCCCTCACTAATCCCTCTGCAAGCCTGTCTTTGTGAGGGTGTGATGGTCAATTTGCATATTATCACTTTATTATATAGGCTGTTTACTCTAGGTGAAAAAGTGGCACCTGAAGCTTCATCATCTCATTTCACATGACGTTTGTGTAGGTGGAGTAAAGTAAGTGCTCAATTTATACCTGTGCTATTAGTTCAATCATTCTGCTACAGAAATCAAGATGTAATCTCAGGAAAAGTCAAACACCTGCCACGGCATCACTCTCAACACCAGAATGCTAGCACCTAAAACAGACAGTACCCTGCTCCCACAGGCGGGCGGGCAGCTCGTGGGACTCTTGGATGTAATGTCTGTTTCTCAGCTCACTCTTTTTCAACCTCCAGAAGCAGAGAAGTACCAAACACCAAACACCAATTCCTAAGAATACCGAAAGCACTGACACTCAATTTGGGAAACGTAGCAGTTCTGACAACCACTTGAACACTTTAAACACCGGCTTCAGAAGGCTTACATGCACAGTGGCACTAGAGTACTGACGCAGATGATCACAGTAAACATTTTTATACGGCAATGTATGATGCTAAAATACCACCAAAGTTGTCGGAAACCAGCAAAGGTGAATCCCAGCAGGGAGCAGGCACTGGTGACTTTGACTCAGCCCTCCCATCCTGAGTCATTAAAGACTGTATGTCATTCTGAAGGTTAATCTGCCTGGAATCTCAAGGAACCGCTTTTGTCTTTGAATATTTGGTATATGATAAGCTCTCAAAAAAAAAAATTTGAATAACAACTATGACAACAAATATATACAAACAAATGATATATAGTTACAAATATATATGTTTAAAACTTTTAAGGTTATCAAACAGTAAAATTGACAGTTGTTCTTTAGATGTATGATTCTGTGAATTCTAACGGTTTTATAGAACTACCACCACACTCAGTGTATGGAACAGCTGTACCACACCAATAAAATCCCTGTTATTTCTTCCTATTCATAGAACCACAGCAACCACTCATCTATTCTCAATCACTATGATTTTATCTTCTTAAGCAAAAACATATTTAAAAATAAATATGTCATATATTTTTTAAAAAGTACCTTTTTCTGTAATTATCACCTTTAATTAAAATAACATGCCATTCAAATATAATTTTAGAGCTTACAATCCACTCTATAGCTTTTTCCCTATTAATATGCAGTTTCTTAGAGTTTATTCATTAATTAATTTCATACATATAAATTTCAAGTCCTTATACTGGTTAAAATAACTTATGAGAGAAAAAAAATATCTTGAAATAGAAGGTAAGATTTTAGTTTCCCTTAGGTTTAAAATTTCTTCTCTATTAAGAATATATTATTGATTCTGGATTACAAGGGGAGAAATAGAATTTAAAATCCTTTTTGTTAAATTATATCCAATTTGGCCATGAGCAGAACAGCATCCTTGGTTTTGAACTGTTGAGAAGAGGCAAACTCAGACACAAAGTGGTCTAAGTGGTGACTGGTGCTGGCCTGGGTGGGGGTGGGCCCAGGGGAAGTGACTGATACTGGGCATGTGTTTTAAAGCTGCGGTCGCTAACTTTTCGGACCTCAAGGACCACCGGTTGGCAACTGGTTTTAGAGGTTGGGTGATAAAAATGCACTAAAATCGACTGTAGTGATGGTTGTACAACTCTGTGATTATATCAAAACCCACTGAGTCATACACTTTAAATAGGTAAATTGTATGTTGTATGTATGTGAATTATACCTTAAAAAAGGCCTTCTTAAAAAACCTTTAAAATGTGGGTAAAAATAATAAAAAACTCAATGATACGTAACACTCACTACCTTTAGATTCCTAATATTCATGGTAATCAAAGGAAGTATGACTGATACACAGATAGCAGAGGAAGGGGGACCCAATTTAACTACCTATAAACTATATTGGAGTTTAACTTACCACATGTTAGTTACTCACCGTCCATGAGAAGCCAGTGGCCAGTGAGAACCCAGATGAGGACCAGCATGACAGACAGGGAGAAGGACAGGAGCTCAGCAGCAGTGAAACGTCCACAGCAACCGAAGGAAATCCTGGGAACACATGACATTTAGTGGCCTAACGAGCAATACATTTCATTCCCTAACCAAGCTCTCTTCTGGTTCTTCATGATCTGATTTCACTAGGGCCAGATTAGAGTAGGAGGCAAGTATCTATACACCTGGCTATAAAAATAACCAAACCTCTTAAACTACAGAGAGATCAGAGAATTATATTTCTGAACCCATCTGATAATATACTTCAAAAAAAATGTATTCCACTGAGCCAAACCAGCTAGGGCTGATAATGTACTTTTTATCCCAAATTATCAACATGGGTTTTTAGAAGTTTAAAGTGACAACATCAATCTTTGAAGATTCTAAGTACAGGGGAAATACTATTATACAAAGAAGACATTGAAGAATGTTAATTCAATTCATTTAGCAAGGATGAATTAATACTTATAAGATAATGAGTGGCCCGGTGCACAAAATTTGTGCACGAGGGTGGGATGTGGGGGGGGGGGGGGTAATCCCTCAGCCCGGCCTGCACCCTCTCCAATATGGGTGTCCTACTGCCGGTTTACAGGGAATGGGTCTAAACCGGCAGTCAGACATCCCTCTCGCAATCTGGGACTGCTAGCTCCTAACCGCTCACATGCCTGCCTACCTGCCTGCTCCTAACCACTCTGCAAACCGACTTGTTCACCCTCAAATGCCCCTTCTGCTGGCCTGCTCACCTCCAACTGCCCCCCTGTTGGCCTGCTCGCTCCCATCTTTCCTCCCCACTGGCCTGCTCGCTCCAACTTCCCCGCTGCTGGCCTGCTCACTCCAAATTGCCCCCTACTGCTGTCCTGATCACCCCCAACTGGCCCCCACTGACAGCCTGCTTGCCCCCAACTGGGCCCCCTGCTAGTCTTCTCATTCCCAACTGCTCCCCACCCCCCGCCGGCGTGATCACCCACAACTGCCCTCCCCCTGACCTCTCTACCTCAGCTTCACACTATGATTTTGTCCAGAACAACACCAGGTCTCCTAGTCTAATTAGCATATTGTCCTTTTATTAGTATAGAGGCCTGCTGCCTGGGTGGGGGCTGGCTGGTTTGCCCTGAAGGGTGTCCTGGATCAGGGTGGGGGTTCCCTTGGGGCGTGGGGGCGGCCTACGTGAGGGGCTGAGGGCTGTTTTCAGGCTGGCCACACTCACTTCAGGGTGGTGGTCCCCACTGGGGTGCCTGGCCAGCCAGGGTGAGGGGCTGAGGACTGTTTTCAGGCTGGCCATGCCCCCCAGCGACCAAGGCTCCCAGCCCTTCCTTTTTATTTTCTCCAGCCACTCCTTGAGCAGCAGCTAGGGCAGGCGGGCAGAAGTTTGGCTTCCTCTGTTACCGGGGGCAACCCAAGCCCCCTGCTCACTCCAACTCTGTGGCCACTGCCATCTTTGTTGGGTTAATTTGCATACTCTCTCCTGATTGGCTGGTGGTATGTGTAGCAGAGGGATGGTCAATTTGCATGTTTCTCTTTTATTAGTGTACATAAATCTATCTGATTCCTGGGAATATTAGCTGCCCCAAGTGATTGTTTCCTAAGTGCATACAGCATCTCCACCAACAACAGACTTCTGTTTCCATGGAGCAATAGCTGTGGGAGTTAAGGTGTGAACAATAGGATTAAACCTAAGTGATTCTAGGTCACCCAAGATAAAAGGCAAAGAATGTCAGAATATTCCACTAACTCACTAGTAAAAGAATGAAAGCGTTGCTTTAAAAAGGAAAAGTTTCATCTTTCAATAAGCTAAGAAGGAAGCATATTACAATGACTCTGATTTCCTAGCATTTTTCTATATTTCCTCTGCTATGAAAAGGTGAAAAAGGAAATGCTACCATCTTCCAATTTTAAAAACCAAACAGCTCACTCCCCCGTTTTCTAGCCTGTGAGCTCCAGTCAATACAAGAATAAGAAATATAGGCCTGGCCAGGTGGCTTAGCCAGTACCGTCCAATATGCAAAGGCTGTGGGTTTTAACCCCGGTCAGGGCACATACAAGAAGTAACGAATGAATGAATGAATAAGTGGAACAAATCTCTCTCAAATCAATAAAAATTAAAAAAAAAAAAAAAAACATTAGATGCCTAATAATGCTAATAAGCGTGGGGGAAAAATTATGTTTATAATTTAGAGGAAATTTCCAACTTACTTGTTCTGAGGTGAACAGGGTCTTGTTAAATACTGGCACATCGGGAGAAGAAGAAAAGCAAAAGCTATCGTTGCAAGAACTACAGAGAGAAAATGTATAAATTTTGTTGTGTGTGATTTATTTTTCCATTATAAAAAATGGCAGTGACTTATGGAAACTTAATCATTTCCCAGAAACTTTTCTTGGCAAGTAGATACAATCACATTAACCAGAGAAGAAAGTATTTTCCTTTAGCATCGCAAATAAGCTCTTAAAAAAAAAAAAGTGCCTGATTTGAATGAAGTAGGGGAGGCATAGGTAGATTTTCTCATTTTATTCTATCTCAACAAGAAAAGATAAATAGCGGGCCATGGTATCATCCCCTAACAAGTCTAGCATGTTGTTCATATAGTATTACACATTTCCATCATTGCTTAGCTTAAACATTGATCAGAGAGCGGACAGTCAAATTACCTTGATTAGATATCAGTGTTTCTACCTGTGGAAACGTCAGGAAGGGTTGCCGATGACCACTGAGCCAAACTGGGCTTTCTGGTAACTGACCAGACAAGGAGCCACAGCAAAGTGATCCTGTCCTGGTGTCATAAAGCTCACGAGGTTTCAACCCCCGGCCTTGTGTTCAGATGATGTTGGCAGGTTTGAACTATGTGGCTCAAGTGGCTCAAGGAGGAGTGAGGGGAGGGAAAGCCAGACTTAAAAGAAACACTTGATGAATGGCACAGTGTATAGTAGTAAATCTTAACTTTTGAATGATGATAAAAAATGGTGAACACATTTCCTTTTAGATTAATGTTAATAGACAGAAATTAATTTACCTGCTGTACATATTGTAAAGACTACTTGAACTGAGTCAAAGAAGAAGAACATAACTAGGAGAGAGACAGATGCTCCGATTGGAAGGAACAGGGCCTGGGTAGAGTCAATAGTTTGGATACCTAAAAGAGAGAAAAAGGGACATATTAACGTATAGCATGCCAGGTACGTTAGATGCATTAACGTTTTAGAATGCAGACAATCTAGGGACTGGTATATAAGGTATAGATTCTGTGGGCCGCCTAAATCTCTCTTGCCCGATGCATTATAAACTACTTGCTCTCCTTAGAATGCCTTCATTCTAGTAGCTGCTCAAAAAATACTTGTTGAACTGAGGTACTAACGATCTGGGTGACAGGGTGCCAAGAACAAAAACAGAAACGAAATCAAGAACTTTCAAAGGTAGTAAGCATTCAGATTTGCCAATCTGAATACATTTGGGGTCTTGTGTATAGGCTTGGTAAAAGGCAGTTTAAACCACTGACTGAAATTATTTCTCATCATCTGGGGTTTAATGTACTGATGTTAACAATCTTCCTCACTGTTGCTAACAGTTGAGGACTGACTGGGGGTGGGGAAAGGGAGAGAACATAAGATCTGAAAACAGTAAATCAGAAAAATTATCTTATGGGAACATTTTAAGGAACAAATAGTAAGTATGTAGCACAGTGGTTCTCTGTCCTTGTCTGATCATCAGAATCACCTTGGGGAGCTTAAAAACAATTATTATACAATGCCCAGGCCCAAGCCCAGATGAACATAACTAGACACAAAAGGTTGCAATTATCAACCAACATTTAAAAATTGTTTTCGGTAAACTTACCCATCCCCAAGAACATTATTTAGGGATTTTGGTGAAATAAAACATTAAATATTTCTACAAAACAAAATTGCTTCTATTAGCTAGGTGTATGAGTCAAATAATTCACTTAGGAAGAGTGATCTATATGTTAAGACAAACAGAAGCCCCAGAGCATTGGCCTGCAAACTGAAGGTCCTGGGTTCGATTCCAGTCAAGGGCACATGCCAGTGTTGTGGGCTTGATCCCCAGTAGGGGGTGTGCAAGAGGCAGCCAATCAATGATTTTTTTCTCATCATTGATGTTTCTTTTTTTCTTTAAAAAAACAACACATATTTTATTGACTTTTTAATAGAGAGAAAGGGAGAGAGATAGAGTTAGAAACATCAATCAGCTGCCTCTTGCACACTCCCCACTGGGGATGTCCCTGCAACAGAGGTACATGCCCTTGACCGGAATCGAACCTGGGACCCTTCAGTCCGCAGGCCGATGTTCTATCCACTGAGCCAAACAAGTTAGGGCTCATCATTGATGTTTCTATCTCTCTCTCCCTCTCTGAAATCAATAAAATCTATCAATCAATCAATAATTATCCCCAGCCAGTTTGTCTCAGTGGGTAGAGCATCGGAAATGTTCAATTCCCAGTCAGGGCACATACCCAGGTTGCGGGCTCAATCCTCAGTAAGGGGCGTGCAGGAGGCAGCCTATCAATGATTCTTCTCATCATTGATGTTTCTCTCTGTCTCTCCCTTCCTCTCTAAAATCAATAAAAATATATTAAAAAAAAAAAAAAAAAGAACAAACAGAAATGACCTGGAGAAGAAGTCTATGCTATATGTCAGTATAGCACATGGATCATTTGGTGGAGCTGGGGGGAGGGGGTAGCTTATGGACATTTATAAGACAAAACTCTATGAAATCTCTAACTATATTTCACTTAGTTTTGTGGTATTTGTTTTTAGTGTTCTACAATAGGAAACTACAAAATTTTAGGTGCCTTTCACAACAGAAAATAATGGTTTCTCAAATGAATGATTTTTATTATAAGGTAATAAAAACAAATCTTTTAAAAAAATCTATAAATCTTAAAATACATCCGCTTTTTTGTAAAATGAAGCATCATATAGTCTACAGATTAATTATATTCGTTTAAAATATGAACAGAAAAATTAAATGGCTGGCTAGAACAAAGACTATTTAGTAAGTCAGGCATGAGAAGTATTTGTTTATAATAAATCTAAATTTTAGAAATTCATTTTGCAATTAAAATGCAAAACTGAATACAAAGAACCTTTCTAGAATTAGACTGAATGCAGTTTTTCTTTTGAAAGCACAGATTGTTAACTGGGGTATTAGACACTGCTTTCCCCATTTGTTTTAAAGAAGGATGCCCAAGAGAGCTTACCAAACAGCAATGTCACATGACCAGCTAAGCTCCTTTAGTTGCCAACAATATGCTACCTAAGACAGTGTACACAGCTTCAATACAGCACTTCTAAAGGTCTGTAGAAATGGTCCTGAGGGGAAGGAGCTAGTAATTAAAAATTTTAGCCAAAATCCAGGGACATCAAAACAAAACAGCAAACAGATCAGCCATAACTAGGAGGACTTAAGTGCAGCTGCATTATATTAAAATCCCAAATCAACAAAAGAAAAATGCCTGGTGTTAGAATTACAAATCATGTACAGACATTTTTAGCACTCAGCGAACATGGCTATAGGCTAATTATATGTCTGGTCATAAACGGACATCAAGCAATACACCAGTGTACTGCTGATAATTAAGAAAGTTACTGATTTTGTATCTCCAAGAGAGAAGCATGCTTTTAACCAAGTATTTACTGAACACCTATTATATAGTAGGCAACATGAGGAATTTTGAAAAGTCGTTTCCGATCTTACAAAGTGCAGAGTGTAGATGGGGGGATAAAGATGTATGTCCCTATCAATGTAGAGAATTTCAACTGTATGTTTTCATCAATCCTCACTGTTAAAATGAACTATATGGGAAACCTAGTAAAGGACTTCACGTTATTAGAAAATGGGAAGGGTGGGGCACTTAAAACCCCACTTACTACTAATTAAATGAAGGACTGATGCACCAGGGTAAAAATCTTCACATAACTTCTTGGGACAGGTGTAGTGATGAGAAAGAGCAAGAGGGGGAAAGTCAGAGGACCGTGAGGGGCCTCGCCCTCTCCCTGCGAACTGACTAAAGCACGGAGGCCGGGACAGACTGAGGAGCACGGGCACCGCGCACAGCGCGGCCCCAGGCGGGACAGAACCTGGCCACCCAGCTTTTCCTGTGCCTCCTCCTCACTCACCTCTTCCCCTGCAAAGGGCCAGCTGCCTTTCCCGATTCTTCCTTCTTCGCTTTATTTTATATGTCTTCTACCCAAGCATGCACTTTAACATACTAATATATATTTATCTTGCCTGTTTTTTTTAAGTTATATATACATGGAATTATGTAATTTGTATTTTTGTGTGTCTGGCTTCTTGCACTCAACAATGTGAGAAATATCCATGCTGTTATGCCTAGCTGTAGTTAACTAATTTTCATATCTTGATCCTTATTTATTTTGGGTGTAAGCAAATACAACCTTTAAGAAACCTCTATCACTCTTTTCTTCAAATGGTTTAGAATATTCTTGCCAAAATCTTTGTTTTTATAAAGATTTTTAAATTGATTTTTAGAGGGAGAAGAAGGGAGAGCGAAACATCGATCTTAGCTGCCTCCTGCACGCCCCCTACTGGGGATGGAGCCCGAAACCAGGGCATGTGCGCTGGCGGGAATCAAACTAGCAATCTTCCATTGCGTGGGACAATGTCCCACCAACTGAGGCGCGCTGGCCAGGGCTCTTGCCAAAATTTCAACACTAAATCCATATCTTCCTTTTCTTATAAGCTTCCCCCCAATCCTACACTGCTGCTCATTTGTGACTTCCATCTCTTTAGCACCTACACAATCTCTTCTATTCCTCTGTTCATCGTTCAGGCGATCACTTCTTTATTTTTTGATAAATGCATGTCACTCTTCCTGCCATCCCTTCAATCTGGAATGGTGGCATGCTCCATCATCAGGTCCTGGCCTTCTCTGCAGGGTCATTTCTTTCCTTGTGTGGAGTGTGGACTGCATTCTAGCTTAACCTGTGCGGATCTCTGTGATATCCATGGCCCAGAATAGGCACTGAAGAAATACATTTGTTGAGGATAATTCAGCATAACATAGGAGGTAGACTTAAGAAAATGACCATTTAAACAACCATTTCCTGTTTTTTTTTCATGCTGATTAATAATGAAAATTTAAAAACTGATGTTGCAGGTATCTTCTTTCCACTGATTGGACTAACTTAACCACGTACATGAGGATAAAATTGTATTTAATTTTTTTTTTTAATAAGCAGAGTGTTTATTTTTTTAAAATTACTTTTAAAAAGTTGTTTACAGAGATGTGGGTTTACATAACTTGGCGACATTTAAAAATGTACAGGCTATTTCATATTATTGCACTTAATCTTTAATAATATAAGGCATTTTATTTTACATAAATAATTATATCAAACAACAGGTGTGGTGCCAATTGTGCTGCAATGTAGAACAGATTTATAATCTGGTGTAAGTACATCATTTGCATATATGCTATATAACACAGGATTTTTAAGAGTTTCAAGAGTATAAAGTGATTTGGCTTAAAATGTTGATAAATAGCAAAGCTGCTAATAATTTAACCTGAGAATTAGATCTTGACACTGGGTTTTACCTGGTTCCTGGTAATTTATTGGTATGGCATTCTACCTCCTACAAGGATCTATGTTATAAGTTTAAAAAAAGACTCATACTTAAATGATTCTACTTCCTGCATTTATCATGCCCACTTTATACTACTGGGGACAACACATTTAACTGGGTAAAAATGGGCAAGTATAACTTCATTGGTGGGATATTACAGTAACTAGAGAAACTGAAGAAGAGAGTAAGTGATCTCCAATTTAACCTCCAAGGTCCTCCATTTTTCTTTCTAACTTTGTATTAGATCCCTGGTGTTTCCTCCTGATTCAGGGCGATGTTAACCTGTAGGTCACACTCGCTTTCCGTGCCTGTGCTATGTCCTTGCCACCTGGAACGACTTCTCCCCCAATTCAAGTTTCAAGTCAAACTCACCTTTTCTAGGAAAGAAAGTCCCTCTCTAATCTCACTGTTGCTCACCCTGAATTGCCTTTCTCTTCACACTTTAAAAAATGTATTTTTTATGGATTTCAGAGAGGAAGAGAGGAGAGAGAGAAATCTCAATGATGAGAGAGTGTCATGGATTGACTGCCCTCAGCATGCCCCACACCAGGGACTGAGCCCACAACCCATGGGAATAGAACCGGGACCTCTTGGTTCATGGGTCTACACTCAACCACTGAGCAACACCAGCTGGGTTCCCTTCCCTCTCTTTGTACATAAATGTCAAAATGACTAAGTACCTCTGGTACTGCCTCTGACCTGTTATAGTAAGTGCTTGTTCGGAATGATTCGGAGGCCATGCTAAGGGTCAGAAGTATTACTGTGGGTACGAGATGGGGAGAAGTTTGCTATGTCTGTTTTAGCTTTTATCTTTGGAAACAATTTTGCCCACACTACCCCAGGACAGCTTGGGAACCAGCTCTTACACTTTTGTATCTTTCAATATACTTAGCCGAATGCTGAATGTGTAGTAGATATCCAATACTAATCTCTTAATATTATCAAACCAAATCTCCTTATTTCTAATTCATTTTGTTTTTATAATAAACATTACCAATATTCTACCACTATATTGAGGTACAATTTATAAAATTCACTCGTTTGAGTGTATAATTCATTTTTTGTTGTGAACTGACCAAGTGTGAAGCCATCCCCATAAGACAGCTTTAGAACTCTCATCCCCTCAGCAGGATGTCCTCCCGCCAGGTGAGCGCCCATTCCCACCTTGGGCCCAGGCAACCGCTAATCGACGTTCTGTCTGTTTGCCTTTCTGGACATTTCACATAAATGACTCATACAATATGCCTTCTCTTCTGTCTGGCTTCTTTTACTTATCACAGTGTTCTGAGTTTCATCCATAGTACAGCGTGTACTTCATTCTTTTCAATGCCGAACAGCATTTCATGTATAAATGGACCATATTCTGTCAATCCATTCACTATCTTATGGATCTTTGACTTGTTTCTACTTTTTGGCTATTATGAATAATGCTGCTGAGCATTTGCCATATAACACACTTCTGTGTATTTTTTTAAACAAGTATTCTTATAGAATCTTAAATTCAGAAGAGATACAGTACTTAGTTTTTACAAGTACTTCAAGTAGCTATCTTTAAGAGTCACTGAATGAATTTATGATTCATTAACAAAATTATCAGCCTCAACAAAATATTGAAATGAAGTCATAAATGGGCAGATAGTCATCCATTTTGCTTATCTTTGGGAAGATAAAGAACCCCAGCAGCAAGCTTTTAGGCAGGAGTTAAAAGCAGCACACAGGCAATCAGTAGCTCAGATTCAAAACATAATAACCTAACAAATTATACCACACAGATTAGATTTTGTTACAGCAAACGTATATCTTGAGCCCAGGGGATGAACTGGGTTATAGAAATAATCACGTTGAAATGACGACATGCACGAAAGTTAATTGACATAAGGCGCCTTACTATTATTGCTGCTGTTGCCACTGAAAGAACCCGAAGAACTGTTACTGTCTTTCTCTTTATCTTGATTTTCAAAGTCCATATTAAGGGACCTGTGGAAAAATTGGATAGATAGTTTTAGTTTTGCTTTAGAAAGAAGTAGGTTTTAAAAAGTCAGTAACAAAACAGTATTTTTAAAAGCTAAGGTGTCAGGAGAGAAAGGAAGGTCTCTTTTGACCAATTCTGCAAAATAGTTCTTGCCACTTTTCAAAAACAATCTACATTCCTTCCAATAGGTCAGAGTTCAAGAGTTTTAAAAGCATCCCACTGTGGCCAAATCTTCCAGCACATCCTTAATTACTTCCGTATGCGATAAACACCCAGAGGGAGAAATGTCGGGTCAAAGGGCAAGTGCAATTTGAGGCTTTTATACCACACAACCACCTCCAGAATGGCTGGCCCATTTACTCTATACCGTGTCAGCTTTCTCAGCAGCACACACCAGTTTCTATTATATCCGGGACTGTTTCAGATACTGGAAGGACAATAAAGAGTAAACAGGCTTTACATGGAAAGAGGGAGAGACTGACCACAAACAAGAGAAGTGTGTTAAGCACGAGGTCTGTTGATGTCAGAACTAAGGAAAAAGGGCAGGAGATGGAGAGGTTAGGCTGGAAGTTTTAAATAGGGCGGGCGGGCCGAAACCGGTTTGGCTCAATGGATAGAGCGTCGGCTTGGGGACTGAAAGGTCCCGGGTTCGATTCCGGTCAAGGGCATGTACCTTGGTTGCGGGCACATCCCCAGTAGTGCAGGAGGCAGCTAGTCAATGTTTCTCTCTCATCGATGTTTCTAACTCTCTGTCCCTCTCCCTTCCTCTCTGTAAAAAAATCAATAAATTTAAAACAAAACAAAACAACCTTTTATGTTTATCAGTGTAATTACCATTTCTTGATCTCCATTTCTTTGTGTAGCTCCAGATTTCCAACTGGTACCATTTTTAATCTGCTTGAATTCAGCCCTTAACATTTCTTATAGTGCAAGTTGGTAATGAATTCTTCCAGGAGTTGTGTATCTGAAAACCTCTTACCTTGTCTTCGTTTTCAGAAGATACCTTTGCTATGTTGACAATTTTTCTTTTTGTACTTTAAAAGTGTTGTTCCACTGTCTTCTCACTTGTACTTGAATTCAGTGAGAAAGCGGATGTCCATTCTTCCTTTATTCCTATGTACGGAACGTCTCTGCCCCTGCCCCTGCTAGCTGCTTTTTGGTTTTCAATTTTATCACTGGTTTTGAGCAATTTGATTATGATGTGCCTCTGGTGTAGTTTTCTTCATGTTTCTTATGCCTGGAGTAGGGTTTCTTAGATCTGTGGGTTATAGTTTTTATCAAGTGTGAAAAAATTATGACCATTCTTTCTTTTTAAAAATGTTTTTAAATTGATCTTAGAGAGAGAGGAAGGGCGAGAGAGATAGAGAACCATCAATGTGAGAGCAAAACATCCATGGCTGCCTCTGTACTCATGCGGACCAGGGATGAAACCCACCACCCAGGCACGTGCCTGACCAGAAACCAAACCCACCACCTTTGTGATGCATGGTTCCACACCCAGCCAACTGAGCCAGCAGCCAGGGCGTGGCCACTCCTTCTTCCAAGTATTTTCCTGTTCCTCCCTTTCTTTTCCTCTTTCATAGATGCCAGTTACTCATACATTAGACCATTGGAGGTTGCTGTTGGATATCCTTTTCATTAACATTTTTTTTCCACTTTGTAGTTTTTATTGTTGTATCTTCAACTTCACGATCTTTTCTTCTGCAATGGCTGATGTTAATCCCATCCAATATGTTTATCTCAGATGTTATTTTCATTTCCAGAAGTTTAATTTGGGTAGTTTAGAATATCTAGCTAACTTTTATACATATGTAATAATTATACTATCTGTTCTGATGTATTTCTTTGTTAATTCTAACATCTGTGTAGCTCTGGGTGGTTTTGATTGATTATTCTCATTATTGGCTACTCTTTGCTACCTGGCGATCTTTGCTTATATGCCAGACTTTGTGAATTTTACCTTATCTCAATATTTTTACATTCCTATTGGCTGCTTGATATTTTTAACCTATATAATAAAGAGGTAATATGCAAATGGACAATCATGCACTCAAAAGATGGCTGCCTATGACCAGGCCAGCAGAGGGGTTAGTGAGGAATGACCAAATGACTGAATTAAGCAGGCTGCGTAGGGCAATCAGGCCAGCAGGGGGTGGGGGGCAGTTAGGGGCGGCCAGGACAGCAGGGGGGGGGGTGCAATTGGGGAAGACCAGGCTGGAGGGGGGGGGGCAGTTGGGGGCGATTAGGCTGGTGGAAGGGGTGGAGTAAGGGGCAACTAGGCTGATGGGGGGGGGGGGGGGGGGGGGGAAGAGGCAGTGAGGGGCAACCAGGCAGGTGAGCAATTAGGAGCAAGTGGTCCAGGATTGTGAGAGGAATGTACGACTGCCGGTTTAGGCCCAATCACTGGGATCGGACCTAAACTGGCAATCAGACATCCCCCAAGGGGTCCCAGGTTGGAGATGGTGCAGACTGGGCTAAGGGGAACCCCCTCCCATGCATGAATTTTGTGCACCTGGCATCTAGTAGTACTATAAATCTTCTTAAGCATTGTTCTGGGATGCTGTTAGTTACCTGGAAATAGTTTAATTTGTTCAGGCCCTGCTTTTATGATTTATTAGGCAGGTCTGAAGTAATGTTCAGTCTAGGGTAATTATCTCCTACCACTGAAGCAGGACCTTTCTGAATTCCTTACCCAATGCCACATGAATCATAAGTTTTTCCCAGTCTAGCTGGAGAGAACAGGTACTTTTCCTTTTAATTCTTTCTCATTGTTCTTTCCTCAGTCTTAGCTCATTTCCTCGCATATAGCACTGACCCACACTGATGAATGCTCAGAGGGTACATAGTGCAGATCTCTCTTTGTGAACCTTCTTTTTTTGCATTCTGCCTTACTAACTCTAGCTGCCTCAGCTCCACCTCCTCACTGAGGGAATCTTTCTCCCTGTGCCACAACCTGGAAACTATCTTTAATTTTTGTTTCAAGATTATTTTTGACAAAAAATTGTGTACAGATGGTTTCCAACTTTATGGTGGTTCAACGTGATAATTTTTCAACTTCACAATGTGCAAAAGTGAAACACATTCAGTAGAAACCAGCTCTTCTCCAGCCTCATCAGAAGAGAAAGACAGCGATGATCCTGGTGCTGTCACCCCCCAGCACCCAGCAATGCCTCAGCCATCCTCTGGCCCAGCACATTTTCAACTACGTATATTCATGGCAAATACCCGTACAACCACTCTGTTTTTACTTTCAGTACAGTATTCAATTACATGAGATATTTAGTGCTTTATTATAAAACAGGCTTTGTGTTAGATGATTTTGCCTAACTGTAGGCTATTGTTTGAGTGTTCTGAGCACACTGAAGGTAGGCTAAGTAAGCTATGATGTTCAGCAGGTTTAGGTGTATTCAATTCATTTTTGATTTATAGTATTTTCAACTTACAATGGGTTTGTAAGGATGTAACGCCATCATAAGTCAAGGAGCATATGATTGTTTAAGGTATACAACATGATGTCTTTATATATGTATACAATATGAAATAATTACCACAATCAAATGAATTAACATATCTACTACCTCCCATAGTTGCCTTTTTTATTGTGGTCAGAACACTTAAGATCTACTTTCTTAGCAGATTTCAAGTATTTAATACATTATTATTAACTACTAGAGGCCCGGTGCACGAAATTTCTCAGCCCAGCCTGCACGCTCTCACAATCCGGGACCACTCAGGTAGGGTCCAGCTCGATCACAGCATGGCTCTGGTTCCCTGGGCCTGCAGGCTGGGGGCAGGGGGAGGGACCAACCAAGAGGCCAGTCCGATGGCAGCATGGATCCGTTCCCACAGCTCCTGGGCAGCCGGGACCCAGGACTGACTGCTGCCACGCTGGCCGGTACGCTAGCCTCATGTCCAGTCGTCCGTTTAGACGTTTTGGTTATGACAGACCCTGGCTCTTCATATGTTACAACAGTCACCGTGATGTACATCCAGTTATTGTTCTCTCCCTCTCCCTCTCTCAATGCTCTCCTGTAGGTCTGTCAAACTCTTTAGGAACTTACTACTAAGATGAGCTATTTTGTTTCTGAGTGGCTGGAAAGGTTAAAGAGAGATGGGTGTCAGCTTTAAGTATACAGGAAATCTAGCAAAGCTCAGCTAAAGATGGTAAACATAAGGACTCCTAAATCAAAGATTTGCTTTGGCTTTTAGAATCTAGCTTTACTTGATATCATTTTCCCCTCTGTACTAGGAGATGTGAAAGCCTGGTGGGAAATAAGCAGTCTACTTCACAAAATTTTTATACAGTATTTTATGATCTGCTTTTCTTTGGAGCTTTCTAGCTCAAAAATGGCACCATTTTGGATCCAGATGTTTTGGACATAAACCTTGGGACTGATTCTTGACTCTTCTCTTTCATACATTCCCCTCAGCAATCTCATCCTTCACCTACTGATATCTCACTCCTCCACTATCAGCCTAGTTAAGGCTATCATTGATTGTTGCCTGTACTAGGGCAACAGTCTCTCCCAGGTTTCCTCTTGACACAACAATCTATTTCTCATACACAACCCAGAACCACCTTTCTAAAACACAAACCAGCTGACGTCACCCACTGCATTCAACTGCCGAAGGCTGATTTCTCCAGCTGCACACGAACAGCCTCCTGGATGGACTGTATGCTAAAACAAGCCTCAACTCATTTAAAAGGTTTGGAATCATTGGAAGTGTGTCTCTGACCACAACGAAACTGAATTCGGTGGTTGAAATTCCTTTCAACATCAGAGAGAATTTTGAAATATCCTCAAATATTAGGAAAGTAATTTTAAAAATCATAGGTCAAAAGAAAAAAAAAATCACCAGAAAAGTTAGAAAACATCTTGACTTGAATGAAATTAAAATGTAACATTTATGGGATGCGGTTAAAACAGTGCTTAGAGGGAAATTTGCTGCTTTAAATACCTATGTTAAAAAAGAAGACAGGCAAATCTCGAGAGACAGAAAGTTAAAGATTAATGGTTACCTAGAGTGGAGGTGGGGGAGAATGACTGCTAATGGGTACAGATTTCTTTGGGGATGATGAAAATGTCCTAAAATGGATTGTGGTGATGTTTACACAACTTAGTAATATTCTGAAACCACTGAATGTACACTTGATATGGAAGAGCTTAGTAGGTACATTAGCCCTAGCCAGCTCAGCTCAGGGATAGAGCGTCAGCCTCCTGACTGAAGGGTCCCAGGTTCCATTCCAGCCAAGGGCACATGTCTGGGTTGCAGGCTCAATCCCCAGTGGGGGCTGTGCAGGAGGCAGCTGACTGGTGGTTCTCTGTTATCATTGATGTTTCTATCTATCTCTCCCCCTTTCCTCTCAGAAATTAATAAAGAAATATATATATTTAAAAAATAGTAGGTACATTATATCTCTATAAACCTGTGCTGCTGGGTTTTTTTGTTTGTTTTTTTAATACTTTAGGGGAGGAGGGATAAAAGAGATGAAACAAACTGTAAAAAACAAAAACAAACAGAATTACTTTTATCTAGAATATTTAAAGAACTGTTACTATTCCATAGAAGACAAACAACCCAAACAGACATTTCACCAAAAAAGAAAAATCACGTGGGCAATAAAATAAGAACATGAAAAGATACTTAACAGCTTTTCAGCATCCTAATCCCAGTTATTAGAGAAATGTAATTGAAGCCAGAGAAATCATTCCACACCTAGTATCAGAATGGTTACAAAAAGAGAGACAAAAACGTGTTTTTAAAACCTTGTACCTGCTATCTGAACTGTATTCTTTTTTAAAAAAATATATTTTATTGATTTTGTACAGAGATAGCAAGTTAGAAACATCGATGAGAGAGAGTCATCGATACTGGGGATGTGCCAGCAACCAAGGTACATGCCCTTGACCAGAATTGAACCCGGGACCCTTCGGTCCCCAAGCCGACGCTCTATCCACTGAGCCAAACCGGTTTCGGCTGAACTGTATTCTTAAAAATGAATGGTAAATTTCATTTTATGTATATTTTACCACAAAAAGAAAAACATCCTTACCAGTACTTTTAAAAAATATATTTTTATTGATTTCAGAGAGGAAGGGAGAGGGGAAGAGAGAGAGAAACATCACTGAGAGACAGAATCACCGAGGGCTGCCTCCTGCACGCCCAGCAACCGGAGAGGAGCCTGCAAGTAAGGTAGGTGCCTGTTACAGGAATGAACCCAGGGCCCTTCCGTCCACAGGCCAACGCCCTATCCATTGAGCCAAACCGGTCGGGGCTCCTTGCCAGTGCTTAATAATAAGGGGGAAAGTGGTGAACAAAGCACAAAAAAACAACGGAGAATTTTCCCACAAAAAGCCAGACTTTAGATGGCTTCACTGGTTGAGTTCTATCATATATTTAAGAAGAAATATAAGTTTATATAATCTGTTTCAGAAAACAACAGAGGAGAAAACACTTCCAAACTTATTCAACGAGGGCAGTTTAAATGTATAACTAAAGGCTTCACAATTGATTGTTTTGCAGAAAAGAATTGCTGAAGTATAAAAGACATAATGTACTGGGACCAAAACCTAACAGTGTCCAAACCAGACTTCGTTACCAAAGGAGTTGTGTAATCTTTATCAAGGCACCTCATCTTCTTGAGCTTCAGTTTCCTCATTTGTAAAATAAAGTTCACCAGAGAAATCTTTTCCACTGATATATAATAATTCTGTGGTGTATTTATAAGCATAAATTTTGTTTAAAATATGCACGATCCTAAATTGGTATCACCTGTCTGCAAAACAATACAGCACTTTTATTGTAAAAGCCAGTTTATACTCTCTGCTGAAGTGTTTTAAGTTTTGAATATTTAACTTGAATAATTCAACCAAAGCAAAAGAACATAAAAAGATGGTTACCTTTACAACCCACATGTCCAGCAAGAGTGGAATAAGACAGTACCACAAAGAAATACCAAATTACTAGTACTAAAATTAGTATGATGATGACTGTGGAAAATATATTTTTTAGGTGAAATAATCAGTATATAAAGGATTTCCCGAAACCAGTTTGGTTCAGTGGATAGAGCGGCAGCCTGCAGACTGAAAGGTCCCAGGTTCGATTCCGGGCAAGGGCATGTACCTTGGTTGTGGGCACATCCCCAGTAGGGGGTGTGCAAGAGGCAGCTGATCGATGTTTCTCTCTCATCGATGTTTCTAACTCTCTATCCCTCTCTGTAAAAAATCAATAAAAATATTTTTAAAAAGAATATAAATGATTTAAACTATAAAAATGTACCCAATATATAAATACAGGCCAAACAAAAGGTCACACATACTAATGAAAGTACAAATAATGCCATTTAGCTGTGACACTGATAAGATGCTGTAAGAACTTTACCCTTGTTTACATCCATCAGCCTTTGGTAAAACTGGCTTCATTATACGCATTTCACTTAAAGTCACAGAACTTACTAACATTAAATAAAGACTTGCTGTAGTACTAGGGTTGTAGGTCTAAAGATTTTTTTTTTTTAAATTACCGAGTGTTTGGAAATGCTGACATATACACAAGAGAAAAAATAAGAAACTTGTCCAAAGGACAGCAATACAAAAACATCAAGATTATGTGATAAGGTTCTCAGTTGCTCTGGCTTAACTATGCTTCCTAAGGCTCATTATAAACATAGGGTTCTCAATAGAAGTCTCAATGATTAAGACTTGATTCAGTTGATACTGGAATTACCAACAGTATTGTACCTGTTCTATGCAGTGTTAAGATAAAGCCTGTAATTTTGCTAAGTTCTATTAAAACCCAGATATAATATTTCAAAATTCTTATGCCTATTTCATTTATCACCATCACTCCTTTCAAGTTATCTATTTAAAATTTCTCATGTGACCTTTATTGTTAAGTGTGTCAGCCACAGAACTATTTGAATATATTAAAGTTCCTTTTAAGAAAGCACAGTGAAAAAAAGAAAAAGAAAAAAAGAAAAGAAAGCACAGTGAAGAGGAGGAGTAAGTGTCTAACTTCTATTCCTGCGGCTGCCTTCTAGAATAGCAATGTCAAGAGGACCCAGTCTCAGCATTCCCAAAGACAGCAGAGAAAACACTTGGTAAATATTAATGTACATAATTAGGCTGAACCATCAGTTATTTGTGTAGGTCAAAATAGTTGCCTGTAGGCAATTTCATGTGGTTCACCCTGTGTCAATGCTTCCATATTAAGAAAAACGTTGTTCCCTTTGAGCCTGTAGAATAACTGTCAAGGATTAACTCCTTAACCTTCTCAATAAGTATGTTTATGGGAGTCATATTTCAGAACCAGAATTAAAGCAACTCATGTTTCCATTAAAATTCCAAAGTCATATAAGCAAAACCAAGAAGTGTTTTAACAGCAGCCAAATTAAAGATGAAATATCAGAATTATCCTATTCTGACTCAATTCCTGCCAGCCATATTTCTCTTCACAGAGCAGTTAAGTTTTGGTGTTAATCTCACCTCCCATTGAGATTAGTCTCACTTTGAGAGCATCTTACCTGAAACTACCGTAGACTATCAGGAGAATTGAAATCAGAAATGTAGACACTTGACTGGAATCCACCAGGGAATAGGCCCTAGAAAAATAAGAGAAAAAACATTAAATCACATGGCAGCAAGTTCTCACAGAATTTGATCTACAAACCTAAGTTTTTATTTCATCTTTAAGGTAAAAAGGTATAAATTAGCATTAACATAATCACATAATTAAAATGAGATTGGCTTTGCTCCTGGGTCACCCAGGAGCCTGCAAGGCCTTGCTCCAGGACTGCCCGGGGGCCAGAGCGTTGCTCCTGTAGCTCCCTCCATCGCCCCTCTCCTCCTTATAGCAGGTGTCCTGCCCCTCCTGGCTGCTCTGTGCCTCATATGCAAATTAACCCGCCATCTTTGCTGGGTTAATTTGCATACTCGTTCCTGATTGGCTGTGGGCATAGTGGAGGTACGGTCAGTTTACATGTTTGTCTATTATTAGGTAAGATATTCACAGGATGTTGAATATTAATGTAAAAATTCCCTTTCTGTATGACATACAATAGATCTTATAACATCCACACCCAATTTAAAAATTACCATATTATCTACCTATTCTGTACCAATGATGAAAAGTTTCAGTGATTGAACTTTTATCAGTTAACACTTGAATTACCGATAGTATTTTACTGGTGATGAGATAAAGCCTGTATCTCTCTCCTAAAGTCAATTTCCATTTTTATAACTGCCTATTGGTTCTCTCCCTCTGGGAGTCCCGAGGGAAGTTCTTCAAAGTCAACAGGTCCAAAACTAAGTCATTCTTCTTTTTTCACACCTGGTCCCCTCAATCCCCTTAAGAAACGGTAACCTGATCCCCTCAGCTGTCAAAGCTAAAAATCTATTGCATTATTTTTTCTTTTTTTTTAAATCCTCACCTGAGGATATTTTTCCATTGATTTTTAGAAACAATGGAAGAGAAAGGGAAAGCTGAAGAGAAATAGCGATGTGAGAGAAACACATTGATTGGTTGACTCCTCCACCGCCCTGACCAGGGAGAAGCCTACAACCGAAGTAGGTGCCCTAGACTAGATTTGAACCTGGGACCTTTCGGTCCATAGGCCTATGCTCTGTCCACTGAGCCAAACCAGCTAGGGCAGTTTGCTGCACCGTTGACACCCCTGATCTTACCTCCCACATGTAATGACAGTTGGAGTCCTGCAATTCCACACCCCCAACTCCCCTATTTTTCTCAATCCTAATGCCAATTCCTTAGCTTGACTCTCATGGCTTGACTCTCAGAAATCTTGTTTGTAAGTCTGTCTCCAGGATTCACCCTCCACACTACCCATTCTTGTTTTGTTAGGCCTTTCCCCTAAATAAATTTCTGTTCCTTTTTTCATTTAAGCAAATATTTAATGATGCCTCTGTGCCAAACAGGCACTCGGTTAGCCACTGGGGATAGAGTAACAGTAAGATTGTCTTGGTTCCTCCCTGAATGTCTTTTCTAAAGGAATAAAAAATAAATGCCATGCTAAGGGATTTAAAAACCACAAGTTTCCATGAGTATATTCACTCAAAGCAGGTGAATATCCTTACGGAAAGGCTGTAAGAGGGAGAAAGACAGGTGCAGGGTCCTATGAGAAAGTGGAAGTGGAACTGGGGAGGGGGTGCTTTCCTGAGGGAAGGAGATGCATGAGACACATAAATAGGACCTGGTGATTGGTAACGGGACCAGGAAGGACTCCCAGGTTTCTGCTGAGCCGCTGGACGATGGCTTGTACCATTTAGCAAAAAAGGCAACATAGGAGGAGCAGGTTAAAAATTAGATTTTAGATGGGTTGGGATGGTTGGATATCTGGGTTGGATAGCAGCTCTAAGCTATAAAATATATATTGGGAGCTCATCACCTTCTATGTGGCAATTAAAGCCATGGTGAGGGTAAGACTGCCTAGCAGGGGTGAGAAGAAAATCCAAGAAAAAACCCTAAGAAACCTCCAAAACCTAAGACCAGGCAGAAGAAGGAGACGCAAAGAAACCAGAGAGAAACAGAAAGAGGAAGAAAGCTCAGGACAGCAAGGTGGTGAGTGTTTCACAGAGACAGCAGGAGGGACGGTGTCTGAATTTAAACCCTCGTTTCCCCCTGACTCAGATGGAACTCGTTACTTAACCTAAGGCCCAGCGTCATCTGTACCACGGGGATAACGTCACCTGTTTTAAAGAGCTGTTAAAGAATTAAATGAGTTATTGGCATAGAGAGCTGAACACTATGCACTCAGCTTCCACTGTTTGGAGTAGGAAGGAGGTCACCTGTGTTGGAAGACTGAGAGGTCAAGTAAGATGAAAACTGCAGTGTCCACTGGATTTATTTAATGTGTATGTCACTGGTGACCTTAGCAAAAATAGTCTTAGTGATCTGATGAGGGTCAGACTGGATTACCTTTAGATAATCACTTTTAAAAAAAAGTGTTTATTGATTTCAGAGAAGAAGGGAGAGTGAGAGAGAGAGAAACATCAATGATGAGAGAGTCATCAATTGGCTGCCTCCTGCACGCCCCCTACTGAGGCTTGAGCCCAAATCCCGGGCATGTGCCCTGACTGGGAATCAAACCATGACCTCCTGCTTCATGGACTGACACTCAACCATTGAGCCACACTGGCCAGACAGTAATCACTTTTATTAGTTTCTTAGAGCCTTCTCACCATATCTTATATAAACGGCAAAGTATTAAATACATAGCTCTGGCCCTGGCGGGTGTGGCTCAGTTAGTTGAGCATTGTCTCATGCACCAGAAGGTTGCCAGTTCAATTCCTGGTCAGGACACATGCTTAGGTTGTGGGTTCAGTCCCCAGTTGGAGCGCATATTTCTCCTTTCCTCTCTCTCTAAAAAAATCAATAAAAAAATATTTAAATATTAAGCTCTGTACTCCTTCACCCCTGTCTTTTACAGTTTAGCCTGGAGACCTTCCTGTATCAATATGTGGAGAACTTTCTCTTCTTTTTCTTTATACATCCCATAATATTCAATTGTATGGATATACCACATTGCTTTTCTTTTCAAACAAATCCCTTTTAAACGGACACTGTGGTATCCAAACATTTCTTTACAAACAATTCTTTAATAGAGAGTTGAGTTTACCTGCACTGCACACACAATGAAATGACACACCTGAGTAGAATAAAGCTCCCCAAACTGAGCTCTGGGTTGAAAAGGAAATGCACTTTGACAGATGCTGCCCATCTGCCCTCTAGAGCAGTTAAAGCACTTTGCACTCTCACCAGTAACGGATAAGAGTTCTTTCTCTTTCTCTTTCTCTCTCTTCCTTTCTTTCTTCATTGTCTTCTCAACAGTGAGCATTGTCTAACTTTTGAATTTTTACCAACATGACAGATGGAAATTGGCATCTCAATAAGGTTTTCATTTGAATTAATTTTCTGATGTAATTAAAAATTAATTTAAGATTCAGCAGCGTTTCTTATGATTAAGGGCTAGTAGGCAGTTTGAAAATCAATTAACATTTTTTACAGACTCCAGAGCTACAGAAATATATGCAGCTTCCCCCCCCCCCTGAGGAACTTTTGCTGGTATTTTACTTGAATGACTGGCTTTTTTATACCCTTTGTATTCTGAAGCATTTGTCACTGCCCTCCCAAACCCAGTGTCTTCAGGTCTATTGCTTAGGCAACATCTCTCAAATCACGGAGACCCTGAACACTCGTCGCTTAAGACTGCTGAAAGCCTGAGCTGAATTTCTGTGAAACCAGTCAGTCCCGTGCTGTGTTCTAGCTCTGGTCTGTGCTGACCAGCTTGCAGTCACTGACTGTCTTCAGTCTGTCTTCCAAGGTGCGGGCTGACGGTGCGCAGGACATCTTACGAAGAGGCTGATTAGGTGGCCAGGGCAGGCCTCCGTAGCCGTGCGGTAAGCGTGGCACCCACTGCAGAGCTAAACACATGGCTTCCGGAAAAGCACTCTCATGTTTAATGGCTTCTTCTAGACTAAACAGTTTTTGGTTTTGTTTTCTTTTTCAAATAAATCTACACAAGAAAATCTGATTAAAACGGATTCCTAATGTAAACTGTGCCAAGTATCATATAATTAGAAGTTACAACTTATTTCATGGTATTATTTAAAATTTCATATGTTTTCAATTCTAACTACCCTTACAGAAGTTTTACAAAAAGCTTTTTTTTAAATAAAAAGTTATTTCTTAGAAAATACAAAACATGAATTAAAATTAATTTTGACTTTAAAATACTATCAATTTTCCTTTTTAAAAATTCCAAAAATTATTCATGTTCATTGTAAAAAAAATTCAAACACCAGTAAATATACAAAGCAGAGAAGTACAAGGGCCTCCCTCCTCTCTGACGCCCAGTCCCTGGTTGTAGACAGTTTACCACTGGTATGTGCAACCTTCCATACTGTGTGTACAGAATGCATGCACACTACAAAAACACAGTACACCTGTTCTTCTGTAACTTGCTCTTTTTTAAGCTCAATATGTATCAGGAGCTAATCTTTTCTACTGCCTTACCTTACTGGCCTTTTGCTATAAAATGAAGACATGAAAAACTTAACAATATAAAATGCACTTTTTTTTTAATAAAGAGAAATATTCTAGGTTCAATGAACACAACTTTTAACCACATGAACATTGTCTAGTAATTCTCAATTCTGTATTAATAATTGCCTATTACCAATGTCTCTCACTTTGTCATCTAACTTACCCTTCTGCATTAGGAGGGTAGACAGTTGTCCCTAACCTCAAAAGAACAAATGGATGCCTTTGTCCATGCCTCTCTTTTTAGTCAACTTAAGACCTGGGCCCTACCCAGTGTGGCTCAGTGGATAGAGTGTTGGCCCTCGGACTGAAGGGCCCCGGGTTCGGTTCTGGTCAAGGGCATGTACCTAGATTGTAGACTCGATCCCAGGCCCTGGTCAGGGCACATGCAGGAGGCAACCAATCGATGGGCCTCTCTCACACCAATGTCCCTCTCTCTGCCTCTCCCCTTCCCTTCCACTCTCTAAGAATCAGTGGGAAATATCCTCAGGTGAGGATTAACAACAACAGAAGACTTAGTGAAGACAGGAACATTTCTAGTGCCCTTTTGCTAAAGACAAACATGGCCTCCCACAGGTAAAGGTACGGTGCAGATCATGGCACTGAACATTCAAACCTCCTGTGAACGTATCATCAGCATCTTGTACTTTGGCAGATGGACCCTAACAACCCCTTTTAGCTACAGGGACTAGAAAAACACTGGTCTTGTATATAATACTATTCTTCGAATGTGTACAAAAGTCATTTTTGGAAAATAACATCTGCTTAACAATGTGAACGTATTAGCACATTTGCTATTAACATCAAACAGGTTAGAATATTTTGCTATCTTAAAACAACTTTATAATAGTTTTTTCTATTAGTTTTTCTTTGGGAAAAATTTACCAGGGAACTTTCTGTCACTTAAAATTCTCAAAAATTAGGGATTTCTTGGCACAGATACATTAGATTTTATGAATCACTTAGGTTGATTTCATTAGAAGTTGCCTGTGTCAAGTTAAAAGAGAATGTGTACATTTTACTGTCAAGTCTTTAAAATGCCCTGGAGACAGAATTATATATATATTTCTTACATCGGGCCTCTAGTCAGCTTATAATAAACTAGAGGCCTCACGCACAAAATGCATGCACAGGGAGGGTCCCTAGGCCTGTCCAGCCATCATGGCCGATCTGGGCCTTCTGGCTGCCAGCATATGTGTGTGTGTGTGTGTGTGTGTGTTTGCTATGCAAAGTGTCTCCTCAGGAGTTCAATAGAGAGACTGAGTTTGATCACTCGCTATGACATGCGCTGACCACCAGGGAGCGATGCAGAACAAAGGAAGGCCCCGGGCTGGCAGCCAGAAGGCCCAGATCGGCCATGATGGCTGGACCTGTGCATGAGGCCTCTAGTTTATTATAAGCTGACTAGAGGCCCGATGTAAGAAATTCTTGACTGCCTGGATCCCTCCCTCACAGGCATGGGCGGCTGCAGCCCGGGAGGATATCTGCAAGGTCTAATTAGCATAGTGTTTTATTATTATAGATGATAAGCCTAGGATGTATTAGAAACATAAGTCCTCCTCACAGTAGCTGTCTTAGAAATCTGCTAGGTCATATTGTATATTTAATCAATAGAAAGAGATAATTACAAAAAGAGCAAAAGTAAAGTTTGCAGAACATGAATTACAGAGCTATGCAGTCCAAGATGGCAGCCACTAGCCCCATGTGCTTATTTAAATTAAACCAAATTAAAAATTCAGTTCCTCAGTTACCCTAGTTGAATTTCAAGTGTTCAATTGCTGGTGGCTACTGCATTAGGTGGTCACAAAAAGAACACTCCCATCACTGCAGAAAGTTCTAGTGACTGCACACTGACACACCCTGTACACAGTAGACCCTTGAACAACACAGGTTTGCTCTGTGCATGTCCACATATACACCGGTATTTTTCAGTAAATACCCAGATCACCATCTGTATCCATGGGTTGCAAATCTGTGGATTCAACCAGCCACAGATCAAAAACAGTACGTTTTAATCATGGTTGGAAACCCACTATCTATTGTATGGTATGTATGCATTGCTCTATGCTGTTTTATATAAGGGACGTGAGCATCTGTGGATTTTGGTATCTCTAGGTGGTCCTGGAACCAATCCCCTGTGGATACTGATGAACTAAAGTCACGTGCTAATTCTCCACTGCGGGTGTGACAGGGTGGGGTAGGGTATCAGCCCCCTCAACCTTGTGTTGTTCACAGCCAACTGGAGATATCGATTCCCATGGTGCATTTCAAAAACCGGAGTGCTGGACTTTTATTGTTGGCCAACAGCAATAACATCTAACAATTCACTGAGCATTTATGCATTTTTACAACCCTTCTATGAGGTTAAAGTACCACATATCCACAATTCCTTATCCAAAAATATACCTTTGAGAATAGATGTTTCAGAATTTTTTCTAATTTTACAAAAAATAAAAAATAAATAAAAAATACCCCTATCGTGGCCTGGAGTGGTACTTTTAATGAAATAATAATATTTCTGTAGTGAAACATATGAATAGTCCCACTAAGGAAAATAAAGATTATAAACAGCCTCATATCAGTTTATGTCACATTTGCTTCCAAATGAATGACAGAAATACTGAGTTTGCAGAGCTGGGGGTTGTGGATTGTGTGATTATCACCATTTGGAGATGAGGAGCGAGGGACAGTTGTGAACAAGGAAAGCCTTACTCCAAATGACTTCATCATCTGCCCCAAACCGCTTGGCAAATAGAGTCAGGAGGCTCTGATTCTCATCTTTTCTTTTCAATATTTTCTATTCATTTTTAGAGAGAAAGAGCTTCGAAGAGAGAAGGGGGAAGAGGGAAACGAGCCTGAAACCCGGGCTTGTGCCCTGACCAGGAATTGAATCCACAACCTTTCAATGCACTAGTTGATACCCAACCAACTGAGCCACACCAGCCAGGGCTTTGGTCCTGTCTTTGATTATTACTACAATGAGCCAGTTACCTTCCCGGGCCAAGTCTTGCTATCTTTCTGGTCTCTAGCAAATGCTCCGTTGGCCTAGATGAACATGGGCGCCCAACTACCTTTTATCTTCAAGATTCTAGGTTTTTACATAGTGTTTTTCTTCCAAAAATAAAGATATTGCCAGGAACATCCTTTCACAGATAACTGTCTTTCATTTGGCTGAATACTGGCATATCATTAGCACTGACAAAGACGGCACTGTTCCCAGGCTACTGGAAACAGTAATTAATTTTCTTCTTTTAATCACCTAATATTTACAGACTTAAACGTGATTTATGTGAAACCTACATTATACCAGCAGAGACAGATAAAGCTAGGCCATTATATGGTTAGAGTCTCTGGTTGGTTTAATCAACCCCAGGAAAATTTCCTCTTGGGTTACTTTTTTTTAAATGTGGCCAGTCTTGGGGTCCAACCCATGAGCTCTTTTTCTCTGCCAAATATTGTAGATTGGTTTGTCCTATATTTGTTTATACCCTTGGTCTCCTGAAGTAGGCTCACTTTTTAACTACTCCACAAGCCCATAAAAACAAGCATTTTAAAAATGTCTAAAGGTTTTCACTGCTAACGACGAAGGTAAGGAAGAGGTCCTTGCCTCTCCCTCTCTCTTCTTCTTCTTGCCCAGACAAAAAATTCAAGAGTCATCAGTGCTTCAGAAGCGAACAGAGACCCTAGCATTTTACTCCAGGAATTAGGTCTGGGCTCAGGGTAACACTTGGATAAGGTCAGGAGGAAGGGAAGGTATTCCCACCAAAGAAGGGTGCATAGTCTGGCCAATTTTAGAAAATCAAAGCCCAGCGATCTTATCGGGTCTAGTAATAATTAATGTCGTTTTTAAACATTCGTTTAAAATCTTGCTTGGCGTTGACTTGTATTGACATAACCTTCAAACACGTGGTATCTACAGAACGTGTGAAGTGCAATTAACAAGTTTTGCTTGAAAAAGTTTGTGTTTGGTTTGGTTTTTGTTGCAAAACTAGGGCTAAGAAGATGGCGGATGAAGAGCATATTCGGTACTGCATGCTTTACGAGTTCCAATTAGGAAGAAAAGCAAGTGAGGCTGCAAAAAACATCTGTAGTGCTCTTGGTCAAGATGCAGTTAGCGCCAGAAAATGCCAGCGTTGGTTTGAGAAATTTCGCGAGGGAAATTTTTCGTTAGATGACAAGAGTGGTCGAGGCCGTGTGTCCAATTTTGATCAAGAAGCTCTTCAAGCTCTTTTGGTGCAAAATCCTCAAATTACCCAACAAGAGCTTGCGACAACTTTAAATTGTTCACAAAAAACAATTTCCAATCAATTGCGTGCACTTGGCAAAGTCCAAAAGTTTGGAAAATGGGTTCCTCATGAGTTGACCGACAACAACCGTAATCAAAGAGTCACAATTTGCAGTTCGCTCCTCTCTCGTCAAAACCGTTTGCCGTTTTTAGAGCAAATTGTTACCGGAGATGAAGAATGGGTGCTGTATGTTAATTTGAAAAGGTGGCCTCAATGGTTGGACAAAAATGAGGCTCCGCAGCCCACGCCAAAACCTGACTTGCATGCGAAAAAAGTGATGTTGTGTGTTTGGTGGAATTTTAAAGGAATTCTTCATTATGAACTTTTACCATCTACCCAAACCATTACAAGTGCAGTGTATAGTGCCCAATTGGAAAGGTTAGCCCAAGCTTTAAGAGAAAAAGAACCCGCGCTGATTAATCGGAAGGGTGTAATTCTTCACCACAATAACGCACGACCGCATACTGCAAGAATCACTGCTGAAAAACTGCACCAGTTGGAATGGGAAGTTCTCCCTCAACCTGCATATTCTCCTGATATTGCCCCTTCCGATTACCATTTGTTTCATTTTTTGCAAAACTTTCTTCTTGGAAAAAAATTTAATAATGAAGAATGCCTCAAAAATGCATTGACCGAAATTTTTGCATCAAAATCACAAGAATTTTACAACAGAGGGATTAACATGCTTCCTGAGCGTTGGGCACAAGTAGTAGAAAACAACGGCAACTATATTGTTGATTAAATTTTGTTGTATTGTTTAAATAAATTCGATTTAAAAAAGTATTAGAAAACGACATTATTACTAGACCTAATATTTACTACACAGCCTCTCCCTCCCTACACAAAGCATCAATAGCAATGTGTCTTCTCGCAGGCTCTCCTAATGAGGGGTTGGTTTCAGAGACTCTAAATGCACATTAAAAACAGGAACGACACTACACTCTGAAATAAAGGAATTCTTACTGAAATGAAAGAAGAAACTAAATACATGCATTTGAGACATGCCAAAATCAGGTTAGCCAAATGCACTAAAACAGACGTGAACACTTTGCTAAGTGATGTATTAGTACAGGTCAGCTGTTCAGTTGGAAAGTTTTATGTGATCATTACAAAAACCACTAAGTCTTTACATGCCCCCAACCCTTAACAGAACAGACACAAAGAGCTAGCAGAAAGTTCTCACATACATAAGATTATATTCTACACCGAAGACTTTTAGGACCATGCTGGATTTTAGTGACTGCTCTAAAACTAAATATCTATTTCTAGCTGCTGTACCAGCAAGTGCTTATAACACACATCCTGCTAAAAAGCATGCCAAACCGAGACACAGAGAGTACTGTTCTGTAACGTTCTATGTGTCAGCCTTCAAGCTATACAATGAAAGCATTCTTGTCCACCCCACAAACCAAGCAACTACTATTCCACCTCTGCACAGGCACTGCCCTGGACCAACACTTGGCAAACTGTTTGGTCTTGAGACCATTTACACCCTTAAAATAGAAGACCCCTAAGGCTTTTGTTCTTTTGGGTTAGAGGTATGATATTTATCACATCCTATACAGTATAATACAATAAAAGGCTAATATGCAAATTGACTGAACGGCAGAACGACCATTTGCTATGACACGCACTGACCACCAGGGGACAGATGCTCAATGCAGGAGCTGCCCCATGGTGGTCAGTGCGCTCCCACAGGAAGCCCTGAGCTGAGTTCACGGCTAGCAACAGCTGCAGCGCTCCCGCCTCTGGGATATCCCCCGAGGGCTCCCGGACTGAGAGAGGGCACAGGCCAGGCTGAGGGGGAGCCCCCCCCCCCCCCAGTGCACAAATTTCGTGCGCTGGGTCTCTAGTTTGAAATAAAAGTATTTATTCACGAATTCATTTGAATATAATAAACCATTGCCTGTGAACATAAAAAACACTTTTAAAGGAAAGTAACTATTTTCCAAATGAATAACAGAAATACTCTGAGATGGGGAGTGTTCCTTTACATTTCTGCAAACATCCCTAACATCTGTCTTAAATAGAAGATAGCCTGATTCTCACATCTGCTTCTGCATCCAATCTGTTGCTATATGTTGTTTTGGTTGAACTCTGGCTGGGATAGGGGTGGGGAATCAGCCTTACACAAATGGGCAGTTGGAAAAGGGAGGGGCAGTTTAGTTACCTTTTCAGATAACTGAGGATATTCTTTGTTTTTTGTTATATCTATCTATCTATCTATCTATCTATCTATCTATCTATCTATTTTTTTAATTGATTTTCCACAGAGAGGAAGGGAGAGGTATAGAGAGCTAGAAACGTTGATGAGAGAGAAACATCGACCAGCTGCCTCCTGCACACCCCCTACTGGGAATGTGCCCACAACTAATGTACATGCCCTTGACTGGAATCAAACCTGGGACCTTTCAGTCTGCAGGCAGATGCTCTATCCACTGAGCCAAACCGGTTTCGGCAGGATATTCTTTGATACTTCACTAAAATTCAACAAGTGGTTAATTTCTTAAAGGTTAATTGTAATATGGAATCTGAAAGCATATCAATGATTTTAAAAAACGATATTACATTTAAATTCAATACACTGTGCTGTACTTGGAATAGGTCTTTTACCTATGGATGATTTTGTGAACTCATACACTGGTCAACTGGAAGATACTGGTACACATTTTTATCTAAAATATGTGCTAATATTATAATGTCCATAATATTTCTCTTCCATAGATTAAGGGGAAAAAACGAATGTGTAAGCTTAAAAATGGAATAAGTTATCAAGTAAAATTTTAACAAAAAACTAAATTTCATCTTTATGTGCAAGACACAAAAAGTGAATGAGACAGTCACTAAACTTACAATCTAAGTAAGAAAGACACATCATACAAGGTGGCAGAACGTACTGTCTCAACAGAGAAGTGAAGTGCTATGGAAGTGCTATGTGCTGCTGCATACCAGGATGAGCAATGTGTGGCTTGCTGGATTCCAATGAACACAGCCGAGCTCATGCATTCAGGCACTGTCTCTGGCTGCCGCAGCGCTGCAATGGCAGAGCTGAGCAGCTGTCAGAGACCACATGACTCACAAAGGCCAAATACGTACTCTCTGGCCCTGCAGAAAGGGTGTGTATCCCAGTGGGTGATGCACACACCTGGTGGAAGGCACATCTATTCTTTCACAAAGTTGATTTATGAGCTGAGCCCACCTGGCCAGGGAGACACCATTTCTTATTTTGCACAAAAGTGTGTGTGCGTGTGTGTATGTAGACTAGCAATAGTCATGAACATCTCTGAATCACACCATGAAGATGAAGTAGATTTCCAGTATCAAAATATTTTTGGATCAGAAAGGAAGAATCATCATTCTTCATATCCCTCCATTAATACCAAATGCTTTACAGAAAGAACATATATGAGATGCACCATATATTAATATTTTACGTTTGACTTCCATCAGAGATACTAAATCTGATTGATGATTGAGCAAATTCCTATGAAAGGAAGGTATTAGTCTCCAAGGCAGCCGGTTTGGCTCAGTGGACAGAGTGTTGGCCTGTGGACTGAAAGGTCCCCGGTTTGATTCCGGTCAGGGGCATGTACCTTGGTTGCGGTACATCCCCAGTTGGGGGTGTGCAGGAGGCAGCTGATTGATATTTCTCTCTCATCGATGTTTCTAACTCTCTCTCTCTCCCTTCCTCTCTGTAAAAAAATCAATAAAAATATATATATATTTTAAAGGTGATAAGGAGTCACTGTGTTTTCAGACACATTTATTGCCTAGGCCCTAGGGTAGACGAAAGAATTAAAAGGAGCTTTGGTAAAACAGAAAGGAAACACCACACTTAAGGCTTCTATGGCAATATGCTTCAATTCTTTCCTATGAATTACTCTCGTACATAAGACCTCATATTACAATTTTAAAAGCATGTGCATTGCCTGGCTGGTGTTGCTCCATGGTTGAGGGTAGACCTATGAACCAGGTGGTCACGGTGTGACTCCAGGTCAGGACACATGTCCGGGTTACAGGTTCCATACTGTGTGTGTGTGTGTGTGTGTGTGTGTGTGTAGGAGGCAGCCGATCAATGATTCTCTCTCATAATTGATGTTTCTCTCTCTCCTCCCTGCCCCTTCCTCTTTGAAATCAATTTAAAAAAAAAACAAAACTTTTTAAAATGGGACTTCGCCCTGGCCAGTGTTGCTCAGTGTTTAGAATGTCAGCCTTCGCACTGAAGGGCCTTAGGTTTGATTCCTGGTTAAGGACCTGTACCTGGGTTGCAGGTTTGATCTTCTATCCTAGTCAGGAGGCAAACAAATGATGTCTCTCTCTCACATCGATGTTCTCCCTCCCTACCTCCCTCTCCCTCTCCCTCTCCCTCCTTCCCTCTCTTTCTCTCTCTCCTCTCTTCCCCTCCCCCTCCCTGCCACTCTCTAATAAAACAACGGGGGCAGGGGGGATTCTCGGATAAGCATTAATAAAACAAAACAAATTTCAGTGAGTAGGACAAGTGCACAAGTGCTGACCTGGCCATCGAGCCTGATAACAGTGGCGGGCACCTGACAGGGCACAGAAACCCCGGTTCAGGTCCCTCACGTTCGCAGCAGAGCAGCTGGAAGTCCCATTCCCGGGCAGAACCCTATGGACACAGGCCACCTCCACACAGCCCAATGTTCACCTAAGCAACAAGCCCGAGACCAGCCATCAGCCACATCCAGATGCCCACTGTCCTAAATGAACCGAGACGCTCTACTGACTGGACTTTAAAACCCTGTCCCACCTCCCCTTCTTCAAATCTCACCTCCCAGCACCAAGACTCTATGCTGGACTGACTTTATTCTTTAACAGTAAAGAAATGTCTTCAGTCTTTGATTTCATTTTTCCTGATCAGCTGGAACATTGGAAACTGGAGTTATTACAAGGAGAGCTTAGCGCTGAGGGCAAAAGGTCATCTGGGGACGCAACAAAGAAGAGTTAAATGCTGAGTACATACGCTGAGAAAACTGGGACAGTATGATACTAAGAAATTTGCCCCAAGTTATTACACACAGAAAATGCCAGAACAGAATGTGAACATAGTGTAGCTCCAAAAAGCCTGACTAACCATTAGACCGCATTCCCTCTCAATATAAGCAGAAGAGTATGAGGACTGAGAGTAGGCCATTTGGCCAGGGAAATTATAGGTGATTTCTAGAGCAGTTTCAGTAGAATGGTGGGTAGAGAGAAAGTGGAAGTAGAGTTCCCATCATTGCCTGAGGAAGTCTAGCACTAGAAGACAGAAATGAAACAGAACAGTAATGAGGAAAACAAACAGGGTGACTTTGTTTCCATTTTTTAAAGTGAGGGAAGACCTATGCCACTTGAAATACAAGAAAAATAGAAGTTCTTAGAACAGTGGTCGGCAAACTCATTAGTCAACAGCCAAATATCAACAGTACGATTGAAATTTCTTTTGAGAGCCAACTTTTTTTAACTTACACTTCTTCTGCCACTTCTTCAAAATAGACTCACCCAGGCCGTGGTATTTTGTGGAAGAGCCACACTCAAGGGGCCAAAGAGTCGCATGTGGCTGGCGAGCCACAGTTTGCCGACCATGGTCTTACAAGGTTAAGGATAACCAGAGGAGAAAAGTGATTATGTGGGCACAATTTTAGAGAAAACAAAAAGGGGAAGAGACCAGAAAGGTCAGATAAAAAATAATGGGCTGGGAGAAACCAAAATGGCGACATAGGTAAACACCTAAACTTGCTGCCTCACACAACCACTTCAAAATTACAACTAAAAGACAAAATGGACATCATCCAGAACCATAAAATAGCTGGCTGAGTGGAGATTCTACAACTAGAAGGGAAGAGAAAAGCACACTGAGACTCAGAGGAGGTGCGGAAGTGTGCAAGTACAGAAGCGTGCACTTGGAAAGAGCTGGCAACAGAGAATGCGGATGGTCTTTTTCAATCGGGAGGGAGACACAAGCTCCCGACTGCTCTGAATTCCAGTTCCAGGCGAGACTCTGGGGACCCAGACTGATTGGCGGAGGGGGAGACTGGGCTGTCTGGCATTGGGCCAGAACATGAGGGTGGCTTTTCCTCAGAGGTGCTTACAGCAATTACCATGGGCACTGAGACCCAGGGACCTCTGGGCAGGGCTAAAGGTCAGCCATTGATGTTTGCTCTGCCCTATGGATTTCCTGAGACACCACCCCACCCCAGCTGTGCGCAGAGGTTTTTGCATAAGAATGGCCTGGTCCTTTGAATTCTAAAATTACCTAACAAACTGCAGCTGGGTCAAGGAGCCCAGAACTTTCAAAAGAAGACACAAAGCTCCACAGCAGCTTGCACTGCTTCACAATTGGGCCTCATCTGGGCATCTCCAAACCTCAAACAGAGAGGAATCTGCATCTTTCTCTCTAGCTCCTGCTGGGTGGCCTTAGGCAAAACTAAGTTTTGCACCTCATTGGAGATCCAAGAGCCAGTGGACCCAGCGGTTAGAGTGGGACCATCCAGATTATAACTGCTCAGATCCAGAGGCAGACTCGGTGAGCACCAAAGCCCCACTGAAGCAAGTGTTGCCCCATTAGGGTGTCTCCAGCACAGAAGTTCTCCCATCACAGTCACAACTGATCCTCACAGTCAATTGGCCTGGAGGTCAATTCCCCCTAATGATACCAACAACATTCAAGGCTTAACTACAACAAGACTGTGCACACAGCCCACAAAGGAGTGCACCAACAGTGTCCACCTCAGGTAACTGAGGAGGTTGAGCCACGGGGCCCTATAGGACACCTAGCACACAAAACTTCTATCAACACAGGGAAGCAGCCAAAATGCGAGACAAAGAAACAGGACACAAATGACAGAAATGGAGAAAAGCAAACTACTGGATATAGAGTTCAAAACCACGGTTATAAGGTTTTTCAGGAATTTTCTAGAAACTGCCAATAAATGTAGTGAGTCCTTTGAGGATATGAAAAAGGACCAACCAGAAATTAAACAAAAGGACAAACTAGAAATAATATACAGAGATCCAACAGCAGACCAGAGGATCGCAAGAATCAAGCCAAAGACTTGAAACATGAAGAAGCAAAAAACACCTAACCAGAAAGAAAAAAGAAAAAAGAATCCAAAACTATGAAGATAGTGTAAGAAGCCTCTAGGACAACTTCAAGCATACCAACATCAGAATTATGGGGATGTCAGAAGAAGAGAGCGAGCAAGATATTGAAAACCAGTTTGAAGAAATAATGACAGAAAACTTCCCCCACCTGGTGAAAAAAAAAAGACTTACAAGGCCAGGAAGCACAGAGAACCCCAAACAAAAAGAATCCAAAGAGGATCACACCATAACACATCATAATTAAAATGCCAAGAACAAAAGACAAAGAAACAGTTACCTACAAGGGAATACCCATTGGAATGTCAGCTGATTTCTCAACAGAAACTATGCAGGCCAGAAGGGAGAGGCAAGAAATATTCAAAGTGATGAATAGCAAGAACCTTCAACCAAGATTACTCTACCTGGCAAAACTGTCATTCAGAACTGAAGGTCAGATAAAAAACTTCACAGATAAGAAAAGGCTAACGGAGCCGAAACTGGTTTGGCTCAGTGTATAGAGCATTGGCCTGCAGACTGAAAGGTCCCAGGTTTGATTCCGGTCAAGGGCATGTACCTTGGTTGCGGGCACATCCCCGGTAGGGGGTGTGCAAGAGGCAGCTGGTCGATGATTCTCTCTCATCGATGTTTCTAACACTCTATTTCTCTAATTCTCCTTTCTTCTCTGTAAAAAAATCAATAAAAAAAAAAAAAAATATATATATATATATATATATTTTTTTTTTTTAATTTTTAAATACATTTTATTGATTTTACATAGGAATTGAGACAGACAGAGAGTTAGAAATGTTGATGGGAGAGAAACATCGACCAGCTGCCTCCTGCACACCCCCTACCAGGGATGTGCCCGCAACCAAGGTACATGCCCTTGCCCGGAATCAAACCCGGGACCTTTCAGTCGGCAGGCTGACACTCTATCCACTGAGCCAAACCAGTCCCGGCTAAAATATATTTTTTTTAAAAAAGAAAAAGAAAAAGGAGTTCATCACCGCCAAACCAGTATTATATGACATGCTGAAGGGTATTCTGTAAAGAAGTAGAAGAAAAAGATAAAGAGAAAAAATATGAACAAATACATACTTATCAACAAGTGAATCTAAAAATCAAGTGAATAAAAAATCTGATGAACAGAATAAACCGGTGAATATAATAGAATCAGGGGCAAAGAAAGGGAGTAGACTGACAATTCTCAGAGGGGGAAAGGAGTGTGGGGAATGTGGGAAGAGATTGGGACAAAATGGTAAACCTATGGATGAGGACACTGGGGGGTGTAAGGGCAGAGGGTGGGGTGGGAACCAGGTGGAAGGGAACTATTGGGGGGGGGGGGGGAGAACAAAGAGATAACCAGAAGAAAACCAGAGGAGCTGTAAAAACCTAAGGTACAGAGACAGAGTGCAGGCATGGGTAGAGGACTAAGCTGGAGAGGAGGGGGCGGCTGAGTGCCTGGCTGGCATTCCCTAGCGGGAAGGAGATAAAAGCTCCGGACTGTGCTGAGCCCCAGTTCCGACTGCACTGAACCCCAGTTCTGGGTGAGACTTTGGGGACCCAGGCTCATACAGAGGGAATCTAAGCTGTAAGGTGGAAACTCAGGGGAGTGGCGAAAGGCAGAGTCCCGGAGGTGCGCACGTTGCGTGCAGAGGATGGACTGTTTACTGTGCTGCTGGATTGCCCCAGCGGGAAGAAGACAAAAGCTCTGGACTGTGCTGAGCCCCAGTTCCGACTGCACTGAACCCCAGTTCTAGGCCAGACCCGGGGGACCCAGGCTCATTCGGAGGGAATCTTGGCGGTGAGGTGGAATCTCAGGAGAGCGGCAAAAGGCAGAGTCCCAGAGGCGCTCACGTTGAGCGCAGAGGATGGACTGTTGACTGTCCCGCTGGATTGCCCTAGCAGGAAGGAGACTAAAACTCCAGACTGCACTGAACCCCACTTCCAACTGCACTGAATCCCAGTTCTGGGCTCATTGGGGGAGAGACTAGACTATCTGGTAGCGGGCGAAACTCGAGGGCACCTTTCTCTCAGAAGTGCTTGCAACAAGTACAGAAGGACACTTGAGGAACACTGAGACCCAGGAACCGCATAGGGTGGGGCTGACGAAAGCCAAGGCTGTAGGCTCCACCCTGAAACTCCGCCCCATCTGTAGCTGCGAAATGCAACAACGAAATAGATCACAAACGAAAGAAATGGAGGACAAAAAGCGACTGGATATAGAGTTCAAATCTACACTTATAAGGTTTTTCAAGAATTTCCTAGAAAAGATCAATAAGACTTATGAGGATATGAAAAGAGATCAACTAGAATTAATAAGGAATCAATAAGAAATGATAAGGGATCAACAAGAAATGATAAGAGATCAACAAGAAATAAAGAATACATTGTCTGAAATAAAAAATATTATACACCATGGAAGATTGCAAGAACCAAGTCAAAGATTTGGAACATTAAAGAGCCAGAGATACTCCTCCACAGAAGCTAGAAGGCAAGAGAATCCAGAAAATTGAAGATAATGTAAGAAACCTCTGGGACAACTTCAAGCAAACCAACATCAGAATTATAGGGGTCCCAGAAGAAGAGAGAGAGCAAGATACCGAACATATTGGAAGAAAACAGTGACAGAAAACTTCCCCCATCTGGTGAAAAAATTAAACTTACAAGTCGAGGAAGTGCACAAAACCCCAAACAAAAGGAATCCAAAGAGGACCACACCAAGACACATCATCCAAATTCCAAGAGCTCTAAAAACCAAGGGAATTAAAAAATCTAGTGAACAAAATTAACTGGTGAATATAATAGAAGCAGAGGTATGGAAGGGGAGTGAACTGACGATTCTCGGGGAAAAGGGGAGTCGGGGGTGTGGGAAGAGACTGAGCAAAAACTGTGCACCTATGGATGAGGACAATGGAGGGTGGGGAAAGGGCAGAGGGTGGGGTGGGAACCTGGTGGAGGGGAGCAATGGAGGGGGAAAAAATGAGGAACATTTGTAATAATATGAACAACAAAGATTTATTTAAAAAATTAAAAATAATTTTTTTTAAAAAAGATGGAAATATGCTAAATTAGCTTGACTTAAGGAGGATAAACACCTAATAAAATAAAGAGAACCAGGTTAATGAAACATGTGGAGTGCCTTGTGAGGTGGTATAGTACAGTTAAGAAGACAAGTTCTGTAGTCAGATGTCCTGGGTTCAAATCCTGGTTCTGTCCTTTGCCAACTGTGACCTGGTGCAAGTCACTTAACCTTTCTATTTTTCAATTTGTAAAATGAGGGTGATGATACCATCTTTTCACAGAGCTAAGCTCTCAATGAAGTTATCTGGTAAATGGAGTGTTAATAACATAAGTTTACTGTTCATGGGAATCATTACAAATTCTTCAGCGAGGGAATGATGAAATAAGAACAAAGAAAATTATTTTAATAGTTGTTATAGTGGTAACAACTAACATTTGCTGAAGATTTGGCTTATTCTGAATAATTTTGTTATTTAAACTTCATTATTTCCATAAGAAGTAGTTAACTTTTATTTCCCCTAATTTATATATAAGAAAACCAAGGGACAGGGAGGTGAGATCTTGTTTAACTTGACAACGTTAGTGAGTGACAGAGCCTGGATTTAAATTCAGACAGTCTGGATCAGGAAGCTCTGAAGTTCATTGTTTACTCTCAATAGCTGTCACTTTGGATTTCCTGAGTAAAGGTTTCCCTCTGTTAGTGACAATAACAGAGCACTGGCTGCGGAGACATCTGTCCTTTTCCGGCAGACAAACCAAGGCCAGCCCCGGCCCATTTCCCCAGAGACCAGAGCTCTGCAGAGGGACTGTGTGACTGAGGGCTGCTTGCAGCAGGGAGGACGGAGCAGGAATGTTTAAACTCTGGAGGTTGAACTCTCTGCCTTCCCTGGGACATGTGCTCCCCTTTGGGCTACTTACTTCTCCAACCTTCTTCACGGCTTCACTTCCAAGAGCTAATGTTCTGTTTCAAATTCATTGCCCTCACTTATTCAAGTAGATTTTACCTGAACTAGATACTACAAGATATGAGGGGAAGGGCACATCTACTCTACATAAATATTGGCAAACTTTAATATCACTTAAAACACACACACACACACACACACACACACACAAAAACAAACAAACAAACAAACCAGAAACCAAAACCACCTCTTAATTAATGTTTACCAAAGTAGATTCTATGGGACAAAAATTTCTTAGGCAATTTATTTTATTTGCATGACTAAAAGCAGTGATGGACAGATAGAGATTTGGTAAATACTGAGCTAAACAAAATTACCTTGACTGCTGGGTTTTGTTTTGTTTTTGTAGAGAACTTCTTAAAGCTCATAATATATTTTCCCATAAAACTTATTCTTCTTCTTCCCCTTTACACCTAACAGTTTTATGCCCCAAAGCACATTCTTTAGGAAGCTCTAAAAGAAAAGAAAAATAAGAAAGAAAAAAAAAAGGAATATTTTTAAATCTTTTTTCCAATACAAACTGGGTAAAAACATAATTGCTAACTCTTGATTCAGAAACTAAATACAGCCGAAACTGGTTTGGCTCAGAGGATAGAGTGTCGGTCTGCAGACTGAAAGGTCCCAGGTTTGATTCCGGTCAAGGGCATGTACCTTGGCTGCGGGCACATCCCCAGTAGGGAGTGTGCAGGAGGCAGCTGGTCGCTGTTTCTCTCTCATCAATGTTTCTAGCTCTCTATCACTCTCTCTTCCTCTCTGCAAAAAGTCAATAAAATATATTAAAAAACAAACCTAAATACAAATAGTAACAACCACAATGACAGCAAACAATATTTGTTAAGCATTTATTACATGCCAAGTATTCATTACACGGTACTTTAATTTCATTATTTAATTCTCATTACCACCCTTTTATCATCTCTAAAATGATGAAATTGATGAGTAGAAAGGTGTTCGATGACTTGTTCAATGTCACAAAGCTAGCAGGTGACAGAGCCTGGATCACATCCAGACAGTGTGAGCCCAGAGCTCTCACGCATTCTGTGTGCATATCTCCACAGAGCAGTCACTTCTGTCTGGAGAGGACTCTTCTGTCCTCAGTAATTATAGGAGTATTTAATATCCTTGTTTCTGTTTTGTTTTTTCAGAGATATAAACAAAGAATCAATGACTGAAGTCTTTCATTTCACTCCTCTAAAAATTCAGATGAAATAATGACAGTCCAGGACTTCAGGAGAGGGAAAGAAAGCCCAATACAAATTTACGAAACTGAAATTAGAATGAGAAGGCCTGAGTAATTTCACTTTTGAGTTTTCTAATTAATCTCAACAAAAAGTGAGACATTCATAAGATTAATGTCAAAAATTTTAAGTCACACTAAACACACACAAACACAAAAAAAGACTATTTTTCCCTTGTTGGCTATAAAGGGTGCTGGATTCTATTCTATAATTGGAAATTTCTGAACCTGGGAGAATATTTTCAGAGGAAACTTGATTTAGAATCAAATTCTAACCAGAGTTTAAGTTACAGTGTTTTAAAGCTTCTACAGATTTTCCAAATTCTGTTTTCTCTTTACACATGGGTTCAACGAACACTCAAACAGATGTTAACTGGCCTCCCTTAAATAACAAATATTAAAAACAAAACCTTTAGCCGGGACCGGTTTAGCTCAATGGATAGAGCGTCGGCTTGGGGACTGAAGGGACCCGGGTTCGATTCCGGTCAAGGGCATGTACCTTGGTTGCGGGCATATCCCCGGTAGGGGGTGTGCAAGAGGCAACTGATCGATGACTCTCTCTCATCGATGTTTCTAACTCTCTGTCTCTCTCCCTTCCTCTCTGTACAAAAATCAATAAAATATAAAAAAAAAAAAAAAAAAAAAAAACAAAACCTTTAAAGGGGGAGTAATTATTTAAAAAACACGCAAGCAACCAAACACAGCCTTATCCAAAAGGCCTATGAGACTAAGATATAAAACTGCTGTAATAATAACAATAATAGTAATAACTGATACTGTGAGCACTCTTACTCAAAGTATTAGTTGGTCTTATGTGTTAGACCAGCAATTTTCAATTATAAAAATTTTTTAAGCATGCCATACCTTACTGTTTAGTCATTTTCCCTTAGGTTGCTAAATTTAAAATGACAACAGCCAACACAACAATAGCCATTCGGTGTGACTCAAAATTGTATCTTTTCTTTTTTTGTCTGATAAGCAAAAAATATATTTTTTGTGTGTCACAAAATTTTAGTAAGTAGTTTGTGTGTGCCATGATGTGAAAAAAGACTGAAAATCGCTGTATTAGACATTGTACTAGCTATTTACATTTAATTCACTTCATCTCCGCAGCACCCCTTTGAGGAAAGCGCCATTACTAGCCATTCCAGAGATGAAGATCCGGAAGCACTGAGAGGTGGACTAATTTGCCCAAGAAGAAAGCAGAGCTAGCATTCCAGCCCAGACAGTCTGGCTCCAGATCTGGAGATGAAGCTCTAAACCAGTTCACAATACTCCTCCCTCCAATCCAGATCATTATGTTATACTAGAGGCCCAGCATGCACAATGCTCGCTTCTGCTTGCCAAGGCTGGCCGACCTGCCCATGGCCATTCGTAGCTGGCTGCCCCGCCCTCCACCGCTCCTAGCTCTCTGCCATTCGTAGCTCACCAACCAGGTTCGGTCTTGACGGCCATGAGCCTTTTATACAAGAGATCATGGATTAAAATGCACTTTCTAAGAGCTATGAACAAAACACACATGAACCATCTTCCAAAATAGGCCATAAAAACAATTAAAGACTGAAAAAAATTACACAAAATATGTGCTGCAACTACAATGAAATTAAATTAGAAATCACTCATACACAAATATCTGTGTAATCCTGAAATATTTGGGACAATATAAGAGATCAATGAGATATTACAAAATACCTTGAATTGAAGATAAAAACACAACGTAACAAAATTTGTAAGATGCAGCGAAAGCAGTGTTTAGAGGAAAATATATAGCATTAAAGATTATATTGGAAAAAAAGTAAAACGTTTTAAAATCAATTATTTAAGCTTCCATCTTAAACTAGAAAAAGAAGCCAAAACCGGTTTGGTTCAGTGGATAGAGAGTCGGCCTGCGGACTGAAAGGTCCCAGGTTCGATTCCGGTCAAGGGCATGTACCTTGGTTGCGGGCACATCCTGGATAGCGGGTGTGCAAGAGGCAGCTGGTCGATGTTTCTCTCTCATCGACGTTCTAGCTCTCTCTCTCTCTCTGGTCCTCCTCTCTGTAAAATATCAATAAAATATATTTTTTTAAAAAGAAAAAAAAGACATTGTTAAGAAAATAAAAAGACAAGCCCTGGACCTGGTGAAAATTCTGAAAATATGTATCAGATAAAGAATTGTTAACCAGAATATACATGACTATCCCAACTCAGTAAGAAAACAGACGACCAATATAAAAAAGAAAACAGATGACCCACTATTTAAAAAATTAGCAAAAATCTGAACACTTTGCCAAAGAAAAGGTGTAGATGGTAAATACATACATAGAAATGTTTAACCATCATTAGTCATTAGAAAATGAAAAATTAGCCGAGACCAGTTTGGCTCAATGGATAGAGCGCCGGCTTAGGGACTGAAGGGTCCCGGGTTCGATTCCGGTCAAGGGCATGTACCTTGGTTGCGGGCATATCCCCGGTAGGGGGTGTGCAAGAGGCAGCTGATCGATGACTCTCTCTCATTGATGTTTCTAACTCTCTATCTCTCTCCCTTCTTCTCTGTACAAAATCAATAAAATATATTTTTTTTAAAAAGAAAAAAAAGAAAATGAAAAATTTTACATAGAGATACAGCTATATACCTAGTAGGATGGTTCGAACTAAAAAACAAAAGGTGACTGTAACAAGTGCTGATGAAGATGTTAAGCTGCTAGTGCTGGAGGCTAAGTCCAGCAGGACATATACAGCAGGGCTGAAATCTGCACCTGCTGCTGGACCAGCCGGAGGCATTTCCCCGAAGCTAATAATCTTTTACTGTTTATCAAATCTTACCTTTGATATGTATATTTGCTGTGCTAAAGGGCAAAATGTGTGAATAAAAAGCCCTGGGTCCTGACTAGAAAGTGGAGCCTCTCCTGGCCCCCCCAAATTTCCATTTCATGTCTAGTCTCAATCCATGTAAGTCGCAGCCTCTTCTCCAGATTCCTGAACCCTTAATGTGAAAAGACCCTAGCAACTAGAAATTTCAAACATTGTCAATAGGAATGAAAAAATGGTATAATCACTACAGCAATAGTTTGGCAGTTACATATAAAGTTAGACAAGTTACCATAAGACCTAACAGAAATTAAAATGTATGTACACACAACATTCTAAATGTGAATGTTTATAGCAGCTGTATCCAGAACTGCTAAAAACTGGAAATAATCCAAAAGACCATCAACTAGTGAATAAATTGCAGTACCTTTATACAATGGAGTACTTACTCAGCAATAAAAAGATACAAACTACTGATTGATGCAATGTGGATGAATCTTAAATACAGTATACTAGTCTCCGGCCTACCAACCTGAATGCACCTGATCTCAAAAATTAAATACATATGCTAAATGAAAGATCTAACTTACATGATATCTTTGAAAAGGTAAACTAAAGGGAGGAACCAGTGTCATCCAATAAATTTAAAAAAAAACTAAAGAGACCCTGTGCAGAAGCTAGGGGTAGAAGGAGGGGACTTACTGAACACAAAGGGCATGAGGTAACTTTCTGGGGCAATGGAAACATTCTATTTCTTGATTATGGTGGTCAATACAAGACCATGTGTGTTGTCAAAATTCACAGACCTGTGAGCCTGAAGAATGAATTTTACTGTTTGCAAATTATACCTTTTTTAAAAAGTCGGGGGGAAAGGAGTGACTATCTGCTGATGTATCAAGAACAGATTGTAGAGGGGTAAGGCAAAAGCAGAGAATGTAGACTACTGCAGAATTCCAGGCAAAGGACGATAGATGGTGGCTGGTACTAGGATAAAAGTCCTGTTAGTGGTGAGAAGTGATCTGATTCTAGTTATATCTTGAAGATAAAGTCTGCAGGATTTTCTGACAGATTAAACATGACCATGACCGAAAGAGGAGCCAAGGATGACTATGGTGGTTTTGGTCCAAGCTACTGGAAAGGTGAAGCCACCACCCACTGAGATGGGAAGGCTAAATACAGGTGGAACATGAGTGAGTGCGTGCGTGCGTGCGTGCGTGCATGTGTGCGTGTGCGTGTGTGTGTGTGTGTGTGTGTGTGTGTGTGTGTGTGTTGGGAATGGAAGGGGAAGTCAGGAATTCAGTTCCAAGTTCCAGTCTACTATAAAATGAAGATGCTGCCAATATTTATGACATGGATTGTTTTGTTTGTACTCATCACTGCCTTCCTCCATTTCAGCTGCAAGTTCTATTATGCAGATTTTGCTGTGGCCCTGAAGGAAGCCAGCCCTTACATAGTTCTGCTCACTGTGATGTGCTGTGTGTCTATCAGTCCTCATCCCCAACTAAGCTTGCTCCTTTTTTACAAAAGGGGGATGTATCCACAGCTGATGGCTCCTTGAATCAGGTCCCACTCACAGCCCTTTGGATACTTTGGGAATTTGTGTCTCAGCCACCTCTATCTGATAGAGCTTTCCCTTCCTATTATGGTGTTTATCGTTTCTACTAAGTGTGTGCTTAACACACAGAAATAAAACAAAAACTGCTTTTCATCTCTCCAGGCAGTTAGTTCCCAGAAGTTCTGCTGATCCTTTTTGCAGAGGTTCTTCTCTATTCTCTACTTTACACTATTATGTTTTTATCCTCACCCAAGGATATGTTTTTTGACTGAAGAGAGGAAAGGGAGGGCACACACAACAATGTGAGAAAGAAACATCAATTGGTTGCCTCCCATAAGCATCTGATGGGGGACTGAACTTGCAAACTAGTTACGTGCCCTGACTGGGAATCAAACTCGGCAACCTTCTGGTGCACGGGGATAATGCTCCAACCAACTGAGCCACCAGCCAGGACGTGACTGTCATTGTCATCTGAGCGCTGAGAAAGAAGAATCTGATAAAACAAAAAGGCTACCAAGGATTCCCACAGAAAGCTTTCTTCTCTGACGGGAGAGCCAGTTCTATTTCCTATTTTCAATACTGTCACCTAGAAACCAAAATTCTCAGCTGACATAACATTTCAGGGCTAGTTTAATTCCTAGGAAACTACTCAGCATCATTCAAAACAAAAATCATCATCAGCAGCAGCAGCATTTGCCTTCATACATACACCAAAAACCTGAAATCTCAAATTGTAAATTTCTTCCTTTTTAAAAAAATGTATTTTATTGATTTTTTACAGAGAGGAAGGGAGAGGGATAGAGAGCCAGAAACATCGATGAGAGAGAAACATAGACCAGCTGCCTCCTGCACACCCCCTACCGGGGACGTGCCCACAACCAATGTACATGCCCTTGACCGGAATCGAACCTGGGACCCTTCAGTCCACAGATTGACGCTCTATCCACTGAGCCAAACCGGTTTCAGCTCAAATCCTAAATTTCTAGAAGTAATGACAGCTGCTTAGTTTATTGACCATTTAATATATGTAGGGTTCTATGTCAATTGCTTTGAGTAAATTAGACCATTTAATACCCAAAATAGCCCTGTGACAGTTATTATTGTTATTCCTATTTTATACATGTAAAGTTATTAATTTTCAAAAAAATTAAAAATATAGTATTTAAGAAAACATTCATAAAAACAGGAAATAGTATATCAATCTTAAAAGCACCAAGTACCTAAAATCTGGTTTGAATGACAAATAGTCACACTGAAATTTAATGTCAGAAATCCAACCTGCACTGGAGGACTCTTTTTTTTTTTTTCTTCTTCTTCTTCAATTATTTTTTCTTGATTTCCGAGAGGAAGGGGTTTGGGGGGCTGGGAGGGGGGGAAGAGAGAGAGAGAGAGAGAGAGAGAGAGAGAGAGACAGACAGACAGACATCAATGATGAGAGAGAAACATCTATCAGCTGCCTCCTGCACACCCCCTAATGGGGATCGAGCCCAAAACCTGGGCACGTGCTCTTGACCGCAATCACCCTGGGACCCTTCAGTCTGCAGGCCAATGCTTTATCCACTGAGCCAAACCAGCCAGGGCCAGGAAGACTCTTTAGATTATAGGGGTGTCGAACTCAATCAGAGAAGGGGCCAAAATCTAAAATCCAGCCTAAATCGCGGGCCGAATGGTTTACTGAACAGTCATAAACTGTCATTGTGATGGAAACGCAGCGGAGTGCAGTGATGACAGCTCGGTGCAGGCCACATTGCAAGGCCTGGCGGGACGGATTTGGCCCGCGGGCCTTGTGTTTGACACATGTGCTTTAGAAAGTGTGCTGGACAGATGTTTTTCCGAGCCCTCCCAAAGCACAGTCCCGCCTTTGGCACTGCGTCAGCACTATGGGACATAGTAAAAACTTACAGCTCCCAAGCTGACAATGGAAGTGGGAGATAAAATTCACATGAACAACTCTAAATGAACCAGGAAGACACCTGGTTCAATAAAAGGAACAGACACTACGGGAGAGGAGGAAGAGACTGCTTCCAATTGCAGAGGTCACTGGCAGCAGCTCTTCTGAAGAGGCGATACTTGAATTGTTCCCTAAGGAGGAGGAGATTGGCCTGCCTGTGTGGCTCAGTGGTTGAGCATCAAGCTATGAGCCAGATCACAGTCAGAGCAACAGAGTTCATGGGGTGGAAGTATGGGGGCTTCTTTCAGGTCCTCTGTGGGTATTTCCATTGTGACAGCAGACTCTGTGGTTAACCTTGTGCAGTAATTAAGTAGTATGTTTATAACCTAAATCTCAATGGACTTTTCTAAGATTTCTCCTCAGGCTCAGGAAGAAGTAAAATAAGATTTGGGCTTATAAACCAAATAAATGAAGTTTTATGTTAGAGAATATCTGTACCAATAGCCTCAAACTTCACTATGCATAGAACCAAACATAAAGAAAAAGAGAAAAGAAGATTCAAATGAACAAAATAAACCAAAATAATAATGAAAGATGCAACATTGATTTCAACGCTAAGTAGAAAGAAATAAAAATTTAAAAAAAGAGGAAAAAGGAAAATATGAATTTACTCTCTCTAGGGAGGCTGAAAATACAGATTAGGTTTATTTTTAAGGTAGCCATCTGAACTGGCTTTTAGTCTAATGGAAAAACACACACAAACAAAACCCAATGCCAGAAGCACCAAACAGACCGTCCAACCTGAGAGAAGGCAGGGGAAGAGTAAGAGATCAACCAAATAACTTCCATGCATGCACAGAAGCATCACCAATGGACACAAGTCAGTTGGGGGGCGGGGGCGGTGAGGGCATGTGCTGGGGCAGTGGTCAGCAAACTCATTAGTCAACAGAGCCAAATATCAACAGCACAACGATTGAAATTTCTTTTGAGAGCCGAAACAAACTTTTTCTAACACCACTTCTTCAAAATAGACTCGCTCAGGCCGTGTATTTTGTGGAAGAGCCACACTCAAGGGTCTCTTGAGCCGCAGTTTGCCGACCATAGCCCTGGGGGTGGGAGCGGCTGGGGAGAGGTCAATGGGGGGGGGGGGGAAGGAGACATATGTAATACAATGAAGAATTTAATTTAAAAACAATGCCAATATTCATAATGTTCCATAGCAGAGCACTGGTCTTGTCCTCCTATCCTTCCATACATAACCACCTCGAGTATGCATCCTTGCTTTTAGCCACAGTGAATAAGAACTTGTCTTAACTGCTGAGATAAATGGGAATACTCTCTGGCTTGGGTAGAGAGTGCTTTTATAAGCAGTTGAATGTCTGGTGACAGAAAAGGGAAAGTAAGGCAGTATGCAAACAAAACAAAATAAAACCAGCACTGTTTTTGTTCACCAGCACTGAGTGGGATGAGAACGTGGTCCATGTGTACAAGAAAGAATGAATTCTGACCTTTTTACCAGCTCCAATGAACTGAGCAGCCAGAATCTATTAAAGAAAAAGAAAATTCCCTAGTACTGATGTAACAGAGAGCCTCAAGGCAGCGCTAGTTGGCACTAGAAGCAAAAATTGTACTTGCATATCTAATCTCATTGTTTTCCAATGGCCATTTTCTAATATACCAGGATCAGGATATAAATCTCAAGGAAAGAGTCTGAGAAAACAAGCCGAACCACAGCCACTGGATCCTACAGCCCTGGAGTGAGCTGAAGAATAGAGGGGATGCATACGGGTCTAAAATTCTCATACAGAACTAAGAACTCAAATTAAATCCCTCAGCATAGGAGAGGGGGGCTGGGAGATGGGAGGGTGAGCACTGCCAATTCTTGTTTAGTCTGAATGACTGAGAAGTTTACCCTAAAGTGAGCGAGCTTAACAAGTATTATTTGAGAATTGCTATGCTCTTTCAACCATCTGCATTTTTTACAAGGACTTGAGAATTAATCTATGTATTTAAAATTTAAAAAACCCAAAATCAAACTTGTCTGATTTCCAAAAGTCACACAAACCAAGGGAAAAGGCTAGGTTTCTCACAGGTGCTTGACATTGCTGCTCTTTAATGTTTAAGTGAAGAGTAAACAAAGTAAGCAAACTGTAAAGGGAAAAAATCCTTCAAGAAGTTGTGCATAAACTACTCTTTATCACCTCTCTGTGGAAAAACAATGATGATGAAAAATTGAGCAGCCGAAACAGGTTTGGCTCAGTGGATAGAGCATTGGCCTGCGGACTGAAAGGTCCCAGGTTCGATTCTGGTTGAGGGCATGTACATTGGTTGCAGGCACATCCCCAGTAGGGGGTGTGCAGGAGGCAGCTGGTCGTTTCTCTCTCATCAACGTTTCTAGCTCTCTATCCCTCTTCCTTCCTCTCTGTGGAAAATCAATAAAATACAATATATTTTAAAAAAAGAAAAAATTGAGCAAACGAGAGATGATACGTATGACATTCAGATTTTCTTTTAAAAATAATATTTCGGGGCCCAGGATGTAATGCAAACTTATTATGTAAATGCTTTTACATTAATAAAAGTAAAACTAAAGCTAAACTTACATATATCCCTGATAATCTCCTCTCTAACAGTATTACTAGATGGATTGATCAACTCTAAAAAGCTTCACTGTATATCAAACCATCTAGGTCAGCCTACTAAAGGTAAAAAATTCTGTGTAATTGGTACCCACTTCTACAAAATTTAGCCAACTGGCAGAACATTTTCCCAAGCTGTTGGTTAAGCAGCTGAAACAGGTTATCTGTTCACCCAGCAACTGCTTAAAAGATTTGGGCCCGGCCCTAGCCGGTTTGGCTCAGCATATAGAGCAGGGGTCTTCAAACTTCTCTCATTATGAGAATCACCTGGTGGAGTTGTTAAAACACAGATTCCCGGATCCCAACTATAAGAAGTGCTATCAGGAATCTGTGTTTTAACACCTCCACCAGGTGATTCTCATAATGAGAGAAGTTTGAAGACCCCTGATTATAGAGCATCAGCCTAGGACTCAAAGGTCCTGGGTTCGATTCTGGTCAAGGGCACATGCCAGGGTTGCAGGCTCGATCCCCAGTAGGGGGCATGCCGGAGGCAGCCGATCAAGGATTCTCTCTCATCATAGATGTTTCTATCTCTCTCCTCCATTACTCTCTGAAATCAATAAAAATAAAATAAAAAAGATTTGAGCCCAGCCAGTGTGGCTTAGTTGGTTAAGAATCATCCCATGCACCAGGAGATTGCTGGTTTCCCAGTCAGGACACATGCCCTAGTTATGGGCTTTATTCCCAGAAGGGCACATCATTGATGTTTCTATTGCTCTCCCTTCCTCTCTCTGAAATCAATAAAAACATCATAAATAAAAGATTTGGAAGTTAGGTTACCAATATATAGCAAATAGAGGTAAAATGAATTTTACTTAGAACATCCAAATTGCTCTAAAAAAAACAGAGACCAACGTACTCTGTAAGATATATGCATATGGCACCTGAGAATATGTCCAAAAATAATGTCTGAATTATACCAGGCATTGTAGTTAGCTTTGAACTAGTCTAATCAGTGAATAATACATGTGGTTTATACCTTTTGGGACTAGAAAAATTTTGTTTTGCTGAGATTCTTGAAAACAACTCTGGGTTACAGGCTCTAAGTCTTCCCACACATACTTTCCCTTAGTTTTCATATCCTCCAGCCTTATCACTTTTTTAATGACAGCTGCTACTTTATAAGTCCATGCTTCTAGTTTGAAGTGTTGTTCTTGTGTGTGTGTATGGTTTTTTGTTAATCCTCACCTGAGGGTATTTTTCCCATTGATTTTTAGAAAGTGGAAAAGACAGAGGGAGAAGAAAGAACAAGGGGGTGGGGGGAAGAGAAAGAAAGAGAGAGAGAGAAACACTGATCAGTTGCCTCCTGCATGCACCCCAACTGGGGCCAGGAATCAAACCTGCAACGCAGGCACATGCCCCTGACTGGGCATCAAAGCCACAACCCTTTAACACTCTAACCACGTAGACATACCAGCCAAGGCAAGCAGGCAATGTTTTTATTTGAAAATCTGGAACTGAAAGGAAGTTGACAGGATTCCGTAAAAATAACCATTCCTCACGGTGTAAACAGATATGCACTGTAAACCTACTTTTGCCCACCCCTGTATACAGACAGACAGACACTGCTCAGATGCCTCCTCGGGCTGAATGGCCCGGCACGGAAAACCACGAGTTTACATTTCAGATTGGTTCTAAAATATTACCCTTGTGTGTGCAAACAAACACATAAGGCTTGGAGAAACTGTTCTACAGGAGCTTGCTGGACCACACTTGGCTGAGGCATATGATGGAGGATCAGTGAAGGAAGCTCCAGGACCTACCGAGGGAACTCGGCTCCCGGAACACTCCTATCTCAGACGATGCAGAGGTTTCTGAGTCCTCCCCACAGCCCATTTGCTACAGCCATCTGAGTGCTACGGTCAAAGGAATCTTCTCAACATACCCACACCATGGAAGTTTATGGCACAGTGTGGGAAGTCTAAAAAGCCAACTACTGCTATTCCAGACTCCACACCATGAAAAAGAAATGTGAGTTTATTTTTTTCTCTTATCTCCCCCAGATTGATTGTTTTTTAAAATCCTCACCCAAGGGTATGTTTATTGACTTGAGAGAGAGAGAGAGGAAGGGAAACAGAAAGAGGGAGAGCTCACTAGTTGCAGGTCAATAGATGAACCGGGAGGCCATGGTTTGATTCCTAGTCAGGGCACATGCCTGGGTTCTGGGCTCAATCCACAGTAAAGGGCTTGCAGGAGGCAGCCAACCAATGATTCTCTCTCATCATTGATGTTTCTCTCCCCTCCCCCCGCCTCCCGGAAAAAAAAAAAAAATTTTTTTTAAGAGGGACTGAAACATCTACATATATAAGAAACATCAATCAATTGCCTCCCATACACACCCAGAAAGGATCTCAAACCTGCAACCTAGATATATGTTATATATGTGCCCTGACTGGGAATCAAACCCACAATCTTTTTGGACAATGCTCTAACCAACCGAGCCACCCAGCAGGGCTGGACTAATGGCTTCTTTCTTTCTTTCTTTCTTTTCTTTTATTTTCTTTTTTTTTTAATATATTTTATTGATTTTGTACAGAGAGGAAGGGATAGAGATAGTTAGAAACATCGATGAGAGAGAGTCATCCATCAATTGCCTCTTGCACACCCCCTACTGGGGATATGCCCGCAACCAAGGTACATGCCCTTGACCGGAATCGAACCTGGGTCCCTTCAGTCCCCAAGCGGACGCTCTATCCATTGAGCTAAACCGGTTCTGGCATCTTTTCTTTTCTCTCTCTGTCTCTGTCTCTCTCTCTCTGTCTCTCTCTGTCTCTCTCTCTCTCTCTCTTAATCCTCACCTGAAGATAATTTTTCCTTTTGATTTTCAGACAGAGTGGAAGGAAGAAGGGGGAGACAGAGAAATTGACATATGAGAGAGACATTGATGGGTTGCCTCCCGCATGGGATTGAACCGGAAACCAAGGTATGTACCCTTGACAGGGAATCGAACCCAAGATCCTTTGGTCCACAGGCTGACACTAACCACTGAGCAAAAGAGGCCAGGGCTAGACTAATGGCTTCTTAAAGAAACTTTCCCCCTTTCAACTGGAGTAACATCCCAGGTTAGTTTTCTATTGCTACTGTAACAAATTACCATAAACCTAGTGACTTAAAACAGCACAAACCTACTCTCACTCTGGAGGCATAAATCTGCATCTTGTGGAGCCAAAACTCAAGGTGTTGGCAGGGCTGGTTCCTTCTGAGGGTCTGAGGGGAAAATTAGTTCCCTTGTCTTTTTCAACTTCCAGAGGCACGCTTGTCTATACTCTGGCTCATATCCCCTTTATCACATCGCTCCAACCGCTTACTCCCATCATCAAATCGCCTACTACCCATTCTGATCTCTATAAAGGACCTGTATGATTACACTGGACCTGCTGTGGTTACCCAAGGTAATGTCCCCATCTCAAGATCCTTAACTAGATCACATCTGCAAAACCTGAGCATGCTCAAGGTGACAGGAACTAGGATGTGATAACTCTCAGGCTCCTATTCAGCCCACCACACACCAAATTCTATAAAGCACACTCACCTACATCATCTCATTTAATCCTTACGAGGTGTTATCATTCTTATTTTTATGAATAAAGCAGGTTTAGGAAAGTTGGTTCCTCAGCCAGTCATATAGTTAGGCAAAGAACTAGGACTCAAAACCAAAGCATATGGCCCTAGGTCCTTATGCCACTACCTCATGTTTCCTTCTCCTCCTGCACTGTTTACAATTCCCTGGCCTTTCTCCTCTTATTCTCTTGAACAACTTTTTAGCATACCTAAAGTCCAAAATAAAATTTACCAAAAACAAAACAAAAATAAACAAACATTTAGCCCAAACCAGAAGCTCCCAGACTTTCTCAGGTCACAACTCCCTTAGAATCTTGGTCATTTCTCTTTTATTTGCATGTTCTATGCCAAAAGAAGTTCCTAACACTTTTCTTAGAGCCACTCTTAATAAGTGTTTATGTCCTAACAGCTTAATTTAGCACCTTATGAGTATTTCACAACTTCTCAATTTCTGATTCTTAGAATCAAATCTGATACTGCCATCCTTCCTGTTTCACACTGACTTTTACAAAGTGCTTGCTTTATTCATGACAATGACCAAAATCCCAGCTTTGCAAAAATACATCAGATCAAAAGGAATGTGATCTAACGCTGAATTGTGAACTATTGTGAGCTAGCTGTTTGTGTGATGTTTTTATTAATGTCACTATGCTTCCCTGGAAAATTAAAAACTCTGAGTGATGCCCATGGAGGTCTGCGGGGGCACCCCACAGTGCTGGGCCACTGTTCGGAGCTAGGTGCCTATGCATTTTGGTATGCAAAGTGCACAGCTATATCTCCAGATAATGGCCTAAAATGAACATTAGAGGGGACCCCCAGTTTATCACATATATTTTGCATACCAACTTGACATTTTCGATTAAAGATATATTCTTTATCACCACTGCATCAATTCATCCAGTTTTCTCCTGAGAAAGGCGAGCAGGTGAAGGAAAGCGTCTATATAATAAGGATTTTTATTTACAACTCTCCAGGAGTATAATATGTCTAAAGGCAAAGAACTCCTGCGTTAGACAAATAAAATACATTGACATTTTCATCTGTCCAAAGGAATTAATTTAGTCATTCAAATGTCACAAAAACAACCACCTGACGCCAAACATCAAAAAAATAGTTATTTTCATCCTAAGAAACCAGAAGCACCCATCAGAAAGAAAGTGTGCACCCCTATTTTCACAGCAGCACAACTTACAATAGCTGAGATCTGGAAACAACCAAGTGCCCATGAGCAGATGAGTGAATAAAAAGCTGTGGGACATTTACCCCATGGAACACTATGCAGCTGTAAAAAAGAAGGATCTTACACCCTTTGAGGCAGCATGGAGGGACCTGGAGAGCATCATGCTGAGTGAAACAAGTCAGAGAAAGACAAGTATCACATGATCGCACTCACACGTGGAATCTAAGTAACAAAATAACCTGCTGAACAGAATGAACCCAGAGCCGTGGAAGCATGGGACAGAGTGCGGAATCTCAGAGGGAAGATGGGCGGGCGGGTGGTAATCAAAGACCTTGAGTGCACAACCCATGGGCACAGACAAAAAGATGCTGAAGGCTGGGCGGGGAGGGAGGGCCTGCAGGGAGTCAATGGGCAAAAAAGTGTGACATAATATTTTCAACAAAAAAGTATTTTTAAAAAGTCATTTTCACTAACATTAAAAATGTACACATTTTAGCAAGGTAAAAAACTGTAATACAAATTGTCATATTTCCTGGTTCTTTTATTCATATATATATATATATATATATATATATATATATATATTTTTTTTTTTTTTAATTGATTTCAGAGAGAAAGGGAGAGGGAGAGAGAGATAGAAACATCAATGATGAAAGAGAATCATTGATCGGCTGCCTCCTGTACGCCTGACACTGGGGATCAAGTCCACAACCCAGGCATACCGTGTTTCCCCAAAAATAAGACATCCCCTGAAAATAAGACCTAGCGCAATTTTGGGAGAAAAAATTAATATAAGACACTGTCTTATTTCCAGGGAAACTGAATGGGGATGGAACAGTGACCACCTGGTTCATAAGTGAACGCCCAACCACTGAGCCATCCTGATTCTTTTGATATTGTTTTAAGAGTGATTAAAAGAGAGAAGATACGATACAAATCAAAGCACATGGAGAAAAAGTTTCAGAATTTGTCCAAAATGCTGCAAATTCGTGGATCTAGATCAGTCATTCTCAAAGTCAAAGTTGCAGCAGAATCACCTAAAGGGTTTGTTAAAATACAGATGGTTGAGTCTCACCCCAAAGTTTCTGACTCAGAAGATCTGTGGCAGAGCCAAGAATCTACATTTCTGGAAAGTTCTCAAGTGGTACAGATGCTGATAGTACAGGAACCTCACTATAAAAACCACTATTTTTAACCCTAGCAGGGTGGTTCAGCTGGATGGAGTGTGGTCCCAATGCACAAAGTTGTGTGTTGTTTTTTTTTTTAAAATATATATTTCATTGATTTTTTTTTACAGAGAGAAAGGGAGAAAAATAGAGAGCTAGAAACATCGAGAGAGAAACACCAATCAGCTGCCTCCTGCAGACCTCCTACTGAGGATGTACCTGAAACCAAGGTATATGCCCTTGATCAGAATGGAACCTGGGACCTTTCAGTCCACAGGCCGATGCTCTATCCACTGAGCCAAACCAGTTAGGGCTGCCCCAGGTTTTTTAGTTCAATCCCCAGGGGGGCATACAGGAGTCAACCAGTGGGTAAATGGCTGGGAGGAATATCAGATCGATCTCTATCTACCTACCTATCTAAAAACAGTGAAAATCCTCGAGGATTAATAAAAAATAAAGACAAAAAAATAAAATTAATCAACAAATTAATTTTTAAAACTTTTTAATCACCTTAAGTAAAATTCACCTTTTCGTGGCAATTCAGAAAAGCTACAGAATGCATTATGAAAGCTGGTGAGGGAATAAATTTGCATGTGAAACAACATAACACCAACAACAAAACAGAAAAAGAGAAAACAGTGACAGTTCAATTCTTCCTCAAACAGAAGAAAACAGCTACTCAAATTGGGCTCCTTGAGGTTTGTGCAAGTTACCAATTTACCCTTCACTGACGCTGCGGGGATTAAATGTGAGGAAACTACAGCTTGGAAAAGCCCAAGAGTTCACCATCAGTGCCCAAATTGTCAACATTCAGTGGGAAAATATTAAATTACTTTTGTAAAAACATGGCCCATCCACCGAGCTTTTGATTACTGAATAATAAGTTTCGGTAGAGCATATCAAATAACGCACTTAACAGTTAGATAACTAAATCTAGTCCCGCAGACACAAAATAGAAGTATGCGAGCACAGTTAAAAAAAAGAAAAAAAGAAAAGAAAATCAGGGTGATGTGCTATGTGGTCACCTCTCTCTTATAGCATCTACATCTATAAATCAGTAAGAGTAACTGACAGACAAGAGTTAGAAGTCCTACCACAGCCTTAACAGTCAAGTAAACATTAAACTGTATTCAGTATGTTTTATGAAAGCACAAAAGTATACAATTATTATGAAAAACAATTTCTAAAAGACTCAAACAAAAATGTTTGCTATCTGATTCAATCTAAATTTTAGCCTGAATACTCCAAAGTCTAAGGCTCATTAAATTACAGAACTTTGTAAAGGTTATGAACAATGAAAAGCTCAACTTCCTGTTTTCCTATTCCTTTTAAATAATAGCCATTGTCAAGTGTTTCCAAAGCAGGGCTTTTACAATTTTTTTGGTATAACCAAAACATGCTCAGTTGAGAGAAACAGTGTAATAAAAATAACATTCTTATACTGACAATAGTCATGCTCCTTATCTGGACCAAGTATCAAGTCAGGACTTTTACAATAGTATGTGCATTAACTGGCGATGATTCCCCCCCACACACACACCCGCCCTCACAAGGGGCAGTAAGACACGAAGAATGCAGAGCTGGTCTGGCCCTACCTTTAATACGCAGGAAAGGGGAGAGGAAGTCAGTATCCTTCCAGCTACCGTTCTTCTCTTTGAATGGAACGATCACAAGACCCCAAAAGTACAAGAATGACTAGAAATTCAAGGAGACTATCAATGATTATATCCTTTTCCTGCTACCATGATGAGCAATAGCAGAGTAGAAACGATACTTAGGTGATGGAAAGCACTAAAACAGTTAAATCCAAATTCATAGTTGTAATAACTTATGGAGTCCCAATATCATCTGGACAGCACAAGAAATAAACATAAATAACATAGTTTATTGGCATTTTTCAACTACCTAACTACAACTGACAAATATATAGAGTAATTTTGTCAAGTAAATCATAGTTCCCTGAAACCAATAAAATTAACCAGTTAACTGCAATGTGTCCAAAATGGAAGCCATCCCCACACACCACAATATTTTGAATTCCATTTAAATAATCAATTTGCAATGAATATTATAAAAATAAATATATTACTCACAATTTGGGTGTCCTTGAATATTTTCAGCTGAAAATTCTCACGAAAAATGATTTTAAAGTTGGTCAGGGCTGTCTTTAGGGAAAACATTTTTTTTTTAATAGACGCATGTGGCATATGGGGAAGGTCCACTGATTATGTCTACAGACGCTTCTGGTGTACAATGTGTGTTAAGAAAAGAAAGAATAACAATTAACCCCCAGGCAGAAGCAATTGTCCCACTCTGTTGGAGAAAAAAATCTTGCCTCACATGTGGATGCTTGCCTGAGAACCATTCAAGATGGAATCCTATCAGTCTGTAGGCAGAGGTGGTCGCTGGAGGCTTTGAGTCTTTGCCTAAGCTAATTAGTCAGAAATGGCATTTGACACTGTCCTGCACTAGAGATTGAGAATTGCAGCATATCTTCCTAACCCAAACAGAAAGCCAAAATGAAGAGACAAATCACAAACCCAAACAGAAAGCCAAACAAAATTCAGAGTCAAAGAAACCACCTCCAAATGAAAAAACAAGAGAATTATCCAGAAGAAGAGATAAATGAAGTGAAGATAAGAAATTTTTCTGATATAGAGTTCAGAATAATGATGGTAAGGATGTTCAACACATGATAAAAGATATAGTAACTATGGATTGGCAGAATCAGCATCATTAAAATATCCATACTACCAAATAGAGTCAATGCAATCCCTATTAAAACACCAATGGCATATTTCACATAGCTGGAACAAAAATTTATATGGAATCAAAAAAGACCCCAAATAGCTGCAACAATTTTGAGAAAGAAAAACAAAGTTGGAAGAATCACAATACCAGATTTCAAGATATACTACAAAGCTACCATAATCAAAACAGCCTGATACTGGAACAAGTACAGGCATATAGATCAATGTAACATAACAGAAAACCCAGAAATCCACCCATGCCATTACACTCAATTAATATTTGACAAAGTAGGCAAGAGCATACAATGGAGGCAAGAGTTTCTTTAATAGTGTTGGGAAAGTTGTACAGATACATGCAAAAAAGTGAAACTAGAGCAACAGCCGAAACCGGTTTGGCTCAGTGGATAGAGTGTCAGCCTGCAGAATGAAAGATCTGGGTTCGATTATGGTCAAGGGAATATACCTTGGTTGCGGGCACAACCCCAGTAGGAGGTGTGCAAGAGGCAGCTGATCGATGATTCTCTCTCATCGATGTTTCTAACTCTCTATCCCTCTCTCTTCCTCTCTGTAAAAAATCAATAAAAAAGAAAAGAAACTAGACCAACAACTTACACCACACACAAGAATAAACCCAAAATGGATAAAGAACTTAAATGTCAGACGGAAACGCAAAAAATCTTTAAAGAATCCATAGGCAGCAAAATTTCAGACATATCTTATAGCAATATATTTACAGATACCCCTCCTAAGGTAAAGGAAATTAAGAAAAAATAAATGGAACTACATAAAAATAAAAAGCTTCTGCACATCAAAAGAAACCATCAACAAAACGAAAAGAGAGCCCAGTCTATGGGAGAACATATTTAGCAATGATACAACATCTGATAAAGGATTAATAGCCAAAATATATAAGGAACTCATACAACAAAGGGAAGACAAACGGGCAAATATCTAAATAGACACTTATTCAAAGAAGACATGTAGATGCCCAAGAGACATATGAAAAAATGCTCAAAGTCACTAATCATTCGAGAGATGCAAATCAAAAGGACAATGAGGTATCATCTCACACCTGTCAGAATGGCTACCATCAACAAATCAACAAATGACAAGTGCTGGCGAGGAGAAAATGAAACCCTAGTCCCTGCTGATGGAAATGTAGACTGGTGCAGCCACTATGGACTTTCCTCAAAAAATTAAATATGGAACTGCCAATTGACCCAGTGATCCCACTTCTAGAAATATCCTACGATACCAGAAGCACCAATTAAAAAGAATGTATGTCCCCTAGGTTCACAGCAGCACAATTTATAATAGGTAAGATCTGGTAACAGCCCAAGTGTCCATCAGCAGATGAGTGGATAAAAAAGCTGTGCCACATTCACACCATGGAATACTATGCAGCTGTAAAAAAAAAAGAAGACTCTTTCCCTTTGAGAGTGCCCAGAGGGTGGATCATGATTAATGTAAGCCAGCACTGCCCAAGAGAACTTTCTGTAATGAACATGTTCTGAACCTGCATTGTAAAATGAAGGAGCACTTGAAATGTGGTGAGTACAACTAAGAAAATGAAATCCATAATTTTATTTAGTTTTAATGAATTTAAATTTAAATAGCCACATATGGCTGGTGGCTACTTTATTGGACAGCACAGAGCTAGGAAAATCCTGTAAATTTTAGTCTACTTGGTAGTGATCTGGCTTTGGCTTATGATGCAATTCTGGCCAAAGAGATAGTAGAAAAAGATTTCCTTTAATTTATAACAACAACAAACAGAAAGAAAAGGTTCGTTTTTCTGCCTCTGGGTACATGTGATATCATGAACTTTCTGTACTCTGGTACATTAAAATCCACTAATCTATCTTGCACTTTGGATCTTTACTCAGCAAATATTAGTTTACTGATTTATGTGGCTCTTCAAAATGTTGATATATTGTATTTCATTATTCAATATCAGAAATTCATATTTGTTAATATTACCTTTGACCTCATCAGAGAAGTCTTTAAAGAATGGGGAGTTGTCAAGCTCAAATTTTATAATTGGCAACAAATAATATCAATTCTTTCATTTTTTTTATAAAATGTCTGCCAAATACCCAAATCTGAATAACCATGGGTCTTCTATCAATCACTCAAGTAAAAATGGTGTTCCACAGCCCAGCCACTGTGTCTCAGTGGTTGAGCTGTGGACCCATGAACCAGGAGGTCATGGTTTGATTCCTGGTCAGGGCACATCCCAGAATGCAGACTCAACTCCCAGTAGGGAGGCAGGCAGGAGGCAGCTGATTCTCTATCATCACAGATATTTCTTTCTCTCTCTCTCACCCTTCCTCTCTCTGAAATCAATTAAAAAATTTAAAAAAACATACTAACCAGATAAACATTAGCCAGATATTTTATACAACTTAAGAACTTGGATAATTAATGGGTTAAAAAAATAATAAAAATCAAAGAACATTCTGTAAAAACATAGATAGGATTAACCCCCGCAGAATACTAAAAGCAATACCTAATCAAGGGCCTGGGCCTCAAACTGATGACTTCCTCTTACAAAATAAAAGGAAATAAGCTGCTGATTCATTCATTTGCTAACCATCTCTGACATCAGTTTCTGTTCAGTGTTTAAATGGTACACACAAGAGGGACAATCTTTCATTTCCTAAATCATGGTTTATGTTATCTCTGGTACAGCTAAAATGAACACTTCATGACTAAGAATCTGTAACTGAAAGTTCATAGATAGGATGTACTGCAGGTTAAATATTTTTTCTTAAATATCTCTAAAAGAATGTCTTAAACATACACACTGAAATAAAGCTAAAGCTAAATATTTACTTATCCTGTGAACAAAGTGTATATGCAATTCACCTCCAGAAAAGCACCTATTCTTTAGAATTTACCTTGCAGTAAACTCTGGGGTATAAGCTGACCCTCGCTTTCCAAAAAGCTACATGGCTGGTCTGTTAGGTAATTCTACAGGCTGTATCTTGACTTCACCAAGTTAGGACTTAATTTCCTGTCCTTAGCATTGCTTGAGATTTGATACAAGAAAAAACACAACCTGAGTGGCATTTACCAAAACAGTGGAGAGAGAAATGTTCCAGGTATCAAGATGCCAAGCAAACTCTTCCCTTGAGCAAGTGAGTGTCTTAATATTTAAAGAAAATTACAGCGCCGGGACCGGTTTGGCTCAATGGATAGAGCGTCGGCTTGGGGACTGAAGGGTCCTGGGTTCGATTCCGGTCAAGGGCATGTACCTTGGTTGCAGGCATATCCCCAGTAGGGGGTGTGCAAGAGGCAGCTGATCGATGACTCTCTCTCATTGATGTTTCTAACTCTATCTCTCCCCCTTCCTCTCTACAAAATCAATAAAATATATATTTTTTAAAAATTACGTAAGTTTCTTTTACTGCCCAATTTCTCATAGTTCATAATATGCTAACTGTCTATGAATTTCCAAGATAAGAATTTAATATGCAGCCTATCTCAAGCTTATTTAATTCAAGGTTCCCTTTATTCTTAGAAAATCAGTAATGGCAGCCAAGACCGGTTTGGCTCAATGGATAGAGCGTCGGCTTGGGGACTGAAGGGTCCCGGGTTCGATTCCGGTCAAGGGCACGTACCTTGGTTGCGGGCATATCCCCAGTGGGGGGTGTGCAGGAGGCAGCTGATCGATGACTCTCTCTCATCGATGTTTCTAACTATCTCTCTCCCTTCCTCTCTGTACAAAATCAATAAAATATATTTAAAAAAAAAAAAAAATCAGTAATGGCAAAGAGCCCTGATTTTGGAGTCAAAATACCGGAGTTCAAATTCTAATGGTACCACTCATTAACCATATAATTTCAGATAAGTAATTAGTTTTTCAACTGTAACATGGGGGGAATATTATTACCCACATTTCAGAGGACTGAAGGATAAATTATAAACACACAAAGTGTTAACTATATGCCTGATAAACTTTAAACAAAATTGCAATTCGTCCTCCTGAGAGCAAATACTGATACTTATTCCTATATACTCCACCTTCTTTTCCCTACTTTTTCCTTTCAGTTTTCATTCCTGGGATTAATACTCCTATTTAGTTGTCTTTTAATTTAACTGTTGGTTAAAGTAGCCAGTCAAAAGCTCTCTACACATTGGGGTGGAAGTGGCCGATGGGGAAAAAAAGGAGACATATGTAATACCATCTATACTAATAAAAGGGTAATATGCAAATTGGTCGGAATGCCCTCATGTAACAACCAAACAGCAGGTTGTGAGGGGCAACCAGACTGGCAGGTGGGTATGAGAGGCAACCAAAAGACCGAACAGCAGGCTGCATGGAGCAACCAGGCTGGGGGGTGGGGGGGGTAAGCAGTGAAGGGCAACCAAAAGACTGAACAGCAAGCTGCGTGGGGTGACCAGGCCGACGGGGTGGGGGTGGGGGTGGGGATGAGGGGCAACCAGGCCGGCGGGGGGGGCAGTTAGGAATAACCAGGCCAGCAGCGGGGGATAATTGGGGGCAACCAGACTGGCAGGGGGTGCAGTTAGGGGCAACCAGGCTGGCAGGGGGGGGCAATCAGGCCAGCAGGCAGAGTCAATTAGGGGTGATCAGGCTGGTGAGGGGGGCAGTTAGGGGCGACCAAGCAGGCAGGCAGAGGCCGTTAGGGGTGATCAGGAAGGCAGGCGAGCAGTTAGGAGCCAGAGGTCCTGGATTGTGAGAGGGATGTCCCCAATTGGATAGGGTGCAGGCTAGGCTGAGGGGATCTCCCCCCCCCCCCCCGCCACTCCTGTGCACAAATTTTGTGCACCAGGCCTCTAGTCCTAATATATAAAAACCCAGGGTCCGTAACATCCAAAATGACCAAAGGCTTGACTGAACACCAGAAGTCAGTACTGGGTTGCTATGGCGACCCAGCACTGACTGCCACTAGTGCAGGCACAGCAAACCAGCACTGACTGCTGAGAGGGCTGCAAATCAGGCCCAGAGAGAGGCCCAAAGAGAGAGGCAGGGTCTGATCTGCAGCCTCCGTGGCAGCTGTTGATCAGCCGTTGCCCCTCTCTCTCCAGGATTTGCCAGCAGCTGGACCTCTGTCCTCTCCGGACTTCGCGGGGGCTGCTAATCAGCCGTGCCTCTCTAATTAGTCCTGGAGATGCTGACTGGCATGGAAACCAACCAATCAGAATCAAATCTGGGTCAACTATGAGGAGCCAATGGCTTCCAAGGAGGTGGAGCTATTGACACTGACTGGCATAGAAACTGACCAATCAGAACCAAATTGACCAGCAGGGGAGGGCAGTTAGGGGTGATCAGGCAGGCAGGTGAGCAGTTAGGAGCCAGTATTCCAGATTGCCAGAAGAATGTTCTGGCTGTCAGTTTAGGCCCAATCCCCCTAAACCGGCAGTCAGACATCCCCCAAGTGGCCCCCAATTGGAGAGCGTGCAGGCTGGGCTCAGGGAAACCCCCTTCCCCAGTCTGTGCACAAGTTTCCTGCACTTGTCCACTAGTCTATATAATAAAAGCCTAAGCAACCATTATAGCAGAACAACCAATCGCTATGATGTGCACTAACCACCAGGGGGCAGAAGCTCAACACAGGAGCTGCCTCCTGGTGGTCAGTGCACTTACACAGGGGGGACACCGCTCAGCCAGAAGCCAGACTCAAGGCTGGCAAGTCCGGCGGCAGTGGCAGGAGCCTCTCCTGCCTCCGTGGCAGCGTGAAGGAGCAGAGAGCTGAGCAGTAAGGCGCTGTGAGCAGGTAGGCAGTAAGGAGCGAGGAGTCTCAGACTGTAAGAAGAATATCCCACTGCCAGCTTTAGGCCCGATCCCTAAGCCAGCAGGCGGACATCCCCCGAGGGTCCGGGGCCCCTTGCTCCTTACTGCCCTGCTCGCTCCTTACTGCCCTCTTGCTTGCTCCTTACTGCTTGGCTCGATGCTCCAATCGGGCCTAAGTTGGCAGGCGGACATCTCCTGAGGGCTCCTGGACTGCGAGAGGGCACAGTTTGGGCTGAGGGACACCCCCCTCCAGTGCATGAATTTCGTACACTGGGCCTCTAATATGCAATACTTTAAACAATAAAAGGTTAAAAAAAATAATTGCTGAAACCGGTTTGGATCAGTGGAGAGAGCATTGGCCCGCGGACTGAAAGGTCCCGGGTTCAATTGCAGTCAAGGGCATGTACCTGGGTTGCAGGCACATCCCCAGTAGGAGGTGTGCAGGAGGCAGCTGATGGATGATTCTCTCTCATCGATGTTTCTAACTCTCTATCCCTCTCCTTTCCTCTCTGTAAAAAAATCACTGATCAGCTGCCTGGTTGCGGGCTCAATCCCCAGTGGTGGGGGGGGCAGGGTATGTGCAAGAAGCAGCTGATCAATGATTCTCTCTCATCACTGCTGTTTCTATCTCTCTCACCCTCTCCCTTCCTCTTTGAAATCAATAAAAGGTATTTTAAAAAATAATAATATATGTCACACATTTAAAATGTACCTATTTGGGAGACAAAGTACTATGTAAGTAAATTGGTAGCAGTCAGGCTGTGGAGAAGGAGGAGGAGGAGGAGAAGGAGACTGTAGATAAACGATTACTCTAAAGAGCCTCTGGGCTTGTAACTGTCACCGCAGGCCAAGCATGTCAAACTCCAAGGCTGACCTGGGCCAAATAAACAAGGTTTACATGTATGTGGGCTGCAAAAAAACAAAAGCTTCCATTTTCATAGAAACGTAGGTTTATTTCAATAGAGACATGCTGAATACAAAGGGCTGAAATAAATGAGTCATCATTAACATAAATTAATAGAACATTTAAATAAAAATTAAGTTTTTCTTAACATTAACTTATCAGACACTACACAAATTAAAAAGTGTAACACAAATAAACCTATTTTTCTTGTTCTCTGAAAGTGAAATATTTCCTGTGGCACACACCCATCAAACAAGTCAGTCTAAGACTAATGACGTGGCCATTGGCTGCTAAACTAGTCGCTGCTGGTATTAGTGGAGAGAAATGGTGCGCCTGCGTGTAAGGCACATAAGGGAAATGAATGCAACACGATTATAGTAATCAGTCGTTAGCGAACGTTGTAGTTCGTTATTAATAATTATGTATGACAGGATATTGTAAAAATTGTTACGAAATTTTTATTAAAACATTTCTTATATACCATTTATATTGGCTGGGCTGCAAAAATATTCGTTATGAGCCGTGGGTTTGACATTCTTACCCTTAAGCATTCAGTTACAGGCTGAGCCACTTTCTTTTCTTTTTAAAAATCATTTGTATTGATTTTGAGAGAGAGATTGATGTGAGAGTGGAACACCTATCAGCTGCCTCCTGCACTCTCCTTACCAGGGACTGAGACCCCAACCGGGCATGTGCCCTGACCGGGAATTGAACCGGCAATCTTTTGGTGCACAGGACAATGCCCAATCAAATGAGCCTCACGGGCCAGGGCCAGGCTGACCCACTTTCTTTCTTTCAATTCTGTATAACTTGCTGTGTTAGACAAATCGGACCATAACACTTGGTCCAACTTAACAGTAACAATTTTACTTTGTATTTCCTTCTTTTAATTTTTTAATACATTTTTACTGATTTCAGAGAGAAAGGGAGATAGAAACATCAATGATGACAGGGAATCATTGATTGGCTGCTTCTTGCATGTTCCCCACTGGGGATCAAGCCCGCAACCCGGGCATGTGCCCTTGACCAGAATCGAACCTGGGAACCTACAGTCCACAGGCTGACACTCTATCCACTGAGCCAAACCAGCTAGGGCACTTCGTATTTTCTTGAAAGAACAAAAAGATGTTAGGTAAGTATTCTCTCCTCTCTTTTATGTGCCCTGGCATATTTTTAGGGAAATAATCTATTCTAAAATCTAGCAAATTTCACCTCTAAAATATTCATTCTTTTTAATATATATATATATATATATATATATATATATATTATTGATTTTTTTTACAGAGAGCAAGAGGAATAGAGAGTTAGAAACATTGATGAGAGAGAGAGACATAGATCAGCTGCCTCTTGCACACCCCCTACTGGGGATGTGCCCGCAACCAAGGTTCAAACCCGGAACTTTTCAGTCAACAGGCCGATGCTCTATCCACTGAGACAAACCTGTTTTGGCTAAAATATTTATTCTTAAAAAAAAAAAAAAGAAAGAAAGAAAGAAAAGCTGAGCATCTACTATGTGTAGGTCCTTGCACCATGAAATTAATGACTTGGATTCTATCCTTGCAAAGTTCAAGGTGGGAAGACAGCCACATAAATACATTCAATACAAAGTCAGGAAATCTTAAGTGCTGGCAAGTGAGAGGGTCAGATAAAGAACTACGTATCAGCATCAGAACATATCCCCTGGGCCAATCAGAATGCTCTGTTACAAAAGGTCAGAATTTCAGCGGGACCCTGAAAGATGGGCAGGCCTTAACATATTTAGACTTGGAAGAAAGGCTAACCAGGTACATGAGTCAGCTTAAATAAAACAGGAAATAGTGAGTAAGCACGTCTGGCTGAAATAACAAAGAATTTTAAAGGAAATATGGGGGGGGACGACAAAAAACAGGGGGAGTATGTGGGGTGGCAGGTTGGAAGAGGTTAATGGGGAGAAAAAAAGGACCTATGTAATACTTTCATCAATAGAGACTTTTTTTTTTTTTAAAGAAAATATAGACAAATAGGATTGCAATGCCAGATTGTTTTAAAAGTTAGATTTTAGCCTAAACCAGTTTGGCTCAGTGGACAAAGAGTCGGCCTTAGGACTGAAAGGTCCCAGGTTCAATTCCGGTCAAAGGCACATCCCCAATTGGAGGTGTGCAGGAGGCAGCTGATCGATGTTTCTCTCTCTTCAATGTTTCTAACTCTCTATCCCTCTCTCTTCCTCTCTGTAAAAAATCAATAAAATATATATATTTTTTAAAAGTCAGATTTTAGAGGTTTGATGTTAAACTGAAGGCAATTTTTTAAAAGCCTAGAACATCCAAATGCAATGCAATCCAAACTACAATAGTAACAATGTGAAGACCAAAAACAAACAAAAACAAACTAAATATACACATCAAACATTCATTCCCCATTAAGTTCTCATTACAACTCATGAAAAATCCATCATTTAAAAAAAGAAAGAAATCTCTAAACTTAAACCACAGTTTAAAAATATCTCCTTCCAACATGAATGTCTCCTCCTCTCTGGCTTCAAATACACACTCCTCTCCCGCACTGGGAAAGAAGACAAAGCGCCTTTATGACCGTCATCTCCAACCACCATCCTTCCTTTTGTCTTCCGCACCTTACTTCTCAGACAAATGGCCAGTACCCAAAGGATGTCTTTACTTCTTACCCATTCCTAATTTGGCTTTCCCCCTCACAACTCCCGTCTTTTTTAGTGCACTTTCAATAACGACTTCCTTTGTAAATTCAATAGCCTGTTTTTCCTTTTATTTGAACCCTGCAGCTTTTTACACTCCTGTCCCTAAAAATTCTCTGTGGCTTTTCTTTCATCACCATTGCACTTTCCTAATTATCCTACCTTTGGTGGCACTTCCTTTGACTCTTCTCCCGTTTCTCAATTGTTCGTTTCCCAAGCCTCAACTTCTGGCCTTTCCATTCCCTCCTCTCTATGCACTTCCTCTTGGTGAACTGACCATCTCAAATCCTTAACTACTTCCAGCTAGCCTCACTGTGGCCTTCTGTCATAAGACTAGACTGAGCCCCTATGAAAAAGCTGTGTTTGAAATATTTTAAGGTATTAGATCTTAACATTTTTAAGGTATCAGTGCTTGTAATAATCAATGGCTTAGATAAGGGATTTTTGTTCTCTATAATTAACTTTTACTTCTAACAGCACTCTTTTGCAAGCTTTTTTGAGAAATGAACATAAATTCCTAGAAGTTTATAAAATCAAAGTATATAGTCAAAGGTTTAAAAGTTAAGGCTGTTAGACAAATCCTCAAGATTTAGTCAAATCTAGAAGATCAAACTAGAAGATCAAATCTGGGCAAAAATTAAGACAAGGAAGCTACATACAATACAAAGTTAAGCAATTACTTAGATAACCAGGTGCTCTGCTAACATGTCCTCGTTAGTTCACAGTGAAGTGCAAGCCTGATGCTCTCAGATGAAGGGAAGGGTTCCTGGCAGATTTCCTGGGGAAGAAAACGGTAAGAAACTGCCAACAGCTCCTCCTAAGGTCTCCTAGGGAGAAAATTTCCTGTACATTCCAAAGAAAATCAAGAGAAAGACCAGGATTACAGACACCAATGCTCTTTCCTCATTTGAATAAATTTTGAGGGAAACTACCTTCAAAAGACCAAAACAAAGGTATATTATGGGGGGGAAAATTAGCCTTTATTCAATTCATAGTATTTCACAGAATGTAGCAATGAACAATGAAACTTGTGACTAAAAGGTGACTTAAACACATTTCACAAAGTACACTATAACTCAATGACAGCTTGCAAACTTACTCATATTTCTTTTTACATGTGATTATTTGAATATGTTAATAGAATTCTTACTAGAATAGATATGTCAGGTTTAAAATGCTGTTTTAAAATCTTGTTTAAATTGTGAAACAAGAAATATCACTGCTGTAGTGAGGAACTCTATCTAGGACCTATCTGGATTAACAATGTAGAGAACAAATAATTTGCTTTTATATTGCACTGAGCAATTTACAAAACATTTTCTATACACTATCCACTGAGCCCGTACAACCTCCCGGTGGAGTAAGGCAGGCATAACCACTATACAAAATACACTAGGACTAGGACAAGACTAGGTCACAATCAGAGATGACACTCACCCTAAAGTAAAAATATCCCAAGAAACAGAACATAATTAGATCCTCATATCTTAGAATTTCAAATAAAAATTTAATGAGTGACAGTGACAAAAACTGAATAATTTTTGAGTGATCACTTATATTCCATACAACAACGAGGCTACACCTTTTTCTTCACTATCAATACCAAGATAGAGGATCAGGTTTTCCTACCAGGTTAGGATGGACCCCACAAACCAAGAAATGGGATTTTCTACTAGGTCTCTATTAAGCCAATGCATATTCATTGGTCTAATAACTTAAAAATATTTTCAAAACTAACTTTTTCTCTTTTTTTTTCTTTTTTTTTAAATATATTTTATTGATTTTGTACAGAGAGGAAGGGAGAGAGATAAAAAGCTAGAAACATCGATGAGAGAGAGTCATCGATCAGCTGCCTCTTGCACACCCCCTACTGGGGATGTGCCCGCAACCAAGGTTCATGCCCTTGACCGGAATCGAACCCGGGACCCTTCAGTCCCCAAGCCGACGCTCTATCCATTGAGCCAAACCGGTCTCGGCTCAAAACTAACTTTTTCATGGCAACTAAATCTAGTCTTATCGAAGCAAACAATGGGTCTGTGTTACTTTAAGCTATGGCCTCAGTGAGACCTATTAACAAAACGTGAGAGGTAACAATTCATTGCAAGGGTCACAGGAATCAACTGTAGATTTCTCCTATAAAATTGAATTTGGTCACCCAGAGCCAATGAGCAAATGAGCTCCTGGGAACACGCCCGCACACCCCTCACCCCATCATTACCTGTCCTTTCTCTCCTAAGCTTCAAGCCACCACCCCCTTAATGTTCTTATTGATGTTTTAGAGAAAGAGGGAGAGGGATGGAGAGACAGAAACATCAATGAGGGAGAAGCATCACTCCTCAGCTGCCTCCTGCACGCCCCCCACAGGAGACTGAGCCTGCGACTCGGGCATGTGCCCTGACGGAATCCAATTGATGGCCTTTGGTTTCTGTGGTGATGCTCAACCGCTGAGCTACACCAGCCGGGCTCCAAAAGTCCTTTCATAAAAAAAATCCTCACACAAGATATGTTGATTGGTTTTTTGAGAGAGAGACAGACAGAGACAAAGACATTGATGTGAGAGAGAAATATCTACAAAGAAAAAAACAACAACAAAAAAAAACGACCAGTTGCCTCCTGTACTTCCCCTAAAAGAACCAGTGACCGCAGTTATGTGCCCTGACCAGGAATCGAACTTGTGACTTTTGGTGTACAGGACGACAGTCCAATCAACTGAGCCACATGGCAGGGCCTAAGGGCCTCCATAACTTTCTAAATAAACTTTCTCTCATTAAAAAAAATAAAATAAAAATAAAAGAGTCCAGAAGAGCAGCAGTTTGCGTCTACCTCTTTAGGTGAGGATTAGAATATATGCTCCAACTCAAAAGTTGCAAAAGTTTGATTTATACATACAACAAATAAAACCAATATTATCCTTTAACTCCTAAGAAGAGACCATGAAACTTCTTCAGAGACTATATTACATAATCTTAAAAAAAAATCAAATTATCCTGATGGCTCTACTGCCAGGAATATATCAATCACATAAAGTTTCAGCTGCCAGCCTGGCCGGCATGGCTCAGTGGTGAGTGTCCACCTATAAGCCAGTCTGGTTTCCAGCTCTATACCAAGTGTGAGGCGAGCGGATCAATGATTCTCTCTCATCACTGATGTTTCTGTCTCTCTCTCCCTCTCCCTTCCTCTCTGAAATCAATAAAATATATTAAAAGTTAAAAATAAATAACAAAATCAACAAACATATCCTCAGGTGAGGCATTTAGAAATAAATAACGTAAAACTGCACGGGCATCGGGCACTTTCATTCAGAGTGCTACTTGATAAATCACAGGCTGATGTGGTTACAAGCACGCCAGCTATTTTCCCCCCAAAGGCTTTTTAAGAAACATTGAGGAAAATTATTTCAATACAAATTCATGCTCTTAGCTTTGGCTAATTTTAGTCAGAATCACACATAGCCAAAACATTATCATAGCACTTTAACTATAGGCAAAACATGTGTGTGTTTTTTAAATGAGAAAACATTTTCCACTAGTCATACATTTTTCCTCTAGTTTTTCTCTGAAAAACTTTTTTCAGATTCAATGATCACACCATCAGATATGATTACAACAGACACAGTGCAACGATATACTCCAATAATCTGAGAATAGAAGTGACTTCCATTAGTTCTAGAAATATGTATTATTTTTATTTCAGGTTTAGCACTATTTGCAAATACCTGACAGGACAGTGTCCGTTATCACAACATATTGTCTCCATATAATGCAATCCTTAGGTTAGATCTTAAGTAGGCCAGGAGGAAGCATTCTCATTCATCTGTTTTTCTATCCCAGGGACTGGAAAGAATTCTAAAATACAGAGAATCTTATTCTTGTGTAACTCTATTGGGGTGGGAGAGACGATCAGAGGCAGGGCAGGCAGGGCAGGCTGGGGGGAGGGGGCCAGTGGGGGTTGTTGGGGCCCATCAGGGGCAGGGCCGGCTGGAGGTAGGGGCCCCTTCCACCCCCCAATCGGGCAGGTTCACTGGCAGCAGTGAGTATCATACCGACTGGTCATTCTGGTCATTTCAACGTTCCCGTCGCTGGCTGTTTATATATATATATACATATAGATGGGTTATAAACATCTACCTGTAGCTTCCCTTATGCTTAATTATTCATTCAACAAAAGATAAAACACCCTAAAATCTACTGTCATATTCAATGACTAAGCAGGAGCTATGGGCAAGACAATGTGATAGGCACTATGAGAGACCAGAGATCAGTGTGATAACATCCTTATCCGCAAGGAGTTTACAAACCAGTGAGGAGACTGGGTACTCACAGGTGAAAAGAAGGAAGTGATGCAGACAGAACTACAAGAATTAAAAATAGAGAAATCACTTTCTGTTGGGGTGGTCAGAAAATACTTCACAGCTGGTGGACTTTGAGCCAGACCCTAGGTAACAGGACTTTGACAGGATTTGCTAGGAAGAAAGCAAGCACAAGAAACCAGAAAGCAGCATGAATTTATATATAGAGACTTTTTTAATGAAAAAATTAAACCTGTAAAATTACCTATAATAATAAAAGCATAATATGCTAATTAGACCAGAAGTCCTTCAGGACGAAACCAGGGCTGCAAGGGAAGCCCGGGCCCTGGGTGCCAGAGGGAAGCCGGCTGGACGCCGGGGGAAGGCAGGCCTGCTCGTGCATGAATTCCAGGCACCGGGATCCAGTACAGACTCTATCTATGAATATGAGAGTAATATGCAAATGAACCCAATGGCAGGAACGACCAGAACGACGACTCGGCCAGTTGCTGTGAGGTGCACTGGCCACCTCAGTCCCTCCCCCCAGCCAGCAGGCTCCGATCGCCCAATGGTGAGCAGGAACCTGGAGTGGGGGGCAGCAGGGGGCAGGGCAGCTGCCAGCAGCCAAGGAAGATGGCCCTGATCAAGGCCAGGACTAGGGGCAATACCCGCACACAAAGTTTGGGCCCCAGGCCTCTAATAGAATTATAAACCTACATGCACTCATCCTGAGCTTCAAAAATTATCAACTCATGGCCAATCTTGTTTTATAATTTACATGTCTTATTACACAAAAATCCTAAAGGAAGCTACTTTCCTATGCGTCTACATTCTTTATTGACTCCATCTCAGATAAATCAAACCACTCTCAAAAAGGTTGCCTTTCCTGCCCTAGCCAGCATGTTTAATGGTTAGAGCATTGCCCCACAGACTAAAGGGTCTGTTTGGGGCACATGTGGGAGACAACTAATCAATTTGTGTCTCTCATATTGATGTTTCTCTGTGTGTCTCTCCCCCTCCTTTCCACTCTCTCTAAAAAAATCAATGGTGGGAGAAACCAAGATGGCAGCATAGGTAAATACCTAAACTGCTGCCTAGAACAATTTCAAAACTACAACTAAAAGACAGAACGGACGTCATCCAGAACCACAGGAAAGCTGGCTGAGTGGAAATTCTACAATTAGGAGGAAAGAGGAAAGCACACGGATAATCAGAGGAGCTACGAAGGACTGAGGTATGGAGACACGCGTGCAGAGAGGAAGGGCAGCTGAGTGCCTGGCTGGCGTTCCCTGGTGGGAGATGATAATTCTCGGGGGGAAAACGGTAAGGGGGGTGCAGGAAGATATGGACAAAAATTGTACACCTATGGATGAGGACAGTGGGGGGGAGATAAGGGCAGAGGGTGGGGTGGCAACCAGGTGGAGGGGAGCTATGGAGGAAGGAAGGAAAAACTATTATAATAATCTTAACAATAAAGATTTTTTAAATTAAAAAAAAATCAATGGTGAGGATTAACCAGAAAACAAAAACAACAACAAAACAGGTTGCCTTTACTAAAGGCCAGAGACAAATAAACTGGAAGAGTCTATTTTTAAACAATAAATCAACTCTTATTTGCACAAACCAAGGGAACAGTAACAAAGATACTGCAAAATAATAATCCAAAACTCAGCTTATATGTAATTTTGAAATAACTTTCCCATACTTATATTTCAATAAGAATAAATAAAATGGGAGAATACATGTCAAACAAAATAAATCATCACAGGCGAAATATCTTGGACAAATCATTTGGTCTCCTGAGCCTCAGTTTCCTCACCTATAAGACAGAAAAAGCACCTACCTCAGGGACTTGTAAGAATTGAGTGAGTTTATAGTAAATCCTTACTGAACACTGTACACAGGTGCTGCACCTTTGAGAGAAGTGACGTACCACGAAACCTATTTTACCACAGGCTAATCGATACAAATGAGCGCTGAGGTCCTATGGCATCGCATGGTCTAACAAAGGACACTGGTGGAAGGACACTAGTTGAGGACCTGGGATATACTGAACCCACATGGCAGCTCCCTTTGGGATTTCCCAGAAGACGGAAAGAGCTACAAAGCTGCCTGGTTTCCTCCTACATCACCTTCTCAAAATGATTTAAAAACTTGTATCCCAAAACCTGCTAAATCTGAGGAGCTAAGAATTTCAAAGAACTTCGTGAAACAAATAAAGGGACCTGAGACTGAAGAAAGCGTTTTAGTAGGATAATTCTTTTTTCTTTTAATATATTTTATTGATTTTGTACAGGGAGGAAGGGAGAGAGATAGAGTTAGAAACATCGATGAGAGAGAGTCATCGATCAGCTGCCTCTTGCACACCCCCTACTGGGGACATGCCCGCAACCAAGGTACATGCCCTTGACCGGAATCGAACACGGGACCCTTCAGTCCCCAAGCCGACGCTCTATCCATTGAGCCAAACCGGTTTCAGCAGGATAATTCTTATAAACTGCCAAACTTCACAAAATAATCCCCCCTTAACTACTGAGCCATCCAGCATCATACAGCAGTAGCTTGTGGCCGACCTGCTCAGTAAAACATCCTCATTCTCCCCCTTTCTTTATTTTTAAAATATATTTTTATTGATTTTTTACAGAGAGGGAGAGAGATAGAAACATCGATGAGAGAAAATCATCGATTAGCTGCCTCCTGCACACCCCCTTCTGGGGATGTGCCCACACCAAGGTACATGCCCTTGACCAGAATCGAACCTGGGACCTTTCAGTATGCAGACCGACACTATATCCACTGAACCAAACCGGTTTTAGCTCTCCCCTTTCTTTGATTACTCTTTCAATCATCCAAGACCCTGTTCGCAGTGAAAACAGGAGGACAGCCATATCCTCAGCCATGCTGAGGGTTAAGAAACTCAGTATGACTTACCACAAAACAAGACCGAAGCACCTTTTTCTTCAGTTCTTACTCTGCCCATGAAAAAGCTCGAATTGAAGGCACACTGTCCTTGGAGCACGCCTATACCCCTCCTTTTGGGCATTACCTCTGCTCTTTCTCCTAAACTCTAAGGGTCCTAGCAAGAGTTGCAAGGGGAGCAGTGGGCAGCAGCAGCTCACACAGACTAACCCCCTGAACCAGTCTCCAAGGCCTCCCTTCCTCTGACTTTTCAGTGAGCTGAAAGCAGCCCTGCCTTGACCCACTGTGTCCTGTGACTTTACATCTCGGTGAGTCCACCCAGCCGGGTATGGCTCACTTTCCTGTAACATTTCTAAAGGAACAAAGCAGCAGCACCTGGGCTCTCCTGTTGCTTCTTCTATCCTAAGCCCTTCCCTTGTCCCCGGTCCCCAGCTTAAACAAACAAACAAACAAACAAACAAACGTATTCTCCAAGTAAAAAAGCTGGAACTGTAATCTTGTGTTCCCTATCACCTGAGAGGCAGTTCACTATTGCTCAAAACTATCAAATTAATTTACACATTTTATTTTTTTAATATATTTTATTGATTTTGTACAGAGAGGAAGGGAGAGAGATACAGAGTTAGAAACATCGATGAGAGAGAGTCATGGATCAGCTGCCTCTTGCACACCCCCTACCGGGGATATGCCCGCAACCAAGGTACATGCCCTTGACCGGAATCGAACCCGGGACCTTTAAGACCCCAAGCCGACTCTCTATCCACTGAGCCAAACCGGTCCCGGCTCAAATTAATTTACACATTTTAAATATATATTTATTGGTTTCAGAGAGGAAGGGAGAGACAGAAACATCAATGAGGGAGAATTGTTGATGAACTACCTCCTGCATCAAGCCCACAAGCCAGCCATGTGCCGGTACTGGAATCGAACCGTGACCTCCTGGTTTATAGGTCGAAGCTCAACCACTGAGCCAGGCCAGCCGGGCTTATTTTACATGTTTTTTAAATATACATAGGCAGTCACAACTGTTCACCAAGATTTTAATTCTTCTTTTAGCATTACTTTCTTTCAATCTCTCAGTTATCTTCTTGAGACTGAATACACATTGCTGAAGTTCCCTTTTTAATTATCACCTTCAATCACCAATCCTCTTCCCAGTCTGAAGACAGGTGTTCTTATCACTAACCCACCTTCCCTCCAAATCACCCACCAATGAAAACCTTTACCTCAAACCATTCTTTTTTTTTTAATATATTTTATTGATTTTGTACAGAGAAGAAGGGAGAGAGATAGAAAGCTAGAAACATCGATGAGAGAGTCATCGATCAGCTGCCTCCTGCACACCCCCTACTGGGGATATGCCCGCAACCAAGGTACATGCCCTTGACCAGAATCGAACCCGGGTCCCTTCAGTCCCCAAGCCGACGCTCTATCCATTGAGCCAAACCAGTCTTGGCTCAAACCATTCTTTATTTTCAGAGAGGACCCATTTCTGTGCCGTTTCCCTAAGATAATTATAATGTAATAAAATACAGCGCTTAGCAGTTTGTTGTGTGCTTTGTGTTCATTTAATCCTTACATCTATGAAGAAGGTAATTCCCTGTTTTATCCATAATGAAAAAGACGTGGAGAACGTTAGTTATAAAGCAAGTTAGTGGCGAAGCAGAACCCCACACCAAGCCCTCCAGCTCCCGACGCCGGGCACTGCGAACTCCGACGCCCTTCTCAGAAAGCAAAGCCTCAGCGGGTCCCAACCACATTGGTTCAGAGTAAACCACCTCCGAACCCTCTAGATTGCAACCAGATCTCCCATCCCCACACTAATCACTCCTTCTCTTGCTTCCTCGCCCTCCAGGGGTTACTCTCACCCCAATGACTATCCAACGCCCACTCTCCACGGACACTCCCTGCCATCGCCTTACCCCTCCCGCTCCAGATCTCCGCGCTCCCTCCTGGGGCAGGGATGCTCGCACTTCCTAAGCTGCAGGAGCTTCTCAGTCCCGGGCAAGCTCCTAAATAACTCCAAGTCCCTGCAGCCAGGCGGCTTGCAGGCCTGTCTCCCCCCTGGCCCTGGCCACCACGCCGCGCTGAATCCTCAAGAACAGCCTCACCGGGTCTCCCCTGGCCCCACTGTCGCCGAAGTTGTTATGCAAGTGGCTCCCCTGCCGACCTCTTCGCCAGAGACCCCCCCTCCCCTGGTCCGGAGCCTCTCCTGGCCCGCCTCCCCCTGCACCCAGCCCAGCCCAGCGCAGCCCCGGGAGGCGGTCCGCGCCCACAACTTCAGGCCGGGCCTCTTATCACCTGTTCTCAGTCCCGCTCCGCCCGGCCCGCTCCGCCGGGAGCCAGCCCGCCGGTAGTTCCGGGTGCCCGGGGGCCGCCCGCTCCGGGGTCCGGCTCCCCGGCTCCATCACCTACCTGCTCCGCCCAAGGCCAGAGACATCCGCCCGCCGCCGCCTCCGCCACCCCCAGCTTGGACGCCGGTCCCCGGCCGGCCCGCCCTCCCTAAGGACCCCCCCTCCGGTGGGAACGAGGGGGGCGTGCACCCCAACACGGCCCCCCAACACGGGCCCCCCAACACGCACCTGTTCCTCCTCCCCCTCGTCCTCCACCCCGCCGGCCGCGCCGGCGCCCCGACCCCCCCCGCCCCCGGCCGCGCCCGGCCTCCCAGACCCGCACTCACCACGAGTAGGTCTGCTCCGCCATGGCGCCGGCTCCCGGGCTCCCGGAGGCTCCGCGGGCCCGGCGGCGGGGGGCGGGCGGCGGCGGGCTCGCTCGGGCCGCGAGCGGAAGGCGCGGCGGCGGCGGCCCGGCGCTGGTCCCTCCTCGCACGGCGGGCGGCGGCCCGGAGGCTGCGGCGCGGAGGCCGGGCTCCGAGGCGGCCCGCTGCCTGGGCCCGGGGCGGGGCGGGCTCCGCTCTCGGGGGCCTCCCTCACCGGCGGCGGCGGCGGCGGCTCCGCTGCGGCTCTAAACTCAACATGGCGGCGGCGCGCTGAGAACAAGGGGCCCGGGCGGGCGGCCGGGCGGGCCCGCGCTCACTGCGCGCCGGGCGGCGGGAGCGCCGGGCTCGGGCGGCGGCGGCGGCCGGGGGACATGGCGGGCGGCGGCGGCGGCGGCGGCGGCGGCTGAGGGGGCGCTTGGCGGCGGCGAGGCCGCTCGGCTCACACCGCGAAGGAGAGGAGGAGGGCGGGGGGCGGCCTCGGCTCCGCGTGTGTCACGTGCCCAAAACACGCTCACGTGACGCGCGCCCCGCCCCTTGCGCCGGGCCCGTGCGCGGAGACGTCGGTTCCTCGGTCCGAAGCGGCTGTTGCTCGCTCGGCGCCGGGAGGGTGGGCGGCCTCTCGCCGCCGGGGCCGCCCCCTCCCCGCGCGGAGCCGGCGCCTCGAGCCGGCCCTCCCCTCCCCCTCCCCGAGGGGCCGCGGCAGCCAATCAGGAGCCCCGAGGCGCGCCGGTCCGCTGCCACTCAGCTGTCAGCTGTCCATCAACAGCCTGGAAGCGGCGGGTCCTCAGCTGTCAGTCAACCTGTCAGTCCGCAGGCGAAGCGCAGCATCCCGCAGTTCGTTTGTTCCTTAGTCCCCTTCATGCGCTTAGCAAATAGTCTAAGCAACCAACCGTGATTGCGCCCAGGCTCTGTGCCAAATCCTCTAGAGGCCAAGGTGAATACCCCATACTTGCCTTCATTTGATCCATCAACAGATATTTATTGGGTGCCAGCTATCAACTCATTCTGCTAGACCTCTGCCCTCTGAAAGCTTACATTCTGGAGGAAGAGACATAGACAGTCTAAGCTGACAAATAAAACAGTGAAGATCGTCTCAGATGCTGCTAAGTTTTATGAAGATGATAACAACGGGTAAATGGGACAGAGAATGTGTGGGGGTGAGGGCCGCTTTTGTTCAGATGATCAAGGAAGGCCTTTCGCTGAGGAGGTGACATTTGAGCTGACACCCGAAGAATGAGCTAGACCACAGACCAACTGAATCTGGAGCTTACGGGGGGAGGGAGGAATTGCACCCCAGGGCGTTGGGGAATGTTCTCCAGGAATGGATGAGGCCACGGCGTGCCAAGAAAGAAGGCATTCTAGGAAGAGGACGAATGAAAATGACCAGGGCAGCGCCAGGTTTCAGAAACACGCTTGGCAACAGACACACTAGCCCCCTACGCCTCTGGGCTCCCCGGGAAGCAGAGCTCACACCTGAAAGCAGCACACCCCAGCAGCTTGCCCAACGTCACGCCAGGACCTAGCCCTGCTCCAGTTTCCCGGGGCCTGCCCAGGCTCCGAGGAGCGCCACACCCTGAATCTATCTCCAAATGGATCAGCTGGCCAGTGCCCATACATCTGCTGCTTGCCCGTTCCCCAGGGGAACTCTTTGATGAGAAAGCCAAGTACACTTTTCCTTCAGAAGCAACCTCTCCTTCCTCCTTCCCCACTGCCAGGTGCCAGGGCCAGGCAGGTTCTACATGTTTCCTGCAGCTCCACCAGAGAGCCCTGGGAACGAGCCAGCTGATACAATCGAGGTCTCGGGGAGGGCTGAAGTAGGGCCCCCAAAATTACCAAAGCACCAGAGACCCTCCTCTGACCATTAACAGAAAGATACCAGCCTGCAGATATCTGCCCAGCATCCCTGGCACTGGGTGTGGGGCTGTCATGAGGAAATGGGAAGGCAAGGAACCTAAGTTCTTTTTTATAATGCTAACACTTAAAAATATATATTTTATTGATTTTTAAATTTTATTTATTTATTTATTTTTTTACCAAGAGCAAGGGAGAGGGATAGAGTGAGAAACATCGATGCGAGAGAAACATCGATCAGCTGCCTTCTGCACATTCCCTACCAGGGATGTGCCTGCAACCCAGATACATGCCTTGACCGGAATAGAACCTGGGACCCTTCAGTCCGCAGGCTGACGCTCTATCCACTGAGCCAAACCGGTTAGGGCTAACGCTAACACTTTTTAAAGTTGATTTGAGAGAGAGAGAAAGTGAGAGAAGGAGAGAGAGAGAGAGAGAGAGAGAGAGAGAGAGAGAGAGGCACTAATTTGTTGTTCCACTTATTTATGTATTCGTTGGTTGATTCTTCTGTATACCCTCACGAGGGATCAAACCTGCAACCTTGGTGTGTTGGAATGATGCTCTAACCAACTGACCTATGTGGCCAGTGCAAGGAGCCTACTTTTTTGACGTTAACTTAGTTCTTACCACTTTGCCAGGTGCTTTTACGGAATCCCAGCTGTACCTTGAACATGACACAGTCTTTCTGAGTCTCAGAGGGGCCTGAGTAAGGCATCAGAGCCCACGGGAACAGCCCTGAGCCAGGCACCGGCAGCTGTGGGAGATGCTGAACGCCTTCTCTGACGACTCAGAACAAAACAGATCACCAGGCAGGTGGCTAATGAAACCAGACACCCTGAGCCCCGGGGCGATGAACTGGCTTTAGCTCCCCATGGGCCACAGAAGGCAGAGCCCAGTGAAAATCTGGTATTAGGCGGATGGAACAGGAGACACTGAGGAAGTCAAAGCCCTCCCAGGAGCAAAGGAGCCACTCTTTGCACCGGAAAAATAAAAAATAAAAAAAATCTGGTGGACAGAAGGAGGGGAAGGGCCTGGGGGAAGAGATGGAGTCAGAAATGAGGAGAAATCATCTAAACCCAGGCTCTCCAGGTGTCTCTTGGGGGAACATGTGAGTACAGACCCTAGAAGAAGCCAAACAGCATTTGTCAGGGCTGGGAGGTGTCCAGGCCACGGAAATCCTGTGTCCATGGTCACAGGAAGACGGGTGTGCGCCCAGAGGCTGGTGGCTCTTGGGTCTCAGCTAAGAGTGCCCACAGGCAGAGGCACTGCCCGGTCCCAGTCAGGGTCTGCAGGCTCTGGCGTCCCCCCGAAGGCCTGAGGGTGCCTGGGGCTGCCAGTGGGGCCCTCCGGGGGGTGGCTAGCAGGTCCTGGGCCAGCGGCTCCAGGAGGCAGCAGTCCCCAGGGCATCCGTGGCAGCGCTGCGCCTCAGCGGGGCGTCAGGTGCGCCTGGCAGGAGATGAAGGCACTGCCACCCCCACCCCCCCGCCCCCGGCCCCACAGGTGAGAGGGCGCATCTTGTGCAATGTTTGTGGAAAGAGGCAATGGAAGTTCCTCTAATTATCACCGAGATAATTATAGGAGCTCGCCTGCTACCAAGTGTGTTTAAGAGCCCTGGTGCGTCCCCCCAGGACGCGTCATCTGCCTTAGGCACAGACTCCGGGGAGCAGGCGTTGCCAGATCTGGCCCAGCTGCCTAGACACTGCTCCTGAGGGTCAAAGGCCGATCTGACAGATCCTCACCTGTCCCTCCTTCTCTCACCTCTATCTCCACTTCCTCTCCCCTCCACCCCACCCTCCCGCCCCCCATGCATTCCATGGCGAATGGCTTGCAGCTTCCCAATGGGCTCATGTTCTTGTTTTTGCCTCCAGACCTTGACCGAGCCCAGGAGGCGTGCCATTGCCTTTAACTGCTGCTCATAACGCTGAGGCATGGCGTCCAGGAAGTCTCCCTTGACCAAGCCCCGCTGGTGAGATACTCCCACGGCCCCTGACTTTGCTCTGTAGTGACATGAGCACAATGAACTGTCACTGCCTGTTTACTTGTCATTCTCTCCCATTGGGTTGTGGATGCCTCGTGGGAAGGGACTGTGGCTTGTTGCCAATGACATCTTCCGTGCACAGTGCAGAACCTGGAGCAGAGTGGAAGCTCCAAGACTGTAGAATGAGTGCCTGAGTGAGTGGGAAGGCGAGCCAGGTTCCAGAACAACTGGTCCCGTCTGATATTCCCGCGATTACCTCCCTCATCTCATATTCAGCTTCCTCCCTCATCCCCCTGCAACTCCTTCCCCGACTGAGCAAGAGAACATCCTTAAGAGCAGAGAAATCTCCACATTATGGGAAGACAGAATATTGGAAGTCAGGTATATGGTGAGCTTTTTGTCTTTTATTTTAATTTATAGATGAGAGGGAGAGAGAGAGAGAGAGAGAGAGAGAGAGAGAGAGAGACAGAGAGAGAAAGAGGGAAAGAGAATCATGGATTTGTTGTTCCACTCATGCATACATTGATTGATTCTTTTTTTTTTTTTAAATCAATCTTTATTGTTCATATTGTTACAAAGGTTCCTCATTTCTTCCCCCCTCCACCAGGTTCCCACCCCACCCTCCGCCCCCTCCCCATCCCCCATTGTCCTCATTTATAGGTGCACAGTTTATGTTCAGTCTCTTCCTCCCTCCCTTTCCCCGATAGTAAATCCCTTTTCAGATAGTAAATCTGTTACTTAGCATTTTCTCATATCAATAATACCACCACATGCCCAATGATACATTTCACACAAAAGACATTTCCAAATAGGTCAACCAGCCTCATCCAGGCCCCACCCAAGGCACTCACAGATCAACACCCCAGCCCTATACTAACTCAACACATCCAGATCTAAGCCTTCATCACTTGATTCAGCAGACCCTCAAGTTCCCACAAAAGTTTCCAGCCATGTCTGAGAGGCAGCCGTGGGGCAGGGGCAGGCGAGAAGCGAGCTGTTTCGGGCCTGGCTGCTTCGGGCCTGGCCTCTGTTGCTCTGGTTCGTTCCACAACCAGCTGCTCCGGGTCTGGTCACCGCCGCTCCCCACCTAGTTGCTCTGGACCTGGCTGCTGCTGCTCCGGGCCTGGCCGCACCCGTCCTGGCTGCTCTGGGCCCAGCTGCTCCGGGCCTGGCCACTCCCAGCCTGGCAGCTGCTGCTCCGGGCCTGGCTGCACCAGACCCAGCTGCTCCGGGCCTGGCTGCTCCCAGCCTGGCAGCCGCTGCTCCGGGCCTGACCGCTCCCAGCCTGGCAGCCGCTGCTCCAGGCCTGGCCGCACCAGACCCGGCTGCTCTGGGCCTGGCCGCTCCCAGCCTGGAAGCTGCTGCTCCGGGCCTGGCCATTGGTTGATTCTTATATGTGCCCTGACAGGGGATCGAACCCGCAACCTTGGCATATCAGGATGAAGCTCTAACCAACTGAACTACTGGGCCAGGACACATGCTGAGAGTAGTACTCATCAGGTTACTTATGGTCTTTGATCATGGGTTTAAAAAAAACAAAAACCTTTAGCCAAAACCGGTTTGGCTCAGTGGATAGAGAGTCAATCTGAGACTGAAGGGTCCCAGGTTCGATTCCGGTCAAGGGCATGTACCTTGGTTGCAGGCACATCCCCAGTAGGAGGTACAGTATGCAGGAGGCAGCTGGTCGATGTGTCTCTCTCATCGATGTTTCTAGCTCTTTATTCCTCTCCCTTCCTTTCTGTAAAAAATCAATAAAATATATTTTTTTAAAAAAACAAAACAAAAAAACCTTTATTTTTCAGAGCAATTTTAGGTTTACCAAGAAAATTGATGGGAAAGTATAAAGAATTCCCACATACTTCCTGTCCCACAACACACAGTTTACCTTATTCCTGTGGTACATTTGTTTTAACTGATGAGCCCGTGATGGCACATGGTTATTAACTAAAATCCATAATGTACACTAGATTTTACTTTGTGTCATACAGGTCTGTGAGTTCTGACAGACGTCTAATGAGACGTACCCGCCACTACAGTGTCATACAGAATAGTGTCACTGCTCTATACATCCCCTGGGCTCACCTGCTCACCCCTCTCCCCCACTCCTGGTGATCACCGATCGTTGTACTGTCTCCACAGTTTTGCCTTTTCCAGAATGTCACATACAGTAGCTGAAATCACATGCCATGTGCAGCCTTCTCAGACCGGCTTTTTTCACTTAACGATATGCTTCTAACCTTTTTCCGTGTCTTTTCATGACTTGGTAGTTCGTTTCCTTTTATCACTGATTAACATTCCACTGTATGAAAGTACCCGGATTTGTTTAACCATTCAGCTACCAAGCATACTGTGGATGCTTCCAAGGTTTTGCAAATATGAATAAAATGGCTATATATATATATTTATGTGCAGATTTTTGTGGACACAAGTTTTCTTTTCTTTTTTAAAAAATATTTTTTTAGCCGAAACTGGTTTGGCTCAGTGGATAGAGCAGAGCGTCAGCCTGCAGACTGAAAAGTCCCGGGTTCAATTCCGGTCAAAGGCATGTACCTTGGTTGCGGGCACATCCCCAGTGTGGGGGGTGCAAGAGGCAGCTGATCGATGATTCTCTCTCATCGATGTTTCTAACTCTCTATCCTTCTCTCTTCCTCTTTGTGAAAAATCAATAAAATATATATATTAATTTTTTTTTTGACTCTCAAAAGAAATTTCAGTCATTGAACTGTTGATATTTAGCTCTGTTGACTAATGAATTTGCCAACCACTGGTATAGATCATTGAGAGAGAAATTAAAATATCTAATTATGGCAGAAACCGGTTTGGCTCAGTGGTAGAGTGTCGGTCTGCGGACTGAAGGGTCCCAGGTTGGATTCCGGTCAGGGACATGTACATTGGTTGCAGGCACATCCCCAGTAGGGGGTGTGCAAGAGGCAGCTGGATGTTTCTCTCTCATCGACGTTTATGGCTTTCTATCTCTCTCCCTTCCTTTCTGTAAAAAATCAATAAAATATATTAAAAATAAAATAAAATAAAAAACATCTAATTATGATTGTGAGTTTGTCTGCTTCTCCTTTTAATTCTATCCATTGCTGCCTGGTGTGCTAGACATTATCAGTGACACCGAGGGTTGACCTTGGATTCCATTATGTCCCTCTCAAGGGTTTTAATCTGGTTCTAGCAGGCAATGAACTTGGCTGGTCTCAAACTCTAACCTTCGTTTCTCTTACAAAGGAAAGCCCCTGACATTTCCACTCAGGTCTTTCCCCTTCCACTTGCTGGTTTCACTGGGGCCCCTGAGGCCCCCGTGCCTGTATGTGATTCAGTGGATACCCAAGGATTTGGACACAGTTTATGTACAAAACTTGGAACTCATCTCAGCAAATTTCTTCCTGGGGTCACCTTAAAATTCCAGAAGTTTGCTTGCAATTCTGAACTGTTGACACCTCACACCAGGAAAACCAGCGTTTTCTGCAGCTTCGCCTCCCACACAGATCAGAGCGTGCCTCTGGCAGAAAGACACAAACGAACGCCCTGTCCTGTCTCAGGTGCTGCTTCCTCACAGCCCCGCTGCCATCGGATGCCCTCCCGGTGCTGTCAAAGGCCTGGGGGTCTGTTTGTTGGTTTGGGGTGTTTGTTTGTTTGCATATGTTTTGTTCAGATTGTGTCATTCTAATCTGAGGGGGTTATTCTTACCGCACTACTCCGCTGTTACTCCCTCTTGCACCTTTAATCCTTTCATTCCTCACAGCACCCCTTACAGTCACCACATCGTTAGCCCCGTTTCTAAGCTGGTGAACTGAGGCTCAGAGAAGCGAAGCCGCAGGCTGATGTGGCTCAGTGGTGGAGTGTTGACCTTTGAACCAGGAGGACACAGTTCCATTCCCAGTCAGGGCACATGCCCAGGTTGTGGACTCCATCCCCAGTAGGGGGCGTGTGGGAGGCAGCCTATGGATCAATGGTTCTCATTATTGCTGTTTCTCTCTCCCTTTCTCTTTCTCTCTGAAATCAATAAACACATATTTAATTTTTTTTTTTTTTTAAAAAGAAAAGTGCCGAAACTGGTTTGGCTCGGTGAATAGAGCGTTGGTCTGTGGACTGAAAGGTCCCGGGTTCGATTCCAGTCAGGGGCATGTACCTTGGTTGCAGGCACATTCCCGGTAGGGGGTGTGCAGGAGGCAGTTTCTCTTCATCGATGTTTCTAGCTCTCTATCCCTCTCCCTTCCTCTCTGTAAAAAAAATCAATAAAATATATATTAAAAAAGAAAGAAAGAAAAGTGAAGCCGTTTGTCCCAGGTCACACACCTAGTTCACAGCCTGTCAGGACTGGAAACCAGCCCGATGACATGGTCCTCCCCGGGCTCCATCTGACAGCCACCCCCAACCACCTTCGAGGTTTGGCCTGCAGCCTGGAGCCCCGGGGGAATAGTCCAGGCGGGAGAGGTGAGGTCCCTCCAAACCTCATTGGGAAGGGCAGTCATTTCCGCCCCCAGAGTCTGAGTCCGCTGAGAGACTGAAAACAGATGGCAGGCCAGCCTACTGGCCCCGGGAAACCCAGGCCTGACCGAGGGGGCCGAGAAAGGCAGGCTCCCGACAACCCGTTTCTTTTTCTTTTTCTTGTTAAATCCGTGGTCATTGCTTTCCGAGAGAGGAAGTGGGGAGAGGGATGGAAACCTTAATGAGGATAACTGATCGGCTGCCTCCTGCACGCCCCACAGTGGGGACTGAGCCCGCAACCCAGGCCTGTGCCCTGACCAGGAATCACACCGCGACCTCCTTGTTCATGGGTTGACACTCAACCACTGAGCAACACCGGCCGGGCCTGGCAACCCATTATAGATGCTGTGCGCAGCGTGGGGGCAGCCTGGCCCGGCTGCAGCCTTCTCCCGGGGACTCCTCCCGGGGAGCCTGCCTCGGGCGCATGACACGCCCATGCTGAGCGGACACCTCCGCTCTCCTGCCCGCAGCGCGCACCGGCCTCCAGCTGCGTCCCATCTCCGGTGTCACCCCGTTCTCAGAGCTGGGTGTGCTCCTGGGAGGCAGGGAGAGGACCATAAGCCCAATTCCCCGGAGCATTTCTGGTCAGATTCCCTCCTGGAGGCCTAGCATGGGCCTGTGAGTGTGAGTATGTGTGTGTGTGGGGGGTGTGGGGGTGTGGGTGTGTATGTGTGTGTATGTGTGGGTGTGGGTGTGTGTATGTGTGTGTATGTGTGTGTATGTGGGTGTGGGGTGTGTATGTGTGTGTATGTGTGTGTGGGTGGGTGTATGTGTGTATGTGTATATATGTGTATGTGTGTGTATGTGTGGGTGTGGGTGTGTGTATGTGTGTGTGTGTGGGTGGGTGTATGTGTATATATATGTGTATGTGTGTGTGTGTGTGGGTGTGTGTGTGTGTGTGTGTGTGTGTGTGTATGTGGGTGTGGGGTGTGTATGTGTGTGGGTGTGTGTTTGTGTGTGGGTGTGGGTGTGGGTGTATGTGTGTATGTGTGTATATATGTGTATGTGTGTGTATGTGTGTGTGTGTGTGTATGTGTGTGTGGGGTGTGTGTGTGTGTGGGTGTGTGTTTGTGTGTGTGTGTGTGTATGTGTGTGTGGGGTGTGTATGTGTGTGGGTGTGTGTTTGTGTGTGGGTGTGGGGGGGTGGGTGTGGGCGGGCGGCGCCCAGTGCAGCTGCAGTCGGTGAGTCACGGGGCCGCGGCCCCCCTGGAGCCCGGCCCGGGGCAGGTGGGCCACATCCCAGACCCGCACCCGCGGCCCCTTTCCCGGCGGCCCTGGCCCGGGAGGCCCTGCCTCCTGGCGGCTCAGCGCGGCCGCCGAGCGGGAGCCGTGGGTGACGGCCCGGGGCAGCCCCGCCGCTGGGCAGCAGGACCTCCTGTCCCGGCCGGGGCCCTCCGCCAGCGTGTCCGTGGGCCTGGCTCTGACGGCTGCGGCTCGCAGGCCGAGCCCACGGCCCACCGTCTGCCGGCCTCGGTGCTCCCGTGAGCGCCTTCGGAAGGGGACCCTGGGCAGAGCTGCGGGGCCCCGGGAGCCCTTCTGTCTTCAACCGCAGCCCCTGTCTCAGAGCCAGCAGGGCGTGTGGGGGTGAGGAGGGCACACAGCCTCAGACAGGCCTGGGACAGCCCTCCGCCCGGCCCCCCTGTGACCCGCTCTGAGCCCCTTCGCTCCCTGAACCGCCTCTGCTGGCCCAGCCCGGCTTGTTCGGGCCGGTTTGGACCTGTCTGAACTCCGAGTTCAGATCCTTGGGCAGGGTGGGGTGTCAGGTCTTTCCCAAGAAGCCCTGGGTGTCAGGCAAACCAGGGGGTGTGGCTGGACACGACCTGGTGTCACACGCACACACACACACACACACACACACAGACAGACAGACACACACACACACACACACACACACACAGAGATAGACAGACAGACACACACACACACAGACACACACAGACACACACATATACACACACATATATACACACATAGACACGCAGACACACACATACACAGACACACACACATGCACACACACACATACACATACACGGGCGCGCGCGCACGCACACGCCCCGCATGCCTGATGCTCCATGGTGTTAGGGACCAGTCTCCTTCCGGCCTGTGGGCCCCTCTGGAGGGCCCGATCGCTCAGTCCCGGCTCCGCCAAACCTCCTCCCAGGAGCTCTGCCCACAGGCAGGAGGCAGGGGGCATGGAGGCACGCCTTTTAAGCACCAGCCAGAGCCAAGCGCCCGCTCGCCCCTCCAGACTGAAGATCTCAGCATCGCTGACATATTTTTTTTTTAATATATTTTATTGACTTTTTACAGAGAGGAAGGGAGAGGAATAGAGTTAGAAACATCCATCAGCTGCCTCCTGCACACTCCCCACTGGGGATGTGCCCGCAACCAAGGCACATGCCCTTGACCGGAATCGAACCCGGGAACCTTCAGTCTGCAGGCTGACGCTCTACCCGCTGAGCCACACCGGCCTCGGCTCGCCTGCGTTTTGAACAAACGGCTCGTGAACACCTGCTCTGTGCGTGCTTTGCCGACCTCGCCTTTCTGACAATGTTCCTATGACCGGGTGTCTCCATTCCGGAGCTCAGGAGACTGAGGCCCCAGGCGAAAGCCCCTCCAGGGCTCAGCGGCTGGAAAACGGCTTCCAATTCTGTGCTCGTCCCGCCGGCCACCTCCCTCCCGTGGCCTCGGCGACACGAGCTCCGAGGTGTGCAGGCGGCAGCTGGCCGATGCTCCGGGGAAACAGACAGGAACACAATGTCCACTCGTGGAGACCAGGGGCCGCTCCCGTGTGTCCCGGGCCCAGACGGGCGGCTCAGTGAGGGGCGCCCGGGGACACGCAGGGAGGACTGGAGGCTGCGGTAAGGGCAGCAGCACGAGGCCTGGTCGCCAGGCGGCCCTTAGTGAACGTTTTTGGAATGAATGTGCTATGTGGTACATGTCAACTATTACATCAAAACGACTCTTACTGTTTTCATTGATTTTTTTAGAGTGAGAAGAAGGGAGGGAGAGAGACATCGATGTCAGAGCCACACATCGGTCAGCTGCCTCCTGCGCGCTCCCTGGTGGGGACCGAGCCGGCAGCCTTTGGTGCACGGACGATGCCCAACCAACTGAGCCACACCAGCCAGGGCAAAAAAAAAAAAAAAAAAAAAAGACTTTCAAAATTAAAAAACAAGTTTTAGCTGGTTTGGCTCAGTGGCTAGAGCTCGGCCTGCAGACCGAAGGGTCCCAGGTTCGATTCCAGTCCAGGGCATGTACCTCGGAGGAAGGTCCTCCCCGGCCCCGGCCCTGGCTGGGGCTCACGCAGGAGGCAACCCATCCATGTGTTTCTCTCACATCATGTTTCTCTCTCTTTCCCTCTCTCTTCCGCTCTCTCTAGAAATCAATGGAAAAATACCTCGGGTGAGGATTTTTTTAAAAACATGCCTAACAATCACTGGAGGTTGCTCTGTGCCAGGTGCTAGGCTGAACACTGCATGTGCCACTAGGTCTTATTGAATCCTCACAAATCCTCAGTACACAGACGGGGAGATGGAGGCGCAGAGAGCTTGTCACGTGTCCAGGGTCACAGCTAAGATGCAGCAGAAGCAGGGTCTGAGCTCAGTGAAGACAAGAGGCTGGGATAACCTGGAAGTGAACTGGGGACAAAGTTGGGCTCAAGAAGCAGTAGGGCCAGCCCTGGCTGGTTTGGCTCAGTGGACAGAGTGTTGGCCTGTGGACTGAAGGGTCCTGGGTTCGATTCCCATCAAGGGCACATGCCTGGGTTGGGAGCTCAATCCCCAGTAAGGGGCGTGCAGGAGGCAGCCCATCAAAGATTCTCATCATGGGTGTTTCTCTCTCTCCCTTTCTTTTTTAAATCAATAAAAATATTTTTTTAATATATATACATATCAATAAAAAACCAAAATGACCAAGACTGGTTTGGCTCAGTGGATAGAGCGTCGGCCTGCAGACTGAGGGGTCCCAGGTTCAATTCCGGTCAACATGTACATTGGTAGCGGGCAGATCCCCAGGGTGGGGGGGTGTGTGGGAGGCAGCTGATCAATGTGACTCTCTCATCGATGTTTCTAACTTTCTATTCCTCTCTCTTCCTCTCTGTAAAAAAATCAATAATATATATATATATTTTAAAATATATTTTATTGATTTTTTACAGAGAGGAAGGGAGAGAGATAGAGAGCTAGAAACGTCGATGAGAGAGAAACATTAACCAGCTGCCTCTTGCACACCCCCTACTGGGGATGTGCCCACAACCAAGGTACATGCCCTTGACCGGAATCGAACCTGGGATCTTTCAGTCCCCAGACTGACGCTCTACCACTGAGCCAAACTGGTTTCGGCTAAAATATATTTTTAAAAATACAAAATGGTTATGCTGAGAGGCAAATGAATCAGTCTGTAGTGAGTTCCTTTCTAGGCCAACAGTTCTTTTGAGTCCCAATTTCAATGTCAAACAATTCCTTATGTGTACGTGTCAGCCATGGTATTTCAGATCTGGTTGGTGGACAAACAGTGGTGATGCAGGTCTGACCCTCTCTGGTTTGGACCTGGGCATCCTTCATTGACACACAGCTTCTGTCTGCTAGTCAGGCAAGGCGTTGTCAGTGTCTTCCATCTCTGAACTGTTTCTCTTCTGTCTTCATGGCTGGAGCACTCCTGTCAGTTCCTCTGATTCATTTGCCTCTCGGCATAACCATGATGACTTGTCTCAGTTTCGGTTCTTAGAAGGGTATTTCTTGGATCACATGATCTCACGCATCTAGGGGAAATAATGAACAACATAAACGGATGAACAAAAACAGACCCAGACACAGAGAAGCAGCAAACAGACTCTCAAACCTCAGAGGGAAGGCAGGGGAGGGTGGGGGTAAGAGGGAGAGATCAACCAAAGGACTTGTGTGCATGCATATAAGCCTAACCAGTGCTCATGGACAACGGAGGGCTGGGGGCATATGTGGGGAGGGGTTTGGGATGGGAATGGGGGGATGAGGACAATCATGTGAAAAATAAATAAATTTTTAAAATAAAATAAAATAATGAATGAATAAATAAAAATACAAACAAACAAATAAAACATTGCTCAAGAGTCAAGTGAAACATAAAGAAGAAAGAAGCATGGGCTGAAGCGATGGCATGGAGGGCAGGCTGTGCCGGCAGGGCCGGGCTGGCCAGGAGCAGGTTAAGAGCCGGGCTGGGGCGGGCCAGGTTACGGGGACTCGGAAGCCACGCGGAGCAGGCTGCACGCTGTGGCCTGTGGGCTTGTCCCGATGCGCTCGGCTATGATGCACTGAAAGGTGCAGAGACAGCAGCTTGGAGCCGCCCAGACTCCCCGCCCATCCCTCCCAGGCCCAGGGGGGCAAGCTCCGCAGGACACAGCCAGGAGCCACCGCACTGCCCGCCTGATCCTCCCACAAGGGCGGCCGCCACTCAGCTGCTGGGCGGCGGCTGCTCTCCTCTCCGGAGCACTGCCCTGCTCGGGAGTTAGGACACCCTGCTCTCCCCCAGCACCCTGTATCAGGTGACCGATACAGGGACACAAGGGTGGAGCCTCCCACGTCAACGTGGGACGATTCTACGGGACAATTTAGTCTTCAGAGCACCATGGCCCCTACCCTGCCCTGCCCTGGAGGGTCAGGCCATAGCTGGACTTACCAGCCCCTGACCTGCCCGATTCTGCTCCTCTCCTTTAAAAAAAATAATAAATAATAATCAATTATTTATTGATTTCATACAGGAAGGGAGGGGGGGAAAGAAAGATACATCAATGATGAGAGAGGACCATTAATCAGTTGCCTCCTGCACGCTCCCTACTGGGTGGGAATCGAGCCTGCAACCCAGGCAGGTGCCCTTGACCAGCATCGAAGCTGGGACCCTCAGCCCACAGGCCAACCCTCTATCCACTGCACCAAACCAGCTAGAGCTTCTGGCCCTCCTTCAACGAGCTCATGTGCCGGGGTCAGACCTTCTGCAGGAGACCCAAAAGCTGTCCATGTCAACATGGAACACTTCCCCGCCCCCTCAGCTGGTGGGAAAGGTGGGGAGGCAGCGAGGGGCTCCCCGAGCCCTCCGGCACTGCCTCGGTGGCCGGGCACTGTCAGTGCCCCAGGCACGATGGGCGTCCCGGGCGCTGCCTGCTCCGGTCCGAGTGGCTGTGTGTTGGCGTCTCTCCCGCTCGGTGTGATGTTCTCCACGCGCGTGGGCCTCCTCTGCCTCGTCCTCACCTGCCGCATCCGGCCCCTCGGCAGCCGGGCCGGCACCCGGTGAGGGGCGTTCCTGCCGCACTGATTGTAACCAAGCAGGCGGAGGCCGTCTAACGTCCACAAAGGGGGTGACTGAATAATCACGGCATCTCCACCACGGAACGCCATGGGCCCGTTTAAAGGAACACGTCAGGGCCGAAACCGGCGTGGCTCAGTGGATAGAACATCGGCCTGCGGACTGAAGGGTCCCAGGTTCGATTCCGGTCAAGGGCATGTACCTTGGTTGCGGGCACATCCAAGGTACGATGGTCCAGTAGGGGGTGTGCAGGAGACAGCTGATCAATGTTTCTCTCTCATCGATGTTTCTTACTCTCTGTCCTTCTCCCTTCCCCTCTGTAAAAAAAAATCAATAAAACATATTTTTAAAAAAATAAAACAATAAAGGAACAAAGTCGGTTTACATGGATTGATGGAGAGCAATCTCCCAAGGCAGGGTCAAGTGCAAAGAGCCGTGTGCTGAGCAGCCACACAGCAGGCTGCCTCTGCTGTTAAAAAGGCATGCACTGGTTTTACACAGACATTTCACCACGAGGGAGGCGGCACCCAACCCCTATGTTGTTAAAGGGTCAACTATACTTTTGAAGAACAAAGCTCAAGAATACTGAGAATTCCAAAATATCAGCACCCAAGCTAAACCTCACAGCCCCCACAGCCAGGGGAATGAGACGTGCCCGGCCCTCCGGCTGGCCTGTCCCAACACAGTGGTCTCTCCACAGAGGAAGCTGGGCGCCCAGGAGATGGGGTGGGAGGGAACTGTGTAATCAATGCCCTTTTGTCTTTTGTACCCTGTTTATACCTTATCTATTCAAAGAATACATATTTAATAAATTTTTATTTTATTTTTTAAATTTTTTTAAAAAAATATTTTTATTGATTTCAAGAGGAAGGAAGAGGAAGAGAGAGATAGAAACATCAATGATGACAGAGAATCATTGACCGGCTGCCTCCTGCATGCCCCCTACTGGACCCTTCAGTCCACATGCTGATACTATAATATATCCACTGAGCTAACCAGCTAGGGCTTTTTATTTTATTAATTAATTTATTTCTTTTTAAAAATATATTATATTGATTTTTCACAGAGAGGAAGAGAGAGGGATAGAGTTAGAAACATCGATGAGAGAGAAACACTGATCAGCCGCCCCCTGGGGATGTGCCCGCAACCAAGGTACATGCCCTTGACCAGAATTGAACCCGGGACCTTTCAGTTCGCAGGCCGACACTCTATCCACTGAGCCAAACTGGTATTGGCCTGGCTAGGTCTTTTTAATCAATTTTTAAGTGTTCCTTATTTCCAGAAAGAGAAACATCGAGGTGAGAAAGAAGCATTGATCAGTTGCCACCTGCATGGGGAGCGAACCTGAAACCTGGGTATGTGCCCTGACCAGAAATCGAATCTGCCACCTCCATTGCATGGGACGACGGTCCAAACCACTGAGCCACACCAGTCAGGGCAATGTGATCCATTCTGAGTGAATGAAGTGCGGGGCTGGGGAGAAGCCCATTCCTTGGTGCCTGTGTAAGAACCACTGGCCACTGAGCTTGCTTACCCGCGGGTTTGGTTATTCACTTGATTTCAGAGATTTACATGCAGGCAGCCACTCTGGGCCCTGCCTCCCCGATGCCTGTGTCAGGGAAGCCAGTGAACGCTCTGGCTGCTCCTGTCACTGGCAGGCCACGTGGGAGCCAGTATGTGCAGTAGAAAGAGCATGAGACTTATCTGGGAATGTTTTTCCAAAGTCTAAAAAAGCATGCAAGTATTTGACCTAGAAATTCCATCGCTGAGAATTCATCCTAAAGGAATAATTAAGGATTATGCATAAAGGTTTAGCTGTGAGGATAGTCACTGAAGAATTGCTTATGACAGTGGGGGAATGGCGAGAACCCTCAGTAACCGGAGACTGACTAAATGAATTAGACTGCACACACACAAAACTGCACATATTCCTTATGTAGTTTTTTAAAAGTTGTTTGCAGAAAGAAAAGAGCAAATGAAAGGGATGTCTAGTCAGGCAGAGCTTGGTTCAAATTCCTGCTGTATACCTTATGAGCTGTGTGATCTTCACCTACTTAATCAACCTCTCTGAGCCTCTGTTTACTCATCTGTATATTGGGTATACTATCACATATGTTAGGATTGGCTCACTGCTGTACTAGGTACCAGTTAATAATGGTGGATTTTGTAATAAAAGAAAACACGATCATTTCAAGAGAGACATCAAAAGTGTTTTATTCAAAGTAGTGTCCATCACTAGCTACACATTTCCCCCATTTTTCAGGTAATTTGTGGATACCGTCCCAATAGAACTTTTCTTGTTTTGAGGAAAACTATTCAGAGACCCAATTTTCCACTTCTTCGGACATTTTGAAGTGCTGCTCAGAAAGTGCGTGTGTCATCCACCGGAACAAGTGGTCATCTGAAGGAGCAAGGTCTGGTGAATATGGCAAGTGGGTTAATACTTCCCAAACAAGATCTTTTAACGTGTCTTTAACTGGTTTTGAAGTTTGTGATGGTGTGTCATCATGAAGCAAAATTAGTTTGCTGTGTCTTCTGGCACATTCTGGTCATTTCACGATTAAAGCGTGGTTCAAATTGTTATCTGTTGTCGGTAGCAATCAGTATTAATGGTTTCTCCTGGTCTTAGAAGCTCATAATTCACCACACCTTCCTGATCCCACCAAATGCAGAGCATTGTCTTCTTTCCGAAGCGATTTGGCCTTGCAGTCGATGTTGATGGTTGACCTGGATCAACCCATGATTCTGTGCATTTGGGATTCTCAAAATAAATCCACTTTTCATCGCCAGTCATAATTTGATGCAAAAAAAGACTTTCTTTCGTGTCAGTGAAGCAACACTTTACTGATGACTTTTCGGTTTTCCGTTTGTCTTTCATTCAGTTGACACCCATTTTCCTTCCTTTAAAATCTTTCCCATTGCTTGTAAATGATCGGAAATGGTTTGATCTTTCTGCAAGTTATTTTTGAGTTTGACACGCATCTTCATCCCATAATGCTTGTGATTGTTGGTCTTCAAACTTTTTCAGCTGACCTGGACGTTCTTTGTCTTTCACATAGAAATCATCACTTTTAAAGCGTTTCAACCAGCGTTCACAAGTAAATTGAAATGGAGCATGTTCACCAGAAGCTTCCCGAAGTATTCAGCAGCACTTTTCTTCAAAATAAAGTAATGAATTACAACTTCCTGCAAATGCTCTCTTTTTTTTTTTTTTTTTTGGCACAAAATTTGACATTTTTAAGCGTAAAAATATCTATGATGTTAACACCTCCAGCAAATTTGACATGTGAAGTTTTGAAGTTTGCTGTCAATACAACAAAATAGCATACATATCAGATCACATATATCTGAACATACGTGTAACTTCACCTATTGAAAAACCCGCATTATTAACCGGTGCACCTGGTAACCAACAACCACAAAACCTCACCGGCCTAACACAGCCAAGTGGCGGCCGCCTCTGACCAGACGCTCCGGGCAGGCAGGCTCTCTGGCCGCCTTCTTCCGGCGGACGGGTCAGGGTCAGGGTCACGTTCCTTCCCCGCCTGAGGCCCCCGTCTCACACTCCGTGTTCCCTTCCGCGGGGACATGACGATCAGTGTGTTATGGCCAGGCCTGGGCGGAGGGTGAGGGGAGGAGCGTGCATCCCTTCTGCCCACACCCAGTTGGCCGCTCGAGGCCATCCCTTTCCAGGCCGGGCTGGGGCGTACTCTGTACTCTGGCAGAGCCCTGGAGAGGCGAGGCTGCCTCTGTCAGGCACCTCCCGGTTCCACTGAATGAATGAGTGAACTTACATGAAGTGGCAGATAGGAGGCGCTCAAATGCACCAGCTCCTTTCTCCTCCCCTTCCATTATGACTGATTCTAGGTGCTACTCCCCTGTCTTCAAAAATGTATGTCCTGCCCTAGCCGGTGTGGCTCAGTGGATAGAGCATCAGCCTATGGACTGAAGGGTTCCAGGTTCGATTCCAGTCAAGGGCACATGCCTGGGTTGTGGGCATGATCCCCAGTAGGGGGCGTGCATGAGGCAGCTGATCAATGATCTCTCATCATGGATGCTTCCTTCTCCTTTCTTTTTTTTAATTTAATTTTTTTATTTATTGATTTCAGAGAGGAAGGGAGAGGAAGGGAGAGAGAGAAACGCCAAAGAGGAGAGAGAAACATTGATCAGGTGCCTCCTGCACGCCCACAGTGGGGATCGAGCCCGCACCCCGGACATGAGCCCTGACCAGGAATCGAACTGTGACCGCCTGGTTCATAGGTCAGTGCTTGACCACTGAGCCACACCAGCCGGGCTCATTATTGATGTTTCTATCTCTCCCTCTCCCTTCCTCTCTGAAACTGATAAAAACATATTTTTCAAAATGTGATGTCCTCCCGCCCTGGTCAGGTAGCCCCGTTAGTTCAGAGCATCGCCCCAATACGCCGAGATTGTGGGCTCCATCTCTGGTCAGGGAGCATACGAGAACCAACCAACGAATGCATAAACAAGCGGGACAACAAATCCCTCTCTCTCTCTCTCTCTCTCTCTCTCTCTCTCTCTCTCTCCCTCTCTCTCTCTCCCCCTCTCTCTCTCTCTCCCTCCCTCCCTCTCTCTCTCTCTCTCTCTCTCCTCTCTCTCTCTCCTCTCTCGTCTCTCTCTC